>NC_060138.1:19927657-21256919 GCF_021461385.2 Schistocerca piceifrons
TTTGGACTTAACCTTAATGGTATTAATTTGCAATTATTACTTAGATGTTTGCAGATAACTAAACATGACCTTTCTTTCCTCTTCCTCTCTACCAAGACATCTCTGTAATGTTTAATGTTGGTGTTTATCAAGACTTTCTGATGTTATATGCCATGGAGTGTAGCCATGTATGGAAGTGAAACATGGACGATAAATAGTTTGGACAAGAAGAGAATAGAAGCATTCGAAATGTGGTGCTACAGAAGAATGCTGAAGATTAGATGGGTAGATCACATAACTAATGAGGAAGTATTGAATAGGATTGGGGAGAAGAGAAGTTTGTGGCACAACTTGACCAGAAGACGGGATCGGTTGGTAGGACATGTTCTGAGCCATCAAGGGATCACCAATTTAGTATTGGAGGGCAGCGTGGAGGGTAAAAATCGTAGAGGGAGACCAAGAGATGAATACACTAGCAGATTCAAAAGGATGTAGGTTGCAGTAGGTACTGGGAGATGAAGAAGCTTGCACAGGATAGAGTAGCATGGAGAGTTGCTGATGTGTGTCGGCTGCTGGGCCAACACCTTGTAGATCGAGGTGGCTGAAAATGCACGCTAGACTAACGCAGACGGGCGTGAAGTACTGGAACAGGCTACGTAATTAATGCTATGAAGAAAAGTACGTAGCTGGATTAATACTTATCTTTAATCAATCATTGTGGTACATCGCTCTTGACGATACACAGGAGACTTTAATTACAATCACTGTAAGGCTAATGGCGCCTTGCTAGTTCGTAGCCATTAACTTAGCTGAAGGTTATTCTGTCTCTCGGCTAATGAGAAAGAAAGGCTTCGTACATCTAGTCGCTAGCTAGGTCGTCCGTACAACTGGGGCGAGTGCTTGTTCGTATCACGAGACCTGCCTTGTGGTGGCGCTAGGTCTGCGATCACACAGTGGCGACACGCGGGTCCGACATGTACTAAATGGACCGCGGCCGATTTAATCTACCACCTAGCAAGTGTGGTGTCTGGCGGTGACACCACATTCCTCCCCCGCAAATCGGCGAACGGTCGTGAGATAAGGCTTCCGCCCGCCGTGGGGAGGACCCCATGTTGACGTATGCGATGAGGTGGGGAGCCTAACAACAGGCGAGGCTGTGCCACCCGCACCCGGCCATTCGGTCCGAGGGGAGCTAGGAAACGCCTGAAAACCTAGTCCAGGGTGCACGTCAACATGCGGTGTATGCGCCCGTAAAGAAACAGGAGGGGCCGAAGGGTCGACCTCGATTGCGTCGGGGTAGCCGACGCGCGATGACGTCATGTGGTCCGGAGCGGGCGGGAGTTCCATGGCGGAGGACAGCTGGTCACGGGAAGCGATCGGCGGCGCGTGACCCTGGGAGGCGCTTGGCGGCTGCAGCGAAGCGTCGAATGCGGGCGGCGCCGGCCGGAGGACCGGCGGCTGCGGCGGCGGCGGCGGCGGCGGCGGCTGCTGCGGCGACGCGTCGCCATGGGGCAAAATGGAAGGCATCGTCGGTAACACCTTGGGATGAGGCGAGCCAGTAGATGGATCCCCAGGGCGCTGACCGGACGGCACCATCGCTGAAAGCAGACGGGGAGCGGCAGAACCCGTGCGACGACAGAGGCGCAGCTGATTGAGATGCCGACGCACCTCACCAGAGGCCCCCAAAACCAAATACATCGCGCGGCCGAGGCAGCGAAGAATGCGCCCTGCGAGCCAACGCCGTGAACCTCGATAGTTGCGATAAAATACAACGTCGCCTGGAGCAAAAGCAGGAGTCTGCCGCTGCAAAGGAACCTGATGCGGCGGATGCAGCAAAGACATCAAGGTGCGATGAGGACGACCATGGAGCAACTCAGCCGGCGAGCGACCATCTCGGGGTTGAGAGCGATACGAAGACAAAAAGAGCAACAACGCGTCCTCCCGAGAATGCGACTCTTTCAACATCTGTGACTTGAAAGTCCGGACCAATCGTTCAGCGGCACCGTTTGACTGAGGCGAAAACGGCGCGGATGACAGATGTTGAATACCATTGGCCTGGCAGAATGACTGAAATTCTGCGGACATGAATTGTGGGCCATTGTCGGAAACAATAGTCTGCGGAAGACCTTCAATGCAAAAGATCGCAGACAACGCTTGGATGGTGGCAGAGGACGTCGTGGAAGACATCCGGACAACAAAAGGAAAATTACTGAAGGCGTCGACCAGAACCAACCATCGAGCATTCCAGAATGGACCAGCAAAATCAATGTGCAAGCGTTGCCAAGGGGAAGTGGCTTTTGGCCATGCAAAGACTTTCCGCGGCGGTGCGGATTGTTGTTCGGCACACGCCATGCAAGAAGAACACATATTCGTAATCGCAGCATCGATTCCGAACCAAGTACAGTGCTGACGAGCAAGTTGTTTCGTTCGCACTATACCCCAATGTCCTTGGTGAAGAAGCCGTAAAACAGAGGACTGTAACGAACGTGGGACCACGACTCTTGACTGATCATTATCAGAACGCAACAACAAAACACCACGTCGAACAAAAAGTCTTTCCCTGTGAGCAAAAAATCGGCGAACCAACGGATCCTCGATCCGAGACTTCGACAAAGGCCATTGCGTAGCAACAAAACGCAAAACAGTAGCAAGGACAGGGTCAGCAGCTGTGGCTGTAGCTACACGACGAAAATCAATCGGAAACGATTCGACCACGTCATCGGTTTCCGAATCAATGAACATGCAAGCAAGTTCGGAAGAATCGAATGCTTTATCCTCAGCAACAGGCAAACGGGACAACGCATCAGCGTTGCCGTGCTTAGCAGTGGACCGATACAAGATATCGTAGCGGTACTGCGAGAGGAAAATAGACCAGCGCATGAATTTCTGCGCTGTACGCGGAGGTACAGGCTTGTTCGGATGAAAAAGCGATGTCAAAGGTTTGTGGTCTGTGATGATGGTAAAATGACGACCATACAAGAAATCATGGAACTTAGTAACACCAAACACGAGAGCCAAAGCTTCTTTCTCTATCTGCGAGTAATTTCTTTGCGCAGACGAGAGCAGTTTGGACGCAAAGGCAATAGGGCGTTCATGGGAGCCAACTTTGTGCGCAAGCACAGCACCGATCCCGAAATCCGATGCATCTACCATCAACAAAAGGGGTTTCTGGGGATCGAAAGGCATGAGGCAGGTATTAGAAAGCAACGCCGATTTCAACTGGCGAAAGGCGCGTTTGCATTCCGTCGTCCAGACGAACGGAACACCTTTACGGCGTAAGCGATGAAGCGGAGCTGAAATGGAAGAGGCATTGCGCATATATTTGTGATAATAGTTAATTTTACCCAACACACTCTGTAGCTGTTTCACATTGCGAGGGGAAGGTAAATCTTGTATGGCACGGAGGTGCTCTGGACTCGGATGTATGCCTTGGGCATTGATGACATGGCCCAGGTATGGTAAGTCACGAGCAAAAAACACACATTTGTCCTTCCTCAAGCGAAGACCATTTTGTCGCAAGACCTGAAATAATGTTCGTAGGTTCGCAAGATGATCTCCTTCTGTCTGTCCGGAGATCACTATATCGTCCAGATAGTTTTCTGCAGTAGGGACCGACGCACAAATAGTTTGTAAATATTGCTGAAACAATGCAGGGGCGGATGCACACCCGAATGGCAGTCTTTTGAACCTGTACAATCCAAGATGCGTGTTAACCACCAATACGCGCTGGGAGTCGTCGTCCACCGGTATTTGCAAGTACGCATCGGCTAGGTCCAACTTCGAAAAATATTTTCCCGGGCACAGTTTAGCAAAAAGATCTTCCGGGCGGGGCAAAGGAAAAGTAGCAGTCACTAGTTGTGGATTCACTGTGGCCTTGAAGTCCACGCAAAGTCTCAATTTTCCGGAAGGTTTTGGCAAAATTACTAAGGGTGAGGCCCAGAGAGAAGCTTGCACACGTTCAATTACACCCTGTGATTCTAGATCGTTTAATGTTCTTGCGACCTCATCACGCAATGCGTGAGGAACATTGCGCGCTCTGAAAAATTTCGGTTGCGCGTTTACTTTCAGTTCCAAATGTGCTTCATAGTTTTTAGCGCAACCTAAGCCCGGTGCAAAAATGTCTGCAAATTCGTCACATAAGCGAGAAACACTGTCCGTAGGCACAGTTTGATTCACTGATAGCACCTGATTTACAATAGACATGTTAAACAACTGAAATAAATCTAAGCCAAACAAGTTCACTGCAGTAGAAGAACGAAGAACGTAAAACGACACAAGTTTTGTGTGTCCCTTATATGTTGCAAGAAGAGTGCACTGTCCTAACACAGGAATTGTCTGTCCGGAATAACTTTTTAACTGAACATTTGCGGCACGCAACGGAGGCGCGCCCAGTTGTTTGTACATGTCGTGATTGAGCAATGAAACTGCAGCTCCAGTATCGAGCTGGAACGGTATCACTTTGCCTTCAAAGTCTAAGTCCACAAAAAGTTTATTGTTCTGCTGACGACAAGAGCGACTGTTTTGTGCAATTTGAACAGACACTTGTACAGAATCACTTGCTAATTGACGTGATTTCCGGCGACGTCGACGCACAGTTTTTGTGGGACGAACACAGTCACGGTTAGAGAACGTGTCACTGGACGAATTGGAATTAACGACATGAATGTCCATGGGCGAAGGTCCACGATCCTGAGTGTCCTTGGTTCGATTCCGGCGCGAAGCAAAGGGCCTGGAATGATTGTGATTGTCTGATCGGAGCTTTTTCTGGCAAACACTTTGAACATGTCCTTTCCTATGACAGAAAAAGCAAATAGCTTGGCGTGACGGGCAATGTTCACGCGAATGTCTAGTAGCACACCGCGGGCATGATTTCACTGCATTTGCGGGCTGGCGCGGCACACGTGGCTTAGAGCGCGGCGGCAGCTGCGTTTGTTTGTGCGATGGCAGTTGACTGGGCCGCGCAGCTCGCCCGGCGGGCCGGTTAACGTGACACACTGCTGGCGAAGTTTCAAAAGATTCCTGAGCACAGTCAAGTGTGTCTTGTCTATCCAATATGTCTATCACTTGTTGAAGGGAGGGATTAACTAGTTTCAATATTTGCTCCCGTATGCGAACATCAGAAACATTCTGTGCAATTGCCTCACGTACCATTGTATCTGAATAAGAAAGACCACAGTCACAGTCAAAGGCACAGTCCCTAGTAAGTCCTTGCAATGTTGCTACCCACTCCCTATTAGTTTGACCGGTCGTACGTTTTGTACGAAAAAACGTATACCGTTTTGCAACCACATTAACTGTTTCTTTGAAATAGGCATCTAAAGCAGACAAAATTTCCTCGTAGGACAGAGTTGCCACGTCGCGTCGGGGAAACAATTTCACTATCACACGGTAGGTGGACACACCGACACAAGAAAGCAAAAACGGCTGCCGCTCATTACCTTGAATTCTGTAGGCGGCGAGATGGAAGGCAAACTGGCGGGACCATTCCCGCCAAGTCTCGTGGGTTTCATCAAAACTTCGAAATGGTGGTGCAACGGCAGGTTGTGGCTGCGGTACCGTTGAAGCGGCGGCGGCCGCATCGGTTTGAATGGCACGTTGACCCTGGACGAGCTGTCCAAGGGCATCCAATAACGCCTGCGTCTGCTGAGTCTGCAAGCGATAAAATTCGGACAGTACATCTGGAGAATGTGGCGAAGCCATGACACAAATAAATTAGGGCAAAGTAAAACACAAGATCCTTTGTAGACGCGTCGCCATGTGATGTGTCGGCTGCTGGGCCAACACCTTGTAGATCGAGATGGCTGAAAATGCACGCTAGACTAACGCAGACGGGCGTGAAGTACTGGAACAGGCTACATAATTAATGCTATGAAGAAAAGTACGTAGCTGGATTAATACTTATCTTTAATCAATCATTGTGGTACATCACTCTTGATGATACACAGGAGACTTTAATTACAATCACTGTAAGGCTAATGGCGCCTTGCTAGTTCGTAGCCATTAACTTAGCTGAAGGCTATTCTGTCTCTCGGCTAATGAGAAAGAAAGGATTCGTACATCTAGTCGCTAGCTAGGTCGTCCGTACAACTGGGGCGAGTGCTTGTTCGTATCACGAGACCTGCCTTGTGGTGGCGCTAGGTCTGCGATCACACAGTGGCGACACGCGGGTCCGACATGTACTAAATGGACCGCGGCCGATTTAATCTACCACCTAGCAAGTGTGGTGTCTGGCGGTGACACCACAGTTGCATCAATCGAGTCTCAGGACTGAAGACCACAACAACAACAACAATCACCGGCAAAGTTGTCGTACCTGTCAGGATAACTTTTTCCTACTTTATATCATAATGGTCTTTCCTAATTGGGTTTTGGGGTTCATTAGGGTGTTACAGCTTCTGTGGGATCTGTTGTGGTAATCGAAGGCGTCACGACAATAGTGAGATACGCTGCAGACCAGCCACACCGCTTAATTCTCGGGTCACCCCCTAAGGCGATGACATCTTCCAACAGGACAACTGTCCATCCTAAAAGGTCAGAATGGTGCTGCAGTGGTTTGAGGGGCATTATACTGAACATCAAATGTGCCTTATGTGTACCCACTGCAACACACATCTGACGCCAGCCATGTGCCCATAAACCACCAGCCAGTAATTTGCAGCATTTGATTGGCCTGTGCATAGACATCTGGTGCCACATACTGTCAAGGACTTGTAGAATCCTTGTCAAGCAGAATCTCTCTTGTACTCGTTGAAAAGTGTAACAGCAAGCTATTAAACAGGTGGTCATAATGTTTTGGCTCAATGGTGTATACGAGGCTTATAGTAATCCCCATTCCAGCTGGGATGCCGCTTAGGTGAAAATGGACTTGCCCACATTAGTTTCAAGAGCATGACAGTTGGTGGGAGGGCGAGGGCAGTACGTTTCTGATTGGTCCTGAAAGATAGGATGGACGTGCTTTGTACTTAAACGACTAGCAGCGGTTGTCCGCAGACACCCTGTGCTGAAAGTGTAGGTGTCAACAAGTTAGGACTGGTTTGCCTAGGTCTTCCACAGAGAAATTGTAGTAGATCTTCCATAGAGAAATTATAGAAGAGAGGAGAGGGCGGGCGTTCTTGGCACTTAATTTGTTAGCAGTGTTTGTCTGCAAAGGCATCGACAAGTTACGACAGTGTTGCTGTGTTTCGATGCGTATTTTTGCACCGGTCTTTGATATTTCCACCCACGTCTCGGGATACGATTTGCTGGAATTACTGCGCATGGGAGATGTCTCAGTCAGAACTGATATAGATCCATCTTTAGGTAATTGTTCATAGACTTTCTCGGGATAGTTTACACCTATCTTCAAGGATCTTTCAGTTCATTTCCTTCAGTATCTCTGTGACACTCTCTCACGGATTAAGCAAACCTATGACCATTCGTGCTGCCTTTCTCTGTATATGTTCAATATTTCCGGTTAAGCCTGTCTGGTACTGGTCCCACACACTTGAGCAATATTCTAAATATTGTCACACCAGTGACTTGTAAGCTATCTCATTTGTAGACTGATTGTGCTTCCCCAGTATTTCCTAATAAGTGATCATTCCATTTCATGTCCCTACAAAGTGTTACGTATGTACAAGTTGGCTGATTCCCTCAGTGGTTAGTTGATATGACAGTAACAGGATACCACATTTTTTCGTTTTGTGAAGTGCAAAATTTTACATTTATGAACATTTAAAGCAAGTTGGCAATCTCTGCACCACTTTGAAAGCTTATCAAGATCTGACTCGATATTTATGCAGCTTCTTTCAGATAGTACTTCATTATAGATAACTGTATCGTCTACAAAGGTCCTGATTTTTACTATTAGTATCGTCTGCAATGTCATTAATAAACAACTTGAACAGCACAGGTCCCAACACACTTCCCTGGGGCACACCCAAAGTTACTTACACAGCTGGCAGATGACTCTCCATCTGACATAACATGCTGCATCCTCCCTGCCAAAACGTCCTCACTCCACTCACAAATTTCACTTGATATCCCATATGATCGTACTTTTGAAAATAAGTGTGTGTGTAGTAGGTACTAAATCAAATGCTTTTTGGAAATCAAGAAATACAGCATCTATCTGACGGCCTCGATCGACAGCTTTCAGTATGTCATGTGAGAAAAATGCGAGTTGGGTTCCACTTGCTCGATGTTTTCGAAATCCATGCTCGTTGGCACTGAAGAGATCAGTCTGTTCCAGATACCTCATTATGTTTGTGCTCAGAATATGTTCTAAGATTATACAACAAATCGACGTCAATGATATTGAACGGTAGTTTTATGGGTCACTTCTTGTAGACGGGTTGTGACTTGTACATTTTTTCCAAAAACTGGGGCATGGTTTTTTGTTCGTGGGATCTGCAATAGATTATAGTTACAAGAAGGCTAACTCAGCCACAAATTCAGTACAGAATCTGATCGTGATTCCATGAGGCTCAGTAGTTTTGTTCAATTTTAACAATCTCAGATGTTTCTCAACACCACTGACAGCAATGCTTATTTCATTCATCTTTTCAGCGGTACAAGCTTTAAGTTTGGGCAACTCTCCTGGCTTTTCCTTTGTAAAGAAATATTTGAAAACAACTTTTTCTTTGCTACTCTTACTTTCAGTCCCTATCTCAGTCACTAGGGACTGGACACTAACTTTGGTGCCATTAACAGCCTTTACATACGACCAGAATTGCTTTGGATTGTGTGAAAGATCACTTGACAAAATTCTGATACAATAGTCAGTGAAGGAATCAGGCATTAATCTCGTGACAGCCAAACCCATTTAGTTCAGGATCTCTCTATCTGTAGCCCTATCCTTTATTTTACCTATTACGCAGTAATCTCTGTTCCTTTAGAAGTTTCTTTCTAGTGACTGTATACCTTGGAGATTCCCTCCAATTATAACCTGTTCTACTGGGTACTTATCTATACAGAGCATAGTCAACTGTTTTTTAAAACTTGAGCCTGTGCTGAAAGTTCCTAGTTCCTCATTGAGGCAGGACACTACTGATTTTTTATCTACTTCACTGAACTTGTATATCCTTCTGCTTATTTTAGTCGTACTTTGTACTTTGGTGATCATTGCTGCCACAACTGCGTCATGATCACTGATACGAGTTTCAATTTGAACTTCTTCGAAGAGATCAGATTTATTTGTTGCTGTTAGATCCAATATATTTCCATCACGAGTGGGATTCCTAACTATCTGTACAAGGTAGTTTGCAGAGAAGGCATCTGGTTAAGTTTCACAGGATGTGTTATCACGCACACCACTAGCAAACTGTAATTTTTACAATTAATTGTCAGATGATTAAAGTCTCCACCAATGATTACAATACGATTTGGGAACTTACATACAAGTGAACTGAGGTTTTGTCTAAAGTTTTTCGTTACATCAGGAGATGAGCGTGGTGGGCAGTAGGACGATCTAATTATCATTTTACGTTTCACCGCTGACAGGGAGTCCTACCCAAACAATCTCACATGCAGTTTCAGCTTCTGTCTCAGTGGATTTGAGTTTTTTGTCTACTGCGACAAATACACCACCTCCATTTCTCATTTGCTATCCTTTCGATGTAGACTTAAATTTTCCCCAAAAATCTCAGTGCTATCAATTTCAGGCTCCAGCCAGCTTCGTGCACCTAATATTATATGAATTTCACTGCCTTTCATGAGTGCTTCAAACTCTGGCATTTTGTTGCGAATGCTTCAGCAGTTTACCGTTAGAATTTTAATTCATCTGTGGCAGGCATTTCTTTCGGTCTTACATTGATACTTCTGGATTTTCTACAGCTGTCATTATCTGAATTGGATTGAGAGTCGCCTAATTTAGAAAACCCTTGTGAGCACCAACCACACAGCCAGTGCCTGAGTGGCAACCTCTGATGTGCATTGCGTAACTGATCCATTTAGGGGGACGCTATAGTTCTCAAGAAGTCACAGCCTAGCTTGTCACAGAAGTTTCAGAAAGCTGGCCTTCTCCCAGTCACTGGAGTGACCCAAGAGTGACGTCAATGCCTAGATGACAAGCATCATTTGTTCGAATGTGCACCGTATTCTGCAGTTGGTTGCAGAATGGCTGCTGTAATAGCCTCTTCAACATGCTGAACACACACTGAGTGCATCTGGTGTCATTTCTTGTCCCTTGCTGCCATTTCCTAAAGGGTAACATATTCTGCCGTATGTTTGAACTGCTGACTGTTAATACACCCCTACCCTTTTGTGTTTGCCTTCTCCTGTCATTGGACAAAACAGGTTTCCCCAAAATAGGTGAACTGAGTCCCACTGGCTCAGTTTCCGTTTCAGTGAAAGACAGCAGTTCAAACTTGTTGGTTGGGGGATCGGTACAATATCCTGCATGCTATGCCTAGATCTATTATTGACACACCGCTTGCAGTCAAGTGGATGAGTAATGACAGATCCCGTACTTTCTGCACAGGAGACAGGATTCACAGGAGAGGATGGTACTTTAGGTACCTCTGGTAGAGGTGCTCAAAAAATGGCTCTGACCACTATGGGACTTAAAATCTAAGGTCATCAGTTCCCTAGAGATTACAACTACTTAAATATAACTAACCTAAGGACACCACACACATCCACGCTCGAGGCAGGATTCGAACCTGTGACCGCAGCGGTCGCGCGGTTCCAGACTGAAGCGCCTAGAACCGCCCGGCCCCACCGGCCGGCCCAGACTGAAGCGCCTAGAACCGCTCGGCCGCTCCGGCCGGCAGTAGAGGTGTCACAGGTGGCTGACCCTCAGGAGCTCTTCCAGCACACCAATTCGCAGCAGCTGCCAATCACTTGACAGTAAACAGGGCGATTTACAGCTGCTTATAAACGTCAACCAACTCATCCTGTGTTTCAGAACAGGATTCAAAGTGCGGCTGCATTTTGGCTTGTGCAGCGTATTATAAGGCTGTGAACAAATAACCTTTAATTAAAACCGGTGATTATCTCTTAATTCCCTATGAGAATTTTTCTCTGCCTCGTGATAACTGGGTGTTGTGTGATGTCCTTAGGTTAGTTAGGTTTAAGTAGTTCTAAGTTCTAGGGGACTGATGACCATAGATGTTAAGTCCCATAGTGCTCAGAACCATTTGAACCTATGAGAATTGAGCGTTAATAGAAATCTCATTTTGTGTGTTTCAGCACAAAAACCTGTGGTAAAAACTGTTAGCTTCCTTAAATGTTTTGAAGTTGATTATACTCGAAAACAGGTAATTTACGATAAATGGAGATAATATATAGGGCTACTCCTCTTTGAGAGAAAACTAGATGTGACACAATATGTTGATTGATTGATTTGAACAGGGAAGCTAAAACAGCTTAGGTCTGACCCTTCACTGTCCGCACCGAAACTAAGTTTATTGTGCGGTATCGCTCCCTGTATATCTAGTAAAGCCAACCAGTACCCTTAAATAGTGCAAGGAGCCCCTCTACCAGTTTTTTGCTAGACGCAATTTCTTCAGGTCTAACTGTCCCGACGATTCTGATGCCATGCATTTGAAGATTAGGTGTGATGCATTTCCTTCACCCTCATCACAGATCCTACATTTAGGGTCCTCTTCCGTTATACCCATCGTGTGTAGGTGTTTTTTGAAATTACCATGGTCGGTCATCAGTCCAGGCATGAGTTTGATCTCTTTCCTGTTCAATCCCAGGATTACAGAGCTTCTTTTAAAACATGGCTTGGGCATCATTACCTTACCATGTTTTTGTTTATGGACTTTGGTCCAATATCCTACTTGCTGTTTCCTAAGCCAATTCTGTAGTTCTACTCGTAATTTGATCATAGCCTTGGTGATTGTCAGGACAGGTTTCAGTCCAATAAATGGAGTTGTTGCCCCCATCCTAGCCAATCTATCGGCTTGTTCATTGCCACAAATCCCCGAGTGGCCAGGGCCCCACATTAGGTTTACCCTATTGCTTCCCCCTAGCTCCACCAGAGCCCTGTGGCGATTTGCAACAATCTTAGATCCTGTTGCAGGAGCTGCCAATGATTTGAGGGCTGCCTGGCTGTCTGAACAGATGTGGATGCTACGGTCATTCTAGCACCTACGCATATTCTCCTCCACACGTGCCCTGATTGCAGTAATTTCAGCTTGGAGTACAGAGAGAGATGATGCTCTCCAGTCTTGGCTGAACCCTGTACACCCCTGGCCCAATGCCTTGGTCTGTTTTTGACCCATCGGTGAACCAAACGATACCCCCCATACAGTGTCGAACTGTTTTTTCCCACTACTCCCTACTTCCAATTATTATGTTGTAAGGCTTGTCAAAGCAGTTTGGAGTTGTTATATAGTCGACAGGCATTTCCCCAGACATTCCTATATTTACCTCACTCACTATGTTAATGTGTGATTATGGATATCCGAATTAGCCCCAGTTTTAACTCTGTGTGCCCCAGCTGCTGCCTCCATCTTGACCCAAAGGTGAAGTGGAGGCATATCCAGCACAGCTTCCATTCCAGCGGTTGGAGTGCTGCCAATTCCACCTGTAATGGCTAAGCAGGCCAATCACTGCACCTTAGCAAGCTCCTTAGCAGCAACCCACTGTTCTACCTTCTTCCTTCTTCCACATTACTGCCCCGTAGGAAATCCTAGGTCTAACCACCGTGATGCATATCCAGTTCGCACACTTGGGGCTTAGGCCCCAGTTTTTGCCACAAGCTCTCCTAGTACTCAATAGAGTACTTTTTGACTTGTAGCAGATGCTTTTAATGTGAGGGGTACAAGTAAGCTTCTCATCCCTAGATATTTCACCATCCCCTTCACAGGTAGAGTTTCATCGAAGAGCTTTAGATTCCAACTTGAGTGTTGAATATGTCTCTTTGTAAATGGCACCACAACAGTCTTCTTAGGATTAATTCTCAGGTCCTGCACCATTTTTGCACAATGTCCAATCCTCCTTGTGCCATGTTCCTAACTGTGTCAGTACTACTATGACAAGGTCACCTGTGTATCCTTGGCAGAAGCATTGTCTAGAATTTAGTTTCTCAATGAGTTCATTCACCACTAGATTCCACAATAGAGGAGACAAAACTCCTCCTTGTGGGCAGCCTCTACTGGTGTTAATTACCATCTTTTCGTTCACCCTGGTAGGTTCTACCTTCCTTCCACTAAGCATGGCTCTGGTCCACCCACATACAGTGGTCCCCTGGTCATCCACCTCTGCTGCCCTTACCGTGGAATCGAAGGTCGTGTTACTGAATGCCCCCTCGATATCCGGGAAGATGCAGAGGGCTATTTCTTGGAAGTGAAGTGCTTTTTCCACCTTCCCAATGAGTTGATGGAGAGTTGTCTCACGTGATTTACCTGGTTGGTATGCGTGTTGGTTCGAGTGTATAGGGACCCTACTTAGCATCCTCTCCTCAACATATACATTAACCAGTTTTTCCAATGTTTTGAGAATGAAGGAGGACAGATTGATTGGTCTCATATTCTTAGCCTTGGTATGGTCAGTTCTCCCTGGCTTTGGAATGAAGACAACCTTCACTGCCCTCCAAGCATTGGGAATGACTCCTACTGCTAGGCTAACCCCGAATAGTCTGAATAGGACTCTTATGAGCTTCCCTCCTGCTTGTTGCAGGAGAGCTGGAAAAATTCCATCTGGGCCAGGTGACTTGAACAGTTGGAATGTTCCCACCATCCACTGGATTTTATTGAAGTTCACACAGTCCTTGGCCGATTTCCAGTCCTCTCTTGGAGTGCCTGAGGACTGTTGTCTCTCTGGCGTCACATACTGGTCTGTGTTGTCCGGCAGAGCATATTGAGGAAAGTGAGTTTTGAGGAGCAATTCCAGCATCTCATATGCTCCTTCCTCAACGTACCTCCTGGATTAGTTGGTACTCCACCGAGAATCTTGTGAAGTCTGGCTTGTGCAGCCATGCCCTCCACTTCCTCACAGAATCCCTTCCAGGATGCCTACTTTGGTTGTCTGATTGCAGGATTGTAATTGGCAAGGGCCTCACGATATTTTGCCCATTCTCTTTACGTCTCGCAATATTTAACAGTCTCCATACATGTTTTCTTTGCCTTTCCAGTTTGTTATTCCACCAAGGGACACTCCTATTTGTACACTTCCCGGTGATTGTGCAGTTGCCCTGATATGAAGCCACTATGGCAGAGGTAACAGCCTTTGCTACTTCCTCAAATTTTACTGGATTCCTTATCGAGGTTTTAATTTCCGACAAGACTAAGTAAAGGTCCCTCCTATATGTCTCCTAGTCTGTTCTCCTGGGGTTCCTATAGGTCATGGTCTGTCTGATTCCCATTCCAACTTCGAATTTGATGTACATGTGGTCCAATGAGGATGGCTCCAACACCACATGTCATTGTTTGACGTAGCTACTCATCGTCATGGAACCAAAGTTTATGTCAGTTACTTCTTCCCTTCTGCTGTTCCTGAATGTAGGTTCACTGCCCCTATTCAGGGCCTCTAAGTTATTAGCTAAAAGAAATTCAAGAAGGTATTCACTTCTGCTGTTGGTGTCCCTGCTGCCCAACACTGGGTTGTGGGCCGTGGCGTTGCATCCCACCAGCAGTTGATCCCCTTGCCAATGGCAAGTCTCTACCAGTCTCCTCTCCTCCGAAGGAGGAGGAGAGCGGTCTTCATAAGGAATGTATACTGAGTCCAAAATAGTTTCTCTTGTGTTACCTTCCTCACATTGCTGCATTTTAATGGTCACCAAGTCCCTAGAGCAGAAATCCATCGTTGGCATGAAGGAAATGCCATTTCTTACGTAGATGCATCTTCTGGAGTTTCTTAGATTCCTAGCATAGATGAGCTTACCTCCAATGCCGCCGACCCCGATATACTCCCATTGTATAAATAGGGTTCTTGTATCAGGGCCCTCCCCAGGCAGCGACTCAGGGCAGCAGAGGCCCCTTTACTGTGCTGCAGATTAATCTGCAGCATCTCCAGGCTCCATCTTGCTGTCATCTTTGAAGTTTTGAGGAACCTGGCGGTAACCTGCGAGAACCTTAAAAACAGTTTCAGGTCCTGCTCCCGCATCGCCTTCAGGGACTTCTCTCTGACCTCCACCACCAGGGTTCGTCCTTGTGGAGCAACCTTCTGGTTAATCACTCTCCAGTCTTCTGTCGAGACTTTTGGGTTCTGGGCCCCTATTTCCCCGCACAGAGTCTTGGGAGAGACTTCCTTAGGTACCCATAATGATATCTTTGCGCTCTTAACAAGCTCCGCTGCTGTCTCAACCAGCAGCTTCACATCTTCCCACGGGATATCATGGGCACCTTGTCCTTGAGCCATTCCTCCGTGTGCACCCCCTCACAGACAAAAATGAGTGCACCACGATCTAGAGAGACCCTCCTGAAGTTGGGTCCTGGGCCAGCGTCCCCCTCAATCTTTTCAAAGAGGGCCATCTGTACCAGTTCCTCCTGCTGCGAGGTGATAGCCACCAGTGGATAACCTTCCTGGATAACTGCCGCAGTAAAAACCGAAACTGCAGTACTATAGGTCTGTTTCACTATTTCTTGCCTCGGTTTTTTTCTGAACCCGCTTTTACAGGGAGGATGGAATCTTTGATTCCTCCCCAATCCACTTACTACCTGTCTTTGACGTTGTGGGGTCTGCATTTCTTCCTGGGGTCATAGGTTCTAGTCCCTTTAATTCCCTCCACTTCTTTTTAAGATGCCATCCTTTCCCTTCCTTTTACCTCTGTGCCCTAAGTAGCTTCCTCCTCTGGTCCCCAGACAAGGCTTTAATCTTAATCTAGCTTCTCGGTTACAGGTCCCACATCTGGCTCAGGCCTAGAACATGGTTCAGTAGTGGGAATGCCTTCCATCAGTTCTGACCATAATGTTTGGGTATCTGAGGTCTCAATTTGCCCTTCAGTTTGTTTTTCTTCATTTTCTTTCATCGTGGCCATATTGGTCCCACGAGATTTGGGGATCTCGAAGGGCCACACTACGAATACCCCGCAAGGTGTAAGGCTAATTACTCAGAGAGGTAGCATGGTATCCCTGAGGCTCCGTTTGCGACACACCTTCCCATGTGCCACGCACCCCTAGGTACAGATGGCATCACACCTTGGGTCAGGGAATTGGGTAGGACTAGGAGTGGATAGGGAAGATGGGACGTTGTGGGACACTCTTAGTCTGATCCATCGGCTGAGGTCTTTCCGGCAATAGGTCCTCTACCTCCGGCATAGCCCTCATCTTCCCGCGGATATGTAAGCCTCTCCACCCGCACGGACAGTGCTTTGTCAAGGTGGTGTCCCCCAGAGAGGGACAAAATACGTTAATTAGAAAACCTGCTACAGTAACTAAACCACAAATGTCGTTTTGCTACGAATTGCTCATAGAAATGGGATCTTCTGAAAATTTTTACATCACACGTTTATTTGCTGTGACGTAGAATAAAATTCAGGGGAGATGTATTCTTTGGCAGTAACTACGAACCATAAACGCTGATTTGCTAGAAAATAAGTTACATATCCAAAACTCTCGTACCAGTAACTTGCGAAATACAGTTTAAAGCGCCTGAAAACACTCAAAATAACCCCTCGACCCTCACATTGACGATTTAACACAGAAATTGCGTAGCTATTAAATAGTAGAGGATCCATGCCTACTTTCCCCCGAGTGAGTAACGCACCTACATTCGACGTATGGAACACTTTCTGGGAGTCATGTAGCTATTTTCCGTTGCACCACTGCGAGCTTACTTTAACCCTGGCACCCCGACATTGACGATTTAACGCAGAAATTGCGTCGTTATTCAATAGTGGAGGATCCATGCTTACTTACCCCGAGTGAGTAACGCACTTACGTTCTACGTATGGAACTTTTCCTGGGAGTCATGTAGCTGTTTTCCGATGCACCACTACCAGTTTACAGTAACCCTTAAACCCTCACATTGACGATTTAACACAGAAGTTGCGTCGCTAATCGACAGTAGAAGATCCACACAGGCTTTCCCCCAAGTGAGTAACGAACCACGGTCGTCGTATCTTACACTTCCTGTGAGTCATGTACCTTTTTCCCGATGCACCACTGCCAGTTTAGTATTACCTTCACACTCTCACATTAACAATATAACACAGGAAGAGCGTCACTAATCAATACTAGAGAATACATGCATTATTTCCTCCGAAATAGTAACGCACTACGCTCGTCGTATGGGTCACATCCTGGGAGTAATGTACCTTTTTTCCGATGCACCACTTCCAGTTTACTGTAACCTTTACTGTTACCCTCGCACCTTCACATTGACCATTTAACACAGAAAGTGCGTCGATATTCAATAGTAGGGGATCCATGCTGACTTTTCCGCGAGTGAGTAACACACCTGCATTCGACATATGGAACACTTTCTGGGAGTCATGTAGGTTTTTTGCCGATCCACCGCTGCTAGTTTACTGTAACTATCGCAACCTCACATTGACGTAACACAGAAATTCCGTCGCTATTCAATAGCAGAGGATACGTAACGAGTTTCCCCCCGAATGAGTTCATGGCCCTTAGCACTATGGGACTTAACTTCTAGGGTCATCAGTCCCCTAGAAGGTAGAACTACTTAAACCTAACTAACCTAAGGACATCACACACATCCATGCCCGAGGCAGGATTCGAACCTGCGACCGTAGCGGTCGCGCGGTTCCAGACAGAAGCGCCTAGAACGCTCGGCCACACCGGCCGGCCCCGAATGAGTAACGCACAAATATTCAACGCAGCCATATAGCTTTTTTCTGTTGCACCACTGCTAGTTTACTATAGCCCACGCACTCTTACATTTATGTTTTAACACAGACACTTGAGTCGCTATTCAATAGTAGAGGACACACGCATCACCGTGTGGCTAAAGCATCTACATTCGACGTATGGAACACTTACCGGGATTGTGTAGCTTTTTTCCGATGCATCACTGCCAGTTTACTGTAACCTTCGTAACCTCACATTGAGGATTTAACACTGAAACAGCGTCGCTATTCAATAGTAAAGTATCCACGCAGATTTTTCCCCGAGTGCGTAACGTACTTACGTTCGACGTATGGAACACTTTCTGGGAATCATGTAGCTCTTTTCCGATGTACCACTGCCAGTTTACTGTAACCCTCGCACCCTCACATTGACGATTTAACACAAAAATTGCGTCGCTATTGAATACTCATTGATCCATGCCGACATACCGAGGATTGAGTAAGGCACCTACTTTCGACGTATGGATCACTTCCTGAGACATATAGCTCTTTTGCGATGCACCACTGCCAGTTTTCTATAACTTTAACACTCACATTTGCGATTTAAAACAGAAACTGCGTCGCTATGCAATAGTAGAGGATCCAAGCCTACTTTCCCCCCGAGTGAGTAACGTACTTATGTTCGATATATGGAACGTTTCCTGGGAGTCTTGTAGCTTTTTCCCGATGCAATACATCCAGATTAATGTAACACCCGCTACCTCGCATTGACAATTTGACAAAGAAATTGGGTCGCTATGAAATAATAGAGGATTCATGCCGACTTGCCCCGAGTGAGTAACGCACCTACAACGACGTATGGAACACTTCCTTGGAGTCATGTAGCTATTTTCCAATGCACAATTGCCAGTTTACTCTAACTTTCGCACACTCACATTGACGATTTAACGCAGAAATTGCGTCGCTACTCAATAATAGAGGATCCACAACGAGTTGCCCCGAGCGAGTTACACGTTTACGTTCGACGTATGGTAAACTACCTGGGAGTCATGTAGCTTTTTTCCGATGCACCACTGCCAGTTTACTGAACCCTCCCACCCACACATTGACGATTTAACACAGAATTTGTGTCGCTATTCAATAGTAGAGGATCCATGACGACTTGCCCCCGAGAGATTAACGCACCTATGATCGACGAATGGAACACTTCCTGTGAGTTATGAAGCTCTTTTCAGTCGCACCACTGCCAGATTACTGTAAACCTCGCTCCCTCACATTGACGATTTAACACAAAAATTGCGTCGCTATTCAGTAGTTGAGGATCCATGTGGACTTTTCCACAAGTGAGTGACGCGCCTACGTCCGACGTATGGAACACTTCCTGTGAGTCATGTAGGTTTTTTCCGATGTACCACCGCCAGTTTACTGTAACCCTCGTACCCTCACATTGAGGAATTAACAAAGAAATCGCGTCGCTATTCAATACTCAAGGATCCATGCCCACTTTCCCCCGAGGGAGTAACGTACCTATGTTCGACGTATGGAACACTTCCTAGGAGTCATGCAAGTATTTTCCCATGCTCCACTGCCAGTTTGCTTAACCCTCACACACTCCCATTGACGATTTAACACACAAATTGCGTCACTATTCAATACTCAAGGATTCATGCCTACTTCTGCCTAAATGAGTACCGCGCCTACTTTCGACGTATGGAACACCCCCTTGGAGTCGTGTTGCTTTTTTTTCGATGCGCTACTGCCAGTTTACTGTAACACTGCCAACCTCACATTGATGATCTAACACTGAAATTGCATCGCTCTTGAATACTCAAGCTTTCACGCCGACTTTTAATCGAGCTAGTTACACGCCTATGTTCGACTCGTGGTACACCTCCTGGGAGAAAAAAAGCTTTTTCCGATGCACCACTGCCAGTTTACTGTAACCGACGCATCCTCCCCTTGACTATTTAACACAGAAGTTGCCTCACTGTTGAATACACTAGGATCCATGCCTACTTCTGCCTAAATGAATAACGCGCCTACTTTCGACGTATTGAACACTCCCACGGAGTAAAGAAGTTTTTTTTTCCGATGCACCACTGCCAGTTTACTGTAACACTCGCACCCTCACATTGACGATTTAATACCGAAATCGCGTCGCTATTCAATAGTAGAGGATCCATGACGACAATCCCCAGAAGGAATAACTCACCTATGTTCGACGAATGGAACACTTCCTCTGAGGTATGAAGTTTCTTTCCGACGCACCACTGCCAGATTACTGTAAACTTCGTTGCCTCACATTGACGATTTAAGACAAAAATTGCGTCGCTATTCAGTAGTAAAGGATCCATGCTCACTTTTCCACGAGTGAGTTACGTGCCTACGTTCGACGTATGGAACACTTCGTGGGGGTTATGTAGCCTATTTCAGTTGCACCACTGCCAGCTTACTTAACCCTCGCACCGTCAGATTGACGAATTAATATAGAAATTACCTCGCTATTCAATACTCATTGATCCATGCCGACATTTCTCTGAGTTAGAAACGTGACTAAGTTCGACGTATGGAACTCTCCCTGGGAGTCATGAAGCTGTTTTTCGATGCACCACTGCCAGTTTACTGTAAACCTCGCACCCCCACATTGATGATTTAACACAGATATGGCGTCGCTATTCAATACTCAAGGATCCATGCCGACTTCCCTTGAGTGAGCAACAGACCTACGTTCGAAGTATGGAACACTTCCTGTGAGTCATGTAGCATTTTCCGATGCAACACTGCCAGTTGACTGTAAGCCTCACACCCTCACATTGACGATCAGAAATTGCGTCGCTATTCAATACTTAAGCATCCATCCAGACTTTCCCCCGAGCGAGTTACAGGCTTACGTTCGACGTATGTAACATTTCCTGGCAGTCATGTAGCTTTTTTGCGATGCACCACTGCCAGTTTACTGTAGCCCTCGCACAGTCGCATTGACGATTTAACGAAGAAATTGTGACGCCATTCTATAGTAGATGATCAATGCTGACCTTTACGGAGTGAGTAACGAGCCTACTTTCGACGTATGGAACACTTCCAGGGAGTCATCTAGTTTTTTTCTGATGCACCGCTGCCAGGTTCCTGTAGCCGTCACACTCTCACATTGACGATGAAACACAGAAATTGCGTCACCATTCAATACTCAGTTATCCGTGCCAACTATTTCCCGAATGAGCAACGTGGCTACGTTCGACGCATAGAACGCTCCCTCGAATTTACGTAGCTTTATTCCTATGCACCACTATCAGTTTACTGTAATCCTCGCACCCTCAATTTGTAACCATCATGAGCCGTAGTTGTGCCCGGCTCTTCAAATCCCAGGCAGAGCGCTTTCGCTTCGCGTCGTGTTTGCGGTGGCGCTTTGGGTTTGGCGCGCAGTTTGGATCGCTATCGCCCTCTGGCGGGAGGTGGGCAGGGGTACGTCGCGTGACGATCGAGGGGTAGAGTGATCTCTATACTAACTGGATGGCGAACTTCGACTGTCACAGCCTGCCGTCGTCTGTTAGTGCCGCCATATTGTAGTTAGGCAAGAAACTGTATGTGATATTTCAGTTAGAAAGGCGGCACTCGTTTTCGTTCGAAAGTATCTACATTCTTGACGATAATAAAACTAACTAGATTAACATTAAAGCAACGAACTACCAATTTCGTTTTACGCTCATGAACACTAAAGTGTACTGTAATATCGTAAATATAAAGTACCTAAAAGCGAAACAATATTTTTCCCAGGCGTAAGAAACAGTTATATTCACATATGTAATGCACTTACCAGTGGCGTCATCATCTTTGGCGTCGGCAAAAAACGTAATGGGGTTTATTTAAACGTGAATCTGGATATCCACAACAATATGCTAATTATTGTCAGGCACCGTATGAAACAATCAAAATGTCGTGTGACACTGACACGAAAATGGTTCTCTTCTTTTACTGAACTAATTCACATGTACCAACGTGGAAATTGCGATGAAATCAGTTATAGTGCATATTTAACTGAGAACTAACGTATATAAACAGTTCAGTCAATCTGGGTAACTGTGCACCACTTTTTTCCGTCTTTTTGAAAGTACTGCACACACAGTCTACATCACAACAGACACCAAAATTTCACCCGTATTGCTAAGGTGTGCTTGGCAATGAGGAAATATGTATTAGAGACGTTCTCTTGGAGTTAAATTTCAATTTTAATACTGGTACAAAATTACTCAATCATTCTGGGTAACTTTAGTCTTAAAAAACACAGTATTTTTCGCATATCTAGTGTTCTGAATAAATTTACATCCCAACAAAAGGAAATCAGGTGTTAACAAGAAGTAAAAACAGTGTTGATTCAGTTTCCAGATTTACTTTGAAATATCAAGATATTTGTATGAACCTGGCAGTGTTCAAGTTAAGTCACTGTCAGAAGCTCACTTCACAGTCAAAGCAATTAAAGAAAAATCACAAGCCTAAGAGCTTTTGGGAGGTGGAAAGACATTTGAATGAATCACAGAGGTAATAAAAACGTTACATTTGGTACAAAATAATACAAACAGGTGGAACACCAGCCATTTGAAACAAGACTAGCAATTGGTACAAATATGCTGTGATTAGTTAAAAGTTACTCTGATTGTAATGTCCCAAGGAACACCTTCATATGTCTATGTACTTTTTTATCATTTGTGAAATGATGAATACTGTAAACATTAAGCATGAGCAAGGGTATTGAAATGAGAACACCAAAAACACACTGAAACACGAAATTTATTTTTGTCATTTTCATACATTTTTAACCACTGCTGCAATGTAACAGGCACAACACTACACATTACTGAATAAAATAATCTTACCGAGTTTTTGTCTTACACTAGTTGTATTGTGACCTACTTTCTCAACTGAAAACCTTTTCCCATATGTTTTCAGCCGCACCTGAATGTACCTGGATGCAATCTTACGTACAGGCTGTGTCTCATGCAAATCTTCAATTCTGCATTCATTATGGAAGTCATGGTCAAGTTTGGGAATGAATAGTTCACAAATTTTTTTAAGAACACACATGACAATCTTACTAATTAAGTGCTTTTGCCTCACGTCACCATTGACAACAGACATTTGAAACAATTTTTCTGAGTGCTCCACCACAGAGTTTACAGCATTACTTGTTTCAATAAGCTTGCTCGGCTTACAAATTTTGCGAATGAGCTCTTTTCTGCAGTACTAAGAAGTGCATATGTTGCGTCATTATAAACAACGGGTGGCCAAAGAATGTAGAGGCAGTCCTTACATGTAACTTGTTTTGAAATTGTGAGGGCAACATACCCTGCAATATAGTTCAAAATGTTCTGCTTGTATGTGGAAAACAGCGTACCCTCTTCAATAAGTGAGGACCATTTTTCTACTTCATCTACAAACGTACAAGAATCATCTACAAAGAGGACACTTCTGTGATCGGAAATCATACAGTCCTACAAGTACAACTGAACACATGTTAAAATTTGCACAGTTTCTACCAACAGTGCTAACATTAGTGCCTAAAAGCAACTTGCACATAGCACACTTCAACTGATATGAATTTGGGTTGTTATTCCAACCCCCTCTAGATCTCACACATGAGAAGAAACGTTCAATATGATCTTGGGAAAACTTATATGTCAATAAATATTGCAGAGGAGAATTTTCCCTAGTTATTATTTCCAGTGCAATGGCTTTAATCGAATGCATGTTCAAAATTATGCCAAAGCCAAAAGTATTTCTTAGGTGCTGCAGGAGAGAAACACCATTTACTTTTAAACTTCTTATATAAGATTCTGTCTGATGAAAAACATCAAGCCAATATGCCTGATTACTGAGTTTCAGGCTGGCTTTATATCCTGAAACTAGAGGATTTCTGGAGATAAAGACATCATAAATTCTGTCTATAAATCTCAAAAACTCCACTGTTGCCTCACTGACATGGAATCTGGGATTGCCAGCTCTTCTCAAAAAATCTATAGTATCTGCAACACTAGAACTGAGTGTTTGAACTGCCAAGCTGACATTCATCTTTTTACTAACATAATTAATATGTTGTCCTGACAACTTGTCAGCAAATGTCATGCCTTCCTCAATTTGCAACTCATTTAGTTCTTTTAAGTACTACCGCTTAATATGGCCATTTGTAGACTCTATAACACCTACTTCTGCTAATGCATTTCGAGCAACTTTCACTAAATGACACATATCCAAAACGCTGTAAACATTGTGGTTTGAAACTGGGTGAAGGAACTGAGAAGAAACAACTTTTTGATGAAAATCAATACTGCATCCCAATGAACGAAGAGTACTTATATTTGTCCTTGTGCCATTACAAGTGACTGCCCAAATTCTGATGCCTGAATTGCTTAGCCTCTCCAGAGCATGGCACACTACCATCAAAGCCATTCACTAAAGAAGACGCTACAGGACACTTAAATTTACCTTTTATGGACACAAGCATAAAATTAATGTCTCTGAAGCTTCTTTCGCTTCTTTTGATTGTTCAACTTCGCCTCCAAAATCTACAAAACCTGTACACCTCTTAGTTTCCTGTTTTCTAATTGCCATACTGTCTATTATGAGGCTAGAATCTTTAAATTCGTCCTCACTTGATGGTTAAATTCAAAGTACCTAAACACATCACTTAAAAAGCCAGGATCACAATTCACAGTCCCTGCCCCACGAGAAATCAGTGATTTGTGAGGCAGAGGCATTAATGTCTGTAAATATTCATACGCCTTAGGAGAGTAAAAATACACTGTCATTGCAAACATTTTAATGTCTGTTTTGTACCTGTTTCCCTTGGATGACACACTATTATTCAACAAATTGCACACTAATTCCACCTGAGTCCCTGTTTGTTGATCAGGAATTCATGCAGCCTCTCTGTTAGATGACACTTCTCTTTCAGAGCACTTATGATGTCTTTCATTGAATAGTTTTTCTTCTCTCTTCTCCTAATTTTTTTCTGCAGGCTCTTGATTTTTCTTCTCAGTGCTCCACAACATCTGGTAAAAAACTGCATGTATCAGTGGCCTTGTCAATCATTTCTATTTGTGTTTGAGATCCACATTCCTTAGATGTTTCACAACTCAGAGAAAACTGAAACAAGAATAGAATGCAAGTAGTACAGGTATGAAACAGTTTGGCAAGTACTTATGAGAAAACATGTTCAATATAATCATGAGTTTCTGCAGTAGGCTGTTCAGTTGTTATTCTAATCTGTCGCCTTGGTTGCTTTTCCTTAGGCATTAAATGCGTCGGAAACGCAAACTGTGATGGCACTGCATCAGGCTTGAGATGCCTTCTCGAACTACCATCTCCGCACAAGAAACTAGCCCTTGTAGGCGTGAAACCTTTGTGTTTAGTGGCAATGACCCACTGTTTCAGCAAATCGCCTTTTTGCAGAGGAAACCTGTCCAAAACAGAAGACACGTTGTATCATGCAAGGCAACGACCAAGATATTTACGAGATTGTTGTCATTTCTTGACATTCAATTATTACCTGTGGAAAGTTAAATTACTTTCCTTGTTCCACCGATTCGGACAGTTGTATGCAGAGCACGAAATAACCATTTTACACGCATAACATACACTTCGTTAACACCAAGGGAAACTTTTTTCCTAACTAAAAGATGGCGGACGACATAAACAAACACTCCTGAGACGGCACGGATAAGCAGAAGATGTACATCTAGTTAGTATGTAGACCACTGAAGAGTGGGTACTGGGCTGTGGCCGAGGGAGGTGGTGGCGCCAGCAGGGCCCTGCTGTTGGGGTCGTCAACTGCTCGCCACGTGCTCTTGTCTGTCAGGGGCTAAGTCTGCCTTACCTGCATGTACGTGGCTTATGAAGCTTAGAAGCCACTGTGTAGGAGATCAGCACGTGCGACCGTACGTCTTCTTATCGGCCGTTGAAACCACTGGCAGCGGTTGGCTCTGACGAGCATTTGAAAGTGCGACGTGTTCTCAGCGCTGGGGGTGGACTGAGAGAAGCTGAGTACTGTTTTTATGTAACAGAGTTATAGTACGTATAAGAGAAGGATTTCAGGTTCTAGTGAAGTGTATGAGCTTCTTCGCCAGTGGTTTTGTTGGGGTCGTTCCATCACAGTTTTCGTTTGCCTGTGTGAGGGAATGTGGTAATTGCTTCTTGGTCGGGCCGTTCTCATTCACGCCTCGATGGTGTGATTTAGGGTCGATCTTGTTGGATTCTTGTAGTACGTGCTCCTTACTTAGTGAGGCTTGGCTTTTGAAGTTTGTCCACCTTACTAAACTTAAACCTGAGAAGATTCCGCTTCGGAGACGTCGCGTCGCTAATGGTCAGGTGTTGCCTCTGGCGGGGTGGGTTAAGGGTAGTGTCTCGGTAGGGAGGTTCTCCCGGCCAATGACCTTCGCTCTCGTGACGCGTTTGGCAATGGATCTTGTGCTTGGCTGTGACTTTATTTCTAAAACTCAGCTGGTGTTGGATTATTCTGGTGGGCGTTTCTTCTTTAAGTTTGCTCCTCTGGAGAAGTTTGGTCTCTGTGAATGTTGGGAGGCGTGGTCGTCGGTGGTCCCTGCGTTTCCGGTAGCTTCTGTTGATGAAGTGGATATTAGCCATCTTTCGCTGTAGCAAGGTCAGCAGGTGCGTCAGTTGTTAGGGGAGTCTCCGGATTTACTGAGCGATAAACTGGGGGTGACTAACATTCTGGAATATGACATTCGTTTGACTGATGACGTTCCGGTTAGGCAGTCCCCGTACCGGTTGTCTCCTCCGAAAATGACAATACTACGAGGGAAAGTACAGAAAATGTTAGAGCAGGGAACCCCCTCCACATCTCCGTATGCCTCCCCGATATTTCTGCTCCCCAAAGATCAAGGGGGGGATTTCAGTGCGGTAGTAGACTTCCGGCGTCTTAATGAGAAAGCGATTTTGGAATCAGTACCCCTTCCTGACCTCCAAAACTCGTTTACTTGGTTTGCTGACGCGACTTGGTCTACTGTACTTGATTTGAATCAGGCCTATTATAAGATTCCTTTGACTGAAAATTGTAAGCATGTTACCGCTTTCTGTACCGATTGGAATCTGTATGAATTCAATCGTGTTCCATTCGTTCTTGCTACTGGGGCTGCTGTTTTGACCGGTTTATTGGATAATGTGTTGGGTGATTTAAAGTTACGTTGCGTCTGCAATTATTTAGACGATCTAGTTATTTATAGTAGGTCATTTGAAGAACATTTGGTTCATTTCCGTCAGGTGCTGGGTAGGCTCCAGACGGCCGGTCTAACGGTCAAACCATCTAAGATTACGCTGACAAAACGACATATTTTCTTTTTTGGGCCACATCGTTTCGGGGCAGTCAGTCCGGATCGATCAGAATCGCACGAAAGTCTTGCGTGCCTTGCTTCCTCCTAAGGATAAGGGGGGAGTGGCAACGTCCATTGGTATGGTGCACTATTTTAGGCGTTTTGTACCGGATTTTGCCTCCTTAGCCGCACCCTTGAATCAACTCCGGAAGGAGGGTGTTCGTTTTGTTTGGGGTCCCACTCAGCAGGCTGCCTCTGAGCAGATTAAAACGGCCATTGCCAACCCGCCGGTTCTTGGGGTTCCCCACTTTGACAAACCCTTTGTTGTGCAACCGGATGCGTCTAATGCTGGAGTTTCGGCTGTTTTTTACAAGAGTCGGAGGGCAATAGACAACCTTTGGCTTATGCGTCTCGCAGGCTAAATGACGCTGAGTGAAAATACTCATTGTACGAGTGCGAGGCATTAGCTGTTCTCTTTGCTTTGGAGAAATTTCGTTTTTATCCGGAGCATAAGCCTTTCCAGCTCGAGACTTGAGTTGGGTCCTGGCCAGACCACGCAAGACAGGCCGGATCTCCCGCTGGGCCGTGAGGATCTCGGCTTTTAAGTTCACGGTCAAACATATTAGGGGTACCGAGAATGTGGTGGCGGACGCCCTTAGTCGAATGTATGGACCAGCAGCACGGGGGTTTGGGCGACGGACAAGATTACTCACAGAAAGTTCAGGCCATGGTCACGTGTGAGGTACCCCAGCTCTTCGAGGATCTTGCCGAGAATCAGGATCAGGATTCCCAAATAGCACCGATTAAGCAACGGGTGAGTTAAGGCGGGGATACAGTATTAGGAAAGGAATTTTGTGTAAAGAAGTGGATTGATTCAACCCTTGTTTCGGTATTATCATTGTTCCTTCGTGGGGGGGGGTCATTTGGGCACGTATAAAACTATTCAATGGATTAAACGATATGTTAAGTGGCCTCACCTTGAACTGGATGTTGAACAGCTGGTAGCTAAGTGTCACTTATGTCGGGGTGCTAAACCTAACAATGGCGTGCGGCAGAGTCTATTGTCCTTCGAACGTGAGAGCAACCCTATGGACCATTTATATATTGATTATGTGGGCCCGTTGTCTCGGTCCAAGAGAGGCAATCTATATATATCAGTCGTCATTGATGATTTCTCTCTGTTTACGTGGCTGGTTCCTAGCCGGAACGTCACTACCGAAGTCACTATCTCGCACCTCACCAACATCTTCTCTGTTTCCGGTTCACCTAAGAGTCTGGTCGGTGATATTGCTCCCCCCTTTGTTTCGGCCAAGTTTAAGGCCTTTGGTTTTGGGAATGGAGCTAAACTACCCCATATTACCCTCAGGGATCTTTTGCAGAGCACGTGAATAGGAACTTGAAACTGGCCCTTTTAATTTACCATCAGGGTAGTCCAAGTAGGTGGGATTCCAAGATACCGTGGATCAACTTCGCATTTAATACGGCGGTACACGAGGTGTTGAAAGCTATTCCAGCCTCTTTATTGTTTGCCTATCTGGTCAATTCCCCATTGTCAAACTTGTGGTGGATCCTAGACCTACTCCCCGAGCGGGCGACCCCTTGTCTGAGTAAGAAGAATTGGAATCAGGTGCGCCGGAATATTGCTGCCGCTCAGGGTAGACAATCTTTGAGATATAATCGCAATCGGCGGCCTTATAAGGGAAAACCAGGCGATCAGGTTCATATCAGGAATTTCTCTGGCCGGGGGAGGGGCCAAGGCAGAGTAAGCAGATTTACTCCCCTCTTTTTGGGCTCTGTACCATTCTTTGGATTCTGGATCTGGTTAACTTTTTGGTTAGGCATAATTAGTCTGGTAGGGAGTACCGAGTACATTTGAGTCAGGTTAAGTGTGGTTAAGTTGGCTTTCGGTCACCAGCGCGTGGCCACCTTTTGGTGGTGAGGAGGGGGGGGGGGGGGTAAGGTTGAGCCGTATTGTGTCAGGCTCTTCGAAAAGCGCGCCAGGCGGAGTGCTTTCACTTCGTGTCTAGTGAATGCGGTGGCGCTTTCGGTTTGGCGCTGCTTGGATCACTACCGCCCTCTGGCGGGAGGTGGAGCAAGTGTACGGTCGCGTGACGATCGAGGAGTACATAGTGGGCGGTGACCGAGAGAGGTGGTGGCGCGAGCGGGGCTCTGCTGTTGGGGGTCGTCAACTGCTCGCCACGTGCTTTGGCCGGCCTCTTGGCTGTCAGGGGCTAAGTCTGCCTTACCCGCATGTACGTGGCTTATGAAGCTTAGAAGCCGTGGTGCAGGAGATCAGCGCGTGGGACCGTATGTCTTCTTCTCGGCCGTTGAAACCACTGGCAGCGGTTGGCTCTGATGAGCATTTGGAGTGAAGTGAGAGAAGAAGGGCTGCAGTAAGCTGTTTGAAGTTAATTTTTTAATTTTTCTGATTAAATTTATAATTCTTCCCTATAATGAGTTATTTAGTGACAGTTCAAGGATTTCAATTATTGAGTCATTATTCTCGCAATTAAAGATCTTTCTTACCAATTCATAACAAAATGCTGCAATATGCAGAATGAAACGAGATTTATTAAACAGTTGCAGTTAGTTAGAGTATTGGAATTTTTCACTTTTATGTTGTTCTTTCAATTAGCTAGTAATTATAGTGTTATTAGGTTTAGTATTAACCAAATGTGCACAAATAAAGCTATTTGTGCATTAATACCAAATTTGCATATGTAGTAATTAATTTTAAAAAAAGACAGAAAATCCTGTAAACTGACCCAATTAGATCAAGTTGAAATCGTCTTATCTAAAAAAAAAAGGCGGTATATTTCAGCCTCTCGCGATTTCATCAGGAATAAATTTCCTTTTTAAAAACAGAGGTTAGTGGTTATCGCATGGTTGAGGCAAGACCCAGATACAATTATCAGTAACAGCTAAGCTCTCATTAAATACTTATAATACCGTTATTACTAATGGGTACTCACCATATGACTATGTGAAAAGTATCCACTGATGTATATTGGATATCATGTCAAGGAAATCGTGATATGTAATGAACTGTAATTAATGCTTGGAGCGTGATTGTGTGATGGGACTCTGATCATAAAATATCCAAATATCTGCACAGAAGACAACATTGGACTATTCTGTTGACAAATATATAGGAACTGTAATTACATTGATACAATGTCTGTGAATAGTGAGTATAGTGATATACAAAAATTAAATAAATTCATGATACACGATAATTGTCATATAAACATGAATTTGACGAATCATAATAGTGAGAAGTGCACACCTGGAACACAGAGGAATTAACAAACATCTACTTTCTGTTTCCAGGAACAATGTGTCAATAATAAGTGTCTTATATATGTTCTTTATATTGTTTCATGGAAAAATCTCAAGACATGGTCCTGTTAGGTTTCGGGTTTTTCAACCCACCAGCTGCAAACCTAGTAGGTCATGCTATGTGGCCATCAAAACATCTTCAAGATGACAGCTACAGCAGTTGATCATGAAGACAACAAAATAAAATTTGTCAAAAGACATGATGTAAATTTTGTTATTTTATTAATTGAGCAATTATGTAAGGCTCAGAGCAATTACTTACACACATTTCTTTAAAAAAATTCACGAATAATTTTTTGAATTATATAAATGAGCCCTCCTGTTCATCTCTTCACTTAAATATTTAACTAATTTTCTTTCAAAAATTAATTATTGATATTAATTACTTATAAGTTTATCTGTGGTTATAATTTCAAATATCTTCAAAGAGTAGAATTTTTAGGGTCATATACTTTAGAGCGCTTAGCGATATTTATTTTTTTCTGCCTCTCTTGAACTAAGTGTGCTAATGTAATTCGCAACACTTACTTCAAGGGGGCTATTGAACGCACTCTTTCATAATATAGTAACTGAAATACACATTTTTATTTAATTTGAGTTGCTTATATGAGCTATTATGTCAATTTTTGTTTGAAATTTATAAGTTTATTAATATAATAAAATAATTTAGTTTTTTTTAAAGAAGCTAACGGCTTCAGAACAACAAATAGATGTTACATTGTTCAGTGTTTTGTTTTTGGTAGTATAAGTGTATGTTTTAGACTGTAGCGATATCCTCTGCTCTGTTAGCTCTCTCCCAGTTAGAATCTCGGTTACATTTATGTTAGTTGTTGAAAAGTGTTATTTGTGAAAGTTTCGTTACGTATGAGTTACAAATAAAACAGAATCAAAAGTAATCTCTGGTTCAGCTTCGTTGTTTATGGATTTTAATATGCGCTCTTATTGAAGTGCTACGATTTTGCATCTGGGGCTGTTTGGTTTAAAAATACTACACTTCACCTACAATAATTTTGAAGTCATTCTCAATTCAACAGCAGTTAAACAAGTTTCACGAAAAAGTTAACTTATCCGACCGCGGCACACAGCGATCGGCTGACTGTCATTTATTTGAAGCTACGTTACGTCAGCTATTACTGTTTCAAGAGATTATAATGAAGTTTCTGACACGCACTACCAGTTTTAAATAAAAACAAACTGAACATGACCCTGGAGATTTAAGGCATTATCTCTCAATTGTAGGTTCGTAATGAACGAGAAAAACATTGATTAAAACATAAAAAATGAAATGGTCTGAAACTGATGTAGCGTAGGATGGAAGTAACATTTTAAGGAAGTAATATTTTTAAGGTGGCTGTCAGTTTAACAGACACTGCAGGAACAGTCGAATCAATACAGAAGACTAAAACCCACACAATTTTTTTTTCCTCCATAATTTCTTTGTTTGCCTACTTCAATATTTCGTATTTTCTCAAACCCTTTGGTATCAATATTATACTTTACTATGCTTCGTGCTATCGGAATTAATTACCCAAAGATTATGTATCACCACGTAGGCCCATAGTCATGTCATGAGAGAAACACACTCGGGCAGAGAACTAACAGGGAGTTAGCATTTTGAATGCCTGCAGTGAGAACCTGTTATTGGGTCACATAGCGGGAGCAACGATTGTTATGGCAGTTTTTTATCATTATGTATTTATTATTTACTTTTAGTCAGTTATTTTAGCTCTAAGACACATCGTACATTGTACGTGAAAATTCTCATAATATACACAAAAAACTGATTACGAATATTTTGCATAATTATTGAGATATTTAAGTAAATTAAAATTCTGCCATAATATAGTCCATACATTAAATGTTAAGCACAATATGGAAAATATTAACTCATTTGTAAAGTAATGATGATGTTTTATACATGGGAGATTCATTCTTTAAGTAATCAGGGGTTGGGGTGGGGGAAGGGATAGTGGGACGTTAAATCTGTGAAGAAAAGTATTTAGAATCTAAGAGGAACAATACAGATAAAATAAATTACTTATTATGGAAAGAAATTAGTTTACTATGGACTGTTCCTGTGACAATTATTCAGATGTAGGACCCAGAAGGCATCCTACTTGCTAGTATACTACAGTACTCTCCCGCATTGCTATACCACAGATTCCTAAATTTAGAATTTTGCAACACTAAATATCACTGTGGTAGTGAATAATTTAATATCTCGTTGAAGTAGACCTATTTTAAAGTTCAGTTTTTTTATTGTTTCGTGGCAGGTTCAAAACAATTTTTACTTTTTTCTGTATTTATCAAAGCTCTTTACATTACAGAATAACGTTACGAGTTTCAAAGATCTGACTGGGAATAATAATATTTACTCCTCATTTTTCTCTCTTGACCTTCTAATTGTTTCGTACAAGTGCGTGAATGTTACTGGCACTGATGAGACTTCGTTCAAATTTCGCGACGTGTTGATGAATGCCAATCCTATTATCTCCTGGCGAAATGTCGAGATTGCGTGGGTGTCCCACATACAGGGTCTAATGTGTATAAGTGCAGTGGTACCTCAAAAAGTACACTCATGTATGTGTTGGTTGTTTTTTCTCTCCGTCGTACAGTCTTCTCACAAAGACGTCAGAAACTTTACGACTTGATGTTTTCTGCACAGTCCTAACACCACCACTAAGTCGACTTCACCTTTCTGGATCGACATACGATTTTTTGTCCTCGTTCCCACACTTCAACATCTGTGTTTCTTCCCAACGGAAAATAATCATTAATGGCTTCCTCTTGCCACACATACTTGGAGAGGATAACCAAACTATAAACATGACTTGTGTTAGCTATTATCATAAGCTGCGAATTACCTGAATGCTGACATAATGTCGTTCAGTACACCGTCTTCAGGCAGTAATAGAAATATCTGCATTTATGACCGTTACACCCTGTATACACCCGAGATGTGGCCGACTGTCCCCAGGTGTGGCGTGTGTGTGTGGGAGGGGGGGGGGGGGGGGGGAGACGCCGACCACCGTTCGACCCTCGGCGCATTCAGTCTTGCTCACACTCGCGAAGCGTCAACTGCTGGGGGCGTTCTTGGCGTAAGGCTGCTAGTAAAGGATTACACGCTGAACTTAGTTGATGGCCCTCGCCTAATATCGAGACTGTTATGAAGCCTAACTCACTAAATTCTTTGATGATACTCTCCCAAAATTCACTAACTCGGCACAACTTATATGCTTTCTCATATTCCAACGTATGCCCTTTATTGAGGCTGCGTTTAACCAGTGATGATTTGTCTTTTATGCCACATGCGTACGCATCTAATGTGTTCCATCCACCGTTGCGAGATGCTGTGCTGCGTTTTCCGAATCTGTTGGCGGCGTCACTCTCAAAGCATGAGTACAGTCTTGCAGCACAACATCGAAATACCAATTACGATGGATATGAAAATGAATTCACAAAGAAAAGTAACAAATTGTGTCAACCACTCAGACAAAGACAACTGTTGCACCGACCGGGAGAATTAAGCACACTCCCTGGATGACTTTTTTCGGAAGAGTATCAATCAACCTTGAATTCCCACTCCATAACTCTGCACGGTCATTAGTCAGGCGTTTACCTTCAAGCACTATTCAGGAAGCCCTTGGAGCAGAACTGATTTGTGCTCAGTGTTTTCCCACTGTAGTGTCCCTTTTGCAATATTCACCATTATCGAGGTGAAACATAAATAAAAATGACTGTATGTGACTCAAAATGAAAAAGGTAATAACACTAACTGTAAATGTATACAATATAGATCGATAGATGCAGAAAAGACATTATTTTATTTGTATGAGATTATAATGTGTAAGTAATTAAAAGAAGTATTATTATCTTTGTAAGAGTATAAAACACAATGAATTGCTCATTATTCTGTCTAGTCTGTTTTGTTCTGTTCGTTCTGGTGTTAGCTGGAATAAGGTACGCAAGCTATTGTGCTGCGCTAGCATTTGTTTCTGTCGTAACGTAATTGCAAATATTTAATGGTGTAAACTGTGTCCTAGTAAGAATATATTAGTATAAAGTGGTCTCCGTGTGATATTTCAAGAACCTACGCCACATTTGTCTTATGAAAAGAATATTTAATGAAAATCATTTAGCATGTTTCCAGCTGCTGCGGGGCGAGTAACAGTTATCTCTGACTGTTAACAATTAGCCGCCATTACGCGGTACATTTAAAAATATTTTTTCACAGCACAATGTCTGATAGCCGGATCGGAAGAAATTATGTAAAAATATTCAGTGAGATTAATTGAAGGAATCCAGTGAAATAATTTTATTAAAACTTGTCTATTTTCTGTGATAGTAATAATTTCAGATCAGTGAACTGGAGCTGAGTAATACTACGCTATTGCGTTTACAGTAATTTGTAGAGAGCCTGGCGCTCGATAAAACCAGATATAATACGTAATTGGCAACCTACGAAATTCATTATTTTGCTTATTATATCTCTTTTGTATTTTTTTTTTTTTTTTTTTGAAAGCTAAACGTAAAAACCAACTTCACTAAAAATCAGTAACAGATCACTGTAAATCAAAGGACAAACAAATTTACTAGTAGAGTGTTTCCTCTAAATAAATAACTACATTATTTTTAAGAGATATAATAAATGGCGCCCAACGTGGGGCCCGAAGAGAGAAAATATTTTTTTAGAATTTGTGTATATGTAATTGTTAACATGTATTGTATGTATTCTAATGTCTATCAAATTCCATTTCATGCATAAACTTGGACGAGGAAAGCGGTGAAGAACTGTATAGACCCTGAGAGGACGAGATAGCAAAAAGAAAAGAAAAAAGAAATCGAGGTAAGGACAACTATGCATAAAAGCTTGCTACATAGGCCCGTATCATCAAAGTATAGTGTCATAGATGGTACATGGTGTACAGTGGTGTAGATATTAATATTTTGTGATAGTGGAAACAATAAGCAGTTTGACTTGTGAACTTAGTCCGCATTTGTAGTTTGGAACAATTTTTGTAGCTGGCCCAGTGAAAGTTCTCGTCATTATGGGAAAAGTTGGACGTGTGTTAGATTTGCAACCAGATAATGTGCCCAATGTTACAAATAATGTGCAATTATTGAGCGACATGGATAGTGACTCTGACTTACTAAATATTAATAGTGATCGGGGGGGGGGGGGGGGGGAAGAAAATGTAGACAATGTAGTTTCCGGTGATATGCCAGGAAGTAGCCATCAGACGGAAACAGTTAAACCGAAGGTGCTACTAGTAGGGCTAGTGATAATTTTCCAGTGATTAGAACAACTACCACAATGGTATGCTCACCAATACCGGATTCATTTGCTGAATTTTTACGGATATTAGAGGAAAGGAACGAACAGCTAGTCAATCAGATAAGGTAACATAACGAAGAAAGAGAGAGATTGAGGGAAGAGAGGAATGAACAGCTAGTCAATCAGATAAGGGAACAAAACGAAGAAAGAGAAAAGGTCTTAATAGAAAGTATGGGTACAATGTTCAAAAAGATACATTAAGAAATGACAGAAATAAAGAAAGCCCATGCCGAACTACCGAACATTGTAAGCAACATAGCACAAGATGTGCAAACGCTTCAGACGGCACACACAGTCATGTGGGACGAAGTAGAACAACTTGCGAACCGAATGGACAATTTAGAAATGACACAAAAAGAAACCATAGAAACGCATTTAAATGATCAAGCCCAGAAGGAGAAAAAGAGTTCCATGACTGGCTCACGGAAAAAGAAAGCCAGATCACAGAACGTGCAGAAAGCAAAATACAACCTGCTCTGCAAAAAGTAACTAACGGAGCAGCTGTATGTAAACAACCCACAGAAGACATGCTACCACTCACAGGTGAAAAAAGCGAAGCGAGATACAAATTGCCAGTACCGCTGTGGCAGCAAGGAATAACAATAACTCTAGTGTACTTACTTTCAAATGGTTAACAACTGTAGCACGCCCTTTGCAACGTGTACGATAATGAGAACATTATGTACAGTTCATACCAACAAATTAGCGATTAGGAAAGAAAAAACATAAAATTTACTGGAAGCATTCCTATTCATAACCCCGTGGGGGCAGCTTCTACTTCCACAAGCAATAACATTGATGAAAGCTTAATAAAACACAGACAGTTCCATGTATTTAACGCGGAAAAGAAAGTGCATCAGGTAATCTTCATAAAAGGATTCCGAAATGTATTACCGAGTGCCTGGATTGAACGCCAAAAAATTCGGTTCATAATCGCACACATACAAGGCGACGCTGCCTTATGGGCAAATGAAGTCATAGAAAATTGCCATAGCCTGGCACAATTTGAAAAATCTTTTCTAGACAGATACTAGTCTAAGGCTATTCAAGAACGCATGAGGACTGAAGTATACAGCCCGCAAATGTACAATCACAAACAGGGTACACTCCGTAAATATTTTGAAAAATATATTAACAAAACTAGATATTGGGATGACCCTATATCAGCCTGTGATGTGATTATACTCTTAAAATTACGATTGCCCGCTTATATACGAGACAAATTAATAAATGTACCCGAAAATGACCTGGGACGGTACTTGTGTGTGCTGGACGAAATCGATCTCTCCCAGGGAGAAAATAGGATAAATAAAGACCGGGAAAACAATAATGGTTCACCACACAAGTTTAAAAATGGCAACAACAATTCCAATTTTGGAAGCCACGGAAATGGAAAGGAAGATCAATCCGCAGAACAAAACAGGAAGAACGGAAACGGTCAACCATCTTACAATCAAAACCGTAGGTGGGAAGATAGAGGACATCCCAGCTACAGTAACAGTAATAATAATTACAATAACAAACGTCGAAATGAAGGTCAATGGCCGAAACAAAGCAGTAGTGCCAACAACCGCAGTTACTCGGTGCAGTGGATGCAAACTTGTATGCCACCACCACCGCCTCCTAACGGTAACCAGTACCAGTGTGACAGTAGGAATTCTATGCAGAATACTAATGCGATACCACAAACATGGACAGACTCGAATAGCAGCGTAAGGATAGTAGAAATGCCCACTGACGGAAACCACCATAGTGCAAGACCGTCAAACGAACAACGGCCAGAATAAGCTCCCAATTGATAGTCGGCGAAAAAACAGGGGCCACACCTAGAAACAATACACAAGATAATATATAATTACTGAGGTACCAAGATGGAAACGGTACACAACATGATTTACTTATGGAATCGAACCAATGTAACAAAAAAGAAATAACTGAAGTACAAACGATTATAAAAGCTAGAATTAATGAATTGCCAGTAGAAATACACATAGATACAGGTGCCACTACTAATGTTATGAGCTATGAGCTATTCAAAACCTAGAGCCAAAACCGCAACTTACCGACATTTCCTGTACAAAACTGCTGTGTCATTGGAGCCATGGGAGCACAAGCACAAAACGTTCAGTATCAGGTGCTGGTAGATTTATGCCTAGGGGAAGATAACGTAAAATATATCTTTCTCGTAGTCAAAGGATTGAGAGTAACCTGCATCCTGGGGGGAGGTTTCCTGAGCGAGAAGAAAGCAAAACTTGATTTTTCCAGCGGGAAGATCTCCCTACTGAATGAAAATAAGCAGATTGTATTGGATTTAATACGAGCAGTAAGTACACCCGATAAAGATTACCCGAGCGTACGAGTAAAAAGCGAAGAGATGCCCATATTTCAATTAAGCAGCAATTTAAGGGGCCAGGGAGAATATTATTCGGACGTAGCTCACAACGAAACGCTACGCTGGACAGAAACCCTTAACAACAAAGCACAGGAATCATGTTATCTAACTGAATCCTAACGAAAGCAGCTCGCACAGTTATTGAATAACTACAGTGATGTTTTCTCTGAAAAACCTGGAATCATCAAAGGGTATATGTATAATATAGATGTGTTTCCCCATGCGATATTCTGCCAAGCATCATATTCAGTACCGTGGACGAAAAGGGAGGCAGTTAACAAAGAAATACAAAAAATGCTGCAATGGGGCATAATAGAACCATCCCTTTCGTCGTACAGCAGTCCGCTGGTAGTTGTAGCCAAGCCAGATGGAAAAATCAGACTTGTCCTAGACGCCAGGAACATTAATAAAATTATAGTACCCGCTAGTACGAGACCGGTGAATTTAGAAGAACAAATACAGAAATTCTATGGAGTCAAATATCTCACCTCGATAGATATGCGAAGTAGTTACTGGCAAATCCCGCTAACCAACGAATCTAGAAAATTCACCGCCTTCATTTTCAATGGAAGGAGTTATCAATTCGAAGTGTTACATTTTGGACTCAACGTAAGCGCAGGCGTATTCATTACGGCATTGGACAAAGCGCTAGGCGCAGACTTATTAGAAAAAGTTAGTCTTTACGTGGATGACCTTCTAGTGGCCACAGCCACATGGGAACAACATATAGAAATCCTGGAAAGAGTGTTAAATAAGCTAGCAGAAGCAGGAATAACTGCAAATCTTGAAAAATCAAAATCTGGGAGGGATCAGCTAAAATTCCTTGGACACATCATATCACCTTCCGGAATAATGCCTGGTACCAAGAAGATACAAGCAATCAAAGAATTCTCACAGCCCACAAACAAAAAATAGTTAAAATAATTTATCGGACTAGTCTCCTTTTTCCGACGTTTTGTGCCGAATCAGCTGCTCAATATTGAAGCCTTGCTCACCTTATTGCGAAACAAATGTCACATGGAACTGGTCCGCAGAGTGTCAGCAAGCTTATGAAGAGATCAAAGGAGCCTTAGTGAATGCACAAATGCTCTACCATCCGGATATGACCCTGGATTTTTGTATAGCCACCGACTCTTCATCCTATGGTTTAGGAGAATGTCTGTTTCAAGGGAACAGGAAAATAAGAGTTATAGCTTTTGCCAGCAGAGTGCTTACTCAATGTGAAAGAGCATATTCAGTGACCGAAATGGTAGCACTCAGTGTTGGATGGGCTCTGCAAAAATTTGATTATTATGTTTATGGCAAGTCAATTAAATTGTTCTGTGATCACCAAGCCTTAAGCTTCCTATTAACCTGCAAACTATTACATGCCAGACTAGCCCGTTGGGCATTAGTACTACAGGAATACAATTTAAAAATTATGTACTTAAAAGGGAAAGATGCGGACGCTTTATCACGTCTACCAGTAAGCACGTCACAGCTAGATGAAATGATCGAGCGAGCGACAGAATATAAAGTTTTATTAATGACGTCGCAACCATACCGTCGCGAATATTTGCACCTGTGGAAGAATGTAGGACAGCTGCAAGACGAAGATCATACCTGGACGAAAGTGAAACGATCACTAATATTAGAGCAAGCTAACAGAGAAAATTCGCGGTACGAAGTGGAGAACAACATATTGTACCACAGAAATGACACTGCCTCAGAAAACTGGTGCGTGTGTATCTCGTACAAATACATACAAAATTTTATCTGGTACACGCATTAGGCATGGGGACATGTAGGAATACAGAAGTGGGTAGCAATAAGACAAAGATATTGTTACATCCCGAATAGTAAACGTGTGGTCCAAAAGACGTGTGACGTGTCAGAAAGCTAAAGCCAACAATAGAAGCAACAAAACAGAACTGCATCCAATTATTCCAATACAGCCACTTCAAATTGTGTCAATAGATCGCAGGACCATTACCTACGGCTCGCGGTGGAATGAAATATATATTAGCTGTTTACGATACCTTTACTAAGTATGTGAAATTGTTTCCAATGAAAACCACTACTACCAAACAAATGATACAACGCATATCAAAAGAATTCATACCGAAAACAGTAAAACCACTAAACGTTCTAACAGAAAATGCTAGATATTTCACTAGTCAGCTATGGAAGGAGTTTCTACGTGGCCAAAACATAAAGAATATATTAGTTGCACATTTCCACCCGGAAGCAAGTCCTGTTCTAACAGACAATGCTAGATATTTCACTGGTCAACTGTGGAAGGAGTTTCTACGTGACCAAAACATAAAGCATATATTAGTTGCACATTTCCACCTGGAAGCAAGTCCCGTAGAGAGAATCTTTCGGGAACTCAACAGATTTATCCGAACATTTACTCATCAGCAACATACAAAGTGGCCGGAATTGTTACCCTTCTTCGAAAATATACACAACAATCTACCTCATCCAGCTACCGGACACACGCCCAATGAGTTATTATTTAGTACTGTAGAACTGAATGAATGGATCACGCCGCTACCAAAATTGCCGCGCACAGATAAAAGGCAAGAGGATAAAATAAAGGACGCCATCAGCAACATGACGAGCTGCGCTAGTCAACGAAAGAGTCGATATGACAAGTCAATAAAACGGACAGTCCCACGCTAGTCAACGAAAGAGTCGATATGACAAGTCAATAAAACGGACAGTCCCATATCAGATAAACGACTTAGTTTTGATAAGAAACCATCGTAAGTCGTCACTCATAACAAAGAAGAACAAGAAATGGTAAATGCTGTATAATTGACCTTTTAAAATTGTACAAATACCGCACGGTTGTAGCTACCTTATAGCTGATGTGATGAGCGGGAAGATCAAGGGATTGTATCCCTATAAGGACTTAAAGAAATTTGTGGTACCTGACAATAGGACATGAATGGTTTACCGTATTTTTGCACAGACTTCAATATATATTTTTGTGTAGTTGTAAGAATTTGATGTTTTGTTTGTGCTTAGTATGTAAGATGTTTTGTCTTTATGTCAAGGAATGATTTACACATCAGCCTTCAAAAATGAGTAAAAAGAAGCTAAACGACCATCAGTCCAATGATAGAATTTGTTTAGAAACATAATCAGTAAGTGTAAGATGTTTTTCAGTGGTTATTAGAGTTAGTAACTATAAATTTTATTATGCTGTGGGATAAATGTTTATTTAAAGAATGCACTAAATATTCTAATCTGTCACACGAAAAATGAATAGAAAAGGTGTATGCAAAAGACTGTGCACATATCATGTGACATCTGTGATGCTGTGCTTTGACCATAAAAGAGAAAGTATAAACATCTAGCCACAATATTTGAGATTAAATGAGAGCTCCACTTTAGAGCCTGTTTTTGACAGTTGCAAACCTTTTATAGGATACGCGATTACGCTAACAGCTTATGGAGCAAGCACATGCGCAGCGGTCCTAATCCCCAAATGAATATACCCTATGACAAATTTATTAATGCTCAAATATATAAGTATTGCAAGTTAGGCCAGAATCCGTAGCATGTATGACGTAACACTTAATTGTATGCAATAACAGAACAAAAGGGCTTTTGATCTGTAAAATTTCATTGTAACATATTGTGTAAGTGAACAGACATCTAGGTCACTATGTGAGATTAAAAAAAAAAAAAACAGTAATCGTGTAATACAATTGTATCAAAGTCATGCTGTAGGCAATACTAACAGGAACTATAATAGTGTGTTGGTATTCGCGGAGGAAGTGTCAACTTTGAGAACTGTATTGGTGCTCAACTTGGACAGTGAACACTTATGTGCTGTACAACTCAAAAAACGCGAGGTACAAACATATCTGTGTGCAGTGACCGAAAACACAAAACTGTGATCAGTGTGTGTTCGAAACTGTACAGACAACATTTTTAGTTTGGACGCTACCTCCTGGGCGCCAACAATTAATATGACGTCACGGACCACGTAGTAGGACGTTACTGCAACGGCAACTACGGTGGAACGCCGTCAAACAAAAACTGTGAAACATAAATATTCCATACGAAGTGACGGCAACAGGGATGTGCAGTGCTTACTTCACCATCATATCTCCTGCATCATTCAGCACCAGTACGTGCAAACGAACACGAAAACACCAAGTAACTGAGCCTGTGCCTCGATGATGCAATAATGTTCACTAATCAATTCTTACCCACAGCCATAACATCTTGCCGGCCGTGGTGGCCGAGCGGTTCTAGGCGCTACAGTCTGAAGACGCGCGACCGCTACGGTCGCAGGTTCGAATCCTACCTCGGGCATGGATATGTGTGATGTCCTCAGGTTAGTTAGGTTTAAGTAGTTCTATGTTCTAGGGGACTGATGACCTCAGCAGTTAAGTCCCATAGTGCTCAGAGCCATTTGAACCATAACATCATACAATATCCGTTCTATAACATATGTGCATTTGTTTCATGATTTGCATTGGTCAACATCCTCTCCCGTGCTGAAAACTCGAACGAGCGGTGCGCAACAATGCAGACGCACCAAGCAGACAAAATAACGTCGATCCGTACTCCACATCCTGACCACCGGCTACGGACAAGAAAGAAGACAACAGTTTCCAGCCGACGCTCCATGGCAACGGGCACGAGGCACCGCGGTAGCGACATACAGCGTCATCCATACCAAACGACGAGAAATTCGCCGACAAAAATAAAAAAAAACTCAAAATATTACCAACACAATAAAAAATTTGATGAACACTTTCATATAAAAACTATGTTTGTTTCTTTTTCAAAAAATTTTATATTTGATGTAAATACTTGTAATATCAAAACATGTAGAACCAACTTATGTAAGTAACGCAAAGGGTTAAATCAATCAGCTCTGCCGAGGTTTCTCTGGGGTTTCCCTGCGGCCCCCGTCCAAATGGAAGAGCTTGTTATATTGTAATTGTTCCCAGCCATGTTATGTAAAAAGAGCCAAAATGAATGTGTACCCATGACCTAATACACGGTAAAGTGAGGTGAAAGTGACCAACGAACGAAAAAAAAGTGACACTCGTGGTCTACAAGGACCAAACATTAAGTAGTGTGTTCCTTGTAGCCCAGGGGGCCGTGTAGTGTCCCTTTTGCAATATTCACCATTATCGAGGTGAAACATAAATAAAAATGACTGTATGTGACTCAAAATGAACTGCAAACATCGATTTATCTGCGAAAGGTAATAACACTAACTGTAAAAATATACAATATAGATCGATAGATGCAGAAAAGACATTATTTTACTTGTATGAGATTATAATGTGTAAGTAATTAAAAGAAGTATTATTATCTTTGTAAGAGTATAAAACACAATGAAATGCTCATTATTCTGTCTAGTCTGTTTTGTTCTGTTCGTTCTGGTGTTAGCTGGAATAAGGTACGCAAGCTATTGTGCTGCGCTAGCATTTGTTTCTGTCGTAACGTAATTGCAAATATTTAATGGTGTAAACTGTGTCCTAGTAAGAATATATTAGTATAAAGTGGTCTCCGCGTGTTATTTCAAGAACCTACGCCACATTTATCTTACGAAAAGAATATTTAATGAAAATCATTTAGCATGTTTCCAGCTGCTGCGGAGTGAATAACAGTGATCTCTGACTGTTAACAATTAGCCGCCATTACGCGGTACATTTAAAAATATTTTTTCACAGCACAATGTCTGATAGCCGGAGCGGAAGAAATTATGTAAAAATATTCAGTGAGATTAATTGAAGGAATCCAGTGAAATAATTTTATTAAAACTTGTCTATTTTCTGTGATAGTAATAATTTCAGATCAGTGAACTGGAGCTGAGTAATAATACTACGCTATTGCGTTTAGAGTAATTTGTAGGGAGCCTGGCGCTCGATAAAACCAGATATAATACGTAATTGGCAACCTACGAAATTCATTATTTTGCTTATTATATCTCTTTTGTATTTTTTTTTCTTGAAAGCTGAACGTAAAAACCAACTTCACTAAAAATCAGTAACAGATCACGATAAATCAAAGGACAAACAAATTTACTAGTAGAGTGTTTCCTCTAAATAAATAACTACATTATTTTTTTAAGAGATATAATACCACATCGCTGTTCATTCATTTATTTTCATTCACTCATCATGTTCCGTAGATCCCTACCCTTTCGAATCTGGTACACACAAATGTGTGGGTGTGGTTTATTTGTGTTGTAGCGTCATATTATTGCCCCATGTCGTTGACTCCTGTGCTAGTATCATCTGGGGAACCGACGTGCAAGTGAACGATGAATATAGCAACCACAGAAGAAAAAACTGATTTACGGAGAATGTAGGAGAAATGTTGAAGGTGCTCTTGCCTTGCATGGTGAGCGTTTTCCAGAGAGAGCTCGCTGTCGTTCGTTCTTTTAACAAGGTTGTGAACGCTCTTTATGTCTGATGGCGGCTTACGGACTGGCAAAAGGAAACAAAGCAAACGTGTTGAAGGAGAAGATAATGAAATAGCTGTACTAGCGGCAGTGCACCGTAATTCACCGGTTGCCGGCTTAGTGATCAGAGCATCGATCTCCTAAGCAGTAGACCTGGGCTCCAATCTCAGAGTGGCACAAATTTTTAACTTTTCCCGTTGATTTTACATCAATGCCCAATTGTAGCCAATGTCTGTAAGAACTTTGTGCTTACCTGAGCGAGCTATCCAGTCAGTCAGTCTTCTGAGAGAAAACAGTCTTCAGTACTTTTGCACTTGTGCTTTTATTTTGTTACAGGTGCAATGTGTAACTAATAAATTGAGCAAGCAAGTTAGAAAGTTCTCTTAGGGCTATGTGAACAAGAAGAAAGAGGTACATTTTCCAACTTTTGCGACTGTTTTACAGCAAAAATGCGCCTGCCTGCTTCGTCCCGCACGCTCCACGTCAGCGTCCCGGAGCCGAGCGAGCCAGGGTAGCAGCCGTGGCGAGGAGGTGGCGCGGTGGCTTGTAGTGCTGCACTGTACTTGCGCCGGCTATCCCGCCACCTCCTCGCGCCGGCTGCTACCCTGGCTCTGGCAACAGCAGGAGGAGGCTACTACGTACGTCCTGCGGCGGCGACACGCGGCCGCACCAAAAAACAACACCGTAACCCCCCTCCCCCAACACACACACACACACACACACACACACACGGAAAATCGCGGAAAAAGTGACTGAGTGAAAACTTACATATAACCGAAGTAACCGAAAGAAGTATCAGCTGGCGATCTCGCATTAAGTGAAGCCACCAAACCACTCTCGGATTCGCAGCAGATTACGGAATAGGTTGTCATATTTATATAGTTTTTACTGTAAAAGTGCATTAGTTTCTTTTCTAATTTTAGCGCTACTAATGAGGAAATTTTAGTATTAGATGAATCGAAAGTTGACGACTTCAGCGGTTTTCCGACAGCTGATTGGAGCAGCTCTAATTTCTTCATCTTGTAGTGTGTAAGTGATTAACTGTATCTGATGAACACCCACCAAACAATCTATTCAAACCAATAAATACACACCATGGGATCATAAGAAGCTACACAGTACTTGCACTGCCCTACTGTTGATGATATGCACTCCGCTCATTGCCGTAAGCAATTTAATTAATTGCTAGAAGAGGGCAAGAACAAGATGCACGAAACTTAATATCTATCCTGTTTGTGACAAAAAAATATTTACTTTCACGAGTATCGCTGTAACACCGACACAATCGTGTGGGTCTTTAAATTTTTGTGAAAATGAAATAAAAATTTCTTACCATTAATATACTATTCTATGAATAATTACTGTCGTAAAGAAACACTCATTCGAAATATCCGTTCCAAGTTTAACGCAGGGGTATCAAATGGCTAAATACTTTGAAATGAGTCAAGGTATTCATTAACAGACAAATCGTAGTAACACAATCTGTATACTGTATACTGTATTAGCGATAGTGAACTATCACTGCAGTACTTAGTGCTATCCATGGTTGTACTAGCTACATTTAATCAACTAAATTAGGAAAAAAAGTGCTACTTTGGAAAAGCTGCAGCCTCCTCAGTAATACTGAGCAGTTTTTGTTTGCCTACTATTGATTCCTAAATATGTTCATCACACTGGTGTGAAAACAGTCATCTACATCTGTACAGTCAGTCTTATTTACAGACGCCAATACTTGTCACGCTGCTTTACAACAAACGCTGCTACTTCCCATATAATTCATAGAAAGTTCCCATCTATGAATCTACATAATTGGTGATTTGTAGAAACAGTAGCTCACGAGGTATGTTTTTACTTTTCTTGTAAACTAAGTAGGATTTCCAGTTTCCTTCCTTATATTAGATGGCAGCTTGTTGGATATTTTTGGACCAGAGTACCTAACTCCAATCTGAAGTGTAGACAAGGAGGCAAAGTATACATGAAAATTATTCTTTTGTCTTTTGTTGCAATTGTGTAGATCACAGTAGAGCTGAAACCGATATACCTCAGGTGCGAAAACAATTAATGAGTAAATGTATTGGGAAATAATTGTAAGGATTTCAAGCTCATTAAAAGGTTTCTCAAGATATACAGTTACCTATTTCATGCAATATTTTTTACTGGTCGCATATTTACTTCAGGTACACTTCTCTGGAATATAATTCCATAAGACAACAGGGAGCGAAAATATACAAAATTATCCAGCATTCTTGTCCTTAGGGAAACACAATGAGACATAATGTAAACTAAAGGTGGTGGGGAGTGATAGGAAAGGAAAGGAACTGTTGATATCAGCTGCATCGTGACTCAGTGGCGACGTGTGAATATGTGTGCCACACTGGGATTCGAACCCACGATTCACTGCTTATTGGACAGTTACACAGACCACTACGCCACCGGAACACAGTGTTTATAGCGGCTGCATGAATTATTTCTGTACGGCTCCCGGAGACCAGCATGTCCATGTCCCCATGCTCACTACTTTGTGATTCACTCAGGAGGCCGTCTCTGAAGGTGGTGGGTTAATTGCCCATCGAGGTGAATCAGTTGTACTAAAGTGCGCTATCTGTTTTCGTCCTGCACATATTTTCGGCAGTAACCGGACTTTAAAGATTGGCAATCTGACAACACGGTTATCACACGTGCTCTAGCTACCCTTCAACAGACATTAGCAGTTCTATGCAGGTGGTGCAGCGGATAGCGTTTTGAGGTAACGTGCAAGAGGTCAAGGGTTCGATTCTGGGTCGAGGCGTATTTGTTTTTATTTGCTAAATGTAGTCTCCGTGGTACAGTGTCTGGCCTGTTGATCGTCATACAGCTATCACAGTGGGTCTTCTACAAAACATTTGCACTTACATAATACGAACACAGAAGTAGGATGTACAACCGTTTTCATTGGTAAGCCTCTTGTTCGCTAATTGTTTCTCACCACTGCATCTACTAGATTCCGAGCCTGTTTTCTGTGTACCTTACCACTATGATCCCATCGCTTAGTACCAACTATTATTCTTGCCACGTTCAGGCACATTACATTTCGTTAAGGCCTTACGTCACCAATAGGGCTAGCAACATGCTTTGCAAATAATTTCCAAACGTTTGCTGTGTAAATTTCGGATGCATGTGGTTTAAGAAACGGTCTATACTACATGTCAGAATGAAACTGGCAAATAAAATCAAAAATGCCTCGTCCCAGTGTCGAACCCTTTAGCTGCTGCATGCCCACCTATCCGTTCTTTCAATCAAGTACTGCTTTAAAGCTCTCTTCTCGCCCATTAGATTGGTTATCTGACATATCCCTCATTCTTTTGCAACACTACATTTCAAGAGCTTCTTTTCACTTCACGCCTGTACTCTTTGTCGTTCATGTTTACTTGCAAACATGGCTACAGTCCCGACAAATACTTTCAGAAGATACTTCCCAACATTTAAGTTTAATTTTAAGAAAAACATCTCTTTCTATTGCAAGTCCGCATTTTATATCTCCTCTTCCTCTCTCCGTCGTTGCTATGGTATCTAGATAGCAAAACTCGCCTACTGCTCTCAGTGTCTCATTTGCTAAACTGATTCGCTCAATATCACCAGCTTCATTTCAACTACACTCCACTACTTTGTTTTACATTTCTTGATATTCGTATTATAACTTTTTTTCATGATAGTGTCATCCTTTCCGTTCAACACATCTTCTAAGTCGTCTAATGAGGAAATGTCACCAACTTGCCGTCATATTTTAATGACAAAAAGGCACACTTGCATGATATCGACCCCAGCAATCGACACCGCGTGAATATTTAGGGCGTAATTGTTAGATTGCGCAGTTACGACCTGCCGAAAGAACGGGTTTGAAACTTTCGTGCACACAGGTAGTTTGTCACTCGTTCCGCCCCACAGCAGCCGCCTAATGCCCGGCCGCGATGTGCCGTACGTCATGGTGACAACCAGAGCATTCGTATTCGCATGATGTTGAAGACGAGGGAAGTGGAGGAGGGAGCTGGACTCATATGCCCAGCGTGTTTTAAAATCTTGTTCCACAACACATGTCACTCTGCCCGAAACATAGCAAATAATACGAGTTCATAATATGTCACCCTCATGCACATTCAATATTAACAATATTCTAGTACTGAAATGCTGCAGTTACATGCACGACCCAAAATCAAAATGAATAAACTGGAGCGAGTGAAGATTTATTATAAAATGAAGTTAATGATTTTCGATTTACAATTTAATCGCGGTTGAAGAATAGCGCATCTGCTACAAATATACTTCACTTTTACAGTGCTAGTTTCCAAATCCAAAGATAATAACGTATCACAGCGACGTCAATAATTAAACAGCGCTACACTACTTCCTTACTGATACACTCAATCGTCTCATTAAATTACACTGCATTTGTGTGAATCGCAATATAAAAATGTCCGAAGCAAATACATCTGTGGCACCAGCTAGAGGTTACAAATCGAGCTCTCTGACACAGCCAAAGCAACAGCAGAGGGGCGGCAACGAATGAAAAAAAAATTGTAAGCGCGCAGGTTTAAAAGCTGCACTTCCAGAAGTTCATAACAGCTTACAGTCTACATCTACATCTACATAGACACTCCGGAAGCCACCGTACGGTGCGTGGAGAAGGGTATCGTGTACCACTACCTGTCATTTCCTTTCCTGTAGCACGCGCAAACAGAGCGAGGAAGAGCCAAGGAAACTGGTACACCTGCCTAATATCGTGCAGGGCCCCCGCGAGCACACAGAAGTGCCACAACACGACGTGGCATGGACTCGACCAATGTCTGAAGTAGTGCTGGAGGGAACTGACACCATGAATCCTGCAGGGATGTCCATAAATCCGTAAGAGTACGAGGGGGTGGAGATCTCTTCTGAACAGCACGTTGGAAGGCATCCCAGATATGCTCAGTAATGTTCATGTCCGGGGAGTCTGGTGGCCAGCCGAAGTGTTTAAACTCAAAAGAATGCTCCTGGAGCCACTCTGTAGCAATTCTGGACGTGTGGGGTGTCGCATTGTCTTTGTGGAATTTTCCAAGTTCGTCGGAATGCACAAAGAAGATGAATGAATGCAGGTGATCAGACAGGTTGCTTACATACGTGTCTCCTGCCAGAGTCGTATCTAGACGTCTCAGGGGTCCCATACCACTCTAACTGCACAGGCCCCACACCATTACAGAGCCTCCATCAACTTGAACTGTCCACTGCTGATGTGCAGAGCCCATGGTTTCATGAGGTTGTCTCCATACCCGTACACATTCATCCGCTCGATACAATTTGAAACGAGACTCGTCCGACCAGGCAACATGTTTCCAGTCATCAACAGTCCAATATCGGTGCTGACTGTCCCAGGCGAGGCGTAAAGCTTTGTGTTGTGCAGTCATCAAGGGTACACGAGTGGGCCTTCGGCTCTGAAAGCCCATATCGATGATGTTTCGTTGAATGGTTGGCACGCTGACACTTGTTGATGGCCCAGCATTGAAATCTGCAGCAGTTTGCGGAAGGGTTACACTTCTGTCACGTTGAACGATTCTCTTCAGTAGTCGTTGGTTCCGTATTTGCAGCATCTTTCTCCGGCCGCTGCGATGTCGGAGATTAGATGTTTTACCGAATTCCCGATATTCGCGGTACACTCGTGAAATGGTCGTACGGGGAAATACACACCTCACCGCTACCTCGGAGATGCTGTGTCCCATCGCTAGCGCGCCGACTGTAACACCACGTTCAAACTCACTTAAATCTTGATAACCTGCCATTGCAGCAGCAGTAATCGATCTAACAACTATGTCAGACACATTGCCGACCGCAGCGCCGTATTCTGCCTGTTTTCAAATCTCTGTATTTGAATACGCATGCCTATGCCAGTTTCTTTGGCGCTTCCGTGTGTATGCCTCCATGTGAGCCCTAAATACTCGTGTCTTAGCTTCGTGGTCGTTACGCGCAATGCATGTTGGCGGCAATAGTTCGGCAGTCAGCTTCAAATGCCGATTCTCTAAAGTTTCCCAATAGTGTTTCTCGAAAATAACGTCGCCTTCCCTCCGGGGATTCCCCTTTGAGTTCCCGAATCATCTCCGTAAAACTTACGTGTTGTTCAAACCTACCGGTAACAAATCTAGCAGCCGGCCTCTGAACTGCTTCGATGCCTTCCTTCATTCCGACTTGGTACGGATCCGAGGCACACGAACAGTACTCAAGAATAGGTCGCACCAGCGTCCTATATGCCGTTTCCTTTACATGTGAATCACTCTTTCCCAAATTCTTCCAGTAAGCCGAAATCGATAATTTGCCTTCCCTACCACAGTTCTCACATGCTCCTTCCATGTCATATCACTTTGCAACGTTACACCCAGATTTTTGAAGGACGTGACGGTATCAGGCAGGAAACTAGTATTACAGATTTGATCTTCCTACTCATCCGCATTAACTTACATTTTTCCACATTTAGGACTAGCTGCCATTTATTACACCAACTGGAGATCTTGTCTTAGTCGTCTCGTATCTTCCTAAAGTCACCCAACTTCGACACGTTACCGCATACCACGGCATCATCAGGAAACAACCTCAGATTGCTACCCACTCTGTCCGCCAAATCAGCCTATCACACTTCCCTGGGGCACCCCTCACGATACCTTTGTCTCTGATAAACACTCACAGTCGAGGACAGCACACTGGGTTCCATTATTTAAGAAGTTTTTGAACCGCTCACGCATCTGTGACCTTATTCCTTATGCTCGTACATTCGTTAACAGCCTGCTGTGGGGAACCGTGTCAAATTCTTTCCGGAAGTATAGAAATATGGAGTCTGCCTGTTGCCCTTTATCAAAATAGTTCACAGTATATCGTGTGAGAAAAGGGCAAACTGAATTTCGCACGAGCAATGCTTTCTAAAACCATGCTCATTCGTGGACACAAGCTTCTCAGTCTCAAGAAAGCTTTTTATACTGGAACTGTGAATATTGAAGGATTGTGCAGCAAATAGAAGTTAGGATTATTGCTGTGTAATTTTGCGGATACGTTCTCTTACCCTTCTTATACACTGGAGGCACCTGTGCCTTTTTTCCAGTCGCTGGGGCCAGTATTCTTTGTAAAATCGAAATGGAATTCCATCCGGATCTGATGATTTACCTGCTTTCAAATCTTTTAGTTGTTTCTCTACGCCGGTTATGCTTATTACTATGTCGTCCATATTGGAGTCCGTCCGATGGTCAAGTTCGATGTTCGTACGATTCTCCTGTGCGAATGGTTCCTTGAACATGAAATTTAAAACTACTGCTATCGTTTCGCTATCTTGAATCAAAATTATGGCCCAAATTTTCCCTCGAGTTCGATTGACCCGGCTGACATCTTGCAAAGATGCTTTTTTCTCCTTAAAATATGAGGTCAGGTTGGTGATGTTCCATTGTAAGAAAAGTCGTAGGGTCAATTTTGCCTCACAAGTTCGCACATTTCCTCGGAATCCATACTGGTCCTCCCCGAGGTTTGGTTCTCCAGGCCTCCGTCCTTCTGTAACTAACTGGTCCCTGTATTTTGCAACCGTGACTTATTTACCTGATGTTCCGGTAGTAGTCTCACCTTCCAACATCTCCTTAGTACTTGTATAGGAATTGTAATGTTCTACTTCAAATGTGACGGCGTTTCTCATGTGCCTTGCATAATATGTGAAATACTTTTCTCGTTGTCCGTTCTCCTAAAGATCTTAATAACTGTGAGGGAATTATGTCCACTAGAGGTACCTTGTTTCGACTTAATTCTTTCAGTCCCGTGACAAATTATTCTCGCAGTATCACATTACTCATATCATTTTCACTCATTTAGCCCTTCCCTTTAGATAATTCTGTGTTCAATTTTACCACTCTTATATAACACTTCCAAACTGTTCATTCCACTTCCGGACTGCCATTAGTGGAGGCTTTATAAATGAACTTTCGATGTTCTAACAGCTTCTGCTCTTCTCACAAAAGACATTCTAAATTTTCCCATACGCGACATTTAACTATCCTACAGTCTTAAGTACTACCGCATAACTCCCGGTCTGACGGTAAAGGTGTCCTTAAAACGACGCGACGAAGGTCGACTGTCGGTTCTTTCTTAATAAGAACATTCTAGTATATTGGTCGAAATTTTCCACAAACTGTTACGATGCAATAGGCTGCGAAGTTCCTGATTGCCTTCAACATCTGTAACCCTGTCCCGTTTGAGTTTGCTTTCTCTTCGGAACTGTTGACCCGCTGAGAGGACCAGAGGAAGTGATCGTACTGGCGTGGCTCGACGAAGGCTCCCGTCAGCCATAAAACGTGTGGGATGATTTTCGAGTGTGAAGAGATGCGTCGAGTGCAGTGGAATCAATTTAATAAACTACAATGCACACACTTGTCCTGCAAAATTGCTAAGTAGCCGTCCTGTTTGAAGTATGGGCAAATCGGTGATGATATTAGTACCAGTGGGCCAGTTGCGGTGTTTGGATCCCTTTCCCTTCCTTCTTTCTCTCTCTCTCTCTCTCGCTCTCTCTCACTTGTTCACTCACTTTTTCTCTCTCCCTCTCCCTCTCTCTCTTTTCCAATCTTTTGTTTCATTTCGTTAATGTAGAAATCAGTGAATTAGCACGTAATACCAAGCCATGTAAACTTAAACAAACTTCAAAAGTGCAAGGACTAAATATACTCCGCATAACAAATTGAAAAAGAAATACCAAGAACGTAAGACTGTTTGCGATACGTTGAGAAGACATTCAGTGCATTTTTGACAAGGTGTGTAAATGTGACGATAACCGATGTTAGCGTTAATTTGCTCGGATGCCAATCCCAAAGCAATGCACTTTCCTTAAGTCCAGTGAGCATTTTTAGCAATTACCAATAAGATAACTCAACTCTGCTGCTGTATACCTGTAGGTCACGCAAATAAAATGCCCCAGTACGACGTACAACGTAAAACAAACGTAAACAACAGTGACGTATCTACTGCTAGCTTCTTACATAACACCTTCCGTTATCGATACCATTATCGTAGGGAGGTTATGAGTTTTTGCGTATCTCAATGTAGAAATCTGCAGCCAGTGATGACGACTGTTCCCTGCATCAACTCCCTCTAGTAACACGGAAGTCATTCCTTGGTGTCTTAACAAATGTCCTGTCATCCTGTCTCTTTTCCTTGTCAGTGTTTTCCACAGTTCCTTTCCTCTTCGATTCTGCGCAGAATCTCCTCATTCCTCACCTTATCAGACCACCTAATTTTCAACATTCGTCTGTAGCACCACGTGTCAAATGCTTCCATTCCGTTCTGTTCCGGTATTCCCACAGTGCATGTTTCACTGTCATATACTGCCGTGCCCCAGGACACCTGATGAAATCTGAAGTGGCAGTGGAACGTCTGTTGTCTCCAATCACCACACCAACCCACTCCATCAGTCTTGACTCACTTCCCACAGTCGCCCGAGTCACAAACCCTGAGATTAACGTTGTCGCTCACCTACAAGCAGCAACTGATTCTTTTTTAGAATGCATAGGCAGTCGTAAATACTCCCGGGGAAAAAAATTAGTTATTTAGGATTCAATGAACCTGCAGCCACTGTCTTCAAGAGTCTCGGAAAATTGAGAAAATTTCACTTCTGCGCTTCTATGTAAGGCATTTCCGCAGCAGTGGTTGGGGGGGGGGGGGGGGGCGAAGAGCGAGATACGGTCATCGTCACGTGCTTCGAGAACTACGCTTCTAGAATTGCACTAAAAGCTAAACTTAATTATTGGAGTGATGATAAGTTGATATTTGATAGTTTGTGAAATTTTATAAGTAAGGAGATAGTTGACTAATTCTGCGGATCTTCTGTATATTTAATGCCTGATTCGCTGCGAAAACTCGGTTTTATAGTATCTGGCTATACATTTCGTATCTATTTCCTCAGCGTCTTTCTCACACAGGAGAGCCAGGAGGAAAGCGGCGAGGAGTCGGAAGGAGACGAGGGCCGAGAACAAGAGGAACTGCAGGTCGAGGACGGCGTGTAGGAGCGCGAGGAGGGTGAGGAAGAGGAGGAGGAGGAGGAGGAGGAGGCGTCCACGCCGACCAAGCGCAGTCCGCGGCGGGAGCACGAGCAGCCGGGCGAGGCCGGGGGCAGCGGCGGAGGCGGCGGGGGCGGCAGGGTGCCGCGGCCCTGCAGGCAGGACGGCCGGCCGCCGCTCAGCACCGCCTCCGTCACGCAGCCCGTGCAGAGCAGCGTGCGCAAGCGAGTGCACGCTACGCTTTATAGAACGCATTTCGCTAACGACACTAATAGTGTCACATTACTAGTAGCCTTCTTCCTGTGGCTTCGCCCACATATACTGTCGACTAATATACTGAACACACCTCTTCCTCCTCCTGTTTGTCTGTTCATCTACCTATCTATCCCTCCTCCCTGTCTCCTTGTCCATTTCCTCTACCCCTCTCTCTGACCATATCTTCACCCCCCTCACACTGAGCATATGCTCCTGCACCTCCCTTTTCCATCTCCACCTCTCCCTCTTCCTTTGCTACTTGCCCACTATTCCTCTACACATTCCACCTGTCTCATGCCCCTCGTCTCCTGTCCATTTGCTCTCCCCCTCAGTCTGTTCATCTGCTCCTCTACCCATCTCAAACTATCCCCTGCCGAGCTCATTGTCACATATAGCCACTGCAATACAGATCAATAAAGGAGGCAGGTACTACTCCCACAATTCGCCTACCGTGCAGGGCAGGCAACGTATCGGGTGCTTCAAAATCATTTATTTGCCCCTGACATACAGGTGTAAAGCCGGTCGATAAATCAGGCTGACACTACTCCGACAAAACATGCCTGTTATGCAGGGCAGCCTATAAATCAGGGCCCAGAAAGCCATTTCTTGCCCCTGACACTTAGGCTGCCTTGCAAAGCAAGTTGGTTGGACAGGATGACACTGTTCCCACACAACATACCTGTTGCATAGGGCAGCCTATACACCAGGGGTGAGGAAAAAACGTTTTTTCCCATACCTCCACTCCTGTTGGAGCTAGGACGTTATAAACCCCACAGTGCTGATACTCACGAAGCCTGCTGTTTCTGCGCCAAATTTCGTTGTAGTAGTCTCTTTGGAAATAGATTATCGACATACTGGAAAACTATGGGATGTGGAGCACCATTGTGCGTAAACCACATTCGTTGGCTGACTTCTACAGAAACATAATCAACTAAAGGAAACAAATCATCTCTGAGAAACAGCAGATTCGTTTATCCAGTAAGAAGTTGAGGAAAGACAGTGGCCAGTTACATTATCATCAACGATTCCACAGCACACATTGAGGCTGAACCTCTGTTGATATCTGTCCTGTCGCAAATTCGCCGTTTTCATAAGCCCAGTCGTCACTGCTATGATAATTGAAGATCCCTACCCGTGACGTTAAAAGCCAGCCTCATCAGTGAATCAGGTACGTGCTAAGAAATGCAGAAACGCGGCGTGCTGCCTCAACACGCGTCCCCTCATTTAATCCTCGCACATGTTGAAGTCGATACGAGTACATAAGTTTCCACGCTAACTGTTCCACATCGACATCTCACTTAGGCCTTCCCTTCCGGTATTCTCCTTGTACTACCTGCTCGAGCTCCATCCACAGGATGGAGAACATATTCTTCAAGCTGTCGCATTCGTACATCGCGTGGTCTTCATCTGAAATTTCCTTCTCAAATGAGCCTGCCTCTCACAAGCATTGATGGTGTCGTACAAACGTTCCTGCACAGGTAACTGCCTACCGGAGTTACGTTCAGCCATAAAGCTGACGTGCTGAATCCGCATTCCCATCTGCTAGGCTGTAGATGTAGTGGATGTGCATCATTTCAGACGCAGAATACACAGTTATGTTGGGATGGTAGCTACACTGAAACAGAACAAATGCAAATCAGACAAAAAAATTCCATGACGAACTGTAAACAATAATGTCAGCAAAGACGCACGTTTGAGGTAAATTACACAACCGAGAGACACAACAGGGAATTCATTTGATACCTCTTTAACGAAACATTTTCTTACCCCTGTTCATCTTCTGTTTCTCCACTATGAGGTATATCAATCTGTGCCATTTTTATGATAATTTTTGTTGATATTCAACAGCATTTTCTCGACCAGACTGATTTTTTCTGGTGTATCAATAAAAACTTCTGTACTGAATACTGTCTAGCTTCATTTGGCAACTCGCTGGATTTAACCATATGAAGATGTCATTTTAGATCGTAAAATGAAAATGGTAGCATCCACTTTCGCATTAAAAATGTTAAAACGTCTAGTTTGCATATGCTACTGTAATGTGCTTATCTTTTAGGTGTCAAATCAATCTACCTTTGAAAAATGTGACGTGTCGATAACAATCAATCCTCAACCATACAATGAAATTTACGTACACTCTGTCACATACTATTCTCGAGGCATGACACATTCTTAAACTCACTGAACGGATTATACCAAAATAGGCAATTTTAAAATCTTGCTCCCTTTCGGATAGATTTCTGCGGAGCCTGTGCTGAGGACCTACCATGTGGTTCACCACGTTGCACAAGGAGAACTTGAGAGTACAGCTATTCTGAGACAGAGTCTGCAGTGCTGCTGAGACGCTGCCTGCAGAGTCGGGTCGCCGACTAACGCTGCCGCAGGTACCACATGGAGCGGCGCATCTTCCAGCAGCTGCTGGAGCTCAGGAGGCTCCAGATCCGCGCGGGCCGCGTGCTCGTCAAGAGGCTCGTCGACGACTAGCGCCGCGCCGGCCTCATCGTCGGCCTCGAGGGCTTCCACGGACCCTTCACCTTCCGCGCCTTCGAGAAGTACCTCTACGGTAAGAAGGAGCAGCCGCCGAGCCTCGTTTGTGCGAAGGGCAGCGGTCTCACGCCACAGCCGAGAGAAGAAAAAGAGTTGCCGCACGGTTCATATAATGCACACTGCTGCAAGCTACCCTTTCCACCGGATCTTTGTATGTATTTAGTTACGAGGGCTGTCCGGAAAGAAAGGTCCGATCGGTCGCGAAATTGAAACCACAGTGAAACTCAAAAATCTTTTATTCGCAACTATTAGCCACACCTTCCACCTACCTCTCTAAATAGTCCCCGCTCAGACATAGAAATTTGTCGCGGCGTTGTACAAACTTTCCAAAGAACGCAGCCTCCTGTGCTTTCCGCCAGTTCTCTACGCTGGTCTGCCTATCGTTGTTTGTAGCAAAATGTTGTCTTCGTAGCCAGCAGTTCGTGTGAGCAGAGATGAAAATCAGAGAGAGCCAACTAAGGTCTGTACTGTGGCTGATCGAGCACTTCCCATCGAAAACGCTGCAGAAGCGTCTTCATTGCCCCTGCAAAATGCGGCTGAGAATTGTCTCGAAGAAAGAAATGCGTGACATTTGTGTCACGTGGGCTGCGTAGCTTCAGGCGAATCTCTCACCAGGAATTTCTACGTGATCACTTTGCGCTCTGAACTGAAAAGAGCGACGTGAAGCGATCGACAGGCACACTAAAGACATTGTCCAACACATCTGATCAAAGTTACATCGGATTTTCACAGTGGATCCCATTTCGCACCAAATCGGACATTACTTTTTGAAAGCGCGTCGTATATAATCGTTTCGCCCCTTTAGAATCACCGGTGACTTATTCAGTACGAAAGACTTCTTCGTTCTCTCGCTCCTCCTAGTTCTCTCTGCTTCCGTGATTTTAATTTTGATTCTGATAGCTGTCCACTTGTATTCCTACAGCTGGACCAGTCCTGCACCGTTAGGTACGAAGTTTTTCACTTGTTCCAATTGCTTTGCAGTCCTCCCCGATTTCTTTCGCCCAATTGTTCCCTGTTATCTTCTTTGTCAACGTGTTGTTCCCCATTCTCACGATGCCTCTGGAAAATGTCAGCCTTGTCTTTCGTATTGCGCTTTAAACTGGTTCAACACTCTCACACAGCTCCTGCTTTTGTATGTGTATCAAGGCTTCAGCGTATTCTTTCGTGCCTGATATGTCTTTTTTAAGATCTTTCGTTTCTCTTTCTCCAGCTGGATACAAGGTCTCATGTCCAAGGTGGTCCCCTCCATTGCATTCATGCGGTGTTTCTAATTGAAAACATACACTCATGTTCAGAAAAGACAAAACACCTTGGACGACTAGAGATAGGACGTTCATATGATTAGCATTTGTCCTGCGATAGGCGACTAGTCTGGTGATCTGGCATGCCAGGGCCAAAGGCTGGCAACCTGTGAGACTTATAAGGCACGTGTTCGTACAGCAACGTGTGGTCTTGCATTGTCTTGCTGAAAAATGGCGTCTGATGTGCTGTGGAGCAAGGGTATGGCTACGGGTCACAGGATGTCATTCAAGTAGGTCACACTAGTCACAGTGGTCTGGACACGTACCAACTGTGATCTGTGGCTGCACTCAGTAGCACCCAACATCAGACCTCAGATTGGTCTGAAAACACTACCTGATGCCTTTCCTGTCCCCTGTAACGTCGTTCCAAACACAATTGCCGTCCAGAATGTTTCTGCACGTTCCTCAACGATAGGCGGAGAAGCGGACTACGCACGTAACCCATGCCGTAATGAACGGTGACGGGCAGTCACCCCATATAGTGTAGGATGTGTTGCTCTGTTCCACTGTTGGGCCACAGCCGAGGAGGACGCAGGTCTGTCCTGTGTGTCCTGGAGTGCCATTCAGACGAGGTGTCGATCTTCTCGGGATGGGGAGGGGGGGGGGGGGGGGATGGTGTTCGTCTCACACAGGCTGCAATTTCCCGGGTGGCTGAGTCAAACCCTCTCAGGCCAGTAATGCGCCCTCATTCAAACTCATTTATTCGGCGGCACCGTTCGAGCATACGTTTACGAGGCATCCTGCATATCGGCTCAAGTCACACTGGTCCACTACCTTCGGTTTACTGCGACAACAAGAGCCGCGATATCCATGTTGGCCTTGAACCCGCGAGCCGACATGACTCAAATGCAGAACGTACTAGTCTAAAATTTCATGTCCTGTGAATATGAGGTCCTGTATCTAATCGTTCAAGGTGTTCTTTTTTTCCCTGAGTTGTCTTTGCAGCATACCGTAGTTTCTGCGGCGTTTGGGACCTGTCTGTCACGCTCTTGGTGATCTGTAACCCGTCTGTTCGATTTCCCTCGAGCTAACGGAATCTTTCCACATTCTCCACCACCTGAACTTCAGCCTTCAACTTGGTCTTTGCATTCAGGACCTTGGTCTTATTTACGCTATCTTGTACACTGATGTTATCATCAACCATTTTTCATCAGTTTCTGCTGAAAGGCCACTTCCAGCCTTCGCGTTATTATGTCCATTTCGTCAAAACTGTTTACCCCTTCCCTATCAACGTTTTTTACCTGTTATAACTTCTTCGTTTACTGTAGGCAGACATAGCAAATCTGTGTTGCTGCACTATGAATGTGAATCTAGTCGAACTGGAGTGGGAACATTAAATATTGTAATGCAAAGAAACTCCAAAAGATGTCCTTAAATCACCTCTCTATTCGTTTCTTCGTAGTTAACCCATTAGTGTTAAACAGTTTATTTTGACTGCTTACAATGGCATCGGACGCCTCGCCAGTAGAAGTACAATCTTCTCATTCCTGTGACGCATATTTACATTTCTTTTCTTGTGACACATGAAACTGAGGCGGGGGCACAGATGTAAATGCTCGAGCGAAAATCTAATCGACGACAACAAACACCAAGATGAAGATCTATGAACGTCACTGTAAACCACTAAACTAATTTACGTCGCAGCTAGGGGAGGCGTAGCACAACGACGTATTACATTTTTAACTTTGTGCGTCCATCATTACGATGTCCGTCTTTCTGCTCCTACTCACCTTCCATTAAGTCCTCGATGGAATTTACAATCACGGTAACTCCACCGTTTTCGGTCAAATTTTTCAGCGGAGCAAACACATGATCCCGCAGAAATTAAATAACGGATTTTTCCCAACATTTTCATAGTCAAACGAAGAGTGGGAAACGGACAAGTGGAGTATCAAACAGACCAGCGTCAGGTCTAGTTTTGCAAAAACTGATTCAATTTTTCGAAAGTAATCAAAGTAATTAAGGCAATCTTCATTAGTAATTTGAGGGAAAATTGAAACGTATGACGAACAGCTCCTGCAGTATCAAAAAATATCAAATAACAGCATAAATCAAAACTTCTCTGATTTCTCTTGATGCATATAGTCTAATAATAATAGGGTATTCATCGATATTCAAATTTGTTTCACGCTTTCTGAACAAAACTTGAAAATAAAAAATATTGAAGAAAAGAACGCTCAAATGTTTTGTGAAATCACTTGTCTAAAAGTAAGAAATAAACTAGATTAGAGAAACATTTGGCACGCCTTTGAACGATGCTCGAAACCATGCACACCAAGTGAGTATTTAAAGCTCAATGTTTAACTTCGAGTCTAATAAGTTTAAAGAGCCCTTTAGGATATCTGTCGCGGAATTTCATACTGTGGGCCCTTGCTTCACTAATGTACGAGAGTCTCAGCTACTTGTACATGATTTCGATCACCATTCAAAGGCCCATCAGAACGATTCTCTAATCTGTTTCATTTGTTTCTTCTAGACAAATCATTTCACAAAATATTTCGCACGTTTCTTTTCCAGTTTCTTGTTTCTTAAAAAAAAAGTTCTTTAGCTCATTCTCTGTTAGTTCGTTTGGCTGCATGCCCCTCCTGCCCTACTTTCAACTTCAAAACGATCTAAATTCCTCCTCTTCCGTCTTACTCGTTTATTCATCTTCCTGTCATTTTTCGTTATCCTTATTTTTCGTTGTGTAATTCAGTGTGTCAGTAGAAACATTATTACACATCTTTAGTTTTGAGTTATTTGCCTCCGACGCGCACCGTGCTGCTGAAGAACCTTAGCACAGTTACGTAAATCTAAACTGATTCAAATAAACGACAGGATCAGAACATCTACTGAATATAGCCTAATCTTTATACAGTCGAATTTTAAGTTAATGACTCGTAAGTGAGTAGATTTATTATTGTCAACTTTTCCTGCTCCACAATGATCCAAATAAAAACCACACTAGAAAAAAAAAGGTTTTATATCATCTATATGGCTTTTGTAATGCAATTAAAGGCACTGGAAACTTAATACTCTTCTGTTCCCGTGCTAATGGCCTAGGACTGCTAATTCAGCTTGTTACTTCGGTTAATGCATTGCAGATACTATTGATAAAAACTGTTATCTAGTATCGAATTTAATTTGAATTGGGTCTCCATTGGAGGCATAGTTGAACCAAAAATCTATATGTGTGTAATTTGTTTCTTTTTCTTCCTTACGACTAGGTTGTATCTACTTGGTTATATATAGCATATCTTAGTATACTGAACTCTACATTAGCACGAAATTTGATAACCACGCTTGAAGTTTAATCTCTCACTCATTGGTAAAGTTGCATTAAGTAGGTCAATGTGATTACCCACTTCTTACGGAACTGGGTAAGTTCCTGAAGTTCCCCCAATAAACCACCGAAGTCGGCCATTCGCTTCCTCTACTATCGTCCTTACGTGCTCTCTCCACTTCACATCGCTCTGGAGCGCTACGTCCAGACACTGACCCGACGTGACTGTCAACCAGCACACCAGTGAAACTGCACATGGACATCATAGGATTGTCTTTCCTACCCGCCTGCGTTAGCTTACATTTTTCTACATTCAGAGGAGGGTCGACAGAAGTGTCCGATCCAACGCGTCGGCTTTGACCCGTGACGTAAGGGTGTAGTCGTGTGTGACGTCATGACGGCGCGGAGTTTGGTTTGGGTGTGGCTGTCTCCAGTTTTGTTTTATCTTATTTTATTTACTTTTCTGATCTGTTCGTTCTATCTCGTGAGATTTTTTTTATTTAAAAACATTTATTACTTATTTTAATTATCTGTTTCCTCGAATTTCTGTTTTAGTTTATTATATTTATCTTTCTGATCTGTTCGTTCTATCCCGTGAGTTTTTTTTTAAAAAGACACAAAACACTAATCAGCTACTGAAGCATCTTTATCTTCTATGGGTTGCAGGGGTTACGACCCCTGGGGAGGTGGGTGGGTATTCATGCATGGCTGTCTTCACTTACACGTTGTAGCTACGCAAGGCGTCTAAATTTGTTTATATTTAGTTTGCCCCCCACCCAAAACACCCCATTTCCCGCGCTTCTCCCGTTAGTGTCATTAGGCTTCTTGTGGAAAGTGTGTGTGTTTGTTTTTGTTTCCGCCATATTTGTGACGTCATGGGTCAAAGCAGACGGGTGGGATCGGACGCTTCCGTATTTCCTCAGAGGAAGCTCCCACTCATCACACACACTATAAATTACCCCTGAGTCATTTTGGATCCTCCTACAGTCCTACAACGGCGGCTCCTTCCCGCTCCCCACAGCGTCACCAGCAAACAGCCGCAGGTTGCTGCTCACCCTGTCCGTTAGATCGTTTGTGTAGCACACTGAGAATAAGAGCAGGCCCGTCACACTTCATGGGACACTCCTGACTGTACCCCTGCCTATAACCGTACAGAACAACGTACCGGTTTCTATTAGTTAAGGCGTCTTTGAGGCACTCACATATTTTTTGAATCTATTCCGTACGTTTACACTTGCCTTTGCGCACGCTTATCCCAAGTACAGCGTGGAATCCTGCATATTTATACCCGTCCTGTGTCAGGTTATCTTCTTTGGCAGGTTCTGGTAAAAAAGTAGATGAAAACAAGAATGCTGCATTCACTTAAGCTATGTCGTCCTAAGGGGGAGCCAGTGACCAAGGTTATTTCTCTTTCAAAGCATCTCCTGCCAGTTCTACGAATGTGAGAGCTTCGTTCAGTCAATAAGTGACCACAAGGCAGCAAAGTCACCTTGAAACAAAGACTTTCGCCGGAGTATGAGATGTATGACAAGCTACTATCAGCCCTCTGTGTTTTATTTAGGGAAAAATATCCTCGGACCACTGAAATGTGAGACAATTTCTTCCTCTTAGAAATGTGAGGCATGGTACAGCTGTGAGTTACGAAGCAGTTGACGCTGGCATGGTATAGATATGTTTACGCCGAGTAGATAAAAGAAGGAACAAATTTTCGTGCTACAGTGGTTAATACAATGAGGAAAGTTAACTTGTTTAATGCAGTTCGCAGAAATGTTACGTCACTCTGCACAACATGTGTACGTGATTTTGACGGCCGGTGTGCCCGAGCGGTTCTAGGCGCTTCAGTCTGGAACCGCGAGACCACTACGGTCGCACGTTCTTATCCTGCCTCGGGCATGGCTGTGTGTGATGTCCTTAGGTTAGTTAGGTTTAAGTAGTTATAAGTTCTAGGGGACTGATGACCTAAGATGTTAAGTCCCATAGTGCTCAGAGCCATTTTGTACGTGATTTTCTTTACGATGTCCAGAAAAACTCTTGGAAAGGATGGACAATAGATGCGTAATCACAGACTGACTTACAGTTATTGCCCATACCTGTATGTGGTGATATATGGATCCAGAAGAAAGCCAGTTGGAAGAAAGGTGATGGTGTCGGTGAATCTGCTCAAAACATAGCTCTCAACCAGGGATTGATGTCAAATTGGAAGAATCAGTAGATATACTATTGGAGGCAGAATTTAGCAAAGCTTTGAAAGAACTGCGCACAAACGAGGTAGACCGAATACATAACATACCTATGTAAATTCTTAAATCTTTGAGGTAAGTGGCAGCCAATAGATTTTCAGACAACAGGGTACAATCCATCAGACTGGAGGTGTACCATCCAGCTTTAGAAAGACTATCATTCAGACAATCCCGAAGATACCAAATCTCGATATGCGATCTTATAAGCATAATCTACTTAGCAACTAATACATTCAGGTTTATGACAAACATAAAATACAGAAGAATGGAAAACAAAAATGAGGATCTTCCAGATGAGGATCGCCTTGGCCTTAAGAAACATAAAACCAATTCTGACGTTGTGTTTCATAAAATAAGTAAGACTTAAGAAAAACCAAGACACATTTGTGGATTTGTCGACCAACGAAAAACCTTTCAACATAAATCGATGCAAGATGTTGGAAATTCTCAGAACACTAGGCATAAGCCTAAGCAGTAGGGAAAGAGGGGTAATACACTATATGTACAAAAATAAAGAGGGAACAATAAGAATGACGACCAAGAGAAGAGTGGATAGAAAAGAGCATAAGGCAAGAATACAGTGTTTGAACCTATACATCGAGAATGCAATTACGGAAATAAGGAGTGGAAGCAATAAATTTGAGAGAAAGGGGTATCAACGTAAGATTCGCTGATAATATTGGTATACTTAGTGAAAATGAGGGAAAATTACAACAGCTTTTGAATGAAACGAATAATGTAATGAGTAGAGTACATGGGCTGACAATGAGAGTAAATCTAAGAAAGACGAAAGTAATGAGTAAGTAAGAAAAAGAGATTAGCGACAAACTTACCATCAAAATCAGGAACCACGAAGTGGACAAAGTAAAAGAATTCTGCTACCTCGGAAGCGAAATAGTAAAAGACGGACGCGAGAAGCACATAAAAATCAGACTAACATAGCACAGACAAAGGCGGTTGTTGTTGTTGCTGTTGTGGTCTTCAGTCCAGAGACTGGTTTGATGCAGCTCTCCATGCTACTCTATCTTATGCAAGCTTCTTCATCTCACAGTACCTACTGCAACCTACATCCTTCTGAACCTGTTACAAAGGCGGTATTTCTCTCTAAAAAAGCTTGATAGATAACACATTGGACTTAATATAAGGAAGAAGTTTCTGAGAGTGCCCTGCTTGAGACAGTACTGTATGGAAGTGAATTGTGGATGCGGGAAAACCGAAAATGAAAAAAATTGAAGCGTTTAACATTTCGTGTTGCTGAAAATTAAGTAGACTGATAAAGTAAGAAATAAGGTGGTCCACCAGAGAGTGAAAAAAAAGTTGTGGAAAACAGAAACTAGGAGATGAGACGGTGTGATAGGACCACCAGGGAATAATATCCACGGTACCAGAGGAAAACTGTGGTCAAATGCAGACGCCAGCACAGTCATAGTGGCCCACGTGAGACCAGCCTGAAGGCTGAGGAAACGGAAACAAAACAATAATACTAATCCAAGACTATAGCATACGAGACAAGAAATTTAGTTCAAAGGCTATAGATGTTAAATGAATCTCATGTTTTTTGCCACATGATGGAGAATAGCAAAAGAATGACTTGCTTGGAAAGACCACACCTCACTACACAGCCTCGACAAAGTTGCTAGTATGTCAATATTGAAGTGGACGAAACTATACACGAAGAATACGAGCGAAGACACTCTATACATGGATTGACCGGGAGGCTATGGCTGAACAGTTAAGTTGACCATTCCTCACTGCTACATACCTTTAAGGTGATGTTAATTCAGAGTTGTGTATTTTAAGGTTTTAATTCTGAAGAACCGAATCCGCGCAGTGTTTTTCTTAATTTTCTGCTTTCGTATTAAAACACGATTATCAGTTACGATTACGTTCCATTTGTGCATCAGTTTGCAAACCCTGTATGTGCATGTGGAACTGCAGAATAAAAGCCATTACATAAACCATAAATATATACAATGAAAACAGACTCCCGTGGCCGAGGTTCCCAGTGGCACTCGATCCAGAAGAAGTCAGTTCGAACTCAGGTGGTTAGTAAAACTTTCATTACCAATATTTGGCCAGCAAGGGCAGGGAAAGTGGAGGCGTAAAGTTTATGGTCATCACGCTTTTCTTTATTTATTGCTTTTACAAACTAGATATATAGTTTTGACCTCTAATGGAGCTTGTTAATATAAATTGTACTCGTACCAGCTGCAATAACGAGTTCATAGAATTAAATGTAAGTGTTGAATTTGTTGTTTACAGTAAAAACAATACATTCAGAGACCCAGTCAACTAACCCTTCAAAACAAAAAATCAGTTTTGAGCAGTTTAAGTAGATATCCCTTGTTACACAGGAATTATGACGTGGTGTTTCTGCAACTCTTGCTGCTCGAGCGCTCAGATTCTATACAAACTGTTTCAAACGTGACCAAGTAGACGTACTCACCATAGCTACAGACTAAATTACTACTACAAAGAGACTACTGTAGAATTTCTGTCTTCCATTTTATATCAACAAATCCACTGGAAATCTTGTAGCCACAGAACAGTTGTCTTTACCCGTGTGGGATGAGCACCATCTCAAGAGCAAAATTATCCTCTTAGCACATCGGTGGCACGACCCCATCAGAGTGCCTCCCGAGTCTGAGGTGTGGTGTGAGAGTCCAGCGCCTGGTCCTCAACGGACTGACCGGGGGTCATCTCATTTCTCGTGAAATGCCAGGGAGAACACAGTGTCGGACGCAGAACTCCCACCCTCTCAGTAAGTCCAGAACATCAGTTTTCTACAATAGTTTGTCTCTGCTCTTCCGTTGGCACTTCACTGCTAGTATCGTCTGAGAGGCCATGTCTTCATCTCGGCATAACTCCTATTAGTGTTTCTCCAACTTGCTGATTTTCCATCTCTAATGAATTGTTTTGACAGTTACTGCCTTCCCTCGGCTGCTGGGCATTACTTACGTATTTTGACACTCGTTTAATTTAGCTTTGGAGTTCCTCATTCTGAATTGTGACGTACACCCTGCCATATTGTGTCCACTTCGTGTATTAATTCACTATATTTGTCGCATTTAAACAGTGTATGTTCAGGCGTGCGTACCAATCCACAGTTGCATTCGATTGTTGCCAATATTATGTATTACACATAAACACGCGTAATGTTGACCGCATACACTACCTAATCGAAAGTATGCAGTTACCAAATAGTGGACTTTAATACGGAGTGTGTGCACACTTTGTCTTTATGACAGCCTGAACTCTGCTGGGGACACTCGCATTGAGGCGTCTGAATGTCTGTAGGGGGCCGAAACCAGAGGAGGCACCGACGGGGCGTGAAGGTAGGTCAATATTCTAGCTCATTCCAAAGGCGTTCCATCGAGTTCGGGTCAGGGCTCTGGGCAGGTCAGTCCATGACCCGAAACCAGAGAAGGTATTGATGTTGGACGCTAGGATGTGGAGCAAAATCGACGTTATAACTCATTCCAAAGGTGTTCCATTTAGTTCGAGTCACGACTCTGGGCAGGTCAGTCCATTTGAGGGATGTTATTGTCCACATACAACTGCCATGCAGATGGTGCTTTATGACAGGGTGCATTACAATGCTCATATAAACACTCATCGTATCCGAACTGTTCCTCTGCTGCGTGCTTGACACTATGCTGTAAATGTGTCCATATTCTTCAGCATTTAGCGTTTTCTTAAGGGGAGTAGTGGGACCACACCCTAACCACGAAGAACACCTCATCACTACAACACTACCTCCTCTGCGCTTCAGTGTTGGCACTACACAGGCCCTTCCATCGGATTGCCACATTGTATAGCGTATATCATAACTCCAAATGGCTCGTTTCCAGTCATCCACTGTCCAGTGTTGTACCACCTCAAACGTCGCCCAACACTGACTATACAAAACTGTGGCTTATGAGGAACCTCTCGCCCGTTGTACCCCATTCCTTTTAAATCTCTCCGCACAGTCATTGTGCTAGTTGGACTGATGATAATATTTCTTTCACCGATTTCATGCGATTTTTACAATCGCCCTTTGCAATGCTAGCGTCGCCTGTCAGTCAGTACATTAGGTGTGTCTGGTCTTCGTTTGGCTGAAGTTGTTCCATCGCCTTTCCACTTAACAATGCCACCAGCGACAGTGAGGCAGCTTTATAAGGGTTACAATGGATTTGTCACTCGGGTGACATCCAATGACTAGTCCACGATCACTAGTCACTGAGCTCCCCTCACCACAACGTTCTGTTGTCACAGCTTCTGTACTACCAACATAATACTGCCTGCCTCTTTTCATGTTGGTCTCTCGTGACATCTGGTGGTCAGTTTCCATATTATGTAAACATTCCGGATACTTTTGATCAGATAAAGTATCGTCAATAATATGAATTTTTCGTTTGGAATAATTTGTATAATTTAATTGCAGTACTTCATTGACATTTGGGAAAAAACAGTGTACTCGCTGTGCTGTGTTTCTAGCGCCTCAGTCACATTGCCATTCAGCAAATTCGACGTTCTTCTCGGTCATGTTCCTGGCAGTGAAGTCTTGTATGATCCCGAATTTATCTAATGTTACTTTCGTTTTCATCATATATTGTGTGAAATGAATGCACTAAGCAGATTCAGATTGATGCAGGTTTCAGTAGTTACTCGGAGACGAAGAAGCTTGCACGGGATAGAGTATCATGGAGAGGTGCATCAAACCAGTCTCTGGACTGAAGACCACAACAACAACAACAACAACAACAACTTTGCTACAGAGACTGCCGTCTAATACGTTCACATCAATCAGGGTGCATCCGGACAGTGTCAAAGGCAGTGTGAATACGTTGGTGCAGTGTCGCCACATCTGCAATGTGCTCTGCATACACGATACTTTTGAGATGGCCCCATAACGAAGAATCACACGGTTTGAGATCCATCGAACGAACATGCCTTGCAACTAGCCCCCCTTGTCCGATTCATCAAGCAGGAAAGACACAACTGAGATGCATCCAGACGTTAACGGTGAAGTGGGCTGGAGCACCGTCGTGTAGCAGCCACATAACCTTTCGGATCATCAATGCTTCTTCCAGTAGGTGAGGTGAAGTTATCCGCAAGAAACGCTGATAGTTCCGGCCTGTTAGGCGACGTGGAAGAAAGACTAGTCGCAAAATACAGTCGCCAATTATCCCGGCCCACACATTCCGGTTTCACCGATGCTGGTGATTCGCTCGCTGTCATCATACCGTAGGGGTTCTGCATACTATCCCACAGATGACTGTTGTGAAAGTTCAAAATACAACTCCGTGTAAAGGTGGCCTCCGGATATATAAATGATCTACTAGAAAGCGTCAGATGCCCTTTAAGGCTATTCACAGGTGATGCAGTTGTCTGTTCCAATCTAGTAACGCCAGAAGATAGTAAGAATTTGCAGAACGACCTGCGAAGAATTGATGACTGGTGCAGGCTCTGGCAGTTGACCGTGAACGTAAATAAACGTAACATATTGCGCATACGTAGGAAAAGAAATCCACTACTGTATATCTACACTATTGATGACAAACAGCTGGAGACAGCGTCTGCCGTAAAATATCTAGGCGTAGCTATCCAGAGCGATCTAGAGTGGAATGACCATATAAAACAGATAGTGAGAAACGCAGACACCAGACTCAGATTCATCGGAAGAATCTTAAGGAAATGTAACTCATCCACGAAAGAAGTGGCTTATAAGGCGCTTGTTCGCCCGATTGTTGAGTATTGCACATGTAACTGGGATCCCTGTCAGGTAGGACTGATAGAGGAAATAGAGAAGATTCAATGAAAAGCAGCGCGGCAGCGCGTTTCGTCACGGTATCGTTTAGCTCGCAAGAGAGCGTTACGGAGATGCTAAACAAACTCCACTGGCAGACGTTACAAGAGAGGCGTTGTGCATCACGGAGAGATTTAGTATTGAAATTTCGTGACAGCATTTTCCAGCAGGAGTCGCACAACATATTACTTACCCCCCCCCCCCCCCCCTCCCCGATATAGATCTCGCGTATTGACCACGAGGAGAAAATTCGAGAAATTAGAGCCAGTACAGAGACTTACCGACAATCGTTCGTCCCGCGCACTATTCGCGATTGGAACAAGGTTGGAGGGATCAGATAGTGGTACCGAAAGTACCCTCCGCCACACACCATTAGATCGCTTGTGGAATATGATGTAGATGACACAGAGCCCGGAATCGTTGTTGCCTGGTGTAGAAACCGTGACAAAACTGCTCCCGACGTGAAAAGTCTGTCGCTAGTAAGCCCTGCAAACGCTGTAAGTGACAAGAGTAGTAACGATTGTCATGGAAAATATTCCACACGAATGTCTGGCTTACCCCGCACTGGCGGGCCAACTGCCTGGTACTGACACAGCGGTCGCCTTCCACACTTTCCTCCAAGTCTGGTGTCCGAACGTTTCGGGTAAATCCTTCATGATTTCCTGCTTCCTGAAACGACCCTGTGTCACACAAACGGCGAAAAACTGTTGCAAACATTGAATGCTGTGGTGGTTGTCGGCGGGGATAGGTCTCGTGATCCAACCGTGTTGCCGCCGCCCGTTGCCATTTGCCTTTCCGTGTCGGCAAGCTCTCCATTCGAATACGGAACCACTGTGTACTGTGTACGCAGTGAGTCAGCAAGAGAGGTGAACCAGACACAACATTACCAATTACTATGGCAAGAGAGGGTGCTAGGGCATGATGTATGAGGAACAGTACCACCCTCTAGGAGGAAATCATGCATACCGCTGCATGGTACAGCGCGTGTTACACCGCTGGCTCTATAACAAAGTATGATTGAATAAATGATCTCTAGCATCGAAACCACTCATTTCCGGACATAAGTTCATTACACCTTTTTTGTTCCGTATCCGCACATCGATCAGAACTTAGTACACGGTTGAAAAAAATCACCATGTATAAACAACTCAGGCGCCGCCATGTTGGAAGCCAGTTGCATACTTAGCCGCAACGTTTTGCAAGGTCATGTCGAGTGGTACTAATCGTCTACTAGTACAGAACTGTATAGCTTTCTTTGTTATACAAAGGGTCCCACATAAAGGCGGTACGCCACATGTACTTGTTAATCGCCTCTGGTCGAATTGCTTGTGAAGCGGGTACAGTGTCTCGGAAGTTGGCTACACTGCATTTTATCGCAAAGTTGAGTGCAGTTGTATGTTCGTGTGTAAATTATTCTGAGAAGCTAGTACTGTTGAGATGTTACAGGAATGGGGCAGTATGCATTAGAACAGAGAACTGATATAGCAGAATGTTACATAAAGACAGGCTCCATCGCTTCGAAGCGAAGTATTCCGGTAGAAAACTCCTCACGACCAGCACAATTCAAGATCTGTACAGGAAATGGATGGCTGCAGGATCCGTTTGGAATGTGCAGAGGAAAAGGCGAACGAGGGTGAGGGCCCTTGAAACTACAGGCAGAAGTCCCGTGGGCATTACGAGACGTCCCTGCGAGTCAGTAAGGAGTTTGTTGCAGTAGGTTGGTGTACCTTGCACATCGTGTACTGAAACACCTATCGTGTGAGTGTGGTGCAAAACTGAAATTTGAGGATCAGGAAAAAAGGAGTTCATTATTGTAACTGGCTGTTGATATCAATTACTAACAGCTACTTGATCCCCTCGCTTTACTCCATATCAGTTGAGGCGTGGTTTCATTTGTCAGCTTATGTATACTCCCTGGACTGTAGTGCCAGTCGCAGGACAGCCTACGTATCTTGCATGAAGAACCTCTCCACTCAGAGAAGACGGGCGTTTAGCGTGCGTTGACCGGCATGCACATTAGTGGCTCCATATTTTTCTATTACACCTTAAACAGTACCAGATATCTAGAGATCTTTGACTCTTTCTATGCATAGTTAACAGATGCAGAAAAGCTGTATGTAGTATTCCAACAAGATGGAGCGACAGTTCACGCATCGACCAAAGTACGGCCCACATCACCAGCGTGTTCCCTGAAGACAGACTTATCAGTAGAGACCTCTGGCCCCCTCGGTCCCCGGACTTAACATCGCGTGATTTTTATTTATGGGGCACACTAAAAAGCAAAGTGTATTTTGACAATCCTCGCACAACAGAAATCTTCAACGGAGCATTACTCAGAAATTAACAATATCACGCCCGCAGAATTACAGCATGTTGTTGGTAACATCGTCACACGAAATCAGCGGTGCCTGGGTGCCCATGGTTACCATTGCCAGAATCTCTTATAAACAGGCAACTACATAATTTTTTTAGTATCTCCATTATTTATTCTTTTGAGTTAGTTCAATGTTACTTGAATTTCCGGCGTGAGGTGTACCTGTTTTATGTGGGACGCCCCGTACAATAGCATTTGATGCTGCCACTGGCGATTTTTCTTTATTTCTTGCTCGCACAACGTGTTTCAGGAAATCATTCCCAATAAGAAGTGCGTTTCTCTTGTATTATGACTTATCGAGCGTGATGTTTGCAGTGCGCGAGGTGCTACGTCATTCTGATGACTTTACTGTAAGCACGCACATTTGTGTGGCTAATGCCGACTTTTGTTATAATTTTACTTACAGTTATTACACGTTTGACTTGATTGACATTTTGCGTATTTCATGCTAGAGAAGTTCTGTCTTACGTATTTATCAAAGAGACATTTTTTATAGATTTTAGTATTTTTAAAGAGAGCAAACAATAGTAGGCATAGATATATGGCTCTGAGCACTATGGGACTTAACTTATGAGGTCATCTGTCCCATAGAACTTAGAACTACTTAAACCTAACTAACCTAAGGACATCACACACATCCATGCCCGAGGCAGGATTCGAACCTGTGACCGTAGCGGTCGCGCAGCTCCAGACTAAAGCGCCTAGAACCGCTCGGCCACACATAGATATAAATAAACAATTTAATACGTGATTCGAAGGCTTAATTATCGTTGCGTTTGAGAGAATTCCAGTTATGTGGGCTAAGAGTTTTTCTTTCTTGTGTAGCTTTCGGCAGTTCTAATCAAAGACGGCACTATCATGGGTCGTGTCACATTCTGTTGGGATTTTTGTTTCTCCAAAAAGAGCAATTACCAGAACATTGAAGATAAGAAGAGCACGTATAATTATATTATGTATGCCACCACTTGTTCACAGGTTATACAGGTTACTCACCTTTGTGTTGGCTAGTAATGTTGCAATTTTTCAGAGGAATTCAGCAGCAAAAATTAGGAGTAGCTTGAAGAGTTTATACGCATACATAGCCCTTATGCCTACTGTAGTTGTTATTTAATAAGTAATTTTACTCTGGACAAACCACACACTGATCTGCATCAAATGCAGTCGAGAGATGTACTTTAATAAAGTCGTCTGCCTGAGATCCAACATGCCTGTCAAAATCTGGAAAATACGACGTAGAAATTTGGCATACACGACACATACGTACAAGAAATTTTAAAAGTGAAAACATGCTAATACGTACGTAAGTACAGTATTCCAACTACTTCATTACTATGGTTAATACAGTACAATTGTACACTGAACATACACTAGATGTGATGTATGACCAACAAAATAATTTTTAAATTATATTTCAATTGTAAACATATGTGATTTTCCAGCAGCTGTTACATCTGTCCACCTTCAGTATTTCGTATGTCTGGCGTTACAAAATATGGCTAGCACTTGTTTGTAACTGTCACCCAGAGCGCTGTAATGCACAGATACTCTCAATGAGGTTAGAATAAGATTACTAGAAGTCTGTTTCCCCGCTGAAACCCTGTGTTATTTTTGGAGTTAATGCACTTAATTGACAGTGAGTTCGGAGTATTTACTTTGAAAAATACACCTTTGTGGGCGAATACTCATCATCACAGAGTTAAAAACAATTTATAATGCCAATTCTCAATCGTCGAGCAAGACGCACATCGCACCAAAACAACCAAACGTTTTGTTGCTGTTTTACTCGCAAATGAGTGGAAGAGGAGCACAGCAATACCGGCACTCTAAGACTCACCAAAATATGGCGGAGACAGGTTTCACTTTTCCGGTGTAAGGGCGTCTCCCGCTCTCCTTGGACAGCCTGTCTGCGTTAATTGTATACCTCTTTGGTCACAACCATTCCAGTCCTCCTCCAATTTACTCTTTACATAGGTTGTCCCAAAAGTAACGATTCATTTTCATGAAACACATGTTGAATATAGAAAACGTATATCTCTACAACAAGGGTACATATGAAGTATCAAAATTTTTAATGATCAATGTGGCCACGCTGCACGTCAACGCAAAGAGACCGCCTTTCCACCGTATTCCAGAACACGTCCCGTATTTGATTTTTCCCGATTCAGAACAATAAAGTGATTGCCGCCTGGCTGCTCACAGGGCTGCAGTCATAGAACGCAGCGGGACGCGCTCCTGTTCCGTCCACCGTAGCGGCTAGAGGTTCGCGAACTAACGGGTCCAAAGGAACGGTTCATCAACGGAACGAGCGAGGAACGAATTCAAAGGAACGGTCTTTCATAGTTCACTTCTGTGGCGGCTTTCTACTTGTAGTTCCCGGGAACGGGAAACGGCCGGTCTCGTTCCCGCAACTGCACGTCGGCCGGTCTCGTTCCAGCCTCGGTCCCGTTCCCGTCTCTGTCTCGGTCTCGGTCTCGGTCTCGGTCTCGCCCGGCCGGACTCGTCCTTCTTCGCGTGGCCACTCGTCGCAATTCCACTGCCGAGAGCTCATAGTTCAGTATCGAGTTGTTCGTTTCGTAAGCTGCGCACGCCCATTCTAGATCTGTTTCAAACCTTTTTTGAACTCTCAACTTCTCGTTCTATTCGTCGTATTCTATCCAGCGCCCACGACTAATAATTAAAATGCATTATATAACTACATTAATTACATAAAATTACGTGGTATGTAATACATACACCTTTTCAGGTAACAAAACGTCACATCAGCTCACTTCACTATTTCGATAAATAGCAGAAAAAATATTTGTAAAAAGGTAAGATTTTTTTGTTATTACACGTGCAAAGGAAGTCGGCACGGCACGCACGAGTGGCCATTTTCCGTCTTTTTTTTTATCCGAGGTAAAAGAGCATGTTCATTCAAAATGGTTCAAATGGCTCTGAGCACTATGCGACTTAACTTCTGAGGCCATCAGTCCCCCAGAACTTAGAAGTACTTAAACCTAACTAACCTAAGGACATCACACGCATCCATGTCCGGGGCAGGATTCGACCCTGCGACCGTAGCGGCGCTCGGTTCCAGACTGCAGCGCCTAGAACCGAACGGCCGCGAGCATGTTCATTGTTATGGAAGGCAGACCGACTCACAACCGAATGAAGTCCGCATTCCATAATCGAGTGCCTGGTGTCACATTTTCCAAGGAGAATATGATAACGTCTACAATATTATTTCAGTGGTACAGGGAGGCGCACGTAAAATCGGCGCCGAGTACTAGACTGCTCATTGTCGCCCACCAATCGTCGTGTATTGTTTCGAAGTTGTTGTTTGCATTAGCTTATTTGTTGTTTCTTCACTGCCTAATTGTTACATGTTTATCTATTCTGCTCGTAGCGGTCAACAAATCATGCGTAATTGGCGAGCAGTCTGTACGTGGGGCCAGTCTTTCGTGCGCCACCTTATATTATTTCACTGCGATCAGTCACATAACGCTACAGTTGGCTAAACGAGAGGTTTTGCAAAATCACGGAAATTACAACTTTGTGAGAGTTCTGTTATGAATAAAAACTCTGTACTCCAGGGCGGAGGCAAGAGCCCCTCTTGGCGCCTTCCATCTTCAGTCACCTATGCTACTAATTTTCAGTTTTTCATAAGAACCATATACCAAGCACAAATGAACGGTGAACGAGTAAATATGAACGGTTCCCAAAAAAGAGCGATCACCAGTGAACTGGTTCCCAAGGATGAACGAGTTCGCCCATCTCTAGTAGCGTCTACTAAAGCCAGTTGTAGACGACGCCCGCGGCCGGTAGCGTAAACAGTTGTCCTCCGTTTGGTTGTGTGCTCTGTTTCTGTGTGCGGCGAATTTATTTTGCGCAACTGGTGCAACTCTATTGCCTTAACGAAGGTAGTCGAGAGAACGGCAGACGCCTTGAAGATGCACAAAAATACTGTAGTCAAAATTTGTAAGGAGAAATACTGCGCAGAAGGGGAAGAGCCTGGTTGGTCAAAACTGTGGGCACCCAGAAAGAAGAGAAGGACAGACCCACGTATAACAAACTTTGACTCTTTTCAACAAGATGCTGTTCGTCGCCACATATATGGATATTACGAGAGAAAAGAACATCCAACTACCAAGAAACTGTGCGTTACTCTTCGCGAGGCAGAGTTATTCAGTGGCAACAAAACGACTTTGTTAAGGTTTGTCAGAGTCCTCGGTTCTCGCTATAAAAAATTAACGACGAAATATTATAACGGACAGAGCCGACATCTTAGAGTGGCGTTATCGACTTTTTAAGAACTACAGTTAAAGTGCCGTTTGAAGGCAAGAAACCTGGATAAGCCGGCCGCGGTGGTCTCGCGGTTCTAGGCGCGCGGTCCGGAACCGTGCGACTGCTACGGTCGCAGGTTCGAATCCTGCCTCGGGCATGGTTGTGTGTAATGTCCTTAGGTTAGTTAGGTTTAAGTAGTTCTAAGTTCTAGGGGACTGATGACCACAGCAGTTGAGTCCCATAGTGCTCAGAGCCATTTTTGAAACCTGGATAAACGCCGGTCATTCTGTCAGAAAAGACAGATCAGATGGCAGCATATGTGGAAGTTCTGCTGGTCCAGTGCGAAAGGGTGCGAGAATTATTGTCTTGCCTGCTGCAACTGCATATGGTTTCGTACCTGTCTCCTGGTTTACAAATCGGGAAAACCAAACACTACCACGAGGAAATGAAGGACGATAGTTTTCTGAAATGGTTCAAGGAACAACAACTCGAAAACTTAAATGAACCATCTGTCACTGTAATGGATAATCCCCCATACCATTCAGTTATTAAAGATAAAGCTCCAAAGATGGCAACGTAAAAATCCGACATTCCAGAATGAGATTTTCACTCTGTAGCGGAGTGTGCGCTGATATGAAACTTCCTGGCAGGTTAAAACTGTGTGCGGTCGGAGACTCATGCAAGGTTCGCAAGAGACCTTCTGTGAAGTTTGGAAAGTAGAAGACGAGGTACTGGCGGAAGTAAAGCTGTGAGGACGCGGCGTGAGTCGTGCTTGGGTAGGTCGTATGGTAGAGCACTTGCACACGAAAGGCGAGGGCAAATCGCGGTCCGGCACACAGTTTTAATCTGCCAGGAAATTTCAAAGCCGACATTGTTGAATGGTTGAAACGCAACAGTGTGAAAATTCGGGACGATTTATTTAAGGCGGAGGTCGTGGAAATAGTACAGACAAAATAAGCCACAGTTTCAGCAGTGTGTTGTGGGCGAGGCAGGTAAAGAACGTGGCTACACGGTTCTTAGGCTTCCACCGTACCACTGCCACTTTAACGCCATTGAAATTATTTGAGCACAAATTAAAAATTACGTGGCAACAAATAACAAAAGCATGACTGTGGCAGAAATTCAAAGACTGTTAGATGAAGCTGTGGCACAAATAATGCCAGAGAAGTGGAGAAATGGTGTAAGCCACACAGAAACGGTTGTTAAAGAAGCATGGAAAAGTGAAGTGTGTGTCGATAGTAATATACAAAATATAGTTATATCCTTGGGCAACTCCTGTGGCTCGTTCACGGACCAGAGCTCAGGAACCGACGGTGTCGAGGAAGAAGATGATTCTGAACTAAGTGGCATTTATCCTTTGCCTTAATTGGCCTATATTTTTATGTTTGTATTTGTATTATTGACTGAATGGAATGTACTGCAGTTGCACAATAAATCTCATCTCATTATTAAGGAATACGCCTCCGCACAAATATGACACACCACAGTGTAAGAATTCAAGGAGTTTATATTATTTGGATGTTGTTAGTTATTGTATTTACATGAATGATTCAGATCCATTTCAACACACCTTACGCATCGAACACAACTACTGAACGCGATTCATTCTGATTATTGTAAAAACAGTGCTCTTCCTGCCGCTCTTGTTGAGACACAAATAATACGAACACGGTATCATTTTATACACGGGAGTGCGTTTATTAAGCCACGAGGATATAACAGTCCTGTAAATCCAACTCAGCACCGAACAGTAAAGGCGGAGAGAGAAGGTAGTCCAGTGAGAAACTGCAATGCTGTCGCTGCTACAGCCATAATGCGCGCGGACGCATCGGCGAGCAGACAACATCGCCCCTTCCACGCTCAACCGTGGCTCGCTGTAAATCACTTTGTTATTCTGATCCTCGTATAGGTGTGACTCCGTTAACCTTCTTTACAGCTAATGCAGGATACTGATTTTAACCCTGTACACGCAAGGTTCGATGTATCCCCAAGCGAAGAAGTTTAAGGAGCTAAAGTCAGACGACTTCGAAGCTCACCGTCAAGAGAACATGTGGTTGAGGTAATCTCGAACAATGGGAGCAAAATGTGGAGGAGCCTGGAGCCTTATCCTGCTGACACACAACGGGTTTTCAGAATGCCATCAAATTCCGACAGCAGTTCTAGGAGAAGCTTAAGCATTTCAAGAAAACTGGTACCTGTTACTATTTTCTCTGTAGAGAGAATGGTCCATACATGTTTCCCTTAGTCTCCCCTAGAGCCATACGTTCATTTTCTGGGCGTTTCTTTCCCATTGTTGCACCTCATGAGGATCGCTGTCGGTCCGTATCCAGCATTCACAAAACACATGTGTGAAATGTGGCCTCGCAAGATGAGAAAAAGTTATCTAACAGGTTTTCATTTTTCATGGACTCCAAAAGGTCAGCCCACATTCCCATACGGGTAGCATAATATTTCTCCTGCAGGTGGTACATTGCCAGGATCCGACAGGTCGCCTTCTTCAGCAGAAAACGAAGAGTGCAGCAGACAGTGAGTCATGCGGTGTTGCTCGCGGCTCAGCCGACGAGTGGAAGCGCGTGTGCTCCTTTCTGTGGCCTGCCCAACGTCCAGACTGCACAGTCGGCTGTTGATTGCCGTCCAGGACGTTCGTCATTAAGCACACTTCCTCTTTGGCTGAATTTATTGACAGAAGCTTGATAGTATTCCTTGTTGGTGGCTCCTTCCCATATCTTAGATGTTGCAGCTCACGCACCTTTTCAAATGTTCTACTACCAAATTTCGAAGGAACGATGACTATTCTTTCTTCTGCAGAGAGCATTTCAAACAACTTGTAAAGAAGAATTGAATACATTAATGTATTCACGAAAATGAATCGTTAATTTTGGAACACAATGTTTTAAGAACCCTTGTCTCTTGTCGTAAGGAATGGTGTCTAGAATTCAGGTCTCCTCTTCAAGCCCAGAAAAATGGATTTCAAGTTAACTCTGTTCGCCTTATTGTATTCTTCCCATCGTTTGTTACTATTAACAGTAACAATTCCCGTATCTTCCCTCCCATCACAGATGTGCCCCATGGCTCTGTTCTCCCTCTTCTCTTACTGAATCACCTCCATCCATTAACCTCGTACGATACGCTAACGACACTGCCTTTATCGCCCTGTACCCTACCCTCCAGAATATTCTTTCGTCTTGACCACAATCACTTTACTTGCTGGTGTAACCAACGCGATAAATCATTTCTAAAGTCTGTCAATAATTATTGGACGAGCTATCGGCAGCTTCAGTCCAACCATGTATGACCATTTTGTCCTATTAAATAAAAAAACTAAAATACCTCAAGCTAATCCCCTACAGTAAAGTAACACTGTAACCCCACCTAACTGTCCAACTAACCGCCTGCAATACACTGTAACTAACTAGTGGGCCGAACACGGGCGCCTGTATCTGTCCATCATTCTGCACATCTGCGAGGACCTAATTCGTCCCACCCGCTCCTTCGGATATCTTAATGAAAAGCCACTCCAGATGCTGATTAGAACTTCATTAAGTCCACGACCTGTTTCGACCTTCATATTATGGCCATTTTCAAGTGGATCGTAATCTGCCATTGTTAACGCATAGCGCGATGGATAATAAACATTTTACATAATAGGGAAGTACAGAAATTACGTAACAGGACGGTACAGAAAGAATATGCAACTTAAATTGTTTTGTACAGAAGCAACGTTAAGTGAAAGAAAAGCAAAAGTCACTTGGGTATAAAAATGTTATGTAGCCATTGTCATGGTGAGAAAAATGGGCGTGCCAAGATATAAAAACTCTGCAGTTCGATACATTAAAAATATTGGTGTACCTTAGCTTCAAGGCGAATTATGTTCTGACGCGTAAGAAATTTAAGTAGCATTTTACCAGTTTAATGACAGTGCGGGGAGGGGGGCGGGGGGGGGGGGAGTTACACACTCCGTCTACCCAGTTACGTCAGGAGGACCACCTGAATCCAGGCAGTTTCACAAGGTTACACGTCATTCCGCAGAACGTCTTTTAAATCGGTAGCGACACAGTAGGCAGAAACGCTCTGGGAGTGTTTACTCTCCACTAAATGTGTAAATTCCTAATGTAACTAACACACATGAACAGAATCTTCGTAAATACAGCACCCTGAACTGCACTGCTAGATGAGAAACTGATTACTATATAGTCATCCTTTTTTGGCAGTTATAGTTCAGTGCACTTCCTCAACCATATGCTCTACTCGCTCTTCGGTTGACCGACTGACTTTATTTTATTGACCTTGTCGAGTATTTTACATGTGCCAAAAGGTTTCTCCCTTAGGTTATTGTCACTTGTCAGGTACTTCGTTCCAGTGCCTTGAATGTACTATGACTTACGAGAGCAGTTTGTCGGCCCTTATACAATCTATACCGAGCACGGCTCGTAGTTAAGGGCTCTGAGGGGAGCTGCCCCAAGAATATATTGAAATATAAATGATGACTAACTGACAACCTCAGCTGCCGACAGGTGTTGTTGTTATACCTCAATGTGGACAGCTGAAAATGTGTGCCCCGACCGGGACTCGAACCCGGGATCTCTTGCTTAGATGGCAGACGCTCTATCCATCTGAGCCACCGAAGACACAGATGAAGAGCGCGACTGCAGGGACTTATCCCTTGCACGCTTCCCGTGAGACTCACATTCCCAACTGTCCACAATTCCACATATGTATTGTACCTTATAGACATATATTGAAATATATTTGTCAATAATGGATTATAGAATATTTCCCACGCGGATTTAAACAATGATACTGAATGTTTTTGGAGCTGTTGATAATTACTGATGTTTTTAAAATGATAGTAGATAGTCTTGAGTTTGCACCTTGTATAGTGTCGTTCAACTTTATGTAGTAGAGGCTTGGAGCCGTAACTTCTACGAAGTACACTTCTCATGGACCTCCCAAAGGCTCAGCTCGTTCAGGCTAAAGATGTCCCGCTAACATCCATAGTATTTTCACGATTTGCTGCTTTTTTTTTAAAAAAAAAAGAAAGAAAAGGAAACAATAGACAAGTTGACCCTCCAGTATCAAATCACTGTCTCTGTGTATTTGTATTATGCTATGATTCCCCATTAACTGACGGTTAATATTAATGCTCTGAAGTGCTGAAAATAATTTTTTGTTTCTGGGATTGACAGTTGTATATGTATTAGAAAAGGCATGTTAAGTTTGTAAATGTCCCACCAGAGTCCACTAGGACATGGTAACTAAGTGCCACCACATTGCGAGATTTTCACGAATATGTAAAGGAAATAAGCACTCAAAGCATTTCTCATCAGTAAGAATCTCCTTGCCTGTTGACGACGTTCGTGAGACGAAATTTCTTTTTGTGTCTTGTGCCTGGGTTATCGTGAGTTTTATTTACTGCAAATAACTACTGTATATCATGAGTCTGAAAACAGTACACTAGTAGTTCAGTGTGTACTTAATTAGTACAAAATTTGACACATGAGCTTAGGATGAAAGTGGAGGAACTTGTTGCGCCTAAACCTGATCAAAACATAAACCAAGACAGTGGCGGCTGGTACAAAATTTTGTACACTGTGCTACGATGTAACTTTTGACTTACAATGGTAGTAAACGTAACTTAACTCAGTATGTTAATTTTCTGTATATAAATTGAATTGTTTGAATATATTTAGAGCTTATAATTAGTAGTTTAACTTTGTGGGGAATAAAATGAAAAGGAAATGTTGGTAACAGCAGGGACCAGACCCGAGTTAGCTAAATGCCAGTCAGAGCAGTAGAGCACTCAGGCAAAACGCTATTACAAGACAGCTCCTAATAAATACATCGGACTCTACGCTTCCACAATATGCTACACGCAATTTTTTACTGACCTGGTACTGTGAGCAACGTAGTACTCGTTGTGGCGGAAGCGATGACGTCACTTCAGAGCACGCCCAAGTCCACGAGAAAGACAGGCCGCGGCGCGTACGTCACCAAGATAGGCCCGAGCTCGCACGCACGCTTAACTCGAGAGGGAAAAATGGGTTTCTAAACTTGTTAACTCGCAGCTGGGTGTGTACGTACTAACGAGAATTGCGTCTTCTGATGGAATCTGCTATCATGAAGTCTTACTGATTACTAGTCATTCAACAAATTTTAAAATCAATTCTCGACATAAATAGTATAACGTTTTTTTTTTTTTAGCATTTAGTCTCTTTCTGCCTAACAGGCCTCATTTCATAGAAGATGTGGTGCCTGATAATCACTTTGGCACGATTTTAATTGTGTTGTACTCCAGTACAGCCGTAACAAATTAGTAGTAGGCCTATGGGCTTCCTGCCATTGCAGGACTAATAACAGTAAGATTCCATAATAGCGGATACCAACCAGTAGAAGACGCAATGCTCGTTTGTACGTACACGCCTAGTTACGAGTTAACAGGTGCAGAAACGCAGTTTGTCTGCTGAGCTGAGCGAGCGTGGCCTACCCTCGTGACGTACGCGCCGCGGTCTCTCTTTCTCGTAGGCCTCGAGGGCATGCTCAGTCAAAAACAGCTGCGTTCCTTGTTTGGGTTATCGTACCGTGACTGCCCATGATTCCAACACTCGATACTGGTTTCCAGTTAGTGCGGACACAGAGTTCTGCAAAATATTTTTTCGTACGTTTCATCTGCATGCCACCATGCAGGTACTTGCGGACAAGACATAACAGACATACCTATACGCAACGTAACAACAATCTCCAGAGGATGGACGGCGATAACCACAGTGACAGCCAAAACAGTGACACTAAAGAGTAACAGGAGGAGGAAGACGAGATGTGACAGTAAATAAGCACAAGGTGCTGGTGATCTAGCCAATCATCATCATTCAACAGTTCCAGTTTCCAGGTGCTGGTAATGAGCCTCTTCCACTTCGTCCTGTCCAGATACGCCTGTTCACGGAGAACATCATCCACTGTCCATCCTCTGGTCAGTAAATCAGCCTTGATCGAGTCCATCCATCGAGTCTGAGGTCCTCCTTGAGGTCTTTTCCCATCCACCTGTCTTTCCAAATTTATTTTGGCTGTTCTAGTTGACGCCATTCTCATCACATGCCCTTACCAACTAAGTCTAGATGCGCCAATCCGATCTAATAGGAATGTCTTTACTCCGGCTTCGTTCCTCGCCTCCTCATTCCTTAACTTGTCCATCCTGGTCTTCTGGTTGGTGGATCTAAGGAATTTCATCTCCGCTGCTTGCAGCATTGATGATTCTCTTTTTGTGAGGTGCATGTTTCAATACCATAGGTCACTATTGGTATGAAATAGCTATTAGACATTATCAGTTTGGCTCGTTTTGGAATCCAGTCATCCCATAAAAGTGCTCTTACTTGTTGGTAGAATTCAGATCCTTTTTTCACTCTGTTGGTGATTTCATTTCTGACCAAGTTAATCACCGGAAATTACACTTTCAAGGCAAGGAAAACTGTTCACACGCTCTAGTTGGTGGTCTCCTAGTTTCACACTTGCTGGTTGCCCATCTCCGTTGACTGCCATCACCACTGCATTGGTCTTGCTGATGTTGAGGCTATATTTCTGGAACTGAGATTTCCATTCATCGAGTCTGATCTGTACTTGCTCTTCAGTTTCACCCCATGTCATGATGCCATCACCAAAGGCAAATGCATTCAGTTCACCTGACTTCTCCTTGACATTCTTCATTATGGTATCCATAACAGTGACGAATAGTAGTGGGGACAGTGCACTTCCTTGCTGAATCGCACTCTAGGTCTTAAACCATGACGATCGTCCTCCCCCAATTTCTACACAGCTAGTACAGTCTTTGTACAACATCCGAATTTTTTCAGTCCTTCAGGGACATACTTTTTCCTCAAGCATTCCCGGATCTTATCTGTTATAACACTATCACAGGCTTTTTCTAAATCCAGAAATAAAATGACCAGGTTCTTGCCTTTCTCCCAGTACTTTTCTATCAACATGCGAGTGCTAAAAATTAGATCTATTGTTGATCTATTACTTTTGAAGCCATATTTTTCCTCCTCCAGCTGTGGTTCTATGCTAGTTCTCAGTCTCTTTTCTATGATGTTCTCAAGTATTTTCAGCCCATGAGACAATAGGGTTATTCCTCTATAGTTGGTGGGTTTCCGCCTGCTGCCTTTTTTAATCAGGGGAATTATTACGCCCTTTCTCCAATGCACAGGTATTATGTTATCTGGCCCATATGGCATTGGGTACTCGGTGCAGCAATTGTATGCCTTGGATACCTACTTCCTTCATCATGCCAGCGTTGACTACATCTGCACCTGAAGATTTTCCTTTAGGCGTAGATTTTAAGCCTGCTTCTGTTTCTGTCCAGGTGGTGGGAAGTTCCTCACTGTAAGTGTGGACTTCCAGTTCTGTGTTTGGTTCTGCAACTGATCTATTTAATAGGTGGTCAAAATGGTTTTTCAGGACTTCTCTCATGTCAATTTCTGTCCTAACCAGATTTCCATTTTCATCTTCAGGTGCTTTTATGGTATTCATTGGTTTCCTTTTACCTCTGATAACCTTATATAACAGTTTCTTATTTTCTCTACTGTACTCCTCCAATTTCTGAATGAATATCTTCCAAGCCTTGGTCTTTTCTTCTGCAACCATTCTTTTAACTTGCAGTTTCTTGATTCGGTACATTTGTTCGAGGTTTCTGATATTTGTCTCATCTTTGCGATCTAGCCAAGAAATCACCAAATTCTGTACACAGATGAGCACCTAAAGTTAATACATAGGGTTGGTTAGCAATACATAGGATTAGGAATAAATAGAATTAGTAGCACTTTTCTATACTACTAACGAAAATTTTTTTGCGACTGGTGGTCAACAGCTCGACGAAACCATTTCGAGGTATTCACTGTCACTAACAATCAGAGATAGCGCTAACAAATTTGTCCACTATCCTATCATGTTTCTATATTCTTGTTAAAAAGCAACAACGTCTTATTTATATTTCAACCTTAAATTACTGTTTCTTTAAACAGTATTATTCTTTGTAAAATGTTGTAGATAAAAACGAAAGAAAAGAAAAGTGCAAAAAAGATGAAAACCGAAAACTAAGATATACGATCTGTTTTAAAACATAAGGTAACAGATCTATAATTTGGCAATAAATAAATGAATAATAATGATAAATATCAGCATGCATTCGAAGAGAAATAGCGTAATTTTAGTCTAGTTTCAGGCTCGAAGAGAAATGGTATAATTTCGTAATTTTAGTGCAACATCTAAATTGTTCTGTAGCACATTATCACCTGATAACTGGCCACCTCTGAATAAAAAAAAACAGCAAATACAGGCACAGATATATAGATAATTTCAACGGAGGAAGATACATTAACACGTTTAACCACCGCCTTCTACTTTCCCGACACTTCAGCACAACGAAATGTACTGAAATGACGCGTTTTGGAGAGTTCTTTAATTTGGTAAATCACTTAAATTGGATACTTTCATAATATGCAAGTGTAAATATGAATATCAACAAATACAGCATCACAAGTACTTAAACCAAGGTAGGGGGCTGCGTATTTGCTTCCGCCAGCCAATCACTCGGACGTGACGTCACGGGATGGTGTCTAAAGTGTTTCGTAGCGTTTAGCCGTAAACGTGAAGCCAACACACACCGCATAAAAATTCTCTCCAAAACGCGTCGTTTCTAGTACGGTTTTTTGTGGTTGTTTCAAAGAAAGATAACGTCGGCGGCTAAATATGCCAACTATAGAGTCAGTTTTGACGTTATTTAGTAGACGATTACGAAAAGCAAAGGAGATACTGTTCGCACACTTTTTATAGAGCCCTGGTACCACAGTTACGATCCGCAGTCACGGGCCACGCCTGTTTGGCTGGATACTATACTGCAGCGCTGATGCGAGCTGGAGGTGAGGACTGCAGCGAGCGGCCACTGGAGTGACGCGTGTTAGCCGCGTGTTGCAGTCGCGCCGCGCCTCGACCACCACCAGCTGCCCGAGACGGCGGCGACGCCCTTCCTGCCGCGCATCCACACGGGGGCGGCGCCCGGGGGCGGCGGCGGCGGCGGTGGGGCGCGCGGTGACGCTGGAGCCGGGCGCGGCCGGCCGGCACGTGATGGCGCTGCCGGCGGAGCGCGGCCGAGACAAGCGCTACTATGTGGGCGGCGGGGGCGGCGCCGGACTGGGAGGACGGCCGATTGTCTCTAGCGGCGGCCGGCCGGCCGGCCGGCCTTCCCGTGAACTAACGCGCAGGACGAGGAAAACGACGTGCCCTTTGCGCTAGGATTTCACCCGGAACAAGTCCCGCCCTTTCACCCATGCTTTCACCCCCCTCGACGCCTATCCATAGTGTAAGGCCGTCCTCTAAACATCCGCCATTTCCACAAACTGGAAGACACATCAAACTTGTTATCGTTACAGTCCAATACATGCTACACTGTGATGACATTCAGTAATGATAAGAAATTTAAATTTTTCTGGATAGTAATATAACATGAATGTGCATTAATAAAGAAATAAAAGTATTTGTAGAGAATTGAAAGCATCGCCAGCAATAGAAAACAAAAAATAACGTGATGTTATTTAAGGGCAATAAGGACAAATTTTCATTAACTAATCCACTTATTATAATAACGTTTATTTGAGGGAAACAGCAGAGCAAACATACAGTGTGAAAACAATGGTCTTGAATCTGTCATGTCGGTAGTAAAGCCACGGACGCAGTCGACTAACTCTGTTGTCTAAAATCATTGTTATATAGAAATAAGTGAAAGTCGTCTTGTTTATGTAGGCCCTCATAGCAGCTCACGAAAATTAAAGAATATAAGAATGCCATAAAGTAGAAATGCCTAATGAAAGCAGTAAGATATCCGCTTATATGCCATATTTCGTTAGTATCTGCATGGGTAATGGGTGAATTTTAACTTGTAAATTCTTCCAGTGCCATACCTGCGCATTATAAACGAGGTTATAAAGAATTGTGGCTGTTTGTGTCTGATTAGTGTCCTATATGCTGTTGCAAACGTCTCAGGAAAATAATCTGTCTTTATTCTTTGCCCTGTCTGTTTTTAACCAAAAGATTTATTAATTTCGTAAATGTCATTCAAACTATTTTTTTCAAAATAATAATGATGATGTCTATGTTTGCCACAGAGCAGTTATGGAGGAAATAAATGCTGCAGTGTTTCACGGCTGTAAGACGTCCTTCATGCTGTGCTAGTTCTTCTTCCACCCCTGAAACTTTTCGGCAAAACTATTCAGTGAATAACACACAAAAACAGCTTGGATCGATCTAGCAAGAACAAAGTAATTTTGATGCCATCTCAAAATATAGTGAACACTGGTGCTTGTTTCACAAACACTGTCTGACTTCTGAAACTTAAGTGTCAAGTATACTGTGCTTCCTCTTTCTCCGAGCAAATTATTCTTTGAGGGTAGGTTTTTCCTGTTGTAGTTTTGGGTGCTTTTTCTCACATGGAAGTATGTTTCTTCATAGGCTATTCATCTAAATACTGAGTTCTCGTATTTAAAGAATTCGGTGCTAAACTGTTTTCTCTAATGTTTGCTGTGGAAGTACCTGGAGCAGGTGAGGCCAATTGTGCACGTTTTTTGTAACGTATCTGGCGAAATTTAAGACCTAGCAAGGTATTAATGTAACATTCACTCCAAGTGCAGCCAAATGCGGTAAACCACGCGGGTCAACTGAAACGATGCCCAGGCGCCGAACAAAGACCGGTGGTGAGTGGGCGGGACTTGTACCGGGTGAAATCCTAGAGCTAACGATTCCTCGGAAAACGTTCTCCACAGGTCCCAGACGACACTGAAGCTCAGCTCTTAGTAACAAACTCTGTTCTCTAAAGCCTTTCCGGGATCTGAGCTGGGACGGCTGGTTGTGCTATATGTACAAATTCTGTGTTAAGACTGATGCGCTACCAGTCACTGTATCCATTATATGTTCCGACTTTCTTCAAAATGAAAATTGAAATATCTGAGTTTCGGAACAGGATTTGACTTTGGCTTGTGTTGATCATTCTTTCTAGCAGAGCACACCTCTGAACAAGCCGACAACATTGAAATGATGATTACAGAATCTGCGTTAGATTTGTTTTTCTAAATTATGTAGGAGGATAGAAAAAATGTGCTGTTCCCGTTATACCTTTTAATTGCACTTTCTAAAATTAAAACTCTGGAAAAACTTGTGTTGTTTCTGCACTAAACATTATGTTTGCAGAAATTAGGTGGCTCAAAGCATCAGCCAGTCTGTATTTTCTGGATGAAAAATAAACACGGAAATATTACAAAATATGGTACATTTTCAACACTTTTATGAAAACACTTGACAAAAATAACATCCCATACAAAGTATCTCCGTACTGAGCCACTGGCAGAGATATTTGTAATATCAGAGGAAATTCTGTACAGTGTCTTTAACAATTTTCTTCAAATCCCTCAATGTTATTTACTCATTACTCTTAATAGGTCAACATCTTTCACTGGCCATGGATGGACAGATTATGCCACATCTTAGATATCAAAACAACTACTAAAACTAAGATAACAGGCAAGAAGCAATACATACTGATGTTGTAAACTGTGGTTATAAACACCACTTTACAGCTCTTAAATGTTTCCAGTTAGTAGCTTCATATGTGATCGTATCATGTTGACCCATCTACAGCTCCACTTGAAGAGAAAAATTCATTTACAGAGTGTAGTGGCTGTTGCTTGAGCACACGACTCAGTGGCAATGTTTGAACATCTGGTGGTAGGTGGTTGAATATCTTCAAGGCTGCCGTGATAAAACTGTCCAGTGTCTTACTTAGGTGACAGCTTGGAATATCAATGTTGGCCTTATTTCGTATCATAGTTGTGAATCTTTTGTCGCTTGCAGAAGAATCCTCGATTTTCTTTTATATAAACGAGAGAGTAGAAAACATACTGGCTAAATATTGTCGTTATTCCCAGGTGCTTAAAAATGGATCTACAGTGGACAAATATCTTGCTGGAAGATATTTTATTAGAGACTTCTTTCGTCGGAGCAATATGTTTTTATTTCCAGTAGTGTCCTCTGCAGGAGCCATCCATATGAAACAGTGCATAATACATTATAATTAAGAACTGGTCTGTTATCACACATTTGAGCTTCCTGTTTTCGTCCACATCTGCTTATTGTGAATTGTGATTCCCAGGAGTTTGACACTATTGACATTTGCTGTGAGTCCACAGTCACCAAGGCTGCATAATATTTTCTGGGTTTTATCTCCATTTAATTTCATTTCGTTTTCTTTGAGCCACTTTTTATGTACTTCAAACAAAGTTCAACAACCTTGAGTGCCTCAGTGCTGTCTCTACTCTTAGTCATTAATATATCACTTACAAAGAACAGGCTATGACCATCACAACTTAGCTCCTTGACATACATTAAAAGAGCAGAGGGCCAAATGCAGAGCCCTGGGTTACACCACGTTCGAGTGGCATTTCATTAGACGTCACTCCCTGGATACAAACACTCTGCCACCTGTCTCTTAGGTAAGATGACAGGTTCTCAAAAATGACACACTTTATACCATAAGGTTTTAATTTTTTCAACATTATATTACACTTAGATCACAAAGAATTAAAGCCATGCAGTTCTGCCTTCAAATACTTCCATTATTTTTGTTATTATGCAGAGAATTGCAATAAATGTAGATTTTCCACTTCTAAATCCATCTTGGTTATCCAGGAAGAAGTTTTTGCCTTCAAAATAATGGAGCAGTTGGTTCTTCGTTACAGTTCCAATCACTTTTGCTAGTACAGGTATTACAAGTATTGGTCTATAGCTGGATGGACTGTTAGGATCATCTTTTTATACACTAACACTGGCTTTCTCAATTTTAAGAAGTCTGTATCAGTACCAACGTGAAAGCATTGGTTAATGGCAGCAGCAAAAGGTTCAGCAATATCAGATACAGTATCCTTAGCCCCAAAGGGCAACAAAGATGGTTAGGAAGCCTGATGTTTTGTGGTGGTTGTTGCTTGATACGGAACTACCAGTACCATTTGAGAGTGATGAATTAAATAATATCATCTGCTGTATCATTGTCTTTCCCAGTCCTGGGCAGGTGGAGCAGATTTTCATATATTCATAAAATCAGCAGAAGTTTTGTCATATATATTCAACCATCTTCTTCAAAACCTTCAGTGTTTGTTACCCACTGGAGCAGACCCAGAAGGGTAACACATATAACTGGGAAGTGTAACGTTTTGGGGGTGCTGTGGCTTGTGTGAATCATGTGGAAAATTTCATGCATTTAGTAGCAAAAATTCAGCTTTCTGTCAGGCAGCTGTTGTTTTGCCCAGTAATACCATAGCTAACAGACTTTTTTTGTAATCTAATGTATCTTAACTGAAAAGCCTTGGGGATTCAGATTACATCTTTTGAAACGCATTGTATTGTTGATTCATTATAGCTTCTCTTCCAGATCATAAGCACAGAGAAATTTCCTTAGTTATTTTTCTTTCCGTTCCAAAATCTCATTCATAAATAAATGATCTTCAGTGGCAAACTAATGGATTATCTTGTTGAACACCCACAGCCATACAAAACCAGGATAGAATGATTGTGTATATGGTTGGTGGTGGGGTTTCGGGTTCCGCTGGATAGGTCAGGAGTCCACTACACACAGCAGGCGGCTACACGGGTAGCAGGGGTTGTGTGGCGTGGACTGGTCGGTTTTTTAGGTTAGATGGCCTCGGGCAAGTACAGAAAGGGCAACAGCCTCAAAGGGTGCAGGGCAAAGTCTGGACATGCGGGGACCAAGCAGCAATCGGTATTGTAATTGTAAACTGTCGAAGCTGCGTTGGTAAAGTACCGGAACTTCAAGCGCTGATAGAAAGCACCGAAGCTGAAATCGTTATAGGTAAGGAAAGCTGGCAGAAGCCAGGGATAAATTCTGCCGAAATTTTTACAAAGGCACAGACGGTGTTTAGAAAGGATAGATTGCATGCAACCGATGGTGGCGTGCTTGTCGCTGTTAGTAGTAGTTTATCCTGTAGTGAAATAGAAGTGGATACTTCCTGTGAATTATTAAGGGTGGAGGTTACACTCAACAACTGAGCTAGGTTAATAATTGGCTCCTTTTACCGACCTCCCGACTCAGCAGCATTAGTGGCAGAACAACTGAGAGAAAATCTGTAATACATTTCACATAAATTTCCTGAGCATGTTATAGTCTTCGGTGGAGATTTCAAATTACCAGATATAGACTGGGGCACTCAGATGTTTAGGACGGATGGTAGTGACAGAGCATCGAGTGACATTATACTGAGTGCACTATCCGAAAATTACCTCGAGCAATTAAACAGAGAACCGACTCGTGGAGATAATATCTTGGACCTACTGATAACAAACAGACCAGAACTTTTCGACTCTGTAAGCGCAGAACAGGGAATCAGTGATCATAAGGCCGTTGTAGCATCCCTGAATATGGAAGTAAATAGAAATATAAAAAAGGAGGAAGGTTTATTTGTTTAGCAAGAGTAATACGAGGCAGATTTCAGACTGCCTAACAGATCAAAACGAAAATATCTGTTCCGACACTGACAATGTTGAGTGTTTATGGAAAAAGTTCAAGGCAATCGTAAAATGCGTTTTAGACAGGTACGTGCCGAGTAAAACTGTGAGGGACGGGAAAAACCCACCGTGGTTCAACAACAAAGTTAGGAAACTACTGCGAAAGCAAAGAGAGCTTCGCTGCAAATTTAAACGCAGCCAAAACATGTCAGACAAACACAAGCTAAACGATGTCAAAGTTAGCGTAAGGAGGGCTATGCGTAAAGCGTTCAGTGAATTCGGAAGTAAAATTCTATGCTCCGACTTGCCAGAAAATCCTAGGAAGTTCTGGTCTTACGTTAAATCTGTAAGTGGATCGAAACAGCATATCCAGACACTCTGGGGTGATAATGGCATTGAAACAGAGGATGACACGCGTAAAGCTGAAATACTAAACACCTTTTTCCAAAGCTGTTTCACAGAGGAAGACCTCACTGCAGATCCTTCACTAAATCCTCGCACTAACGAAAAAATGGCTGACATGGAAAAGGGCACAGGTAGTTCCAGTTTTCAGGAAGGGTCGTCGAGCAGATGCACAAAACTATAGGCCTATATCTCTGACACCGATCTGTTGTAGAATTTTAGAGCATGTTTTTTGCTCGCGTATCAAGTCATTTCTGGAAACCCAGAATCTACTCTGTAGGAATCAACATGGATTCCGGAAACAGCGATCGTGTGAGACCCAATTCGCTTTATTTGTTCATGAGACCCAGAAAATATTAGATACAGGCTCCCAGGTAGATGCCATTTTCCTTGACTTCTGGAACGCGTTCGATACTGTTCCGCACTGTCGCCTGATAAACAAAGTAAGAGTCTACGGAATATCAGACCAGCTGTGTGGCTGGATTGAAGAGTTTTTAGCGAACAGAACACAGCATGTTGTTCTGAATGGAGAGACGTCTACAGACGTTAAAGTAACCTCTGGCGTGCCACAGGGGAGTGTTATGGGACCATTGCTTTTCACAATATATACAAATGGCCTAGTAGATAGTGTCGGAAGTTCCATGCGGCTTTTCGCGGATTATGCTTTAGTATACGGAGAAGTTGCAGCATTAGAAAATTGTAGCGAAATGCAGGAAGATCTGCAGCGCATAGGCACTTGGTGCAGGGAGTGGCAACTGACCCTTAACATAGACAAATGTAATGTATTGCGAATACATAGAAAGAAGGATCCTTTATTGTATGATTATATGATAGCGGAACAAACACTGGTATCAGTTACTTCTGCAAAATATCTGGGAGTATGCGTACAGAACGATTTGAAGTGGAATGATCATATAAAATTAATTGTTGGTAAGGCGGGTACCAGGTTGAGATCCATTGGGAGAGTCCTTAGAAAATGTAGTCCATCAACAAAGGAGGTGGCTTTCAAAACACTCGTTCGACCTATACTTGAGTATTGCTCATCAGTGTGGGATCCGTAGCAGGTCGGGTTGAGAGAGGAGCTAGAGAAGATCCAAAGAAGAGAGGCGCGTTTCGTCACAGGGTTATTTGGTAAGCATTGTAGCGTTACGGAGATGTTTAGCAAACTCGAGTGGCAGACTCTGCAAGAGAGGCGCTCTGCATCGCGGTGTAGCTTGCTGTCCAGGTTTCGAGAGGGTGCGTTTCTGGATGAGCTATCGAATATATTGCTTCCCCCTACTTATACCTCCCGAGGAGATCACGAATGTAAAATTAGAGAGATTCGAGCGCGCACGGAGGCTTTCCGGCAGTCGTTCTTCCCGCGAACCATACGCGACTGGAACAGGAAAGGGAGTTAATGACAGTGGCACGTAAAGTGCCCTCCGCCACACACCGTTGGATGGCTTGCGAAGTATAAATGTAGATTTAGATTTAGATATAGATGGTTCTGTCAGGACAATCATTGAAAAAAAGGGCAAAGATTTGTTACTGCAGAATGCACATACTCATTTATATATTTGAACAACAATCTGCAAACTTCAATGGCTCCTTTCTTGGTGTCCCCCTTCCTGAGTGATGCAGAAAGAACTCAGATTTGTGATTCCGCCTACTAACTGGAGGAGCAGAAACCACATGAGCTGCTGACTTGTTTCTACAGTCATCCCAGTTTCCTATGGTCCTACATCTTCTAGACTAGTGTACGATCTACACTCATTGTATGCTGACCGTGGACAAGTCAGTTACTGCCATAAAATAAGTTAAGAACAATTCTAGACTTTAGTGATTTCTGAAATCATCGATTCAAATGTTTGACATGCATAGTCATCGATATTTTCTATGCTACCTGTACATAGAAACAAAAACTTCTATAGTATGATTAAAATTACTTGTTAGTTGACGCATCAAGCCTTGGAGCTTAGTTACTGAAGTCATAGTTCTCAAAATCATACACAAACAGTCTGCCATTGTTAAATTGCCACAGCGGATTTTCAGTACACTTGCAGTTTTTGGGTAATGCTGAGTGCACACAAAATCTGCTATTGGGCACTGCTGACCACTCATTTAACTGTTAGCGCGGAGGGCGGAGGGTAAGCATGCATTCTGCTAATGATGGCAACTATTTCCTGTTGTCAGAGCTTTAGTTCGAGCATAGCGGGACTGTCAATACGTTAATGCATTAGCACTACGTGACAAACACGAAATAGTAAATAATTTTAATCAGAATGTAGTTACATGATGGTATGTTTGCCTTCACTGGCATATTTAGTAATCTAGTAATGCCCACAAAAAGCTGTTTAGTGCAGTAGTCCCAAACAGATCTTATTTTGCAATCTGGAGGCTGTACCACTTCCTGATGACTCCAAAGTCTCTTCAGGAAACTTGCCATAAGCAGGGCTCAGCTTGCTGCTTTATGCTTGTATATTTTGGAGAGAAATTATACAAATGTAGAATCATATTAATTGTAGTTTCCAGAAATGTAAATTGTTTGAAAATAGAGAGGGTGTGATACAAATAACCCATAGTCCTGATTAATTACTTTCATGTTCAAGTCCTGTTGCAACAATTACAATAAACATATCAATAGTGCCAACTGTATAATGAACAACAAAAATGTATATTCAACCTCTGTTGGCCCATCACGGCCAGGGGACATCGGCTGGTTAATACTATTTAAATGATGTTCCTACCCACATTCGAAACAGTCAACTTTATATGTCCACTGTGTGTATAACGTGAGGAAAGTCAAGAAATGTGCATCAGCTCAACTGCGTGTTGTACATAGAAGAAAAATAAACAGTAAAGTAATATTGATGTGAACATGCTGGAAGAATGTAACCTAGTCCAGGCTCTGAATGGTTGTTAATATGGAATCTTAATATTTACATTTTACTATTGAGGTACTAATAATGTCACTGAACTGTATGGACTCACAAAAATTGAAAAAAAAACTGTAGAAAAAAGATTGCTTGAAAAAAAAAAATTAAAAAATAATTGTAAAATAAAGTGCTCCATGTGAAAAGTTACATAGCCTATATTACAGTCATGCCTTTTAGTTTTAATCAAGATAGACTGTGAGTAATATTTTGTATGTGTAAATATTTGTAAATGAGATTAACACATCTTTATGTATTAAATAATCACCACTGAACTGAAAACATGAAACTGCCAGTTTGAATCCTTTAGTATCTTGTATACTAATATTAACAACGTAATAATTTTTTTTATTATACATCCTATCATTAATCCTAAAACCAACTACGTTCTTTGGAAGAATCACAGCTGACTCATGGTAAAAATCAGTGTCTCAGTTGAAGAATTTTTCCCACAATCCTCTCAAGCATGTCACATTGTTATTACTACTCTCTAGCTAATTTTTGATTATGAATGTAGTTTTGATGTTGTTGTTGTGGTCTTCAGTCCTGAGACTGGTTTGATGCCACTCCCCATGCTACCCTATCCTGTGCAAGTTTCTTCATCTCCCAGTACCTATTGCAACCTACATCCTTCTGAATCTGCTTAGTGTATTCATCTCTTGGTCTCCCTCTACGATTTTTACCCTCCACCCTGCCCACCAATGCTAAATTTGTGATCCCTTGATGCCTCAGAACATGTCCTACCAACCGGCCCCTTCTTCTCGTCAAGTTGTGCCACAAACTCCTCTTCTCCCCAATTCTATTCAATACCTCCTCATTAGTTATGTGATCTACCCACCTAATCTTCAGCATTCTTCTGTAGCACCACATTTCGAAAGCTTCTATTCTCTTCTTGTCCAAACTATTTATCGTCCATGTTTCACTTCCATACATGGCTACACTCCATACAAATACTTTCAGAAACGTCTTCCTGACACTTAAATCTATACTCGATGTTAACAAATTTCTCTTCTTCAGAAACGCTTTCCTTGCCATTGCCAGTCTACATTTTATATCTTCTCTACTTCGACCATCATCAGTTATTTTGCTCCCCAAATAGCAAAACCCCTTTACTACTTTAAGTGTCTCATTTCCTAATCTAATTCCCTCAGCATCACCCGACTTAATTCGATTACATTACATTGTCCTCGTTTTGCTTTTGTTGATGTTCATCTTATATCCTCAAGACACTGTCCATTCCGTTCAACTGCTCTTCCAAGTTCTTTGTTGTCTCTGACAGAATTACAATGTCATCGGCGAACCTCAAAGTTTTTATTTCTTCTCCATGGATTTTAATGCCTACTCCGAATTTTTCTTTTGTTTCCTTTACTGCTTGCTCAATATACAGATTGAAGAACATCAGGGAGAGGCTACAACCCTGTCTCACTCCCTTCCCAACCACTGCTTCCCCTTCATGCCCCTCGACTCTTATAACTGCCATCTCCTTTCTGTACAAATTGTAAATAGCCTTTCACTCCCTGTATTTTACCCCTGCCACCTTTATAATTTGAAATAGAGTATTCCAGTCAACATTGTCAAAGGCTTTCTCTAAGTCTACAAATGCTAGAAACGAAGGTTTGCCTTTCCTTAATCTTTCTTCTAAGATAAGTCGTAAAGTCAGTATTGCCTCACGTGTTCCAATATTTCTACGGAATCCAAACTGGTCTTCCCCGAGGTCGTCTTCTACCAGTTTCTCCATTCGTCTATAAAGAATTCGCGTTAGTATTTTGCAGCTATGACTTATTAAACTGATAGTCCGGTAATTTTCACATGTGTCAACACCTGCTTTCTTTGGGATTGGAATTATAATATTCTTCTTGAAGTCTGACGGAATTTCACCTGTCTCATAAATCTTGCTCACCAGATGGTAGAGTTTTGTCAGGACTGGCTCTCCCAAGGCTGTCAGTAGTTCTAATGTAATGTTGTCTACTACCTGGGCCTTGTTTCGACTAAGGTCTTTCAGTGCTCTGTCAAACTCTTCACGCAGTATTATATATCCCATTTCATCTTCATCTACGTTCTCTTCCGTTTCCATAATATTGTCTTCAAGTACATCGCCCTTGTATAGACCCTCTATATACTCCTTCCACCTTTCTGCTTTCCCTTCTTTGCTTAGAACTGGGTTTCCATCTGAGCTCTTGATATTCGTACAAGTGGTTCTCTTTCTCCAAAGGTCTCTTTAATTTTCCTGTAGGCAGTATCTATCTTACCCCTAGTGAGACAAGCCTCTACATCCTTACATTTGTCCTCTAGCCATCCCTGCTTAGCCATTTTGCACTTCCTGTCGATCTCATTTTTGAGACGTTTGTATTCCTTTTTGCCTGCTTCATTTACTGCATTTTTATATTTTCTCCTTTCATCAATTAAATTCAATATTTCTTGTGTTACCCAAGGTTTTCTACTAGCCCTCGTCTTTTTACCTACTTGATCCTCTGCTGCCTTCACTATTTCATCCCTCATAGCCACCCATTCTTCTTCTACTGTATTTCTTTTCCCCATTCCTGTCAATTGTTCCCTTATGCTCTCCCTCAAACTCTCTACAACCTCTGGTTTAGTCAGTTTATCCAGGTCCCATCTCCTTAAATTCCCACCTTTTTGCAGTTTCTTCAGTTTTAATCTACAGTTCATAAGCAATAGATTGTGGTCAGAGTCCACATCTGCCCCTGGAAATGTCTTACAATTTAAAACCTGGTTCCTAAATCTCTGTCTTACCATTATATAATCTATCTGATACCTTTTAGTATCTCCGGGATTCTTCCATGTATACAACCTTCTTTTATGATTCTTTTATGCTCTGTGCAAAATTCTACCAAACAGCTTCCTCTTTCATTTCTTACCCCCAATCCATATTCACCTACTATGTTTCCTTCTCTCCCTTTTCCTACTCTCGAATTCCAGTCACCCATAACTATTAAATTTTCGTCCCCCTTCACTACCTGAATAACTTCTTTTATCTCATCATACATTTCATCAATTTCTTCATCATCTGCAGAGCTAGTTGGCATATAAACTTGTACTACTGTAGTAGGCATGGGCTTCGTGTCTATCTTTGCCACAATAATGCGTTCACTATGCTGTTTGTAGTAGCTTACCCACACTCCTATTTTTTTATTCATTATTAAACCTACTCCTGCATTACCCCTATTTGATTTTCTATTTATAACCCTGTATTCACCTGACCAAAAGTTTTGTTCCTCCTACCACCGAACTTCACTAATTCCCACTGTATATAACTTTAACCTATCCATTTCCCTTTTTAAATTTTCTAACCTACCTGCTTGATTAAGGGATCTGACATTCCACGCTCCGATCCGTAGAACACCAGTTTTCTTTCTCCTGATAACGACGTCCTCTTAAGTAGTCCCCGCCCGGAGATCCGAATGGGGGACTATTTTACCTCCGGAATATTTTACCCAAGGGGACGCCATCATTTAACCATACAGTAAAGCTGCATGCCCTCGGGAAAAATTACGGCTGTAGTTTCCCCTTGCTTTCAGCCGTTCGCAGTACCAGCACAGTAAGGCCATTTTGGTTAGTGTTACAAGGCCAGATCAGTCAATCATCCAGACTGTTGCCCTTGCAACTACTGAAAAGGCTGCTGCCCCTCTTCAGGAACCACACGTTTGTCTGGCCTCTCAACAGATACCCCTCCGTTGTGGTTGCACCTACGGTGCGGCCATCTGTATCGCTGAGGCACGCAAGCCTCCCCACCAACAGCAAGGTCCATGAATGTAGTCCATGAATGTAGTAGCAGCTTCTTATTAATATCACTTCTTATTAATGTCAGCAGTTCAGCGTCACAATATGGCGAATTCACAATGACAGAAGGTATTGTATAACTACATAAAATTCAAATGACATCAGCAGTTCCTACTTGCAACATTAATGATAATTGCATACAGTGTGTGACATGCCACTGCACACAAATCTCTCATTCTTTTCACCATTATCCAAATTGTTAAAATGATGGTAACTGACTTTTGGGGCTATGGTGCTAATTTTTGTGACCAACATTAATGCTGTTAAACCACTTTATTTCTCAGTATAATAATACATGTAAAGACATGTACATAGACAAAGTAGTTTAAAATCAATTTATATAATAAATGTGTAGTTTGTCTCTTGAGGAGGTGGCATTCCCATATGGGATGACTATCCAAAACATCACTTTCTGCTGTATCTCTCCCAGCCCATTGATGTTCATGACTGCACAAATCTTCTGAAATTTTCAAACTGGAGGGTGGTGCCCAGCCAGCAGCCCAATGGAATATCAAGGCCATCCCTGCACCCCATGTGTTGTAGAGACATCACAGTAGCCAACAGGGGTACCAGCCAAGAAGCAGAAGCATTTTCTGACATCTGTTCAGACACAAGTGTCAAGGGCTTCAAAGACACCAATTCTGGCACACAATCTTGCGTTGGGCAGGTTACGAAAAAACTTTCAGTTAATACATTCTATCAAATTATAAAACACGCTAAAGTAACAAACTTCTAATACCAAACAATGGAAAATCTTGGTTAGAATATCAACAATATTAAAAAGATTACTACTCACCATAAAGATTACATGTTGAGATACAGACAGATGCAACAAAAAGATTGTCAGACACTCAGCTTTCAGCCAAAGCCTTCTTCAGAAAGGAAAATAAAACACACACACATTCACACAAGTAAGCACACCTCATGCGTAAATGACCACTCTCTCTGGATGCTGCAGCTCTAATGCAGAGGTGTAATGTCAGGCAGAATGGGCAATATGGAATGGGGCAGGGAAGGGGGAGGGATAGCAGGATCCAGGTGGGGCTGAGGAACCAGCGAGTGCTACCTGACGGGGCATGCAGGGACTAGATGGTGGCCGGGCAACGTTGTCTGGTGTGGTATTGGGAGGTAGTGGGGGAGGGCAGGGGAGGATGAGAAGAGGAAAAGGAGACCAGCAGAGAGGGAAAAGACTGGTGGCAATGACATACAGTGGAGCACAGTGAGTGTGGAAGACGTGAATTCGGAGGAGGTGATAGGACAGAGAGGGTGGAAACTGTTGGGAGTAATGTGTGAGGACAGCAGGTTACCTTATGCTGAGGCTGAGATTATTTCAGGAGCAGAGAATGTCTTGCATGGATAACCCCCCACTGAGAAGTCCATAGAAGCTGAAAGTGAGGGAGGGAGATGGAAAGGGGGGGGGGTGGAGATCCAGGTGGTCCAGGTTGTGAAGCAGCCATTGAAATCATGAATGTTACGTTCAGCTGCATGTGCCACAGGGTGGCACATTTTGTTCGTGAACACAGTTTGGCAGTCGCCATTATTCCTGGTAGTCAGCTGGTTGGTAACATACCAATATAAAAAGCTATGCAATGATTCCAGCAGAGCTGGTAAATAACATGGCTGCTTCTGAAGGGGTAGGAAAAACCTGTGACAGGCCTGGAATAGGACATGCTGGGTGGGTAGATTGGGTAGGTCTTTCACTTGGGTCTTCCACAAGGATATGATCCCCATGGCGAGGGGCAGAGTTTAGGAGTGGGGTACTGATGGATGTTGTGGAGGTTGGGTGGGCATCCTGGGTGTTCACTAACTCCTCTCTGATGGCTCCATTCACACCTGTGTCCACATTAAACCCATGACTGCCAACAGTACCTGCATTTCCATAGCTGCCATCCCTTCCACACCAAAAAATACCTCCCATACAGCCTGGTCACCTGGGAATGGTGTACTTGCAATGACAAGAACTCTCTTGTTCAGTATGCTGAAGGTCTCACAAAGGCCTTCATAGACAGGCACTATTCTCCAGATTTTCTGTGCCATATCTCCATTCCCCCCCCCCCCCCTCCCTCCACAATCCTCCCGCAAGAACCGGCTACAAAGGAGTATCCACTTCATTACCTGATACCACCATGGACTGTAACAACTGAAATACATTTTTCTAAGATCTTCGACTATCTATTATCATGCCCTGAAATGAGGGACATCCTATCCAAGATCCTTCCCACCCTCCTAACGTGGTGTTCTGTCACTGGGATTAAAGTATATTGTGCTAGAGAAAATTGATAGAGGGCAGAGTGTAAACTGCATTGACAAAACTATTGCAAAGTAACAGTAGAGCAGATACATTTTGGTGAAAAAATCCACACAGAATGCAACAATAGTAATCTAGTGTGATATTCAACAATTTAAGATGTGAACATCAAAATTGTTGGTCACCAAAATAGTGGTAAAAATACGTAGACCTGTCAATGAACGAGTGAAAACAGATAAATTACAACTGAGTCAGTGAGTTGGAAAAGGGATCATGTTCACTTTTTTTCTAATTACATTTGCCGACAGTAACCGATCTTCATATCTGTATGGATTCTTTGGCAGAACAAGGGGTCATATCCCAGCAACAGATGTAGTTGTTAGATGGGTACTGAGTTAGAGGAGGGGTTATGTCCAGGTAAATAAGTGTATGGCAGACCTGTTCAAATAGTGGACCTATTCCAATAAAAAAGAAGAAACTAGACAATGTACAGAAAATTCTAAAACACATTACTGACAAGTAGAAAGCATCTTGCAACGGTAGCTGCTAGTAGCCAGAAAAGAATGGACAAGCTAAAGATGAAGCATATCTACCATAGTTTGCTTTGCTCTGTTTTGATTGTGGCTGTATTTTGGGTACATTATGCATAACGCTCATAACACTCTTTTATTGCTACAATGGATATGAATAATATAAACTTTCATAATGTAATCCTTCCACTGCAGGCAGAATGCCAGTTGCCTCATCACCATCGTTAAGTTTGGAAAAATCTCACCTCCAGTACATTCATACTGGATCACTGACCACACTTGGTGGCTAAAGTACGTTGTAATGGCATATTTTGCTTCACCCTGGGACCAACTGCTACGTAGCAACTCCATGACATCGTACTTAAACCCTCTGTGTAGTAAAACAATTTTTTGTATCTCCTGGAAAATTTACCCTCTGGGGCATGACCCTTTTTTCCAATTCACCAATACAGTTACAGCAACAAGTAAATATGTCACAGACAGATTCTAGCCGGCCGATGTGGCCGAACCGCGCGACCGCTACGGGCGTAGGTTCGAATCCTGCCTCGAGCATTGATGTGTGTGATGTCCTTAGGTTAGTTAGGTTTGAGTAGTTCTAAGTTCTGGGGGACTGATGACCTCAGATGTTAAGTCCCATAGAGCTCAGAGCCATTTGAACCTTTTGAGCAGATATTAGTTTCAGAAATGCAATCACAAGGTTAGAAAAACCATTAACTTGCTAGAAGAGGCACTTTTTGGTTATGCTGATCTGTTAACTTGAGTCATTAATTCTGTATCCTGTGAAAGGTAAATATGTTGAAGCAGTAGCCATTGATAAAAATTGTGATAAGCAAATGACCTCTAATTACATCTTTTACAGTCCTAACTTTTCCTGTTATTGAGAATGTGTCCTATAATGAAGTACTGCCCCACTTTACTGAGAAAATCTTGCTAATGTCCTCTTAGTTTGCTTTTGTAAAGCATTTTGTGCTGACAAATCATTATATGACCTCAGAAGTTAAATCCTGGAAGAGCAAACAACACAGATTATACTAGTGTTATTTTTTATGACAAACTGCATCACAGGAGTATTATTACATTTAAATTGGGGGAGTGTGAAATATGGAATACCACAAGGCTTGGTATTGGATCCATTCCTGTTCTTCAATTAAGTGAATAACTTCCAAAATACTTCAAATCATCATTTGTAAATGAGGATGTTCACTAATGACAAGCAATTTGATAAAGGCTACAATGCAACGATGTGAGACAAAATTCAGTTGATAGTTGAACAGGCCTGCAATTGATCATATCAAATCTCTGGAGATCAGTTTCATATTAGAAATTGTATCTTACTGAAAATATATTACTTGACAAAAAACGAAGTATAGCAGCCAGAAGACATGGTCGGATGTCAATGCCACTTTGCAGATATATACACTATTGACAGATAAGTGAATGATTACAGCTGCAGTTGTCTTTGACAGGTACAATGGCCACCAGAGTCCATTGGTTTGTTCAAGACCAAGACCCTGTTCTGTGTAAGAAGCGTTGTTAAACGGCAAATCACTGCCGGGATATAACCCACAACAGGATGTATTGTGTTATCAGAGCAAGCAGGATAATCTGGCCAAGATTTGTCTTCTGGGTAGCTTTGTTCCCGCCATTTTCCATTACTTTCTTAAGTCTGTGGTTGGAGGCCATTTAGGAATCGGTAGAGTCCTTAGCAAGGTTAGGGAATTTCTTATTTGGTCTACCTTGTACAGGATAAATGGCGTTTGGAGGGGGAAGTGCTGTAACTGTAAAATTCCTAAACCCAATTTCAACACTCGTAGGGGATTTTTACTGTCTTTTGTTAATTATTTCGAGCCCCTGCCATGCACTCGTGACGACAGTAATTATATCCTGGTCGTGGTTGATGCCTCCTCCAGATTTGTCTGGTTCGTATCCAGTAGCAGGGTGATCGCTGGGTTCATTATTCGTCATTTGTCTGGGATATTTTTCATATTTGGGCCTCCCCGTACCGCTGTCACTGACTACGCTCCTCCCTTCCTCTCACAACAGTTTAAAAGATTTTTGTGATAACTCGCTCCACTACTATATTGAACTATCTGCAAGCTTCGTTTACGGAGAGACTGAGTTGCAATCTGAAGACAGCCTCAATTATTTTCCATTCTCATTCACGCCGCAAGTGCGTTTATCCAGTGCGTGGCATGTTTGGCATTTAATTCCGCCATACATGTAGCCCTTGAAACTAGCTCCACTTCCTCGATGTTTGATCATCGTCTCATGTTCCCCTTGCCCACCTTGTGGTCTGTAAATGACCTGCTCCTTGAGGAAATGACACTTAGCCTGATTAAAGGGACGAAATATTAGCATCACACACAAGAGGCAGGCTTGCCATTACAACCTTGGGGAAAGCGAGTTTAAAGTGAGTGTTGGTGATAAGGTTTCGCCTAAAACCTCGCTCCTAGGGCTCAAGGTAAGGCTCAAATTTATGATAAATTGACAGCTCGCTTTGTAGGACCTTGTGACGTTATCCAGGTTCTTAACCTAGTCTCCCTATTGGTGCGTAACATTGCTACTGGGAAGTTTTCTAGAGTACATGTCTCCACGATCAAGGGAGGAAGCTAAATTTCCTGTTCCCTGTTCGAGATAAATTGGCGGGTGGGCTGTGATGAGGTTTTGGTGGGGAAGGGTGGTCCGTGGTTCTCGATTCGATGTATCGCTAGAGGGCCGGTACGCGATCCTTGCACGCAAAACTGGCTGACTGATTGTACGAGAGAAGTGCGAGAGAGGGTGTGAGCGGTACGTCGGCAACGAGTGAGGCCGCGGGGTACAGAGGGGGCGCCACACCGTGAAGAGCAGAGGCAGTGAGGAGCTCGGGAGTCGACGCTGCGAGTGGCCGAGGAGGCAGCCTGTGCCCCGGTCTGTGGGGCTGCCGTCTTCGTGTCTGGACGCCGATGTCACTGCTGGGAGAAGAGACAGCCTGCAGTCGCTAATTTCCATCCGAGACTTCTCGGCATCCTACGTGGCCAGTTCCAGTTCCTGAATCTGGGGAGACGTTTCGTCTGATAAGCACTTGTTTACACGTAAAGGACAACGTACTGCGCTGCTTTGAAGTTCTAGTGGAGCTTACGGACAAGAATTCTACAATTTTTTGAGGCGCAATAAGCCAGCACTTAAGGCAGCCGATGTTCCAAAGCAGTATAGTATGTGATAAAATGTTAAATATTTCGGACTGTTAGACAGATCGTTGCACCGTCTAAGCCTCATATTCTACCTTGAGTTTAGGGGCGATATTGATGTTCCGGAAACAATGTTAACTTGTGGCTGAGTTCCCAGTTTCTTCTAACTTAAATTCAAACCAATGCTATTGTGTACGGACAGTATTTATGCGGACCAAAAAAGGAACGTACTCTCATTTCGCTCAAGTGGACCTGGTTTGTTGCCCATTTGTAATTGTTCATCCTTGTGTTTAACAGTTCGTTGATTTAGAATTTTATCCTACGCCATCTCCCCAGTTCACAGGCGAGAGTTTACGTCAGGTTTCCGCTGCCCTGGTCGGCCGCGGGTCCGGCGCTGCTGTCTTAGCGACCGACCGACCGCCGAGCCGCAGTTGGAAAAGGCCGAACCACCTCATGTCGGCCTGCTGACAGAGGTAGGAGCTGTAAAACAGTAACAACTTTATTGTATGTATCTCACTTTCTTAAAGATATCTGGCTTTATTCTGATGGCTGTTACCGTTTAAGTTGGGAGATTACTTCGCACAAACGTGTTGGTATTTAATTAATCATTTAATGAGCGCCATGGCGCGTTTTCATCTTAAATACTTTGTAACCTGAGTTGCTATCAATTAAAGACTTAGTGAGCGCTGTGGAGCATGTCCCTTAATTACAAGCATTAATTGGGTGGTTATAAATAATGCTAAGCGCGAGGCGCATTTTTTCTAAAATTGCAAATATAATTCAAATTGTTTTGAAAAGATATGTTGTTATTGACAGAGTTCAGTAAGGGCTAGCTGCATGCTTTCTTAAATCTAAAGTTTACTGAAATTCTTACTAACATCAGTTTTACAGTGTGTCGTGACGCATTTTTCTTAGCTAAAAAATGTTTACTGTCTAATTAGAATTTCATTCATGTATTTCGTACAGGAACAAATTTGCTTTTTTGTGTCCATGCACTCACTGCTTAAACTGGTACAAATAGATTGTCATCATGCAAACTGTGACTGATGATGCTGTTGCTGGGTTAACCTTCCCACTGCACAGCATTGTGTGTTGACCTGTCCCAATTACAGTCATTCCATTTAGCAATTGTGAAGCATTGCCAGGTTCACTACTCCATGATATATGGAAACGTTTCTATAAGTCTTTCTCTCATTCACATTCCCAGATTCGCACCTGGAGACCGAAAGTGGAACTAATTTTTTTTCCGACGTAAGCCAGTTCCAAGTAAACGCATTAGCACACCTACCAAGTTTCACTGCCGTACGATAATGACAGTCCACACTGCACCACTATGGGCAGCTGCACTTTAGTTATAACCATCTGGTATTTTCCACTCAATATTTCCACTCCGTCAGACAAGGAAACATGAACTTCACAAATGTAAGGCATATAATAACACAAAGAAAATTTGTAGAACTTTCTATAGTAATATTGTGCTATCATTAAATCATAGGAATACTTTGGAATTTACTATTAGTTATAGAGTTACTTTGCTTTTACGTATAGGCTTTTAAATTTTATCTACACTACTGGCCATTAAAATTGCTACACCAAGAAGAAAAGCAGATGATAAACGGGTAATCATCATCATCATCATTTAAGACTGATTATGCCTTTCAGCGTTCAGTCTGGAGCATAGTCCCCCTTATAAAATTCCTCCGTGATCCCCTATTCAGTGCTAACATTGGTGCCTCTTCTGATGTTAAGCCTATTACTTCAAAATCATTCTTAACCGAATCCAGGTACCTTCTCCTTGGTCTACCCCGACTCCTCCTACCCTCTACTGCTGAACCCATGAGTCTCTTGGGTAACCTTGCTTCTCCCACGCGTGTAACATGACCCCACCATCTAAGCCTGTTCGCCCTGACTGCTACATCTATAGAGTTCATTCCCAGTTTTTCTTTGATTTCCCCATTGTGGACACCCTCCTGCCATTGTTGCCATCTACTAATAGCTGCAATCATCCTAGCTACTTTCATATCCGTAACCTCAACCTTATTGATAAGGTAACTTGAATCCACCCAGATTTCGCTCCCATACAACAGAGTTGGTCGAAAGATTGAACGGTGCACAGATAACTTAGCCTTGGTACTGACTTCCTTCTTGCAGAAGAGAGTAGATCGTAGCTGAGCGCTCACTGCATTAGCTTTGCTACACCTCGCTTCCAGTTGTTTCACTACGTTGCCATCCTGTGAGAATATGCATCCTAAGTACTTTAAACCGTCCACCTGTTCTAACTTTGTTCCTCCTATTTGGCACTCAATCCGTTTATATCTCCTTCCCACTGACATTACTTTCGTTTCGGAGATCCTAATCTTCGTACCATAGTCCTTACATCTCTGATCTAGCTCTGAAATATTACTTTGCAAACTTTCAATCGAATCTGCCATCACAACTAAGTCATCCGCATATGCGAGACTGCTTATTTTGTGTTCACATATCTTAATCTCACCCAGCCAGTCTATTGTTTTCAACATATGATCCATAAATAATATGAACAACAGTGGAGACAGGTTGCAGCCTTGTCTTACCCCTGAAACTACTCTGAACCATGAACTCAATTTACGTCAACTCTTAACTGCTGCCTGCCTATCTATGTAAAGATCTTTAATTGCTTGCAAAAGTTTGCCTCCTATTCCATAATCTCGTAGAACAGACAATAACTTCCTCCTAGGAACCCGGTCATATGCCTTTTCTAGATCTGTAAAGCATAGATACAATTCCCTATTCCACTCATAACACTTCTCCATTACTTGCCATAAGCTAAAGATCTGGTCCTGACAACCTCTAAGAGGCCTAAACCCACTGATTTTCATCTAATTAGTCCTCAACTAATACTCGCACTTTCCTTTCAACAATACCTGAGAAGATTTTACCCACAACGCTGATTAAAGAGATACATCTGTAGTTGTTACAATCTTTTCTGTTTCCATGTTCAAAATTTGGTGTGATTACTGCTTTCGTCCAGTCTGATGGAACCTGTCCCGACTCCCAGGTCATTTCAATTATCCTGTGTAGCCATTTAAGACCTGACATTCCACTGTATTTGATGAGTTCCGACTTAATTTCATCCACCCCAGCTGCTTTATTGCACTGCAATCTATTGACCATATTTTCCACTTCCTCAAATGTGATCCTATTTCCAACAGCATTCCTATCCCATTGTACATCGAAATCTGAAACATACTGATCATATTTTCACCTACATTGAACAACTCTTCAAAATATTCCCTCCATTTGCCCAACGCATCAACAGGATTCACCAGCAGTTTTCCTGGCCTGTCCAAAATACTTGTCATTTCCTTCTTACCTCCCTTTCGAAGACTGCTAATTACACTCCAGAATGGTTTTCCAACAGTTTGACCCAAAGTCTCCAACCTGTTTTCAAAGTCTTCCCAAGATTTCTTCTTGGATGCTGCAATTATCTGTGTGGCTTTGTTTCTTTCTTCAACATACCTTTCTCTGTCTACCTGAGTTCTAGTATGTAGCCATTTTTGATACGCCTTTTTCCTTTTACAGGCTGCCTTGACTGTCGTTCCACCAAGCTGTTTGCTTCATCCTACCTTTACACACTACTGTTCCAAGACATTCTTTAGCCACTTCTAGTACTGTGTCCCTGTACCTTGTCCATTACTTTTCCAATGACTGTAATTGACTACATTCAGCTAACTGGTACCCGTACTTGTGCCTGATTTCAGGATAAGAAAATCAGGCACAAGTACAGGTATTCATTGGACAAATATATTATACTAGAACTGACATGTGATTACATTTTCACGCTATTTGGGTGCATAGATCCTGAGAAATCAGTACCCAGAACAACCACCTCTGGCCGTAGTAACGGCCTTGATACGCCTGGGCATTGAGTCAAAACAGAGCTTGGATGGCGTGTACAGGTACAGCTGCCCATGCAGCTTCGACACGATACCACAGTTCAAGAGTAGTGACTGGCGTATTGTGACGAGCCAGTTGCTCGGCCACTATTGACCAGACGTTTTCAGTTGGTGAGAGATCTGGAGAGTGCGCTGGCCAGGGCAGCAGGCCAACATTTTCTGTATCCAGAAAGGCCCGCACAGGACCTGCAACATGCGGTCGTGCATTATCCTGCTGAAACGTAGGGTTTCGCAGGGATCGAATGAAGGGTAGAGCCACGGGTCGTAACACATCTGAAATGTAACGTCCACTGTTCAAAATGCCGTCAATACGAACAAGAGGTGACCGAGACGTGTAACCAATGGCACCCCGTACCATCACGCAGGGTGACACGCCAGTATGGCGATGACGCATACACGCTTCCAATGTGCGTTCACCGCGATGTCGTCAAACATGGATGCGACCACCATGATGCTGTAAACAGAACCTGGATTCATCCGAAAAAATGACGTTTTGCCATTCGTGCACCCAGGTTCGTCGTTGAGTACCCCATCGCAGGCGCTCCTGTCTGTGATGCAGCGTCAAGGGTAACCGCAGCCATGGTCTCCGAGCTGATAGTCCTTGCTGCTGCAAACGTCGTCGAACTGTTCGTGCAGATGGTTGTTGTCTTGCAAACGTCCCCATCTGTTAGCTCAGGGATCGAGACGTGGCTGCACGATCCGTTACAGCCGTGCGGATAAGATGCCTGTCATCTCGACTGCTAGTGATACGAGGCCGTTGGAATCCAGCACGGCGTTCCGTATTACCCTCCTGAACCCACCGATTCCATATTCTGCTAAAAATCATTGGATCTCGACCTACGCGAGCAGCAATGTCCCGATACGATAAACCGCAACCGCGATAGGCTACAATGCGACCGTTATCAAAGTCGGAAATGTGACGGTACATATTTCTCCTCCTTACACGAGGCATCACAACAATGTTTCACCAGGCAACGCCAGTCAACTGCTGTTTGTGTATGAGAAATCGGTTGGAAACTTTCCTCATGTCAGCACGTGGTAGGTGTCGCCACCGGCGCCAACCTTGTGTGAATGCTCTGAAAAGCTCATCATTTACATATCACAGCATCTTCTTCCTGTCGGTTAAATTTCGCGTCTGCAGCACGTCATCTTCATGGTGCTGCAATTTTAATGGCCAGTAGTGTAATTTTTGTCTCTGAAATTGGGGATGTATTTACGTGAATAACAATGCGTGATACAAGTTCGCCGAGTTGTCGATTACCGTTGTTATTCATTTTCTTTCTCGTAACTTGAGTTCGAAATAATATTCGGAAGATTGCAGCTTCTAGTGTAGACGTCGATCTACTCGCGAAACAATTATTGTAACCCACTAAACATACGTAATAATATTTTAAAATACAATGATTCTGTACCTACAAGAAGTACAATCTTTGTGTAAAAAATATCACAGAACATGTCCCGTTTATTCGATGCAATACATAGTTTACAATATAGCGTTTCTCTAACAGTGCATTCTTTTTTCATCTGATGTTTGAGCTTCATTTTAGTTGGTCTGTTTTAATGAAAGGTAATTTATACATTTTGGAATATACTCTAGTCAATAACTGTTACATTCAAGCATCTTAATTCGATCCTTACACAACTTCTCATGTTAGTTATGTCTTTATTGCTACGTTGCTCATTAAATACTGACAATAACTGACACACATGTGCATGGACCCCTGTTCTCAAGTTGTTAGAGGAGTCTTGAGTGCACGCTAAGGGGGATGTTACTTTCACATTTGACCAAGTGCAATTACGTAGCTTATTGCTAAAGTACTGTCTTTCTCTTCCCTTGCGGTACCCTATTTTTTATGTGTAGAGAAATTACTCTCCAGTAGGGCTGACATATTAATATGTTAGGTTGATTTCATGAAACGATGGTTGTGCATGACAGTACTGAAGTGGTAAGTGTCTACTGGTATATTTCTATACTTTCTACTTGCGTTTAGTTGGGATGGGCAAATGTTCCTGTGCCTTGCTGCAAAAGGAAGTTGTAGTTGTACTGAATGGTCAGATGTGAGTTGCTAGCTCACTACGTCCTGCAGAGTGAACCGTGATTTATTTTCAAAGAATATTCTTAAGAATTTGTTTTATTTACTAGCTATTTATCAAGAACATTAACACATTTAATCACACTATGTAGGCATAGAAGTAGTTGCCAGGCAGTAACTGATGAAATCATAACCAAATTCCTTTTAACAAATGGGAATTTTATTCACTTCAATAGTGCCTAAAAGCGTTTTTTAAAAGAAACAGATTTAAAATTATAATCAGAAAGCACCCTCTAAATATCAAAGTTACAATTTATTCAGAGGCAGAAAGAAACAAGTTCTGACTGTATGAGCTTTCGGGCAGAGAACCTTGCCGCTCCCTTTTGACACGGCCGTAGTTACGACTGCTCACAACAGCCTCTGAAAGACTACACTTGGTGTAAATCTGCAACACAATAGTTAACTTTAACTACGAGTTCTAACAATTTACACAAGCACACAAACCATGCACCCGCTGTAGGAGGGATGGAAATGGTACAAACACTAACAATTAAAATATTAACCTTGCCACCGAAGGTGCAACTTAATTTTAAATTCTTACGGTGAAAGGGTGGCAACATTATATACCAAAATGGTCATTTAAATAAAAGCCCACGAAATGCAGTCTTATATAAAATTCTACAAGGTTGGCCAAACAATAGTGAAGGTGCTCTACAGAACACACATACCGCCTCTCAAGATCATGGGCAATAATATCAAAGTTTCCAAATATCAAAACATATTTCAGGTATTAGACCGTTACACTCCAAGCAATAAATCGGTTAACACACCAAATCCGACAAACATGACAGAGGCAGCTACTACCGTACGGTAGATTGATAGGGAGATTACCAAACAACCCGAACTGCAGGTTGCTCTAACCCGCCCCTACTCCACAATGGAAAAACTGACCACCCAATTTATAAACAACCACCTTCTCGCGGGTGGGGAAACGGAGAATAATGGTGCGACGACCCCAAAGCAAAACGGCTGGTGACCTCACCAAGAAAACAAGTAGAATCTAAGAAGAGTAAATCAAACAACATATCATAAATCACTTAACTTCTAATAAACTGCGATTTCTCAAGAAGACTTGGCGCAGCACCCCCAAAATGCTCTCCCGAACCGTCCGCTACCAGCCGCTTCAACGGACGCAGGATCTCCCGTCTCACGGCGTCGCAGCTCGCAGCGGCCAGACTGATGTCGTCGGTTGACTGCTGTTGCTCTCGTGTCGATCGCAAAGTCACTACCCCTCGCTATACGCCGCAGCCCAAAAAAAATGGTTCAAATGGCTTTGGGCACTATGGCACTTAACATCTGAGGTCATCAGTCCCCTAGAACTTAGAACTACATAAACCTAACTAACCTAAGGACACCACACACATCCATGCCCGAGGCAGGATTCGAACCTGCGACCGTAGCGGTCGCGCGGTTCCAGACTCAAGCGCCTAGAACCGCTCGGCCACACCGGCCAGCGCGGCGGCGCACTGGACTCACATGGCGACCTCACATGCGCCAACGCTCAAGGCGGACAAGTCATCTTGTGTCTTCGTGCGCGACCGACCAACCGATCGATCCAACCGCCAATGACCGTCGCCTGAGCAAACTCGAGCAGACTGGCGGCCTAACGCGCAGACTCAGATGCACGAACTAAGCCCCGACCGGGCGACCACTCGCTGAGTTCTCATACTGGTGGAGTGGAAAGATTCTCATTTTGCGGCTTTAAAAGTTGATCCGAACGACAGACATACTAGCACTCCGAACGACAGACAGACACTAACTGCCTAACAAATACGGACGAGAGACAGACTAGCAAGCTGTGGACGAGAGACTGACCCAGACTGACCGACTGGCGAGCTCATAGCGCCCCTTAAATGCACGTGAACAGGCAGCCTTTCTCCTTTCCCACCAGAGGGAGACACCAAAGCTGCGATTGCCACAGCGGCGGCACCGCCAGAAACGGAGGGCGACTGCTTCACACTACGCGCTGCGGCGCGCTCTTCAAAACAGCAACTTTTACCACGGCTCAACCTCCTCCCCTCAAACTAGAACAGGCGCCCAAACTGAGAGACTTCACCTGGCTCAGATGGACTCGATATTCCCTACCGGTCTGATCATGTCGGACTAACAGGTTAACCGGACCCGACACACGGAGCACCGTGCATGGAACTATAAAGCGGGCTGTGAACTTCCCTACTCGGCCCCCATCCTTCCTCGACCCTGAACATTCTTAATATAGACTTGATACCCCGGTTTCCCCTGATAAGGACGCCTATTGTGGTTGTACCGCACGGCTTGACGACCATGGGCAGCCGCTATATTGCGACGAGCCCGATTCCAGTTCCTTCTAATTAACCCCTGGGATACCCGCTCAGGAAGTAAGTCTTGGATGCTGCATAAGTTAGACAAAGGCGAATTAATAGGATAGGCCAATAAGAGGCCGGAGTAGTCTTCAGTGCCTCATGAACCTCAGTGTTAAACGCAAAATTAATCCAGGGCAAGTTAGTATCCCACTTACTCGGTTTAACTTGATGGTAAATTATTGAAGCTGATTTTAGGTTGCGATTCACACGTTTAGCAAAGGACCCCTGAGGGTAATACGGCGTTGTGTTCATGTGCTTGATGCCATTCCAGAAACAAAAGGCCTTAACTTATGACACAAAAGCAGGGGCATTATCACTAACCGAGCTCTTAGGAGGCCCAAAAATCGAGAAGATGTTAGTAAGGTGAAAAATAGTTACGTTGGTAGTACTTCTTCTGCTGGGAATAAGCCAAGTAAAGCGAGAAAGGCATCAATTACCACCAAAATATACATATTTCCTCTACTAGAACGTGGCAACAGACCCACATAATCGATATAAAGACGATCCATTGGATAATTTTCACTTTCCGAAGACAACAGATCTTGCTGTAGGGCATTACTAGGATTCGCGGCCCGACACAGATGACAACCGGCTACTAACTTCTTAATGTCGCGCGCGCTCCAGATGAGGCCAAGTAACATACTGCTTAATTTTGTGAATCGTTTTATATGTCCCTAAGTGACCTCCCACCGAAGAGTAATGAAAACATTGAAATATTGGCTGGATTAATGTTCGTGGCAGGCAAATTCGAGGGTGGCGTTCTCGGCCCACTGCTTTACATAGGATCCCTTCCCCAAGCTGTAATTTCCAATAACCTCACCTGACCTAATCCGCTGCTTGATGGGACCCAATTCCTCATCCTGTTCCTGGTTTTCTTCAAGGTTACTAAACAACTGAGGTATCTTCCTCAAAACCAAAAGTTGACCCTGAAGTGGATCCTGATGCTGTTCCTCCGAACCATCAGATGGTGGGTCAAACATACGGCTGAGAGCATCAGCCACCACATTGTCAGAACCTCTGATATGCTTCACCCTAAATTTAAAGGCTGAGATTCTCACGGCCCACCAGGCGATTCGACCGGTCTTGCGTGGCCTAGCCAAAACCTAACTTAAGGCTTGGTTATCCGTTTCCAGCAAAAAAAGTTTGTGCTCAAGGTAAAACCGGAATTTTTCTAATTGAAATAGGACCGCCAAGGCCTCACATTCGTAAACTGAGTATTTTGCCTCAGCATCATTCAACCGGCGCGAGGCATACGCCAAAGGTTGCCGCAGACCTCGCCATTCTTGTAATAAGGCGGCTGACACACCGGCACTCGAGGCGTCCGTCTGAACTATAAAGGGCTTATCAAAATCAGGCACCCCAAGCACCGGTAGATTAGCGATGGCGGTTTTGATCTGTTCGAAGGCCGCCTGCTGGCTGGGACCCCAAGTAAATTTAACTCCTTTTTTACGAAGCTGATTCAAAGGGGCAGCTAAGGCCGCAAAATTCGGAACGAACCTCCTGAAATAATTTGCCGTCGCAATAAAGTTAGCGACTCCCCGCTTACCAGTAGGAGATGGGAGTGCGCGCAAGGCTTTAGTACGGTCTTGATCGATACGAACCTCATCGCCTGAAACAATATGGCCTAGAAAGGAAATATGTGGCCTCGCATGTGTAACCTTCGAGAGTTTAACGGTTAAACCAGCCTGCTGAAGCTTAGTAAATACTTGATATAAATGACTCAAATGCTGTTCAAACAATTTACTATATATCACAAAGTCATCCAAATAGTTAGAAACAAAACACAATTTAAATACCCCCAGTATACTATCTAATAAACGAGTTAACAGCAGTTCCGGTAGTCAGCCGAAATGAGACCCGGTTAAATTCGAATAGATTCCAATCGGTGCAAAACACTGTAACATGTTTACACTCCTAGGTCAACAGAATCTGATAATAAGCTTGATTTCAGTCAAGAACGGTGAACCAAGACGCGCCTGAAAACCAAGTAAAGGAATTGTGTAGATCAGGCAACGGAACTTATTCCAACACCACCTTCTCATTCAAACGACGGTAAGCAATCACCGCCCTGAAATCGCTACCCTGATCCGTCGGTACCAAGAATATCGGAGAGGCATACGGAGAAGTCGAGGGACGGATAACCCCTTCATTTAACACCTTCTGTACCTTCTCCCGCAATACTTTCATCTTAGGTGGTGAGAGACGATATGGGGAATGCCTAACCGGAATATTGTCAGTCAAACGAATATGATATTCTAATTTATTCGTTACTCCACGTTTATCGCAAAATAAGTCAGGAAACGCCTCCAGTAACAGATGGACCTGTTGAACCTGACTCGGGGAAAGATGATCAAGATCGACATTATCGAGAGTAGTGACCGACAAGGAGGAAGGCATGGATGACACCGCCGCTCGACATTCACAAAATCCGAGCTTCTGACTTGGCGCAAATTTAAAAAAAAAAACTTACCCCCTGAGTAATCCAGAACAAGTTGAGTTTTAGAAATGAAATCACAACCCAGCACAGTATTGACCGGCAGTTTAGCAACGATAGCAAAGGTCATTGGCCGGGAGAACCTCCCTACCGAGACACTGCCCGTAACCCACCCCGCCAGAGGCAACAACTGACCATCGGCCACACGACGTCTCTGAACCGGGATCTTCTCGGGCTTGAGCCTAGTAAGGTTGCCAAATTCCAGAAACGAAGCCTCATTAAGCAAGGAATAAGTGCTACCCATATCCAATAAAGCGCAGAGGGGTTCCTAATTCAAACCCAGACAAAACATAAGGTCGACGTAACTGGGAATCAGCAACCACGGCACGCCCCTCACTGAACAGTAAGTTACTCCTGGAAACGTGCCGCCTGCCCTTATGTCGCTTAGTACACTCCTGGAAATGGAAAAAAGAACACATTGACACCGGTGTGTCAGACCCACCATACTTGCTCCGGACACTGCGAGAGGGCTGTACAAGCAATGATCACACGCACGGCACAGCGGACACACCAGGAACCGCGGTGTTGGCCGTCGAATGGCGCTAGCTGCGCAGCATTTGTGCACCGCCGCCGTCAGTGTCAGCCAGTTTGCCGTGGCATACGGAGCTCCATCGCAGTCTTTAACACTGGTAGCATGCCGCGACAGCGTGGACGTGAACCGTATGTGCAGTTGACGGACTTTGAGCGAGGGCGTATAGTGGGCATGCGGGAGGCCGGGTCCACAGAACATCGATGTTGTCGCCAGTGGTCGGCGGAAGGTGCACGTTCCCGTCGACCTGGGACCGGACCGCAGCGACGCACGGATGCACGCCAAGACCGTAGGATCCTACGCAGTGCCGTAGGGGACCGCACCGCCACTTCCCAGCAAATTAGGGACACTGTTGCTCCTGGGGTATCGGCGAGGACCATTCGCAACAGTCTCCATGAAGCTGGGCTACGGTCCCGCACACCGTTAGGCCGTCTTCCGCTCACGCCATAACATCGTGCAGCCCGCCTCCAGTGGTGTCGCGACAGGCGTGAATGGAGGGACGAATGGAGACGTGTCGTCTTCAGCGATGAGAGTCACTTCTGCCTTGGTGCCAATGATGGTCGTATGCGTGTTTGGCGCCGTGCGGGTGAGCGCCACAATCAGGACTGCATACGACCGAGGCACACAGGGCCAACACCCGGCATCATGGTGTGGGGAGCGATCTCCTACACTGGCCGTACACCACTGGTGATCGTCGAGGGGACACTGAATAGTGCACGGTACATCCAAACCGTCATCGAACCCATCGTTCTACCATTCCTAGACCGGCAAGGGAACTTGCTGTTCCAACAGGACAATGCACGTCAGCATGTATCCCGTGCCACCCAACGTGCTCTAGAAGGTGTAAGTCAACTACCCTGGCCAGCAAGATCTCCGGATCTGTCCCCCATTGAGCATGTTTGGGACTGGATGAAGCGTCGTCTCACGCGGTCTGCACGTCCAGCACGAACGCTGGTCCAACTGAGGCGCCAGGTGGAAATGGCATGGCAAGCCGTTCCACAGGACTACATCCAGCATCTCTACGATCGTCTCCATGGGAGAATAGCAGCCTGCATTGCTGCGAAAGGTGGATATACACTGTACTAGTGCCGACATTGTGCATGCTCTGTTGCCTGTGTCTATGTGCCTGTGGTTCTGTCAGTGTGATCATGTGATGTATCTGACCCCAGGAATGTGTCAATAAAGTTTCCCCTTCCTGGGACAATGAATTCACGGTGTTCTTATTTCAATTTCCAGGAGTGTACTTCTTGCCCCACGTAAAACCGTACAACTCCTAACCAAATGCGTACTAGCCCCACATCGAAAACATTTCTTGTGTACGCATTGGGCGGCCGTTGTGGCCGAGCGGTTCTAGGCGCTTCAGTCCGGAACCGCGCTGCTGCTACGGTCGCAGGTTAGAATCCTGCCTCGGGCATGGATGTGTGTGACGTCCTTAGGTTAGTTAGGTTCAAGTAGTTCTAAGTCTAGGGGACTGATGACCTCTGATGTTAAGTCCCATAGTGCTCAGAGCCATTTTTTGCACGCCTTGATAATTACTACTTGGACGATCTCTCTCCACTTCAAAATTTTCCTTCGCTTGTCTTTACACACTAACATTCCTAGAGTCCTCGCTTAACTTTAGCGCAGAAGCAGAAGTAACAACAACAGAGAGTTCTTCCCAGGTCTTCGGGGGTGACTTGAGAACAAAATTTATTTTATCAGCAGCTACCATCCCTTCCAAAACTACTGCAATTAATTGTTCTTCTGACAAATCACTTAGCAAGGCCTGCGAAGCTACCCTTACCCTTTCCACATACATCGACAAATCTTCACTAGCGGCCTCCACCTTCCAAATATACTGACATTCTACATGTTTCCTAAAACCCCCTGTGAGTCTCTCAGTGATTATTAGTTGCCTAAGTTGTCGTAACGAGAACCCCTCCGAAAGACCTCTAGAAATTAGTGTCGTTACACTTCCCCTTTGCTAACGGGTACAGCAGAGCTAACAGGGTGGAGTGCGATATTCGAAAAGCAAAAGAATGCTGCTCAAAATAAACCAGTAACCACAGAATTTCCTGTATCTTCGCTAACGATTCTACACTTAATTCTCCTACATCCTTTAACAAAAGTGCGATCGGGTTAGGTTGTTGCTGTTGTGGTCTTCAGTCCTGAGACTGGTTTCATGCTACTCTATCCTGTGCAAGCTTCTTCATCTCCCAGTACCTACCGTAACCTACATCCTTCTGAATCTGCTTAGTGTATTCGTCTCTTGGTCTCCCTCTACGATTTTTACCCTCCACGCTGCCCTCCAATACTAAATTGGTGATCCCTTGATGCCTCAGGACATGTCCTACCAGCCGATCCCTTCTTCTAGTCAAGTTGTGCCACAAACTTCTCTTCTCCCCAATCCTATTCAATACCTCCTCATTAGCTACGTGATCTACCCACCTTATCTTCAGCATTCTTCTGTAGCACCACATTTCGAAAGCTTCTATTCTCTTCTTGTCCATACTAGTTATCGTCCATGTTTCACTTCCATACATGGCTACACTCCATACAAATACTTTCAGAAACGACTTCCTGACACTTAAATCTATACTCGATGTTAACAAATTTCTCTTCTTCAGAAACGATTTCCTTGCCATTTCCAGTCTACATTTTATATCCTCTCTACTTCGACAATCATCAGGTATTTTACTCCCTAAATAGCAAAACTCCTTTACTACTTTAAGTGTCTCATTTCCTAATCTAATTCCCTCAGCATCACCCGATTTAAATTGTCTACATTCCATTATCCTTGTTTTGCTTTTGTTGATGTTCATCTTATATCCTCCTTTCAAGACACTGTTCATTCCGTTCAACTGCTCTTCCAAGTCCTTTGCTGTCTCTGACAGAATTACAATGTCATCGGCGAACCTCAAAGTTTTTACTTCTTCTGCATGAATTTGAATACCTACTCCGATTTATTCTTTTGTTTCCTTTACTGCTTGCTCAAATAACATCGGGGAGAGGCTACAACCCTGGCTCACTCCTTTCCCAACCACTGCTTCCCTTTCATGCCCCTCGACTCTTATAACTGCCATCTGGTTTCTGTACAAATTGTGAATAGCCTTTCGCTCCCTGTATTTTACCCCTGCCACCTTCAGAATTTGAAAGAGAGTATTCCAGTTAACATTGTCAAAAGCTTTCTCTAAGTCTACAAATGCCAGAAACGTAGGTTTGCCTTTTCTTAATATCGGGTTAGGTAGCTATGCGAAAAACTTCGAGTTAGGTTCAATTCCGCGGTTTGGGTTATTTAGTTCGCTTCCTGTTCGTGCTGCATCGACTTTGACCTGCCCACTCGATTCTTCGGAGCTAAACTCTAACCCAGCTAACCTAATCTGCAACGCAGCCACCTTTCGCTGCAAGTCGATCACTTCCTTACGATCAGCCTCGTTTACAACTTGTTCTAGATCAGAGACCCGGTTACACAAGTGCACCAAACGTGCGCGTAGTCTAGCTAACTGCTTGCGACTCGGTTGATCAACACAAAACCAGTCCAAATGTTGCTGGAACTCACCGACCTCTCTTGCCGCCGCTGCCATGGTTGTCGGAAAGGAACCAATAACTTCCGGTGAAATTTGGACCGGATTGAGCAAGGCATCTTTTAAGTCCGCAAGCAACTTTGTTTATATTACGAATACGCAACTCATATAACAGTTAACTTCTGCGCAACAGGCCTAAACCTGGACATTCTCTGGCCGTCATGACAACCCGAAACATGCAGCTAAACAGTCATTCGACCAAAGCGAAATAATACAAATTTATAAAATAAGTACAACTACGGTTCCATCAGTTACTCAAAGAGTAGTATCAAGAACGCTAACCACGCTCTGCTACCAGTAATGAACCGTGATTTATTTTCAAAGAATATTCTTAAGAATTTATTTTATTTATTAGCGATTCATCAAGAACATTAACACATTTAATTACACTACGTAAGCATGGAAGTAGTTGCCAGGCAGTAACTGATGAAATCATAACCAAATTCCTTTTAACAAATGGGTATTTTATTCACTTTAATAGTGCCTAAAAGCGTTTTTTAAAAGAAACAGATTTAAAATTATAATCAGAAAGCACCCTCTAAATATCAGAGTTACAATTTATTCAGAGGCAAAAAGAAACAAGTTTTGACTGTATGCAGAGAACCTTGCCGCTCCCTTTTGACACGGCCATAGCTACGACAGCTCACAGCAGCCTCTGAAAGACTACACTGGTGCAAATATGCAACACACCAGACAACTCTAAACTAAGAGTTTTAACAATTTACACAAGCACACAAACTAGGCACCCCCCGTAGGAGGGATGAAAATGGTACAAACACCAACAATTAAAATCTTAACCTTGCCACAGTAGATGCAACTTGATTTTAAGTTCTAAGAAAAGTCTTACGGTGAAAGGCTGGCAACTTTGTATACTAAAATGATCATTTAAATAAAAGCCCATGAAATGCAGTCTTATATAAAATTCTACAAGGTTGGCCAAACCATGGTTAAGATGCTCTACAGTACACAGATACCGCCTCTCAAGATCATAGGCAGTAATATCAAAGTTTCCAAATATCAAAACATATTACAGGTATTAGAGCGTTACACTCCAAGCAATAAATCGGTTAACACACCAAATCCGACAAACATGACAGAGGCAGCTACTAACGTACGGTAGATTGATAGGGAGATTACCAAACAACCCGCCTCTACCCACAAGGGAAAAACGTACCACCCAATTTATAAACAACCACCTTCCCGCGGGTAGGCAAACGGAGAATAATGGTTGGTCCGCAGCTCGTGGTCGTGCGGTAGCGTTCTCGCTTCCCACGCCCGGGTTCCCGGATTCGATTCCCGGCGGGGTCAGGGATTTTCTCTGCCTCGTGATGACTGGGTGTTGTGTGATGTCCTTAGGTTAGTTAGGTTTAAGTAGTTCTAAGTTCTAGGGGACTGATGACCATAGATGTTAAGTCCCATAGTGCTCAGAGCCATTTTTGAGAATAATGGTTGAACCACCCCAAAGCAAATCGGCTGGTGACCTCACCAAGAAAACAAGTAGAATTTAACAAGAGTAAATCAAACAACATATCATCAATCACTTAACTTCTAATAAACTGCGATTTCTCGAGAAGACTTGGCGCAGCACCCCCCAAATTGCTCTTTAGAACCGTCCGCTACCAGCCGCTTCAACGGACGCAGGAAGGCGCGCCGATCTCCCGTCTCACGGCGTCGCAGCTCGCACCGGCCAGACTGATGTCGTGGGTTGACTCCTGTTGCTCTCGTGTCGACCGCGAAGCCATTACCCCTCGCTATACGCCGCGGCCCACTGGACTTACGTGGCGACCTCACATGCGCCGACGCTCAAGACGGACAAGTCATCTTGTGTCTCAGTGCGCGACCGACCAACCGATCGATCCAACCGCCAATGACCGTTGCCTGAGCAACTCGAGCAGACTGGCGGCCTAACGCGCAGACTCAGATGCAGGAACTAAGACCCGACCGGGCGACCACTCGCTGAGTTCTCTTACTGGCGGAGTGGAAAGATTCTCCCTTTCCCACCAGGGGGAAACACCAAAGCTGCGGCTGCCACAGCGGCGCCACCGCCAGAAACGGAGGGCGGCTGCTTCACACAACGCGCTGCGGCGCGCTCTTCAGCTGTTTTTTACCACGGCTCACAGAGATTCTTTGTCAGGTTGGTGGAATATAAGATTTTTTGAATGTTTAGTACGAAAGTGATATTTTGGAACTGTGAATGGCTCAAGGAATTTATCAGGATTAGAAAAGTTAGTGATACTGGCAGGTGAAGTTCGTCAGATAGTGATGTTTCGGTAGGTGGAACTTGCTGAGTGATACTACTGACATTGCACTATACTTTCTGATCTTGTCAAATCACTACTAACTTAGTTTCGCATTAAGAAAAAGTTTCTGGTAAATATTTCTGGATCTATATTGATGTTCTGAGTTGATAAACTTGTTTCTGGAAACTGCTGTCTTTGAAATGTACCCAACTGTATGGGATCCTGTCCTAAGTTTCCACACTAATTTACTGGAACTGTGTCTGTGCCACTGAGCATTCTTACGGACCTGCAGTTCCTCTGTTGCCTGTTGGTGATTTTAGCACATGTAACGAAACTTATTTCTAGCTTTCTGTTGGCCGTTGCAACACACCAGTTTAATTAGAATTGAGCAGTAGGAGTAAGTCTGACTGCCAATTTCATCGTTTTACTTTGCTGTGGTAAAAGTTTCAGCATATTAAAGTGGACATTTGGACCAGTCCCCACCCTTCAATCCTTTGGCCCTTCCGCCTCCCCACCCTCACGATGATATTAACTATGATATTGAAGAGTTGAGTTCATAATTTTCAAATTTCTTAAGAATGATAAATGCGTACATTGCGGTACATGGATGTAATGACTTCACTAAATTTACTTCTCCAGAGGAAGTGTTGTCAAATGAGGAAGTTAATGTCAGAAATCCAAAGCGTCTCAGACTACTAATACTTATTGCATACTGCTTGAGTCTGATATTAACGCCATGCTGATTTATTACTCTGCCTATTACTGCACACCTGTGGAGAAACGAATATAGTTTTGTTTTGGGTTGGTGGACTGGATTCAGCTTAGTGTGGCTCAAATGGTTCAAATGGCTCTGAGCACTATGCGACTTAACTTCTGAGGTCATCAGTCACCTAGAACTTAGAATTAGTTAAACCTAACTAACCTAAGGACATCACACACATCCATGCCCGAGGCAGGATTCGAACCTGCGACCGTAGCGGTCCCTCGGCTCCAGACTGTAGCGTCTAGAACCGCACGGCCACTCGGCCGGCGCTTAGTGTGGTTTATGTTATCTCACTACCTGAGTTATCCCTCTTCAGAAGTTTGTTTGGAAATTTTTAGGGTATGAAAGTTCCATGTTACAACAACACACTGCACTGGACTACAAAGAAATGATAAAACTAAGCAGATTCATAGCACATGAGGGGGGAAATCTTACACAATTATAACTTTCAATAACTAGTCGAAAAGGAGTGCGAGGACAGGAGGATAGTGTTTGTGGAAGAAGGGAACAATCTGAGTTACATGACAGGCTAGGAGCTGCTCCATGTCAGACTATAGTGAGTCAGGTTAACAAACAAGTAGTCATGCAACATCTTTGTAATAGCTGGAACATGAAGTAGGTGTACTGAAGGTCAATAAAGAAAATAGCATTTCAAGAAACAGAGAACTCTGATGAACTTTCTACTGCTGTAGCCAAACTGGCTGCTAGTTGTAAGCAGAACTCAGATATACAAGGTGGTCCATTGATAGTGACCGGGCCAAATATCTCACGAAATAAGCATCAAACGAAAAAACTACAAAGAACGAAACTCGTCTAGCTTGAAGGGGGAAACCGGATGGCGCTATGGTTGGCCCGCTAGATGGCGCTGCCATAGGGCAAACGGATATCAACTGCGTTTTTCTAAATAGGAACCCCCCTTTTTATTACATATTCGTGTAGTACGTAAAGAAAAATGAATGTTTTAGTTGGACCTCTTTTTCGCTTTGTGGTAGATGGCGCTGTAACGTATAAGTATGTGGTATCATGTAACATTCCGCCAGTGCGGACGGTATTTGCTTCGTCATACATTACGCATGTTAAAATGGACCGTTTACCAATTGCGGAAAAGGTCGATATCGTGTTGACGTATGGCTATTGTGATCAAAATGCCCAACGGGCGTGTGCTATGTATGCTGCTCGGTATCCTGGACGACATCATCCAAGTGTCCGGACCGTTCGCCGGATAGTTACGTTATTTAAGGAAACAGGAAGTGTTCAGCCACATGTGAAACGTCAACCACGACATGCAACAAATGACGATGCCCAAGTAGGTGTTTTAGCTGCTGCCGCGGCTAATCCGCAGATCAGTAGCAGACAAATTGCGCGAGAATCGGGAATCTCAACAACGTCGGCGTTGAGAATGCTACATCTACATGCGTACCATATTGCTATGCACCAGGAATTGCATGGTGACGACTTTGAACGTCGTGTACAGTTCTGTCATTTGGCACAAGAGAAATTACGGGACGATGACAGATAGATTTTTTGCACGCTTTCTGTTTAGCGACGAAGCGTCATTCACCAACAGCGGTAGCGTAAACCGGCATAATATGCATTATTAGGGAGCGGAAAATTCACGATGGCTGCGACAAGTTACAAGACAACGAACTGGACCTAGACGCAAAAATCAGGCAAGCTCTCATATCACTGACAACGTATGCTAACCTCCGAAAAAAAAGGCATTTGATAAGAAGGTAAACAGAGTTATCGATTTCAAAGAAGGAGAAAAGGTATTAGTCAGGACTCACTTTAAACCATCCCTGTTGTTAAAGAAGAATCGTAAGTGGCAACACATTTATGAATGTCCCTTTGTGATAATGAGGAAACCACACATCGGTAGCTATTTGTTATCTGACCCTGCCACGAATAAAATCAAAGGATTGTTCCACCATCATGATTTAAGAAAATTTTATAACGCCAGGAATTAAGTTAATTTAAGCTGTAAGAAAATTCTAAGGTATTGGAGATCAGGATTAACCAATGAGTGACAAGAACTGAACTGACTACGGACGTTAACCGGTGCTAAAAGAAAACCTTATGCATTAAAACAACGTGTCGGGAAAATAAAATACAGAATAAGTTGTAGACAAGTATTTATATGAATAATCTTTATGTAAACAGGAGGACATGTCCTACAGGCGATTTCCAATTTTAGTTATAAGTTAGTATGTAAGAAAAATGATGTACTCGAGAGGTATTAATTAGCCACGAGGTACTAAAATGAGGAAAGAGGAAGGAGCGAATAATGCACTTCTCTCGCTAAATAGTAATATGAAAATGAGGAGGAAGGAGCGAATAATGCACTTCTCTCGCTAAACAGTAAATATAAAAATGATGATCGTATACTCTTAGTAAGTGAAATTTAATCGAGAACAAATTAATGACTTGTTTTGAAAGAAAATACTTAACGTCCAGACAAAGGAGGAAAGTAGTGTGAAAAGAATCGATTTCATGAGGTTATTCCCTAGTTTAAAATGTGAAGTAAATAAGGCACCACCTGTTAGCGCAAAACAGTCGGTAGATTTAACTTGTAAGTTCCAGCACAGTGCTGTGCCAGCGATAGAATAACATCTCTTTGATGTAAACAGATACCTAGGATTACGCATGAACAGATTGATAACGCAGTGCAATTGTTCTAAAAAGACCTGACGTTAACCTTAAGTAAAAGCGTGATGGAATAAAAAGGAAGTTTATTATATAACGCAAAGTAAGATGAGTCCAGACTATAAACAAGCTGAGTAAAAGAACATATGAATAACATGGTTTATTATGGCAGCTTCACGGTACTATTGAGCATTAGCGATACTGCAAATTCACAAGCTAGCAGCAAATAGAATAAGAATCTCGTCCAAGCTTCACAGGTCGCCACAGCAGCAAACAACAACACTCTAGTGAGAGGCTTATATATACAACTGATAATTAATACCCAAATGCGTAATGCATAAACTTGACTTAGTCTAAGAAATGAACAAAGAACAGTAAGCAAGCTGCAGCAGGATACATATTAGATATACGTGCTCGAAGTGATAATCTTATTTTAAGTGCTACTACTACTACTACTACTACTACATGATCAGGCACACTGGACCGCACGCATCTACAAGTTCCCTCCTCCACTGTATTCTGTCAAAAAATGGTTCAAATGGCTCTGAGCACTATGGGACTTAACATCTGAAGTCATCAGTCCCCTAGAACTTAGAACTACTTAAACCTAACTAACCTAAGGACATCACACACATCCATGCCCGAGGCAGGATTCGAACCTGCGGCCGTAGCGGTCGCGCGGTTCCGGACTATAGCGCCTAGAACCGCTTGGCCACCGCGGCCGGCTGTATTCTGTCCATTGCTGCTATCCGCCATCCATTCACATCTATTGACACTCGGTTTAAATCTTGATGGAGTCCATCCCTCCAACGCTTCTTGGGTCTCCCTGGCGGTCTCTTTCCTGTAGGTGTGAAATCCAGGAGCTTCCGAGGCCATCTGTGATCCTCCATCCGGGCCACATGGCCGGCCCACTGCATTCGTTTGGCTTTGACAGTTCCTGCTATGTTGGGCTGCTGGTATAGTTCCTCAAGCTCTTGGTTGTATCTGATCCTCCATTCCCCTGTATCTGCATCCAGAACCGGACCGAAGATCTTCCGAAGCACTTTTCTCTCAAAAAACCATGACCTTATGGAAGTCCTGTTTCCGGATACTCCATGTCTCACAGCCATATAGAACAACAGGCTGGATCAGGGTTTTGTACAGTCGAATTTTGAACTGTCTGGAGAGATATCTGGACCGAAGCAGTTGTGCTAGGCTGTGGTAAGGTCGGTTTCTGTTTGTATTCTGGCATTGATCTCTGCTTCACATGACGAGTTCCCAGTGAAAAGTGCCCCTAGGTATTTGAATTCTTGCACTCTCTTGTAGGACTGGTCCCCAACCTGCAGTGATTGTGCATGACCAACAGTCTGACAATGACCACGCGTCATATCGAGGTACTCTGTCTTGGCTTCGTTTATGTTTAGCCCAAATTTGCTGACAGCCTCCTTTAGTGCTTTGGTCATTTGCTCCAGCTCCTCTTCCAACCTGGAGAGTAAACAGATGTCGTCTGCATAGGCTAAGTATGCTAGTCTCATTCCTTCGATTTCAATCCCTTCGTTCTCTTGGAAGGTCTCGCGTACGATCTTCTCGAGGGAAAAGTTGAACAGGATAGGGGACAACCCATCTTCTTGCCTGAGTCCTGTCACAGTTTCAAACTCCTCAGTTACGCGATTTCCCATCTTCACCTTTGCAAGTGTTTCGTTCAGACAGATCTTTATCGGATTGATGAGTTTCTCTGCTATGCCAAACTCCCTTAAACAGTTGAGCAGGCTCTTGCGATGTATGCAATCGTAGGCCTTCTTAAAATCAACGAATACAATATGAAAATCTTTACCTTATCCACCCAGTTTCTCAGTGAGCTGCCGGAGACTGAAGATATGATCCACTGTTGGCCGTCCTGGCCGGGAACCTCCCTTGTACTCCCCAATCACCGATTCTGCCTCTGGCTGAATTCTGTGTAGACAGGATCTTATAGCAGACGTCAAGCAGGGTGATTCCTCGATAGCTGTCACATTTCAATTTGTCGCCCTTCTTATATCTTGGGACAAATCAGAGCTGTTTTCCATTCTGCTGGTAGCTCCCCTTTGGTCCATATTACCTGTATCAGTCGATGTATTCTTTCTGCAAGTTTCTCTCCTCCTGCCAGGATCATTTCAGCCTGTATTCCATCTTCACCTGGACTCTTATTCTGTTTAAGGTGTCTGATTCTGGTTTTTATCTCATCCAGGGTAGGTGGGGGATAGTCTGCATTGGCTGTAATTGGGTTCTGGAAATCAAACTGCAGTTCGGGTTCATCACAATTTAGCAGCTGTCGAAAGTACTCTTCCCATCTCTCAGCTATGTCCCTATCGTTCGTCAGGATCTTATCATGGGAATCTTTGACAAATTTCTGCTTGGCCTGGTGACCTTTGCAGAGGTACTTCACCTTCAAAAACATTTCCCTAGTCTTTTGTCCTCTGAAGTCTGTTTCTGCTTCAGTGATGATATCCCTTATGTATTTCCTCTTTGCTCTTCTCAGACTTGCTTGTGTAGTCTTTCGGACCTCCTCAGATTGTGCTTTGCCCTGTGCCAGATTTGTCCCCTTCAGCCACTTGCTCCTGGCTTCCGTCCTCCTTTCCAGAGCATCTGCACATTCCTTTCCAAATCAGATCTTCTTGCCCACTGGGTTTCCCATGAGTGTTTCCTTTGCTGTATCCCTAACTGAGCTCTGGATGTTTCTCCACATTAGTTCAAGGTCCTGATTCGCGTCCATTTCACTGAGTACATCAAAGCGGTTACTAAGTTGCAAGTGGTATTCGGTCTTCATTGCCTCATCTTTCAGTTTCTCCACATGGTACCTTTCCACTCTTTTTAACTTAGGCCCCGTTCTTCCTTTACACTGTACGTTTAAAAGGCCTCTGACCAGGAAATGATCACTCCCACCTTCGGCACCCCGCGCTGTCTTAACGTCTAACACCCATCTCTTGGCTCTGAGATCAACGGCAACATGGTCTATTTGCGTTACAGTTCTCCCATTTGGTGACACCCATGTTCCCTTATGTATGTTTTTCCGCTGGAAATTTGTGCTGGAGATCAACAATCCTGATGATGTAGCGAAGCTGATGAACCTAACCCCATTGTCATTGCTTAGGTTGTGTAGACTGTGCCTACCTGTTGTGTTTTGGAATATTTGTTCTTTCCCAACCTTGGCATTCACATCACCAAGGAGGATCCTCAGGTGTCCATTTGGTATAGCGTCCATCACTGCCTCTAGCTGTGCACAGAACTCGTCTTTCACTTCACTTTCGCTCTCCTCCGTGGGAGCATGACAGTTCACAAAAGTCGCCTTAATATGCTTTACGTCCAGTGTTAGAACAGATATTCTTCAGTTGACCGAAACGAATTCTGAAACATTAGTGGCCAAAGTCTTACTGACTCAGAAACCAGTGCCTAACAGATGATCTCGTTCACAGGCTCCATGCAGAATAGTACAGTTTTCAACATCAATGCTGCCAGCATCGTCCCACCGGATTTCTTGCAGTACAACTAGGTCTAGTTTGTACCTCTGAATTTCCTTGACCACACTGATTGCAGCTCCTGTATTGTACAGGCTCACTACATTCCACGTTCCAAATCGTATACCGTTTCCTTGCCATTGACATCGTCTATTTTTGTCAGTAATGTTCCGAGGCTTACTTGTAGTCTTGAAAGCATGTTTAATTTTTTACGGAGAGAGGGTGCTGGCCTCCCGTCCAACCTGCGCTGTTACCCTCACAGCTCACAGAACTGCTGGCTTTTCTTAAGGGGTGGGCTCCCCTCAGGAGTTGGGATATAAGTAGGAATAAGAAAATTGGAAAGACACCCTCGGCCTCGAAACCTAATACCGTTGAGGTCGAAAAAGCAAGAGTTGGCCGAAGGAGGCCGACAGGGAAGGAGAAAGAAGGAGCCTGACACAAGTCAGTGGAAGCAACGTCAGACTCAGCTCGGGTCCCCGCGGTCGCCACCCGCGTACTTCTAGCTGGAGTCCCCTGGGGTTATTTTAAGTGCGCACTGCAATATTTATTGTTTTCTCTGTGATTATTGAATCCCTTTCCTAAGTGCTAATCCTTTAAGATCCTTGATCCTATCCACTCCCCAGGATCAACTTGTAAAGACGCACGAGTGCTTGGGAAGTGAGGCACTACGTATAAAAATGAGTAGGTTCGCGACGCGCAAATCGCTTTTGTATTGCGCAATGTAAATTAAATTTTCGACCTCGTTGAGGAGTAATTTAAATTCTGTCGACGATCTGCGAGTACGCCCGCTTTGCCCACTTTCTTTTTCGACTGTTTGTATTTCTACACGAAATCCAGAGGCGGATTTGCTATTTTCAAATCTGTCCTCGAATTTTCTTTAAAGACAAGCACATACGAGGGAAACCTTGACATAAATGAAGCACCACTCAACCGTCACTAAATAAGATGAGCATTAAAAAATGTATTGGGTCTAAAAAATGAATAAGCGAGCGTGATGAAGATTACTATGAATGAAATTAATTTGTAAAGGACATTGGAATGAATTTGGTCAAAGAAAAAGGACTTTTAATAGCTTACCTGTGACCGTAGACATAAATGGTAAAAGAAAAGACTAATTAAGAAACAATTGTTCTGATTCAAAGCGGTCAATTAGATTATTTCTCGATTTAAATGAACTCTTGTAAATATTAGTATGTAAATCAACTTGTAAACACAGTGTGATGTTACGAAGTGAGAATTTCATCGAATACAATGTTCACGCAGACGCTCACCACAGAGCAAGTGAAGTCGTAAAGTTCGACGATTTTCAGTGGCAGTATTCTACTGCACCATATGAGTGAAAAATTCATTGATGTGTGCAGTGTGACGTAATGAGTGTCATTCCACACATGCAGCTGCAGCGGTAGCTATCACTTACCTGTGAATCCGTAACTGGATAGTGGACAGGAAGTGGTGTGAGGCAGTTCCGGTGGCAGAAGCTCCCTCCAGCAATCTAAAAAGCACAAAGCCACGATCCGACGAACAAAAGTGACGCACGGCACCTCAAAGGCGAAATCAACGCTCTGCAAGTAAGCTCCGGTCACGTGCGCTCGCAGACTGAATTTCAAGACCGCTCGCAACACTCGAGGCGGACAGCCACCATGTGACGAAATAATCTAAACGTTCAACCGCCAACAGCAGTTGCTGTGCGCTACATTCTGTAGCAAAAACATTGACACCCAGTACTGAAAACATTTTTGTATGTATCGTAAACCTTCTGAGAGAAGTTAATGTAATTAGTATAATGACTGATTATACACGGAGATAAGTCACAAGGTCACCTCTGAACACTGTTGAAATGTAAACTTTAACGAGAGGTCACGATGCGAATGAAAATAAGTGAGATATCAACCGGCTCAACGCGAATACCAGACTACCTCACTGAGTGAGAGGCAGCCGCCTAAGTACATGACAGGGTACGTGGCTATTGACCACTGGGACCATGTGCTCCACAGTGGTGTCCTCACGTTAGACTCAGGGCCAGGAGCTCGTGCAGCCCAAGCTTACTGCTGCAGAGACCTCTAATGGTCATCGAGTTCCATGCCGTCTGGCGAGAATTCAAAACCCACGGCACTCGGTACCAGATCCCTACCCCCTGAATCTTGCGTGTAGGGGCGAAATCGCCCCGGACAGTGCCGCGGTGGTCGGCAGATGGGAGAAGACCCGGGCTTATCAACTACCATTTTCAGGGAGGAAGGGATGTATGAGGTGTCGGGATGGCGGCCAACCCAGAGGCCAGGGTCTCAGAGGGAGCCTGCGATCCACCTGGGGACGGGGAGGGCCAGCAGCAAGCTCGCAGGGAGGCAGCAACCGGGGGCAGTTGCGGCAACTCGAGGACCACGTCTGTACCTGAAGGAGGTAGTGCTGGAGGAGGTGGTAGCGGGAGTCCCGCAGGGGTAGGCAGGAGGAGCTGGTTATGACGGCGGCGCTCCAACCCTTTCGACATCTGCACTAATGTCACAGGCCACCCGTGGGCCACAACGACCGTGGCAGGCATCCAACCTGCATGTGGGCCCACACAGCCACGCCAGAGGTGTAACTCTGAGAGGGCCGGGAGTGGGGGTGAGAGGGTGCAGCATCGGCAAATGGATCAGGGCCGCAGCTGTCGCCCGTGGAGGAGCTCCACCGTACTATGTCCATCAATTGGCAAGGTTCGATATGTGCTAAAGAACGGGGTGAGGGCCGACACGGTTGGAGATGTTGTGACCGCCTTTGTCAACTGTTGTTTAAATCTGTGGACAAGCCGTTCTGCTGAGCCATTGGAGGAAGGGTGTAAAGGTGGGCTACGAATATGTTTGATATTGTTGGCCTGACAGAAGTCACGGAAGGAGGATGCCGTTAATTGGGGGCCAGTATTGGAGACCAACGTGTGAGACAGGCCCTCAATGACGAGGCCCTGGGCCAGGGCCACGAGTGTGGCCTCTGTGGTGGCAGATGCCATACAGACGACATATGGGTATTTGGAGTAGGCATCAATGATAAGTAACCACACGGACCCCAAAAACGGGCCCGCAAAATCGAGATGGATGCGGTCCCAGGGCCGGCGAGGCGCAGGACAGAGTGCAAATGAGTGAGGGGTGCTTGCTTGCCCGGTGATGAGCACACACAGTGCACTCACGGACCGTGCAGCCAATATTTCCATCGATGCTGGGCCAATAGACATGCCAGCGAGACAAAACTTTCATGTGGGACATACCCCAGGGCCCACAATGTAACAAACTGAGCAAGTGATGTCGAAAATTTAGAGGGATGACCACCCGATGGGCATCCGACTCTGTGGCCAACGGAAGGACATCGTCAACCGTAAATAGCCTGTGGGACAGGTGACGCCAGGGGCTGAAGTCAGTCTGCATCTGACGAGTAATATAGGAGGACCAACCGTGGACCTCGTAGCGGAGAACGTGCCGCGAGATACGGTCTCGGCATGTAGGCGTGGCAATGTGAGCAGTCATAAGAGGCAGACCATCCAGTACATGCCGGCAGGATGGGGGCCTGCTGGGGAGACGTGAAATAGCGTCTGCATTAGCATGGTGGCTGGTGGGCTTATACCAGATGGAGTAAATGTAATTCGATAAAAATAACGCCCAGTGCTGGAGACGTTGAGTTGTTGTCTCTAGTAACTAAGGGTTTTTGTGGTCCGTCAGGAGGGTGAACTATGCCCCAAAGAGATAGATGTGAAATTTTTGTATGGCAAACACTATCTACAGGGTCTCCTTTTCAATCTGGGAGTAGTTCCGTTGTGCTGGGGTAACGTCTTAGAGGCATAAGCGATGGGGTGTTCTGAGCCATTGGTATTCCAGTGCGCAAGGACTGCCCCAATGCCGTACGCTGACACATCAGCTGCCACAACCAAGGGGCGATCTGGAGAGAAGGGAGTAAGGCAAGGGGTGGACTTCAGCATCGTCTTTAAACAGAGAAAAGCCTGGTCGCAGACAGGTGTCCAATCAAAAGGCACTCCTTTGCGACGCAAGTGATTGAGGGGTGGAACAATAGAGGCGCTTGGGGTAAGAACTTTAAGTAATAAGTAACCTTGGCCAAAAACACCTGGAGTTCAGATAAGTCCTTGGGACGATGAAGGGCCTCAATTGTCATGACATTGCGATCTGAAGGTCGAATGCTATCTTTGCTAAGCCAGTGACCTACGTATTCCATTTCTGGTTGAAAAAAACAACGCTTGTCCAGCCGACAGCGTAAACCTGCAGATTGCAGAGCGAGAAATACGGCGCTGAGGTTGTGCAAATGTTCCTGGTGGGAACACCTGGTGGCCAAGATGTCATCCAGATAATTCATGCAGGCTGGGACAGGTTGCGTAAGCTAATCCAGGAACTACTGGAAAATTGCTGGCGTTGAAGAGCCGCCAAATGGAAGGCGCTTGTACTTGTACAATCCGAAAGTTTTGTTGATAACCATGATGTTCTGGGAATCAGCATCCAAGGGTAACTGATGGTATGCCTCAGCCAGGACGATCTTCCAAAAGTACTCGCCCCCCACAAGCCTGGCAAGAAGGTCTTCCTGTCGGGGATTGGGGTAAGTGTCCACTAAGGACTGACCACTGACAGTAGTGCTGAAGTTCCTACACAGCCGAAGGGACCCATTGGATTTCCGCATGACCACCAATGGTGTCGCCCAAGCACTGTATGTCACAGGCTCCAGGACGCCATCAGCCTGGAGCCGATCAAGTTCCTGCCTGACTGCCGGCCGTAAGACCACCGGAATGGATCTGGCCCGGAAAAAGCGAGGTTGTGCATCCAGCTGAAGTGTGATGCGCGTCAGAAAACGTGAAGCACGCCCGAGATCCGTTGCAAACAATGATTAAAAAGCTGAGCACAGATCGTCCAAGTCCTGAAAAGGAACAGTCGTGGAAATAACCTTAACTTCTTCTGAAATTGAAAACCAAACAGCTGAAACGCATCCAGGTCAAAAATGTTCGAAGCCGACGGATGGTCGACGACAAACAGGGTAAGCACCTGGGGAACATATTTGTTTGTCGCCCGAACGACGAACTGCCCACTAAGGTGAACGGAACCGTTGCCGTAGGCGACCGAACGCCGAGAAGGAGGTGACAACCCAGGGGAGCCCGTGCGAGCATACGTCGCCATATTAATCGGGGAGACGGTGGCCCCAGTGTCGACGTGACAACTGACATCCTCAGTAAAAAGGCGGAGCGTGAGAAACAGCTTCCGTCCCGATGGGTCCTCCAACGGGACGACCGATTGCAGAGCACGCACTGTATCCTGGGGCCCAGTAGGGGCAGGACGGGAGCGAGCTGAGTGACTACAACGAACAGATGGGCTGTGGCCCTCCTTCTGACACAGTGTGCACGTTTTCCAGAGGTGGGGGCAATCAGCTGGAGAGTGTGCGCTAAAGCAGTGTGGGCAACACGGAAGGGGGCCGCGCGACTGGGCTGAGGGTCGACCGGAGGCTCTGATGCCGCAGAGACGTCGCACAGCGAGGAGTGCCGGCGGCGCTGGCCTCTGCTGGCCGGGCCACGTCTACGTCGCGAGGGCGGAACCCGCCGAGACGCCGCGATCGCCGCCACCTGCGGCCGCGCCACGAGACGCTCGTGAGAGGGCAATGCGGAGAAGCTCTTCCAACGGGGGATTATCGAGTTTCAACGCCGCAGTGCAGACCACAGGATCGGGAGCCAGCTGAACCACCACATCCCGGATCAGGGAATCCGCATACGGAGCCTTGCACTGCTGATCGGTGCAAGTAAAATCGCATCGACGGCTGAGACCTGCGAGTCCTTGACCCAGGAACGATACGATTTACCGGGCTGTTTGTGACACTGGTGGAACTCCAGCCGAGAGGCAACCTCATGCCAGCGCTGTGAATTATAGTTTGTCAGCAAAAGGCATATGTCCTGGAAAGAGAGAGCCACAGGATGGGACAAGGGTGCCAACTTGCGGAGAAGAAAGAATGTATATGGGGAGGCCCAAGACAAAAACAACAAACGCTGCAAGGGGTCATCCGTAACTCGAAAAGCCGTGAAATGTTGTTTCAGCCGATGTAACTATGTTTCCCAGTCTTCTTAAGCGTCATTAAATGGTGGGAACGACGGCGGACGTGGGAAAGCATCGGACACCCGTGGACTCGGAAGCTGTTGTGGTAATGCGTACTGGGCATCGACTTTGTCCGTTATCAACCGCATCAACTTTCGTAAGATGTCTAACTGGAGCTGCTGCTGCATTAGCTGCTGCTGTTGTTCCAGAAGACAGACCAACTTAGCCTCCGTGTCAACTACTGCTACCGTTTACCTAGTCACCAAAATGTTGTAACCACAGCAGGAACGGTCGCGGGGTTGCCGCTAACGAAAACGCGGCGGGATCGAACGGGAGCAGCAAGGCACCAACACCGACAACAAAGTACTAAGCAACGGGGTCACAAGAGATAACCGCACGAAATCGAAACAATGTCCACTCATAAACGGGAAGTAAGCACACGCAACGTAAACACGATGTCTGTAAGTGAGATATCGACCAACTCAAGGTGAATACCGGACTGCCTCGCTAAGTGAGAGGCAGCCTCCTAAATACACGACAGCGTACGTCATTGTTGGCCGCTGGGACCACGTGCTCCACAGTGGTGCCCTCACGTTAGACTCGGGGCCAGGAGCTCGTGCAGCCAAAGCTTACGGCGCGACTGCTGCAGAGACCTCTAGTGGTCGTCGAGTTCCATCCCGTCTGGCGCAGATTCGAAACCCATCGCGCTCGGTACTACATTGTTATCCGTGTCTATTTTTGAGATATGCATATTGGCCATGGAAATACTGTTGACATTTTTCTTGTCATCCTTCCAGAACGACCTTAAGAAAATAGGACATGAATTTATTTGCTGGCAGGAAATGAAATACTTTATATGATCTGTGCAAAATACTGTACAGTACAGACGATGTGCCTGGAAATGGACTAGATGTGACACCTTTCCCACCCAATAATGCAACTGATGACCTGTGAGATCAAGATCCTTGCCTCAAGGACAACCTTTCTCTTGAAAATTTATCAGTAAACCAACTGAATTCCAGCGTTTTCATAACAAACTCTGATATGAGTAATACAGCCTTCAATCGCAATACAAATAAGAATGCAACATCATCTTCTTCAACTTCTATTGCTCCCAGACCATCTGAATCGTCAAACAATCATGTATCACACTCTGTGTGTTTATCTGCTCTTGAGTGTAGAACAAGGAGAAAAGTATGTTCAGTATGAATCGAGGATGGGTGATTCAACTCTGTCTCATACTGAATGGCGCTTCACGTGATCAGGGAAAAGTCCATAAGGATCGTAGTTACACAACAAGCGAATAGGTGATTGCAGTGAAATTTAAATCATTTTGTTTATAAAAATTCTTGTTTTGAGTGGTTACATAGCGGTCGCAAGGAGGAAAATGTACTGGAAACCAAAAGATGACATTCACAATGACACTGTGGCGAATTTTATACAGAGAGACATATCTGATTTCATTATAATAAATATACACGTTTATAACAACGACTGATTAGATAAATCCGATCGTTTTGCAAAAATCCGACACCTACTGAGTAAGGTGAACAAGTTTCAAAAATTTGGCTCAAATACCATAGAAAAACTCCTGGAAGAATTACAGAGGAATACAATGGATTCTCTGGAATGCTTACTTAAAGTCACACTCAAAATGAACGCAGTAGTTCATTCAGCACCTCTTAGACACGACTGCCAAGGCCTAAGTGGAAAAATCAGTTCTGTGAATCACGTCTTGTTAGATAAAATGAATACTTCTGGAATGTGTGTAGGAGGAGACTGTCTCTGAATTTCGAAGTTGAGCGTTTGGAAACAAAGGAATATACAGCTCATGGTCTCAATTTAAACGGCCAAGGAAAGATTCGTTTTTGCAATAGGCTTGCCTCTTTCATACACATGACGAAAATTTTAAAAAAAGCCAGTACGGAAATAAAGGATACACAAAACAAACAAACAGGTAAAACTGATTGTCTTGACGATAGTACCAAACAAGAGAAGACAGACAGTTATGGTCCAATACATGAACAGAAAAAAACTAAAAGAAAGAAACAGCAACAGACTTACCGAGCTGAATTTCAAACCAACAAATATAGCACAAGACAAACATAATATCTCCAGTAAAGAAAGATATAAAACTCTAGTTGAATTACCAAGTTAGAGTGTAAGTATTATGTGCATGTACAGGTCACCAGATGGAAACAAAATGTGTTCCATAATCACATGGAGGAGTTTTTGGAAGAAATATACTACGTCAAGAAAAATATAATTATTTGTGGTGATTTCAATACAGATTTCTCAAAAGCCAATAAATTCAAGCATGATGTAAATTTCCTACGCTAATTCAACATACACTCAACTGTAACTGAACCAACTCAAAAAACAGCGATGTCTGCCTCTATCATTAACCGCATTTCATCGATACATGTAAATCTTCCAATAACGTACAAGTGGTAAACATCGGTTTTAGTCATCATTATACTCAAATTCCGATAATGAATGCTGCAGGAAAGTGGAAGCTCGATGGAATGAGATGCGTTGCAAGGAATCTGAATATAAAAAAATGTACAAGGATGAACACTGGGATGCTGTATACGACTGTAATGATACCAATGAAAGAAGTCATCTGTTTATGGTCACATATAAGCATTTTTTTTAAATAGCTTTTCCCAGGAACACAAAAACATTCAACTCTGTTCAAAAAACGAACAAGTGGATCACAAACGAGATAAGGGTATAATGTCAAAATAAGAAGAGATTGCATGGATAATCGAAGCAAAATACTGATCCTTATTTGACTACATATTTAATACTGAAGTTTTTTTTCAGTTGTTTCAGGTATTTTGATCGTCCAATAAAACGACACAAACATTGTTATCATGTATGATCAAATTTTGTCTCTCAGCCTACATGGACGTTTATCCAACGAAAAGAATGAAGGGTGCCATTGGCTCAACCGAATGTTCTTCAAGCTTACTACAAGCATATAGGAGGTGATGGACACGCTGATCGTAACAGATCGCTTTATCGCACATCTATAAGTATTTTTTTTCATAATAGTCCTTCTACTTGATACAGCTGTTGAAAATGCCTGGCTTCTGTACAGACCCAATAAATATAACACAGTTCCCCTCATGTTTAGTCGCAGAGTAGAAACAGTTGTTTTGAGGCCAACAAATCGGTTACCACTTGGGAAGGGAGAACTACTTAACAAAATGCGAGTCCTTATATCATGATAAAGAACACTACATTGCTAATTTGACAGTGGAGGAAAGAACAATGAAACTGAGACAGTTTGCAGAATGAGTAGCAGATTTCTACAACAATATGTACACAATGTGATTTGTTGTTTTGTAACATCGCACACCAAGAAAAACTTGTGAATTTTTTTTTCATAAAACACTCATCATCCTGACGACCATTCATAAGGTTGGGCTATTATGCACAAGCTGAAAAATTACTTGCAAAAATGCAACATTGTTGTAATAATTAGCATTCATTAGGAATAAATGAAACTGTTTCAAAATAAATATGACAAAAATAATTTACGCTTATGTGGGTTAATAACTTGCCACTTTTATCATAATTATTAATGACCCATCACCATTGTTTAATACTCAGTCATAATAATTTATCTCCCAAAAATAATGATTATCAACCACCAATCCAACTACAAGACTGATTCATCACTTGTGTTTTGAACGGAGTACTGAGAGCGTTAGACCAACACCTCCCTCGTGTTCTGTCTGTCTACCCGTGGCCTATGGGTCAGCTCTTTATGCAAATTCGTTTTCTGCAATTTGCAATACGATATTGTGCCCAGTCCATTTCTCCAACCAGGCAACTACAAGACTGACTCATCACTTGTGTTTTGAACGGAGTACTGAGAGCGTTAGACCAACACCTCCCTCGTGTTCTGTCTGTCTACCCGTGGCCTATGCCTCAGCTCTTTATGCAAATTCGTTTTCTGCAATTTGCAATACGATATTGTGCCCAGTCCATTTCTCCAACCAGGCCATGGCCTAACTGCCTTCCTCATTCGCTATGTACAGTTAAAGCCTAATTATTAGAATTTGCTGATTTTTCCAAAAAAATACACACTTATTAAAATCGTAAATACACTACTTAAAATTTATAACATATACCATATTGCATTATTTAAATATGTTACATATTCAAACAGTTAAAAGCCTACTGGACTTAATGCTTAACATCCATCTAGTACTTAGACATGCATTAAAAGCAGTGGCTTCGATATGCATTAAAAACAGTCACAACGCCTAAGTGTAGTTCGACACCGTGACGTTGAGTATATGTAAATAATGATATGGAACTAGGAACTTTCCCACAGTTATATCACACACACAATTTCTCACAGTTACCACTAGTAAAAGTACTTTGGAGGAGCTACAAATTGTTTAACGCGTCTCCTGTTAGATGGTATATACTTACACTGACTCACTGCGAGATAGGATACAGTAAAAAGTTTTTATTGCGCTGACTAAAGTCCACAGTGTGCCGACAAGTGTCCATGCTGGCACCAGCACATTTCCGCGGTCAGGGACGGTGCGATCTGGCGCACCAAACATCGCTGGAGGATCCCGCCACAGAGGACGGTTGGAACAGCAGGCTCTTTGCCTCGTAGCGCCCATAGGCAAGGTAAACCTTTTCCTGCGCTTGCCGCAAGGGCCAGTGCAAATGCTTGACCAGTGGAATCGCCGGCAGCCACTGCACGCCTCCGTCTCCTGGCTCGGCTGCGGATGAGCTGACCAGACGCGCACCGCAGCTGCCGCCACCGCCCGTGGTCCCAGCTACAGGCTGATACCGCGAGCGGCTGAGGCATCCGTCCAGACTAGAGATGGGTAGTTGGCGGACGAACGGGTGCAAAGCAACGGTTCACCAAGATGAACGAAAGTACCGAGGAACACATTCCAAGGAACGATCGGTTCCTAGTTCACTTCGGTCGCGGCGGTCTACTTATAGTTCCCGGGAACGAGGAACGATCGGTTCAAAGTTCACTAGTTCACTTCGGTCGCAGCGGTCACTTCGGCTGTTCTCGTTCCAGCCTCGGTCGCGTGCTCGTCTCAGTCTCGGTCTCCCTCGGCCGCACTCATTCTTCGCATGACCACCTGTCTCAGTTCCACTGCCGACTGCTCCTAGTTAGTTCAGTATCCAGTTGTTCGTTTCGTTCACTGCGCTCACCTATTTTACATGTGTTCCAAACTGTTCTTGCACTTGGCTCAGGCTATTCAACGTCCACGACCGGTAATCAAAAATTTTCGTGTATCTTTCATATACAAAACATCACATTTAGGAAGGCTCTAATTACTTTTAAGTTTGGTTGTTTCCAATTTGCATTACCTGCTAGTTTGGTTTCTTTGAAAAAAAAAAAAAAGTGGGTTGTGGGTCATTTTGGCTCCGTAGGAAAAGCGTTGCCTCTCCATTTGAAAAGACACAGATTGCCATAAAATCGTATTTACTTATTATCTCAAAAACATTTGTTCAGAAGGGGCTTTCAAACCAAAAACTTTATTACTGCGAACTTTTTTATTATTATTATTGCTGCATTGACTTTAGTAATGCAACATACAAACCTAATTTTTACTAAGCGTGTGACGCAAGTTTGAGAAAACCACATTTTATTTTATGCTTCCATAAAGTCTCTACTTCGCCTACGAACTCAGAGACAACGGGAAGTATATATAGGGTGTAAACGATTATTGTTTACAACGTAGCGTAGCTATGTAGTGCAAGTCGAAACGAAGAATTTTATACAAGACACTTGTGGTCTATTAACTTGGGAAACAGCCACCAACCGGTTTACAAGACTACATGAGCTATAGCCCATGCGCATTGTGTGAGATTTTCATGTTCTCTTCTCCAGCTCTTTCCACATCGTCATCGATTGTTTCGCAATTGTTGCTTTGATTAGCTTCTTATTTCTTCACTGCCTAATTATTACATGTTTGTCTGTTTGTTGTATCTGCTCGTAACGGGCAACACATCGTCCGTAATTGGCGAGCAGTCTGTACTCGGGACCGGTTTCCCGTGCGCCACCCTATATTTTTTCCCTGCGATCAGCCACACAAGGCTACGGATCGCTATACGAGAGGTTCTGCAGAATCACAGAAATTACTCCTAAAAGTATGTAAGAATTCTGTAATGAATAAAAACTCTATACTCCAGGGGGGAGGCAAGGGCCCCCTCTTGGTGCCCTCCATCCTTCAGTCACCTACACTACTAGCTTTCAGTCTTTCATAAGAACCATATACCAAACACAAATGAACGGTGAACGAGTAAAAATGAACGGTTCCCAAAAAAAGAACGATCAGCAGTGAACTAGTTCCCAAGGATGAACGAGTTTGCCCATCTCTAGTCCAGACAGTTGTCCGCAGTGAGGGAGACTACAACAGTAGATTCGCTATCGTTCTTTTAAAACTCCGAAACAAATTATAGGAGTGAATTTGCCGCACTTTTGACGATGTGCTACCCGTATTCTGATCAAAAGTATTCGCACCAGTATTGTAGCTATTGGAGCGCCAGCTTGTCCCTAATGATAGTCGTCGCGTGCATTTTTTCAGCTGGTTTCGCTGATATTTTCAAATTTCATCTGCAGTCAACATCGCCAAATACTGCTCATCACATCTTTAATGCAGCGGAAAGTGTTAGTTTGTTTCATGCTACGAATAAAGTGATTTTACGTCGTTATTCGATAATCTTAATCAGTAGTAAAGCGATCATCATTGTACAACATCTGTCTACAAGACACATGTGCTTGCTGGTGTAGTCACACAGATGTTATGGCAATGTGGAGTACTGAGCTAGGATGTACGCTCTGCCAGTGGGTACAATATTGGACAATTACCATATTGTCAAGTAGCAGTTAAAGAAATAGAACTTCTGGTGACGATAAGGAAACAATTTCGAAATCAGTAAGACGAAATGTGCTATGTGTCTAAAAGACTTGATTCTTCTAACTGGCATTCCAACTACTCACTAGCAGCTATTTGCCATGTCAACACAAAGATACGATATAGATAATCCTAAAACAGAACTTTATGTTTGATGAGTGTACTTCTAATAACATTCAGCTCAATTTTCAGCTTTCTGCAACCGAATCATGTAACTCTAATCTATTCTAGTCTCAACCGGACATCTACTGGGGTGATAACACGTGCATCATTCAGCCTCTCTGATGTAGAGAGTAGAATAGAAGACACTGATGGAAACCCACAAGGAGCAATCTGTACGGTATTACTGAAACACTGAGTCTCAGGAGAGGTGCAGGTGTAAACATAGACTATTCCCAGAACTTGTGTATCCGAAACCTACGGGAAACAGTTTCCCACACAGCCATAATGAGTCAGGTTTCCTTAAATTACTTGTCGCGAAGTCGAGGACGGTTCCACTAACTAAGTGGATTTCATTACCCAACCTGGCCAAATACGCCCTTCTGCTCTGTCTCTAATAATACTGACGTTGGTACGTGAAAAATTGTACACTCCCTCACTATGATAAGTTGAGAATACTGCAATTGAATGTGAACTCACTGGTTCGTCCCCACCACATGCTAACGCATGATTTGTGCAATCAATGAAGGTCTGGAAATGCACTTGTCTGGTGTGTCTCACGGTTACTCGGAATAGACCTAGACCTCTGGTCGTTGAAGTTGGTGTAATATGACGTAGTGATACTATCACAAGGGCGTCACACGATGAAACTGCCTCCCGACGCTAAAACCGGTCGTGCAGGATCTGGAGGACCCAGTGGTACACACCTGTATTTCCAGTGCCCTCTGCCGCCAGCAGCAGCGACCCAGCTCACTCGTGCTTGCAGCCACTGTGCTGTACAGACGCCGCCTGCCACGGGTTCCAACTCCACCGTTTACGCTTTAGTACAGAGAAACTTTGCCTTGTGGACACAGTGGAGCTGTCACAGCTGGACTCTCTCTCTAGTCGCATTACTTGTAACGAGTCTTCATACGTTTGTAAAAAAAACAAGTTAAGTAAATCTTGTGTTTTTTGTGTTGTCTTTTTCTGCTCCTGTGCAGCTTTCCTGCGGCGACGGCTGCCACACCCCTCTGCAGCCCAGCTCTCCTCACCACTGAGTATGAAGTCCTCCCACACAACAGCTGGAGTGCAGGTGGTGTCCGGTACCGAGACCACTTTGTCTGATCAGGCTGGCTTTTCCCGAGCGAGTTGCACCCCTACAATCGACGTATGGGACAATTACTGGGAGTCATGCAGTTTGTTTAGGATGCACCTCTGACAGTTTACTGTAACCCTTACACCCTCACATTGACGATTTAACTCAGAAATTTTCACGCTATTCAATACCCAAGGATCAATGCTGACTTTCCTAGGAGCGAGTTACACGCCTATGTTCGAAGTATGGAAAACTATTTGGGAGTCACGTAGCTTTTTTTCCGTTGCACCACTGCCAGTTTACTGTAACACTCCCACCCTCACATTGACGATTACACAAAGAAATTGTGTCGCTATTCAATAGTAGAGGATCCATGCCGACTTTTCCCCGAGCCAGTTACACGCCTACATTCGACTTATGGACACTTCCTGGGAGACATGTAGGTTTTTGCGATGCACCACTGCCAGTTTACTGTAACCCTCGCACCGTCACATTGACGATTTAACACAGAAATTGTGTCGCTATTCAATACTGAAGGATCAATGCCAACTTTTCGGCGAGAGAGTAACTCGCCTACGTTCGACGTCTGTAACACTTTCTCAGAGTCATGTATCATTTTTACGATACACCACTGCCTTTTCACTGTAACCCTCACATCCTCACATTGACGAATAAACACAGAAATTGCGTCACTATTCAATACTAGAGGATCCATGCCGACTTTCCCCGAATAAGTAACGCTTCTACGTTCCACGTATGGAACACTTCCCGGGAGTCATCTAGCTTTTTTCCGTTCCACCACTGCATGTTTATTGTATAACTCACACCATCACATTGACGATTCAACACAGTCAGGCAGCAGTAGCCGAACGCAACAGACGCAGCAATAGATATGTAAACCGCTTTTGTGACGTTTACGAGTTCCTAACCAGGAGCGAATTTTATTATATCATCTGTGTGCTTTAATAATTTAGTTTCTTGAGTATCTGTGTGTAAATTTAAAATTTAATAGCCATAGGTCACGCGTTTTCGTTTGCGTCAGAACGTAAACCGATCTTGTGATATATTACAAGTTCCTTATCAGGGGCAAATTATTTACTTTCACCTGAGTGCTTCGGTACTTAGGTTCTTGAATATCTGCGTATTACTAGACACAGTTCGTGCGGTTTCGTCAGGGTCTGCAGTAGAGTTGCGCAGCACGTGCCGATAGTCCGTTTTTCTGAATAGTTTGGGATGGACAGGTACTGCGATTGTTGAGTGCAGATGCGAGCAGAGTTGGTGACACTTCGCTCTCAGCTTCAGGCTATGATGGCTTCAGTTACACAGCTTGAGGCTCCAGTGGATGGGCACCACTGTTGTGGGCGGCCGTGGGGATCCAACGGACGTCCAGCGCGTCAGAGTCCTTCGATCGGTCCTCAACGGTGGCCAACCCAGTTACTGCTCGCACTGAGGCTGACCCCTCACCTGTGGTCGAGTGGGAGGTCGCCCTGGGGCGAATCAGGCGGCGAAAGACATACCAGGCGGCCGCACGTAAGGCCTCCCCGGTTTGTCTGACAAACAGGTTCCAGGTGCTGTCTGCGGCTGACATTGTCGCTGAGCCGGATGCTGTCGCCTGTACTGTTTCAGAGGAAACCACTCAGCCTGCAAGATCCAGGCAATCGCAGAGGGTGGGATTATTGGTAGTTGGGAGCTCCAACGTTAGGCGCGTTATGGGGCCCCTTAGGGACTTGGCTGACAAGGAAGGTATGGAAACGAATGTGCACTCCGTTTGCATACCGGGTGGAGCCAGATGTGGAAAGGGTCCTCCCGGATGCCATGAAGAGCACAGGGTGCAACCAACTGCAGGTGGTTGCTCAAGTCGGCACCAATGATGTGCGTCGCTCTGGATCAGAAGAGATTCTCTCTGGTTTCGAGCGGCTAACAGAAGTGGTAAAGGCTGCTAGTCTTGCTTGCAAGATGAAAGCAGAGCTGATCATTAGCAGCATAGTCGAAAGGACCGATTGTGGACCTCCGGTACAGAGCCGAGTGGAGGGTCTGAATCAGAGGTTCAGACGGTTCTGCGACCGTGTAGGTTGCGGATTCCTCGACATGCGCCAAAGGATGTTTGGGTTTCGGGTTCCGCTGAGTAGGTCAGGTGTCCACTATATGTAGGAGGCGGCTACACGGGCAGCAGGGGCTGTGTGGCGTGGACAGGGTGGTTTTTTAGGTCAGATGGTCTCGGGAAAACACAAGATGGGCTTTGGTCACAAAGGGTGCAGGCTGAACACAGGAAGAACATAGATACAGAAACCATTGGTATAACTTTGTAAATTGTCGTAGCTGTGTTGGGAAACTACCGGAGCTCCAAGCGCTAATAGAAAGCACTGATGCTCAAATCGTTATAGGCACTGAAAGCTGGCTAAAGCCGGATATAAGCTCAGCCGAAATTTTTGCGAAGAACCTAACGGTGTTCCGAAAAGATGGGCTAAACACGGTTGGCGGTGGCGTGTTTGTTGCTGTCAGAAGTAGTTTAACTTGTCGCTAAACTGAAGTAGATACTTCCTGTAAGTTAGTATGGGCGGAGGTCATTGTTAGCAACCGGGATAAAATAATAATTGGATCCTTCCAGTTCAGACGATACAGTTGCTGAAAGGTTCAAAGAAAACTTGAGCTTGATTTCAAACATGTACCCCACTCATACGATAATAGTTGGTGGTGACTTTAATTTACCCTCGATTGTTGTTGTTGTGGTCTTCAGTCCTGAGACGGGAGGTACGCATAAAATATAGCCCGAAATTGTGCTAAACGCATTCTCTGAAAATTATTTCGAGCAGTTAGTTCACGAGCCAACCGAATAGTAAACGGTTGTGAAAACACACTTGACCTCTTAGCAACAAATAATCCTGAGTTAATAACCGGCATCAAAACCGATATAGGGATTAGTGAACACAGGGTTGTCATAGCGAGACTGAATACTGTTATCCCCAAGTCCCCGAAAAATAAGCGAAAAATATACCTATTCAAAAAAGCAGATAAAAATTCACTTGACGCCTTCCTGAGAGACAATCTCCACTCATTCCAAATTAATAAAGTAAGTAGACCAGGTGTGGCTTAAATTCAAAGAAATAATATCGGCAGCAAATGAGAGGTTTATACCAAATAAAGTAACAAACGACGGAGCTGATCATCCTTGGTACACAAAACGGATTAGAACACTGTTGCAGAAACAACGAAACAAGCATGCCAAATTATAACAGACGCAAAATACAGGCAGACAAAGACACAAGTAAAACTGCGATCATAATGATTATGCCATGACATATTGGAAAAGAGCAATGGACCAATTTACGACTGAAATGAGAGAACGTTTTGCTGAAGAAAATATTTGTCATATAAGATTGAACATACTTTTGCTCTCACAGCTACTGAAACATGATCTGGCACATAAATTGAATCAGTGCTTAACTGAACTACCGTTCCCTGAAGAAGATTCACTCTTTGAGATTAAAATGAGACAAATGGGAGAGATTCTTCAATGCAAGCAAACGAACATGAACGCCCTTAATGAACGTGATTCTGTTACGCAAGAGTTGTCTGTTTGTCCTAGATCTTACTATCCTACCGTGCACACGCTGTACAAAAAGATTCACTCTTTGAGATTAAAATGAGACAAATGGGAGAGATTCTTCAATGCAAGCAAACGAGCATGAACGCCCTTAATGAACGTGATTCTGTTGCGCAAGAGTTGTCTGTTTGTCCTAGATCTGACTATCCTACCGTGCACACGCTGTACAAAATATTTGCTTGTCTACCAGCATCTATTGCCACTGTAGAAAGAAGTTTTTCAACATTGCGCCGTACAAAAACATGGCTGAGGTAGACAATGGAGGAGGATCGACTTAATGGCTCAGCTCCGTTGAACACTCATCCTGACATTCATTGTCCTATTGACGATGTAATTAACCAATTTGCTAGGACGAATAGAAGCACAGAACTCATCATTTAAGGAAGAGAACCACAATTGTAACTTTTTTATATCATAAGATAGCATTGTCTTGTATACGTGTATAATCACTTTAAATAAAATTTCTTTAACTTTGCACGTGATTTCATTTTTTTTTTATTACGGGAAAAGTAAAGATACCTCAAGATATCTTTAGCGCCCCGTCATTGAGGTTTCTCTGTATCCGCCACTGTTTGTACATAACGGTGTAATGAAGATGAATTAATAAATGGTGTCTTACTTGAGGCGGAATACCTGTCCAAATTTTCTCAGAGAGGGCAGAAAGAAAGAAGATCACCAACATCCAAATGACGACTTAGTTTTTCTATACCCTAACATTTTTCAACATTTTCTGTGTAGTACTCACTGGGTAAGTGGCAAGATGGCATGTGAAGTTGTATGTTTTGATAAAGTAAAACAAAAGTTACAGCGAAATGGTGAAAAAGCGATTTTGTAGTGATTGTAATGAGGAAACTGCGAAGTTAAATGAGCGTTTAATAATGGATACATGAAGATGTGAAAATTCCCACCTAACAAATGAAGATTCCGTGCTGCGAAAGCTACAGGCATCGCGAGTTACTGACTCTCAAACAAGTATAGTGTACTCTCAGTAACTGCTCGCAGTGAAGGTAGTAAATTTACAGAACTTGATAAAGATGTAATTATTCAAAAAACACAGTGAGAAGTACGAAAGTAAGATACAACACCAGATCCAAAAAATGTAATGAACCTCTGAAAGTTATCGTAACGAAAAAAAAGTTAATCAGAAAAACGGATAAGTTCATAGTGTGAATATAATCGTGCCAATGCAGTCAGTGACACCTTCAACGAAAACTATAATGCTGGTGATTCGAAACATACAATAAACTGCAATGAGGTTTTACCCACAGATGGCCATGGAAGAAATCTAGCTGAAATCGTAAGTGCCGGCCTGTGTGGCCGAGCGGTTCTAGGCGCTTCAGTCTGGAACCGCGCGACCGCTACGGTCGCAGGTTCGAATCCTGCCTCGGGCATGGATGTGTGTGATGTCCTTAGGTTCGTTAGGTTTAAGTAGGGGACTGATGACCTCAGATGTTAAGTCCCATAGTGCTCAGAGACATTTGAACCATTTGAAATCGTAAGTAACTCAATCATCCTCAAGAGGGCAGTGTTGTGAAACGCAGTGGGAAAACAAACGTCGTAGAAGAGGCCGACTTGAAAGGTAAAATGCTGCGAGGTAATGATTTTATAGTTTGTGTAAGGGGTGCGAATGACGCGGGAAGCAATGAAGCTGATGCCTGCATTGAAGCTCTGGAGAGTTTCCTTGAAGAAAACATGACTGCCGCTACTGTCCTGCACCGGGACGATCTGACCTACAACTCGTGCGTAAACAAGAAAATAACAAAAACAAATACTATAATTAAGGCACTATGATCAAACTATGGAAATTGTTCATTTCTACTTGAATTGTGAAGGTAAACGTTCTTTGTGTGAAAAATTAAACCAATTAATGAAAGAAAGGACCGAACTGAAAAGCCTTTTTTGTAAAAACAGTTCGTTCAGAAGTGAAGCAAACAAAGTACTTGCCAACAACATCATAAACTCAAAATAATGTACAGAAAGTTCTGGTCGAGGATAACGAATTATTTAGGAATGGAGGAGGCAGAAGCGTTGCGTCGTCGACAGATAATCACACAAAAGGCACGCAGCTTTTCTTTGGGCGGATCCATACATAAACCGAAGACTGATTGTGAACTTATGCAGCATTCTGCATGCACCGGTATCGACGATTGTAGTCTCTTTGGTTCTGATTGTCTAATGTTTGTTCACCAAAAAGTTTGTGAAGTTGTGCTCCGCATATAACTGAGAATATTAAAGATGCTCACACCAGAAAGTGAGAGTTAGATCATTGAATATTGTTCCCTAAAGTGATGACCCCGTAATGAACGGATTTTTCTCGTTTACACTCCATTTACACACGAATCCTGCCGACATGAAGATGGAAGATCTAGTTTTGCCATCCGATTCTGGTGTCGTACAGGCGTCTGCTGCTGCTGCATACGTCGACAGCGGCACCGACGGTAACAGATTTTCCAACATTAAAATTCCACCCTTCTGGCCCACAGAGCACAACTTCGGCTTACGCAAGTGGACACCATTTTCAGGCTGCACGTCAGTGCGTCGGATACCGACATTTACTTTCATTATTTCTCAACTGGATTTGAGTGTTATTCAACAACCGGACGATTCATTTTCTTGTGGATGCTGGCTCGGAAATTAGTGTTGTTCCACGAGAGGAAGGTGACTACCAACAGTCCTCCAATCCACCGATGTTGCCGGTGGCAAATACTTCGCAAGTTTGGCAAAGAGATTTTAAAGTTCACATTTGACGACGAGTTTTCCCTATGTGGACATTAGTGGTTGCTGATGTTTCAGGCCCGATATTAGGAGCAGACTTTCTCAAGCACTTTGGTACGCCGCTGCCTGGCGAATATGCGTTTCTTCTAAGCTCGCGACCGCGCCCGGCTGTGTACTGCGCGATGCCGCCGATTTCGGCCGCGTAAAATTTTCGGGTCGTCCGTGCCGACCACGACACGTGAGTTGTTACCGACTCCATTTTCGCCCGAATGCAGAGAGCACGTGTGTGCGCTACAAGAGAAGACGCCGGCGCCATCATGTGACAATTCTGAGCTTACTGCATTACAGGTGGAATCTGTGACTCTTAACCAAAAAATCTGAGAGATCAACACCTCGTATGCGAAGGAAGTATAGAATGTTGCTAAACTACGTAAAGGAAACTCCGATTTGGAACTGAAAGCGGCAACACAGGAACAGCGGTTAGAGAACAAACTCGCGGAGCTACGGTGCCTGCGTGATGCAGCCACTTCCCCTTCCTCTGACCCCCCCCCCCCCCCCCCCTTGGTCTTACCGCCACCGGACAACGACCTCGGTCAGCTGCTTCTGTCTGTGACAGTTCCCGGCACTGACAGAGCCTGTTGTGGCCCAGGACAAAGAGAGGCTGCTACACATACGCACTACTACTGGCCCACCCGCTTAGCTCCTGACGCCACTAAAGATGCGTTTGATGGTATGATATCTTATGGCGTGGTGTCTACATCACACAGAGGTTGGCCATCGCCGTTGCAAATGGTAAAAAAAGGAAAACGGATCGTGGCGCAATTGTGGGTATTACAGGAGTCCCAACGATCGCACTACCCTTGACAGGTACCAAGTTCCCAATGTGTCTGACTTCAAAAATAATTTGAGTGATGCCGGTTTCTTTAGTGTCATTGATTGCGCCAAGGCTTTTGCGCAGATTCTGATGGGGCAAACGTAAGACGGCTGTGACAATGCCATTTAGTCTTTTCCAACACAATGTTACGCCTTTTGGCCTTCGAAACCCGGCCTCAACTTGGCAGCTTTTCGTGGATGAAGCATTGCGTGGGCTCTCCTTTCATTTTCTATTATCTTGACGACACACTAGTATTTTCTCACGCAATGGAGGAACATATCAAACATTTGTGGTGCAGTACTATCGAGACTGGACAAGTATGGAATCAAGATAAATATAGACAAGTGCGTCTATGGAAGACAGAAGATTGAGTTCCTTGGTTCCATTATCACACGGTCTAGCATTTCTCCAAGTCCAGTTAAGGTAGCAAATATCATGTGGATGCCACTTCCTATAACTTTTAAAGCCCTCCATCGATTTCTAAGAATAATCAATTACTTCAGCCGACATTTACCACATTTAACTAAGACGCAAGGCGCTGTAAATGAATTGCTTAAGAGCAGGTAGCAGGAAAGTCCCTCGGAATCTGGAGACTGATAAAGCTTACGAGTCTTTCAAAATAGCTTTACGAGACGCCACACTCCTCACTCACCCTGTCCCCGAGGCCCCCATCATCTCGACGGTAGACGCTAGTCAGACTGCCGAGGGTGCCCTGCCACAGAAAATGGTTTCGTCCACATGGCAGCCTTTGGCATATTTTTCTAAGAACCTGTCAGAGAAACAGAAGTGTTGGAGTGCATTCGACAGAGAACTCTGGCCATTTACTTGGCAGTTAAGCACTTTTAGCCATGACATCTTGGGTTATCGGGTGTTCTGCCAGATACCGGCGTCATTCTTGGACAATATTTTGGTAACCTAGCTCGTAACCTTCATCAGGTGCGGCCTGAGATTGCTCCTCGAGTGTGATATGGCAGATGCACATATAAATCAAAGATCGATTGTGAAGTTATGTTCCACTCTGGATGCACCGGTATGGACGAGTACAATCTCTTTGGTTCTGACTGTCTAATCAGCTCGTGAGAGAGTGGGGAGCTGTCCATGGGCTGGGTAGGTGTGCAGCGTGTAGAGGGGCACATGGCAGAAGACTGAGCATTCAGTTTCTCAGACTATGGCGTGAGATGGCAGCACACAACTAGCCGACATGTATTGGGCAGGGGTAATGGGAAAGGGGTGGCATACACACACACACACACACACACAAACACACACTATTTGGTGGGGGGGGGGGGGCAGTGAGTTACCTTAGGTTTAGGCGAGAGACGTTACAGGAGCGAAGCATGTGCTGTAGTCCCCAGCCACAGGGATCATACCCAGATGCAAGACCTGCTCTATCCACTTACCCAGCACCTCCTACTCCAGTCCTGTCACCGGCTTCTCCTACCCCATCAGAGGCCGGGCCACCTGTGAAAGCAGCCATGTTACATACCAGCTCCACTGCAACCACTGCACAGCATTTTACATTGCTATGACAACCAATCAGCTGTCAACCAGAATCACCAGCCACCGTCAAACTGTTGCCAAAAGCAAGGTGGACCACCCAGTGGCACAACATTTGTGATTTCAATGGCTGCTTCACAACCTGTGCCATGTGGGTCTTCCCCACCACTGCCAGTTTTTCTGAGCTGCGCAGATGGGAGCTATCGTTACAGCACATCTTTTGCTCCTGTAACCTCCCTCGTCTAAACCTAAGGTAACTCGCTGCCCCCCCCCCCCCCCCCACCACACCAAACCGTGTGTGTGTGTGTGTGTGTGTGTGTGTGTGTGTGTGTGTGTGTACACCACCCCTTTCCCATTACCCCTGCCCAGTATGTGTCATCTAGTTGTGTGCTGCCATCTCATACCTTAGTCTGAGAAATTAAGTGCTCAGCCATCTGGCACGTGCCCCCTCTAACTGCACCCCTAGCTAGCCCATGGATGGTACACCACTCTCCCACGAGACACTAGACACTTTCCCCCAACCAACTCCCTGCCTCCCACCTCTCTCCATCCCTCACTCCACCCCACCCCAGCCTGCCTACACCCCCACCTCACCCCAGTACGCTCACCGTGGGCCAGGAAAGAGCTCGCATTTGAATGAGCACACTGTACGGAGACAGACATGTGCATGTGCGTGTGTGTGTGTGTGTGTGTGTGCTTGTGCTTGTGGGAATGCGCGCACGCGCGTGCGTTTTTGCATGTTTCTCCTACAGCTTGAGAAAGGAATTCCATTCCAAAAGCTAGCAAAGTAAAGTTCTGTAACTCTTGTGTGTGTATCTATTAATGATGCTCCACCTCTGCCTTTAGGTGAGTCATCTCCTCTATTCCTAAATAATTTGTTAAACTCAAAATAATATCACAAAAGTCCCAAAATATTATCAACAAAACTGAACAAATTGACAAATATATAAGTGGTAGTAGTTCTCATACTAGAGTGAAGAAATGGGTAGTATCAATTTAAGTAACTATAAAACTGTCGGTGTCTATTGTAGGAAACAACAGAAAGGTGGTTGTGTTGGTATTCATGTCAAAAATCATGTCCTACGCAAAAAAATTGTTTGGGTACATAAATTCGCATGTGAGTTGATTTTTGAAATAGCTGCAATAGGAATAAACCTCAGAAACAGAAGTTTGATAAAACACAGCCTGTACAGATTGCCTAACAATAACAAGGAAGAATTCTTTTGTCATTTAGAGGAACTCATTGATAATCTCTCACCTCATAAAAAACAGACTATAATAGCATAAATTACCTTAAAGAATGGAAAATACAAGATGGAATGTAACAATACTGTGAAAAGGAAAGTTGCTACTCACCATATAGCAGAGATGCCGAGTTGCAGAGAGACACAACAAAAAAACTGCCACAAATAATTGCTTTCAGCCAGTAAGTTTTTCTTCAGAATTAGACAGCAAACATACACATACAAACTCATGCAAACACAACTCACAGACACATGACTGAGGCCACATTGCTCTTCCGAAGAAGCCCTTACTTACTGAAAGCTATTATTTATGACAGTCTTTCTGTTGTGCCCATCTGCGACTCGGCATCTGCACTGTATGGCGCATAAATTACCTTAGATATATTAATATGTGACTGTCCTATAATTGCACTTACGTGACTTCAAAACCAGTAATGACATGTGACTCTCAGATAAAGCAAACTTAAGCAAGGAAGACCTCATAGTTAGAACTGTTGAGAACTGCATTTCAGAGTGTAGTGCATTAGATCTAGAGCTTCATACACACAAAGAAATAGTATCTCATGAGGACCTATTTACATATGAAAGACAGCTAGACTGTCATACATAAAAGGAAACCCTGGTACACATAAGCTGGCTTCAGGTAGGTCTACACTAAGCAGAAGATATTAATGAAAAGTGGAATGAATTTTATACAAGAGTAACCCATTTCTTTATCAAGCATGTCCCGTGGTCAAAATATTAAGGAAAACTGACAGTTCCGAGAACCATAAATTTCCCTTTAACATGATAAAATTAAAGGAAGATATGAAGGATTTGTCTATTCTTTTTAGAGGCACCAAACTGCAGTACTTCCAATCTAAATACAAACCCTGCAGAAAAACCTACAGGGAAGCACTCAAGACATTAAAAGCACAGATGTATGTAGCAATATTAAGGAAAGTTGCTACTCACTATATAGCAGAGGTGCTAAGTGACAGATAGGCGCAGCAAAATGTCTGAATGTCTGCCAGTATATAAGCTTTCCCCAATAAGACCTTTGTCAAAAATAGACCACACACACACACACACACACACACACACACACACACACACACACACACACACACACACACAACTGCAGCCTCTGGCAGCTCAAACCACACTGCGAGCAACAGCAACAGTGCATCATGACAGTGGCAACTGGGTGGGGATAAGGAGGAGGCTGGGGAGAGGAGGGGGAGGGATGGCAGGGTAGGGGGGAGGGGGACAGTGAAGTGTTTCAGGAGGTTAGACGAAGGCAGGGAAGAGGTAGTGGGGGGGGGGGGGGGGGGGGGTTGTAGAAAAGAAGGGAAGTAAAAAGACTGGGTGAGTTGGTGGAATGAGGGCTGTGTAGTGCTGGGATGGGCACAGGGAAGGAGCTGGATGAGTGTGGAAAATGACAAACGAAGACTGTGGCCAGGAGGGCTACAGGAATGTAGGATGTATTGCAGGAAGAGTTCCCACCTGCACAATTAAAAAAAGCTGGTGTTGGTGGGAAGGATCCATATGGCACAGGCTGTGAAACAGTCATTAAAATGAAGGATGTCGTATTTGGCAGTGAGCTCAGCAACAGGGTGGTCCACTTGTTCCTTGGCCACAGTTTGTCAGTGGCCATTCATGTGGGCAGACAGTTTGTTGGTTGTCATGCCCACATAGAATGCAGCACAGTGGTTGCACCTTAGCTTGTAGATTACATGACTGGTTTCACAGGTAGCCCTTCCTTTGATGGGATAGGTGATGTCTGTGATTGGAGTGGAGTACGTGGTTGTGGGAGGATGTCGGGGACAGGTCTTGCATCTAGGTCTGTTACAGGGATATGAGCCATGAGGTAAGGGGTTGGGAGCAGGGGTTGCATAGGGATGGACAAGTATATTGTGTAGGTTCAGTGGACACTGGAATACCACTGTGGTAGGGGTGGAAAGGATAGTGGACAGATTATTTCCAATTTCAGGGAACGACGAGAGATAGTCTTAATACTGGCAGAGAATGTAATTTGCCTGCTCCAGTCCTGGGTGGAACTGAGGTACTAGGGGAATGTTCCTCTGTGGTTGGACGGTGAGACTTTGGGAGGTCATGAGAGACTGGAAGGATAAGGCACACAAGATTTTTTTCTGTACAAGACTGGGAAGATAATTACCATCTGTGAAGGCCTCAGTGAGACCCTCAGTAGGCCCTATATTTTGAGAGGGATCGCTCACACTGCACGTACAATGACCACAGGTGGCTAGGCTGTATGGAAGGGACTTCTTGGTATGGAACGGGTGGCAGATGTTGAAGTGGAGGTATTGCATGCAGTTAGTATGTTTGATATGGACAAAGGTACTGATGTATCCATCTTTGAGGTGGAGGACAACATCTTGGAAGGTGGTTTGTTGCATTGAGTAGGACCAGGTGAAGCAAATGGGGAAGAAGCTGTTGAGGTTCTGGAGGAATGTGGATAGGGTGTCCTTACCCTTGATTCAGATCACAAATCAATCAGATCACAGATCAATGAATCTGAACCCGGTGAGGAGTTTAGGACTCTGGATGTTTACGAAGGATTCCTTCACATGTCCCATAAATAGGTTGGCATAGGATGGTGCCATGCAGGTTCCCATAGCTGTACACCAGATTTGCTTGTACATAATGTCTTCAAAGGAGTAGTAATTGTGGGTGAGGATAAAGTTGGTCATGGCGACTAGGAAGGAGGTTGCTGGTTTGGTATCTGTTGGGCGTTGGGAAACGTAGTGTTCAACTGTGGTAAGGCCTCTGAAACCAGTGTACAAGCTCAGCAGCAACCACTGTGCTGCATTCTATGTGGGCATTGACAACCACCAAGTGCTCTCTTTGCATGAATGAGCACCGACAAACTGTTGCCAAGAAACAAGTGGACCACGTGTAACACTTACATTGACTAGAAGGACATTTATTTTATGTAACTGTGAATCTGCAATTTACGAAGTGTGTGCTCATTTAAACTCCTTGATGTATGGCAAGAAAATTATAGTTTTGTAATGTATATATGAAAAAGCAAAAGAATATTTTGAAATGATAAATTATTATAATATGAGTATGTTCATAAAGAGAAAATGTTTGTTAAAAGCTGGTTCATGCTTAGTAATTGTTCATACTTAGCATTTGTAACATGTAAAAACTGTAGGGAAGTCCCTCTGCAATGGAAGTGGCATGGCATTATGTAAAAGGCGGGTTTGGCAGTAAAACTGAGGGGTTCCTTTGTGTGAATGGCATGCAGTATGTGGCTAGCCTTACCACAGTACACTTCGACAACGCTAAGAGAGGCAAGCGGAAGCAACATTATAAAGGATTTGCCTCGGATGTGGATCTGGCCATTATTTGGTATTCATGGCATAATGGAATGGCTCTAATATGTTGAAAATCTGACGCCAAGAAGAGGTTTTAGAGAGCATTTGTACATCAAGAGCTGTGCGTACAGTTAGCCGCCATGTCGCCTGCCACCTATCTTTGCCACTACTTCACAAACTTCATACATTCAGTGAAGTAATGTATATGGGCACGGACCAGTTAATTTGTGTGTCGTTTCAGTAATAACCAGATAAAACCTGAATTTGTGTCCAGAACCACGTTTTCAATCCTGATCTTGAACCTCAGCAGGGTCCTCATTTAAGTGCTACTAAAACCGAGAATTCTGATTTAAAAGAACAATTCTTGCATTCATGTGTTTAAAAGTGATTTTTTTGTCTCAAGTAAAAGGAGTAGTAAAAGTTAAAGCTAAAACCACAGAAGTGAAGTTGGATAGGCTTCCGCTAAAGTATCCTTAGTTTATTGTAAAATATAGCTTTGTAGGATTACAGTGCTAGATTGTGTAAATATTATTGTCTAGAATACCTGCTTCACAGGTGATTAACAGGCAAATACATACAAATCTTTAATGAACAGATTTATGATAGCAATGTTAGAAGTGAAGTTATGCTCATTTTTCAAAAATTGTGTGGTTTTGGTTTCTATCATGAAAGTTTTTAAGTTAATTAAACCCAGTGTTGTATTTTATTGTCTTGCAAAGTAATTTAGGAAATACTCCAAGTGAAGTGAATGATTGGCCCTTTTAATTAGTCTTTACTACTGCAACAATCAAAGAGCATTGACTGCTGAAACAATACCAGTTTATTGGTCCACATCATATTTTCCACATATTAGGAAAAAATTGAACTATTACTGTTGCTAAGGAAAACTGATACGTGTAGAGGAGCATAAACAATGTATTTATAATATTATTCATCTTTATTCATGGTTTTCATGTCAGTCAAGATACTGGAATACTCTCTTTCAAATTCTGAAGGTGGCAGGGGTAAAATACAGGGAGCGAAAGGCTATTTACAATTTGTACCAGATGGCAGTTATAAGAGTCGAGAGGCATGAAAGGGAAGCAGTGGTTGGGAAAGGAGTGAGACAGGGTTGTAGCCTCTCCCCGATGTTATTCAATCTGTATATTGAGCAAGCAGTAAAGGAAACAAAAGAAAAATTCGGAGTAGGTATTGAAATTCATGGAGAAGAAGTAAAAACTTTGAGGTTCGCCGATGACATTGTAATTCTGTCAGAGACAGCAAAGGACTTGGAAGAGCAGTTGAACGGAATGGACAGTGTCTTGAAAGGAGGATATAAGATGAACATCAACAAAAGCAAAACGAGGATAATGGAATGTAGTGAAATTAAATCGGGTGATGCTGAGGGGATTAGATTAGGAAATGAGACACTTAAAGTAGTAAAGGAGTTTTGCTATTTAGGGAGTAAAATAACTGATGATGGTCGAAGTAGAGAGGATATAAAATGTAGACTGGCAATGGCAAGGAAATCGTTTCTGAAGAAGAGAAATTTGTTAACATCGAGTATAGATTTAAGTGTCAGGAAGTTGTTTCTGAAAGTATTTGTATGGAGTGTAGCCATGTATGGAAGTGAAACATGGACGATAAATAGTTTGGACAAGAAGAGAATAGAAGCTTTCGAAATGTGGTGCTACAGAAGAATGCTGAAGATTAGGTGGGTAGATCACGTAACTAATGAGGAGGTATTGAATAGGATTGGGGAGAAGAGAAGTTTGTGGCACAACTTGACCAGAAGAAGGGATCGGTTGGTAGGACATGTTCTGATGCATCAAGGGATCACAAATTTAGCATTGGAGGGCAGCGTGGAGGGTAAAAATCGTAGAGGGAGACCAAGAGATGAATACACTAAGCAGATTCAGAAGGATGTAGGTTGCAGTAGGTACTGGGAGATGAAGAAGCTTGCACAGGATAGAGTAGCATGGAGAGCTGCATCAAACCAATCTCAGGACTGAAGACCACAACAACAACAACAACAAGATAGAATCCCCTCATGTCCAAATTTAGGTCTGTACTTCATGCAGTGACATTTCAGTATTTGATTAAGTAATGCTTTTGAGTATGGCTGTCATTAGTATGAGCTTGGTGCATATCTGCTCCCCATAATTTACTGGTGCGTGTGTTATTGGTAACTGCTGCTATACCGGGTACACAATGTACTGTCAGTTAGTATCCTGTTAGCTATTCAAAGTGAAATCTCAACGAAAGTAACTCAATAACCGATATTCAATTTTCTCAAATATATATTTCCAAATTAATGTGCCTGATTGGGCTGGCAACTGTTCATTTTTTTCATTCATTTACAAATTTACCACTTTCATTAAATCCTGAGGTTAAAGTCCATCTGGTTTTTCTGTTAATTTCACCAAATTTCAAAATTATAGTCCAATACCTTTGTCCATTAAACGTACGTGCTGTCAAGCTTCGAAATCCTCTAAGAGGGTAACATTAGCACGTTTCACGGAACATTAGAGTGTTATATGTGACAGGACCAAAGGTTCGGTTGTTAGGTAAGAGTGATATACGTTTGTGAGCTGTGCTGTGGCTTGTGTTGGTGCTGTTTGTAGGTTTCCGCCCTCTGTCTGAGGCCAGATGGTATGGTTTAGTAGGCACGGTTGCAGTTCTTCATCTTCTTCTCATGGTGAATGGCGCCACTCGGTTTCGCAAGCGTTGCCTGTCGGCTAGTGGCAGCAGTGGCAGTTATCGATATGTAGTAACTGTTGCCATATCTTTGGGGCGACATTGTTGTTTTTCTGGGTCGTGTGAGTGGGCTAGTTCAGTTGGGGATTCAGGAGGAGCCAGATCCACACAGTGTGAGAACACGCCAGGACTGCTGGCGGCACACACGGACTGCCGGATGGAAGGGCCGTGGTCACGAGGGTCACGACCTCGTCGCAGACCGGATCCAGCAAGTTTTAAAATGAGTGGATTTCAATTCCGGTAGAGAAACCTCCACCACTGTGATATCTCGCGGTTCTCCAGTGACTTGGGTTCGCGTTGCTGCTCGTAGTGTCGCCGAGGTGAAGAGCAGCGAGTGGAGTGCTTGGGGAAGGCGGATCTGATTAGCTTTCCTTGACTTCTTACTACCATTTACTGCGTTCAACTTGTTACAATTTGTTAAGTTCAACCAGTGGTAAATTTTTCTTGTCTGTTGGCCACTAACATCCCAGTTATCTACCCTGGGGGTAAGTGTATGTAACTGCCACTGCTGTCCGGTAAGGTGTGTAGCTTTGACAGCTTTCTTGATTGTATGCTAGTTGGTGATTCTTCTGCTGTGGTGGTAGTGATTCCTTTCTCGTTCCGGGCACTCTAAGTACAGTATTCTGGGGACATAGTGCAGACTGCCGGTTACGACTTTGGCGTATCGTTCCGTCGTTGCATTTGGTTTATCGGACGTCAGGTAGCTTCGGCAAGATTATCGTCGGTCATTCGTTAGACTGCCACTAGTCTGAGTTACCATCTTGTGAAGTAAATGCAACTCTCAGCTGCCTATCTCTCATCACTCGCAAAAGTGCCTGTTTCCGGACCTACTCAGAGGTCGATTCCTGGAGCACCGTCTGTGGCCCCTCGGTTCTTGTAAGACATGTTTGTTCTAAAAGGAGGTCTGATGGCCAGTAGTTCTGTGTAACGCTCCTTCAGTCCACGCCTTCTGTGGGTATAATCTGCCTCAGTACCCTTTAAGGAACTTATGTACTGGTTCTTGTGTTTTATTATTGTATTATTTATTACAATACCTTGTAATGCGTGCATTAAAGGTTATATATGTCTAGTTAATAGTTCCATTCACCTTCTGTAATAAATCTAGGAGTGCAGTGTTCAGTGGATGTTACGGGTTGTGTTACAAAGTTTACCATCATTTCACCCATTTGGTGATCAGTTGCTTTTTTTAAATTAACCTTTGCTATTGTATTTGCTGTTTTGTAGCAGGTTTCTAAGTTTTTTATATTATTGCCGTTCCTGGAGTGTAAGGCCTTCTGCCGTGATTGTGGTCATTTACCGTAAAATTCTAATTTGGTTTTTGTATTTTAGCAGTAAGCCTTAAAACCTTATTTACTGCCATTCCTGGTGTCTGATTCCTTCTGCTGTGTTTGTGGCAACTTGCCTTTGATATTTCAATACCTAATTTGTAAGTTGATTTATTGCCATTCCTGGCATGTAAGGCCTTCTGCCCAGATCACAGTGGCTTGCTTTTTAATGGTGATTTGCTAAATTGTAACTCACTGAATACACTATTAGTTACACAGTTGTTTATTCCTTCATTAATAACGTGTGGTATTTTTATTTATTGTTGGGGCTGGAATTACTGGTTTAAAATAAATTGTGTGTAACAGTAAAAGGCAACCAGTAGTAACTGATTACGGCCCCGTCCACAATCGTAACCGAATCCTGCCTTCCCTTGACTAACACCAGGTTTCAGTTAGTGTTATACACCCTGTTGCTGAGCACACTGCACAACATGGCATCCTTCATTTCAACGACTGCTTCACAGCCTGTGCCATATGGATCCTTCCCACCAACACCAGCTTTTCCGAACTGTGCAGGTTGCAACGATCCCTGCAATATATCCTACATTCTCATAACCCTTCTACATCAACCTTTGTTAGTCACTTTCTTACCCATCCAGCCCCTTCCCTGTTCCCATTCCAGCACTACACAGCTCTCATTCCCCCGACATACCCAATCTTTTTACTATCCTCCATTTCCGCTACCATCCCCCCCCCTCCCCCCCTCCCGTCCCACCACTCCCCTGCCCATCATCTAACCCCCCAACTGCACCTAGCTCCCCTATCCTCTTTCCATTTCGTCCTTGTGCACTCCCCAGCAGCACTTTGCTGTCCCTTGCCCCTACCCTGCTATCCCTCCCCCTATCCACCCCAGCCTCCTTCTTGCCCCCATCCAGTTGCCACTCCCATCATGCACTGCTGCTGTTGCTCACAGTGTTGTTTCAGCTGCCAGTGGCTGCAGTCATATTGTGTGAGTTGTGTTTGCGTGGGTATATCTGTCGTCTATTTTTGACAAAGGCCTTGTTAGCCGAAATCTTATATTGTGAGAGTCTTTTTGTTGTGCCTATCTGTGACTCAGCATCTCTGCTATACGATGAGTAGCAGCTTTTCTTTCCATAATAGTGTTACATCCCATCCTGCATTTTCCATTGTTTGAATTTTGTTGGATGGCTTTTCTTCGGTCCTAACCCAGTGCTGTTTTCCTTTGTTACTATTTTCTAATGCATTACTATACTCAATGTCCATCCTTCTTTCTCTTCTTCCCTGTGTTTCTCTTGTCACCTTACAAACCACACTGCATGCTGTACTTACAAGCCACATTGTATCAAATGTCTTGGCCGATCACAACAGACCGTGCTGATTGTTGCTGCAGCATCTTATGTCCCGCATTACTTCCGCCGATATCATTATTCCTATACCTTCAAATTGATCACTCTCCCTGCGTCACTCTCCCATATTTTTGCGTGTTATTTCCTGCACCTCTCTGGAGCCACACAATCTTTTGTCTCATACTACGAACTCCTCTCCACCCCCGACTCTTTCTCCACTCTATTTCAGGGAGCTCCCACTAATTTCACCTCATCCAGTCACATCTGCCATGCCCCTTCTTCACACTTATCCACTCTCAGACCTACTATCCACAGTAAAATATTTTTTTTGTTATTATATCTTTTCTTTGATCTAATTTTGAGTTCACGCCAATTTTAGTGAGTGTTTGCCGTTTGCTATCGTTGACACCCTCAGATTTCATCTTGTTTCCCCCTTTTTCTTCCATTTCTTCCTTCTCGTGATTTTCCCATGCATTTGGGTGTAGTTTTCTGAATTTTTTCGGATGTAATTCTACATTATTTATGTAATTTTTCGCATTTTTAAACACCACCTTGCTCTTCCATCTGCGACAATACAGAAAAGTTTCCTTATCCCTAACCAGATCCCAATCCCACATACTGCTCCTGCATTCTTGCTTAGCTCATGGAATTCCCTGATATGCCCTTATCATCAAATTATGATCTCCGGCTGCCATACTTCCTTCCACAATGATCCCCACCTATTCACATTCCACCAATCATTAGCTCTCACCAACATATTCCTGAAAAACCATATTGACTGAGCCCAAACCTCTTTGCAGTACCATCTCTCCATCTGCAAGATTCTCCTGCTGTGCAATCCCAAATTCCTGGAACCCATAACACACACTGAGAGTCTTGCCCTCTAGAGTAACATGCACAATGCCATCTCAAAAAACTCTCCATCCTGCTCACTTCCTATCCCCGTTTTGTAGTATCACTGTCCACCACCTCTACAACAACCTCCAAACCTTCCCCATGTCCCCTCATAGCTGACAAACCCTATCTCGCAGAACTACTACATTTACTCTACCCTCTAAAACTCCCTCCCACCACCAGACAGAATACAGAACCAAAAAAGACCCAAAACACAGTCATGAACCTTTCTTCCAGAAGCCTTAGCCCCACAGAAATATCAGTCCTTTCCAAAGGCTTCATCTTTTGCTCCACTCCCAAATTCAATCATGCTGGACTCATCAAAGACCTTCTCTCCTTCTCCCGTCCCTACAGTGGAAACACTTTTTACACCACCTTGCTCCTTCCATCTGTGTCAATACAGAAAATTTTCCTTATCCCTAACCAGATCCCAGTCCCACATACTGCTCCTGCATTGTTGCTTGGCTCATGGAATCTCTGCTCTTGTATCTTCAACCTATTACCCGGAACATACCAACCACTTCCTTTGCCAACTCTCTACAGTTCCTGTCTCTTTACAACATGGTGCCCTGCTTGTCACTATTGATGTGACCTCCCTTTACACTACCACCCCCCACCCATGCCTATGCCCTTACTGCTGTTGAACACTATCTTTCCCAAAGCCCAACAGATACCAAACCAGAACCACCTTCCTAGTCGCCATGACCAACTATATCCTCACGCACAATTACTTCTCCTTTGAAGACATTATGTACAAACAAATACAGGGTATGGGTATGAGCACCCACATGGCACCATCCTATGCCAACCTATTCATGGGACATCTACAGGAATCCTTCCAAACACCTAGAATTCTAAACCCCTCACCTGATCCAGATTCACTGATAACATCTTTACGGTCTGGATCAAGGGTGAGGACATCCTATCCACATTCCTCCAGAACCTCAACAGCTCCTCCCCCATTTGCTTCACCTGGTCCTACTCAACCAAACAAACCACCTTCCTAGATGTTGACCTCCATCTCAAAGATGGCTACATCAGTACCTCTGTCCATATCAAACCTACTAACCGCCACTTCGACAGCTGCCACCCGTTCCATACCAAGAGGTTCCTTCCATACAGCCTATCCACCCACGGTCATTGTATCTCCAGTGATGAGCGTTCCCTCTCGAAATATACCAAGTATCTCACAGAGGCCTACAAAGACCATAATTATCCTCCCAACCTTGTACAAGAAGAAATCTCTTGTGGCTTATCTTTCCAGTCTCCCACAGTCTCACTCCACAACCTACCAAAGTCTCACTTTCTGGCCACAGAGGAGCATTTCCCTCATATCTCAGTATCAACCAGATCTAGAGCAACTAAATTACATTCTCCGCCAGGGTTTCGAATACCTATCATCAAGTCCTGATATGAGAAATGTCCTGTCCACTATCCTTTCCACCCCTACCACAGTGGTATTCCAGTGTCCACTGAACCTACACAATATACTTGTCCATCCCTATGCAACCCCTGCTCCCAACCCCTTACCTCATGGCTCATATCCCTGTAACAGACCTAGATGCAAGACCTGTCCCCGACATCCTCCCACAACCACATACTCCACTCCAATCACAGACATCACCTATCCAATCAAAGGAAGGGCTACCTGTGAAACCACTCATGTAATCTACAAGCTAAGGTGCAACCACTGTGCTGCATTCTATGTGGGCATGAAAACCAACAAACTGTCTGCCCGCATGAATGGCCACTGACAAACTGTGGCCAAGGAACAAGTGGACCACCCTGTTGCTGAGCTCACTGCCCAATATGACATCCTTCATTATAATGACTGCTTCACAGTCTGTGCCATATGGATCCTTACCACCAACACCAGCTTTTATGAATGTGTAGGTGGGAACTGTCCCTGCAATATATCCTACATTCTCGTAACCCACCTGGTCTCAATCTTTGTTAGTCATTTTTCTCACCCATCCAGCCCCTTCCCTGATCCCATCCCAGCACTACACAGCTTTCATTCCCCCAATGCACCCAGTCTTTTCACTTCCCTTCTTTTCTGCTACCCCCCCCCCCCCCCACACCCCACCCCTCCTCTCCACTGCCCATCATCTAACCCACTGATTGCACCTAGCTGCCCTACCCTTTCTCCACCTCTGCTCGTGCTTTCCCCAGCAGCACTTCACTGTCCCTCATCGCTACCCTGCCATCCCTCCCCCTCCCCACCCTCACCTCCTCTTTACCCCTACCTAGTTGCCACTCCCCTCATGCAACGCTGCTGTTGCTTGCAGTGTGGCTTCAGCTGCCAGAGGCTGCAGTCATGTGTGTGTGAGATGCGTTTGTGTGTGTGTGTGTGTGTGTGTGTGTGTGTGTGTGTTTGTGTGTTTGTGTGTGTGTGTGTGTGTGTGTGTGTGTATGTGTGTGTCCATGTCTGTGTGGTCTATTTTTTATGAAGGCCATACTGGCCGAAAGCTAATTTGTGGCAGTCTTTTTGTTTTGCCTATCTGCAACTCAGCATCTCCACTATGTGGTGGGTAGCAACTTTCCTTTTCATAATATTATTACATTCCAACCTGGTTTTTCCATTGTTTGACAGGTGTACGCAGAATAGATGTGGCAATCCAGTAATGTCAGCAAAACAGCGTGAAGTATAGTAAATAAAGAAAGTGGGGGCAGTGACAATGCAGTGCGCAATAACAATACAAAATTGCTGAATGACCCAAAGGAAGTATGTGAGAGATTCATAGACAAATTTAGTAAGACGAGTAGGGAGGATGCGATTGACCACCACAGGTGCTAAATCCTGGTAATATCAGTAATTCGTTCTTCACGGGGTGTGTTACAGAATTGGAAATCCAGAAAACTATTTCCAACTTAAAGGCAAATACATCTGGTGGTTGGGATGACATCTCAGCCAAATTTTTGAAAGGTGCAGTAATTAATTCATAAATCCACTACAATATTTAATAAAGAGCTGTTTCAGTGAGAGGTCATTTCCTGACTTGTTAAAAGTCACTAAAATAAGACCAGTGCATAAAAAGGGAATAACTACTGATATACAAAATTATAGTTCTATTTCACTGACATCAATACTTAGTACATTGTTGGAAATGTTACTTCTTAGCCAACTTGAATCATTTTTCTGTAAAGGCAATTTTTAAAAAGCTCTCAGCATGGTTTGAGGAAGGAAGGTCTACAATAACAGCTGTAGCTACTCCCCCCCCCCCCCCCCCTCCCTCCAAACAGTACTAAATAAACTTGAAACAAAGTTATTGGCACCTTTTCAGACTTACACAAGGCTTTTGGCTCTGTAAATCATTCTGTTCTTCTAGAAAGAAAAGTGGCATTAGATTTGTAAGGAGACAATGTGTTAAGCTGTATCATACAGCTCGGGAACATGTACAAACAGTAAAATCAGCTTTTAAAATTCTTAACTGTGGAGTCCCTCAGGGCAGCATTATCAGGCCTTTTTTGTTTATTGTATACACCAGTGATATAGTAACTCCACAAAATTCAAACCTAGTAAATCATTCCGACGATACCTCCTTCATAAGCTAGGGCTCAACAAAACAGTTAGCAGTGCAAAATAATGCAGAGAACATTAGCCTCATCACAGAATATCTCACCAAAAACAATTGGCACTAAATAATGACAAGACAATTCTGAAACAATTGATAAACATAAACTCCTGGGTATTATAGTAGATGAACATATTACACGGAAGGAGCACATCAGCTATATGCTTGTGGCCTAGTTGCTAAAACACCTTTCTATCATAATAGCACCACCTGTCTTTGACATATCTATTTTGGTATTATGCACTCCCACCTATAATATAGTATTGAGATCTCGGATGGGACACCAACAGTAAGCATGGACAGGGCTTTCATAGCCCTGATATGAGCAATTAGGATAATAGCTAATATTAGTAAATGTCAGTCCCGTAGAGAAAATATTTCATTAAGTATAACCTGTTCTCAGGACTATACTGATTGTAAAAGAAAATATAGAGCATAGTATACTCAACAGTGAAATCCATAGTCATAATACAAAAAAGAGACAATTACCGCATAAAATTTAGTAATAAAAGGGAGTCCATTTTCTGCTGGAAGATATTTTTTATAACAGACTGTCACATAGCATCAAACTGTCAAATGGAATGATATTTAAGACAAAATTAAAACATCTGTTAAGTGACAGAAGCTTGTACTCCATCAAAGATTTTTAATGTTGTTGTGTATAATTTACCTTTGTATGTTTATAAACAGACTATGCCCACAACTCTAAAAGTTATTACGGACAAGTAAACCATTTATTATTATTATTTCACTGTTCAGGCTGAAAATTATTATGTTTGATAACATTTAAATTTCAACTTCAAGTTATTTATATATACATAAAGGAGTGATAATTAGGTGTAAAACTTTTTTTGCATTGGTTTACATATGTAGGAAGACATGTGTTACATAACTGAGACATGAAATATTGTATGTTCATGGTATAGCAAAAATTAGGCCTAGAATACTAGAATGAAAAACAAATATTTATTTCATTTTACAGATACCTTGCGTGACACTAACAAGTTATTTTGTGCTGGAAGCTTTATAACTACACTAGCGTCCAAACTTAAAGCAAAAAACTGCTGTTTCTGTGTCATGTGTCTAATTCATGATATAATCACACAAACTGAAGAAATAGGATGAGCTGAGTTAACATGACAGGACCGTGTTTTCACCACTTGGTGGAAATCGGAACATTCTGTCGTAGCTTTGCCATCTACACTGGTGTCTAAAATTAAAGCAACAAACCACTGTTTCTGTTCTGTGTCTAATTTCATACAAACTCTCAACAGATGTCTGTCTGATCATGTTCTGCATGGACGGTGGCATTTTCGTCAACAGAAAACCATTTTAACAATGATGTCAGAGCATCTATCAAACAGACTAGTGTTTGCTGGGTGTTGTAACTGCGACCAGGACAGTCGTGGGGTAGCACTGACAGAAGGGGCGGCAGGACCCATGGAGAGGCCCACAAACAACAACACAACGGACGGAAGAGGATGGACATGACCAACATAGGACAGAACGAATACAACAAGACTGCACCACAGAGTCACAAGGAAACAAACTCATACACGAACCAGGAAGTAAGCAGTCTAGTGCAAAACGAGGGCAAACTGACGTAAGCGAGACTAGACTGACTTGCTGAGTGAGTGGTCGGCACTTAAGTGCTATCGGGGGCGCCGCTATTGGCCACTGGGACCACGTGTTGCACTGTGGTGCCCCCACACTAAAAGCGGGCCAGGAGGCGAGCGCGATGATGAAGATACCTCTATGGGTCTTCGACATCCATGACGTCAGGCGCGGATTCAAATTCCGTGGTGCGTGGTGCCAGATCCCTTCCCCCTGAAACTTGCGCGTAGGGGCGGAGACACCCCAGACGGTGACGAGGTGGGCGGCAGTGGGAAGAGAAACTGGGCGTATCAACCGCTAGCAGCGGGCAGGAAGGGACGCCCGAGGTATCCATGACAGCCGATCCAGAGTCTGGGAGGGGGGGGGGGATGGAGCCGCCGAATCACCCGGAGGCGGAGAGGGCCGCCGGCAGCACCGCAGGGTGACGGCAGCCAGGGGCTGGGACAGTGACTTGAGGACCACGTCCATACCAAAAGGAGGTAGGGAAAGAGGCGGCGGTGCGAGTCCCGTGGCAGCAAGAGGGCGGAGCTGATTATGATGGTGGCGCTCCAACCCTTTCGATGTCTGCACCGACGTAACATGGTGCCCATGGGCTGCGACGAGTGTGGCGGGTGTCCAACCGGCCTTGCGCCCGTACTCACGGGCCCACACAGCAGTGCCAGGGGCATACCACTGTGGGGGCGGGAGGAGGACGGCATCAGCAATTGGAGCAGGGTCCGCGGCTGTCGCCCATGAAGGAGCTCTGCTGGACTGCAACTGTCAATTGGCATAAGTGCGATAGGTGCTCAAAAACAGGGTGAGGGCTAATATGGTTGGAGATGGGTCGACCGCCTTAGACAACTGGTGTTTAAAAGTGCAGACAAGCCTCTCTGCTGCGCCATTGGACGAAGGGTGGAAATGGGGGCTACGGATATGCTTGATATTGTTGGCCTGACAGAAGTTGTGGAAGGAGGATGCTGTGAATTGGGACCATTATCAGAGACCAACAGGTGGGGCAGGCTCTCAATGGTGAGAACCTGAGCCAGGGCCGTGAGTGTAGCCTCCATGGTGGTGGAGGCCATTCGGACGACATATGGGTATTTGGAGTAGGCATCAACGATGAGTAACCAAATGGACCCAAAAAACGGGCCGCAAAATCGACATGGATGCGAACCCAGGGCAGGCGAGGCGCAGGCCAGGGTGCAAATGATTGAGGGGGGCTTGCCTGGTGACGCGCACATACAGTACAGCCATGGAGCAGGCGCTCAATATCGCCATCGATGCTGGGCCAATACACATGCCGGTGAGCCAAAACTTTCATACGGGACATGCCCCAGTGCCCGTGGTGTAACAAACTGGGCACCCGAAACTGCAATTCCGGAGAGATGACCACTCAGTGGGCATCTGACTCCATGGCCAACAGAAGGATATCATCGACCACGGAGAGCCTGTGGGACAGGTGGCACCATGGGCTGAAATCGGACTGCATCCGACAAGTAACACAGGATGGCTACCCGTGGACTACGTAGTTGAGAACCTGCCGCAAGACAGGGTCGCGGTAGGTAGCCGCAGCAACGTCAGCAGCCATAAGAGGGAGACCGTCCAGCGCATCCCGGCGGGCGGAATCAATGTGAAAGGCGAGGACCTCCTGTTGGTCAAAGGCAGGATCGGGGCCCGCTGGGAGATGTGACAAAGCATCCGTATTAGCATGGTGGGCGGTGGGCTTATACCAGATGGTGTAAGTGTAATTACCTAAAAACAATGCCCAGTGCTGGAGACGTTGAGCTGTCCACTCGGGAAGGTGATTGTCGGGCCGAAAAGTGTAACCAAGGGTTTATGGTCTGTCAGGAGGGTGAACTTTGCTCCAAAGAGATAGGAATGAAATTTTTGGACGGCGAACATGATCGCCAGGGCCTCCTTTTCAATCTGGGAGTAGTTCCGTTGCACTGGGGTCAACGTCTTGGAGGCATAAGCGATGGGCTGTTCAGAGCCATCGGCATCCTGGTGGGCGAGGATGGCCCCAATGCCATATGTCGACACATCAGCTGCCACAACCAAGGGGTGATCCAGAGAGAAGGGAGTAAGGCACGGGTCGGACTTCAGCATCGCCTTTAAATGGAGAAAAGCCTGGTCAGGGGCAGGAGTCCAAACAAATGGTACCTGTTTGCGACGCAAGTGTGAGGGGTTGAGCAACAGAGGCAGTCTGTGGCAAGAACTTTAAGTAATAAGTAACCGTGCCTAGAAACACCTGCAGTTCTGATAAGTCCTTGGGACGAGGAAGGGCCTCAATGGCCACGACATTACGACCCGAAGGGTGAACGCCATCTTTGCTAAGCCAGTGGCCCAAGTATTCCATTTCCGGTTGAAAAAAACAACACTTTTCCAGCCGACAGCGGAGACCAGCAGACTGCAAAGCATGAAATAAGGCGCTGAGGTTTTGCAAATGTTCCTGGTGGGAACACCCAGTGACCAAGATGTCATCCAGATAATTCACACATGCAGGGATAGGCTGGGTAAGCTGCTCCAGGAATCGCTGGAAAATGGCCGACGCCGAAGAGACACCAAAGGGAAGGCACTTGTACTTATACAATCCGAAAGGCGTGTTGATAACCATGACGTTCTGAGATTCGGCATCCAAAGGCAACTGGTGGTATGCCTCATCCAGGTTGATCTTGGAAAAGTACTCTCCCTGGGCAAGCTTGGCATGAAGGTCTTCCTGTCAGAGAATGGGGTAAGTGTCAATGAGGGACTGAGCATTGACTGAAGTGCCGAAGTCCCCACACAGCCAAAGGGACCCATTGGGTTTCCGTACGACCACCAGTGGCATCGCCCATGCACAATAGGTTACAGGTTACAGCACACCAGCGGCCTGGAGCCGATCAAGTTCCTGCTTGACGGCTGGCCGTAAGGCCACCGGAAGGGGCGGGCCTGGAAAAAGCAAGGCTGTACATCTGGCTGGAGGGTGATGTGCAATTGAAAGCCAGAAGCACATTCGAGATCTGGTGCAAACAAAGATGTAAATGCGGAACACAAATTATCCAAGTCCTGAAAGGGAACAGCCATGGAAACGACCTTAACTTCATCGGAAATTGAAAAGCCAAACAGTTGAAACGCATCCAGGTCAAAAATATTCGAAGCCGACAGATGGTCAACAACAAAAAGGGTAAGGAGCCACAGAACATGCTTGTATGTTGCCTGGACGACGAACTGCCCACGAAGGGGAATGGAACTGTCTCCGTAGGCGACCAACCGGCGAGAGGGAGGCGACAGAGCAGGAGAGCCTGGCCGGGTATATGTCACCATATTAATCAGGCAGACGGTGGCCCAAGTGTCGACCTGAAAACTGACATCCTCAGTGAAAATGTGGAGCGTGAGGAAAAGATTCCATGCTGATGGGTCATCCTGTGGGCCGACCGATTGCAGAGCATGGATGGTATCTTGAGGCCCAGGAGGGGCAGTACTGGATCGAGTCGAGCGACTATGACAAACTGATTGGACGTGGCCCTCCTTGTTACAAAGCGTGCACATTTTCCAGCGGTGGGGACAAACAGCCCACAAATGGGCAGTAAAGCACTGTGGGCAAGACAGAAGTGGGCCGCGCGACCGGCGACAAGGGGCGACCGAAGGTGCCGATGCCATAGAGACGTCGGAACATGAAGAGTCCCGACGGCGCTGGCCCCTGTTGGCCGGACCACGTCAGCGTCGTGAGGGCGGAACCCGCCGGGATTGCGCGATCGCTGCCACCTGTGGTCGCGCCATAAGATGCTTGTTAGCCACTTGAGCAATTTCAAAGGAGTGGGCAATGCGGAGAATGTCTTCCAAGGAGGGGTTGTTGAGTTTCAATGCTGCAGTACGGACCTCAGGGTCGGGAGCCAGCTGAACCACCACATCCCGGATCAGGGAGTCCACATACGAAGCCTTACCCTGCTGATTGGTGCATGTAAATTCGCATCGACAGCTGAGACCCTGCAATTCTGTGACCCAGGAATGATTGACCAGGCTGTTTATGGTACTGGTGGAACTCCAGCTGAGAGGCGACTACATGGTAGCGTTGGGAATAATAGTTTGTCAGCAAAAGGCAGATCTCCAGGAAAGAGAGAGCCATGGGATCGGACAACGGTGTCAACTTGCGGAGAAGAAAGAACGTGTCAGGAGAGGCCCAAGACAAAAACAATGACCGCTGCAAGGAGTCATCCGTGACTTGAAAAGCCGTGAAATGTTGTTTCAGCCTAGGTAAGTAGGTTTCCCAGTCCTCTTTAGCGTCATTAAAGGGTGGAAATGACGGCGGACGCGGGAAAGCATCGGACACCCGAGGACCCTGAAGCTGGTGTGGTAATGCGTCCCGGGTATCGACTTTGTCCGTTAGCAACTGCAGCGACTTTTGTAAGATGTCTAACCGGAGCTGCTGCTGCTGCTGCTTCATGGGCTGCTGCTGTTGCTCCAGCAGCCAGACCAACTTCGCCTCCACACCAAGAATGACCTCCATTTACCTCGTTGCCCAAAATGTTGTAACAGCGAACGGGATGGTCGTGGGGTAGCACTGACGGAAGGCGCGGCAGGACAAGCGAACAACAACACAACGGAAGAGGACAGACATGACCAACGTAGGACAGAACGAATACAACAAGACCAAACCACAGAGTCACAAGGAAACAAACTCATACACGAACCAGGAAGTAAGCAGTCTAGCGCAAAGCGAGGGTAAACTGATGTAAGCGAGACTAGACTGACTGGCTGAGCGAGTGGCCGGCACTTAAGTACACCATCGGGGGCGCTGCTATTGGCTGCTGGGACCACGTGTTCCACTGTGGTGCTCCCCACACTAAAAGCGGGCCAGGAGAGGGGCACCACTACAGCTTGCTGTGCGATGGTGTAGAGACCTCTATCGGTCTTCGACGTCCATGACGTCAGCCGCGGATTCAAATTCCGCGGCACACGGTACCAGACTGGGTAGTCCCATATTCACAATTGCTATGTACACAGTCACAGACAGTGCAGTATGGTACAGAGGCGATGCCTACCAGACACATTGCAGTGGAGGGCCATAAGAAGAATGGAAGCAGGACAGTCGCAAACTGATGTGGCCCGAAGGCTAAATGTGAATCGTTCTGTTGTTTCTTGGATTTGGCGACAATTTATAGAGACCGAAACTGCATCTCGAAGACCAGGGCAAGGCCGACTGTGTGTGACATCAGAAAGAGAGGACCATTATTTGGCTGTACGGGAATGATGAGACTGCCTTAGTACTGTGCAGCAACTGGCATCTGACCTCACAGAATCCACTGGACATGTTGTATAGAAGCAAACAGTGTAGAGAAGGCTTCGATAGAGTGACCTTTACTGCTGGAGACCTGCTGTATGTGTGCCTCTGACACGTCTTCACAGAAGAGAATGTCTAGAGTGGAGTCATCAACATCCCACGTGGACAGTTGAACAGTGGAAAATGTTCTTTTCACAGATGAGTCCCAATTTGGTCTGCAGAGTGAATCTCGACAGATTCGCATCTGAAGGGAATGTGGAACACAATTTTGAGACCCGAAAATAGTGGAAAGAGACCAATATTGAGGAGGGTTGCTAATGGTGTGTGGAGGGATTATGTTGACCACTCGAACACCTCTTCGTGAAATTTTGCAGGTGAATCGGAAATGTTTAACTGGTGTCAGATATTGTGACGAGATCTTGGGACTTCATGTACAATTACTGCAAGGTGCTGCATGCCAAGACTTCATTTTGATGGATGATAACGTGTGACCTCATAGAGCACAAGTGACTGATATTTCCTTAGAAACAGAAGATACTGCACACATGGTGTGATCCACTCGCTCTTCTTGTTTGCATGTCTGTGATGCATTAGGGAGACCAGTTGCATCACGTCAACATCCACCAACCACTCTCCAGGCCTTGTGAACAGCTCCACAGGAATAATGGGCATTATTGCCTCAACATGACATTGATGATGTTATTTAACAGCATGCTCTGTCTCTGTCAGGCCTGTATTACCACCAGAGGTGGTCACAACCAATATTGAGCACATTAACCTGTTGTCAGAATGTGTGTGCAAATCTGTTAAGTTGGAAGAAACGAAGAACATTTCTGTCTACTGTTAAGCATTTTTCAGTTGTTTATATATATTCTTTACGTTGTTTTTACTTCGTTATCACCTGTTTATAATGTTTTGTGGAAAGTTAAATGCAAACTTGCAAAATTTCTATTCGTTGCTTAAATTTTGGACACTAGTGTACTATCCATTTTACAGCCTGTCATCCTGCAGACAACAAAATGATTTCTATCTTCTGCTTGTCATCCATTTCAGAGTCAAAACTGAGTTATTTACCATGTGACTTGCGATTTTTTAATCTATAGCCCTGTTTTCCATCATTTTTGGTGTGTTGAAACACAGATTTCATTGGTTAATGGAAGTTTTGATGATTACACATGCATTTTTGTCTACTTTGTCATGAAACACAACATTTTCAGTGATTGTATAATATTTTATTGCAGCTGCATAGTGTGTGTGTGTGTGTGTGTGTGTATGTGTGTGGTAAGTGGGGGGGGGGGACGGGGGGGGGGGGGGGGGGGGGGGAGAAGGGCGCGTTACTTATACAGGTATTGATAGTGGCAAACTGAATTTTATTGTGGAGTGATGTATATTCATTTAGTTCATTTTTTTCCTTGGGCTATTGATTTTTGGATATGATATTTCTCTTCTGGTGTTGATTTCTGGTGCCACCTATTGCTAGTTTCAAGAATTTTCAAATATGTTTCTATGATTGTTGTGTGATGATCCTAGGGCATTTGGTGGTGTGTAAATATTGAGTGGTAACTATTACTTTTTACTATTCTTGTAAAATTCCTATACAAGTGGACCATGTACACAGATTGACAGCAATTGCATGTTAATTGGTAGATACCAGATTGGCTATATTTATCAGTGTTAATGGTTCGCATTTCAAGTTTGTTCTGTATTGTGCCGTTAGTTCTTTATGCTATGCTGAGTCCTTGATGTGTGTGTTTCATGACTACATGTTGTTATTTTATATATTGTCTTCATATTATAGCCATTCTATACTCTTCTTTGCTTTACTGTGTTTACTTCTTCCATTTAATCACTTTTATTCACAGGTGTTCTGTTCATTCTGTGTAGTAAGTATCTGAAGCTGGCTTTTTTTGTTTTGGGTAAGTAGATTGGTTGTGGATAACTATGCTAGTGTGTAGGGGTTTCCTGTATATTCTGAGCTCATGTTTAATGCAGCCGATGCACTTAATAGAGTTTTGGTGGTCTTCACTATCTAACAAGAACAATTTTTCAGCATATGTTTAGTGCCTGCCCATGTGGCGGACTGCAATCCTCCATCCCCCCTTCCTCCAAGGGACCTTTCTCACAATACATTTGCCCTACTTATCTGCCCACCCTCTCCCCTATACCCTCTCATACAAACAATTTCTGCTTTTTATGTGGCATATGTTAGTTAAAATGTGTGTGTATGTGTATATGTATCAAATCACTGAAGATGCACGAAATAACTAAAGACAAAACAGTCACAGCTGAACATAAAATGCAAACTTTCTTCATAAAAGCTCAGCCTCAAACGTACACACTACATGAGATTTTAAGGATTTTATCACACTCGTCTCATCATCGTACAGAATAGAAAGCAGGTTCCTACATAAGTGATCACAGTGAAAATGAGGAGTACACCGATTCCTATGCCACAAATGCCACAGACTAAGAAGATGATGTCCTATGTGGGAAAAGGGTCGGAATGGACTTCATCCTGCCAGAGTGACTGACAGGAGGTACAGCATGGCAGGGTGATCATCTCATTTATTGTCCCTCACTGCCAGCCACAGTCGCTCCTGTGTGGCTCTCTGTCTCAGCTCAGCAGCGAGAAGCCGGACCCCCAGGATTGTCTTGTCATCTTCCCTGCAGCCTCCTCAGTTATTTGATCTTCTGCCTGGATTCCCGTGTGGCCCCGGTATCCAGCAGAAGTAGCTGTAGCACATATGATCCCGTGTAATCTGAGAAAAATAAGATACAATATATAAAGATAAATACTTTCAAGATCATACAAAAAAAACTGAGTTAACAAGTGACTAAATCACATGCAATATTCATTTTCTGTCAGTATTAACAATGACTGGTGAGTCTTCTGTCCGGTGCTAAAATATTCTAGATATGCGTGTTGTAACTCAATGATTTTTCTCTTTGTGGAGACAATCAGAGCCCCACTGTACAGGCTGTGTAAATGAACACACACAACACACCTACACACCTACACACACCTACACACCTACCACACACAACACACCTACAACTGCAATTACAGGAATTACCTTTTAGCAGATCACAAACTTTCTAACATTCTTGAGAGAGGAAACAAGTTACTTATCAAATCTTTTATTTTTCCTAATTTTTCATTTCTCCTAATTTTTATTTTTCCTCATGAAATCCTAATTTTACGCAAACAAAACGTCACTACCCTATGTGCCTTCAAAATATTAACACATGTTATGCCTCTTATTAGGACTTCAGCACTGTGATGCACTGTATCGCAATGGTAGAGTGATGCACAGCCCTATATTAACCTAACTGATTAATACTTAAACTGTATAATAATTTAGTGGTTAAAAAATTGGAAGCTGTTTGGACAATTTGTCTGCTGTTTTTGCATGTGATGTATATACAGATGGACTCCACAAGTCTTCATGGCAGGAACTGCAGCATTACTGTGCGTTGCAGTCCCTGTGCGGGCTTTCCGTTTTCTCCTCGAGTCAACATCATGGGTTTCGAGTAGTACGGTATACCACCTAGTAGAAGCACACACTTTCACGATGCGGATCACGAACAGACAAAGTCACTGGAAATATCTACAATGCCATTCTTCTTGTAATGCCAGGGATCGGCACACATACTTATGCGATGTTCCTTGTGTTGATAAGTATGGAACTGGATGAAGATATTGAATTTGGAAGATAATATATAATATTTGTTACAGAAGAAAAGATTTTTATTCATTAATATAAAGCTGAATATTTCTGAAGTTTTCTCGATTCCAGCATAGCAACACTGTATCAGGCATGAAGTCCAAAGAGAATTCTGCTACAGTTGCAGCCATTCAGAGCAAAGAGAAGACAACAAACTGGAATCTCAACACACTTATATTTAAAGGCAAACATTGCAGCAGAAACAGATACCAGACACTACAATTACAAAAATCAAGTTTTCCATTTTACTAAATAAATCCTCAGTTGCTATATGAATTTGACTTTCAACTTAATTGACAATAAACTGGACAGTATGACCATAATATAAATTTGTTACTCATATACGTGAAATGAATGCCCCCCCCCCCCCTCTACCATCACACATCACATTATGCAGTATGAAAATATTGTTGTGAATAAAACTGCAGATGGAACAGAATGAAATGTAATTAAAAAATGGCTTTTAAAAATTTACTTCTCATAACACAATCAAAATATAGTTAATGATTTGATTTCATGCAAGATACTTACTTTACACAGGACGATTATTCAGCTACACCACATATTTGAGAAGAAAAGGGTGCCTGTAAATACTGGGAGTCTAATAACTGAATGACCAAGAGCCCATCTGACCAATACAGCGTCCTGCAAAATGTGAAATAAAAAAAATTAATTGAATACAAGCTTTGATTGAAATGAAGTCCATACATCTTCTGCACTTCAGTTTTAAGCAATATAGTAACATCTACTGACTAAGATTTGAAGTTTCAGTTGTGAGACTGAACAATCCAAAGAACTAAACTGATAAGTTTTTAAAATAATATTTTCAATGAGTTTTCATGGTAAATTAATAATTACCATCTTCGTCAAATGTTGCAAGAGTTAGCTTGCTCAATTTGTTGCTCAAACACGACTGAGGAAGTTCTCGCCGATTCACTGTAGTTAATGGAACCTGTGTATCTGTTAAAAATTGAAACAGTAAAAGCAATACTGCTGTATTTACATCAGTAATATCAAAACACACAATTTTACAATGATTAAATATTTTTTATGGAATGTAAAAGTGATAGAGGAGAAGAAGATTACTCAGAGCAGGCATTACTCAGCAGGTATGTACATTTGACAGTACAAGAAGTGACAGTACCTGAAATTCAAATTTCCTGTCGCATTATGCACGAGTCAGTACCATTACACACTGTACAACACTGCTGATAAAAGTAATGGTCGCCGATAACAGTGTGTGTAACTAACAGAATTATGCCTTATTAACAGAATGAACCACCTAAAAATGCACACAAAAAATTTGCTCAATGTTGTTCCTAGTATTTCAGACAAGGAAAAGGCACTTACAGTCATAAAATGGAATCAAGAGTAGAACAGTGAGAAGTGCCTGAATATCACAGCACTCATGGTGACATCATAATTCAGAGACATAGACAACAGACCAATAAGAGACTGCTCAACAAGAGGATACGAATTGAAGCCCACCTCCGGCAATGTTTGTTTTTTGTTTTGTTGTGCTACTTTGTCTTGTTAATTTCATGTTTCACCCTGATTAAACAAAGGATTCACACCCCTGAATTCTCCAGTATAGCTGTATCGATTCATCCACTGTTGCATGCTGTGCTCAGTAACACCGTGGCAGCTTGGCTGACTCACAAAGACTGGTGACAGTTACGTGGTCTTTGTGTCCCAGCCTCCATTGCCATAAAATATCCTTCCTCCACAAGATCAGTAATCAATGACATAGTCACAAATAGCCTGTCTGCAATCACGCAGGGCTCATCAACAAAGTGGCTGGAGTCAAAAGGAAGTGGTTCAGGTATTCGACAGACACCGTTTCGGTCAATGCAGCTCAATCTTGTCACTTCATGTGGTGATAACGCTTTTGAGAAACAGTTGTTATGTTTCAGTACTTTATCTGTTTCGAATGGTCAGTTGGCTCAGCAATTAGAGTGATTACGTAATAATTGGGACATCACAGGTTCAAATTCTTACACTTACTTTTTTCATTTTTTGTGTGGATAAAGTTGTTCATACAACTGAAGATTAACTTTACTTTAATAATAATTATGGACTTATATAATAATATAGGTAAGAACAATACAATATGTACTTATAGATAATCACAATGCACACTGTTTTGCATTATCATTCAGGCAGTCTCCTGCCATTATCCAGTAACCCATAAACACGTTTTCATGAATATAATCAATGATTTTTCTATGGTTATTAGGTAGAATAAATGTGCATCAGCCAAAGTGCATTTTATTCAAAAAGCATGGTGCAGAAGATCTGAGGGCCTCGAGTGGTTTTATGACCTCTTTTCTTTTTCTTTTAACTAAGGTCTAGTGACCTGAAATCTCTTACTTTTGAGTGTTCTGCAATTGGTCTGTTAAAGTGCCTTCTGTTGCCATAATTCAATAATATAATTGTAAGAAAACATCAGCATCCATGCTGCTGCTCTTTGTAGACTAAATAATCAGCTTTTGACAGTCTTTGTCCTTCTGCCAAATTGTGACACAATTAATTTTTTTATTATTGTTATTATTATTTCTGGTGGAAATGCGGAAGGAGGTGCCCCTGCTTTCTGTGACCAAATGAGGGCTACGCACACCTAAATCCAAGAGACTCAGTGGCTAGCGACCAGCGTCTGTTCACCTAGTGGTGCAGCTCACTGCTTACTCTACTGCTGACCATTACACTTTAGCCAGCGACTCACAAGGGAACATTCCCAAGTGTCAATAAATGATCTTGATGAAACTTGAAGGGTGTGTAGAGGGGCAAAATAGAGCAACACATACTTTTCCGTTTGTGCCCAATTTCACTTTCAAGGGATAAACCTCATCCCAAAAGGTAATTTGGCATTTTAGGTTCAGAGGGATATCTTAAAAATAATGACACATAAAAAATTTTTTCATATAAAAGTTGATGTGTAATTAATGTACTTGAAAACTATATAATCAACTTCTGTAATAATTTGAAATTTTGCAAAATGCCCTTGCACCATGAACTAATTTTGAAAAATGAGAATTTGTGTTACAACATCTATTAGAGAAGCTTTTGAGCCACATACATCCCTGAGTAATAAAGCTTTCTTCTGAAACACCCTTTCGGAAAATAAGCCTTACGCAATATGCTGTTGGAATATTTTCAACACAGCTAAATAAAATATCTTAACATTAATTACTATTCTAATTACTTATATTTCTTTTATGTTTTAAATTGTTGTTTTATAATTTATGTCTATCTTCTTTTTTGTTTACCATTTCACACACATGTAACTTGTTAATTTAAAATAGCAAATAACTCATTATTATGGTAGAAAATTATTACAATAATGATAATCTATAAGGAAATGGTCAAAACATAAATTGTTTACACCACACACATAAACTGAACAACATTTCTTCACTTAATATACATGACAAAGTATACAATATGAAACAAAATTCTGCAGGATTTCAAATTGTCACAGGTGATCCTCTAAATAGCCTGATTTCTATTAGGCATACTTCAGTATATCGGTAAGCCTTGGTGGAGAGAATTTATCATGTACTAGTGACTGCAGTTTCGTTGCATTGTTTCCCAAGTGGAGAGTGAAATCATAATCATTCGACAGAACTAGATTTGAAAATCTTCTCACAAAGTTCTTCCAACATATAAGTTCCATAGCTGCACCTGACTTTCCATAGTTGTAAAAGAAAGTAATGATGAGTTTGCATCGAGAATTCAAAAATTTCTTTTTGAGGCCCCAAATGTGCTTGCAACAGCATCAAAATCTGGTAAACAAACATCTGACCAGGTCGAACATCATCTGAAAGATTTTTTTTTCTTTTCCAGTGAGAGGGAAATAGCTGTATTATTGTTAGATTCTTGCAGTGATCAGTGTGAAAGAATTGTTTGGAGCATTGTACGTACCTGAGGGCAAAATAACTTGTTTATCTGGTGATTTCAAAGGGCTTGAAAGCACAGGTACAGCCATGGGACATATACTGCTTTTAAATGATGTCAATCTTCACTTGAAAAACAATACAATCAAGCTGCAGTCAATAGTGTGTCTGGGTGTGTAAGAGTGTGCGTGCGTGCGTGTGTGTGTGTGTGTGTGTGTGTGTGTGTGTGTGTGTGTGTGTGTTTTGTCAATTTTTGACAAAGGCCTTGTTGGCCAAAAGCTTCTTGTGTGACACTCTTTTTGTTGTGCCTATCTGTGACTCAGCATCTCTGCTATATGGTGAGTAGCATATGATGATAAGGTCCCACAATTCAAGGAGCATAGGGGATGATGCGGGAGACTCGCACCACCGTACTAGGCAAGGTCCTAGCGGAGGTGGTTTGCCATTGCCTTCCTCCAACTGTAATGACAATGAATGATGATGATAAAGATGACACAACAACACCCAGTCATCTTGAGGCACGGAAAATCCTTGACCTCACCGGAAATCAAACCCGGGACCCCATGCGTGGGAAGCGAGACCGATACCGCAAGACCACAAGTAGCATAATATTGATGCAAATCAGGATATTTAGAGTATCACTCATGACAATTTGAAATCCTGTTGAATTTTGTTTTATATTGGCTTCTCCATCATACATAATACATGAAGAAATTTTGTTCAGTCTATGAGCACGGAGCAATGGAATACAACAGAATCAGTAACCATTAAGTGTGGTTACTGTCAGACTTGGATGTACTGCGATGAATACAAAATGAAACACATTAATCAATGTGCATGCACTTCTTAACAGAGACATTAGTGAGTATTCAGAAGAAGTAGATGACTACTGGACTTTGTTGGAACGTACACTAGGCAAAAGTCACATAAAAATTTGGGAAGGCTTCAACGTTAAGCTTGGACATGAACAATACAAACAAAATACCACAGGCAATGTTCCAGTGCACCTTATCACCAGTAAGAATGGTGTGAGACTAGCAGACTTCTGCATAAATTATCATCTGACGATCACATTCACTCATTTCATAAGCCATTACAGAATAGATGTATATGGAAGGGTGTTATGTTATGTTATATTATGTTAACCGAGGACCTAGAAATGACAGCTGTCCTCGCCGCAGCCGCAGTGGTCCGCAACCCCACGACGACTGCCGCAGTCCACTTCATCCCTCCGCCGCCCACACCGAACCCAGGGTTATTGTGCGGTTCGGCCCCTGGTGGACCCCCCTCCCCCTCCCCCTCCCCCCCCCCCCCCACCGCCCCCCACCACCCAGGGAACATCTCACACCAGAGAAGTGTAACCCCTATGTTTGCGTGGTAGAGTAATGATGGTGTACGCGTACATGGAGAACTTGTTTGCACAGCAATCGCCGACATAGTGTAGCTGAGGCGGAATAAGGGGAACCAGCCCGCATTTGCCGAGGCAGATGGAAAACCGCCTAAAAACCATCCACAGACTGGCCGGCTCACCGGACCTCGACACAAATTTGCCAGGCAGATTCGTGCCGGGGTCCGGCGCTCCTTCCCACCTGGAAAGCCGTGCGTTAGACTGCACAGCCAACCGGGCGGGCTGGAAGGGTCTTAATGATCTTCTAGGTGAATTCCAGATTGACTGTGTAATCATCTCTGCTATGCATTACAGACACATTCATAATGTGTCAGTCAAATGAGGACTTGACCTACATATCATCCTCATTAAGAAGAATCCACTGAAATTCAAACACGTATCAAGATCCAAGAGAACCAATGTACATTTTGACACATGCCTGGGTTAGCAGAAAAACAGGCAAACAGCTGGTGGGGCCTCCACAGAAATCTCATAAAGACGGCACAGTAGACCTTACCCAGCACACACATGAAGAAGCATGGTGGATGTCAGAATGCAGTGTATCAACACATTGACCCCCTGAATGATATCATAAAGAAACAAAGCATGAAGTTCTACAGCCATGTACGAGAGAGCATTGGAAATGCACAATAATTTGTTTCTCCCCTGGTATTGCAGCTGGACTGTCGAAATTTCTTGAGGATATAGTTTGAAGTCTGTGATAAAGAGGGTATTTTGCTTTTATGTGCAGCTCTAGTGAGAGAAGCCTGAACTACAAAACAAACATGGTGTAAGTGTAGGTTGATATTTGTGGCCCAAAAACCATAAACCAAGCAAATTCATGGGTACATGCATGATATGTAGGGGGATGACAGTTGGACCACAGCCATGTCTTCAGCTTGTCCACATCCTTCCACGAGGGCTGTGTAAACCTTATTCATGTGCCATGCTCCGGGCGGGCAGTAACAGTTGCAACCCCACAGAATGTCAAAGCCACTGAGGCAGCAATTTTAGATGACCAGCAACTGCAACTGAAAACCTTATCGCAGCAGTTCAGCATTTCCCATGGAGTGGTGTATGATATTGTCCAATGACAAGTTGAAATTTCATAAAGTTAGTCGCTGCTGGATGCCTAAGAATCTGATAGAAAACTACGAGGCCAGCAAATGATGACAAGCTTAGATCACTTAACACATTTTGCCATAGAAGAAAATGACTTTCTGAAAGGATTCGACACTGGTGTCAAATCATGGGTGTACCACTACATGTCCAAAACCAAGCAGGTCTCTATGGAGTGGAAAGATGCTGGTTCCCAAGTATGAAAAAAATTCAAAATGACTCAGTCTGCTACGGAAGTGCTTGTGACAGTGTTCTGGGATATGCATGGTGTGTTATTGGTGGACTTTGCTGAACACGGGACCACTGTGAATGCTGCAGCCCGCATTAAAACTTTGGTTAAGTTGTGTCATGCCCTTCACGAGAAACACCACAATATTAATGCTGACAGGTCAGACTTCTTCATGACAATGCTCACCCCCATGTTGTTGCCCCTGTTAGTGAGAAAACTGCCAAATTTGAGTGTGAGGTGCTCCAGCATCCACCATACAATTCAGATCTTGCACCAGCATAAATTTCATCTGTTGGTACCACGAAGAAATTCCTGGGCGTCCAACGCTTTACAACAGATGTGGAAGTGAAATCAGTAGTCAGCAGATGGCTATACTCCACAAAATGGACTTCTACAAGCAGAATATATTGAAATTGGTACCACAAGGGAAGAAATGTGTTGAGAATGTTGAGGACTGTGTAGAAAAGTGCATGGTGTCCCAAAAAGAATGACTCGATTTTAACTTGTAATAATATTGAGACAAATGTCATTAGGTAACTGAAACAGCACTAGATGTAACTGGCATGGTCTAGGGTTTCAGAAAAAATCTGTTAAGATGTTGCTACGAGCACTGACCTGGAGCTCGCAGCCAGTCTCGCGCAATATGGCATCCGCGCAACAGAACGCGTATTGTGTTATTGAATTTAGTCGTACTCAATCAGTGATCGCAGTTCAGAGAGCATTTCATATTTGATTTCGTGCTAAACCACCATCACCAAAGAACATTCGACAGTAGTATAAACAGTTTGAAGAAACAGGGTGCCTCTGTAAAGGCAAAAGTTCTGGCCGACCATGCATTACTGATCAAACAGTGAAACAAATCCGATGAGCATTTGAGTGGAGTCCCCACAAGTCTATGTGTCGTGCTAGCTGAGAGCTTGCATTACTGTGCATGACAGTGTGGCGTGTGTTACGGCGTCGTTTAGCCCTCAAACCATACCAATTACAACTGGTACAAGCCCTTTGAGATACTGACAAAGTGAAGCAAGTGGACTTTAGCAATGCTGTTCTAGAGGACATGAAAGATCACACTTTTATGTCATGGTTGATATTCAGTGATGAGGCAGCTTTCCATATTAGTGGTAAGGTTCACCATCATAATATGTGTATATTGGGGCTCGAAAATCCTCGTGAAACAATTGAACATGAATGTGATTCTCCAAAGGTGAATGTTTTTTGTGCTGTTTCGCAAAGCAAGGTTTATGGATCCTACTTTTTTGAGGGAGAACAGGACAATCATATCTTGCAATGTTACGGAACTGGTTATTCCCACAACTTGACTCTGACAATTTCATCTATCAGCAAGATGGAGCACCACCACACTGGCACAACAACATGCACAGTTTCCTCAATGCCAATGTTGGATGGGGCATACAGGACCGCGAGACCAGGCTTTACACTCTTGGCCTCCTAGGTCCCGTGACTTAACACCATGTGATTTCTTTCTGTGGGGATATGTTAAACAATGCGTTTATGTTCCTCCCTTACCTCGTGACATTGATGAACCAAAAATCAGAATATCAGCTGCTGTAGTTTCAGTGACAGAAGACACCTTATGCTCAGTTTGGGGTGAATTCGACTATCGGCTAGATGTCGTCCTTGCAGCCAATGGAGGATATATTGAACATTTATGATGGATTTTTATAAACTTCTGTCTTTTCTGAGTAATTTAGTATGCTATTTGTTGGTGTTAAGCCCTTCTTCCAAATAAATAATTCTATTTAAAATCAGGTTGTTCTTTTTGGGACACCCTGTAGATAAAAGATGATAGTACATTCGTGATTTTTTATGTTTTGTTACCTATTAAACTTTTTGGTAATAAAATTATTGTTTATTACTTTCTGATCTTCCCTCATAAAACATGTGCACTCGAGCAGACTGACAAAGAGGATACTGACGTACTATGAGAACCTCCATCAAAACCATGTATATACCAGACAAGTAGACAAAATCAGAGAAGACCTAAACCAAGTCTGGCAGTACAAAGGACACTACACAAGACAGGACCGCTTACAGAAGTAATATTGAGAAACCAATGATAGACAGAGGGAACATACAAGCAACAGAAAACAAGAGGAATTCTCTGAAGAACAGAGATAGCAGATAAGCCAATTACAAGTGAAAGTGAAGTCTGGTCCCAAGATAGCTGAATCATATTACGAAGAAAATTATCAAAATTTTTGCAGAAGTCTGAGCCATCTCAAATTTGTGGACTAACAGCAACTATTGCTGCTAGTTTTATCAAACTTGCCACCACAAGTGACTCTCACTGATTTGGATCCTATAAACTGTCACAACTACAATGGAAAATTAAGTGCACATTATCAGAATAGAGGAGTCTTCCATATAGCATGTGTCTCTTATGACAAAGAAGAAAAAGAATAAAGAATCCTGTTGCAACTTAATATGGAATTGAGTCTGCCCATTTACATAAAAAAATTTACTGGTTCACCATTCAGTGACAGTGATGATAAGCAAATACTTCTCTTTTAGGAGTGTTGTGGTGTATCTTCAGTTAATAACAGCATATTTTATTTGCAGAAAAGTTTTATTTCTTGCTGTAATAGGTCTAGAGTACAGAAAGGACAATTTTGCATAATATGTCAAGTAATAATTTCTCTTCAACATGTTTTCAGAGGAATCCAGCTGAATGGTATCGGCATTACATACATGTTAGTGATGTACCAGGCTTTGATATGGGCCATGATTTTCTGCTGCCACTTTTTGTGATGTCAAGTACACATTAGAATTTTAGTATTAATTTTCATTTTTGTGATACCTTATATCTACATATATTTAAATGTATCAATATAATGGAAGGAAACATTCCACGTGGGAAAAATTATATATAAAAACAAAGATGAGGTGACTTACTGAACAAAAGCGCTGGCAGGTCGATAGACACACAAACAAACACAAACATACACACAAAATTCAAGCTTTCGCAACAAACTGTTGCCTCATCAGGAAAGAGGGAAGGAGAGGGGAAGACGAAAGGAAGTGGGTTTTAAGGGAGAGGGTAAGGAGTCATTCCAATCCCGGGAGCGGAAAGACTTACCTTAGGGGGAAAAAAGGACAGGTATACGCTCGCACACACGCACATATTCATCCACACATACAGACACAAGCAGACATATCCTGCTTTAAGACATATTCCTTATGTCTGCTTGTGTCTGTATATGTGTGGATGGATATATGTGTGTGTGTGCGAGTGTATACCTGTCCTTTTTTCCCCCTAAGGTAAGTCTTTCCGCTCCCGGGATTGGAATGACTCCTTACCCTCTCCCTTAAAACCCACTTCCTTTCGTCTTCCCCTCTCCTTCCCTCTTTCCTGATGAGGCAACAGTTTGTTGCGAAAGCTTGAATTTTGTGTGTATGTTTGTGTTTGTTTGTGTGTCTATCGACCTGCCAGTGCTTTTGTTCGGTAAGTCACCTCATCTTTGTTTTTATATATATTTAAATGTATGTATATATGTATCTATGTTTCACATCTCCTCCTAAGCCTTTGGATCCATTTCAATCAAACTTGTTGTACATAACACTGACTCTATGAAAAGAAGCTATGTGGGGGTGAAAACCGAAAATGGAGTGACATAAGACATTGATAGAGAAATGGGGTGAGGAGAATATGGACAGATAGAGGGGTAAGGAGTAGAAGATATAGGTGAATTATGGAGATGGGTAATGTGCAGGTATAAAATGGAGTGGATGTGCAGTGAGAAAAGTAGGAGGAGAAAATTAGATTAGGATAGAGATCTAAATTTTTTCTGATTATTTTTATGAAACAATTTCAGCATAATTTGGTATACACATGACACTTTTCGTATAAAAAAAGTGTGAGAGTAAGATACCCCTGGTACCCATTGGGATGGGGATGAGATGAGGGTGATATGTAAAAATGTATTAATGCAAACTGTTAGTATTCCTTTCCCATAGTTTACTGAATCAGAATGCTTTAAAAGTACAAAGTGCAATTTGTGTTATTTGTACCATTTGATGTGTCAACCAGGTCGTGAGAATGATCACTATGATGGGCCAACATTTTCACTGATGAGTTTCTGGAGCAAATATCATGGCACGTGGCTGAATACCACAGATAAATTTAACACATTCTCTGGATATGAACGCTGTAGAACAGCAGAGACTCAGATGTGTGAGTGTGTGTGTGTGTACACGCGCGTGCAATATACGTGACGTATTGCATACACAGACAAAGCTACAAGTAAAAGGACAGTATCAAAATAAAACTGGGATAGTTTGACCAGCACTTAACTTCAAAAGGCAAAATTCCTAGTGTGTGTGTGTGGGGGGGGGGGGGGGGGGGGCTGAATGGGTGGGTGGGCGCACACAGGGTCATCACTCTTGTCTCTTTGCCTCTGCTCACTTCAGCTTTGACAGCAAGTGACTCGTGGAAAAGTACTAGCCATATTGTTGTTTCGTCTATCCTACTCTCTTATCAACTGCTTATCATCCATGTTTCACTTCTGTATGACACTGCTCCAGACAAATACCTTCAGTACTGATTTCCTAATTTTCACAAATACTTAACTTCCTGTTGTCAGTCTACATTTTATATTCTCCCCATTCAACCGTCATGAATTACTGGCTCTGAGCACTATGGGACTTAACATCTATCGTCATCAGTCCCCTAGAACTTAGAACTACTTAAACCTAACTAACCTAAGGACATCACACAACACCCAGTCATCACGAGGCAGAGAAAATCCCTGAACCCGGGAAACGAGAACGCTACCGCTCGACCACGAGCATGAATTATTCTTCTGCTCATATAATAAAATCATCTCCTATTTTTAAAGTCTCATTTCTAATTTAGTCCTCTAAATATAGCCCAATTTAATTTGACTACACTCCTTTGCCTTTGCTTTACTTGTTGATGTTCATCTTATAATTTGTTTTCAACAGGTGACCATATCATCTAGCAGAACAGTTCACCATAAGACGGACCCTCCACAAAATACACTATAAAGATACTTCTAAAAGAACAGAGACTACTGTGTAACAGATGCAAAATAAAGCATAGGGATGTACACTGAGGTGACAGAAGTCCTGCATCAGGCCTCCTTTTACCAGGATAGTGCAGCAACTCAAGATGGCATGGACTAAATGAGTTCTTGGAAGTCCCCTGCAGAAACACTGAGCCACACTGCAATTATTGTGAAAGTGTTGGCAGTGCAGGGTTTTGTGCTCAAACTGACCTCTCAATTACGTTTCATAAATGTTCGACGGGGTTCGTGTCGGGTGATCTGGGTGGCCAAATTGTTAACTCTAACTGTCTACAATGTTCTTCAAACCAATTGCGAACAATTTTATTCAGTGACATGGCAACCTGTCATCCATAAAAATTCCATCATTGTTTAGGAACATGAAGTCCACGAATGACTGTAAATGGTCTCCAAATAGCCAAACACAACCATTTCCAGTTGTGCCAGGTTCAGCTGCACCAGAGGACGCAGTCCATTATGTGTAAACACAGCCGACACCATTACGGAGCCACCACCAGCTTGCCTCGTTGACAACCTGAGTCTACGGCTTTGTGGGGTCAGCACCACACTTGAACTCTACCGTCAGCTCTTAATGACTGAAATTGTGACTCATCTGACCGCGCTGCGGTTTTCCAGTTGCCTAGGTCAACTTAGCACCTCTTTTAACAGTAAAATACCGAAGCTGCCTCGGACAAAAAACTGTACCCAGTGATTAGAAGATACAGGCCACACAATCTACAAGAAGGGTAGCAGAAATGATCCACAGAACTACCATCTGACATCTTTGACAGCCATTTGATGTAGAACCTTAGTTGCCACCCATTCCATACCAAGAAGTCCCTTCTGTACAGCCTAGCCACCCCAGGTCATCGCTTCTGCAGTGACGAGCAGTCCCTCTCAAAATATACTGAGGGTCTCACTGAAGCCTTCACTGACCCTAATTATCCTCCCATCCTTGTACAAAAACAAATCTCCCGTGCCTTATCTTTCCAGTCTCCCACCACCTCCCAAAGTCCCACAGTCCGGCCACAAAGGAGCATTCCCCTCCTAACTCAGTACCATCCGGGACTGGAGCAACTGAATTACATTCTCCACCAGGGTTTCGATTATTTCTCGTCATGCCCCGAAATGAGAAATGTTCTGCCCACTATCCTTCCCACCCCTCCTACCGCGGTATTCCACCGTCCACCAAACCTACACAATATACTCGTCCATCCCTACACAACCCCTGCTCCCAACCCCTTACCTCATGGCTCATACCCCTGTAATAGACCTACATGCAAGACCTGTCCCATACATCCTCCTACCACCACCTACTCCAGTCCAGTCACTAACATCACCTATCCCATCAAAGGCAGGGCTACCTGTGAAACCAGTCATGTGATTTACAAGCTAAGCTGCAACCTCTGTGCTGCATTCTATTTAGGCATGACAACCAACAAGCTGTCTGTCCGCATCAATGGCCACCAACAAACTGTGGCCAAAAAACAAGTGGACCACCCTGTCACTGAACACGCTGCCAAACATGATATCCCTCATCTCAATGACTGCTTCACAGTTTGTGCCATATGGATCCTTCCCACTAACACCAGCTTTTCTGTATTGCGCAGGTGGGAACTTTCCCTGCAATACATCCTATCTTCCTGTAACCCTCTTGGCCTCAACCTTCGTTACTCACTGTCCTCACCCATCCAGTCTCTTCCGTGTTCCCATTCCAGCACTACACAGCTGTCATTTCACCGCCACACCCAGTCTTTTAATTTCTTTTTATTTCTTTTATTTCTCTCCTTTCTGCTACTTACCCCCTCCCCACCTTCTCTCCTGCCCTCCGTCTAAACTGCAACACTTCACTGTCTGCCACTCCCACCATACTATCCCTCCCCCTCCCTGCCACAGCCTCCTCCTTACCCCCACCCAGTCGCCACTCCCATCATGCACTGGTGCTGCTGTTCGCAGTGTGGTTTCAGTCCTCTGAGACTGCAGACATGTGTGCAAGTTGTGTTTACGTGAGAGTGTGTGTGTGTGTGTGTGTGTGTGTGTGTGTGTGTGTGTGTGTGTGTGTGTCTACTGCTGACAAAGGCCTTAATGGCTGAAAGCTTTAATTGTGTGAATCTTTTTGTTGTGCCTATTGCGACTCAGCATCTCTGCTATATGGTGAGTAGCAACTTTCCTTCTCTGGTATTGTTACGTTCCATCCTGGATTTTCCATTGTTTGATCTTAGCATATATTCTGAATTCAAATGTAACAAAATATCTCAAACAGAATGGCCTCCTCCATAAATACAAGCACACATTCTGAGAACATCGATCATGTGAAACTCGACTTGCAACTTCTGACACGACTTTCTGACAGCCATGGAGCAAGGCAGCCACATAGCTGCAGTATTTCTTTATGTCCAAAAGACACGTACCGGCACCCCACATACGCTTATATCAAAAGTAGGATCACATGGGGCATCGAGAAAAATTTGTGACTGGATGGTATTTCTTGATGGGAAAGACACAGTGTGTTATCTCGGATGGAGACTTATTAACAGATGTAAAAGTAATTTAAGGTGTGGTCCAGGGCAGTGGCAGACTAAGGTGGGGTGGAGGGGGCGATCCACCCCACGCCTCTAGTCCGGGGGCCCTCTGAGTCTCCATCTTTAATCAATTCACAAACAAGGCCAAAATACATTCAGTAAATGAGAGGAGTTCTAGACAACATATGTATGCAAAATACACATATCGGTACTAACTTACTTTTTTTTTTTTTTTTGAGTCATCAGTCTTATGACTGGTTTGATGAACCTGCCATGAATTCCTCTCCTGTGCCAACCTTTTCATCTCAGAGTAACAAGTGCAACCTATGTCCTCAATTGTTTGCTGTATGTATTGCAATCTTTGTTTTCCTCTAAAGTTTTCGACCTCTACAGTTCCCTCTAGTTCCATGGAAATTATGCCCTGATGTCTTAAAACGTGTCCTGTCATCCTGTCCCTTCTTGTTGTCAATGTTTTCTATATATTCCTTTCCTCATCAATTCTGCAGCGAACCTATTCACTTCTTACTTTACCAGACCACCTAATTTTCAACAATCATCTGAAGCACACCTCAAGTGCTCAGGTTGTCTTCTGTTCTGGCTTTTGTATAGTCCAAATTTAATTGGTATACAATGCTGTGCTCCTAACACATATTCTCAGAAATTTCTTCCTCAAATTAAGGCCTATGTTTGATACTCCTTTTGGCCTGGAATGTCCTTTTAACCAGTGCAACACTGCCTTTTATGACCTCTTTGCTCCATCCATGGGTTAGTTTGCAGCCTAGGTAACAGAATTCCTTAAGTTCATCTACTCCATGATCCCCAATTCTGGTGTTAAGTTTCTTGCTGTTCTCATTTGTGCCACTTCTCATTACTTTCATGTTTTTTGGATTAACTCTCAATCCATATTCTGAACTCATTAGGCTGTTCATTCCATTCAACAGTTCCTGCAATTCTTCACTGAAGACAGCAGTATCATCAGCGAATCTTATCATAGATATCGTTTCACCCTGAATTTTCATCCACTCTTGCATCTTTCTTTTATTTCTGTCATTGCTTCTTCAATGTAAAGATTGAACACTAGTGTCAAAAGACTACATCCCTCTCATACATCCTTTTTCATCCAAGCACTTCATTCTTGGTCTTCTAGTCTTGTTATTTACTCTTGGTTCTTGCACATATTACATATTACCTATATTTCCCTGTAGCTTATCTCTCTTTTTCTCAGAACGTCAAACATCTTGAACCATTTTACATTGTATTTCCTTCTCATCCCGTAAGGTAACTCTCCCCTGACCTGCAGTTCTGGGTGACTTTCCCGAAATCTACCCCTTTTTCTAAACCCCTCCAGTCCTTTTCCTTCACCTCTCTTCCTTCCCCTTCAACCCTTCTGCCAGAAGAAGGAGCCACTGGCTCTGAAAGCTTGCATAAGTATAACATTCTCTTATATTTGTGTTCTCCTGCCACTGCTTGGAGAGTAGATTTTTTTTATCTATCCAGCTACATTATATTTTACATTCTTCAACACTTTTTCCAGGTTGACACATCATATGAACGTGTTTTCATTTTTCTTCAGTCTTGCTCCCATTATCAACCACAACATCAGAATACCTCTCTCGTGCCTTTACATTTTCTAAAGACAAAATGATCATAATCTATCTGGGCCTCAATTTTCTTTCCCATTCTCCCATATACCATTCTTGTCAGCAACTTTGATGCATGAACCATTAAGCCAACTGTGCAGTAATTCTTGCATTTGTCGGCCCTTACTATCTCCAGAATTGTGTGAATGGTGTTCTTCCGGAAGTCTGACGGTATATCGCCAGTCTCATACTTCATACACACCAACATAAATAATAGTTTTGTTGCCACTTCTCCCAGTGAGTTTAGAAATTCTGATGGAATGTTATCTATCCCTCTTGCTTTATTTATAACAATGACAACAATAAATTTTTGACAAAATAATTTAATTGGATAGGTAAAAAATATACTCACCAACTGGCGGCAAAAAACACACATAAAAGAAGGTTATAATTATGCCAGCTTTCAGTGACTCCTTCTTCAGGCAGTAGGTTGGAAGGGGAAGGAAGAGGGCTGAAGAAAAAGGACTGGAGAGGTCTAGGAAAAGGGGTAGATTTTGGCAAAGTCACCAAGAACTGCGGGTCAGAGAAGACTTACAAGATGAGAAGAAAAGACTGATTGTTGGGGATTGCGTCATATGGGATTTGAAAACCTGAGACCTTAAAGGTCAAAGGCAAGGTAACATGCAAGAGAGAGAGGAGGAGGAGGAGATTAATGTTTAACATCCCGTCGACAACGAGGTCATTAGAGACGGAGCGCAAGCTCGGGTGAGGGAAGGGTGGGGAAGGAAATCGGCCGTGCCCTTTCAAAGGAACCATCCCGGCATTTTGCCTGAAGCGATTTAGGGAAATCACGGAAAACCTAAATTAGGATGGCCGGAGACGGGATTGAACCGTTGTCCTCCCAAATGCGAGTCCAGTGTGCAAGACAGAGATTCCTGCTTAAATATTGTGCATGTGGCCGGTAAAAAAAAAAAAAAAAAAAAAAAAAAAGGTATGACAATGAAAGATGTATAAAACTAAACGGAGAGAAGAAAAGTGTAGTTACCGTGAAGAAGTGCTGAGACGGAAGAAATTGACATGAATATAAGGCCAGGTGGGTGATGAGAACCAAGGACATGTTTTAGCATAAGTTCCCACCTGTGGAGCTCTGAGAAACTGGTATATGAGGGAAGAATCCAGATGGTACATGTGGTGAAACAGGCACCAAGGTCACAACTGTCATGTTGTAGAGCATACTCTGCAACAGAATATTGCATGTTGCCAGTATACACCGTCGCTTATGCCCATTTGTCCTAACTGGCAATTTGGTGGTAGTCATGCCAATATAAAGGGTCGAACAGTATTTATGTAACAGCTGGTATATGGAGTGTCATTTCACAGGTGGCCCTCCCTTTGATAGTATGTTTTGCTAGTTGCAGGGTTGGTGTAAGTGGTGGTAGGAGGGTGTGGAGGACAAGTCTGGCAACGGGGCGGTCATGGGGGTAGGAACCATAGGGTAGAGAGATGGGTGCAGAAGGAGCATAGGGTCTGACAAGAATACTGTATTGCATAGATTGGGAGGGCGACAAAAAGCAATTCTACGTGTGGTGGGCAAAATCTGAGACAGAAAGGATCTCATTTCACGGCATGGTTTTAGGAAGTCGTGGCCATGTTGAAGTAGCTGATTAATACATTCCAGACGAGGATAATACTGAGTGACAAGTGTGTGATCCAAAGTTGTCTTCTGGAGGGGTCAGCAGTACCACGATTGGATGTGATGGCCTGGAAAATCTGCTTTTGAACTAGGCTGAAGTGAAGGCTGAGGTGAGAATGGCAGTGTATTGCTGTAAGGAGTCTGCAAACGAACAAATAAGTTTGCCTCGAATGCCAAGGCCATAGGAGAGAGAACATTTGACATGGAAAGAATGGTAACTATCAAAATGTATGTGCTGTTGTTTGTTAGTAGGTTTTATGTGGACAGAATTGTGTAACTGGCCTTTGGTGAGGACAAGATTAAAATCAAGGAAAGTGGCACGAGATTCAGAATAGGACCATGCAAAATTTAATTGAGAGAAGATATTCAGAGATTCCAGGCATTTTAATAGGTCAGACTCCCCATGAGTCGATATGGTAAAGATGTCATAAATGTATCTAAACCAAACCAGCGGCTGAAGACTTATGGATCCCAGGAAAGCACCCTCCAAACAACCAATGAAAAGATTAGCATAGGAAGGAGCTCTCATGGTTTACATGGCTGTATCTCTGCCCTGTTTGTATTTCTGCCCCTCGAAGGTGAAGTAGTTGTTGGTAAGTATAAAGTTGATTAAGGTGAGTAGGAAGGATGCCATAGGTTTGGAATCAGGACAGTGCTGACTGAGGAAATGTTCAGCAGCAGACAGGCCATGTATGTGGGGGATGTTGGTATAGGCCGGCCAAAGTGGCCATGCGGTTAAAGGCGCTGCAGTCTGGAACCGCAAGACCGCTACGGTCGCATGTTCGAATCCTGCCTCGGGCATGGATGTTTGTGATGTCCTTATGTTAGTTAGGTTTAACTAGTTCTAAGTTCTAGGGGACTAATGACCTCAGCATTTGAGTCCCATAGTACTCAGAGCCATTTGAACCATTTTTTTGTTGGTATAGAGGGAGGTGGCATTACTGGTGACAAGTAAGGTGTGTGGTGGAAGTGGGACGGGCAGGGATTTCAGGTGATCTACAAAATGGTTGGTATCTTTAGTGTAGGAGGGAAGTCTTTGTACTATTGGCTGCAGGTGCTGATCAATCAAGGCAGATATATGTTTGTTGGGTACTTTGAAGCCAGCAACTACACGACGGCCAGAATGATTGGATTTGTGGATCTTAGGAAGAAGGTAAAAGGTGGGGGTGCGTGGTTTGTGTGGGGGTGAGAACTTCTATGCATTGAAGCGTCAATCTTTGTGTGGAGCCTGAGATTTTAAGGAGAGACTGCAAGTCAGTTTGAAACACAGGGATGGGGTCTTGATGGCAGATGCTGTATGTAAATGTGACAGGCAACTGTCATAGACCTTCACTAAGGTACTCCTTTCGGTCAAGTACCACAGTGGTAGGTCCTTTGTCTACAGGGAGGATAATGATGGAGTCATCAGCTTTTAGGGAACGTAGAGCCTGGAGTTCTGCAGAGAATAGGTTAGGGTCATGCTGTAAGGACTTGGGGAAGGGTTGTGAAGCAATGTTGGATGTAAGATTTCTTGGAAGCCTTGTAAGGGATGATTTTGAGGTAGTGTTGGGGGATCAAATTTGGATCATGGTCAGAACTGTTCACGGCACGGTTAAATGTCAGGTTCACTGTTGGAAAGTTTTGGGACTGGGTCACAATGTGATATTTTCAGCTGACATTATGTGTGAAGGAAAGTAGGTCTTACATCAAAGCATCATGATTAAATGCAGGTTTAGGGCTGAAAGCCAGACCCTTAGACAATACAGATAAGGTTGAGGACACTCTGTTGTGATTGATTCTTGTGATTATGGGTTATTCTTGATCTGGCAGGCAAGGCAGGGGGGGGGGGGGGGGGGGAGGTTGTGGTATATTAAGAAGGTTGGCCAAGCTTGGTTTGCAAGAGAGGAGTGGTGGTTGACAGTGTGGCTGTCTGGGGAGCTGCAGAGGGACAGGAAGGGAAATATCACTGCTCAGGTAGTTAAGGAGAAGGTGGGAAAGCTTTTTGAGGTGAAGTCTGGCAAATAGTTGCAGTTTGAAGTTGGCTTGGCAGATGATTTCATCCAAGGAAACATGAGGTGCAGATAACTGCAGGATTTTGTTGAAAGAGGGAAGTCTGGTGGAGTGGAAATTGGCTGATGAGGCATATACCTCACACATTAGATGGGTAAGTGCAAGAGACTGATGTATTTGAAACTTGATCCACCACCACTGCCTCAAAATCATCCCTTACAAGCCTTCCAAGAAATCCTACATCCAGCATTGCTTCACGACCCTTCCTCAAGTCCTTACAGCATGATCCTAACCTGGCCTCCACAGAACTCCAGGCTCTACATTCCCTAAAACGTGATGACTCCATCATTATCCTCCCTGTAAACAAAGGACCTACCACTGTGGTACTTGACCGAAAGGAGTACCTTACTGAAGGTCTATGACAGCTGCCTGTCACATTTACATACGGCATCTGCCATCAAGACCCCATCCCTGTGTTTCAAACTGACTTGCAGTCCCTCCTTAAAATCTCAGGCTCCACACAAAGATTGACACTTCAATGCATAGAAGTTCTCACCCCCACACAAACCACGCACCCCCACATTTTACCTTCTTCCTAAGATCCACAAACCCAATCATCCTGGCCATCGTGTAGTTGCTGGCTTCAAAGTATCCAACAAATGTATATCTGCCTTGATTGATCAGCACCTGCAGCCCATAGTACAAAGACTTCCCTCCTGCACTAAAGATAGCAACCATTTCGTAGATCATCTGAAATCCCTGCCATTCCCACTTCCACCACACACCTTGCTTGTCACCATTAATGCCAGTTCCCTCTATACCAACATCCCCCACATACATGGCCTGTCTGCTGCTGAACATTTCCTCAGTCAGCACCCACCTGATTCCAAACCAATGACATCCTTCCTATTCACGTTAATCACCTTTATACATACCAACAACTACTTCACCTTCGAGTGGCAGACATATAAACAAGGCAGGGGTACAGCCGTGTGAGCCAGACGGCTCCTTCCTATTCCAACCTTTTCATTGGTTGCTTGGAGGGAGCTTTCTGTCCACATAAAACCTACTAACAAACAACAGTTCTTACATTTTGATAGTTGCCATCCTTTCCATGTCAAACGTACCCCCAGCCTTGGCATTTCAGGCAAACGTATTTGTTCAGATGCAGACTCTTTACAGCAATACACCACCAGTCTCACCTCAGCCTACACTGGACATAATTACCCCACTAGCCTAGTTCAAAACCAGAATTCCCGGACCACCACATCCAACCTTGGTACTGCTGAGCCATCCAAAAAACAACTTCGGAGTGCACCACTGGTCACTCAGTATTATCCACAGCTTAATTTACATTAATTTCTTCCATCTCAGCACTTCTCCACAGTAACTACTCTTTTCTTAACTTCACTGTAGTTTTCTACATCTTTCATTATCACACCCATCTATTTTTCACTTCCCACCTCTGTTATGTACAATGCACTTAGCTTTTCGCTCTTATTAACTCATGCACGATGTATAAGCAGTAATCTCTGTCTTGCATATTACCCTGTCTTCGACCTTTAAGCTCTCAGGTTTTCAAATCACGTCTGATGCAGTCCCCAAGTCAGTCTTTCCTTCTCATCTTGTCCGGTAAATCTCCCCTGACCCACCATTCTGGGTGTCTTTGCCGAAATCTACCCCTTTTCCTATACTTCTCCAGTCCTTTTTCTTCACCCCTCTTCCTTCCCCTTCAACGCTTCTGCCTGAAGAAGGCACCACTAGCTCCAAAAGCTTTCCTAATGATAACCTTCTTTTTTGTGTGTGTTCTGTCACCACTTAGTGAGTAGATTGTTTAACCTCTTGCCTTATTAAATTTTAAGTCACCCAAGGCTCTTTTAAATTCTAATACTGGATCCCCTATTTCATCCCTGTCAACTCCTGTTTCTTCTTCTATCACATCCTTCCCCTCGTACAGGCCTTCAATATACTCTTTCCATCATCCACTCTCATCTCAACATTTAACAGTGGAATTTACATTGCATTCTTATTGTTACCACCCTTGCTTGTCATTTCACCAAACATTGTTTTGACTTTTCTATATGCTGAGTCTTTCCAACAATCATTTATTTTTTAACTTCTTCATATTTTTGGGCAGTCATTTCACCTTAGCATCCCTGCACTTGCTGTTTATTTAATTCCTAAGTGACTTAAATTTCCCTGGACATTTTTGTACTTCCATATTACATCAATCAACTGAAGTATTTCTTATGTTAACCCATGGTTTATTTGTGGTTACCTACATTCTTCTTTTTCAGCTTCTTTGATTGCCCATTTTAGAGACATCCATTCCCCTTCAACTGAACTGCCTACTGAGCTATTCATTACTGCAGAATCTATAAAGCATATTTCTTCATTCCTTAGTATTTCTGTGTCCCATTTCTTTGTGCATTGACTGTTCCTGACAATTCTCTTAAACTTCATCTTACTCTTCCTACTATCATGCCATGGCTATTGCTGACAGGTGTGTTCAGAACATTTAGAACTTTTGTAAAACATTATATTAAACTTAAAAATAATAGCTTGATAACTAGTTGACTGCTAGATGCAATTATTCTGCATGAAATATCTTTTGATACATATGCCACCTATACAGGTGTAATATAAGCACAGTTTAAAAATACACGTGTAAGTGCTGTGAAGAGCTTACCACTGATTGATCAATTTTTTAACTACAATATAACATTCTGATAATTAATTTTGCAAAAGTTATACATAATTATTGTACAATTTCTTTTATGAATACAAAAATCCAAGTAATTAGATTACAGCCATCTACATTTAAGCAACAATTTTCAACAACTGTAGAAATCAAGATCAACACAAGAGTCATCTGGATTACAAAAGCTGAAGTTTTGCAACTTTTTTATATCAGGAAAGATTGCAGAAGATATGTCAAATCTTATCAATGTCAGGTGCACATGGAGGAGGACAACAAAAAATTCAAGAAGCCAATGCAAAAGCTCTGTTCAGTTGCTGTGTTAAACACTCCATAAATCTTGTTGGAGTTCATGCATTCACAGGTGTTCCCTCTAGCATCACTTCTTTCAAGCTGTACAGAAGTTATATTCATTCTTTTCATCCTTTTAGGAGGAAAAAACCAGAGAAACAATCTGGAACAACAGTGAGGCACTCACTGAAGTTCTCATTAATCAGTTAAATTCATAAAAGAGGACGTGAAAACAACTGTGAGCACTTTGGAAGATAGGCAGGACCTACCGGTACCTAACGCAATCCTCAATACTAGATTTGCAGCAAGCTTGCTCTTCCTGCTAAATGTGATTTTACCTTTGAGACCTACATAAACTTTTGGCACACGAAACTGGAAGAAGTAAATTTAGTCTGGAAATGTCTTTGGATAAAGAAATAGCCAAATTAAAAACCCTGAATGAGATTTTAGCGATGGAATGAACTACAATTATAGACAGTGCTGTTGCTTTTGGCACTATAAATGCAGTGATATGAACGTTAACACTGACCGATAAAGAAGAAGGAAGATAAATAAAACAATGCCAGATGAACTAGCACACGACACTGGATTATTGATTCAAGAATTTCGTCAATCAATCTTTGAATGCATAGAGCAATTTATACAAGAACTGTCACAAAGATACACAGCTACAAAAGAAATCACAAGATTTTCCAAATTGTTGAAACAAAATTTATGCTTGAAGCTTCAGGTGATGTCCTGGCTGTAGCACTAGAGAAGCTTGTAGAAATGTACAATGTGTCTGATAAGGAGTGGGTGCAGCAAGAAATAAAAAGGTATTTTAGGCATCTACATGAATCCAATGTGAGTTTAGACATTGCTGCTTAGATGGACAGCTCAAGAAACCCTTCAATTTACAAGTAAAATGGACTTCAGTGAACCACTGACATGGAGAAGTCTTTGTAAACTAAAACTAATAACGAAATTGTCTTTGTTCTACATCTACACGGACGTCAGTACTCTGCAAACCACCTGACAAGAGTGTGGTGGAGTGTACTTCTGGTACCACTACATGATCCACCCTTCTCTGTTCCACTCATGAATGGTGTTTGAGAAGAACAATTGTAGGTGAGCCTTGAATTCGCAAATTTTCACATCGTGGGTCATTTTGTGAGACGTATCTGGCAGGATAAAATGTTATCTGACTCTTTCTGGTAAGTACTAGCTAGAAATTTCAATAGTACACCTCTCCATGATACACAGTGCCTCTCATGTAGCATCTGCCACTTTTGTTGAGTATCTCTGTAATGCTCTCACGCCGACCAAATGCTCCCGTGATGAAACCTGCCACTCTTTGTTGGATGTTCTCCTACAGCTCCCATCAGTCGTACCTGTAAGGGTCCCAGATTCATGAACAATATCCACAAATCAGTCGAACAAACAGCTTGTTAAGCCACTTCTTTCATGGACGAGTTAAATTTTCTTAAGACTCTTCCTATGAATCTCAGTCTGGCATCTGCTTTTCCTACTATTTGTCTTATGTGATCATTGCACTTAGGGTCACTTTGTATAGTTACTCCCAGATATTTTACGGTTGATACTGCATTCAGCAATTTATCATTGACAGTGTAGTGGTACAGTAGTGAATTTTTTACCCTATGTATGCATGATATGTGTCATTTATTTACATTCACGGTCAAGTGCGAGAGCCTGTATGAGTAATTATTTGTGACATTTATTTACATTCAGGGTCAAGTGCAAGAACCCGTACCAATCGTCAATCCTGTGTAGATCATTATGCAAATTGATGCTGTCTACTGACATTGCTACTTTCTTATAGAGAACAGCAATCATCCTGCAGCATTTCTTCATCTTCGAGCTTCCTCTTGGCATTCCTTTTAGCTCTTCTTGCTTCTTTGGTAACTTGAAGAGTGAATCTTTCGACTTCATGCACCCGTTGTCTGTCACACACAAGCAATTGATCTTCCATATTAGAGCCACATTTTATGCCTAAATTTCTCAGGACTTCCAACCTTCCTATCACTCCATCATTGAAACATATCACTGCATCTAGTTCACCAACTTTTAATGTATTTAGTCCTACAAAACATTTTTGGGTAATCTTTTCCCTATGCAATGGTTGAAACTTACATTTCTATTCTGAGTGCTCCCATGAAGACATTTACTAAGCAAAACAGGGTCACTCAGGTCTCTAAAAATTGGTTTTATTTCATTCATAACAGACTCAGGAACTGATTTTTTGATGGTGTATTTGACCACTTTCTTTTGCCTTTTGGTAACGACACCAAGAATCTGCTCCTTTAGGGCAATGTCCGTGAACATGGTGGTCACCTGTGGACAACTTATGAAAGTAGGTGCCCCATACAGCTTTTGTTATTGCTGTAACATCATTCAGAAGTGCAGTTCGTCTAACGGCCTGTCCATAATAACTCTGAAGACGGTCTCTTTCAGTTTCTGTCATTCTGCCTCCACCAGACAGAGATTTTCCATCAGATAGCAACTTCCGTTTCATTTCTCTTCATAGCTTCCTCAATCTAGCACCCATCCTCTTTTGCACATGTCCACAACACTCTAGTTTTGTTAAAGGTATCACCATAAACATTGAACTAATTAATTTTATTGAAAGCTTTAGAGTCCCCATCACCTAGGTACTTCATATATCTAACATTATAAACGGGCACTGACCTCTGATATATTTTTAGAGTTCCATTACACTCCAACCTCCACAGTAACCATCATAATTCTTAGAACACTGATGATCAATATGTCCTGTGTATCATGGCAGGTGTGGCAGTACTTAGATAAGCACTCAACACCAACAACTTTTCCATTCTCCAGAGAAGTAGCACTTACAGCACCATTCAAAGAATGATGTCCTCGACATTGCCATGTTCCATCAAGTGCAACAGCAACGTCCCTGGTTCACTAATATTTAGACACAACTGTCAAGGCACCTAAAAGTATTTTTATGTACTTGATGAACCTTCTGGGAGAAGGATGAAGGTTCATCAAACCACAAAATGTTTCAGTAGCCTGTTTTCCTTTTCCTATTGCATGCATTGCATACACTAACTTCAAATTCACATCATATGAATTATGCACAATGTTCAAAGTCATTTTTGAGGTAGATTTATTGCAGGATCTACGCAGAACAACTAATTTTGACACTAAACCCTTCCTGCTATTTTGTTGTTCACTCATTTCCAGACAGCCTACACCATCAAATTGTTTACATTTTGCCACTTCCTTTATCAAACAAGATAAGATGCCCACATCAACAACAACAAACAGCATTATTGTTAACACAAAAATTTGAATCACCAGGAGGCGTGCCGTGTTGGAGATTCTTCCCTGAAGAACTGATACATAGGTTAATTTGAACAGTGTGGCTTGCTTTGTTTGTAAACTGGTTACCACGGAATTTCCTTTAATTGAATTTCTTGATGCATGGCACAGTTCGTATTTATTGCACACTAAAGGATATGTACTTCCACAAATATATGAAGCACTTGGGCAACAAACATTAAGTAACACATGAACAAACTGCTTCAGCAAAATAAAAGTAAATACTAGCAAAGATAATCATTTACAGACACTAGAAACCTGCATTGTTAGCAACATATACAATATATCATATGTATAATCACTGGAAACAAAAATTTCACTGTTCTTTTCGAAATAATACTGGTTTCTGTAACAGAAATAAAGGGGCCGTGGTGGCATAAATGACTGTAACTATAAAATTTGGTATGTATAGGTCATTTTTCATTAGGAATCCTATAATGTATATATGAATGTACTCAGGAAAGACTATAGAATTTGATAAAGTCATAAAAAAAATTTTATTTTTCCACCATTTATAAGTACCAGCTATCCTTAATGAGCTTCCAACATTTTCTAATATGAGGGTAATCCCAAAAAGTAAGGTCTCCTATTTTTTTATAAGTACATAACTCTGTTTGTGTGGCAGTTGGTCACACTGTTATGAAGAGTGCTTCACGCGCTGTGTGTAAACATATGCACGCTGCGCTGAGACGTTCAGTCTTGGTTTGGAAGCCATTGAGAATAGAGCTCTCATTGGATGTTACCGCCAAGTGCGAATTCCATACAGTTATTCAGTTTTTGAATGCAAAGGGCGCTGCACCGATTGAAATCCATCGTCAATTGATGGAAGTGTATGGTGAGTCGTGCATGGATGTCAAAAATGTTCATAAGTGGTTTAGAGAGTTTGCATCTGGTCGGACCGAAATTCGTGACAAACAAAGGGGCGGGAGACCATCAGTTATTGAGGAGACAGTGTTGAAGGTTGAGCAAAGCATGCATGAAGATTGACGGATCACCCTGGATGATCTCTGCATGTTGGTTCCTGAGGTTTCCTGAAGCACCGCTCACAGAAAGTTAATGGAAACATTGAACTACCGGAAGGTGTATGCAAGATGGGTGCCATGCATACTGCCCGAGGACCACATGCGGCAATGAGTTGATGCTTCCCGTGCATTTCTAGACTGCCTGGCAGCCGAAAAGGACAATTTTCTGGATTCAGTTGACATGGGTGATGAAACCTGGGCATATACCACTTTACATCTGAGACCAAGCATCAATCATGCCAGTGGCGGCATCCTTCTTCGCTAAAGCCACGGAAATTCAAACAAACACAGTCTGTCGGTAAAGTCATGACAACCTTTTTTTGGGATCAGAAGGGGTATTGTTGGTCGACTTTATGCCCACTGGGACCACAATTAACGCTGACAGGTACTGTGAGACTCTCAAAAAAACTCAAATGGGCAGTTCAGAACCGGAGAAGAGGAATGTTCGTACACATTCCCCATGATAACACTTGCCCACACATCACTCGGGAAACTGTTGCTCTCCTGCAACAGTTTCAGTGGAACATAATCACCCACCCACCCTACAGTCCTGACATGGCACCCAGTGACTATCACCTGTTCCCTAGGTTAAAAGAACATTTGGCCGGAAAGCGATTCAGCTCCAACGATAAGGTGAAAGAAGAGGTTCATAACTTTCTGAACAGCATGGCGGTGAGCTGGTATGAAATGGGCATACAAAAACTGCCACAGCGTCTACAAAAATGCATCAACAGAAATGGTGATTATGTGGAAAAATAGCTAAATGTTCAAAGCTGTAAACTGATGTAAAGCACTGTAGAAATAAACAGGTCTATGTACATATAAAAAAATAGCAGACCTTACTTTTGGGATTACCCTTGTAGATTATTTATATACACTGTAAACAGTAATGTTCCTATCACACTTCCTTGGGGTACCCTGGAAATTACTTTTACATGTGTCAATTTTGTTCTGTTAAGATTACATGTACAGTTCTATCTGCAAGGAAGTCTAATACTCGGTAGGCTTGCATTTTTTTCACTAGATAGCAGTGTGTGATGGTGTCAAATACCTTCCCGAGGTCAAGGAACGTGGCATCAATCCGAGCGCCATTGCCTACAGTGCTACGGATCTTGTGAAGAAACAGAGCAAGCTGAGTTTTACAGGATCTCTGTTTATGGAATCCATGTTGATTTCTATAGAGGAAATTTTTGTTCTTCAAATATGTCATAATTATTGAACATAAAACATGTTCCATAACTCTATAATAAATTGACATCAATAAAAAATGTCGTGTGACTAGGGCCTCCCGTTGGGTAGACCGTTCGCCTGGTGCAAGTCTTTCGATTTGACGCCACGTCGGCGACTTGCGTGTCAATGGGGATGAAATGATGATGATTAGGACAACACAACACCCAGTCCCTGAGCGGAGAAAATCTTCGACCCAGCCGGGAATCGAACCCGGGCACTTAGGATTGACATTCTGTCGTGCTGACCAGTCAGCTACTGGGGGTGGACATTTACGTCAATGATACAGGCCTATAATTCTGTGCTTCTGTCCTACAACCTTTCTTGAAAACTGGGATGACCTACGCTTTTTTCAGTCCCTCGGTAGCTTTTGTTGCTCCAATCATCTACAATAAACTGCTGCTACATGGGGAGCACATTCTTTTGCATAATCTCTGTGGAATCTGACAGGTATCTTGTCTGACTGTGATGCCTTCCCACTACTAAGTAATTGTAGTTGCTTTTCTATTCCACAACCAGTTATCTCAATATCTGCCTTTTTGACATTCGTATAATGCTTCCATGGAGGGACCACATAATGATCTTCCACAGTGAAACAATTTCAGAAGATCGAATTCAGTATTTCAGCCTTGTCTTTGTTATCTTCTGTTTTGATGCCAGTACAGTCACTGAGTGATTGAATAGATGATTTCAAACCATTTATTGATTTTACATAAGATAAAGCCTCTTATGGTTTACAGTCAGATTAGCTGACAAAATTTTATGTTCAAAGTCACTGAATACTTGTCTTATTGCTTTCCTTATGCTCAATTTGACCTCTTTTGAATCTGTGATGGTGCTCTCTTTGTTTACGTAGTAGTTTTCTAATGTGGCTATTAAACTGCCGTGGGTCTTCCCCATCCATTAAGAACTTGCTCGGAACATACATGAATAACTAGCCAATCTGTCCATTTTATCAATGGAAAGAAAAGTTCAAAATAAAACAGATTTTAATGATATTATTAAGAATTTCAGTAAATAAGGCCACAGAAAGATGTACTGTAATAATATCAATAATAACTACTATCTTGTACTTAAGTTGTGAAATTAACTGATATTATAACTGTAAAAGCTTCGTTTCTCAACATTTAAAATAAGCAGTAATTTTCTCTTTCTATTCTTTATTTCTTTGCACTCTACTTGATGGTTGCTGTGCTAAATGATAATTCGTATTCAATGTTCCTCACCTATTTCTCTGATAAGTGTGCATGCTAAGGTCACTAGAACCTAGAGTATACACATAATAAACAGTCAATCTTTTTTGTAGGCCATTACATCTACAATATTCATTTCTTACAAAATGTATACTACAAATACATCAGTCAGACCATGACCTTCATTTAGTTATGCTGTCCCGGGCCTCCGCAGGGCTCAGTCCACTACCGGTCCAGAGAAGAGTGTTGGGAGCCCTGCTGTTCGTACAGTATACTAACGATCTTGCAGACAATATTAATAGTAAACCCAGATCTTTTGCAGATGAAGCAGTTACCTGTAATGATATTCTGTCAGACAAAAGCTGCACAAATAGTCGGTCACACCTTGATAAGATTTCAAAGTAGTGTCAGTGAATCATAGATGGAATCTGTCAACTCATACAAATACCTGGGTGTAACATTAAAAGACAGAACAATCACATGGGCTCAGTCATAGGTAAAGCAGGTGGCAGATTGCAGTTCAGAAGTAGAATACAATTAGTAGAATACAATTAGTTTACAAAGGAGACTGCATACAAAACACTCGTGTAACTGATCCCAGAATAATGTGCAAGTGACTGAACCCGTACCAACTAGGACTGACAAGGTATATTAAACATATACAGAGAAGAGCAGCACAAATGGTCACAAATTTGTTTGGCCTAGACCCAAAGGAGCTATTCACTAAAATGAATAGAATGGCCAAGGAATGACTTCTAAGGAATGGTCATTCACCGGTCACTGCAGTCACGGTCGGTTTCATTCACTTTTACCAGTCTCATTACTCAGTGTAGTTCCTCCGTTACTTATTCTTGACTCGGTCTTGTTCTTTTCTGTGTAGACACTCATTTTACATTCCAGTTCAACTTTTTTATAATTATATAACTTATATAAAAATTAAGTTGTATGTAAGACATGCATATTTTTCAGGCAGCAAAAAGTGAAATCCACTTATCTCTTCACCTTTTTTATCAGCTGTATACACATACTTACCACAAAGCATGCAGTTTATTTGTTTGACCAAGCAAATGAAGCAGTTACTGTAATTTAATCATTTTTTGATTGTAGTGCAAGCAATGTCACATAATACTTGTGATTTTTGATTTTCAAAATATAAAAAATGAGACTTAGGGAGGCTCTTACATTTTAAAGCTTGGCTGTTTCTTTGTGATACCCCCTAGTTCTGTTTCTTTACACAAAGGAATGGGATGTGTGTGATTTCAGCTCCGCATGCAATGGGGAAGGGGTGCCTCTCCATTCGAAAGATTGTAGAACAGCATAAAGTCATATTTACTTTTCACCTCGAAAAATATTGTTTTTAACAAAATGCTTTTTTACATTCAACTATAACACAACCTATAAGCATGCTATTTACAAAATGTATGAGGCAAATACAATGAGAGAATCACGTTTTATTCTAAGCATACTTCTTCTTCTTCTTCTTCTTCTTCTTCTTTTTTCCTGGAACCTTACTGAAATACTCAGACACAAACTGAAGTATATGTAGTTTCTGTTCCTTGGTTTTGGCACCTGTCTCAGCTTGATAATTTACAACCTTTAGTTTAGTAACCAGGTGTCAGCATTGGTGACACCTTCATTTGCAAACCACTGTGAAGACTGTCTTAAGGAACTAGTCACTCAAATCTCTTTAAGGGTAGTCTGATTTTATTAGAAACAAATTACTCAGTCCCATTAGTCATAATTTTTGGGATTTGATTGATTCCTTCTTGAATCTAGTTTTATCTGTTGGTTCTGCTTCAAAGTGAAGTTTAATGACTGTTTTCGCTTTTGATTCAGAAGATTAAGGCAACAAAACAGGGTACAGGAACCCACTTTTTGTAAACCAAATGCAAGGTACCAGTACCGATGAAGTGATATACATATATAAAGTTCTGAAAGACATCTGAAATCCAAATATAGTATCTGTTATTATAGGTTATCTGTCTTGAGCTGACTGCACTGTAATTAAAAAGGATTACAAATTACACCAGACACGTTTCGCTTTAATTTACAAAGCATCTTCTGTGGTATTCTGTAAATTTGATACACACATTTGTACATTTATTTTTTGATTCTTCTAGGTTAAAACAGCATTTTCTTTATAAATGATGTTTCTTTACATAATCTACTCACCCTTTCCCCTCTTGCTAGCAGTGGTTGGTGTCAACAGGCTTTATTTCACATCTGCAGTTTTTGGCATTTTGCATTATTTCCTCCACTGCACTATTTATAATTGACTTTCTTAGTTGTTTTTCAGTCATCACTGCCATAGTGTTTATGCCTATTCATTTGTTTTCATTCACATTGTGAGTGTTGCCAATCTATGAAATGATTTTGATTTTGTGTATGTGTGTGTGTGTGTGTGTGTGTGTGTGTGTGTGTGTGTGTGTGAGAGAGAGAGAGAGAGAGAGAGAGAGAGAGGAGAGAGAGATAGGGAGATGGAGAGTGTTAGTGAAATTGTCTTGTATGTAGGTAGTTGTCCTTTTTTTTTTTTTTTTTTTTTTTTTTTTTTTTTTTTTTTTTTGGGGGCGGGGGGGGGGGGGGGGGGGAGGAAAGATATGGATGGCCTGTGGCCTGGACAGTGATTATGGGATTACATTGCAGGCAGCTCAAGACAGATAACCTATAATAACAGATGTTAACAGCTGCTGCAGAAGATGGCCACACAAACAAACCAAATATAGTACCTCGGCTTCTGAAGTGGCACAGGATTGTGCTTCAACCTACATACTGATAAGGAAAATACCCCCAAATTGCAGTCTCTTCATGTGGTCATAATTTAACTTCATTATGGAACATAAACTTTTTGAATTCATAAATGGTTTTTCACTATCCACATTGCATGATCGATCCCACTGGAGAAAGGAAAGATATTCTAGGAACTGGTTCTCAGAGAAAAGAACTCACAGTTGATTAAAAAACTATCAATATTATCTTATGCCTGCAAGGTAAATACAAGAGATCTCTTTCCAAGATGCTTTCTATCGGTAGACATGAACCTCTAAAAGTGGTCCTATTTTATGCTGTTGTTACAGAAACTAATGTTTTAACTGAAAAGCCAGTCAACACGAGTCTCAGCGACAACTTTTTCCTGACCTTTTCTGTAGTAAGTTAAATGACCAAAATATGTCTAAAATCACCAACATTGAATTTATCTTTTAATTTGTTTTCAAATACATTTGAGTGTAAAATATATATTTTTAAGTAAATTAATACAAACATCACTTAGTACTGAATTCAAAATCCGTTTTTATCAGTCAACTATTGTACCAGTAGTATTATATGGATGTGAAGCTATTACATTCAGGAAAAAAGATGAAGAAAAACTGTTGATATTTGAAAGAAAAATACTAAGAAAAATATTTGGACCAATCTTCGATGAAAATGTCATGGAGTGGAGGATAAGGAAAAATGAAGAACTACGGGAGCTGTACAAACATAGTACCATTGTGGAAATGTTAAAGAAGAGAAGACTGAACTGGGCTGGTCATGTAGCAAGGATGCCGGAGAACAGACTACCCAAAATAGCATCCACTAAGAAATTAGAAGGAAAGGGAAGAAGAGGAAGACCTCGAATTAGGTGGATGGAGAATATCCGGGAAGATGCAGCTAGGATGGGCATCAACTCTGATTGGACAACAATTTCCCTGGATAGAAATAATTGGAAGAGGCTCGTAGAGCAGGTGTATGGTCGATACGGCCTTAGCCACGTGTAAAGTAAAGTAAAGTAAGTAATACAAATTTACTGAATTCTTGAATTTTATATTTGTTTCACTCTCATCTGCTACTTGAAGCCTGTGCTCTCTTTCTCAGATAACTGATGATTGATGCCATGCATGAACCTTGAGGCTTCTTGCAACAGATGACTAATAAAAAACAGGTTATCTTATTTGATTGTAAAGATCAAGATTTTAAAACCATTTAAGTGTGCTATATCATCAAGGGTTTGAAACAATAGTTTTGTTTCTTTTCACTCACATAGTTGCCCCCATTGCTGATACAAAGCTGCTAATTTTAATGCACTATTTCTCAGCTCCAGTGTTGGAGGTCATGCTTTTTCCAAATAAACCTTCACATAGAATGTATGGCACTTAAATTCGTAGGATGTGTCGGAGTAAAGCCCCTTGCGGAGTAAAAACATGTACCAAGTTTTTTAATTAACAGCCATCAATTCAGGAAGTGATCACCAGGTGACATATTTGTCTTATTGTAACTTATTGTTCCATGAAAGTTGGTCCTGGCAGGCTGCTCCAGAGGCGAAAAAATTAGGTAAGCTGAATTTTGAGCTTCTCTTTCATGTGGAAATACTTGTAGTTGCTCCAGCTGATTCCCAAAATGAACAATGGTGCATTTGTCAGAAAATGGCGAAATGGGGCAAATCCCTGAAGCTGTTTTGGGGTAAATCCTCCCAGCACCAACAATGTGATGATAATTCTTCAATGATAACCTCCAAAAAAGACAACATCCAACACAGACTGTGTGCTATTATTTCACATGAAGATATAATTCTGCTATTTAAAACAAAGATTTAGCAGAAACTTTCTGGTAAAGCATTGAAATCTGTGCTTCTACTGTTGACTCCTAATAAGAACAAATGGAAAAAGAATGTATGTAAAACTAAAAGCTTGCTGCTAACAAGGAAAAATATGCCAAATAAAGAAAAGGGTGTGCTACAGAAACAAAAGATGTAAGCTAAATTTCATTACATCAGTGCCAAAAAAGGATGAAAACATATCATTCCTTGAAGTCAGAAGAAGAGCATCAAACTTTAAGGAAAAATTGGAGGACCTAACAAAGTACACTATTTACTAGGTACCTACACAGTTTAGCGTCAGCAACTGAACTCTTTAAGGTGACCCTACTAATTCACCTTCCATGGAGAAGAAAGTATTATTTTTGTACAAGTGCTTTTAAGTTCAACTTTACCACACATTTCCATTCAATACTGGGTTGGTTAACTTAGCAACATTACAACAATGGTAGAAAGGGTTATTTCAAGTGTTTTTATTACGCAGTCATCCATTGTTATCTCAAATGGGGCAAAGATCAAATTGTGAGGCCTTACCCCATTTTGTGGTGCCAAAACCCTGTAATTTTGGTTTTAGCCAAGTTGTAAGTTGTAAATTAGTCCATAATTAATAATCAGACATAGCCGAAATTTGGATGCATTATAGCTAACAGTTACAACTTCAAAAATCTTTATTGATCACAACATTACAGAAACTGAAAACTGCATGGCATTATTCCCCCCTAGCTTACTTCATTTACACACCTGCACATTGTAGAAGAAAACTGTTAATGTTGGTTTTACAGATGACAATTTACTTCCAATTATTACATGCTTGTAATGCCCATGCAAGTATAAATGATTTTCCACAAATAAACTGAAATTGAAGACAATGTACTTGGGAACAATTACAAGCTTCCCTCAAAAATGAATGATGAATGGGGACATCTGCAGTGCATCATAAACTGGTTCCAGAATCCATATTTCTGTTCAGCCTGCTCTGGCTCCTCTATATCTGGTTTTTTTGGTCACTGGTCTCTCTTGTCAGCTGACTAATATGTTACTTTCTAAGGACATTTTCAGCTAAGGAGACTGAGGTAAACAAAATGTATACATAAGGTAACCACCAAATTTATCAAGCAGAAGTAATGCATACTTGACATTTTTCCTGGAAATTTATCTGAAATCCATGTAGCATGCACGATTACACAAAAAAGAAATTGTGAACAAGTAAAAGTGAAAGGCTCCCACAGAGGAATGATCTCCAGTGAACTAGTTCCCAAAGATGAATGAGTTTGGCCATCTTTAGTACCCTCTGCCACGTATTTCACAGTGTTTTCCCGGGTATAGACTATAGATGTCAATGTAGGAAGGTAAAGGTAATACTGCACACAATATTAATCTGCAGGAAAATTTAAAATCTTTTAATAAATAATACAGTCTTCAAAACAGAGGCCAGTTACAAGATCACTAGATACAGTTACAATGAAAAAGTAAAAACAGTTATTGACTATGAATTAACAGAAAACTTTTCTGGAGAAAAATAAGAGTTACAAATGTAATTACAAGTGAATGTGTGGGCAGTGATCACAGGCTTCTAGTTTGTCGTCATTGTGGCCTTCAGTTCAAAGACTGGTTTAATGTAGTTCTCCATGTTAATCTATCCTGTGCAAGCCTCATCATATCTGAAAAGCTACTGCAACCCACATCTATTTGAACCTGCTACTGTATTGCTGCCTGGTCTCCCTCAACAGTTTTTACCCTACACACTTCCCTCCATTACCAAATCAACAGTCACTCAATGCTTCACAATGTGCCTTATCAACGAATGCATTCTTTTTCTCAAGTTGTGCCTTCAATTTCTCTTCCCCCACCCCCCAATTCTAATTTAGCACCTCACCGTTAGTTGTTAAGTCTACCCGTCTAACCTTCAGCATCATTCTATAGCATCACATTTCACATGCTTCTATTCTCTTCTTGTCTCAACTGCTTAAAATCAAGTTTCATTTCAGTGCAAGCCTACACTGCAGACAAATATCTTCAGAAAAGACTGACTAACACTCAAATTGGTATCACATGATAACAAATTCCTCTTTTTTCAGATATTATTTTCTTGCTACCGACGGTCTGCATTTTATATCCTCTATACTTCACAGTTATTTTGCTGCCCAAGTAGCAAAATTTATCTATTGGTTTTAGTGTATCATTTCTCAATCCATTTCCCTCAGAATTAGATAATCTAACTACACTACACCCCATTAACCTTGTTTCACTTTTGTTGGTGTTCATCTTGTAACTTCTTTTCAATACATTCCATTAAACTGCTCTTTCAAGTCCTTTGCCATTTGTTACATAAGTACAATGTCACCAGCAAACCTCAAGATTTTTGTTTCCTCTCCCAAACTTACCTTCCTTCTACAAATTCCTCTCGGTTTCCTTCAAAGCTTGCTCAATGCACAGAGTGAATAATAGCCTCAGTGATAGGCTACAACCCCATCTCACGCCCTTCTCAAACACTGCTTCCCTCTCATATCCTTTGGTTCTCCTATCACGGTATCATATCTCCTATCTCATCTTCATTTACTTCTTCTTCCCTTTCTATAATTCATCTTCAAGGTCATTTCACTTGTATAGCACTTCTTTACATTCCTTCCATCTTTCAGTCTTTCCTTCTTTGCCCATATGAGCTCTTGACATTCATACAACTACATCTCTTGTCTCCAAAGGTCTCTTTAAATTTACTGTACACTGTATCTCTCTTTCTGCCAATGATGCATGCTTCTACAGCCTTTCACTTCTCCACTAGCTGTTTCTTCTTAGCCTTTTTCCACTTTCTGCCACTCTTATGTTTTAGACATCTGTAATCAGTTTTGGCTGCTTAGTGTGTTGCATTTTTTTGAGATCTATTAGTATCAAATATAAATTATATGGTGAAAAGTGCAACCGTGACACAAAGAATGCCAAGGAAAAGGAATGGAAGTTGAAACATGAGAGTAGGAGAGCCTTCCAAATTTGATAATGGAAAAAAGCCACAGAAAGAGATAGTAAACATTGAAGAAAAATGGAATATATTCAAAATATTAATATTCAGTTGTTCTAATTGTGGTATTGAAGCACACAGCCAAATAAAAGGTAAAATAAGGAAAAAGGAAGAAACCGATAGAAAAAAATTAATATTGTTAAGAACCAAAATGTGGCATTAAATAGCAAACATATAGAAAACAAAATGAAATAAAAAGTCTTGAGTCACAGGATGAGGTAGAAACAGCCAAATGATAGCAGTAATGGAAAGATAGGTAACTCAAGGTATGAAGGGTCATGAGGGGAAAAAATGGAAAAAAATGAAAAGTTCATATGGCTACATCCAAAACTTAACATGGACAGGAGAAGGATTCAGGGCATATTTTACAGCTTATTGGAAAGTATAAAATTTGAAAGAGAAGAGATAAAGGCCACAGAAACAGAAGAAGGAATTATCATCAGAGAGAGAAAAGAAATGTGAGAAGAGATGAAGATTTATTTTGAAAACTTGTTTAATAGGGAGAATGAAGAATACCACGAACCCAGAGCCACTGATTTATTTGAGGATGAATAACTACTCTGAAATAAATAAAAGGATGGAAATCTCATGGAGTTAATCATATGACAAAAGCAGAGGAGATCAACAGAATACAGTGGTTGCATCAAGTCATGGGAGTGATAAGAAGAGAAAAGTGAGGCACCTTGTGACTGGAAAAAGGGAATTATAATGCCAAATTTAAAAAGGGAAATAGTAAAAAGTGTACAAATTGTAAGGAGACCACTTTATTACTACACTGCATAAATATTTTAGAAACTTCCAGGAAAGAGGCTGGAGTTACCCTAAAATGTCAATTTGAAGGAAAACAGCACAGATGTAAGTCTAACAGCTGAACAATTGAACTTCTTTTTTCACTCTGGCAAATAACAGAAAAAAACTGGCATGTAGTAAAAAGACTTCATAGTAGCTAGTTTTGGAGAAGTTCTTGTTGTGGTCTTCAGTCCAGAGACTGGTTTGATGCAGCTCTCCATGCTACTCTATCCTGTGCAAGATTCTTCATCTCCCAGTACCTACTGCAGCCTACATCCTTCTGAATCTGCTTAGTGTATTCATCTCTTGGTCTCCCTCTATGATTTCTACCCTCCACGCTGCCCTCCAGTACCACATTGGTGATCCCTTGATGCCTCAGAACATGTCCTACCAACCGATCCCTTCTTCTAGTCAAGTTGTGCCACAAACTCCTCTTCTCCCCAATTCTATTCAATACCTCCTCATTAGTTATGTGATCTACCCATCTAATCTTCAGCATTCTTCTGTAACACCACATTTCGAAAACTTCTTTTCTCTTCTTCTCTAAACTATTTATCGTCCATGCTTCACTTCCATACAAATACTTTCAGAAACTACTTCCTGACACTTAAATCAATACTCGATGTTAACAAATTTCTCTTCTTCAGAAACGCTTCCCTTGCCATTGCCAGTTTACATTTTATATCCTCTCTACTTAGACCATCATCAGTTATTTTGCTCCCCAAATAGCAAAACTCCTTTACTACTTTAAATGTCTCATTTCCTAATCTAATTCCCTCAGCATCACCCGATTTAATTTGACTACATTCCATTATCCTCATTTTGCTTTTGTTGATGTTCATCTTATATCCTCCTTTCAATACGCTGTCCATTCCGTTCAACTGCTCTTCCAAGTCCTTTGCTGTCTCTGACAGAATTACAATGTCATCGGCGAACCTCAAAGTTTTTATTTCTTCTCCACGGATTTTAATACCTACTCCGAACTTTTCTTTTGTTTCCTTTACTGCTTGCTCAATATACAGATTGAATAACATTGGGGAGAGGCTACAACCCTGTCTCACTCCCTCACTGCTTCCCTTTCATGTCCCTCGACTCTTATAACTGCCATCTGCTTTCTGTACAAATTGTAAATAGCCTTTCGTTCCCTGTATTTTACCCCTGCCACCTTCAGAATTTGAAAGAGAGTATTCCAGTCAACATTGTCAAAAGCTTTCTCTAAGTATACAAATGCTAGAAACATAGGTTTGCCTTTCCTTAAGCTTGCTTCTAAGATAAGTCGTAGGTTCAGTATTGCCTCACGTGTTCCAACATTTCTACAGAATCCAAACTCATCTTCCCCGAGGTCAGCTTCTACTAGTTTTTCCATTCGTCTGTAAAGAATTCGCATTAGTATTTTGCAGCTGTGACTTATTAAACTGATAGTTCGGTAATTTTCACATCTGCCAACACCTGCTTTCTTTGGGATTGGAATTAAGATATTCTTCTTGAAGTCTGAGGGAATTTCGCCAGTCTCATAAATCTTGCTCACCAGATGGTAGAGTTTTGTTAGGCCTGGCTCTCCCAAGGCTGTCAGTAGTTCTAATGGAATGTTGTCTACTTCTGGGGCCTTGTTTTGGAGAAGGCATATGACAAAATGTTGATGTATAAAATATAGGACTACTGGTAAACACAGAATTTTTCCAATTCAGTAATTATAAAAATTCAGATACTGTGTGATAATTCTGAAAGCAGTGTACTAACAGGAAATGGAAAGTCAAAATGGTTATGAGCAAATATAGGTGTTATAGGTGTGCAAAAGGTCTGTTCCTGTTTTCCAATACTCTTTGTCACACTTGTAATGGTGCCACTCCATGTCCCCATGGTAAACAAATGCAACACCCTAGCACAAGAGCTGCTTACCAGCCTAATGGCTAGCATGGAAACACGTTGCAGAGCATGCAATGCTCCCCACGGTGCTCACACACCCTATTAAGAACCGTGGCCTACCTTAAGAATTACGGTGACTTCAGTGAAATTATTGAGTAAAAGTGCCATTTCTGTTTGTCTTATAGCATATTTCATTCAGTTACCTTCTGTACTATACCATAACAGTTCTTTCTATGTATCGTACAAGTTTTATTAAGCTATGTTATGTGACAGGGACCCATCATGCATTTGTTACTTTCATCATTAAGTTTTGCACACCAATGCGCATAAGAAGAAGCCTGCAAGTGGAAGTGACTGTGGAGGGAAAGACAAGTACAGAGGGCCAGAATTGCTTTGGTCATGAGAAACAGTTGCAGCCAAACTGAATTCCCAGTCATTACTCAGAAAGAATGTGCAAGGAAGATCAGTTGCATATCCGAGAAAGATGTTGCTGGATGATGTTAAAGAAGAGCTCAAAAGGAACCAAAGACATGAGGTGCTGTGGCAAGGGAGGAAATCTTCCATGGAAGGAACAGACAGATTTGAAAATATCTCACCTAGCTTACTGGAATGACCTTCAAATAAAAATACAAAATACACAAAATTCTCGTACCACAAGATTCACATTACAGTTGCTTTTATATTTAAAACTAATTTTTTTATTATGAAAATAGTACTAGGTATAAAATTGACAGTTGTTTCAGGCTTCATCGTAATACTTACCGTCACTGTCAGTCGACGTATCGTAAACTGGGCGATCGGGCTCATCGGCATAAGTGGTTGTCTTCTGTTTTATTTCATCCACGAAGACTGAAATTAAAGCATCCATCATCACAGCCTGCAGAAAGAAAAAAGATAAATAAATACTCATTTTATGCAATTAAAGCAGTTATACTGTCACCAATAATTGTCAATACATTTGTCGACAAAAGAATTGTGCATTTTGTTACAAAGTTGACCGATTTAGGGGAGAAAAAAGAATAGTGTCACAAGCAAGGGCATTCAAACTCATTAGCAAAAATGTCTTTAACAAGTGGTGTTCTCTAGCTTGCAAATATTTGAAATATGTCATCTATTCTCCCTTAAAGGAATGAAGATACAGTAGCAGCAATAAATCGTAACTGTGTCTTGAATCAAAATGACACTCTAGATGCAAAGCACATTAATCACATAATTCATGCCTGTTACATGCATTGCATTAATATGAAGTCCTCGGTAGGACATAAACAATGTAAGAAGTGGAGGTAGCCAACCAGTGCATAGCTGAGGTACTGAGTTTCTGACAGGCACTTAAACAACAGTGAGCAAGTTTCAGTTATGTTTGTGTGTTTGTTGATAACTCAATGCCTCAGCTACAGAGTGGATGTCTATCTTCACGCCATGCATTATCTACATCTATGTCTCAAACTGTAGCACTGTGTCTAGTTGAGAATATGGCTACCAAGATTTAAATTTCTTATTGACTGTTTCCATAGGCAGTGCCAGATGTTTCACCATCAAATAAACTGTAAATAGTGAGAGTTGATTCTGATGCTTTATGAGGCATGTCATATTGGACAAGGTAATACAGACATTAAAGAAATTATTAGAAAAATGACAGCTACATCAGGCAACAAATAAAGACAATCTTGGATATAGAGGAGACTGATAGAACTGAAGATACGGAACAACAAATAGGCAAACAGCTTTAAGAGCAAATGCAATGTGCAATGTTCTGAAACATTTTTAATAAACATTTCATAACCACTATTGCTTTGCATATTATTAAAGATGTTCACAAGGAAGTACAGAGTACATCTTCATGGAAAAACAAGCAAAGCTCGAATCCTCAACAATGGACTGCCACAAGGCTTTGTGCTAGCTCCTTTATTGTTTAGTTTCTACATCTCAGATATGCCAGAACTCAAATCACGGAAATATGCTGATGATCTGGCTATTGCTTTGCATGGTGAGTCATTTGAACAATTGGAATCAGGACTAAATTCTGACTTGGTGCAGCTTCATAACTACTACAGGACCTGGTATCTGAACCTTAGTGCATCAAAAACAGCAAGCACAGTGATGCACCTGAATAACAAACAAGCAGACAGGAAATGCGCTTGAATATAGCAGGCCAGAATATATGACATGAAAGAGCACCAAAATACCTGGGTGTTAAACTGGACTGTAGCCTAACATTCACAGAACATCTGCAGGATGTCAGCCAAAAACTCAGAGGCAGAGTAAATATCATCCAGAAGCTCACAGGCTCTACCTGGGGACGCAATGCTACAACACTTCCCACTTCCTCCTTGGCTCTAGTCTAACACATTGCAGAATATTGTGCACCTGTGTGGACCAACAGTTTGCACAACAATAAAGTAGGCCAACAGTTTGCACGTCAATAAAGTAGATGTTCACCTAAATGACACCTTGTGAACAATGACTGGAACAGTGGGACCTACCCCAACACCATGGCTCTCCGTGCTGCCAAACATTGAACCTCCCTCACTCTGTAGGTAACACGCAATCCAAAGAGAAATGCAAAAAATTGCTGCTGACACCACACTCGCAATACACGCTGATCTGCATGGCCTGACACGATTAAAGTAAAAAAATCCCTTCTGGAACCACTCCTCGAACAATCGGGACACTGTAGCAGAATGGAAATGCCTATGGCAACAAGCAAATGTTAACAATGGACACCTCAATTAAGAACTCAGCTGATTGTGTTCCTGGCTTCAACATCCCTCGAAGGACCTGGGTGGCACTAAACGGAATGAGAACTGGTGTTGGACGGTGCAATGAGCTGAAGGCCAAGTGGGGCTACGTGGATGATCCTCACTGTGACTGCAGCGAAATACAGATGATGCAGCACATAACTGAGAGCGAAATTCACAGTTTCCAGGACGATTCAGTAGAGGATCTGCATAGACTCACAGATTGTGCCATTTCTTGGCTTTAAAATTTAAGTGTTTCTGTTTAATTTTTAATTTTTTTTTTTGACAGATTGCAACATGTATGCACTATAGGTTTATAAGTACTGTAATATGTATAACTAAATTTATAATGAATAGTGATTTGTTACATCTGCATGTTAATTAAGTTTCCCATGCTGAATGTGTATAGTACTGTAAGGCATCAGGCATATTGAATGCAAAGTAAATAAATAAATAAAGATGTGGTTACTTACATTAACTGAGTATTTTATGCATTATTAAATTTGATAAACATTTTATGCATTATTAAGCAATATGACAGGACACTTGTGTAATAATAATATTTATAGCCAGTTTTTGACAGTTAGGCTATGTCAAATAAATATGTATAGCTGTGGATTCTGACTCTCACAAAACATCGTAGAATATTACACAAATGTCATGTGTTTTCAGAATGAGATTTTCACTCTGCAGCGGAGTGTGCACTGATATGAAACTTCCTGGCATATTAAAACTGTGTGCAGGACTGAGACTCAAACTCGGGATCTTTACCCTTCGCGGGCAAGTGCTCTACCATCTGAGCTACCCAAGCACGACTCACGCCCTGTCCCCACAGCTTTACTTCTGCCAGTACCTCGTCTCCCACTTTCCAAACTTTACAGAAGCTCTCCTGCGAACCTCGGTCCGGCACACAGTTTTAATCTTCCAGGAAGTTTCATATCAGCTCACACTCCGCTGCAGAGTGAAACCCTCATTCTGGAAACACCCCTGGGCTGTGGCTAAGCCATGTCTCCGCAGTATCCTTTCTTTCAGGAGTGCTAGTTCTGCAAGGTTCACAGAAGAGCTTCTGTAAAGTTTGGAAAGTAGGAGACGAGGTACTGGCAGAAGTAAAGCTGTGGGGACGGGGCGTGAGTCGTGCTTGGGTAGCTCAGATGTTAGGGCACTTGCCCACGAAAGGCAAAGGTCCCGAGTTCAAGTCTTGGTCCAGCACACAGTTTTGATCTGCCAGGAAGTGTCATGCATTTTTATTTCATGACATGTTCAGTGTTGAGCATGTGCTAGCTATGCAATGGTTGATATTGGAAAGTGACTTAATCTGGAAGCATTTGTTGATTCTTGAGACTGGGCCTTGAATCTTGTGCCTGTTTTTCCACTGTAGTAGGCAGGACAACTATGATGTATTTTATATAGTCCACTGTTACTGATCTTATTGATGCCATTTTTATGTTATGGGAAATCAATTGTTAGAATGTTTGTTTTAATCTCTCTCTCTCTCTCTCTCTCTCTCTCTCTCTCTCTCTCTCTCTCTCTCTCTCCTCTCTGTTGCTTTTCCTCTTTTTTTTTTTAACATAAGGTTCAGTTATGATGGTCTATTATGTACAGCTTCTCTTCATTTTGTACATTGTATTTTGCCTTGTTATTGCTGCACTATTTGAGAAGGTGCACAGGGATTGAAACAGATTGTGTGTCACAATAAAGCTCTCATGTCTGTGACTGTAAAAACTGTAAAAAAATACTGTTGCTATTGTAACGCCCCAAGGACAGAAAACCCCAATTAACAAAATTTGTGAAAACTTAAAGTAGGGAAGTGAGTCATCTTGACAGTGACAACAACTGTTGGTGATAAAAAAAAATTAATTACACTGATAATGTTTTGATTAACAACTATAACACTTAAATACTGAAAGTAACATACCAAAGAGGAGATAAAAGGAAAGGGTTGTCATGCATTATCTTTTAAACATCTATAGAATAAATTTAAATTCATATGAATGAAGGTTAAATCCAAGGAGGTAATTCAGTCAAAGACAACATTTACCATGGAAGAGGGTTGTAGCCACATCTTAAAGGAAATTAAATGTGCCTACAATGCAGCTCGGATACGGAAATGTTTAGTTAGTTGCTCTTGAGTTACTCTAGAGTACTATTGCGACAGTCTTTTGAAAGCAAGCGCTATTAGATTGATTCAGTTGTGAAAGTTTGCTAGTTCAGGGGAGAGAGACTTAAGCTATACTCAGTCATTCTACTGAATAAAGTAATCTTTACCCTTATCAATGTGATGGTGATTTTAATTGAGTGATACGTATTTACTGGACTTAACCTTCAGACTGAAGAACAGTTGCGAACTTGATAGTAATGGATCAGTGACAAGAAAACTATTCGTAGTCTTGAGTAGGACACAATAATACAAAGTCATGAAGAAAAACCAATACACCGTTCAGTCAAAAGTTGTTGTCAACGTCATGATTACCGGACTGGTGAGAAGTTAATCTCGAATGATATGTTGGTGTGTGTGTGTGTGTGTGTGTGTGTGTGTGTGCATGATATCTACATCTAAATCTACATCCATACTCTGCAAGCCACCTGTCGGTGTGTGGCGGAGGGTACCTTGAGTACCACTATCGGTTCTCCCTTCTATTCCAGTCTCGTATTGTTCGTGGAAAGAAGGATTGTCGGTATGCTTCTGTGTGGGCTCTAATCTCTCTGATTTTATCCTCATGGTCTCTTCGTGAGATATACGTAGGAGGGAGCAATATACTGCTTGACTCTTCGGTGAAGGTATGTTCTTGAAACTTTAACAAAAGCCCGTACCATGCTACTGAGCGTCTCTCCTGCAGAGTCTTCCATTGGAGTTTATCTATCATCTCCATAACGCTTTCGCGATTACTAAATGATCCTGTAATGAAGTACGCTGCTCTCTGTTGGATCTTCTCTATTTCTTCTATCAAACCTATCTGGTACAGATCCCACACTGCTGAGCAGTATTCAAGCAGTGGGCAAACAAGCGTACTGTAACCTACTTCCTTTGTTTTCGGATTACATTTCCTTAGGATTCTTCCAATGAATCTCAGTCTGGCATCTGCTTTACCAACGATCAACTTTATATGATCATTCCATTTTAAATCACTCCTAATGCATACTCCCAGATAATTTATGGAATTAACTGCTTCCAGTTGCTGACCTGCTATTTTGTAGCTAAATGATAAGGGATCTATCTTTCTATGTATTCGCAGCACATTACACTTGTCTACATTGAGATTCAATTGCCATTCCCTGCACCATGCGTCAATTCGCTACAGATCCTCCTGCATTTCAGTACAGTTTTCCATTGTTACAACCTCTCGATTCACCACAGCATCATCTGCAAAAAGCCTCAGTGAACTTCCGATGTCATCCACAAGGTCATTTATGTATGTTGCGAACAGCAACGGTCCTACGACACTCCCCTGTGGCACTCCTGAAATCACTCTTACTTCGGAAGACTTCTCTCCATTGAGAATGACATGCTGCGTTCTGTTATCTAGGAACTCTTGAATCCAATCACACAATTGGTCTGATAGTCCATATGCTCTTACTTTGTTCATTAGTGGCAAACAATTAATTACTAAAAGATTAATAAACTATTAGTCAAGAGATAAATCAGATAAGTCGCCTACATGATTCAAGGAATAATATTACGTATGTTCATACTAGTGATTGAGTCTTTTAAAAATTTTAAGTTTCTGTGTGAAGACAGGAATAACAGACAGTGGAAGGTGAATAATATAAAAATCAGCATTACAGCGTGTTACAAGGAGGAGTAAAGCATCCAGTTGGCCTTAGTAAGCTGCCATTTGGGTGTGCATGTAGGTGGAGTAGGAGTCAGCATTCGGATAGCACATGGAAAATAGTTACTCTAGAACGTCTCAGAGAGAACGGATCACTCAAGACGATGGCAAGCTGGGCGGTGGAGAAGGATAGGTCCAAATGGGAATAGGTGTGCGTGGAGTCTGAAAGGAATGTGGGTGCTCCTGTGTTATGGCAGAGGAAGTTAAGTCGATTTAGAAGGTCAGCCAAGTGGGCACCTCTGGGACAGGTTCTGGGAGAACCCCAAAGTTGATGGTGCATATTAAAGTCACCAAGCAGCAGAAGGAGTAAGGTAGCTATCCAATAAGCTGGAGGAAGTCTGCCCTGGTGACATCGAATGACAGAGGGATGTAAACGGTACAAAGGGAAAAGGTCAAGTGAGGAAGGAATATGCAAACTGCAACAGCTTGAAGGTGGGAAATCAGGAAGATGGGTTGACTATGAACATCATCGCATATGAGCAGCATGACTCCAGCATTAGATGGAATGCTGTCCTCGGGGGAGGGTCAATACGGACTGGGAAGAAATGCGAGAGCAGTAAGCGGTCGTGAGGATGCAATTTTGTTTCCTGGAGGCAGATGCTGTGATTCTAAGAGCATCTGTAAATCCACTTCATTGGATTGAAGGCCACGAATGTTCCATTGGGGGAGAGTCATGACGGGGAAAAAATGAAAGGGTGTCATCTCGGTGGTTGGCGAGTGCCAGCCTCTGAAGACTCGCTGCTGCAGGGCACAGAGGCAGGAGGATCCCACTCCATGAGGTCTACAGAAGCGTCAGCATTCTCCTTCTGTTGGCCTGCCGAGTCCAGGGCAGAAAAATGGTTGGTGGTGTGCTCTGGCAACACGGAGGTCGGCCGGACGAGAGTATCATGTGGCGACACCATCAAAGAGGAATATCAAGTCGGTGAAGGAGAAGACTGTTTGCCTTTGTTTGACTTCTTGGAGCCTTTCCAGTTGGCAGAGGAAGACTCTCGGTTTGGTTGGAGAGACGTAGGAAGCCTTCACAGAAGTATTCCTTCTGTCCTTTCTGGTCTGCCGGTTGCGTAGCAGGTGACTTCGCCCCGTGACGCAAAAGTTTGGTGGCTTGTTGCACAGCTGGATGAGGAGATGGGGACACTACCATGACACTGGGAGATTTCACTACCACGGTGCCAAATCTGAGGTCACACGGTTGCATGGCCATGTCCTTCATGGAGCGAGATGTAGCAAGAACAGTACTGTAGGTGCCAGATGGTAGAACGCAGGGTTCCTGACAAGCGAACAACTTGCGAGTGACTGAGTAAGGCCCTTTTTTCTTCAGTTGGATCTGCCTGACAGCCTGCTCATCTAGATACATGGGACAGTTGCGGGAAGAGACAGCATCATCGCCATTGCAGTTGATGCAGCACGGAGAAGGAGGCAGACAATTGCCCTCATGAGCATCCCTGCCACAGGTTACACATTTGGCTGGGTGTTGACAGGACTGTTGAGCGTGGTTGTAATGATGAAACTCGTAGCAGTGCATTGGGTTCAGAATATATGGTCTAACTGTGATAACTTCATCAAATTGTTTTGATCTTTAATGGAAGAACCACTCTATCAAAAGTGGGCACTACGGAGGCCTCCACTTTTTTCATCACGTGATGGACTGCAGTGACACTCTGAGACAGAGAGGCATGTTTGTATTTCTGCCTCAGTCATACCATTGAGCAGCCTAGTGTAAATAACACCACGTGGAAAATTTAGCATTCGATGGACCTCAACATGAACAGGATAGCCGTTAAGGTGCGAAGCTGCAAACAGTTGTTGTGCTTGACAACCAGAAGTAGTCTCTAAAAGCAAAGTGCCATCGCATAAACAAGAGCAGGGTTTCATAAAGCCACCAATTGCATCAACACCTTTCTGAATAGTAACCGAATTTACGGCAGCAAAGGACTGACCGTCTTCACTACGTGAAACCACGAGGAACCGTGGTGCAGCTGGGAGGGTTTTTGAATCATTAGCCTCACTCTGTTTACGTTTCATACATGTCGACTGTGAAGACGATTGGCTCATTGTGAGAAAATCTCCCAGGACTGCCAGCATCTCTGACAGTGCACTCCTTCCAACTGGGGGTCCCATCAGAAGGGGGCACACTGTCCTTGGATGATTGTTCATACCTCAGGTCACACTTCCTGAACGCCTCACAGAGTGACCAATCAGGAATTTGGGAAGGTAGCAGCTCAGGTCTGGTCTGTACCAGGGGGTACATGTGAACTCTGCCTGTCAACCTGGAGCTGGGAAGTACGAGTTACCCAGTCACCTGTTATGTGTCAGACGCACGAGCTGGCTTTCAGGAGCACACAGGTAGGGAGAAGAAAAAAAGAGGGACCTCAAATGCTGAAGCAGAGGAAGGATAGGATAAGGGGAATGAAGAAAGGAAAAGGAATGAAACACAGTGGAGAGACTTTTCTGATATTGGCCAATGAAAATGCAGAACACATTTCCAAAAACATCCCAGACCTATCCCCCAAGGCAGGAGAAATGGAATAGCAAGATGACAGACACGGAGAACGGAAGTGAAACTGTGCTGCAAAGACTGGTGTCCCGTGGTAGCCAAGCACGAACCCGCCAAAGAGTGGCGAGCCCCATGGAGGGTATACGGTGTGCAGCAACTATCCCTTTCATAATATTTTTACATTCCATCCTGGATTTTTTGTGTGTGTTACAGTTCTCAGTAACAACAGAGTGTGCCAAATAGGTGCTGGTTTTTGGCTCAAGTCTCTTTCATGCACATAACTGATATTACACCCAAATATTTGATTTGTGACACTGGCACAAGGCTCCACCCATTTAAAACTACCTTACACCTCTTTGGGTTTTTCCCTTGCAAGTCAACATTTCTGTCTTTTCTGTCACTAAAATTCTCTTTTGCATTTTAACTTCATCATCCCAAATGACAGTCATCTCATAACATCCCAAATGACAGTAATCTCACAATGAAAAGCAAGCTGTTAATGTGCCATCTTGGCTTCAGAGTAACCCTAAATGGAACACAGTTTTCTCACTCTTTCATCATTTGATACAAATAAAAAAAGTAACATGAGGACTTTAGAAGTTACACATGTCATCACATCCTAAGGCCATTGCACATCGATAGCAGTGCATTGTCAACAGAGAGTACATCATAAGGGTGTTCTGCAATCACAGCTCTGCTGTGGTACAGATAGCAGATGCACAGCAGCACACAAACAATAAGGTGCGGCAGCTGGAAGTGTGCTCTGAGATTGAAGTATGCTGGATGGTACAATTCTTGTCAATAAAGCAATTAAACTGCAAACAGATTCTGGTGGTATATGGACCAAATGAAATGTGACATCCAGTTGCGGTGAAATGGTGCCAACAATTTGACCTAGGCCACAAAGACACGATAAACGATCGGTAAGTCCAGATCTTGTACTGGGCGAATAACATATTTCTTGGCAGTCTGAAAGAACATCTGAGGGAGAAAGAGATTTTCCACCAATGAAGATATACACACATTGGCCTTCAACTGGCTAAATGACTGAGCAGCAGATTTCTACTGCCAAAGAACTGAATGATTGGCAGAATGTTCCAACTGTCATTTGCAGACCTGATGACTATGAAGAAATGGTGTCTTGATCTGTACCACTTTGAAGTGTAGTGCAGCTTTCAATAAAAGTTACTTGGCCCACCATGGCATTGAATAACTTCATTTTCAAACACACCTTGTGAATAGTACTGGACATATACTACCTTCACACATTCCTGTAAATTCTGTAAATTTCGGACAGTGTTTATTTTCATTAGCCTTTTGTTGTAAGATGTTGAGAATATCCAGCCACCTCCAAAACATCCCACAGAACTCTCTGTCATCCTTGGTGTATGAGCATCCTTAGGTGAAACCAGTTTGATCTTCAGAGGGTTGTTTCTGCTATTTTTTGGAATCAGATTCTGATTATTTTGCTGTAGATCTATTAAGCTGAATCAGGTACACTAATGGCACAGTAGTTTCTGCAATCAATTATTTCACTTAATATATATAAATATTTGATATGAGCTTCTTCCAGTTGTTTGGTACACAAGCTATCTGGCAATATTTATTTACTGGGGATAGGAATCTTACCTCTAGAAGTAGGCCATCGTTCAGATTGCCTGGCCAGTCTGATCAGTATCTAAAATTTTTAATTACTAATTTTAATATGCTTCCATCATGTTCATGTACATTTAACTGTGCCCTATGTGCCGAGTAGGAATACCACTTGAGCAGAGGTTGTTTGTCCCTGTGGATTGCAATCTGCTGACAGTGCGTCCACTAGGCACCTGCTGTCGGTAGCCAGTAGGGAGCACAGGAGAGAAATCACGTGTTGGCTTCTGGAACTTTGGTTCCAGGCTGGGTCATCTCTCTGGCCTTAACTTTCAGCTAGCAATGACACGAATCCTCTATGTCTTTTTCTCAGAACTGACATCATCTTATGACTACTTAATGGACTCACAAAGTCTCCTGGACGATCCCATAAGCATTACGCACACTGACTACAGTAACTTGATGATTTTTTAAAATATCCCTTCAGGTGCCCACATCCTGCCAACCTGACACCCACATCCCCACCCCCTGCACCTGTAAACTGCCATATTTTAACAATCTGTTATTCAAACCATCTGACTCTGACAATTTTGTCCTCTCAGTCTTCTGTAACTTTAACTCTTCTATGAGAGACTGGATCTACTTCATTGAAAGTAGCGCCTACAGTAACTGGAATAGGACACGAACAGGAGACACCAGCTGACCAGCTGAGGGTACCGAATGGTGAGTCGCCGAAAACCACGAAGCACAACGATGACGACACTGGATGAATGATGAGATGACATGACAGAATGGCAAGTACGGAGTGTAAACCGAATCGAGAATCTAGATATGTGCAGTCCAGCAACAGTGGATACAAGAAACAATACGTAAGTGCAGTTGGAACACAACTGAGGTCCAGATACCAGTGCGGCTAACTTTACGGTGCGGCCACGGGCGCCAGTAGCCAGGTGTGAGAGGCATGGCCCGTGTATAGCACTGAGGCACCAGTTCTCGCAAATAATAGCAGTGCTGGCCAGCACCTCTCGTCTAGTTCCACATGTTCCCATGGGCTTTCAAACTCACAGACCTGGGTACCAGAACATCCTCCACATTTGATCTGATTTTCCATTGTCATAAATTACATTCAGTTTGCTATGCTTTACAGAAATAAGTTCAAATTGTTAGTTTCAAGATTCTCAAAATGCCAAACAAGTCATTAAAAAAGAAATGTAAAATACATAGCGATGTGCTTAAACAGCTCCCTTACAAATGACAGTACCCAAACAGAAGACACTCATGTTCTTGAACACAATGTTTGAAAAAGTCTGGAAGCTCATTTATTTTATTCCTTAAATTAATATACTGATTACTGAAAAAAAGAATTTAATATGTGAAAAGAAAGAAATTCAGATTTAACTGAATTTCAAATGTCAGAAACAGTATGTATTTTAATGAAAATTTAATCCTGGATGGAATATAACAGTATTATGAAAAGAACAGTTGCTACTTGCCACATAGGGGAGGTAGTGAGTTGCAGATAGGCACAACAAAAAGACTGCCAGAAAGTGAGCCTGCACACATGGCTGCCAACTCCAGCATCTACGGCCGGGCTGGAGTTCGCAGTCATGTGTGCATGAGGCGTGCTTACCTGTGTGTGTGTGTGTGTGTGTGTGTGTGTGTGTGTGTTTGTGTTTTACTAATCAAGGCTGTGGCTGAAAGCTTTGTGCAAGTGTCTTTTAATTGTTCTGTGTGGAAATTAACGTGTCTTCTTTACAGTTGACATTCCTACCTGGAGTTTCCTAGGTTTGAAATAAAATAAATATGTTACCAGAACTGCTTCATCCACAGGTTTTCATCAATGTAGTTAATAAAATAAGTGGCTTTATGGAGCTCGCTCTCTCTCTCTCTCTCTCTCTCTCTCTCTCTCATCTCTATCCCTTTTTTAAGAAGCAAGCTTTTTTGCCTGTCCTTACATAGACACTGCTTTTGTCACATTTTTCCCTAGAGGGCAGAACTATTTTGCTTTTCTTGCTGTGAGTTCACAATATATTTATCAATGAGTAGTTATTATTAACTTATTTGCTATTTTCATCAGTTTTAAAATAAATTCAGCACTAATTTTCCCTCTAATCATAAGGGCCATGTTTGGTACAAATGTCACTAAATAACTCCTAGTTTTTAAACATCTTTTCAGAAAATCCGTATTAAAAATGAAAGGTTTTTAATCAAATACCTCGACTGCCACTGTAGACACGTGCAAAATGGTGCGGGATTATAAGGAATAGCAATCGGTGTGATGAATGTCGCAATATTTTCACACGGTGTATTGTAATACCGTCCACTCGAGGAATGACACCGGGCATTTCTAGAAGCACTGATTGTCACTAATGCAATGTGACACTGGAAAAATAGCAGCTTATACTTACACTTTGAAGTGATTTGGCAGTGGTGCAAGGAGAGTGAGCCACTTTTGTGTGCTGAAGTCTGCAGTAGTAATGTTAAGTCTAGACTGGAAATTTTTGATTAGAGCTGTACTGGCATAACCACAAGCACCGCAACAAAGATAAGATCGCAAGAGCAAAGATGTCGTCAGCCAACAGCCCACTGACAAAGGACCACATCATCACAGGAGCGCCCTCTAGCCAAAGAGAATATAAGTGCCACTCCTGCCAGCCTCGACTGAACAGTATGTGGACAGTTTTCGGACAATACTAGCCTGGGCCTCGGAGAGACCACCACCGTAGCAGTGGTGTGTGATTCGTTTCAGTTGCTTACATGGACACTATCTATAGCTAAAGACACTTACTATTTGTATGTCGCCCATCACTTGCGACAACGTTGTAAATTCAAAGTTGAGTATTGTCAATCTTCTTATGTGTAATAAAAACTATTAATGTTATTTACTTGAATTGTTGTATAGGATTCCGAGAACATAGCATCCTTTAGGCACCCTCTACGAGATGAGTGGGCACGGCCCCACATTTGGCGATGAGTATCAGTCGAACCCAGTGCCTGGCAGCCAAGGAATTATCATTTATATTGTGCTGGCGCCTTAATTTTCTCTTTTTTTTTTTATTCTGCAGGGGCACTCTTTAGCTTTGACAGTTTCTTGTCATTTTTGCTAATCAGTGTTTTCAGGTGGTCATTGCAGAAATTTTCTTTGCCTTCTTTAGATTGCTTGCCTTGTCTGTATGTTGCATTTGTGTCTTCCAAAATGCCCACCCCACCTGTCCCGCCCCCTGCTCCAGCCGCAGCCACAAGTTTTAGATGCCAAATAGCTAATGCAGATGTTTCCGCTCCAGACACAATAGATCTCCATGTTACTCAACACAGTGCAGCAGCTACTGGCCAACGCTGTGCACCCAATGCAACAAGCACTGCCTATTACAGCTGCTACACCACCTTTTTGACAGTTTTGTGACCGAGAAGAGGAATGGCTCGAGTAGTTGTCGCAGTATGAGACCCACCTTCTAGCTCACACTGTACCAGGTACTGTGAAATTTCCATATCCATTATCAACAGAAGGAAGTGCAGTGTTTTGGGCTCCTACAAAAACTTTCCCCTAACACCACTCCGAATCATGAACTAACTATTATGGCCAGCAAATGAATGTGGTAGCAACTAGGTATCAATTCTTTAATTGCAAAAATGATCAGAACAAACTTATCACAAGTGGATAACAGATTTGCAGGGTATGACAAGGAAATGCAAATTCAAATGTGCTTGCGATGCTTTTTATTGAGGCATTATGTTACGTGATTTGATTGTGTACCATGTACCTGATGTCAAACCCAGAGAACAGATTTTGAAACAGTCCGATCCATCATTCCAGCAGGTAGCACAAATACTCGATCAGTATGATTCAGGTGCTCTGTCAGCTGTTAAATTTGAGCAGCCAGCTGTTTGTCAGGTTGAGTCCCTTGCTTGCAGTCACCCCATTCCACAACAGTGGGTTACACTAGTACTAACTAGTACACTAAGTAAACAATGCTGAATACTGCTTAAGCTGTTCCCTAAACAGGCAGCTACACAGGCGAACAGAATTAAGTCTTGCCCTAGGTGTTATTCACGGCACAAATGCCAAGACTGCCCTTCCCAACAAGCTTAGTGTTATGCTTGTGTTAGAAATGGACATGTGCAATCCATATGTTTGCAATGGAAGAAACATAAGAATTCGGCCAACTCACAAAACTCTAGTCACAAGGCCCATGTCATTAATGCAGTATATTCCAAGTTTGTAACTAGCAAGCATGCAGTTTTGTCAATCATATGTCAGTCAAACAACCTTTTTGTTCATTTATTTCTTTGTGGGAAATGTGAGAAATTTCAGCTGGACACGGGTGCCTCTATCACATTGCTAAATCATCTCACATATGAACTGTTAGGCTCCCTATGCCTGTCTAAAACTAGCATGCAACTGATGGCTAATAATGGTTAAGACATTCCCGTTCTTGAAAAATGTACATTGCCTGCTACGTATCACATGCATATGCGAACAGTGACTTTTACCACACGCATATGCCAACAGTAACGTTTATAGTGAAGCAATCATGCGATTGTGAGAACATATTTGGTCTTGATTCTTTTGATTTGTTTGGCTTTTACATTCAGGACAAAGTGCTGTCAGTGTCTGCATTCAATGCAAAATACAGTGTAGCTAGCTAGCTAAAAGAATTCCCGGAACTCTTTCCTGAAGGTTTAGGCACAGCTAACAATTTTGTTGCACATATTACTCTGAAAGACAATGCTCAGCTGAAATTTTGCTGGGCTGGAACTGTTCCTATTGCATTATAGGACAAAGTCGCTGCTGAACTTGCAGAATTGCAAGATTTCGGAGTTATTGCACCCATATCACCTAGTCAATGGGTAAGACCACTGGTCTTGCTTCCCAAACCTTCAGGTCGTATTCACCTCTGTGTTAAACTTTAAGTCTACACTCAACCCACAAACTATCATTGATACTTATCCATTTCCACACACAGAGGATCTCATGGACAAATTAGGCACTGGACACTACTTTTCAAAAACTGATTTTCGTGACACATTATCTTCAAATACTGCTCAATGAACAATCTCAAAAAGTGTGTGTAGTAAATACTCATTTGGGCTTGTTTAAATATTTGCATTTGCCTTTTGGCAGTTTTTCCACACCTGCCATTTTCCAATGGTATTTGGAAAAACTGACTGCACAAGTCCCAAACTGTTCAAACTGTTTGGACAATACTGTCATAGCAGGTCGTACACCTGAAGAACATATTGCAAATATGCATGCTTTGTTTTATGTGTTATCAGAGGCAGGACTAAAGTGTAGACTGGACAAGTGTGATTATTTAAACCTGAGTTGCAGTATCTTGGTCATGTCATAAACAGTCAAGGTGTACATCCTCTTCACTCGCATTTCTTGGTCATACGAGACTTTCCAGTTCCTCACAATGTCACAGAATTGCAGTCAGTCCTAGAGAAATGCTGTACAAATCACAGCTCCTTTACATAGCTTGCATCACAATAATGTCCCCTTTGTTTGAACAGATGACTGCCAAGTAGCTTTTCAAAAACTTAAAGATGCATTGCTCAGTGATACTGAAAAAACCAGTTGTACTGCAAGCTGACGCTTCCTCTTATGGAATAGGTACAGTGCCTTTGCACAGAAATGGTAATAAAGACAAACCTATTGCTTTCACATAAAAAGTGTTGTACAAAGCTCAGAGTAACTATTCACAAATTGAAAAAGAGGCTTTAGTTCTTGTGAATGGCGTCACCAAATTTCACCACTATTTGTATGGCAGAAAATTCTGCTTACTAATGGATCACAAGCCTTTGCAGTCCTTGTTTCATCCAATGAAACTGGTTCCCGTATGAACTGCCCAAAAATTGCAAAGATGGGCTTTGTTGTCCCAATACCAGTACGAGGTTGTGTATCATTTGACAGCTCAACAAGGTAATGTGGATACACTTCTACATCTTTCGTTTGGTCCTGATACAGACTCTGATGCTTCTGCTGTATCTTGTTGTTACATTGATACTCAGGATTCTAAATTGCTTCAGTTTTTCCACTGAACTATAGGAAAATTGCACAGACCATGGAAGCTCATACAGATTTCAACATTTTGCTCACATACATTCGCACATCTTGGCCTCACTCATTGAACAGCATAAAGAATTCCTTCGTGTGCCGATACTTTGCACGTCATCATAGCCTCGCAGTACAGAAAGGTGTAATTCTTGTTCAAAATGACAGTGGACAGTCACGTGTGTTGATCCCTAAAGCTTTGCAGAAAGAAGTGTTGCAGTTACTTAACCAAGGACACTGGAGGGTTGTTTGTACAAAACAGTTAGCACGTCGACACTGTACTTGGCAGGGTATGGACACTCAAAGAGAACAGATAATGTCACACTGCCATGCGTGTGTGGAAAATCAGTCCGCTCTGCCACAACAATTCTCTGCTTGGCAATGTGTGCACACAGACTTTGTGGGACCTTTTTGGAACACTCACTGGTTGATTGTGGTTGACTCATATAGCAAGTTTTTCTTTTGCTGTGCCAATGAACTCAGCAACATCACAATTCAGGTGTTTGCATTGATTTTTTGCCTCAAAGGTTTACCTGAAGTCATAGTGTCAGACAATGGCCCTCAGTTCAGGTCAAATGAATTTGAAACATTCTGTGAACGCAATGGCATACAGCATCTAACTAGTGCACCATTCCATCCACAGTCAAACGGCGAAGTGGAATTTTTGTCAGAACCTTCAAGCAGCAGATGGCCAAACTTTGCTCCGCACACACCAGGGATGAAGCATGTAACTGCTTCTCACCTCATATCGTTCGCAGCCATGAGATGAACCATCGCCAGCAGAATTGCTTCACAGGTGCCGCCATTGGACACTGCTCCACCATCCTCATCATCCAGTGCCAAAGGAAGGCCACAAGTATCGCTTGCATGATATTGTCTTTTACAGGATTTTTAGTGGCAGCAGATGGTGGGCACGATGCAAGATCATCCGTCAACTTGACACTTGCATGTATCTTCTTCCATGTCCAGATGGCTTGCAGCGCCGCCATCAAAATCAACTTTACCTCTGTCACATACATGATGATCTTTCAGTCTCTCTTCCCCCAGATTCCCAGATCCAGAGGACAACGTAGCCACAGCAGCCACCAGAGAGTGTCATCAGAACACCATGGGTAGACCCCACGGAAATGGAGCCTTCGCCTCCTCCGCCGCCTCTCGTCCCACCGACGGAGCTGGACCCGCCACGCCGCAGCAGTCGCCATCTTCATCTGGTTCAAGGCAGGAGGTGGACATATACCCTTTCGGTCATTTTCCAGGGGACGTTTCTGCCAGAGTGCAGGCCAGAGGGTGGGTTACGGCCAGTAGAGCCGGAAGCTTGACATCCTCTGCAGCCACAGCTCCTGGCCCGACATTGCTCCCACATTTCTGTCTCTCCCACCATGATCGCACTCCCTAGATGATCACGGTCTTTCACTTTTGTGGAGAGGAATGTTCTGGCATAACCACAAGTGCCAGGATGAAGATTGCAAGAGCAAAGAAGACGGTGAGACGGCGTCAGCCAATAGCCCGCTGACACGGACTGTACCACAACTGAGGTGCCCTCTAGCCAAAAGAAATATAAGTGCCGCTCCTGCCAGCCTCAGCTGGACAGTATGCGGACAGTATTCACACAATAATAGCCCGGGCCTCGCAGAGAGCACTGCTATAGCAGTGATGTGTGGTCCATATCAATTGCTTACACGGACATTGTCTATAGCTGAAGACATTGGCTGTGTGCATGTCGCCCATCGCTTGCGACACTGTAGTAAATTCAAAGTGAAGTATTTGTCAATCTTCTTTATTGTAATAAAAACTATAAATGTTATTTGCTTGAATTGTTGTATGCCATTCCGAGAATGCAGCATCCTTTAGGCACCTTACACGAGACGAGTGGGCAGGACCCCACACCAGCAAGCCTTCCAAATTAGTGAACAGATGCAAGAGATTTTGCAAGTCTGATTACTTCAGTTCAGCTGCCTCCAAAAGCTTTAATAGATTGGAGACTGAGGAAGAGAACCATTCAGACAGCCCGAGGAATGCAGAAGCAGTCTGACAGTACAGGGCAGAAGTGCAGGAAGAATAGTTTTAAGAAGACCAAAGAGGTCTTGCTGCTGGGTAGTAGTCACAATAGGGAGATTTCAGAACTGGCAAAGAGCTCTTTGGGAACTGAATACCACATAGTCAGCATTTTTAAGCCAAGTGCAGGGCCCAGAGAATTACCCGTGATTTATGGTCTTTGTAGAAGGCTGTTCGAAAAGAATAATATGTAGATGTAGTGGAAGCTGAGGGTAACAGTCTGGACTGTAATTACGAGGGCAGTTCAATAAGTAATGCAACACATTTTTTTTCTCGGCCAATTTTGGTTGAAAAAACCGGAAATTTCTTGTGGAATAGTTTCAAACATTCCTGCTTCGTCTCGTATAGTTTCATTGACTTCCGACAGGTGGCAGCGCTGTACGGAGCTGTTAAAATGGCGTCTGTAACGGATGTGCGTTGCAAACAACGGGCAGTGATCGAGTTTCTTTTGGCGGAAAACCAGGGCATCTCAGATATTCATAGGCGCTTGCAGAATGTCTACGGTGATCTGGCAGTGGACAAAAGCACGGTGAGTCGTTGGGCAAAGCGTATGTCATCATCGCCGCAAGGTCAAGCAAGACTGTCTGATCTCCTGCGTGCGGGCCGGCCGTGCACAGCTGTGACTCCTGCAATGATCGACGGATCACCATCAAACAACTCAGTGCTCAACTTGACATCTCTGTTGGTAGTGCTGTCACAATTGTTCACCAGTTGGGATATTCAAAGGTTTGTTCCCGCTGGGTCCCTCGTTGTCTAACCGAACACCATAAAGAGCAAAGGAGAACCATCTGTGCGGAATTGCTTGCTCGTCATGTGGCTGAGGGTGACAATTTCTTGTCAAAGATTGTTACAGGTGATGAAACATGGGTTCATCACTTCGAACCTGAAACAAAACGACAATCAATGGTGTGGTGCCACACCCACTCCCCTACCAAGAAAAAGTTTAAAGCCATACCCTCAGCCGGTAAAGTCATGGTTACAGTCTTCTGGGATGCTGAAGGGGTTATTCTGTTCGATGTCCTTCCCCATGGTCAAACGATCAACTCTGAAGTGTATTGTGCTACTCTTCAGAAATTGAAGAAACGACTTCAGCGTGTTCGTAGGCACAAAAATCTGAATGAACTTCTCCTTCTTCATGACAACGCAAGACCTCACACAAGTCTTCGCACCCGAGAGGAGCTCACAAAACTTCAGTGGACTGTTCTTCCTCATGCACCCTACAGCTCCGATCTCGCACCATCGGATTTCCATATGTTTGGCCCAATGAAGGACGCAATCCGTGGGAGGCACTACACGGATGATGAAGAAGTTATTGATGCAGTACGACGTTGGCTCCGACATCGACCAGTAGAATGGTACCGTGCAGGCATACAGGCCCTCATTTCAAGGTGGCGTAAGGCCGTAGCATTGAATGGAGATTACGTTGAAAAATAGTGTTGTGTAGCTAAAAGATTGGGGAATAACCTGGTGTATTTCAATGCTGAATAAAACAACCCCTGTTTCAGAAAAAAAATGTGTTGCATTACTTATTGAACTGCCCTCGTACCACTATACAACTGAGGATGACATACGACACATTGCTGAAAATACTCATCACAATAGTTCGAAGATTGTGTCACTCCCTGAGCAATAGGGTGGGCCCTAGACAAAGTGACATGTAGACCGTGTTAAAGCAGAGTGTCAAAAAACACTCAGAGGAGAGGGATGTTCACTTAGGAATGACACACGTGTAGTTGATCACTCGGTCACACCGTACGGGGTATGATTTGCATCCGAATGCTTCTGGTTATGGGCTACCTGCTCGCCTAATTGCTAGAAGTGTTCACTCTGACCAACTTCCACACCGTTTACTAGACCTTTTTATAGTACATTCGTCTCAAAGACAGAGCTGCAAGTTAAAAACATAGTTACAGTTCAAACAGCTAATAGCAAAATAAAATACTATAGCTCAGACATGGCTAAGATATTAAAGAAAAGGCATTCAGTGCCTCGCATTAAAACATTGGAAGCCTTATAAATAAAAAAAGATAATCACGTATCCATTTGGGAAAATTAAAAAGTAGGTGGAATTTCAGCAGACTTGCTGAACATATAAGATGATTACATGGAAATCACTGAAACTGAGCAGATTCACCTTGATGGATACAAGCTAAAATCCTACTGCTTTAGAACCAATGAAAATAAATGGGGAGTGGCTTTATATGCGAAAAGTAGAATAACATCCCAGGCCTTTCAGGTTAACAGATGTTTTATAGAATGCAGTTCCACAATTGTGGATCCGGAAACACACAAGCTTGTAGCACTCACAGTTTACAGACCACTGGCAGGACGTATCCTGAGCTTTGTGAAGCAGCTAGAAGATTGTTAATAAGGTTAAGCACACTTAACGGTAAAATTACTGTTTGTGGTGTCTTTAACACTGATTTTATGCCAGACAGTACTAATCTAGGGCATCTAGAGTTGTTGATGTTTGGCTTTGGATTATTTTTGACAGCAAAATTTCCTTCGAAGACTGAGGAACATAGTGCAACATTGTTTTTAGACCCCACAACTTCCAGTCATTTAGCTGTAAAACCAATAGTCTATGGTTTAGCTGAGCATTATGGTTAACTGTTAACAATAAAATTTAGGGACCTGCTAGGTATAGATCACAGAAGAAAAGTATTGTATCACAGAATCATAAACAATGAGAAATTATGGGAAGATCATTTGGCAGAAATTTATAGAAAGTATAAAGTTAAAGGAAAATTTAACTCTTTCTTCATATTCCTACAGCATTTAGAGTCCTGTTTTCCCCTACAACAAGTAAGGGATAAATTGAAGCAAGGATAAAGGGCGAGCAGCTCCAGGACTAAAGAATTTTGTGCTGGGGAGGCAGAGCTCTGGGTCACCAACATCTGCAACTCCATTGCCACCAGTACTGTAGGACCCTTTACTCTATCATTAAGAAGCAAAACTCACGTACTTTGCTCAAAAATGAAACACTCCATGAATAAGACAAAAACTATTTGGAATGTTACTAACAAGAAACAAAAAAAATTAGTCATCCAAATTAAACTGAGCCACCAGAAAAGAGTTATGTCAGAAATGGCGACAATTTCAAATCACTTGCCAGCAAATTCAATGAATATTTCCTCACAGTGGCTGCAAATCACACACATTAATTTCAAAAATACATCTTCTAATAGAGTAGAGGGTTCATGAGGTCACTAAAAAGTAGTAATTCTACTGGCTATGAATATTAAAATCTTGATTACTCGATAGGATTACCCTTAAGCTTTGTAATCAGTCAATGACTCAGAGCAAATTTCCTAAAAGACTTAAATCTGCCATCTACAAAACTGGAGATAAGCAAACAAAATATAACTGTAGTGATTCAAAAATGTTTGAGAAAGTGGCATACAGTAGCATACTGACTGATGGTACTGAGGAAAACTTGTTAACCGCCTCTCAGTTTGGCTATTGTAAGGGAAACTCCAAAGCAATACAAGATCTTATAAAAGTAGTCTATGATAGCTAAACAAGAAAAAATATCCTATTGATATATTCTGTAAGCTTGCCAAAGCCTTTTATCTCACAAATCACAAAGTTCTAGTTATAAAACCAAACTGTTATGCAACTAATGGTGTCCCTCTCACACAGATGGTATCTTATATCTATGAAAGACTGTCTCACATGCATGAAAGTGACCTCAGAATGGGGGAATATAACATGTGGAGCAGTACAAGGCTAGGTACTGGATGTATTCTTCTTCTTAAACTACATAAATGATCTTCCAATGACTGCAGATGGCAGTTCAGAAATTGCAATGTTTGCTGGTGACACAAGAATCCTAAACAAGGGTACAAATCCAACCTTGCGAAAGACATTAGTGATCATACACTGAATGAAGTACAGTGTCTAACACTCATCAGGGTCCAACTGGATAACAAGTTGAATAGTAGTCAACACACGGACATATTTATTAAGAAACTCAGTCAAGTTTGTTATGCCCTTATAAGCACCTCCAGTTGTGTTGAGCTAAAGATAATTGTCTTGGCTTAGTCTGCATATTTTCACCCCTTGTTGTTTTATGTAATTATATTTTGGGGCAGTGCACATTAAGTAAATGGAGTAACTGTTCAGTAGAAGCACACAACAAGAATACTGTGTAAAGTAGGTAGCCAGACATCCTGGCAGAAGCCTTTTTAAATATCCTAGAATTCTTACACTCATTTCCCTATTACTCTTTAATGGTTTTTGTTGTTAATAGTAAATATCTGCCTCGTCGCTCAGCACTCAGAACAGAGTTATGTACTCTGGTGGGATGATATTCAACAAGCTCCCTTCTAATAAAAAGCAAGAAATTGAGAACCCTTATTGATCCAAAAGAAAATTAAAAGTATACTTCACAAGTCACTTCTCTACAAATTAAGTGAAAACTGAGATTCAAGAACTGAAAGGTTCAGTTAGCTACAGCACAGGTAACAATGTTTGTTATAAAAGTCTGTGATAATTAATAATGTACTAGAAACAGGACTCAGTATCTATAAATATATGAAAAAAATTTCTTTTAAAAATACCATTGTAATAAAGTGCTCGTAAATATTAATCTACTACGCAGTTACAGCAGATAAACAGTGGCTATGTAATAAAACTGAAGACGCAGCAGCTTTCTTCAAAGTAATAGATTTCTTAATAATGTACTTGATTAAATTTAGAAGGCATAAGTGTGACCATCACTAAGCAGATTAGGATAGCTTATCATTGATATAATATATGCATTAAGGTTCTAAGTGGTCTTTTCTCATTTTAATGTATTCCTTGAATTATTCCATAACCCTGAAGGTTTCCTTTGTGATGGGACCTACAGAACACAATGCTGAATGAATGAATGAATAAACATTAGCATTTCTGTCTGCTGCCTTTAGAAATTCATTCATTCAGTCTCTCTCTCTCTCTCTCTCAGCTGAGACCCTCTTCCATAAAGCAGGTGATTATCTTTTTTTAATGCTACAGTACACAATGATAGCAAAATAGATCTAGAGGTGTACTGCTGGTTGTCAGTGCCCACACAGCACAATGTTTCAGTAACCAATTCTGTCATTTTCGTCAGGTTTGATGAGTGGAGACAGGATCGGTAGCTGCCAGCAGCCCACCTGTGGATCTATTTTGTAGCTGAATACCTTGGCAGTAACTGAAGAAACACATTGCAATATTTCTGATATCTGGCTCCACAAAAGCTGAATGCCCAATGGAAGAAGTGGAGCTAGGTGGCCATTAGACGGCACAGTCCCACCACAGCACTGCATTCTCAACGTGTGTGTGCCACATGCATATGCTGGCCAACGGTGTTCCTAGCTGTTGATATAAATATGGACACCAGGCAAACAGGCAGTCAGTTCTGTACTCACATCCAGTATTGTCAATTACTGTCATCGATGTACTGTGGAGTATCTGATAACAACATCGCTCGGCTCTTGGTCTTTCTCTCTGTCACGATTTAGATTGTTTCTCTCTCAGTTCACAGCCTGTCGACACCATTTTAATGAAGGTTTCCACTTTGTACTTTGTTGCTCAGATAGATCACTTTGACCTGGGCTTCATCTGTGTCCCGTCTGCTGTCAATCAGCAGCATTTATCTCAGCTACCGGTCAGTGTTGTGTTCTCTTCGACAGGCAACCCTTCCTCTGTGCGGCTCTGAGTGTTTCTCTCCTGGGTTCTGACATGTGCACTGATACAGTATCCACCAACGTGCAGTATAGCAGTATGACTGTTATTCACCAATAGTTGTCAATACGTCACAAAGCTGTTAAGAATGTAGTGCCGCATGAATAGCAGTGTATAGTATAGCATAGCTAGACAGTTAACAGCTTTTTTCACAGTAGTTGATTTTTTGTTAAATATGTACAATATCAATAGCCCAAGAAGTGCAAACAGGAAACCATTAGCACTCTCAAAGCATAACATATGGTGTCTATGCTTTATGGTATCTACATAAAAAACTTTCTGTCACTTTATGGGATTGAGTAAAGACACTCTTCAATGAACCTTTTTCAGAGTTATCCTGTTTTTCATTTGGGATTGCTGTTGATGACAATATTTGCTTTATACGACTTGGTACTGATTTTTAAAGGAGAATAAGTTTGTTAGTCTCATACAACCATACACCACAACAGGGACAAAAATCACATGTACTATCTTGTAATGGGGTTTTCAACTGGTGCACATTACATTTTTACATTTTAGTTGGTTACAAATTGAGTCTGGGAGATGTACATAGGAAACTGGAATAGTGATCATAAGAGACTCTCTCTCTCTCTCTCTCTGCGTGTGTGTGTGTGTGTGTGTGTGTGTGTGTGTGTGTGTGTGTGTGTACGCGTGTCAGAGGGGAGCCAAAAATTACCACCTACACTGGGGGTAATTGTCATGGTAATGCATTTTACACCTAAACTTTGATTCAATATAGGAACAAATTTTGTAGCATTACATGATGATGGTAAGTACAATGGACAAGTTTAATGGGCAGTGTAATTAGCACTGTCCGCAGCTCATGGTCTTGCGGTAGCGTTCTCACTTCCTGCGCACGAGGTACCGGGTTCGATTCCCAGTGGGGTCAGGGATTTTTCCTGCCTTGAGATGAGTGGCTGTTGTGTCGTCTTCATCATCATCGTTCATCCCCATTACAGTCAGAGGAAGGCAATGGCAAACTACCTCCACTAGGACCTTGCCTAGAACAGCGGTGCAGGTCTCCCGCATAGTCCCCTATGCTCCTCGGAGTATGGGACTTCATCTTCATCATCATCATCATCATCATCACATTAGTACTACTTGCCATTTCTGAATTATCTCAGGCAGCTATAAAAACAATAACAATATCAACTTTGTGGTTTATTCAGTGTTAATTTTATGTACCTGCTTTGAAAACACCTGCAGAATTTTTGAGACCCTTGTTCCATTTTCTAACACCATAAACTGCAGAAAAAGGCAGGGAAGGCAGTCTGGATTGTCCTCTTGTGAAGGTTTTGCAAAATCCCATGACATCTCCTCATATTTTAAACCCAACAAAAGTGTCTGCAATAGAAAGAATCAACTGATAAAATTTGAACTATTGTATTAAAATATAGTATTTAGCAGTTAATGCGTCACCAGTAAATGATTCTTTCAGTTCCATATGATACTGAAAAAGGATATATAAAATGTCAGAGTAATTCGTATAGAAAAATTTCAATGAATTATTAAGGTGCAACGTACACACTGAATATCATCTATGATGTACACTCCTTGAGTGTTGATGGCAACCAGTACAGACACATCTTGATGAGTGATCAATGAAGTCAGGCCTCGTACCGGTTGCTCCACCTGACCACGGAAGAATGCTCCTCTGAAAAAGTGGTGTCATTCAGAATAAAAAAATATACAGTAATAACTGTAACATAAAATATTTACATTGATGACCTATAAAGTCTGAATCTGTTTATTCAGCCTAAGCAAAACCATTAAAAGATTACTGAGGTAAATACATAGTTATCAGAACCAAATGCTCTTACATACCACACAAATGGGAAAAAGTTATTAACAAAAGGGTGTAGTGTTGATATGGATGACTGTTGATGCTGGGAAACCTGAATTAAGAGGAGCAAGTCAAGTGTTTCTAAACTGTGCAAACAGTAGCACTTCCACCACACTTTGTAAACTTTACTCCACCTTTGCTCAATTGGTTTTTGGTGTGGTTCCCCTCAAAAAAGAAGATATTTATGATTGCCATTGTCTGCAGTTATGTAATTGATCAGTAATAGGTCTTTCCACCTATTTATCTAGAATACATTATATATGTAAAGGGTTGAAAGGTTGCAAGGTGGGACATATCCACTTAGCTTGGCAGCACACTCTAACGCATGTACTGTACTACAATTTTTCCTTAGTTCTATATTCCCATTAGTATACGCCACTTGCAGTACTTACGCAAAATGTCAAAATTCTTTGACAAGGTGTAATTTTCTGTTTCTTATAGTTTGAAGAATTTTAGTGATTACAACGATACACAAATTGTCCACAAAGCTTTACACACACATTTTGCAGTGGCTGTTTTACTGCTTTGTTTGCTGTAACCTCCCAATCCAAACTCCATGCTTCATTGTCTACACAAGTATTTTGTGTCAACCGTCTTTCCTGTATGACCTTTGGAATTTTCTGAACTCCCTTCCTCTCTAGGTCTGTCTCTTTCCTGCCTTCCTGAAGATCTCCATGCTCGCAGTTTGTTTGTCTATATCTAAGTGACGCCACACCGCCTGGAAATGACTGTGACCGTGTGTGTGTGTGTGTGTGTGTGTGTGTGTGTGTGTGTGTGTGTAAACACCCCCAGAGTTTTCATTGTTAACCCTTTGCAGCTCAAACTGTATGTTACATTAAAAAAAAATTTAAATATTATTTTTGACTTGTAAATTCTTCTAGCAATATGTTAAACATGATTTCAAAATTTTTATGAATTAATACAACTTTTTTCTATGGGTCCCTGGACCCAATACTCATTATCCCATTGGTTCTGACATATGGTGATCTAATTTACACACTAGAATGGAATGGCACCATGTGAAACCAGTGGGCTTCCATGGATATTGCAGAAATGTCTAAAACCTGTAATGGATCCAAATGGACCCACTGGGCTGGAAAGGGTTAAATAATTTTCAGATATCATGTTTCCACAATGTGATGAAAAGAAACATCAAAATTTACTACAAGGTACATTAGTGTCTGGGAGCAGGTTGGTGCTCAGTGAAAGTTAAGGTGCTAGCAGAGACTGAGGCCAGGAGGATTACAGTAATGAAGGCTGTACTGTAAGGTCAGCTTCAGAAAAGCTGGTGCCGGCAGAATTACCCAGCTGCCACAGGCTGTGAAGCAGCCACAGCCACTGAAATTGAGCACTTTCTGCTCAGCAGCATGTTCCACCACTGCTCTCAACCACAGCTTATTGTGCCATTCATTTGGGTGGGCAGCTGATTTGTTACTTACAAATGTGTAAGTATGTTGCAGCACCATGACCTGGCATGCACACAATGGAACATTCTGAATCCCTGTTCACAACTCCACTGCTGCCACAAGGCACCAAATGTGCACACGATGTTTATGTACATTATACTGTTTCATTTATACCACAAGTATTTTTATAATTTATGTTGTGACTTAAATTATGCCATTTACGAAAATGTACCTATTTCAATATAAGACTAGCACGGTAATTGGCAGACACTGCTACATGACGTCCACCACAAGCAATCAGTTTGTGTTGGCAGACAGGCTCTGCTAGCTGTCGAGCACACTGCACTCGACAACTCCAGCTCCTAGCACTGAAACATCAGCTGAGCAGCACACATTCCACTGCATCATATTAATGACTCTCAAATAAATTAAACACTGTGCACATATTTTTGGTGTACCTAAAAGACAGACTTTAAGACAAAAACATTTGAGTGCAGCAGAGGAAGAGAACAAACAGAATTAAAATCATGACACGAGTTGTACTACAGAGGAATAGAGCCATAGTTCTGGACTAAAACAGTTAACAGTGGAAGATATCGTGGAGTGCGACACGTGTCGAATTATCGGGGCACGCAGAAAAAATTTTGTTCCAGGTGGTGCCCCACAGTTCATGCATATTAGAAGAAAGCCACTTACATTTAAAAACTGACAAGAGATGATGATAAAGTAATTCTTTATTTACTGCTGATTTTCATTTTCAGATAATGTTTGTGTATCCTGTATAACAACAGAGAGAACATATGAAATACATTCACTATTTCACTATTAATGGAATGCTGTGTTTTCATGATCATATACACCACATAGCATTGCTTAACAGCTCATCATCATCATCATCATCATCACCATCATCATGCTATACAGTTTGCAGACCATGGGGGGGTCTGTCTTGTCTCCATCTATTTCTCCCTTCCCATCATGTTTCTCTTTTCATTACATTCCTGTTTTCTCCTCTCTGTGTCACACATTTCTTCACGCCAATGGTCCACCCGTCTCTCACTTTCCTCTCAGTCTTTTGCCTACTATTGTGATTTCACGTGCCCATCTCGGTAACCTGTCAATTCCCATTCTTTTAACATGCATCTTAATCTTGTCATTTCTAATGTCTTCTCTTTTAGTCTTTCTGTTACTGTCTAAATCCTTATTCTATCAGTTTTGGTGATTAAAACTGCAACACTGTGAGGGAGCAAGCAACAAACATCAGATTGGCACAAAGTGTGCTGTGTGCTGGGATTTGGAAAAGCCGGGTGTCTCGGTGAATCCATACTGAGTGGGTAATAGAAACACCAACTACATTCTGTACATAACACAGTGGAGTTGTCATTTGTAAATCACACTGGACAGTGTAGGAAAAACGTCTGCCGACATGTGACGGGATTTGACAGCAAAAGGGTCTTGTCCTGTTGTGACTGCGGTCTCTCATTCAGCAATGTTGCTGATCATTTGGCACCAACAGCTGTGCGATGTGAGCACCGCGGGTTCACACAGGCAGACATTCGGACAGCGGTCATTACACTTCTGACACGTAACAGCCAGTGGCCGCGTCTCCTCTCCGATATTTCCACAATGTTACCTTTCAAAGAGATAACGCCAAGCCACACATCACTCGTGCCGTCCTGACCTATCTCGATACAGTAGACGTTTCACTTTTGTACTGGCAGTCACGCTCCCCAGAGCTCTCACCAGTCATAAACATCCGGACACACATGCCGAGAGCCCGGTGTGCCTGGCCACTACGACTGATGAACTCCACACAGAGCTGAAGTGGCACAGAACGGTGTACCTGTACCCGTGACCCTAGCTGAGCTCAGCCCTGCATCCAGCCAGACACCTGGTCACAGTGGACGCCAGAGGTGGCAGCAGCAGCAGCTCTGTGTACTGAATTCATTTCAAAAGTTAATCAGATATTTGCGCAGCTGGTGTTGCACTTCTTACATGTCAGTGCCAGTGCACCTGTGAAAAGCAACGACACCTCGTATGTCTCTCACATCACATTCTCCTGAGCTTGTGACACCTAAAAGAAGGAAGTGTACTACGTGCAGCCATATGACGTCTGTTAAAAAAATTCTGGAACATTTTTAATTTCACACCAATGGTGTGATGGCGCGAAATGCAGCTGGCATCCTGGCACGTGCTTGTGTCTGATGTGTAGCTGCCAGAAGTATCACTGTTTTATGTCTGTTAGTTATTGTTCAGTGCTTTATTGAGTAGAAAGTTGTGTTGCACAATTTGCGAATTTTGAGATGGCAGAGTTAGAGGAGTAATGCACCCGCATTAAATATTGCGTGAAACCTTAAGAAATTCTTTACAGGGACACATCAAATGATGAAGGAAGCCTACGGTGATGAGAGCTTAAGCTGTACTGGGTGTTAAGAATGATTCACATGCAGAATGAGATGGCTGTGGCTAAGCCATGTCCCTGCAATATCCTTTCTTCCAGGAGTGCTAGTTCTGCAACATTCACAGAAGAACTGTGAAGTTTGGAAGGTAAGAGACAAGGCACAGGGAGATGGCTGTGGCTAAGCCATGTCCCTGCAATATCCTTTCTTCCAGGAGTGCTAGTTCTGCAACATTCACAGAAGAACTGTGAAGTTTGGAAGGTAGGGAACAAGGCAAAGGGAGATGGCTGTGGCTAAGCCATGTCCCTGCAATATCCTTTCTTCCAGGAGTGCTAGTTCTGCAACATTCACAGGAGAACTGTGAAGTTTGGAAGGTAGGAGACAAGGCACAGGCAGAATTGAGGCTGTGAGAGCAGGTCATGAGTCGTGCTCGGGTAGCTCAGTAGGTAGAGCACTTGCCCACGGAAGGCAAAGGTCCTGAGTTCGAGTCTCCGTCCATCACACAGTTTTAATCTGCCAGGAAGTTTCATGGTTCACTTGGTTTAAAAGTGGCCTGACAGAAGTTAAAGATGAACCTCATTCAGGACACCATTTGTCATCTACTGGCGATGCTCGTGTCAGGAATGTCAATGAAAGTGTGCTTGCCAATCGGCGATTGACTGTCTGAGAGTGTGCAGAAGAATGTAACATTTCAGTTAGATCATGTCATGAAATCCTGACACAGCAACTTGGCATACATTTTGTTGCTGCCACATTCATCCCATGGCTCATGAATCAAGACCAGAAAGAGGTTTGCCTTGCAATCTGTAAAGAGCTTTTGGATCATGCAAATGAGAACGAGATGTTCCTTAAGAGAATCATAACTGGTGATGAGATGTTGGTCTACAGTTATGATGTTGATACCCTGGTTCAATCTTCACAATGGGTCAGGAAAGGTCCTCCAAGACCAAAAAATGCTCGTCAGGTCAGATCAAATGTCAAAGCCATGCTGACACTTTTCTTTGACTTTGAAGGATTAGTTCATCATGCATTCATGCTACAGGGACAAACTGTTGACTGACCGTACTATTGCAATGTGCTGTGATGCCTTCAAGAAAATGTGAGAAGGAAATATCCTAAAATGTGGTGAGACAATTCGTGGCTCTTGCATCATGGTAATGCACCCACACATTCATCCCCATTGGTACACGATTATTGCACAGAAAACGAAATTATTGTGCTGCCTCATCCTCCATACTCTCCAGACCAGGCCCCTGTGGATATTTATTTTATTTCCAAAGTTGAAAATCCCACTGAAAGGATGAAGATTTGCAATGATAAATGAGATAAAAGAAAATTCACAGACAGTGCTTCACGCTATACAGTAAGGTGTGCACCAAGACTGCTTCCAGAAATGGAAACGGTCTTGGCAGTGGTGTATCTATAGTGCAGAAGAGTATTTTTAAGGAGGTCATGCACAATAAGTAAAAGGTAAGCGCAAAAAATTTTGTGGACAGAGTTCCAGAATTTTTCGAGCCGACCTTATATGCGTGATGCAAATGGCATGAAAATACATCAAATAAGCCAAAATTATTGCACAAGAATTGTGTAATCAACAAAGCAGAGAGTGTGCATGAACTTACCCATAATAAGGAAGTGACCAACAAAACTCGAGGTACTTTCTGATCAGTTTTCTGACTGGTGTGTTGGAAGGAATGCGCTTGAACTGTTCCAGAAGTCTGACTTCTGGTGAATTTTTACCACTGATTCGCAACCATGACCAGTTACTACGACTCACGTGTGTGGGTAAAAATTTACGCTGGTGTTCTCTGAAAACATAAATATATAAAACTCCAGTACATCTGTAAAATGAATTTTCAAGCAAATATTTATTTTACTACCAACACTAACAAAACAATTAAAGACCTAATTTTGCATCTAAGTATCTAAATTAGACAGAATGAAATTTTCAGTCTGCATCACAGTGTGCGCTGATATGAAACCTTCTGGCAGATTAAAACTGTATCTGTAAAATGAATTTTCAACCAAATAATTATTTTACTACCAACACTAACAAAACAATTAAAGACTTAATTTTGTATCTAAGTATCTAAATTCGACAGAATGAAATTTTCAGTCTGCATCACAGTGTGTGCTGATATGAAACATTCTGGCAGATTAAAACTGTATGCCGGATTGAGACTCAAACTCGGGACCTTTGCCTTTCTCGGACAAGTGCTCTACTGCCTGAGCTACCAGAGCATGACTCACAACCTGTCTTCACAGCCTTACTTCTGGCAGAACCTCGTCTCCTACCTTCCAAACTTTGCATAAGTTCTCCTGTGAAATTTGCAGGACTTTCTTCCAGAAAGGACACTGCAGAGACATGGCTTAGCCACAGTCTGGTAGACATTTCCAGAATAAGATTTTCAGTCTGGAGCCACATGTGCGCCGATACGAAATTTCCTCACAGATTAAAATTGTGTACCAGACCGAGGTTCAAACTCGGGAAGTTTTGAAGTCTGGAAGATAGGAGATGAGGTACTGGCAGAAGTAAGGCTGTGAGGATGGGTCATGAGTTATACTTGGATAGCTCAGTTAATAGAGCACTTGCCTGCAAAAGGCAAAGGTCCCAAGTTCAAGTCTCAGTCCGGCACACAGTTCTAATCTGACAGGGAGTTTCATATAAAATAAACAGTTAAACAATGGCTATTTCAGAGGCAAAATCATTGGTTGTGAAGTATGTGCAAGATAAGACAGCAGAGCGGTGAATCTTATGTCAAGAGCCTGAAGAGTTTTCATTGATAATGCAAAAATAATCAGACACACACAAAACTAGCCCCTAATCTATTTTCCTTTTGATACTTCTGGATAAAAACTCTAAGAACTTTTTAAAAAGTTAAGCTGAGCCACTTATTTTTTCTGGCCAAACAAAATATGTCATTTTTCACCTGCATTTAAGTGCTCAACTGGTGTTACATTGACTTCCCTAACTGATGAATTGAAAGGGAGCATCCAAATTATTCTCATGATGATGATATGGTGGTGTAAGCACACAAAAGGAAGATCTTCAGTGGTTACACTAAAGTCTTATGGACTAGTTTGACTGAAGTCCACACCCTTGACAAAATTTTAAAAGATGACCACACTCATCTCATCATCAGTGAACACAGAGGAGAGATCCTGGATGAAATTCACTTCTCACCTCTCATCACAATATAAAACACACACAGTAAAAATGTGGCATACAGTTATTTCCAGACCACAGGCATGAAAGACTGGAGGATCCTTTTGCCAGAGTAGGAAGCCACATGTTAGGTGACAGCACCCAATTCAGAGGTGGGCGGGTCAGGGACACTTCATCTGCCCTGAGTGGCCGAACCGAGCGAGGTGGCACAATGGTTAGCACACTGGGCTCGCATTCGGGAGGACGATGGTTCAATCCCATCTCCGGCCATCCTGATTTAGGTTTTCCGTGATTTCCCTAAATCACTTCAGGCAAATGCTGGGATGGATCCTTTGAAAGGGCACGGCCGATTTCCTTCCCCATCCTTCCCTAACCTGAGCTTGCGCTCCGTCTCTAATGACCTCGTTGTCGACGGGACATTAAACACTAAATCTCCTCCTCCTGCTCCTCCTGAGTGGCCGGCATGAGGTCTGCCACAGCCAGGTAGTTGATTCCACCACATGCTGGTTATTGTCCCTCACTGTTGGCCAGTCCTTCCCCCACATTTGCAGGATCTCTGATGCAACAGTGAAATGGTGGTCTGCAGCAAAATGGCACACTGTGTAACATTATGTTTGCTGCAGGCCTCCTCGGCAGCTTTGTCTGCCTGTTCATTTTCCCAAATTCCCATATGCTCCAGTATTCTGTGGAATGATAGCTACTTCCACTGCTTTGAAGGAAGTACAGTTGGTCATGTATTAGCCACACTATTTTCTCTGGTGAGTACATCTGCTGCAATGACTGTAGGGCACTAAGGAAATCGGAGCATATGAGAAACTGTGGGCCCTGAAGATACCTCATCTGCTCCACTGCCTTCAGGATTGCATGAATGCAAAATACACAATTTGAGAACTTTACTGAGCTGCCAAGGGAGTTCCCTTGTTTGAATTCATAAGTATACACAACTTTAAAACTGTGAGATCTATCTAAAATGTTAAAAACAGAGATTGAAACAAAATATTTTGAGTGCAGTCTTCCGTATTTTGTGTCAAGGCTAAGATAATTCTGGGCCTCTGTAAGAGGCAGGTTCGAGATATGCTCCAGCTTCGGTGTAAAACTATACACTAAGTCACATTGATCACTAAAGGCAATCCTTCATGTAAATTCTCTAGGGTCTCATTGAAAGACCTGAGTCGAAACAAGGCCCCGGGAGTAGACAACATTCCATTAGAACTAATGATGGCCTTGGGAGAGCCAGTCCTGACAAAACTCTACCATCTGGTGAGCAAGATGTACGAGACAGGCAAAATACCCTCAGACTTCAAGAAGAATATAATAATCCCGATCCCAAAGAAAGCAGGTGCTGACAGATGTGAAAATTACCGAACAATCAGTTTAATAAGTCACAGCTGCCAAATACTAACGCGAATTCTTTACAGACGAATGGAAAAACTGGTAGAAGCTGACCTCGGGGAAGATCAATTTGGATTCCGTAGAAATGTTGGAACATGTGAGGCAATACTGACCCTACGACTTATCTTAGAAGCTAGATTAAGGAAAGGCAAACCTACGTTTCTAGCATTTGTAGACTTAGAGAAAGATTTCGACAATGTTGACTGGAATACTCTCTTTCAAATTCTGAAGGTGGCAGGGGTGAAATACAGGGAGCGAAAGGCTATTTACAATTTATACAGAAACCAGATGGCAGTTATAAGAGTCGAGGGACATGATAGGGAAGCAGTGGTTGGGAAGGGAGTGAGACAGAGTTGTAGCCTCTCCCCAATGTTATTCAATCTGTATATTGAGCAAGCAGTGAAGGAAACAAAAGAAAAATTCGGAGTAGGTATTAAAATCCATGGAGAAGAAATAAAAACTTTGAGGTTCACCGATGACATTGTAATTCTGTCAGAGACAGCAAAGGACTTGGAAGAGCAGCTGAACGGAATGGACAGTGTCTTGAAGGGAGGATATAAGATGAACATCAACAAAAGCAAAACGAGGATAATGGAATGTAGTCGAATTAAGTCGGGCGATGCTGAGGGAATTAGATTAGGAAATGAGACACTTAAAGTAGTAAAGGAGTTTTGCTATTTGGGGAGCAAAGTAACTGATGATGGTCGAAGTAGAGAGGATATAAAATGTAGACTGGCAATGGCAAGGAAAGCGTTTCTGAAGAAGAGAAATTTGTTAACATCGAGTATAGATTTAAATGTCAGGAAGTCGTTTCTGAAAGTAATTGTTTGGAGTGTAGCCATGTATGGAAGTGAAACATGGACAATAAATAGTTTGGACAAGAAGAGAATAGAAGCCTTTGAAATGTGGTGCTACAGAAGAATGCTGAAGATTAAATGGATAGGTCACATAACTAATGAGGAAGTATTGAATAGGATTGGGGAGAAGAGGAGTTTGTGGCACAACTTGACAAGAAGAAGGGATCCGTTGGTAGGACATGTTCTGAGGCATCTTGGGATCACCAATTTAGCATTGGAGGGCAGCGTGGAGGGTAAAAATCGTAGAGGGAGACCAAGAGATGAATACACTAAACAGATTCAGAAGGATGTAGGCTGCAGTACGTATTGGGAGATGAAGCTTGCACAGGATAGAGTAGCATGGAGAGCTGCATCAAACCAGTCTCAGGACTGAAGACCACAACAACAGTATAAAGATAAACACAACTATGTAGGATGAAAAGATGTATGAATGGCTAAAGAGGAAAGGGAAAGAGGAGAAGACTGAAGTGCAAATGGGAGTGAGGTTGGTTAACATAGGTTCAGTCCAGGAGGATGGCAGGATGAAGGGATGTGTTGGAGTGCAAGTTCCCATCTCCGCAGTTCCGAGGGACTGGTGTTGGGTGGAAGAAGCCGAATGGCACATACGGTGTAGCGGGTTCCTAGGTCCGTAGAATTATGCTGGAGGGCATGCTCTGCTACTGGGTATTGGACATCTCCTAGGCGGACAGTTCATCTGTGCCCGTTCATGCGCTCAGCCAGTTTAGTTGTCATCATACCAAAATGTAAAAGCGCAGTGCAGGCATGTCAGCTGATAAATGACGTGTTGTTTCACATGTGGCCCTGCCTTGAATTGTGTATGTTTTACCAGTAGTGGGGCTGGAGTAAGTGGTTGTGGGGGGATGCATGGGGCAGGTTTTGCAGCGAGGTCAGTTACAAAGGTAGGAACCGCTGGGTAGACAAGGTGGTCTGGGAATATTGTAGGGTTTGACAAGGATGTTACGGAGGTTAGGGGGGGGGGCGACGAAAGGCAACTCTGGGTGGTGTGGGGAGAATATTGTCACGGGATGATCTCATTTCAGGGCTTGACTTGAGAAAGTCATATCCCTGGCAGAGTAATTTGTTGATGTATTCGAGGCCAGGATAATATTGGGTGACAAGGGGGATGCTTCTGTGTGGTCTGGAGGTAGGAACATTGTTGTTGGACGTGGAGGAATATATTGCTCGGGAGATCTGTTTGTGGACAAGGTCTGCAGGATAGTTGCGGGAGAGGGAAGCACTGGTCAGGTTATTGGTATAATTGTTGAGGGATTCGTCACTGGAGCAGATACGTTTGCCACGAATACCTAGGCTGTAGGGAAGGGAGCGTTTGATGTGGAAAGGATGGCAGCTATCAAAGTGAAGGTACTGTTGTTTGTTTGTGGGTTTGATGTGGACAGAGGTGTGGATGTGGGCTTCAACAAGATGAAGCTCAACATCCAGGAAGGTGGCTTGGTTTTTGGAGAAGGACCAGGTGAAATTCAAATTCGAAAAGGAGTTGAGGTTATGGAGGAAATTAAGGAATGTTTCTTCACCATGAGTCCAGACCACAAAGATGTCATCGATAAACCTATACCAGGCCAGGAGTAGCAACTGTTGGGTCTTCAGGAAAACCTCTTCCATATGGCCCATGAAGAGGTTGGCATAGGACGGAGCCATCCTGGTTCCCATGGCTGTTCCCCTGATTTGTTTGTAGGTCTGACCTTCAAAAGTGAAGTAATTATGGGTGAGGATGAAGTTGGTAAGTGTGATAAGGAATGAGGTTTTTGGAAGATCTTCAGGTGGGCGTTGGGAGGGGTAGTGTTCAAGGGCAGAGAGACCATGGGTATGTGGAATGTTTCTGTAAAGGGATGTAGCATCTATGGTGACAAGAAAGGTTTCAGGTGGGAGGGGTGTGGGAATGGATTTGAGGTGTTCTAGGAAGTGGTTTGTGTCTTTGATGTAGGATGGGAGTCTGCAGGTGACAGGTTGGAGGTGTTGGTCTACCAGAGCTGAGATACGTTCTGTTGGGGCTTTGAAGCCTGCCACAATGGGATGGCCAGGATGGTTCTCTTTGTGGATTTTGGGTAATAGGTAGAAGATAGTGGTACGTGGCTCAGGTGGAGTGAGTAGGTCTATGGAAGCCATTGTGAGGCCTTGTGAGGGACCTTGGATTTTTAGGATTTTCTGCAGCTCAGTCTGGATGGAGGGAATGGGATCCTGGGTAACAGCTCTGTAGGTTGAGGGGTCGGAGAGTTGCACTCCAACACATCCTTTCATCCCACCATCCCTCTGGACTGAACCTACGTTAACCAACTTCACTCCCATTTACTCTTCAGTCTTCTCTTCTTTCCCTTTCCTCTTTAGCCATTCATGCATCTTTTCATGCTTCATAGTAGTGTTTATCTTTATACTATATACCTCTTGCATGCTCTTTGGTTTGTATGCATCCTCTTTGGTTTGAAGCTGGCGCAGTACTTACAGTAGAATATCTTTGGCTTCCCTCTGACACTGATGCCTCCATCTTTGCTACCCTCCCTGTTTACCTTTTCCCTGTTGCTTCATAACCTGGGTTGTGAGTAACTGAATCCACTTTCCCTTCTTCCCCTTTTTTGCCTTCTCTCCTCCCTGACAAAGGAACAAAGTTCCGAAAGCTAGGATACGTAAATTTTCTGTTCTGTTTTGTGTATCTATCGGCTGTACTGAGTTGAGGTAAGTACTGGAGCCCCTCTATCTCTTTGTTAGTATATGTTTCACATCTTTATATGAGATTTTCCATTAACCATATTGTAAAACTTGTTTGAGTTATTATAAAATGTCCCAGTCCTTGGATACAATGTTGTCCTATGCCACATGGAAGCTTTAGGCACCACTTAGATGCAATTTTTGCTCTGACAGTGATGAGCACACATGGATGCCATGTTATCTGCTGGCACACTTGTTGATTTCATGGCTAATTTTTCCACTTGTATGACTAGTGTATTGCAAGACCTACATTTGCAGTATGTCATCTCTGTTTGAACAGTATTAGTGGTATAGAGCCAAACTTGCTATTGCAATGCAATTTTGTAAACCTTGTCGCTGTATAATGTAACATCTCCTATATTTATCCCTCAGGTTGATTTGATTATGGACAGGCACTCTGAAATGGGTCACCAATGAATAAATGTTCCTCACATGCAACTTAAGATGGTTTTCATAATGGCTATTGTTCTCTTTATAACTGCATCTGGTTTCTGTACAACTTGTAAATAGCCCTTTAATCCCTGTATTTTACCCATGATGAGAATCTCAAAAAATGTATTCCAGTCAACACTGTCAAAAACTTTCTTTAAGTCTTCAAATGTTATAAATGTATGTTTGCCTTTCTTTAACCTATCTTGCCTCATGTGCCTCTATATTTCTCCGGAATCCAAACTGATCTTTATTGAGTCTGGCTTCTACCAGTTTTACCATTCTTCTGTAAAGAATTTCTGTTAGTAGTTTGCAACCAAAAATTGATAAAGCGATAGCCCACTAATATTCACAGCTGTCAGTTTCTTCTTTCTTTGGAATTGGAATTATTACATTCTTATTGAAGTCAGTGGGTATCCTGGCTTGCATACCAGATGGCTGGCTCTCCAAGGATATCACTAGTTCTGACAGAATATTGTCTACTTCAGGGAACTTGTTTCGAATTAGGTCTTTCAGTGTTCTGTGAAATTCTTCTTGCAGTATCACATCTCTAATCTTCTCTTCATCTACATCCTCCTCTCTTTCTATACTATTGATTTCAAGTTCATTTCCCTTGTATACGTCTCTATACACTCCTTCCACCTTTCAGCATTCCTTTCTTTGCTTAGTTTTTTCATCTGGGCTGCTGATTTTCATACAGCTGCTTCCTTGTTTCCAAAGGTCTCTTTAATTTTCCTATGAGTGGTATCTATCTTTCCCCTAGTTGTATATGCTTCTATATCCTTACATTTGTCCTCTAGCCTTTCCTACATGACCATTTTTCCACACCCTATCAATCTCACTTTTACACATTTGTATTACCTTTCACCTACTTCACTTGCTGCATTTTTATATTTTCTTCTTTCATTAATTAAAGTGAATATCTCCTGTGGTACCCAAGGATTTCTGCTAGGCCACATCTTTCTACTATTTGATTGGCTGATACCTTCCCTATTTCTGGGCTCAAATTATCCATTTATCTTCTAATGGATTCTTTTCCCCTTTTTAAGTCAATTGTTTCCTAATGCTGCCTCTGAAACTCTCAACAACCTCTGGTTCTTTCAACTTATCTAGGTCCTATCTCCTTAATTTCCAGCCTTTTTCAAATTTCTTCAGTTTTAATTTACAGTTTTTAACCAGTAAATTGTGATCAGAGTAGACATCTGCCCTGGAAATGTCCTACAGTTTAAAACCTGGTTCTGAAATCTCTGTCTTATATAATCAATCTGAAACCTTCCATTGTTTCTACCCATGTTCTGCGTATACAACCTTCTTTCATGATTCTTAAACCAAGTGTTATTAATGATTAAATTATGCTCTGTACAGATGGCTTCCTCTTTCATTAACTTCCACCAGTCCATATTGACCCACTATTTTTCCTTCTCTTCTTTATCCTACTATTCAATTCCAGTCCCCTTTTATAATTAAACTCTTTCTCTCCCTTAACTACTCAAATAATTTATTTGATCTCATCATACATTTTTTCCAGTCTCTTCATCATCTGTGAAAGTAGTTGGCATATAAACTTGTATTACTGTGGTGCATGTTGGCTTCTATCTATCTTTGCAACAATAATGCATTTACTAAGCTGTCCACAGAGGCTTACCAGCATTCCTGTTTTCTTATTCATTATCAGACCACCTCCTGCACTATCCCTATTTGATTCTGTATTCATAACCCTGTTCTCAACTGACCAAAAGTCCTGTCCCTCCTCGCATCAAACTTCACTAATTCCTCCTATATCTAAGTTCAATCTATACATTTCCTTATTGCAATTTTCTGAGTACCTGTACAATTAAGGGATCTAACATTCTACACTCCGACATGAAGAATTCCAATTTTGTTTCTCCTGATGACGAGATCATCCTGAGTAGTCCCCACCTGGAGATCTGGATGTGGGACTATTTTACCTCCAGAATATTATATCCATGAGGATGTTATCATTATTTAACAATAAAGTAGAACTGCATGCCCGCGAGAAAAATTAAGGCTCTAGTTTGCCCTTGCGTTCAGCCTTTTGTGGTACCAGCACAGCTAGGGCATGCTGGCTGATGTTACAAGGGCAGATCAGTCAATCATCCAGACAGCTGCCCCTGCAACTACTGATTAGACTGCAGCCCCTCTCCACGAATCATAGATTTTTCTCGTCTCTCAACAGATACCCCTCCATTACTGTTGCACCTATAGTATCTATATCATTCAGGTACATGAGCCACCTCAGCTTGGCTGGGTCCATCGTTCACAACCATATGGATTTAATTTATTCTGTGAATTAGCAATTCTGTTTGCATACCACATGCTTTTTCCCTTCCTAATAACATTTTTAAGCACCTAAGCACCTTAAAGTCCTGTTTGTAATGGACTACTGTAGCTCGATTGTGATTATTTCTAATGTTTTGATACAATCTGCACTGTATTCTACATGATATCCTTATCCCATTAGCCAGCCAGTCAGGTTGCCTTTTAATGATAGTATCCTGTTTTGAATATTTTAATGGAAAGCAGCTTTCAAAGAGCATGAGAAATGTGTTGAAAAAAGCATCACATTTATTGTCTACATTATCAACACTATAAACATCCTGTCACTCTTGTTCTTTAATGAAGTTTAAAAAGTCCTGTTCTCGCTGTGATCAAATTTCTAGATAGTTTGTAATTGTATTCAACATGTCTGTGTGCACAAGTTTACTGTTAAAGTTGTCATTCATAGTCTGAAAGGGCATCACACAACCAAATTTATGAGAAATAGTTGTTTCTCAAGTGCCAAACTGACAGACCAGCCCAACAAACATCTCTTTTAAAATAGTATTTGCATTTTGAATGAGAAAATTCAAACATTTTGTACATTTAGTTGTACATGATATCCTACTGCCATTTCCCCAAGAGTTCACGTCAAGACTGAGTGTACAGTGCAGGAAACACAGTGGCCATCTTGTTATATACTTCAGCCTCAGAACATACAAGGAAGGTATAATACCAGTTTGACTTCTTAGCAAGTTATAATCTGTTTAAAAAGAAAAGAAAGTTGGACAACAAAATACTAGGAAATGACATAACAAACCAAATTAATTTATATACACAGCTACACATTAACATATAGAATGTTAATCAAAGATGGGAAGAAACTTGGACACAACTGCAAAGGCTGAAACATCATTTTCATAGCCCCGTTCTTGTAAAACATACTTAGTCGTATGAATGAACAAGTTGCAAAGGGGTGATTACTACAGAATCAGGAAGTTAAAAATTTGACACAAAGCTGTGGACCATGAAATGGGAAATACATAATCACATAAAGTTATGCACAAAATATGATCTTTACATACCTACTTGAAGATAAACCTTTGAAGGATGTTAATATGATTAAAACAAATATTAGATAGAATAACACAGTAAATTTGTGACTGGTTTACATTTTGCATTAACCATAGGTAGACATACATTCTAGAATTTAGAATGAAAATAAGTTACATTAAATATTACTCAGTTTTAATATTACTCCATCTGACCTGAAGAACTGTGTAGTATGTACTTGTGGCACATACGGACCCAACTCAATACGTGCTTGTATGCCACCTAACATTATATAATGGGATATCTCACACGGATATCTTCCTTCTAAGATGTTATACTTTGCTTCATCGTATAAGAGATCCAGAAGTTTTTGGTCTCTAAGAAAAGAGAAGAATTGTACACATTAGTAATACAAGAGAGAGATCTTCTAATACTACAGCAGCAACCATTAAATACTGACTTTCTGCCTAACCTTAACACTAATGACATGATGAAAATATATTTAGAAACTTACTTAATTTTTTCTTCATCACGTTTCGAAAAGAAAACATTTCGCTGGAATGACAATATCGGTTCATCCCTGTCGATCTGTGAGTCCGTGGCATTTGTGTACTGCGAAACTAGTGATTGCCATCTCTTCCTAACATCAAATGGCTTATGAAACAGCTTCAACTGTATTTCTAAATAACACAGAAGACAGTTAATATTATTGTTCAACAGCATGTCACAAACTTATTTAAAATGCAGTTAAAACAGGAATTACCGAGAAGTCCCGAACACATCCACAGTGTGAATATGCTTGAAGCCACTCTCGGCAGAGCCAGTTCTTCTTCTTGCATTACGTACTGCACTAACTCCTGTACAGTCGCGCTGTGGCCATCCTCTATCTCCATGTTTAAGACGACTTTCGACATGAGGTATATGCACGTATTCAGGACTGAAAATCACAAAAGAAAGTTATGAGAACAAAAATTATTGTTGAGGAAATCAGCTTCCTAAAATATCACACAGAGTGCTCTACGTCACATAGGAAGGCTCCACATTTCAGGACGCGCAGAAACTCACCGCAGCAGGTGGGTGACGAGCACCGAGGGAACACAAATTTATGTCATTCCTTCGGTCATGAGAAATGTTAGGCACGTGTTCGTCATGTAAATAATTTTGATGTATTGATCACATTTTTTAAAGTTTCAATCAAATTTTGAACTTTTTCAGCTTATGAGCAGATGTGTGTCAGAAATACCCCCTTCCCTATGACTGTATATAAAGGTTGCAAGCTGTCTTGGCCTTCAACTGGGGCACTACCATACATCACGAGCAGTAATTCATTTGGTAACAAGTTATTAAAAACACCTCCTTTGACATAGGGGTTTTTTGCTGTTAAAGTTAATCTTCTGTTAACCATACGAAAATTTTTTCTATGCCTTATTTCATAGTTGTGAATATCTGTGTTTCTTTTTGTTATCTTAGTGTCTTCTTTCACTAACATTATAGTTTCTAGTATATACGTAGCATAAACTGTGAGAATATTGTGTCTAATGAACAGGGGTTTGCAAGAAGTTCCTGGTTTTACTTTTGCTATGATCCTCAAGGCTCGCTTCTGCAGTATGACAACTCTTTTCACATTAGTTTGTCATGTCCCACCCTACAGTACTATTCCATAAGATAAGAAAGCATACACTAATCCATAATATACCTTCCTTAGGGATTCAGAATTAAGATCTGGTGATAATCTTCTTAATACATATATACTGGGTGGTTTTTCCCAGACACAATCAACTTGATGCTTCCATGAAAGCTGATCATCTATGCATAAACCCAAGTTTTGTTAGAATTTTATCAATCACAATATTTTGTCTGTTTGGACCACTTGGTTTAAAATGAATAATACTAGTTTTTTTCTATGTTTACTTTTAGATTCTCTCTTTCAAAGTGAGAGATTGCCTTTTCTATACGGTTATGTATCTCTTCAACTATGATGGGCTCATTGTCTGCATAGCAGACACCAGATGTATCATCTGCATACATAGTGATCAACTGTTTATTGTCAAGAGAACTTGAGAAATCATTTACATAGCATATGAATAGGACTAGACCTAAAATAGAGCCCTGAGGAACATCAAAATGTATATTTCTTATTTGACCTTCTCCTCTCCAGTATTTCTCTATTGGAGTACATAATCTCTGTGTACTGTTGTCTACCCTTTAAATATGTTTCTAGCAATTGCATGAGTTTTCCAGTGACACCAGTCTTCACAATTTTTGATAAGAGCACGTCATGATGTACTCTATCAAAAGCCCTTCAGATGTCCAAGAATACACCTGCTGCTTGGGATTTTTAATTTATTTTTTCAAGTACATTATGGACAAATTGTACTGCTGCTGGTACTTCGACCTCTTCTGAAACCGTGCTGGAAGTCACTTAATATGTCAGCACTGCTGTAATGTACAGAGAGAACAGAATGGATAGTGTCTTGAAAGGAGGATATAAGATGAACATCAACAAAAGCAAAACGAGGATAATGGAATGTATTCAAATTAAGTCAGGTGATGCTGAGGGAATTAGATTTGGAAATGAGACACTTAAAGTAGTAAAGGAGTTTTGCTATTTGGGGAGCAAAATAACTGATGATGGTTGAAGTAGAGAGGATATCAAATGTAGACTGGCAATGGCAAGGAAATCGTTTCTGAAGAAGAGAAATTTGTTAACATCGAGTATAGATTTAAGTGTCAGGAAGTGAAACATGGACTATAAATAGTTTGGACAAGAAGAGAATAGAAGCTTTTGAAATGTGGTGCTACAGAAGAATGCTGAAGATTAGATGGGTAGATCATAACTAATGAGGAGGTATTGAATATAATTGGGGAGAAGAGGAGTTTGTGGCACAACTTGACAAGAAGAAAGGACCGGTTGGTAGGACATGTTCTGAGCATCAAGGGATCACCAATTTAGCATTGGAGGGCAGCATGGAGGGTAAAAATCGTAGAGGGAGACCAAGAGATGAATACACTAAGCAGATTCAGAAGGATGTGGGTTGCAGTAAGTACTGGGAGATGAAGAAGCTTGCACAGAATAGAGTAGCATGGAGAGCTGCATCAAACCAGTCTCAGGACTGAAGACCACAACAACAACAACCTCATGTACTAAATACATAACACAGCAGCACAGGTACAGAGAAATATTACGACTGCTTAGGAGTATAATAGGCAAAATGAGATGCACAGTGTGCTTTCAGGTAGGCTATGTTCATTGTTGTTGTGTTGTAGTCTTCAGTATGAAGACCAGTTTGGTGCAACACTTTGGACCAGTCTTTACTGTGTGAGTCTCTTTGTCACCATGTGGTTGCTGCAGCTTGCAGCTGTGTGAACTGCTTGCTGTTTTCAAACTTTAGCCTCCTCCTCCAATTTTTACTCTCCACCTCTTTTATACTTTGCAGTAATGACTTATTAAATGGAAGGTTTACTAATAGTCGTACTTGTCAGGATCTGCCTTGTTGTTATTGTCATTATTACACGTTTCTTTATGCCTGATGGTGATCTGTGTGTTTCTAATGTTCTATGTACTAAGTGGAACAGCTTTGTAAAAACTGGTTTTAACTAGGACCTTAAAAAATTAAGAGGGAATGCCACCTAATCCACATACCCTGTTTCAATGATGATCTTTCAGTGGTCTGTCAAATTCTTCTCTCAGTATTGTGTTATCCATCTCATCTTAATATACTTATTCTTCCCTTACCACTGTACTGTTTTCAAGTTTCTTTTCTGTAATTATACTTGCTATATAATATTTCCATTCAAACCTGTCTTATTTGCTAACTACCACTTACCATTTGAGCTTTTGATACTCATGAAGCTACTTTTCAAATCTCCTAAGGTTTTTTTCAATTTTTCAATGCCAATAAGCACCATCAATCATAATGCTCCTCCAGCTTTGTATTTCTTGGTTTGCCACATTGCACTTTCTATCAGTCTCAGTTTTAGACACCTGTATTCTCTTTTGCCTGACTCATTTTCCACAATTTTATATTCTCTGTATACTTATGCTTTAGAATTGTGGTTGGTATTGACTGTGTGTTTGTGTCATCTATGATGCTCATAGTAGTGCAGCTAATTTCCTATTTCATTCTACATTAAATATACACTCCTGGAAATGGAAAAAAGAACACATTGACACCGGTGTGTCAGACCCACCATACTTGCTCCGGACACTGCGAGAGGGCTGTACAAGCAATAATCACACGCACGGCACAGCGGACACACCAGGAACCGCGGTGTTGGCCGTCGAATGGCGCTAGCTGCGCAGCATTTGTGCACCGCCGCCGTCAGTGTCAGCCAGTTTGCCGTGGCATACGGAGCTCCATCGCAGTCTTTAACACTGGTAGCATGCCGCGACAGCGTGGACGTGAACCGTATGTGCAGTTGACGGACTTTGAGCGAGGGCGTATAGTGGGCATGCGGGAGGCCGGGTGGACGTACCGCCGAATTGCTCAACACGTGGGGCGTGAGGTCTCCACAGTACATCGATGTTGTCGCTAGTGGTCGGCGGAAGGTGCACGTGCCCGTCGACCTGGGACCGGACCGCAGCGACGCACGGATGCACGCCAAGACCGTAGGATCCTACGCAGTGCCGTAGGGGACCGCACCGCCACTTCCCAGCAAATTAGGGACACTGTTGCTCCTGGGGTATCGGCGAGGACCATTCGCAACCGTCTCCATGAAGCTGGGCTACGGTCCCGCACACCGTTAGACCGTCTTCCGCTCACGCCCCAACATCGTGCAGCCCGCCTCCAGTGGTGTCGCGACAGGCGTGAATGGAGGGACGAATGGAGACGTGTCGTCTTCAGCGATGAGAGTCGCTTCTGCCTTGGTGCCAATGATGGTCGTATGCGTGTTTGGTGCCGTGCAGGTGAGCGCCACAATCAGGACTGCATACGACCGAGGCACACAGGGCCAACACCCGGCATCATGGTGTGGGGAGCGATCTCCTACACTGGCCGTACACCATTGGTGATCGTCGAGGGGACACTGAATAGTGCACGGTACATCCAAACCGTCATCGAACCCATCGTTCTACCATTCCTAGACCGGCAAGGGAACTTGCTGTTCCAACAGGACAATGCACGTCCGCATGTATCCCGTGCTACCCAACGTGCTCTAGAAGGTGTAAGTCAACTACCCTGGCCAGCAAGATCTCCGGATCTGTCCCCCATTGAGCATGTTTGGGACTGGATGAAGCGTCGTCTCACGCGGTCTGCACGTCCAGCACGAACGCTGGTCCAACTGAGGCGCCAGGTGGAAATGGCATGGCAAGCCGTTCCACAGGACTACATCCAGCATCTCTACAATCGTCTCCATGGGAGAATAGCAGCCTGCATTGCTGCGAAAGGTGGATATACACTGTACTAGTGCCGACATTGTGCATGCTCTGTTGCCTGTGTCTATGTGCCTGTGGTTCTGTCAGTGTGATCATGTGATGTATCTGACCCCAGGAATGTGTCAATAAAGTTTCCCCTTCCTGGGACAATGAATTCACGGTGTTCTTATTTCAATTTCCAGGAGTGTATCTACTCCTGCAGTACCCCTACTCGAATATGTATCGATAATCCTACACTCACCCAATCGGATGTCCTCTTCCTCCTGCTACTGCACTGCACTAATTACTACCATTCCCTTTTCCAAGTTTCCTAAGCTATCAACATGATTAAGAGATCCAACATTCCATGATCCAACCCACTGAATGCCAGATTTTTCTTTAAACCATGCAGCGGAACTGCATATTCATGGAAACATGCTTTCAACAGTGCCACAATACCAACACAGTAAGGCCGTATTGGCTAATGTTACAAGATCAGATCACATGCATAGTCCTTTCCCCTTCCCTACCTCCCATGCCTCCTGAGCTGCACCTACCAGCCCACTGTACATGCGTCTCTGCATGCTTCCACAGACAGAACTGAACCAACTTACACCCCTATTCACCCATCCCTATACCATTACACTTCTGTACCCCCCACCTAACCTGGACAAGACAGCCATTTGCCTCAATATGGCCACAACACCTGGAGATGACAGTGGCCGTGTGTGTGTGTGTGTGTGTGTGTGTGTGTGTGTGTGTTTACAAACTGTGCTGTAAGTTGCATAAAATGTCATTAGGAAGGGTAAAAGAATGTGGTATGCAAATTGAATAGCTAATTCTCTGAATGTATAAATTCATACTATAAGTTATGATGGAACTGCCTGGCTGACATTAAAGGCCAAGTATATAAAGTCAATAAATAGTAAAAATGTTTTCCTTACTGAGAAGTAACATAGATATATACAGTGTTTAACTATTAGTTTCCGAGTGCAGTAGCTGAATTGAATAAAAAACTTAATTTTTACAGGTTATTATTTTCCCTCTTCTCATCCTGTACGGTATGTCTCCCATGACCCGCAGTTCTGGGTGACTTTCCTGAAATCTGTCCCTTTTCCTAGACCTCTCCAGTCCTTTTCTTTCACCCCTCTTCCTTCCCCTTCAACCCCTCTGCCTGAAGAAGGAGCCACTTGCTCTGAAAGCTTGCCAATTACAACCGTCTTTTATGTGTGTGTTCTGCCGCCGTGTGGTGACTAGATTTTTTTTTTTATCTATTCGATTAAATAATATACACATAAAATCTGGGCAGTTTTTTGTTGCCTGTACACATCTCCTCAGACATTTATCCCTATCATCTATGGTCCACAGTGCACCACAGTTACCTCAGTGCTAGTTTTGGGTAGTGACAGCAGTTTGCCATGTACGATATACTTTAACCATGGTGACAAGTGAACAGTTTTTCAAGGAGTTCCTTGCGGGGTGAGGGAGTGGCTATGTACTTAAAAAAACAGTATTCCATTTGAGTCCATAGACCTATTATGGCACTGCACTGAACAGATATTTGAATGTTGTGCAGGGGCAGTAGAATTTAGCGAAACTAAACTTCTAATTGTTGTTGTTTATAGGTGCCCTAACTCTGACTTCAGAGCATTTCTGCTCAAGCTAGAGAGGGCTCTTGATTCACTTTGTAGGAAGTACCAGAAATTAGTTATATGTGGTGACTTCAATATAAATTTTGTGTATGATGATGCACGAAAAAGGATGTTGGTAGATTTCTTAAATTCGTATGATCTGATGCAGACTGTGTTTTTCCCAAATAGGGTGCAGGGGAACAGTAGTACAGCCATAGACAATATTTTTATTCATTCTTCATTATTAGATGGGCATTCTGTTAGTAAAAGTGTGAATGGCTTTTGAGACCATGATGTACAATATTTAACACTAAAAGGCTTTTGTACTCAAGCAAATGTCACATGTAATTACAAACTATGTAGGAAAGTTAATCCAACAGCAATAGAGAGTTTTTTAAACATTGACAAGGAACAAGGGTGGCATGATGATTATAGTGCCGATAACACAGATGATAAATGTAATGCCTTCTTTAACACTATTTCTCATACTCCTTGAGAGTTACTTTCCATTAGAACATTCTAAATGGGGTTTTAACAGTAATAGGCAGCCCGGGTGGCTGACTAGTAGGATAAGGATACCATTTGCAACAAAGTGGGAATTATATCAAAATGTTAGAAGTAGTCACAATCAAGCAACAGTAGCCCATTACAAACAGTATTGTAAGGTGCTTAAAAATGTTATTAGCAAGGCAAAAAGTACGTGGTATGCAAATAGAATAGCTAATTCACAGGATAAAATTAAAGCCATATGGTGAGTTGTGAAGGATGTGTCTGGTCAGCTGCACAAGGTTGATCATATAAAGTCAGTTAAAATATTTCTGTTACTGATAAATCAGATATATGTACTGTATTTAACAATCATTTTCTGAGCATTGCTGGTGAATTAAATAAAAATTTAGCTTCTACAGGGAATCATATAACTCTCTTGGCAAATGCCTTTCCGAGATTGATATCTGAAATACTGCTCTGTGATACATACGAGGAGATTCAGTCAGTAATTAAATCACCGAAGACTAAGGACTCTCATGGTTATGATGGAGTACCTAGTAGAATATTAAAGTACTGTGCTGCACATGTTAGCCCTGTATTTAGCCACATTTGTAAATTTTCCTTTAGGAATGGTCAGTTTCCTGAATGATTAAAGTACTCAGTAGTAACACAGCTTTATAAAAAGGGAGAAAGAGGTACTGTAGACTATTTTAGACCTACTTCTATGCCATCAGTGCTTGCTAGTGTGATTGAAAAGGCTGTATATGTAAGGATAATTGATCATTTTATGTCACACGATTTGCTATCAAATGTACAGTTGAGCCTTAGAAGTTGCTTAACAACTGAAAATGCTGTTTTGTCTTTTCTCTGTGAGGTACTGTATGGGTTAAACAAAAGGTTTCTAATGCTAGGCATATTTTTTTATTTAACTAAGGCATTTGATTGTGTTGATCACAAAATATTGCTCCAGAAGTTGGACCAATTTGGAATACAGGGAGTAGCTCACAATTTTTTCACCTCTTACTTTAACAACAGACAGCAAAAGGTCACTATTCACAATGTTGAGAATGGCTGTGACGTGGGGTCTGAGTGGGGTACAGTCAAGTGGGGGGTGCCCCAGGGATCAGTGTTGGGGCCACTCCTGTTCCTTATTTATATAAATGCCCATCTGGATGATTGATAAATCTCTCCAATTCTGAATAACGACAACAGTCGCATTCTTCTCCACATTCCTATGACTCATTTTATATACCCTCCACGGTTAGTGCTGCCACCTGCCATCTGCAAGTGGTTATTGCATGTTGACATTGAATTTAGTTGGCAGTCACATTACAGTCACTGGAACATGTAATATCCAGGGTCTCACTTTAAATGTGCTCATTTAGCATACAATTCCTCCTTTGTGTAGTGAGGAATGAACTATCCTAATATTCTAACTGGAATTTCATTTTTTATTTATTGACATTTTTCCTTTTGCCATTTTGCTTTAGCCTTTTTGCACTTCCTACTGATTTCACTTCTTAAGTGGGGAACACAAAAAGTGTTTCTTCAATGAGCGAGCTCATAACTTTGAGCATTCCCTGAGCAGTAGCAGTAATTACCAAGTGATTCTTCTACATCTACATCTACATTTATACTCTGCAAGCCACCCAATGGCGTGTAGCCGAGGGCACTTTACGTGCCACTGTCATTACCTCCCTTTCCTGTTCCAGTCGCATATGGTTCGCGGGAAGAACGACTGCCAGAAAGCCTCCGTGTGCGCTCGAATCTCTCTAATTTTACATTCGTGATCTCCTCGGGAGGTATAAGTAGGGGGAAGCAATGTATTCGATACCTCATCCAGAAACACATCCTCTCGAAACCTGGACAGCAAACTACACCGTGATGCAGAGCGCCTCTCTTGCAGAGTCTGCCACTCCAGAGGCATTGTTATGTCTACAGAGACTTTACCACAGCCCTTCTCAGCACCTAAGACCATTATAATGTCTGTAAACATCGAGAATTTTTCTGCAAATAGGAAAGAGCTACTAAATTAGATGTGTACTGATTGAGAATATGCTCTGCATTTGAGGAACTCACAGAGATATGACACTTCACCATCCAAAGATCAGAGGTGTGCAGCTTGTGGCTGAATGGGTTCTCTCTGTAGCAATAAAAGGAGTAGAAGATACTGGTGGCGGTGAGTAATTGCACCATAACTTCAGTTCATAAACCTTTAACTTCTTGTTTCCCTTTTGAAGAGCAGAACAAACGGTTAAGTTTATGATGGAAGATTTCAACACCTATTAACATGACACGGGAATATACAGATACTGATGCAAATGGTGGAGCCGTTGTGGATCGGATGGAATCCAATTCTGAACCTGCCACATAACATCACTTACGTACATGCAAACAAAGTGCAGCAATTTGTCCACAGATCATCATATTTAATCACAGGGTTAATTTTAAGACAGCTGGATGTAAAAAAAATTGCTTCATCCCTGGATGAATACGTCGTCTATGTGTAAATTGTTCTAGATACATATGATGAGTTTGTGAAAAACTTTTCACATACTGCAATTCCCTGAGGTTGCAGAATGCAATACTTAAAAGGCTTATTGCCAGGCTCTGAGAAACTACTGAGTGACTATCTCAATCATTGGTTATCGGCACACCTTCCAGCGATGAAGCAGTGGGAGCTGGAGTACAACTCCTAATGCCCGTATCTAAAGACAAATGAGACACCTAGGTAACAATGAGGGAGCAACCAGAACTAAGCCAGAATAGCCAGAAAGTCTGGAGACTCAACAGTGATTCAACAATTATTACAGGGCACATACATGCAAATGCGATCAGTTAGCCCATCAGATCACATACAGCAAATCTGAAAATTGCGGTAAGAGTTTTACATTGTAAAATGAAACAGACAAAGGGATATGAAACTAACAACCAACTTTAACTCTTTGATATAGCTGAAATGAATGTAGCAACTGATATTTCCAAGGACGGAGGTGTAGATGACAACAGAACGGAACAGATAAAAAGTTTTCAGAAAGAAACAGAGAATGTATCTTTAGTCTTCAATAACTGCTTAATGAGCAGCACAGTTCCTCCAAAGACAATGAAGAATTATTTGACAGCAGAATATTCTATGCATAGTTACGGGAACAGTGGATGGTGATGTCTGAAAAATGGGTGACTGGAATGCAGCAATAGCCTTTTTGACATTTACACTAATGATCAGTACTTCCATAACAGGCCAGCAGTTTTCTATTGTGCATAAGATCTGACTCAGACAGCTAAGGCTAAGTGCTTCTAAGAAGCACGAGAGTGTACATTTGGGTGTCTGTGTGATCATTTGTGAGAATGGGTGGACAATTTCTCGAAAATGGGCTGGTGGTCGTAAGCTAATGTGAATGCTGTTTTGTGTGATGTGTTTCTTTGCTCTGCACATCGATCCACTATAGATGGTTGGTTGCCTTTCCTTATTTTTCATATTGCTCCATCCAGGAATTTTCATTACTGTTATGCTTTGAACAAGTATTGGTGAACCTGCCACATCATTGAAGATGATGAGTATTTATTACAATAACGATCAACTTTGCTAAAGCCCCGTTAAAGACCAACTGTGTGCTTTCCATCTTAAACACAGACAGACAGCTCAGAAACACAGTGTATCATCGCAAGGAGTACAGTTGGATGCTACATCATAACAGATTTACATTCCTAAAACAAAAATCTGTCCTCAGTGGTCTGAAGAAAGCAAAATCCACACCTGTCTACAAGAAAGGCAGCAGAGATGACTCACAAAACTATCACCCATTGCTTGTACTTTTGTTATGTGACGTCCAGAATGCGAAGGATCGAGGCTATTAGGTTGATGTGGTATTTTTTGACTTTTAAGGATATTAATACAAGTATGATCATTTAGGGTATCAAAAAAGATGTGTGACTGGACTGGGGATTCCTGGGTAGTGTAGACAAAGCACACTATCTCACATGAAGTGTTATCAACTGAAGCAGAAGTAACTTCTGGGTATCCGCGAAGTGCAGCGTTGGGAACCTTTCTGTTTATGTTGCATATTAATCGCCTTAGAGACAATATTAACAGAAACCTAAAACTTTTTGTTGCAATTATCCCTTCTGAAGTACAGTCTGACCATCTGACCATCCAAAACTCCCTCCCACCACCACATAGAATCCAGAACCTAAACAGACCTGAAACACAATCATGAACCTTTCCTCCAGAAGCCTTAGCCCCACAGAAATATAAATTCCAAAGGCCTCACCTTTTGTCCAGCTCTCAAATTCAATCACGCAGGACTCGTTAAAGATATTTTCTCCTTCTTACGGTCCCTATAGTGGAAACACTTTTTCACCACCAACCGATCAGACTCAACCAAAGACCAATATTGAACACTGCCTGACTCAGTTCATTCCCCCAGCCAACCGTGATCCATCCGCGCTGCCCACAAATCACCCCATGTTAACTTTCCAGAATTTCTTAACCTCAAACCTTGCCTCACCATCATTCACCAAATCACTCAACATGCAAACTAACATCACGCCCGCAGAAAGATTTGCAATCAACCACCCAAAAACTGATCCTGATCTTATAATCCTACCTGCTGACAAAGGCTCCAAACGAACCACTTCCTTCCTAGTCGCCATGACCAGCTGTATCCTCACCCAAAATTGCATGTCCTTTGAAGGCATTACCTACAAATAAATTTGGTGTATGGCTATGGGCACCCACATGGCACCATCCTATGCCAATCTATTCATAGGCCATCTAGAGGAATCCTCCCTAAATACCCAGAATCCCACACCACTCACCTGGTTCAGATTCATCCATGACATCTTCATGATCTGGATCAAGGGTTAGGACACACTATCAACATTCCTCCACAACCTCAACACCTTCTTGCCCATTCACTTTGACCGGTCCTATTCAACCCACCAATCCACCTTTCTCCATGTTGACCTCCACTTCAAAGATGGCTATATCAATACTTCTGTCCATATCAAAACTACAAACCACCAGCAATACCTCCTCTTTGACAGCTGCCACCCATTCCATATGAAGAAGGCCATTCCATAGAGACTAGCCACATGTAGTCATCGCATCTGTAGTGACGAGGGGTCCTTCTCAAAATATACCGAGGGTCTCACTGAGGCCTTTGCTGCTGTTGTGGTCTTCAGTCCACAGATTGGTTTGAAGCAGCTCTCTATACTACTCTATCCTGTGCAAACCTCTTCATCTCCCTCTGAATCTGATTAATGTATTCATCTCTTGGTCTCCCTCTATGATTTTTATCCTCCACATTTCCCTCCAGTACTAAATTGGTGCTCCCTGACACCTCAGAATGTGTCCTACCAACCAATTGCCTCTTCTAGTCAAGTTGTGCAACAAATTCCTCTTCTCCCCAACTCTAGTCAGTACTTCCTCATTAATTATGTGATCTACCCATCTAATCCTCAACATACTTCTGTAGCACCAAATTCTTCTATTCTCTTCTTGTCTGAACTATTTGCCGTCTATGTTCCACTTTCATACATAGCTACACTCCACACAAATACTTTTAGGAAGGACTTCCTGACACTTAAATCAATATTTGATGTTAACAAATTTCTCTTTTTCAGAAATGCTTTCCTTGCCATAGCCAGTCTACATTTTATATACTCTCTACTTCCTCTCTTTTCCGCTACACCCCCTCTCTCTCCCGCCCTCTGTGTAATCTCCTGACTGCACCTAGCTGCCCTGCACATTCCCAGCAGCACTTCACCATCCCCCATCCCTATCCTGCTATCCCCCCCACCCCACCCCCACTCCTCCTTACCCCCCCCCCCCCCCCCCCAGTTGCACCCATAATGCACTGCTGCTCGTAGTCTTGCTCCAGCCACCAGAGACTATGGTCACGTGTGTGTGTGTGTGTGTGTGTGTGTGTGTGTGTGTGTGTGTGTGTGTGTGTGTGTGTGTGTTTTGTCTATTTTGTAGAAAGGCCTTGTTGGCCAGATGCTAACTTTCCAGCAGTCTTTTTGTTGTGTATTTCTGTGACTCAGCATCTCCACCATATGGTGAGTAGCGGCTATCCTTTCCATGACAATGTTATCTGACAAAGAGGTACGTAAACATGCAGTGACATCTTGAAAAGATTTCAAAGCTGTAGAATGCTTGGAAACTTGCTTTAAAAATTCAAATATGTAAAACTGTGCACTTAACAAACTGCAAAAAAGTAATATGCTACAACTACATCACCAATGGGCCACAATTGGAATCAGATGCAAATACCTGGGACTGCCAATTTGTAAAGGATAAGAAATGAAATGATAACATATGCATAATCAAAGGTAAAATAGATGATACACTTATGTTCAGTAGCAGTATATTGGGAAAATGAAACAGTCTGCAAAGAAGACAGCTTACAAAATTCCCTTCTGTCACATGCTGGAATACTGTTCAAATGTGGGAGACCCATACCAAAATATGACTAATAAGGGATGTTGAACCTATAAAAATTAGGGCAGAACAAATGGCAACAAGTTTATTTGACAAATGGAAGAGAGTTGTGGAAATGCTGGTAGACATTGACTAGACTATCCTGGAAAAGCCTGAGCTGGCAGACATTGACTAGACCATCCTGGAAAAGCATGCTTACAAAGTTCCAACAATCTGTGTGAAATGAGGGATCTAGGAATATACGGCAGCCCCTTACGTATTGCTCCCATAGGGACTGCAAAGGCAAGATTGGATTAATTACAGCACAAAAGTTGTTCTTCCTGCATTCTGTATGCAAATGAAAAGGGAAGAAATCCTAATGTGCAGTATGATCAGAAGTACCCTCTACCATGCACTTCACTGTTTGCAGATGTAGATGAAGACTGAAAACATTTATGTGTGACTCTTAATCAGGCTTCGACACGTAAGTGGCACTATCATAACAACGTTTGACAGAGGAAGCCAGAAACATGAATGATTATCAGTGTTACAAGGTCACTCTCAGCTGTGAACAGTGAGTCCGGTACTCTGTGTGGCAGAAAGAACAAAACTGGTTATCAAGCCAAGCCACTTATTACATGAATAAGTACCAATCAATCACCTATTCTCTGGACCTACAAGATGCAGATGTAGTCTTTGAAAACTGGGATTTCCAGTCACCATTACCATCTGTGATTTGGGAAAAGTGCAAATCGTAGGTGACTCATTCTACTGTCAGCTTTGTCATACATCTTGCACCGAGGGAGATCTATTTTGAGCAGCTACGAATGCCTTCAACCCTCCCCACTTTTAGTCATCTGTGTAGTAATCTTCTGGGCACTGTTACCTGTTTACTTTAAGCAACTTGTTTTACATATCACACAATTAATTTTTTGTGTTCCTTTATACTGACACTTAAAAACACAAAAATTTTCTGAGTGATTTATGTGTCTGCATTCTTTGCTTTTTTTCTGTACATTTATGTATTTCCTTCATTCGTCTATTAAGTGATCTGTCTGCATTGTCAAGGCACATACACCTCCCAACCATGACAGGGCCCACAGTTTGTAGAAGTGATAAAGTGACGGAGGCAATCCCATCAATTGTGAGAGAGAGACAAAACAGTACCCTAGAAAAGTTTGAAAAGAAGGCCAAATTATAAACCTTGAGAAGCTAGAACTAAACAGTGGCTGGCAGACCATCAATTGACCACAGATAAGTCTGGTAAATGACAAGAAAGATCTAGAAATGTAATTGGTGGAGGAAGGTGGGGAAGGGAAGAGTTAATGTGATACGAGGAGAAACCTTACATTGCACTTTTGTCCAAAAAAAATTACTATGATTTACAAGACCTAAATCAAGCTTTACACTTTCAGAAATAATAGAAAGAAACTGCTTCTGAAAAAAGATAATAAATTGAGAAGAATACCAAACAAGAGAAACAAAAAAAAAAGGAGCTATATGTAAAGAAAAAGATGAGACAAAGACAGAATATCAGATGAACTGGAATGTTAGGAAAGGAAACTAAATGCATCCACTCAGATTCATGGATGGATTGACAGACAGAGAAAGAGAGAGAGAGAGAGTGAGAAGTTATATTGGAAAATGAGTAGTAGCTGGTAAGCCAGTAATGTGACTGTGTTGTTAGATGTTTTTATACGTCACACACCAATCAGCTAAAAGTGATGGTTTGCCATTCCTCATCTCTCTCTTTGTTGTTTCCATTCTGAAACTTACATAAATTGTTGTGGAACATGAGGAATAATTTTGGTGTACATGAACTGGTGTTAAGGAAAGACCACAACAGTTCTGTTTTACACTACTACTGCATAAACAATGGAAACTCCCATATTTCCCTGCTCCTCTCATTTTTGCTCTTTTTTTCTCCACTTCCCTGTCCCACAACCTCCTGATGCTGTGCCTGTTGGCATTCTGGTCCCTCCACACTCTACCAGACATCATTTGTCTCTCTCCCCCCACCCACACACTACTATCCCTCCCCCTTCCCTGCCCCCTCCAGATTGCTATTTGCTGTTCATGTGATAGTTGCATACCAGCCCAAGATGCTGGAGTTGGCAATCGTGTGCATGAGATGTGCTCACTTGTGTCTATGAATGGTGTGATTCACTCTTTTACTGATGAAGCCTATGGCCGAAAGTTTTATGTAAGTGTCTTTTAACTGTGCCTGTCTGCAATTTAACATGTCTTCTTTGTGGTAAATCTATCTTTCCTACAACACTGATATTGTCTAACATTGGTTTTCAACATTCAGGGGAAAATCTTAATGAATGTGCTACTTTGATCACGAATAGCAAGGTTGTTGATTCAGACTCCTTTGTTTCATTCAGCAGTTATTCTAGTCTCTTCTGTTGCCATTCTTGTGTAAGGTTTTCCAAGATAAAGATGAAGAATATAGGGGAGAGCCAACCTCCTAGTCAGGTTCCTGTTCTGATAGCTGTCTCTGTTTCTATGTCAGTCCTGCAAACCACCTTATAATTTGCAGCAAAGGGTATGATAGATACCTGTATCATTTCTCCTCTTTTCTGTTTTCTGTTCCATTTGCAATTGGTAAGAATTATAAACTTCAATTTCACTGATTTTCCCATTAGTTTATTTCTGGGGCATATGTGGGAAGAAGTAATATGATGCATGACTATTCTAGGAAGATACATTCTCCAAATTTCAATAATAATCCTCTTCACAAAGCAGCACATCTCTCATAGCATCTTTCACTGGAGTTCGACAAGCATCTCCATGATGCTCTCGCACTTACTAAACTGAGCTGTGATGAAAGACACCACATTCCTTTGGATCTTCAATCCCATCTTTATTACTTCCATCTGGTAAGAATCCAAACTGATGACCAATACTCAAGAATACGTCAAATGACAGGTTTGTAAGCTAGATCTCCTGTGGGTGAATTTCATTTTCTAAGATTTCTCCCAAATAATGTTAGTCTGGCATTTGCTTTGTTTATAACTAGATATTTTATGCTTGTTACTATTGGGGGCCAATAGCAAAATCAAATAATAGTGCACAATATATTAAACTGATCTGATAAAGGAAGTCATTGTTCTGTAGAGGCTGTATTGAAACACAGCCTACCTTCAATTTATTTACGAGGACTGTGGATGCCAGTGTGAAGAGAACTACTGAAATTCATTTTTGTTGATGATCAGTTACTACATTGCGCACTGCTCCCCCCCCCCCCTCCCCCCTCCAAACCTCCCCTCCCCACTCCACCCCAGCTCTCAGGGAAAGGAAAAAATATAGTGTAGTTACGTGTTTTTCTTTCAAGAAAATGATTTAAATGTCGGTAGTATACTGGTTTTTAATGGGGTCAGAACTGGAACTTTTTTAAAGCTACTTAAAAGTCGTCATTCATTTTCAATTCAAAAATATTAAAAATACTCCATATCTCCAGATCTAGCAACCCCCCCCCCCCCTTTCTCCCCCAACAAACTATCATATGGGCACTCTTGCTCCACATCAAACTTTGATCCTTTGCATTTCACAAAATATTCTGCAGTTTGACCTTCCTACATACAAAGGATCATCTGCAAACGCCTTGATGTAGCTTCTGATATTATTGTGAACAGTAATGTTCTTACTGATACTCCCATATGGTACTTTTACACCTGCTCATGACATGCAGTGTTCTATCTGCTAGAAAGTGCAACGACAAAGATTGTCTGATAAACTGCAAGCTCATACTTTGTTCACTAGACAATACTAGGGAATGCCTTCCATGAGTTGAGGAAAACAGTATCACCCTGTATGCCACAGTTCTGAATTTCATGGAAGAGCAGAGTGAGCTGCAGTTTGTAGAATTAATACCAATTTCAAGAGAAGTGATTTTTCTGTCTCCAGAAAGGTTGTAACACACAAGTGTAAAACATGTTTGACAGACTGATGCCTGCAATACCGGCACACAGTTACATGCACTTATCAAATGACCTTCCTCAAAAACGAGAACGACCTACGTCTTTTTCCATCAGTTGAAATGCTTCCCAGCACCGGTTACCTATGATGTAGCTGCTGCTGGATGGATAGTAAATTCTTTTGCATAATTTATGCAATAACATAAATGTACAGGCAGGCAAAAACATTGAGATTACTGTCCTCTGTTGAGTTAGTTTCTTGTCTGCAATCATTCATCTCAATGTATGTTTGTGGCGATGTAAAGGAGAAAAAGTTTTAGGAAATGTAATCAATATTCAATCTTCTCTGTCTTATCTTAATATGAGTCATTTAATATGAGTATGATCATTTAGTGACTATATCTGATTTTGAGCAATTTACTGATTTCATCTAGGATCAAAACTCAGCTTTCAGATTCATTGAATACTAATCATATTGCTCTCCTTACATTCATTCTGGCTTCACCGAGGAAGACTTAGTTTAAATTGATAAAACTCTCGTTGCTTTCACAAAAATTCTCTAACATGTCTGTTGAAGAATTGATGTTGAGTGCTCACATAATCTTCAATCTGTTACCTGTCACACTTCCTACACACAAATATTTTCCTACTTCTCCTAACATTCCTTTTAATGCATGTGGTCACAAATGCCCTACAAGCCTTACACCTCCAATTCTCTGCTATACATGAAGCCAGCTTCAGCAGCCAGAGACAGTGGTCATATATATGTGAGATGCATTTGCATGAATGTGTGTGTTTATGTTTTCCAATTCAGAAGAAGGCCTTTTTAGTGAAAAGCTTACTTCTTTAGCAGTCTTTTCACTGTGCCTGTCTATGACTCAGCTTCTACACTATATGGTGAGAAGCAGTCTATCCCTTTCATAATACGAGGGATGTTCAAAAAGTCCATGCAAAGCCCAAGAGATGGCACTACCGGCATGTATCAAGGTCATGTTTAGTTAGTAGCATCTTTGGAAAGAACGCACACGAAGTTTCAGCCATATTGGTCTATTTCTTTGTGTTTGCATTCGTGTGAATCAAGGAAGTTGAGTGAGTGTCAAAAAATAGACGAAAAAGAATTTTGTGTGGTGATTAAACATTACTTTATGAAAGGTAAAACGTCTCAGGAGACTAAAGAGAAACTTGATAAACATTACAGTGACTCTGCACCTTCGATCAGAACAGTTTATAAGTGGTTTGAAAATTTTCGGAGTGGCCATATGGGCACAAGTGATGCTGAACGTTCTGGACACCATGTGGAGGTTACGACTCCAGAAATCATTGCTAAAATCCATGATATGGTGATGGATGACAGAAGAGTTAAGGTGCGTGAGATTGCTAGTGTTGAGAGCATCTCAAATGAACGGGTACATAATATTTTGCATAAACATTTGCACATGAGGAAGCTATCTGCAAAATGGGTTCCCCGATGGCTCATGTTTGACCAAAAACGGAATCATGTGAAGTGTTGCAAGGATGGTTTGCAGCTGTTCAGGAAGAATCCAAAGGACTTTTAAGTGTCGTTTCATCACTGTGGATGAAACATGGATACATTACTATATTCCTGAGATTAAACAGCAATCTAAACAATGGGTTACCAAGCGAGAATCTGTACCAAAAAAGGCGAAGACCATTCCTTCAGCCGAAAAGGTTATGGTGACTGTCTTTTGGGATTCGCAAGGGGTGACCCTCATCGACTACTGGACCATTTGAAAACTGAGCTGCAAGAAAAATGCCGGCAATTGGACTGCAAAAAAGTCCTTTCCATCACAACAATGCACCAGCACACACCTCAGCAGTTGTGGTCGCAAAATTAATGGAAATAGGATTCCAACTCATTTCACATCCCCCCTATTCTCCAGACTTGGCTCCCTCGGACTGCTATTTGGGTCTGAATTTGAAGAAATGGCTGGTGGGTCAAAGATTTTATTCAAACGAAGAGGTGATTACAGCAACCATTAGCAATTATTCCTATTATTTGGAAGGAATCAACAAATTTGAACAGCCTTGGACGAAGTGTATAAGGCCAAAAGGAGACTATGTTAAAAAACAAAAAAGGTTTACCCCAAACAAGTAAGTGGTTTTTATTTTTGCATGGACTTTTCAAATGCCACTCATATTGTAAGCAAAACAAGGGTAACAGAATGTAGTAGAATTAAATTAGGTCACACTTCCAAAATCTGATTAAATAAGGCATTAAAAGTAGTAATTTAATTTTGCAATTTGAACTTCAAAATTACCATTGGTGGCCAAAGCTTACAGGACTGGCAATGGCAAGAAAAGCATTTCTGAAGAAGAGAAGTTTCTTAACATCAAATATACATTTAAGTGTCAGGAAGTCTTTCCTGAAGGTATTTTTCTGAAATGCAGCCTATTATAGAAGAGAAATGTGGATGATAAACAGTACAGACAAGAAGAAAACAGAAGCTTCTGAAATGTGATGCTACAGAAGAATGCTGAATATTAGATGGGTACACCAAGTAACTAATGAGGAGGTATTGAACTGAACTGGAGACAAAAGAAATTTTTGGCATAACTTGACTAAATGAAGGAACTGGTTGATAGCACCCACCGAGTGGGGAATTGTCAATTTGGTAATGGAAGTAAGTGTGTGGGATAAAAGTTACGCAGAAGATCAAGAGACGAATACAGCAAGCAGGTTCAAATGGATGTAAGTTGCAGTAGTTATGCAGTGATGAATAGGCTTGCACAGGCTGTATTATTGCGGAGAGCTGCGCCAAATCAGTCTTTAGACTGAAGATATCAACAACAACGGCCACCTCCTGAACCCAAGTCCAGTGTATTACCACTGTTCAGTATTGCTCAGTCACGGGGACAGGTAATTATTTTGTGCCTTTCGATAAAATCCTTTTCAGTATTAGTCTGCATCATTTTGTAAAAAAAAAAAAAAGATAAAAAGGTAGTAATTGCAATTTTGTCAACTTGAGGAGGACCACTGCAAAAATAGCTGAAACGCAGTTTGGTTTACAGTTGCTTTTATAGTCAAGACAGTATAAGAAGATCCCTGACAGCTTGCAGCACTATTCACTATTGCCATCTCTCTATTCTAAGTGTTAATGGCCTCGGTCAAAAGTAGGCACCATTGACAGAGCTGTGACAACACGGATGCATTGCCACAGAGATGTTAACAAAATCATTTTACATAATTGTGGGGGGGAGGGGGGGGGAGGGAGAGGGTGAGAGAAAGCAGAACACAATCTGGAAGAGAAGGAGTGGTGCGTACAGAGAAGAGAGAAGGGAAAAGATACGATGAGGCAGTGGGAAAATAGTTAGTAAATGTTTAGGCCAGGGGGACTGCAAGAGCACTGGATATGCTGGTGAGACACTTCCCACTTGAGTAGTTCAGAGAAACTTTTGCTGGCGAAGCGTATCCAAATCACTCATGTAGCGAAGCAGTTGTTGAAGTCATTAGTGCTGTGATGTGCAGCATTTATGACAACTGGATGGTCAAGTTTGCAGTTTGTCACAGCTTGGAAATGGCCATTCATTTGAGTAGACGGTTGGTTACTTGTCATGCTTGCACAAAATGCTGCACAGTAATTGCAGCATAGCTGGTATATAACATGACTGATTTCACACATGGCCTTTCCTATTACAGGGTAGGTAATGCCTGTAACTGGATTGTGGTATGAGGTGGTGGGTCAGTGTACGAGCCAGGTCTTTCGCGTGGGTCGACCACAAGGAAATGACCCCTGGTGTGCTGGATTGAGAGCAGGATTGGAGTAGGAATGGACAAGGATATTTTGTATGTTTGGTGGTCATCAAAAGCTACTTTGGGTAATGTGGGTAGGACAGCCCTCATCTCAGGACATGACGAGAGGCAGTCAAAGCCACGGTGAAGGATGCGGATGGGGTCTCCGATGCCTGTGTGATCGGAGGAATATTTCTCGTTGGCTGGTCAACAGGTTTACTCGTGTCAAAGGAGTTATCGAGGGAGACCTGTTCGTGAAGAACTGTATAGGATACTGTCAGTCAGTAAAAGCTCTGGTAAGGTTGCGGGCACATTTCTCACAACACTCGCTTTCCACTGCAAATGCGGTGGCTGTGGGTGGTGAGGCTGCAAGAAAGAGACTTTTTGAGATGAAATGGAGAGAACAGCAAAACCTATCACTGCCACATCATGAAAATGACATCAGTGAATCTGAACCAGACAATGATTTTAGGTGTTAATTGGATAGGATGGATTTCCCCAGGTGACCCAAAAAATGATTTGGCATAGGATGGTGCCATATGAGTACCTGTGGCAGTACTGTAAATTTGTTTATAGATGTGTCTTTCAAAACTTAAATAACTGTGGGCCAGGTTGTGGTTGGCGACGAGACGGTGGGTTCGGTATGAGGGGGATGTTGGGAAAGGTTGTGTTCCATGGTGCCAAGGACATACGCATGGGGGATGTTGGTGTATACGGACATTACATAGACAGTGACCAACAAGGTGTCTGGTGGTAATGTGACAGGAACAGTGGCAAGGTGGTAAAGAAAGTGAGAGGTGTCTTGAATGTAGCGTTGGGCAACCAGAGTTCATTCTGTGGGAGCATTGTACCCAGCCATAATGGGACAACCAGTAGGGAGACAAGTGGTGGGTTTGTGGAGTCTGGGGAGAAAGGTAAGAGTGCAGGGGTTGCTGGTGTAAGGAGAGAGACACATTCAGGTGTCAGGTTTTGGGATGGAAGTGTGGCCTTAAGGATACAGGGTACTTTTCCGGCTCAATATTATGTAAAAACGACACCTATTTCTTTCAGGCACTGTTTATAATGTATATGTTTTACAGATTTTTTGTTGATATCAGCATACTTTCTAAACAAATTAGAATTATTTTGAATATTTTTGAACCTGCTTAGGGTTATTAGAAAAATTACAAAGAAATTGATGCATTTTTTTCCAAAATGCTTCCTCAAATTGAGGTACCATTTCATCCAATGTTATACATTTGAAGGAGACCTAATTTTTACCAGATATGCATGACTAACCCCCCCATGAACCATGGACCTTGCCGTTGGTGGGGAGGCTTGCGTGCCTCAGCGATACAGATAGCCGTTACCGTAGGTGCAACCACAACGGAGGGGTATCTGTTGAGAGGCCAGACAAACGTGTGGTTCCTGAAGAGGGGCAGCAGCCTTTTCAGTAGTTGCAAGGGCAACAGTCTGGATGATTGACTGATCTGGCCTTGTAACAATAACCAAAACGGCCTTGCTGTGCTGGTACTGCGAACGGCTGAAAGCAAGGGGAAACTACAGCCGTAATTTTTCCCGAGGGCATGCAGCTTTACTGTATGATTACATGATGATGGCGTCCTCTTGGGTAAAATATTCCGGAGGTAAAATAGTCCCCCATTCGGATCTCCGGGCGGGGACTACTCAAGAGGATGTCGTTATCAGGAGAAAGAAAACTGGCGTTATACGGATCGGAGCGTGGAATGTCAGATCCCTTAATCGGGCAGGTAGGTTAGAAAATTTAAAAAGGGAAATGGATAGGTTGAAGTTAGATATAGTGGGAATTAGTGAAGTTCGGTGGCAGGAGGAACAAGACTTCTGGTCAGGTGACTACAGGGTTATAAACACAAAATCAAATAGGGGTAATGCAGGAGTAGGTTTAATAATGAATAGGAAAATAGGAATGCGGGTAAGCTACTACAAACAGCATAGTGAACGCATTATTGTGGCCAAGATAGATACGAAGCCCACACCTACTACAGTAGTACAAGTTTATATGCCAACTAGCTCTGCAGATGACGAAGAAATTGAAGAAATGTATGATGAAATAAAAGAAATTATTCAGATTGTGAAGGGAGACAAAAATTTAATAGTCATGGGTGACTGGAATTCGAGTGTAGGAAGAGGGAGAGAAGGAAACATAGTAGGTGAATATGGATTGGGAGACAGAAATGAAAGAGGAAGCCGCCTGGTAGAATTTTGCACAGAGCACAATATAATCATAACTAACACTTGGTTTAAGAATCATGAAAGAAGGTTGTATACATGGAAGAACCCTGGAGATACTAAAAGGTATCAGGTAGATTATATAATGGTAAGACAGAGATTTAGGAACCAGGTTTTAAATTGTAAGACATTTCCAGGGGCAGATGTGGACTCTGACCACAATCTATTGGTTATGACCTGTAGATTATAACTGAAGAAACTGCAAAAAGGTGGGAATTTAAGGAGATGGGACCTGGATAAACTAAAAGAACCAGAGGTTGTACAGAGATTCAGGGAGAGCATAAGGGAGCAATTGACAGGAATGGGGGAAATAAATACAGTAGAAGAAGAATGGGTAGCTTTGAGGGATGAAGTAGTGAAGGCAGCAGAGGATCAAGTAGGTAAAAAGATAAGGGCTAGTAGAAATCCTTGGGTAACAGAAGAAATATTGAATTTAATTGATGAAAGGAGAAAATATAAAAATGCAGTAAGTAAAACAGGAAAAAAGGAATACAAACGTCTCAAAAATGAGATCGACAGGAAGTGCAAAATGGCTAAGCAGGGATGGCTAGAGGACAAATGTAAGGATGTAGAGGCCTATCTCACTAGGGGTAAGATAGATACCGCCTACAGGAAAATTAAAGAGACCTTTGGAGATAAGAGAACGACTTGTATGAATATCAAGAGCTTAGATGGAAACCCAGTTCTAAGCAAAGAAGGGAAAGCAGAAAGGTGGAAGGAGTATATAGAGGGTCTATACAAGGGCAATGTACTTGAGGACAATATTATGGAAATGGAAGAGGATGTAGATGAAGATGAAATGGGAGATTTGATACTGCGTGAAGAGTTTGACAGAGCACTGAAAGACCTGAGTCGAAACAAGGCCCCCGGAGTAGACAATGTTCCATTGGAACTACTGACGGCCGTGGGAGAGCCAGTCCTGACAAAACTCTACCATCTGGTGAGCAAGATGTATGAAACAGGCGAAATACCCTCAGACTTCAAGAAGAATATAATAATTCCAATCCCAAAGAAAGCAGGTGTTGACAGATGTGAAAATTACCGAACTATCAGCTTAATAAGTCACAGCTGCAAAATACTAACACGAATTCTTTACAGACGAATGGAAAAACTAGTAGAAGCCAACCTCGGGGAAGATCAGTTTGGATTCCGTAGAAACACTGGAACACGTGAGGCAATACTGACCTTACGACTTATCTTAGAAGAAAGATTAAGGAAAGGCAAACCTACGTTTCTAGCATTTGTAGACTTAGAGAAAGCTTTTGACAATGTTGACTGGAATACTCTCTTTCGAATTCTAAAGGTGGCAGGGGTAAAATACAGGGAGCGAAAGGCTATTTACAATTTGTACAGAAACCAGATGGCAGTTATAAGAGTCGAGGGACATGAAAGGGAAGCAGTGGTTGGGAAGGGAGTAAGACAGGGTTGTAGCCTCTCCCCGATGTTGTTCAATCTGTATATTGAGCAAGCAGTAAAGGAAACAAAAGAAAAATTCGGAGTAGGTATTAAAATTCATGGAGAAGAAATAAAAACTTTGAGGTTCGCCGATGACATTGTAATTCTGTCAGAGACAGCAAAGGACTTGGAAGAGCAGTTGAATGGAATGGACAGTGTCTTGAAAGGAGGATATAAGATGAACATCAACAAAAGCAAAACAAGGATAATGGAATGTAGTCTCATTAAGTCGGGTGATGCTGAGGGAATTAGATTAGGAAATGAGGCACTTAAAGTAGTAAAGGAGTTTTGCTATTTGGGGAGCAAAATAACTGATGATGGTCGAAGTAGAGAGGATATAAAATGTAGGCTGGCAATGGCAAGGAAAGCGTTTCTGAAGAAGAGAAATTTGTTAACATCCAGTATTGATTTAAGTGTCAGGAAGTCATTTCTGAAAGTATTCGTATGGAGTGTAGCCATGTATGGAAGTGATACGTGGACGATAAATAGTTTGGACAAGAAGAGAATAGAAGCTTTCGAAATGTGGTGCTACAGAAGAATGCTGAAGATTAGATGGGTAGATCACATAACTAATGAGGAAGTATTGAATAGGATTGGGGAGAAGAGAAGTTTGTGGCACAACTTGACAAGAAGAAGGGATCGGTTGGTAGGACATGTTCTGAGGCATCAAGGGATCACCAATTTAGTATTGGAGGGCAGCGTGGAGGGTAAAAATCGTAGAGGGAGACCAAGAGATGAATACACTAAGCAGATTCAGAAGGATGTAGGTTGCAGTAGGTACTGGGAGATGAAAAAGCTTGCACAGGATAGAGTAGCATGGAGAGCTGCATCAAACCAGTCTCAGGACTGAAGACCACAACAACAACAACATGACTAAGGTGCTAGACCTAATATTTTCACCTATTATGTATATTACAAGGATAAAAAAAATATTACAGCTTACATTTTAACTTTTATAATTTTTTCCTAATAAAAATGTTATTTTTCTATGATTTAGTTGATTCTGCAATAAAGCGTAGGTCTACTACATAAGTATGGACTATTGTAAGTTACAGAAAAAAATTAGAGCAATGCTTTATAAAATTTAGGAAAAATTTGTACCTGAATTCTGAAAAATACAATTTGCAGTAAATTGCAAATGAAGATACAACTTCAATTAAACAGTGCCTCAGAACATTCCTGAAGCATAGCCTTCATCCTGCACCATTTCTTCATCTTCAAGCTTCCTCTTGTCATTCCTTTTAGCACCTCTTACTTCTTTGGTAACTTGAAGAGTGAATCTTTCAGCTTCATGCACCCATTGTCTGTCACACGCAAGCAATTGATCTTCCATATTAGAGCTACATTTTATGCCTAAATTTATCACGACTTCCAACCTTCCTATCACTCCATCACTGAAACATATCACTGCATCTAGTACACCAGCTTTTATTTAGTCCTACAAAAACATTATTGGATAATGGTTGAAACTTTCATTTGTATTCTGAGTGCCCCCATGAAGACATTTAATAAGCAAAACAGGGTCACTCAAGTCTCTAAAAATTGTTTTTTTTTTCATTCATAACAGGCTCAGGAAAAGAATTCTTTTGATGGTATATTGGCCACTTTCTTTTGCTTTTTGGTAACCACACCAAGAATCTGCTCCTTTAGGGCAATGTCCATGAACATGGTGGTCATCTGTGGACAACTTATGAAAGTAGGTGGCCCATACAGCTTTCTTATTGCTGTAACACTATTCAGAAGTGCAGTTCATCTAACAGCAAATCCATAATAACTCTGAAGAAGGTCTATTTCAGTTTCTGTCAATCTGCCTTGGCCAGACAGAGATTTTCCATCAGATAGCGACTTTCCTTTCAGTTCTCTTCACAGTTTCCTCAATCTAGCACCCATCCTCTTTTGTGCACGTCCACAACACTCCAGTTTTGTTACCAAGGTATCACCATAAACATTGAACTCATTAATTTTATTGAAAGCTTTAGAGTCCCCATTGCCTAGGTACTTCATATATCTAACATTATAAACGGGCACTGACCTAGAGTTCCATTACACTCCAACCTCCACAGTAACCATCATAATTCTTAGAACACTGATGATCAATATGTCCTGTGTATCATGGCAGGTGTGGCAGTACTTAGATAAGCACTCAACACCAACAACTTTTCCATTCTCCAGAGAAGTAGCACTTACAGCACCATTCAAAGAATGATGGCCTCGACATTGCCATGTCCCATCAAGTGCAACAGCAATGTCCCTGGTTCCACTAATATTTAGACACAACTGTCAAGGCACCTAAAAGTATTTTTATGCACTTGCTGAACCTTCTGGGAGAAGGATGAAGGTTCATCAAACCACAAAATGTTTCAGTAGCCTGTTTTCCTTTTCCTATTGCATGCATTGCATACACTAACTTCAAATTCACATCATATGAATTATGCACAATGTTCAAAGTCATTTTTGAGGTAGATTTATTGCAGGATCTACGCAGAACAACTAATTTTGACACTAAACCCTTCCTGCTACTTTGTTGTTCAGTCATTTCCAGACAGCCTACACCATCACATTGTTTACATTTCACCACTTCCTTTATCAAACAAGATAAGATGCCTACATCATCAACAACAAATGGCGTCATTGTTAACACAAGAATTTGAATCACCAGGAGGCGTGCCATGTTGGAGATTCTTCCCTGAAGAACTGATACATAGGTTAATTTGAACAGTGTGGCTTGCTTTGTTTGTAAACTGGTTACCACGGAATTTGCTTTAATTGAATTTCTTGATACATAGCATAGTTCGTATTTATTGCACACTAAAGGATATGTACTTCCACAAATATATGTAGCACTTGGGCAACAAACATTCAGTAACATGTGAACAATCTGCTTCAGTGAAACAAAAGTAAATGCCAGCAAAGATAATCATTTACAGACACTAGAAACCTGCACTGTTACTACCATATACAATGTATCATACGCATATTCTCTGGAAACAGAAAGTTCACAGTTCTTTTTGATATAATACTGGTTTCTGTAACAGAAATGAAAGGGGCGTGGTGGCTTACACGACCATAACTTTAAAATTTGGTGGTAATAGGTCATTTTTCATTTGAAATCGTATAATGTATATATCAATGTAACCAAGAAAGACTATAGAATTTAGTAAAGTCATAAAAAATTTTTGGTTTTTACATGGAATGGACATGGAGAGTTGCAGTCAGATGAATATGTATTCTACTACTCAGGAGGAGAAGTAAAAGGAATTAATGGAGTAGGAATGATTATGACAAGGGAATTGGCTAAATGTGTGGAATATGTAGACTATGCAAATGACCGGGTTATTGGTGTAAGGCTGAAAGGAGCACAAAAAGATTTACTGATTGTCCAGGTGTATATGCCAACTTCAGAACATGATGACCAAATTGTAGAGGAAACGTACAATGTAATAGAGAGAATAATGGACGAAAATAAAAAATGCTGCAAAATAGTAATGGGAGGCTGGAACGCCATTGTGGGAGAAGGGAAAGAGGGAAACATAGTAGGCAGTCATGGTCTTGGAAAGAGAAATGACAGAGGTGAATGGTTAATTGACTTCTGCAGGGAAAGGCAGCTGATAGCGGCAAACACATGGTTCAAGAACCATAAGAGGAGGCTCTACACTTGGAAATCACCAGGGGATAAATATAGAAACCAAATCGATTTTATACTGGTAGAAGAAAGATACAGGAATGGAATCAAGAAGGTGCACACATTACCAGGTGCAGATATTAATAGTGACCACAACTTACTTATGGCAGAAATAGAAATAAGAATGAAAAAACTGAAAAAGGCAAGAATGGTGAAGAAGTGGGATCTAGAGAAGATAAGGTCCAACAAAGAACAAATTACAGAAATGCTGTCTCGGGACTTTCTAAACACATTACGAGACAAAGAAGCACCTGATAATGCCAACGAGTACTGGAATATGATGAAAGAAGGAATCATTAAAGCAGGACAGCAAAATATAGGATATGTAAAAGGGAAAAGGTCAAAAAAACCATGGGTCACACAAGAAATGATTTCCAAGATGGAGGAGAGAAGAAAATTGAAAAACAAGAACACTGAAGATGCAAGAAAGATATACCGAAGGTTAAATAACGAACTGCGAAGAGAAACGGAGCAGGCTAGGAAAAAATGGCTAAAAGAGGAATGTGATGAAATTGAAGAACTGGACAGGATGGGAAGATACGACTTACTATACAACAGAGTAAAGACTATGACATGGGAACAAAACAGAGCAGGAAGTGCTACTATGGAAATTTTGAGTAAAGACGAAGAGGTAGTGTACAAAGATCGTGACGATGTCCTCCAGAGATGGGAAGAATATATAAAAGAGCTATATGACACAAATAGCAAACCAGAAACTCTGGAACTTGAATCACACAACAGTGTAAGTGATGAAGAGAAAGGACTGACCATCATAATGGAAGAAGTAAAGTCTGCCATTGCTGCAATGAAAAATAGGAAAGCAGTAGGTACAGATACAAAACCGGGAGAAATACTAAAATGCTTGAACCACAATGGAATAAGAGAAATATTGAGGTTATGTAATAAAATATATGACAGCGGTGAATGGCCTGAGGACTTTTTGACAACAGTATTGATTCCATTACCAAAAAAACAAGGAACCAAGAAATGCAGCGAGCACAGGACAATCAGCCTCATTTCACATGCACCCAAAGTGATGTTAAGAATAATTAATAAAAGACTTGAAAAAGTAATGGAGGAGAAACTTGGCGAGGAGCAGTTTGGCTTTAGACGGAATACGGGCACCAGAGATGCGATAGGGCTCCTACGAATCTTGGGAGAAAGGTTTATTGAAAAAGGAAGAGACCTACATATGTGCTTCATCGATTTAGAAAAGGCATTTGACAATGTGGTTTGGGACAAGCTGGCGACTATTATGAGGGAAAAGAGAGTGGACTGGAAAACCAGAAGACTTATAAACTCATTATACCTTAATCAAAAAGTTTCAGTTAAAGTGAGAGGAGAAAGTACAAACTGGATCAGACTAGGGAAAGGAGTAAGACAAGGATGCTGTTTATCACTTACTCTTTTCAACCTGTACTTGGAAAATATAATTGACCAATGCTCATTAGATGACAAAGGAGTAGAAATTGGAGGAAGAAGAGTAGGGTGCTTGAGATTTGCTGATGACATGGTCCTTCTAGCCACAGGGGAAAAAGAATTACAGGATTTGGTGGACACCATTGCAACTAACGGAAAAAAAGTATGGAATGAAAATTAACACAAATAAAACAAAAGTATTGGCAATAGGAGGAAATAAGGAAATAAAAATTGTGCTGAATGGAGAAACACTAGAACAGGTGCAAAATTTTAAGTATCTTGGAAGCAGGATAGACACCGACTGGAAGTGCACCACAGAAATTAAAACAAGGATAGCAATGGCAAAAGAGGGGTTTTATAAGAAAAGGAGAATCTTCTGCGGCGGTCTGGATAGAGAACTCAGAAAGGGACTCATAAAATGTCTTGTATGGAGTGTTCTTCTATATGGCGCTGAAACATGGACTATGAGGAAAAAAGACAGAGAAAGGCTGGAGGCTTTTGAGATCTGGACATGGCGGAAGATGGAAAGAATAAGTTGGATGGACAGAGTAAAAAATGAAGAGGTACTGAGAAGAGTGGGAGAGAAAAGACAGTTACTAGATGTAATAAAGAGAAGAAAAAGAAATTGGATTGGGCATATATTAAGAAAGAATGACGGACTGATAAAAACAGTTTTAGAAGGTTATGTAGAAGGGAAAAGGAAGCGAGGAAGGAAGAGATTCCAGATACTGGATGACATGATGGACGGTACAACATACAGCAGCCTTAAGAAGGAAGCAATGGATCGCAGAAAATGGAGAGGCAAAGGACCCGCTAATATAGCAGATAACTGATGATGATGACACCATCTATAAGTACACTGCTGGAGGTCCTGTTGAACTTCTGGACAGGATTGTAACTGTAAGGTATGTATGGAGAGGTGTCAGAAAATTGTCAGAGACCCTCAGCCACGCAGTAACTAAGAAACATGAGCAATGTTGTGGAGTCTTTGTTCATGGGAAGAATGGTAAGATCTGGAATGGTCTTCGAATTATGAACAGCTGTGTGTTCCATAGGATGGATGTTGGACTCACTGGGGAGGGAATTTTGGAAAGGAAGGTGAAGCCATGTTGGAAGTCAGGAATTCCTGAAATTCAGATTGATATACTAATGCAAGCTTTCAGACTTTTATCAGCTGTGAATTGTCTCAAAACATTCTGTGACTGTCTGCAAATTATGAAACTTTCAGCAAATGAAGACATCAATAATTAGTAATTGGCAAATGCACGGTCAGTAGCATTGGGTCTTCAAGGCCTGTTCGCATGGAGTTTAGGTTTTGAGGTGCAATGAAACTCTAATGTTAACATCAAACAAAGAACACAATGATTTCTACATCAATGTACTTCAGCCACAGTTGTAAGGCCTCACTCGCTGTGGCTCAACATGTTTGGATCTGTAAAGAACACAGAAGTTGTGAACACATCACTTTTCGCCATTTATAAAACTGAATAAATGTCCTATTGAAAAATGATTCAGTTTGAATTAAGTAATCACAAGGGGATACACTTCTTAAAAATTTCATTTAACAGCTACAGCTTTTCATTCTCTCAACCAAACATGCATATCTTTGTTTCCCACACCTCGCTTCCACCCTTATCATTGTGATATTATGAACTGTATGCTTTGGTATAAAAAGGTACAAATTAAGGGTATAAACATCTTCAACTTTTATAGTCCTGTCTTCCTCAGTTGCGTGTAATATTACGGTATATTAATAATTTTTACTTATGGACCGTCTGACAGTCGGCAACAGAAACCAAAACATTGCATTGAAACAAGCGTTCAGTTCATAGTGCTGTGGAATGTGGGAAAAAACCGCAAATTGGCATTCATAAGAAGAAGAACAACACCAAAAATGCAACAGGAGCGTAATATGTAGGAAATTGTCCACGCAACCTGCCACTGATGATGCCTTGCAGAAAATAAAGGCGAAACGCGTATGGCACTAAAATTGTGTTTTATTCAGTTGCTGTCAGACGGTCCATAAGTAAAAATTATTAATATACCATAAGGGTATAAACTCTGCAGTATGAGAAACACCTTTTTATAAATATAAGGTGGAAACACTGTTGCCCTCATTAATATAGCAGTATCAGCGCAATACATGTTCAAAAAGGACATTATTTGAAAGCTAAGCTACAAGTTCAAAAGCTAGCTATTGTATATGCACACTACTCAGAGCCTCAACTATAAGATGAATGGTTATTTTTATTTTTTCCCATTGTGTGTATTCCACTCAGCACTTTAGAGTACCATATTAATTTCCATAAAAAATTTACTTCTCTTGCTTAATATTCAGTTTCAGATTTGCACTTTTAATACAGAAAGTTGAGTGTATTTAATTTCAATTTATAAATTAGAATTTTTCAATACCCCAAAGAAATGTGGTTTTTCTCCCTCTACATTCTGACCTGCAATTTACACAAGCAAGGCTCAACCATGTTCCATGAAGTTATAATTCTGAGAAGCAAATTCACACCCATTACACTTGATAACAGTTAGTCCCCGGACTGATATGACACAACACAGGAAGGAAGGAAAGAGCTTCACTATCTGTGTCCTGTGTCAACAAGAGATGAGGCAACAGCACACCCAATGCTCTGGCAATCCCCCCGTGCAGCTGAGCATGCAGTCTCCCATGGAGAACCTCTGGGACAGGATGCATCACTCTCCATCTACTGCAGTTGCTACAGATTCGTACCTCACAAGTGTAATGTCACTTGCTGGAATGTTAGAACAATACACTACAAGCTCCAGTTTTATGGATTTAACACAAAATATCAGTGTTCTAGCTAATAACAGTGTCAGCACAGATCAGTCACTAAATATCACCATAGTAAAAAGTGCTACAACACAGCTGCTGCTCTATGATTACCTCATCCCTGCAATTGGAGCACTCATCATCATACTGAATTTGGCTGTCGTGGTATCATCTGGGTTAATAATACGAAGTGGTGTGCAGCCAAAAACAACATACTTGTTTTTGGGGAACATTGCAATGGCAGATCTGATCACAGGAATTGCAGTCGTCTTTGGACAAGCATTCCCAAAAAATCTGAGAGATGAGACGACTTGTTTCTTCCAGTTGGGTAAGTTTTTTAATTTCTCTTAACTTTTATCACTGAGTAGCTTTTACTGCAGCTGTGACAGCAGCTAATTTCAGAAGTTCATATGCTAGAACAATTAGTTACACATATGGTTCAATTAAACACCTAATGTATGTTCAAGATCAGCTTCATCTGTGTCTAGTGTTTCACAACTTTTTGATAGAATAAATATATTATTTTCAGGTTGTTTCAAGTTGGAGACAAGCTTTTATTTTCTTTGTGATTCATTTGGTCATTTAATTTCCTATTGTTAGTTGCTAAATAAGAAATCATTTTTATTACTAAATTAACTGGAATATTTATCATGTTCTTTGACAATGGTATAATAAGTATGTTCAGAGTTTTTCATAACAATAACTATTAATGAAAAGTTCACAGCACTTATGCTGCAACAAATAACAATCAAAATTCAAGTTACTGTCAGCTGCTGTGAGTTGTGGGGCTTACTACCCCAACCACCCACACCCCTCCCCATTTGAATTAAAATTTTCTCCAAGATTTATGCAGAGGGGCTACAAAAGTCATGAGCAACACGAATTTTTAAAATAGTTCACAAATAATAAATTGACAAAAGTTTAAAAGAACCCTTTTGACTTGCATCATCCTGTAATTTAATGGCTGAAGTAAAATCTGCTACCCAAGTAACAGAAACTTGTCAAACAGCTTTAGACCAGTTTCTAGTCATGAAAAGTTTACGGAACACCTCACTAAAAATTTTCAATGAAGGTTTTAGTGACCGACTTGCTCAAATATTAAGCTTAAAAATGAAAGGCATTGTTATTAACAACATGTCTGTCAGATCCACAAGTAGAAGGTATAATCAGGATAATGTAAACTACTTCAACAGCTTATTACAGAAAGAAAAATGATCACAGGTTTCCAAAATTAATGATATATATTAACAATTTAACCCACTTCTTTCAAATTTCCTTCCCACTGAAAACTGTAACCATAAGGGGGAATTCTAGAACAAGCAGTTGGATCACAAGGGGAATAAGGGTTTCATGTCAGAGGAAAAGACAACTTCATGAAATATTAAATAAAAAAATTTCTCAGCTGAAATACACATATATTATAAAATATACTTCAAAATACTAAGAAAAGTAATAAGAGCACCAAAAATATTGCAGAATGATGACTACATTTATTATATTATTATTATTTTGAGCTTTTCCTCGTTACAGAGGCTTATCTCCAACATAATAATTTACTTGGAAATTACACTACAAATGATAAACGTTCTTGAACTATATTCTCAAAATATTTCTCCAGGTGTTTCGATCTTACAAGCTCTACAGATGGACTTTTGGAGAAGATCGGCAAGAATCTCCAGGAAAGAAAAGATAAGGAACACCGAAGTAATAATGAGAATGGAAATAAAAGAAAGAATATATGACGTAATGGATAGGAAGAAATTACAGTGGTACGGGCATGTATGGCGAATGGAGGAAACCAGAATACCAAACTTAATACTGGAGTGGGAACCAGAGGGGAGAAGAAGAAGAGGACCTTCCTCTGCGCCCATTCTCCTCATTGTGTGCTGTACATTTCGGAGCCAGGTGGTCATAGGTCGTCCTCTTCTTCTTCTCCCCTCTGGTTCCCACTCCAGTATTAAGTTTGGTATTCTGGTTTCCTCCATTCGTCGTACATGCCCGTACCACTGTAATTTCTTCCTGTCCATTACGTCATATATTCTTTCTTTTATTTCCATTCTCATTATTACTTCGGTGTTCCTTATCTTTTCTTTCCTGAAGATTCTTGCCGATCTTCTCCAAAAGTCCATCTCTAGAGCTTGTAATTTTTTAATGTGCTTCATGTTAATGGTCCAGGTCTCCGTTCCATACAGACTACATTTATAATTCAGAAAATAAAGTGAAGGCTACGTGGATTGTTATAAAAAAAAGTGTCCGGTGAACACAGATCACCCTGCAAAATTAAAATACTATCACAAAAAAATTAAAAAGTAACAAACCCCTTAAAAGTAGGCAACACTTTTAACAATTTTTTCACAGATGTGCTGATAATATGATACAATCAAACTTATATAACAACACTCAAGCCAATGAATACAAAATAAATGCTTGTAGAGGGTCACTGTACATCAGTTCTATCTCGCAAGAGAGCTAACGAAATAAAATTACTAAAAAATTCCAACTCTGCAGGCATTGATGGTGTTCCTGCAACAATCTTAAGAAGAGTGCATCAAACCTAGTTGAAATACTTACACACCTATGTAACTGCTCACATCGGGCAGGGTTTTTCCCTGATGTATTGAAAACATCTAAAGTCATTCCAATGTACAAAAACATGAGAAAAGATAATGTAAATAACTACAGACCCATCACAATTTCCCCCGTATTTCAAAAATATTAGAATAAGTTATGTATGACAAACTTATAAAATTTGTAAATGAAAACAATATCCTATGCAATGAACAACATGGATTCAAAAATAAGAGGTCAATCATAACTGCTATTTATGAGTGCACTAATTCCATACTATGCCTGATGGACAAGAAACAGGAATCAATAGGAGTTTTCTTGACCTGTCAAAAGCTTTTGACACGATGGACCATAATATTCTGCTGTCAAAGCTTGAAAAATATGATATTCTAGGTCTGTACAACAACTGTATTAGTTCCTTCCTGAGCAATCATAAGCAGTCAGTGTGCATGAAGCAGAAGAAAGTGGAGGCAGTGAAGGAAGTATTCATACATAAAATAAAAATCAATATGCATTACAGTTAACAAAAGAATAATAATTATGTAGGAAAAAGAGAGGGCAAAGGTGCACATTGACAAACTATTTATCGTTTGTGCTCATATCAATTAAATGGAGTAGTGTAGAACATAATTAAAATCAACACATCACAATACAAGACAAGAATAAGAAGCACAAAGAAAGCAGTATACACAAACACATTGAGAAAGACAAATACCGTTTACATTATTGTTAGTGTATGGTAAAATCTGAATAGATAGTCTAGATTGCATTTACATAGGCATATGTACATTAGTTTTGAATGTGTAATATATATATATGCTATTTTACTATACTAACTTTATAATATTCTTTCCTTTATAAAATGTAAGGCCTATTGATTTTCAGTTTTATGTAATGCAACATGACTACTGTGCCACCCAGCTTTCTACATGTTGCCCCATCCCTGTCCTTACGCTTAGATTTCAGTTTTATATTCATTTTAATTCTCTTGTTTTGGCATATTTGTAATGATGTATTACTTCCTTTTTAATATGCTTCATTTTTTAAACAATTTATATCTGTATTTAATCTGTTGAATGTTTTCAGTAATGTAATGTGCTGCCATTTTTATTACTTTGTATGTAATGTGAAATTAACTTACTCAGTTTTACTACAAAATTGGTCGCATGTACACGATCCCATACCATGTGTATGGAGCCTCTTACCTCCTTCGGTATGTTCGTTTTAATTCATGTTCTTTGAGACTTTTGTTAATTTATTACTTAACTATTTTAAATTGCCATGTTAATCATGACTTTTGTAGCCTTCCTGGAAATGAGTTTACTCCATACACATGAATAAACTTGAGTTGTTGAACAAAAACTAAATTCTTCCCCAGGGACCAAAGCAGCAGTTCATAAATAAAAAAATCAAAGATTACTATATTCACAATGGGCCTTTATAACATTGACGAGTGTTTCACAATAGCCCTTATAAAAGACATGTGAACAAGGAGACCAATAAGTAATAAGCAGTTTTGGCTCTAGCTGAGTCAGTATAAGTAGCCACTGCAGATACTTGGCAATCTTGCTCTGTGTAATGTATTGTTACCTTTCTGCCATGAAGAGTTAAACATACTAACTTCTCAAATAAAAGTCCTCCTGAGCTACAATACTTCACAGTAATAAAGTTACATCTGCCTACAAAAACTATGCATAACAAAAATTGTAATTCTAAAGTTAGAGACAAGTACAAAATATAAAATGGTGATCATATATCATATTTAGTTTGATGGTTTTATGAGTTATATGAAAACTATGACGAGCTTCTCTTATTTTACGAAAGCTGCTCATAAACTACATTACAGAGATGTGTATAGCAGCAAACACAACAGTAATTACAGTGTAACATATAGCTTCCATCAGTTATATGAGTCTGCAGAAAATAAAATACGCAACTACTGGTCAAGTTAAAGGGAATTATATGCACACAGTGTTCAGTTTTATCTGTGTGGAAACACTGTGCATATTTAGTATAATTTTCACAAATCTGTGTAGTTTTTGGAATGAATTGTTTTTACCTTCCCTACTTTGTTCATTACAGGGATAATCTTGTCTGATGTGACACGTATGTTAATTAAACAAGCTTATCACGCTAAACTGTTGCCATATGTTCTTAAACCCCGTTATCAAACTCAGTACCAATCTACGTATTGTAATAAAGGTTGCAACTTTTATGGCTCACTTCACTGCAAACAGCTGCCATTCTTGTGCCAGTAGAGATATCCAAGCTGTAGAAACTGCTTTTTTAATGGTTTATATCATTTAAAATGTAATACAATGACATATCTGAATAGTATAGTATTACCTTTGGTCTGCTAAGTATGTCCCTTTAATGGAAAACATACTGTAATATTTTAATGCAGTTGTACAAGAATCAAAAATATTATACATAAAAAGTTTCAAACTTCCAGACAGATTAGCAAACACAGACCCAGCAGGAAGCTTCAATCTGTGAGTACTTCTTTTGCTCTCCTTCCTGGAGAGGCCGGTAGGAAAAAGTACATGGTGGGAAATTACTTGCTTTTCTGGGACATGTTCTCCCTCTGAAGAATGCCACTGCCTAAATAGTTCAGTAAGAGGGGCAATACCTGCAAAAGGCAAATGTCTGGGTTTTTGGACATCATCTAGCACACAATTTTAATGTCAGGAAATTCTGTAACCGTATAGATATTTACAAAATCTGTCATTGCTGAAGAAGCTCTCAGCCTAAAGACTTGTTCGATGCAGCTCACTGTGCACGTCTTTTCATATCTGTACATCTGCAACAACTTACATCTATTAGAACCTGCTTACTGCATTCAATCCTCAGTCTCCCTTTGTAGTTTTGACCTTTACAATTCCTAAAATTCCTAGATGCCACAGGATATGGCCTATCAATAGATCCCTTCTTTTAGTGAAGTAGAGTGACAAAGCTATTTTTTCCCCAAATTAGATTCAGTACCGCTACATTAGTTGCCTGGTCTTACAATTTAATCTTCAGTATTCTTCTGCAACATCACATTTCAGAAGCAACCATTCTCTGCTTGTCTGTATGGCCTATTGTACAAATTTCAATTCTGTACAAGGCTGCACTGCAGGCTTCCCAGCCCTTAAATTTATATTCACTTTTCTTTCAAAACACAGTACTGCTGTTGTCAGTCTGCATTTGCTCTCTCTACTTCAGTCATCATCAGTTATTTTACTGCCCAAACAGCAAAATTTAACTACTTCTTTTAGTGTTACATTTCATAATCTAATTTAATCAGCATCATGTGATTCAATTTGGCTAGAATTCATTACCTTTGTTTTACTTTTGTTGCTGTTCCTCTTATAACTTCTGACCTTTCTGTTCAAGAGTTCAAAATGTATTCCCATCTCTGCCAGTGACACTACAATATTGGTGACACTACAATATTGTCAGTGTTTGTAAATCTTCTCCCTGAATTTTAATTCCCTTTCCAAATTTCTCCTCAGGATCCTTCACTACTTGCTCAGAACCTTGCCTCTTTCTCTCTTCCTAGTTGCTGCCTTCACTTTATGTCTTTTGAATCTTATAACTGCAGTCTGGTTTGTGTCAAAGTTACAGATAACCTTTCACTCCCTGTATTTTACCCCTGTCAGTTTCAGAACTCCAAATAAAGCATTCCATACTATATCATCAAAAGCTTTTTCTACATCCTCAGATGCTACAAATGGGGTATTGGTGGTGGAGGTGCATTCAGTAATTCCATAGAATATTTGTGTAAGCATTTTGCGAACTGTGATTACTTAAACTGGTGGTTTGTTTGCGCAACTATCTTCCCTTGCCTTCTTTGGAAGTGGAATTATTACTCTTCCTGGGGTTTGAGGGCATCAAATCAATAATGAATACTGTTGAAACAGAGGCAGGGAAAAAGCCACAGAAGACAACATTATTTTTGTTAAAGAGAAAGGGAGCATGTAAAAGACAGTTCACATACAGCAGATATTTTTAATAATTACATTTTACAAATAGTTGAGAAAACTGGTTCAAATAGTTCGGAAAAGAAAGCTAAACAGTACACAAATGGTACAGAGGAATTTTAGTGAAATCAAAATTAGTGTCATTTCCATACTTAAATAAGGAATCTCACTGTAACTCTAAAAAGTAAAGGTTCATGTGGAGATGGATTATATCTCCAATAAAACATGAAACATTAATTGCTGCCCAACAAATATAATGTTCTTACTCTTGCATGTACTGCACCATTACTTCAGGGTGTTTACCCATGTAGATTTCAGTGTGCCACTGTTAGGCATTCCACAGATGTCAGTAACTACTGTCTAGTGTCACTCCTCACATCATTTTCTACATATTTTCGGAAGATAATGTGCTCCATAGTTGTCATCCACCTGTGTAGTAATTGGATACTTAGACAATCACAGTTTGGATTTCAAAATGGCTACTCTACAGAGAGAATAATTTATAGATTTACATCATCAAATATCATCATTTGGGATCATCTGTGACTTATCAACGGCACTGGATATGTATTAAGGAATATACTATTAAGGAATTTAAGTTTTTATGGAATTCGTAGTACAGCACATGCCCAATTTAGTTCTTATTTTAAGGAACAGAATGTAGCAAGCAACCTTAGGCTGTATGAGTAAAACAAAGTGACACACCACATCATTTGCATGAGGAGCAATTACAATGGAAGCCCCACAGGGTTTATACAATGGATGTCCCGCAGGGTTTGATCACTGGCCCATCTTGCTTTATGTTAATGATCTACCACTTGACTCGATGAAGGCAGAATAAATACTAATAGTGTACTTCCAGGCGTTTTGCTGACTTTTCATTTCCACGCACAATATTTTGATGACACACACAGCGACCGTCTTCAGATACTGCAAGATTTTTTGTTACATGTACTCGATGCCTGGGCTCTGACAAGACTTTGAACTACTGTTGGTCTCACACCTCTATTTACAGCTGAGCCTTTCTGCAGAGTATACGAGCATTTTTGTGAAGCTGAGCAAAGATGCATTTTTGTGAAAGTTACTGACTAGTTTTGCAGAAATGAGCTAGCTTTAAATTTTAAAAAAGACACAGCTCAACCAGTTCTGAAATGGCAAAAATATACCACTTCCTGTTGTCCTTGTATAAGGACGACAGAAAATTCTAAGTTCTTAAGTGTGGATATTAATGCAAGCTTTCCCTGGAGAAATCATACAGTATCCCTGCTAAAACATTTAACTTTCACTAGTTTTGCCATAGGAATAACTGCCAACATTGGGGACATGGAAGTCAGTAAGTTAACATATTTTGAATATTTTCATTCACTGATGTCTTGCGGGATAATCTGACACAAACCCTCTATTTAATCAGAGCTATAAGTGGCCAGCATGTATTCAAACAATTGTCATGAACATGATCCGTGAAACATTTCATTAAATAACTAAGTAACTTACAATGCCTGCCTTCTAAATCCTACATCATAAGTGGAAGAGTTTTATGATGGTTGGTTAATCCGAGGATTATGAAAAATTCTGGTGGAGTGTCATCTACTCACGATGCTTTGTTTCAACTTAGAATTTTAGTGCTCTGTGAAATTATTTTCATAGTATTAGGTCACCAATCACATCTTCAGCCACTTCCTCAGCTGTTTTCATAATACTGCCATTACGATTCTTCCATTTGTAAACAATAAAATATGTATGCTACCCTAATTCACCCCAGATGGAATAAAATGGTATGAGAAAGGATACTCATTCACTATGTAGAGAACAAAATGGCTATCATTCTGGGCATCAACACTTCATTAGTAGAATGTCTTACCTTTGTACCTATGATGACTGTTAGTTACATATTTTAGAACTATCTCTTCTCAAGTAGGCATGAAAATGAGGAGAGGAGGTACTGGCTGAAGTAAAGCTGTGAGGATGGGTCATGAGTCATGCTTGGGTAGCTCAGTTGGTAGAGCACTTGCCCACGAAAGGAAAAGGTCCCAAGTTTGAGACTCGGTCCGGCACACAGTTTTAATCTGCCAGGAAGTTTCATGAGGGAATAATGTCTGAGTTGCATTATGCAGACGGCCGGGGTGGCCGAGCGGTTCTAGGTGCTACAGTCTGGAACCGCGCGACCGCTACTGTCGCAGGTTCGAATCCTGCCTCGGGCATGGATGTGTGTGATGTCCTTAGGTTAGTTAGGTTTAAGTAGTTATAAGTTCTAGGGGACTGATGACCTCAGAAGTTAAGTCCCATAGTGCTCAGAGCCATTTGAACTTTGCATTATGCATCACCTTCTTGTGTTTTTCTCTTTATACACTTCCTCCATAAGTGTGTGGTTGTCATTCTCCATATCAATGTTACACTACTTGTTAAAGTACAATAACTCATCTAAGTTACCCACTTAATTCAAGCCTATTAGAACTCAGGGGTAGCACATGGTTTTGAAAGTTGATTATCAGTAATCATCACGCAGTCATTTTTAATCCCATAGGAACCTACGCATATGATGTTTTATCACTAACATTATAATTTTAATATACTTTATTGCCAATCTGCTATTTTTCATAGCTTTTTTCTTTTATATCCTCATTAGAGCAAGAAACAGTTTTGAAATTTTTTTCTTTTACAACTTCATTAGAACCAAACCAGTTTTGAAGAAAAAATTCTCAGATATCACAATTGATGTGAGTACTGAAATGCCAATTTACTTCTTTGTCAAACCAAAACACCATCATCAGATGGTGTGACTTAGTGAGATACATACTCAGTGTAATATAGCTGCCCATTTACTGATGTCTGGTGAGCCGGAGTACCTGTAAGACATCTCACGGTCATCACGCCTGATAGTTCTTTATTGTGCTCAAAATGATGATGTGCTAATCTGTCAAAACATCAGGCTTGTCAAGGGTTTTACACAGCTGAATATTTGGCATGTCAGGGGAAGCTCAAGTTCTACATCATTTAAAACAAGTTGCAATTTTTTTCATCGCTTTGAAATCTCAAGAAGATCTGATGGGATATTTATGCAGCTGTTTCAGACAGTACTATTGATATTGTCTGTAAGGTCACGAATACACAGCATGAACAGTAAGGGTCTGCCTGGTTGTTAACATACGACATGACAAACAAGGCTACAAAAACACTTCTGGAGGACACTTTTAACTACTACATCTGTTGACAACTCTCCATCTGAGATAACATGTTGTGTTATCCCTACCAAGAAATCCTCAATCTAGGAACAAATTTCATTTAATGTCCCATATGTTCACACTTCCCATCTAAAAACTGAAGCATGCCATGCAGAGAAAAAATTTAAAAAAAACAAACTTGCTATAGCTGCTGATTTTAAATTGATACATAATTGAAAGTAGTTATGCTTCAAGATTCAGTACTAAAATCATGTTTTCAAACTGAATTTCTTTGAATCTACCAGATAAAATGCCCAGTGAGCAAACAGTTTCAGTAAAGTTTTAACTAATATGTATATGAAGATGTGTGTAAATTTTGAGTAAATTTGGTTATCTCAGCTCATTCTGCATCATTTACTGAGCTACCACAGACAGGAGCAGTTGAGGTATAGAAGTAAACATTAAAAGGAACTTTGGCAAAGCATGCATGTTCATATTTTGTAATAAAATAAAAGAGAGAAAATGAACTTTTCATCTCTGTACATCAGGTACTATAAAATCTCACAAGCTCATAAATAGTTCTCCTGACATCTTCAATGAAATGTTTCCACCCCGAAATCTGTGGCACAAAAGTAGCAAATAAATTAAAGTGGATCATAGAGGACATAAAAATGTCCAGAAAATTTCCAGTTAAGGAAAAGGCAGCTGCACAGTGAACTAAAATACAGCACAAATACTGATTTCATTGAATACGTTAGACTTCAAGAAATTATATTTAACCCTTAACTCACGAGGTGACTTTTCTGTAATGTATACTACAATGTGTGGTCCCCGAGATCCCTACCTTTAAACCAAGATTTAACCTGAAACTTCCTGGCAGATTAAAATTGTGTGCCCGACCGAGACTCGAACTCGGGACCTTTGCCTTTCGCGGGCAAGTGCTCTACATCACTTTCATATCAGCGCACACTCCGCTGCAAAGTGAAAATCTCATTCAAGATTTAACCTGTAAATCATTTGAAAATTTAATTTATGTTATATAACATTCATGGTTACAAATATACAAGTGTTGTTTAAATACTGCTTTCTGATTTTATTGCACTAAATAACGCCAAACAGTATTTTATTTTTGTATCAAGCAAAAATCACATACTTCTGTGAAGTTTTTTCAATAGTACACAAAACGAACTGTTGGAGAACTGAATTTTACGTACTGAAAAATTATGGTATCTCTCTAGAAAGCAAATTTTTGCATAAAACTAATTTCTGAGGTTTAAACTTGCATATAAAAACTGAACTCGATAGCCAGAAAAAGAAAGGCTGCAAAATTAATATTCAGTACTGAGATTTACATCTTTCTTTACCACAACTCGGAACACATTTAATTTTAACTAACACTAAATATTTTGTTGGAGAAACAGAAAGGTCCTCATTACCACTGTCTTGAAGTTCTTCCTCTGAATGGTCCTCTCATTCGCTAGCAGAACAATGACTACTGGCTATTGAAAAATCGTTGTTTTCTTTGTCTACTTCTTGTTCTATATCACTGACATTATTCTCCACCCACTGACTAAAAATTTCATCGAGTGTGTAAAATCGTCACATTCTTGCTAACACATTTTGTACTGAACTGAGAAAAGCAGGTGCGTAGTTCACAAGACGCAGTCTACAAGACCCCATCACATGTCAACAACACTCAAATAAAGCGATAATGCAACTGACAATAATAATCTGGAGGGTCGGTCATTAAAAGAGCGAATGTGGTGTATAAAAACGATCAGCCATAATTGACGTACGAGAGCGACTTGTAAAATTCTGGTGCGGTAAGAGAGACCACACCTTGTGAATTAAGGGTTAAAAGAGCTGCCAAGGCAATAAAACTACTGGCAAACAACAGGATAATTGGAATTCATAATAAATTTCAAAAATTTACCTGAAAAGAAACACTATTGCAAACCCAATTCAAATATGTGGGTGCTTCAATGAATTCCTTATAAATGCAACAGAATCTGAAATCAGTGCAACCAAATAAATCCATTTGACCTCAATGCAAATTCTGAACACCTTATAAATTTTCAAAGGTGCCACGAAGGCTGTAGAAGATGTAATCTTAGCATTAAAAAAGAAAAATGCTGCATGTGGGATGCACGTTATTAAAGCAACAGAAAAGTTCATAACACACTCACTGTCTCCAGTAAGCAGTTTTTTCAAAAGGCCTGCTTGCCAGAGGTACTGGGGTGTGTTGAAATTAAATGAATTTTCATAAAGGGAACCAGAGAGGTCACGGAAAGTTATCATCCTACCTCAATTCTTCAAGCCATCTCTAAAATATCTGAGGTGATCATTGTCAGGCAAAACCAAAACATTATTACAAAATACTATATGATCCAGGAACAACAAGACAAAAGCATTAAAGAAGCAGTAAACATTTTTGTTGAGAAACTAAACACATAATTGGGCAAGGGCAACAAGGTCGTAGGAATCTTCTGTGACCTCATACCGTAAATTATGCCTCGCTTATTGAGAAACTTAACAAATATGGCGTTAGAGGCAGTTTCCTAAAATAGCGTAAGTCGTACTTGTGGAACAGAAAAAAAGAGTTACTGCCCTTTCTTATTATTTTTTTGACTGGAAAAGTTTGTTATTGGACTGAGGATTTCTTGCTAAGGAGGACGCAGCATGTTATCTCGGATGGAGGAGAAGTAATATTGGATTGTAGTGACACAGAACTGTTGACACAAGCATTCATAACCTTGACGCTGGCACAGTCAGAGGGTATGTTTAATTTAGCTACACTATGTGATATGTATCATCAAGTTGATACATACTGTGATTTTTGTGTTTGTCTGCTGTCTATCATGGACTGGCCACTGTTGAGCCTGCTAAGTGTGCCAAAGATGTTTAGAGGACGAACCCTAGTCAGCCGTGCCACTTGCTCGTACCACATAATGAAGAAGAAGAAGAAGAAGAAACAAAATAACAAAAAACACAAGAATCAAATATATGTGAGAGAAAAATTAAACAAATTAAAATGATAATGCACCAAGAACACAGTATATATCAACTTTACGAGACATAGCTAAATCAGACTTTACTTGTGACTGCACCAGCAGTGGGAGTACGAATGCTAGTGTCAACAATTTTGTGACTAGTGTGTCGGACTGTCACTATTTGTGTCATATTTAATGACCTTGCAGGCAATATTAATACACAGCTGCCAACCTTGAGAAGATGCTGTCAGTAATCACACGCCAAAAGTGGAGGGTGGCCCAGGAGGCCTCCACCTTAAAATTTTAAAAATTAGAAGCCCGATTTAGGCCTTTAAACACTATATTCAGACACTGTTTCATTTCGTATTATCATTTGTGCTAGGCTTGTCTTTATGGAAAATCATCAATTGCCAAAGAAACAAAAAAGTTTAATTCCTTGCTTTTTGTTGAAGCACTCCTTCCCGTACCCCATATGTGAAGAATAGGAACCGGCCCTAACGATGGGACATATCCTCTGCCATACACTTCACAGTGGTTTGGAGAGTATGGATGTGGATGATGATAATAATACTTCAGAGTGCCCTACAAGGCTCCAGTCCTATTTCTGTTCCAAATGAATGATTTGCCATTAAATATCACCTACCCATCAATTCTACTTACAGACAGTACTTCTGTGTTAGTTTAAAATCAGAAAGCAGAAAAATTCTGAAATCATTAATCAGTATCTTTGGTAATGTAGAAACTTAGTTTCACTTAAATAGGATGAATCTAAACATATCTAACACTCACATTATGCAATTCAAAACCAAACATTCAAGACTGTGCTGAATTGTTGTGATTAAATTTGGATAAAAATTTGAGCTGGCAGACACACACTGAGCATCTGGACAACAAAGTGACCGATTTTCAAATGCAATGGAAATATTATCGACTGCAACTGTTATGGACACAAAAACAGCAGCATTTAATAATATTGTTGTTTGTGTGTCCATAACACAACAATGGTGCAATGGGTGGGGAGAAGGAATGGCAAATGGTCAGCTTCACTGCTATGTATGCAAGCACAATGATAAGTAAACTATCCATCCAGACAAAAGGCAAACTGAGGCCAGTGGCCGAGAACACCACGAATTGGCACAGATTTAGAATGCCTCACTTGTGCAAAATACAGCTCACCCTTTTTACACACAAATTTCAAATTGGATGCCGGAAGATCATCTATACATACACTTCTGCAAAGCATTCAATACTGTGCCACAATTTCAACTGTAAACAAAAGTCTGTGCAAATGGAACAGCTTCTTAAATATGTGACAGCTAGAAGACTTTTCAATTGACAGAACAGAGAAAATTGTGCCAGAGATGAAAGCAACACCAGGAGTGCACTAATGTGTGGTAGGTCCATTCCTGTTCTCCATGTACGTAAAGAATCGGTCAGAAAAGATGAGCAGTTTGCTGACAACACTATTTTGTACCAGTAAGTGTTGTCATCAAGAGGCTGTATGGAGATTAAGGATTACTCTGACAGAATCTCTATTTGGTGTCACAAGTGTCAGCTCACTTTAAATGTGGATGAGTGTTCATTAATGTAGACGAGTAGAAGAAACATTCCTTTAATGCTCAAAAATAGTATTAACGGCACACTGTACGACTAGGTCTCACTGTTTAAATATTTAAGTACAATGTTGCAAAATAACATTAAATACAATGAGCACATTAGGTCAGTTTTAGGGAAGGTGATGGCAATAAGATTTACAGGGAGAGTTCTGGCAAGATGTGTTGTTGCTGTTGTGGTCCTCAGTCCCGAGACTGGTTTGATGCAGCTCTCCATGCTACTCTATCCTGTGCAAGCTTCTTCATCTCCCAGTACCTACTGCAACCTACATCCTTCTGAATCTGCTTAGTGTATTCATCTCTTGGTCTCCCTCTATGATTTTTACCCTCCACACTGCCCTCCAATGCTAAATTTGTGATCCCTTGATGCCTCAAAACACGTCCTACCAACCGATCCCTTCTTCTAGTCAAGTTGTGCCACAAACTTCTCTTCTCCCCAATCCTATTCAATACCTCCTCATTAGTTATGTGATCTACCCACCTTATCTTCAGCATTCTTCTGTAGCACCACATTTCGAAAGCTTCTATTCTCTTCTTTTCCAAACTGGTTATCGTCCATGTTTCACTTCCATACATGGCTACACTCCATACAAATACTTTCAGAAATGACATCCTGACACTTAAATCTATACTCGATGTTAACAAATTTCTCTTCTTCAGCAACGATTTCCTTGCCATTTCCAGTCTACATTTTATATCCTCTCTACTTCGACCATCATCAGTTATTTTACTCCCTAAATAGCAAAACTCCTTTACTACTTTAAGTGTCTCATTTCCTAATCTAATCCCCTCAGCATCACCCGATTTAATTTGACTACATTCCATTATCCTCGTTTTGCTTTTGTTGATGTTCATCTTATATCCTCCTTTAAAGACACTGTCCATTCCGTTCAACTGCTCTTCCAAGTCCTTTGCTGTCTCTGACAGAATTACAATGTCATTGGCAAACCTCAAAGTTTTTACTTCTTCTCCATGAATTTTAATACCTACTCCGAATTTTTCTTTTGTTTCCTTTACTGCTTGCTCAATATACAGATTGAATAACATCGGGGAGAGGCTACAACCCTGTCTCACTCCTTTCCCAACCACTGCTTCCCTTTCATGCCCCTCGACTCTTATAACTGCCATCTGGTTTCTGTACAAATTGTAAATAGCCTTTCGCTCCCTGTATTTAACCCCTGCCACCTTCAGAATTTGAAAGAGAGTATTCCAGTTAACGTTGTCAAAAGCTTTCTCTAAGTCTACAAATGCTAGAAACGTAGGTTTGCCTTTTCTTAATCTTTCTTCTAAGATAAGTCGTAAGGTTAGTATTGCCTCACGTGTTCCAACATTTCTACGGAATCCAAACTGATCTTCCCTGAGGTCCGCTTCTACCAGTTTTTCCATTCGTCTGTAAAGAATTTCCGTTAGTATTTTGCAGCAGTGACTTATTAAACTGATAGTTCGGTAATTTTCACATCTGTCAACACCTGCTTTCTTTGGGATTGGAATTATTATATTCTTCTTGAAGTCTGTGGGTATTTCGCCTGTCTCATACATCTTGCTTACCAGATGGTACAGTTTTGTCATGACTGGTTCTCCCAAGGCCATCAGTAGTTCTAATGGAATGTTGTCTACTCCCGGGGCCTTGTTTCGACTCAGGTCTTTCAGTGCAAGATGTAGCATATCTATAAAGGGGACAACATACGTAACAAACAGGCAACACATTCTCGAGTGCTCAGGATTCCCACCACGTCCGGTGAAAGGAATTCCGAGGTGTGCTGCGACATTTGTCAGCAGTAAGTTAGATCTGTACGAGACTGTCATGCAAATGTTCGAGACCTCAGATGGGAATCACCAGAGTGAAGAAGTCAAATTTTTTACCAAATGCTGTTGAGTAATCACATTTGTGATAGACCACACAACAATTCTTCTGCATTCAATGTTTCATCCATGCAAGAACTTCAAGGATGCCATAAGGAAGATTAGGGCTTGTAGAGAGGCACACAAGAAGTAACTCTTCTGTTACTCCATTTGTGAGTGGAACTGGAAAAAGAGTAATCAGCAACAGTACAGGGTCCCTTCTGCCAGGCACTGTATAGTCACTTCTGAAGTATGTATGTAGATGTAGATATCCCAAATCCAAATTAGACAGATTATGACAACCCCCTAACAACCTCTTGCACTGATCGGACCTGTTTCCTAGAAAGAATACACTTACCTCCCCTAAATGTTTCACACAGACAAGATGTTTCCAATGACCTCCCTTGCTGTTGTACCACTTCTCCATCCCACAGCTCTTTTACATATCCATGCCCACAACTGTCCTTATCCTAGATCACTAAGTAGATACAATTTTCTACTCCAGGTGCAATATATCCACAATACATGAGATCAGGTATATCTGCATGTACATTTACATCTGCACAGGCTTAATATGACCTCAGTTTCCTGAATTTTAACAGTGAACCTTCTAAACCAGCAATAAGATTTGGGAGACGATGCAAGCCTGACCGCTTTAAACTACAATCTTCAACAGCTTTATTATTTGAAGACAGAACAAAAGTTACAGGACTATATCAATCCAGACACCTCTAATATCCTCATCGATGATGCAGAAGGTTACAAAACAGACTAATGACTTCAAAAACAAGATACAAACAGAGAAATTAGATTAGAAAGGAATAAACTGATAAGACTTGTCACAGGAGAGGAATGTGATAGATAATTTTGGGTAATGAACACAAGATTGTTAGTGTTTTGAAGCAAAGTGTAGTGCTCAGCAATATCAAATGTGGTCTATGGTCTGAAAATTATACTAGGCACATAGCTGACACTGCTCCTCATATTGATATAACACAGTGTCACTGTGCAAGCAGTATGAAGAGTCATGAGCACAGCGTTCTCTGAAACATATAATGCAAAGCTAGGAAAAGTAGTCAATAAATAATAGCATTCATAATTTCATTGACTATATTAACTATCAGCCATCATTAAACAGCTCTGCTCTATTTCTGCGTATGATGGCTACAGCAGAATATAATAAAATTGGCAACAAAGCCTTTTACTGATTACTATTCATTCGACATTCACTCAGTTACACAAATATTTGCTACAGGATAACTGTTAATTACATTCTGCTTGAGTGGAGGTCTGTACACTTGAACATATTTATATACTATGCTCCTTTGAGAAGAAACATCCAAGATATGAACCAGAATCACAAATAGATAACAATAAAAATAATGTAATTCCAGAAGTAACAAGGTGAGGTATACAGAGCCAAATGAGGTATTTAGGAAAGATAAAGAGCAAGAGTTGATGTTCTTCATTTTGAAATTATTACAAATGAAGGAACTTTATACAAAAGAAACTTGCTAAATTATGTATGGAATGTCTTTGTCGGAGGACAATTCTGCAAAACTGGAACAACACAGAAATTTCTCATTCTACATTCATTCAGACATTCACAGAGAAGGTGACAGACAACAAGGGGTAAAAAGCTATACACATATCAGCATACTTTCAGTAAAATACAAGATGTTCACAGAATTATCACGAACCACACAGGGTAAAAAACAAGGTGGCTGAATCATCTGCAAGTCATGATGAATTATAAAGTAAAGAGAGCAGTATGAAGTACCATTATATCTGGCATTGAAGCAGAATTGACAAAGTCTGTACTGATAGCTCTAGGAAAATTAGGCTTAGGTTCAATTTATGTTGGTATAAAGAAAAACGTGTACTAAGTATTACATTGCACTTCATCAGGACAGTTGGAATTCAAAGATGAAAGAAGAGTCTGAGAAGATTTCGTACCACATTCTTTGAGAGTGTTTTCAGGTCCTTGATTGAGAAACATAGAAAAAAAAGTGTGTTAGTGGAACCTGTCTGAGATTATTTGGTTTTGCTGACAACGATGTACAGCCTATCTCCAGTGCCACAAACCTCGACAACAAATAGAACTTAATAAAGTGAGTCAGAAATGAGGTTTAAACATCATTTAATTATCAGAAGACAAACACACTGAAAAGAAAACAGTACAAATTAATAGTGGATCCATAAAAACAGTGGACAAGTTCCTATATTTAGGGCAGATGAAGACAATGACTGACAGACTGTGAAAGAAATGGACAGAACAATAAAAATGCACAGAAGCACTTTTGGTAAACCTACTAGGCCCGTCAAAATTAAGCTTCCTGCGTATCTTAAAAGCGAAGTGTGCAGTACCAGTTGTGACTTTTTGCTGTGAGACATAGACTTTTAACGTGCAAAAATTGAAAAACTGAGGGTCTCTAAGCAAACAACAGAAACATACAAGACAAAAATTATTAAGAGAGACAGGAAAACAGGGGAATGGAGCAGGAAACAAACTGGATAAATAATCACGACCATTGTGATAATGAAATGGAAGTGGACAGGAATATAGATAAATAATAGTAGATGGATCGACAACACAAGAAAGTCTACACCTGATCCCGAGTGATAAGAAAAGACTGGGTTGACAACCTAACAGAAGATGGATAGAATAAATTTGAAAAATACAGGAGCAACAGGGATGCATATGTGTCAGGACATAATGATAGAAAAAGCTAACAAAAGGCATTATACGGGACCTGTTAAAAAAATTCCAGAATTTTCTCCACAAAAGTTTTCTATGCTTACCTTTTACTTATTGTGCATTATCTCATTCAAAATACTCTCCTCCACAATTGATACACCAATCCCAACACCATTTTCATTTCTAGAAGCAGTCTTGGTAAGCCACTTGTTGGATCGCACAAGGTGCTGTTCGCAAATTTTCTTTTATCTCATCTATTGTTGCAAATCTTCATCCTTTCAATGGCATTTTCAATTTTGGAAATAAAAAAAAGTCTGCAATGACCATGTCCCAAGAGCACAGAGGATGAGGCAGCACAGTGATTTCGTTTTTTGTGCAATAGTCACACACCAACATGGATGAATGTGCAGCCTGCGTTATTGTGATGCAAGAGGCATGAATTGTGCTCTCCATGCCAACCAGCACAGATTCTGAAAACATCTATCACGTAAAACCCAAGTCACACTTTTCCCACATGGCATACTGGAAGCTTTGGATCAAGGCAGTCAGGTAGATGCAGCATTTCTTGATTTTCAAAAAGCATTTGACTCAGTACCACATCTATGCTTATTATCAAAATCATGATCATGTGGGGTAACAAGCTAAATTTGTGACTGGACTGACGGTTTTTTGGTAGGGAGGATGCAACATGTTATCTCACATGAAGAGTCATTATCATCATCATCATCACAATCATCATCATCATCATCATCATCATCATCATTATCCACTTGTTATTCACTGCTGGTCCAAGGTCTTGTCTCAAGACTTGCCCAAGCATAACCTTTTCCTGTTATACGCATCCATGTTTTCTAATGTCACTACATGCCCATGTATTAAGATGTGACTACAATCCTCTCTTGTGTCTTGCATCATTTACCTCTCATTTGTCTGGTCACAACTACATCACTGTTTATTTTCCTGTCTCTCTTAACAGTTTCCAATACTACTCTCTCCTCTGTGCATTGAATGAACACAGTTTCTGGATGGTTTTCACTTTAGACATCTGTGCCTCATTGTCACGAGTTGAAACTGATAAACACATAGGTTGCAATCTTCCTCTTCTGACACTTAGTTTTAAAAACTTTACTTAGTTTAGAAAAAGCACCACAGGTCATATTTTGCTGTCAACAGACTCATCTTCAACTGCTCTAAATAAAAATATTCATTAAATGATTTTATGATCCCACTACTAATTTAAACTATTTTCTTTTCTATGTATTCACAGAAAATAACTTCAGTCTTACTACACCATATTTTAAGGCCTACTCTCATTTGTCGTGGAAGTTTATCTCTTCACTAGAGGCAAACAGTACAATGCCAGGATCAAAATGTTGGTTTACTTATTTTCCATTAACACTTATTCCCTCTTCCACTTTGCTAGTTTAAAGTTTTTAAAACATGTCCTGCAAATGTTGTGGATAGTTTCAGCAACAGGAAATTTCCTCGTGACCTTAATCTCTCGAATTTTCATGTCTACTGGACACTAGATAACAGATGGAGCAGAAGTTTTAAGCAGCTATGTGTACTAAGAGTTAATATGTTAGCCAATTAAAGGGTGTCACAAAGTAACACTTCTGTGAGATCCTTCATGCGTACTAACTTTCACAGAAACGCAGAAAACATTAACTTCAGATATGGTGCATAGCTATTGCAAATATTAAGAAAAATATTTTTTATGTATACTCCTTCACTTTGGTGGTTATTGTTAGTTAATGATATTAAATCCAGAAATTACTGCTGTTAGCATATGGTGAAGTGTGTTTCTTTCTATAATTATTGACCTATTGCTATGCACAGTTGCTGTCACTTTTTGTATCATTTATAGGTATGATTCTATCGAGTACCCTCTCATCTGTATGGAGTGTGGGTCTGATTGCTGTGGACCGCTTCCTTTACATCGGTTACGGCCTGCAGTACCAGCGTTGGCTGTATCCGAGAAGAGCTCGACTACTGATCGCGAGCACCTGGGTTCTTGGAATAGTTGTCGGATTCCTTCCTGCTTTTGGGTGGTCTGGTAATACTAACAACGGAAGAGTCTGTTGGTTCATTCGAATGCCAGCCGGACTCGTCTTACTGGTAACATACCTCGGCATAATTCCTGTGATCACTGTAATTATACTTTATTCTATCATTTTGTACCGTGCCTTAAAAAAAGTTCGTCAGCTGCAAAGAGCTGATGAAGAAGCTAATACAAATGGTTCAACTCAGAATCAGAGATCACCCAAAAACAATGCAAAAAATATGCGCATCTTTCGAGGAGGAATGAGTACACAAATGGAACCAAAGTCAAAACCTAAAAAGGCAAAAGCTGTTAAAGTTGTCCTCTTTACCACAGGTTCTTTTGTCATAACATGGGTGCCATATTTTGTTGCCTGTGTCATGTATCTTTTGTGTAAAGATGAGAAAACGTGCAAAACTCTAAGCGTTGTCATTGCAGCCCCGCTGGCGATACTAGGGTTTTTAAACTCGCTAATCAATCCTGTAATCTACGCATGGTGGCACAATGGTTTTAGGACTTTCTTAAGAAAGAAGGTCAATCAGCTACAAAAGTACAGAAGCGATCGAAGCAATAAGAGCTCGACAACAGGGAGTCGCAGCACGCGAACGACGTCGGGCAGGAGCAGTAGCAAGTCCAGTGCACGCAGAAACTCTGGCAGCAGGGAAACAGGTGCACTTGCGCCAATGGAAGCAAGCAAAGATGAAACACACTTATAGAAACTGCACAGTTCTTACATCTAAGACAAGATCTGCATATACTATGTTTGGTGCTCTGGACAGGAATGCTTACTTAGTAGTGTTTATAGCACTCAGCCAGTGAAAACCCTAAGTTCAATTTCAGTGTTGTGCTGCTCTACAAGTATAGTTCCTTCTTTTAACATCGCTATGTTCTGTTCACAAGGGCAGAGATGTATTGTAAAGGTATGAGAATAACTTTTAGCTGACCTACTTCTATTTTTTGATTACTACATCATAGACTCCTAAAATTATCTGTGTATATATATATTTTTTAAATTTTGCACTTCAAAACCCAAGAATTGGGAAGATGGAGAATATTTTGTTTGGCCAATCAAGAACAAAAATCTTGTGACTTCATTTGCCTCATCCTTCAACAGGTTTGCAATTTTCATGTGTGAAATGTGTTATTACAGTGAAAGCAGGAATTTATTGAAACTGAAGGCAAACTGGTAAACAATAGCACTTTTTTACATAAAAAAGATAATTAGCTGTTCAGGGAGTGACAGAAACAGTGTATATAGGAGAGGGGGAGGAGAAGGAAGGTATCCGCCACATAAGAGATTGTAGGGATGAGCGTTACATACTAAGTGCAGAAATACAACAAGTAAATGATAAAAGTTAAATTCAAAGACCCAAAACCAGTAAGCCAGCAATTTTGGTACAAGCAACTTTCACTGCTGGTCTTTAAGGGTGACTGCAAAATATTTTTAAACAAAAGAAGATAAATGAAAAAAGGAAGGAAAAAGAACAGAAATACAACTGGCAGTCACATCAAAACAGTAAGAAATTTAATTCCTTGTCAAGACAAAATGAACGTACTAGGTAAATAAAGAATGCAGAGCTGATACATGCACCTTCATTCAATCAATCTTGTGATGTAGTATTTTCAAGATGGTCTACTGGATACTGCTAAGTACATCGATATGTGATGTTGACGTGCAAGTTGTTTGGTTTGTGTCAGTCTGAGAGTTGTCTTGGGCTACACACAGATGCTTTGATTTGGCTGTTAGGTCATTGTCCAAAGGTTTCCTCTGAATGTGAATTAATATTGCCAACAATGCGTCACAGCATAAAGGAAATGTATGCGAGAGCTAATTACACCCACTGCTAATCAACTAACAGCAAACACCAAGAGTAACATACAGTAGCCTATGGAATGTGCACTGCTTTCAAAAAATGCATACATTCCCTCAAAAGTTCTGTTATACTTGGAATTATATGTCTGTATTTACACAGGATTAACCGACTTTATTATTTATCACCTATCAGAAACTAAGTATTGTTCTAACTTCATATATTTCATGTCAGTGAGCATGTTAAATGATCTCTGTTTTTGGTAGACATTTTTATTTGTGAATCTCTTGTCCTCAAAAGGATTTGACATAAATGAGTTCTCTATCTCATTCTCTCTTTTTTTCAAAATTTTTAAGTTTTTACACTTCTATAAGTTAAGTATTTTGTAACTTCAATTTTGTTAATAAAAGATTAAGATGAAGTAAATGTGTTTATTTTTGTGACTGGAATATACACACCCTTCCCCCCCCCCCCCAACCACACACACACACACACACTTTTCAAATATAAACTAAACAGTTAAATATTTTTAAATTTTCACACAGCACAACTCATTGCTATATCACTTTTCAACATATAATTTCCTCACACAGAAGTTCACCAGGGCTTACAAAGTGCCTGATTTTTCAGAGAAAAGAATTTGTTTGGGACTCTGTCCAACTGTATATGAAATGCATAATTTACCTCTCCATTACATCAGAGCTTCTTGGTACCCAATGCTTCTTTGAGTCATCTGAACTGAAATTGCTTGGAGAAAGGTTTTTTGAGTACAAAGTCTGTCCAGCGATAGTAGCAGCTCTTAAATGAGCCATAAGGGGTCATACATTGTCATGTTGCAACAGAACACACATAAACAGCAACATATGATTTAGATTTGATTTCAGAAGAAAGAGATTTTTATTTACTTTTTGTTTTAAAGGAGTGATACTGAATTCTTGTAAATGCTCCAAGCTGATTTTTTTTGTGTCAAAAACAGCTCAGTATAACATTTACTGCAGATGCTTTTGTTTAGAATTTGTTCAGTATTGATGATTCAAAACTGAATTGCTTGTCACTCATTCTCTTGTTTTTTAGTTGGTGGCGGTGGACCCACTGGGTCTAAAGCCAGTGGTGATTCGCACAGTGAAGGCACCAATCTCTTGCTGAATGTGTGTACCAGTCGCCCAGACATAGGCGTCAGCTCTGGGGTGGACACCTTTCCGCACACTTTGTAAAGCTGGACCGCGTCATGTGTCGCACATTGGCTAATGTCCCAACATAATTCATGGGCACTCGACAGTCCATCATCTAGTGGGATCTGACAACTGCAGTATTTTCTGAAGTTCGCGATGTAACGTGAACTTCCTATTTCATTCGTAGGCATACTGCTGCAGTACTCATGCAACACTGAACTGGGCTTTTATCCTCCACTAAATTTTGATACATTTTTCAACTTCACTGTGCAGAAAACACAATTACAGAACATTCTCAGTTCCTGGTGTGACTAACTACTCGGGTGGCAATCTTTGTACTGTTCCTGTGTTGTACTTTATTAGTGTCCCCACATTATTTTTTAATATTATTTTTAAGTGAATTCAGAAAATATAAAAACAATGCACAAAAATTCAGAACAAACAAGTAAAACTCAGGACACAGTAGAATTATTGCTCAGTTAAGCATAATAACTAATTATTCTCATGTAATCCACTATACCACTGGCACGAGGTTAACAGCAGTATTGTATGTGCAGTTGAGATGTAAATACAAACACAAATTTCACACGTTTTTATTACTTCTTAACTGTGAGCAACTGCCCTCGAAATTTGTTTTCACTAAGCATCAGACTGCAGCAGTTATCCAAAAGGCTTACAAAAATTAATTTCTGTGTGTGTGTGTGTGTGTGTGTGTGTGTGTGTGTGTGTGTGAAAAGATTTTGGGAGGAGGGGTAGGACACGGGCTCCTGCAGAGGCTGGTAAGATCCAATTATAGGAAGAAGAACATTACAAAACATTTGTGGAATGCAGTGTGATACAGATAATAACATCTGACAGATTCTGCATATGGTGTAGTTAGATAAAGGACAATACAAAACTTTTCTGCAAATTAAAAGGTGCATTTCTTAACAGAGACTGGCACTATAAATACTCATGATGAAAAAAAGAATTTTAGCCATAATGTAGTTGCTTAAATTTACACCAAATAAAATCAATGCATGCATCAGTAAGCATACAAAGGACGTGTGGGATGATGTCAAAATCTCTGAAATGGCACTCACCCCCTACATTCACAAAAGCTGTGCGTGCTATATCCATGACAGCAATGTACATGTAAATGAACATTGACGAACAGCATGTGAAAAAGGACTGTACATAGGTGAAATTACAACAGCTGAACAAGTGTAGACAGACAACTGCAGTGCAAAATAAAACTGTTTATCTGCACTCAGCAGGGATGGACAAGAAACAGCATATGATCCCCAGTTCAGACGCACATGAAGCACATGAAGTGCTGCACCAAAACCGGTGATACTGAAACTGCAATTCATTTCATCAGGAAACTAATATCATACCAAGAAAAATGGTCAGTCTTTCCTAAATAAAAATGTCAAATATGAAATTCTACTACTTCTTAGTGATACATCAGATTTAAATTGTGCGATCACTGTCCTAGAATTAACATCAATTTTAGAGGAAAAGCAATGTTTTAAATTTCCACATCTACATATATACTCCACAAGACACCAAATGGTGTATGGCAGAGGGTACTTTGTACCACTACTATTCATTTCCTTTCCTGTTCCAATCATAAATAGAGTGAGAGAAAAATGGCTATCTATATGCCTCCATATAAGCCTTAATTTCTCATATTTTATTTTTGTGGTCTTACATGAAATGTATGCTGGTAGCAGTAGTATAGTTCTACAATCAGCCTCAAATGCTGGTTTTCTAAATATTCCCAATAATTCTTCGTGAAAAGAACATTACCATCCCTCTGTAGTTTCCCATTTGAGTTCATGAAGCATCTTTGTAATACTTGTGCACCCACTGAGCCTACTGGTAACTAATCTAGTAGCATACCTATGAACTACTTCGATGTCTTCCGTTAGTCCGGCATGGTGGGAATCCTTCACACTCGAGTGGTGGTTGCTGCAGTGTTCTGTACACTGTCTCCTTTATACATTAGCTACACCTTCCTAAAATTCTCCCATAAACTGAAGTGAGCCATTCACCTTGTCTACTACCATCCTTATGTGCTAGTTCCATTTCATATTGCTCTGCAATGTTATCCCTGGGTATTTTATCATCGTGGCTCCTCCCCCCCTCCCCTCCCCCCACCACCACCATTCATTCGCATTGGCTTAGATTTCTCTACATTTAGAGCAGGCTGCCACTCATCAAACCAACAAGAAATTTTGTCTAAGTCATCTTCTATTCACCTAATGTCACTCAATGATGATAATATTCCCATACACCACAGCATCATCAGCAAGCAGCCATACACTTCTGCTCACCCTGCCCATTTGATCATTTACGTATACAGAGAATAAGAGTGATACTTTCACATACACTTAACATGGCTTTCCTGACAATACCAATGTCCCTGATGAACACTCACCATTGAGGACAATATACTGAGTTCTATTACTTAAAAAGTATGCTAGTACCTTCATTAACAGCTTTAATAGTCAGTTTATTATATTTGCCACATACAGACATCTAAATGATAAAAGATATTAGTTTTTATAAAGCTTCAAAAAGTTCCTACTATCCATTACTCTGCACTGGATAACTTTGAGCTGTTTCTGAGTGCCTCCTAACGAAAATAACTAAATGGAACTATGACACAGTGCTCCTTGAGGACTTGAGTTGACTTTGGTACTAAAAGTTAAAACAAGGATGCACTTTTTAAGTCTGATGAAAACATTTGTTTTATGTATGGGGCAGAATAGCTAAATCGGTTAAGTATCAGACTGCAAATCTTAAGGCCACCATTGGACGAGATTATTTTGAATTACACTAACTGTGTAATTGCAAGATTCAGAACAGGATTCAGTGAGCACCTTGCACAAATACTGAAGATTAATATAAATCTTGTGGTACCAAATGGAATTGCAAAAAAATCAAGTTGTGATTTTTTCAATGAGAAGAATATGAACTTTTTTAACAGTTAGTTGTACAGAGAAAACCCGACAAATATTTCTTTCAACAAATTCTGTAACTGAAAAATTTAGCAACATCTCAAAAGATCTTATCGCATTACTTCCAAATGAGATTTCTCATGAAAAGTGTCAACAGAGTGAACAACACTGGTAACAATAACTGGATCATATCAGCAGTAAAATCTTTCTTTCAGAAAAACAAACTTCTGCACAAAATCTTTACACAGATGTGACCATCTTTAGAGCCTAAATGTCTACTTTGAAACATTCACTGTCATTCTAGAAAAGCAATGTTGTCAAAAGAATGCACACTAATACCTACATAAAAAGTCTTATGAACAATGCAAAGACCACATGGAAAATTTAAAAAAGGCAAATGGTGAAATTAAACATTCATTTACAAACATTACAGCAATACAAGACTACAAAACAATAGTATTCTTCCAACAGCTGGGGACTGTATACTTAAGCAGAATTTTATAATGAAACCTATTGATCCCAAACTTATATTGGGAACACACTCCAAGATAATGTTTATTAGTACTGTCACCCGAGACGAAGTTGTAAATGCAATATGAGAACTACAAAGATCATATTCAGCTCAGTATTAATGGCATTCATCAATGTTTGCATCCATAATGCGCAATCCATCTTACAATGCATGGCAGAGGCTGCTAGACATTTCCTGTCCTGTTCAACTTGCAACTGTCTATACGCCTCTGTATGAGCCCTAATTTCTTGTATCTTATCTTCAAGATCCTTATGTGCAATGTATATTGGAGGCAACAGAATCATTCTGCAGTCAGCTTCAAATGCTGATTGTCTGTTTTCTCAGTAGTGTTCTTCAAAATTAATATCACCTTCCCTCCACTGATTCACACTTGAGTTCCAAAAGTACCTCCATAACACTTGTGTGGTGTTCGAATCAACCAGTAATAAATTAAGCAGCCTGCCTCTGAACTGCTTCGATGTCTTCCCTTAATTTGACCTGGTACAGATCCCAAACACTCGAGCAGTACTCCAGAAAGGTTGCACAAGCATCCTATATGCGGTCTCCTTTACATGTGAAACAGACTTTCCTAGAATTCTTCCAATAAACTGAAGTTGACCATTCACCTTTCCTATCATAATCCTCACATGCTCATTCCATGCTTCACAACGTTATGCCCAGATAGTCAAATAACGTGACTGTGTGAAGCAGGACACTACTAATGCTGTATTCAAACATTACAGTTTTGTTTCTCCTACTCATCCACATCAACTTACATTTCTCTACATCTCAATTTAGCTGCCATTCATCAAACCAACTAGAAATTTTGTCAAAAACATCTTCTATCCTAATACAGTCACTCAACATCGACACCTAACTGTAAACCATAGCATCATCAGCAAACAACTGCACATTGCTGCTCACCTTTTCCACCAAATAATTTATGTATATAGAGAATAATAGGGATCCTATCACACTTCATTAGGGCATTCCTGACAATACTCTTGTCTCTGTTAAACACTCGCTGTTAAGGACAACATAGTGGGTTCTGTAACCTAAGAAGTCTTTGAGTCACTCACATGTCTGTAAACATATTCTGTATGTTCATACCTTCTTTAACAGCCTGCAATGGGGCACCACATAAACACTTTCCAGAAATCTCTGGAGTAGCTTTGAAGAAATGTGCACAAAATGAAATTATTACTTTAACATACGCCATTGATTGTTCTCTACAAATGAGCACTTTTCCAGACACATTGAAAACACTAAACTGATACCCATGTATGAGGGGAATGGAGATAGATAGATAGAGAGGGAGAGAGAGGCCATGATTAACTATAGGCCTATCAATACTTTGCCAAGTATATCTCCAGTTTTATAGAAATTTACGCATAAGAAACTCACATCATTTATGATTATATCTTAACACATTTAACTATTTACAAAAATCAGACAAGTGGTTAAGACAAGGAATAAAAATATCATATCAAAATAAAAGGAGATTGTATGAATCCTCTAAGCAAACTACTAATCATGATTTCATTATCTACATCAAAAGACACACACAAAAAGTAACCAAAGCTATTTCAGAATTTGAAAAAATAGCCTCATAAGCAAAATTAAAGCAACCAGGCAACTTCCAAAAAGAGAAATAGGACCAAGGTCAATCAATCATAGTGATATAGAACTGTTTAAAAATAACAATAAACTAACTGACCCCACTTTAGTGGCTAATGTATAAGAAACTCATAATTTATGCCTGGTGAACATTAATTAGTAACAGTAGGGATCTGCCTAAAGCTTATGTTGAGGAAGATCTCATTTCTCAGTAGTAAGACACTGTTGCCACCAGAGAGGTACAATGACAAAAGTACGAAGCAGCCACTGTAATGCTGTCAAGTGAAGACATAAACAAACCCAACACGCCCAAAGGGTCAGTTATGCACCCCATCTCTTCCTCCCGTGCATCAACAATGTGAGTGTTAATCTGGAAACACCTAACATTGTCTTACTTGCTAAATAGAGAGAACATATCGTGTGCAGCAACTGGTAAACTGTTCAAAAGAAGCAGATTGATAGCTGGGTAATCTACAATCAAGTCATTGTAAGGTGCAGTAAGACATTCGTAACAAAATTTGTGTGTATGGCTGCAAGACCTAACACGGGTTAAACCTATTGAGTACGATAATTGTGAGTTACGTTAAGAGGAGAGGGAAACCTGGCACCATTTTCAATACTGTTGTGAGTACTTCCCCAACCGTCATCAGGCAAAATGATGCTGAGCATTTTTTAGGACTGTGGTGCTAACAGATCACAGTCATAAGGAGCAAACTATCACAGGATTATACTACCAAAATCACAGGTTTAGGTAAAGTAAATAAAGCAGAAGTGAAGAGGATGACTACTGTGTAAAGTAGATAACTGAAAGTCTTTCACAATCCTTTTTGCCTTTTTGAGGACCTCAGAATTATAACATTCACTTTGTAATATATAGCTTTTGTTCCAGACAATAAAAATAGGTATCAACTGAACTGTGATCTGCGCAATTACAGCACAAGACACAAAAATGCCTTTTATGTAGACTTCACCTCCTTGTCTACAGTTCAGAGTGGAATTATATACTTTGATGGTGAGATATTCCCATGTAACATAAAGCAAGAAATTGAGCCTCTCAACCAACTCAAATGAAAAATTAGAGACATATTTTATTAGCCTCTCATTTTATAAAATATCTGAATATGTAAAGTCATGGATTGGAAAATTCTCTTAATTACAGGGTGTGTGTTAGTGTGTGTGTGTGTGTGTGTGTGTGTGTGTGTGTGTGTGTGTGTGTGTGTGTGAAAACTTAAAAAAAATGAATATGCTATATGTGTCACACTTTCTGGGCCCACTGATGGTGTTTCCTTAATGCTGATGACATAACCGGAGATCGGACAAAAGTCTGCATCACAGTCCAGAGTTCGGAGATACCTCTGCTGCTCGGGCTCTCCGCCTCCCCACTACCGGCATCGCTGTAGTGACAGCCTGTGATGCACACGGCAGTGAGGAGTGTCTGTGAGGCCGAGGCTGTGGCCGCTGGCAGGATCTGGCATCTCTCGAGGTACTGGCTCGAGCCGCCACTGACTCGGAGCCGCTTTCCGGACTAGGTGCTTCTCTGTGAACCACCACCGGAACGGCACTATCCGCAAGTCGACACCAAACCGAGCTCGTAGGACAGACTGAAAGTTCTGCAGTCGATTAAATAGTTCTCCTCAGCTACTAGCATCTTGCTGATGAGTTCCTGCCCCCACAGCTGCCATTTGAACCTCAAACCCTCTGGTGGTGAGCAGGCACACCATCCTCGCAGATAGAAGACCAGGTTCCCACTCTTCCAGTAGCAGTCGTAAAAACACGACTCGTTACAACAGTCGAATTTTGATACTGGTAGTAATGGCTTAGTTGGTATAACACAGGGTAGCATTACGTATAGGCATCATTTCATCCACATCTACACCCTGTAATCCACTCTGAAGAGCATGGCACAGGATAGTTACTAGGGTAATAGATGTTAGTGTTTCTTCCCATCCCATTTGCATAAAGAACATGGAGAGATTGCCGACTTAAATGTCATAATATCCAAAAGTGCAGGTTTGTTTTCCTTTCAGTTTAATGCTTGAATAGGCTATGGACCATTACTTACAGATATTAAGTACATCACATTATGCAGACTTTGCATGGAGTTGGAGACTTTCTAAATTCTGTTATAGTGACATCAAGGTTATACATATTGCAAACATTATCATTAATTTTTTTCCTATTCTTTGGAGCAGAAAGCATTCACTCATAAATTCTCTCCCTTGATATCAATGGCTGTCAAGTGTTTCTGTCATGTTGTACTTTTGAGGGCAGCATTTGGTACTCCAATATGGATTTCAAATACACTGAGAGTCAGCTCGACTTCCTTCGGTACTAAATTTTGCAATCATCCCTTAACAATTTTTCAAAAAATTTTTGCATTCTTGTTGCATTAATAATGCCATCAACTTTATTCGTGATTTCCTTAATTTTTGTGGACACAAAATTACCAAAACCTTCTGTTGTGACTGTCTTTATAGCTGTAGGAGGTAACCGTACCTGCAAGAATGCATTTATAACTGCATAGGCAAGACAGTACATTGTTTACAACTCAGACACGTATGAACACTGATACATATTGTCAGTGATCATCTTTTTATTTTTATTATACATGTCATGTTACAGCTTCAAGTCACATGTGAAGCATTACACAAAACATAAAATCATATTCATGGCTGAAATTCTCAGCTACTGTAGTATTATTGTTTCAGGATAAATCAATCATCAATTGCACATAAACTTTATTACGCTTTACCAGTTTCGACAAATTAATTTGCCACCTTCAGACGCTTAGTTTAGCAGATACACAAGTGTGATTCAGTTATTGTAAATTGTCAAACAGTGTTTAAAATAATCATGTACAATATGTAAGTATCTGAACGTATCATAGTATTATGCTTCTATGAAGAAGATATTGACTGTCTGCTAAACTAAGCTTCTGAAGATGACAAACTAATTTGTTGAAACCAGTACGGCAAAATAAAATGTATTTGCAACACAAAAGGAACATAAAGAGTGACAAATGTCTGTTATAAAATGCCAGGCTCCAAAAAATTTAAAACGTTAAAAAATATTTCAAAAGTTTCACTCACCAAAAAACTTGTGAAACAATGTTCGGTGTCAATATCGAAAGCTATAACTAGTTGTGGCGTCAACTAATAACTAGTTTAAATTTTATATGAAGGTATAAGTTACAGCAGACTGATGACATTAGTGTGGAGAACGCTGCTTTCAAATTTTACTTTTATTTTGTTATTATTCTGCCTTCCCCCTTGCATTTATAATTTATTAACGACATGCATACTTTAAATTATGATTACAGACAGTCAAGTTGTAAGACATTATTAAAATAAGTATAATTGTATGATACTGGCATTAACTTTTCATATGGGGACATTTAGCCCACGTGGCGTTTTACCTAAACTTGATGCCAGGTATTCATCGAATCTCTTAATAATAACTATACAACAGCCACATGAAACTTTAGTATTAAATACTTTTGACATTACCAGAAAGTTGTGATTACAGGAGTAATATTTGCTATTATAATTAAACATATATAACAAGTAGCCTTCATTCGATCTATGATACACAGAATCTTGAAGTTACCTTTTGATGATGATGAAATTAAGGAAGAGCTTAAAATTATTATGCAAGTATGTCAAGCAGATTGGTACAGAAATAGTGACGTCGTAAAATGTATAAGAAAGTTAAACAAAGGAAAAGTGCCTGACGAATGATGCATCAGAGTAATAAATGATACACAGTGTTAACATTCACTGGCTTGCATCCTGAAAGTATTGCTCACAGCCTCAAGAATGCTATGTCACCATAGGCTTTCATACCAGAGGTAGCCTGTGAAATAAGCTGCACTACAAGAATGGAAAAAAATGCAACAAATACTGCAACTCAGGAATGTACTAAGAAAACTGCAATGATTGTGACAAGTTTTGTATAGGACAAACAGGAAAGCATGGAAGTGTTGTATAGAGCCCCAAAGGGCATGCCTTAAACATACTGGAGGATCTAGAAATTCTTACTCACAAAAACAGAGCTCCACAAACAATATCACACAAACGTATTGAAATCCGCCCTAACTCGTTTTTTGATATTTTCAAGAATTGCTAGTGTGACATAAGGCGACTGTGGCATGCTCTCCCACTGCTGACTATGGTACACCTCACCTCACCTCGCTTCTATGGGCCACCAAAGCTGCCACTGATTGCACGGCAAACAACCTAACTCGAGAAGCAAGCTGATAGTTCTTACGCAAGACAGGGTGGCCTTCGAAAATATTTGAATTTAATAATCAAATTGTTTTATTTTTTACAAAATATTTTGTCAAATTTTACATATTTTAGTGCATTCTTTGGTGAAGTTTCAGTTCATTTACTTGTTATACACACACAATTATAACAGAAAATACTGTTCTTACAATCATAACTTTCTGTTAATGTTAATGGTATTTAATACTAAATTTTCATATGGCTTTTGTATAGATATTATTAACAGATGCAATGAATACTCAGTGCCACATTTAAGTAAACTCCACATGGACTAAATGTCTCAATCCAATATGGTAATGCCATTACTATACAATTATACTCATTTTAATAATGTTTTCTAATTTGACAGTGTATATTTGTAATTTAAAGTATGCCTGGCTTTTATTAATTATAAATGCAAGGAGGAAAATAGCACGGTAATAAAATAAAAGAAAAATTTAAACGCAGAATTCCTCACACTAGTGCTAACTGTTGGCCAGAACTTATATCTTTATACAACTTTTAAACCAGTTGTTAGGTATAGATTTAAGACTGACACTGAACCTTGTTTCGCAAGTTTAAAGTTTCTCGGTGTGTAAGCATTTTAAAATATTATTTTTATTTTTTGCGTTTCTTGGAGTTTGATTATGTGTAGCAAACACACGTAACTCTTTAATGTTCCTTTCATCTTGATTCCAGATACCTGTCACTGGCATATGCTGATACATTGAGATAAATAAAGACATTTTATTTAGTGATCTACACAGTTTTAGTCATAAAATGTTCACAACTATGGTGGATTGTATGGGAAATTTGTTTCCTTTATTGACACTTTTACAGAGCATGTTAAATCAATACATCAGCTCTCGCTTTCTTCCTTTCTGCTCATGTTAATTTCATGTGTTCTGATTTCTGTCTTCAGAGCTCCTCGATGTTATGAGGCTGCTTTCTCTTTCTCTCTTGTTCTTCCCTGAAGATGACCTTAAATCAATACATCAGCTCTTGCTTTCTTCCTTTCTGCTCATGTTAATTTCATGTGTTCTGATCTCTGTCTTCAGAGCTCCTCGATGTTATGAGGCTGCTTTCTCTTTCTCTCTTGTTCTTCCCTGAAAATTACCTTCTGGATTTTGTTCCTGTATAAGTTACTGTTGTGTGTGTCCATTATCTCAATGTTCGCATCTTTGTTGTCATTTAAAGTCATTGTAAACTGTGCTGGTTGTCCTTTAAGCTTCATTATTTTAGTACAGATTTGTTTTGTGAGCCTGACATTTTCCATGCTCGCCAAATGTCCAAAGATTGACATTCTTCTTTTGCACATACTATGTATTATGTTCTCTAAATGTTTGTAGATTTCTTTGTTGGGTTGTGGTCTATTGTATTCAGTTCCTGTTGTCCTTGGGCCAAGTATGCCTCTAACCAGTCTTCTTTCTATTTTCATTACTTTATTTATCCTATATTTTGGTACTAGGTTTAGTGTTTTGGCATCATACAGAGCCACTGTTCTCATCAGTGTATTGTAGTGTTTAATTTTGGTGTCCCATGATAATGGCTTCTTCTTGTATATGTTTCTGATGATCTGGAATGCAGTGTTCATCTTTTTTATTCTTATTTCTGGAATTTCTTTCTCATTACTGTTTTTAGTAAGCCACCCACCTAAATGTTTGAATGAACTGACTTTCTTGATTTTGATTTGATTTATGAGTAGTTTCCCTGACACTTTTTACATTTGTTAAAAACTCTTGTCTTTGTGAAAGAAATTTGTAAACCGACTTTCCTTGCTTGCTCAGTTAGGTTTTCTATTTGGATTTTAACATTCTCAGTATGTATGTGATCAGGGCAATGTCATCTGTGAATGCCAAGTGATCTATACATCATTTATAATAAGTTTCAGTCTCAAAAGAAGAAGTTAGAACAATTATTATCAGTGAAGGAGAGAACCTTAACCCCAAAAATGCCAATCCACTTTGCAGATAAAATTGTTAATTTGTCAACATTAACCCTTTCAGAACCAGAAGAAAAGTTATTATCAAAAGGCCACAAATACACTCCAGACATGATAACAAAACCTCAAGTGTTAGGCCATCTTAGGGCAGATCTGGAACTAGCCCTACAGAAAGATATAGTAACGAAAGTGTAGTGTGTAGAAGAAATCAAGCAGGCACAGAAACAACAAGCACACTATCAGAAGAACAATGATTTCTTAGTCACGAAGGAACTTAAAACTGGGACTGAAACCAGTAATGTGATTGTGACTAGGGCAGATAAAGTATGGACTGTAGTGCTGTTAAATAAAACAGATTACACAGGCAAAGGAGAGGATTTTTTTCCAGTCAGTGCAGCTACAAAAACTACAATGACACCCAACAGCTAGTTACAATGATCAGGCTAAACAGGTAGTAAACAAGTGTTCCAACATCCTTCCCGAATCTGCCTGTAAGATCATGCTGGAAATGAACCCCAGGGCACCACAGCTACATGGCTTACCGAAGCTCCACAAAGCAGAAGTGCCAATCCATCCTGTGATATCTGCAATACAAGCTCCAGTACACAAGATTACCAGGAGAATGAACATCATCTTGAAGAAGAAACTAAACTTCAAAGGGAAATTTAGCATTAAGAACAGTTTAGATTTAGTTAACAAATTAATGGACATTAAGGTTCCAACAAACACAAAATTAGTCTATTTTGATTGCATAGCTTGTTCACATGTACTCCAGTGAAAGACTGTGTAGGTATTACGTCAAAATCATTGTATTCACACAACATAAATCCTGAAGAGCAGCTAAGCACTGTTAGTACAGAGGAATGTTCTTTAAATCAAAATTACTTCTGCTTTCAAGGGAGCTATTATCAGCAAGCATATGGTCTGGCAATGGGCTCACCATTATTCCCGTTACTAGCTGAAATGTTCATGGACAAATGGGAGACTGATTTTCTTAAAAGAGTACTGCTGGCAAAACATGTTAGGTATTGGTACAAACATATACAGGGTGAGTCACATAAGACGTAACACCCCCATTATTCTGGGACGATTGCACGTATTGACAAGCGGTGTTCAGCGAAACATAGCTGATATGGGGCACATACTTTGGTGCATGCACAATAATCACAATGTTTATATTGACCGAGATAATGAGACAAATACATGTTTTTCAAATGAGATGCTATACTTTTTTTACCATCATTCGAACGGTCTGGAAAAGATGCGTATAGTGATGTAACGCATGTTGCTATTGTGATTCAAACTTTGCTTAAAAGATGCTGGGAAATATTGTACAATCGAAGGTCGCTACATAGGTAAATCCTCATCTGCGCTCTTCACAATACAACATAGGTACAAGGATGGCAAATCGTATTTTGTATTTAACTGTGGCACATGCTAGTTAATTGCATATCAAAAGGGGATTATGAGAACTATGCCAAATGCATGGACATTCCCAGGCTGAAATGAATAGTTATTGTGTGAACATAGCAACCGCTTTGTCATGCAGTTTCTCATTTAAGCTTTGCCCCCTTCCTGCTTACATGCCTCACCTGACGCACAGTAAGCCGCTGATAATGTTATTGATGGATGCGTCATGGGAAACTCTTCACTGGGTGACACCTGAGTGTGTCTGTGGGGTAACAAAGTGTCTGCTGTGAAACTACTGTTTCCACAGATAGTAATGGACATTATAATTAGAGAGAATACACATTTGATAAGATATTCATTTTATTCACATTCATATGCTGACCACCTCCCACCAAACAATACGACAGAAGGACAACCTACGTGGTATACACACTGTCCACACATGTTATATTTATAATTCAAGGATGTTACTGGTCATGGACACATATCATTTAATAATACATTGGTACTTTCACAATTCATAGTGTTCTTAACAAAACATGGCATTGTACTTTACTTAAGCATGTACTCAAATGGTTTACCCTCGACTGCAAGACACATCTGTAATCAATGTTCAAGAGAATGGGTAAGAGATGAAAGGTCAGTGGATGATATGGTGGAGCAAGCTGTGACGATTCGGTGGCGCATGTCATCTGGCATTGTTGGGGCTTCGTGGTGGACCGCATCTTTCAGTGTTCCCCACAAAAAGAAATCAAGTGGAGTCAAAGCAGGGGACCTGGCAGGCCATTGTACTGCAGCATTCCGTCCAATCCAGCAGTCAGGAAATGTCTCATTCAATATTTGACTTGCAACGAGTGTGGAGAGAGCTGGGCAGCCGTCGTGTTGGATCCACATACACAGGCGCTCATTGAGTGGTGTCTCCTCTAGGAGAATGGGTAGAATGTTCCTAAGAAAGTTTCCATACTTACTTCCATTTAATACTCCTGTAATGAAATAAGGTCCTATGATGTAATTTCCTACAATGCCACACCACAATGATGCCACTGCTTCTTTAGTTGAGCAGCTCCTCATTTGGCCTCACATTGGCTGAGTCGAACTCACAACAGACCTCCCTAACTAAGGAAAAATTTAAGGAGGTGCCAGGAATTGAACCTGGCTCCTTCAGCATCAAAGGCAATGACGCTAACTGTTCGGCTAAAGTGGCAGTACTCATACATTTCCAGAACAGTTTTAAAATTAATAAAGAAAGTGAACAATCAATTGATTGCCTCATAAGAGGAAGTAAATACTAACAAAGAGATAGAGGGGCTGGCCAGTACTTACCTCAGCTCAGTATAGCCGATAGATACACAAAACAGAACTGAAAATTTACATTCTTAGCTTTCGGAACTTTGTTCCTTCATCAGGGAGGAGGGAGGGGGGAAAAGGGAAGAAGAGAAAGTGGATTCAGTTACCCACAACCCAGGTTATGAGGCAACAGGGAGGGTAGTAAGGATGGAGGCATGGTCGTCAGATGGAAGCCAAAAATATTCTACTGTAAGTACTTGAAGCTTGAAACCAAAGAGGATGCATACAGAAGTAAAGAGGAATATAGCATAAAGATAAACACAACTATGTAGGAAGAAAAGATGTGTGAATGGCTAAAGAGGAGAGGGAAAAAGGAGAAGACTGAAGAGTAAATGGGAGTGAGATTGGTTAACGTAGGTTCAGTCCAGAGGGATGGCGGGATGAAAGGATGTGTTGGAGTGCAAGTTCCCACCTCCGCAGTTCCGAGGGACTGGTGTTAGGTGGGAGAAGCCAAATGGTACGTACGGTGTAGCAGGTTCCTAGGTCCCTAGAATTATGCTGAAGGACATGCTCTGTTACTGGGTATTGGACATCTCCTAGGCGGACACTGTTTTTCATAACACGAGTGGGCGTGCGGCGCACTTTGAACACGTGTTTAGAATAACTGTCTTTACATTACCAAGGTAAGCATGTAATATCAAAATCACAGTTTATTCTTAGTTTATTTCAACAATGAGAAAATAAACCTACATAATATGAACTAAACCACTATTTTATTAAACAATAATGAAACAAACTTTCACTATAACACTCTGTTGCCCAGGACAGGCGTTACAGCGACAGTAACGATCCACTCTAAGCATTAAGCAGTGCAGTTGCATCAGATCCCAGCCAGCCACTTATTTGATCACTAATTATCTCGTAGAGAACTGCCTCAATGTGGGATTATGTTGCTAGTTCATAATCAGGGTCATTTTTTCCCATGAGTCGTAAATTTTTTCTTGACTTGCTCACTTTGTATTTTATATAACTGCTGCTCACTTGGACGTATGACAACACAATTTACCGCTGTTGTACCTCAAGCAATAATGAAGGAAACTTCCTGTCAGATTAAAAGTGCGTGCCGGACCGAGACTCAAACTCGGGACCTTCGCCTTTCACAGGCAGGTGTTCTACCATCTGAGCTACCCGAGCACGACCCGCGATGCGTCCTCACAGCTTCTATTCTGCCAGTACCTCGTCACCTACCTTCCAAATTTCACAGAAGCTCTTCTGCGAACGGGTCGTGAGTCGTGCTTGGGTGGCTCAGACGGCAGAGCACCTGCCCGCGAAAGGTGAAGGTCCCGAGTCTCGTCCTGGCACACGGTTCTAATCTGCCAGGAAGTTTCATATCAGCGCACACTACGCTGCAGAGTGAAAATCTCATTCTGGAATAATGAAGGAATAGGTATGGGTTTGCAGTTCTGAAACAACAAAGGAACCGTGCAGGATCATTTTATTTTTGACTGGCACACTTTATACATAGGCACGCCCACTTGAGGTGTTAATAAAGTCTCTACAGGTGCTTCTCTTTGCTGATGTGTACCGTGACACTTTCGACATACTTAGCAGTTTTACTTCATAGTGGGAGCTATAGAGCAATGTGAATGAGTGAGCGAACGAGTGTAGTTTCTAAACCTCTGTACCAAATTAGTCGATAATGTAAAATAAATAATGAAAACTGACGTAAATGGTAAAGCGAGGAAGTACTAACACCGCGGTGGTGAAACCTGGGACACGAGCTGGTCATCTCCGGAGACGTCGGAGCACTTGCCGGCTGCGCAGTCCTGCTGGCGGTCTGCCGCAGAGGAGGGCAGGTGGGGGTGGGGGTGGGGGTGCGGGTGCAGCGACCGCTCCCACTCGCGCTCGACGTCGTGCCGGTAGCTGCCGGCGCCCACGTGGGCCAGCGCCGGCGGGGGCGGCTTCTCCCTCTCGAACCTCTGGGACACCGTGTACAGCGGGCCCACTTCGTCGAACTTGGGTTCGGAGTTTATGTTGTAGTCGCCACGTACGTATTCATCACGACTCCGATCCCTCAAGTAGTCACTGTAACAGCACATTCGTCTCTATTAAAATCAGTCTCGTAACGGAACCAACCGCTACAACTCAGAGACTCCGCAAGATATCTGGGGGTATTCCTTGACAAACACCTAAACTGTAAGACTCATTTTCAGCACCTACTAAACAAAACAAGACGAAGACAAAACCTCAACAGACAAGTCCACGGCCGACTGTATGCATGTTCCACCAGGACAGCCATACACAGGTACAAAACATACATCAGACCTATTTACGAATACGCCTCAGCGCCACTAGGCGGTATACCGAAGACTATAGCAAAAAAAAAAAAAAAAAAAAAAAAAAAAAAAAAACTATACGCAACAGAGCGACGACTATTGCGCAGCATCGCAAAACTACCACCTCGCACCCCAATCAACGAAGTATACCATATCACAGACATGACACCGCTCCAGACAAAGCTCGCCAAACTCGGAGCAAGATATGGATCCCATATCCCCCACAAAAGACGAGACGTGGAAGACATACTGACAAACAAACCACCAACGACACGACGACCAAAATTAAAATACATCTATCCAGCGCGTACAGTAGCTCGAAACACCTCCACAATATTCCCCGACCTAGAACCAACAATGACACAACTGACTCATCTTGAAACAACCCCACCTCACCTAGACGAAAGACCATAACAAAAGCACATGACATGAAGTATAACGCACCAAAACCCACATCCAAAACACCGCAACGGTTCCACACCGCACAAAACACACAAGTATCACACAGAAAAACACAACATCAACACACACAAAACACAACAATAGAGAACATGAACAATCATGTTGTTGTTGTGGTCTTCAGCCCTGAGACTGGTTTGATGTAGCTCTCCATGCTACTCTATCCTGTGCAAGCTTCTTCATCTCCCAGTACTTACTGCAACCTACATCCTTCTGAATCTGTTTAGTGTATTCATCTCTTGGTCTCCCTCTACGATTTTTACCCTCCACGCTGCCCTCAAACACTAAATTGGTGATCTATTGATGCCTCAGAATATGTCCTACCAACCAATCCCTTCTTCTAGTCAAGTTGTACCACAAGCTCCTTTTCTCCCCAATTCTATTCAATACCTCTTGATTAGTTATGCGATCTACCCATCTAATCTTCAGCATTCTTCTGTAGCACCACATTTCGAAAGCTTCTATTCTCTTCTTGTCTCAACTATTTATCGTCCATGTTTCACTTCCATACATGGCTACACTCCAAACAAATACTTTCAGAAACGACTTCCTGACACTTAAATCTATACTCGATGTTAACAAATTTCTCTTCTTCAGAAACGCTTTCCTTGCCATTGCCAGTCTATATTTTATATCCTCTCTACTTCGATCATCGTCAGTTATTTTGCCCCCCAAATAGCAAGACTCCTTTACTACTTTAAGTGTCTCATTTCCTAATCTAATTCCCTCAGCATCACCCGACTTAATTAGACTACATTCCATTATTCTCGTTTTGCTTTTGTTGATGTTCATCTTATATCCTCTTTTCAAGACACTATCCGTTCCGTTCACCTGCTCTTCCAAGTCCTTTACTGTCTCTGACAGAATTGCAATGTCATCGGCGAACCTCAAAGTTTTTATTTCTCCTCCATGGATTTTAATACCTACTCCAAATTTTTCTTTTGTGTCCTTTATTGCTTGCTCAATATACAGATTGAATAACATCAGGGAGAGGCTACAACCCTGTCTCACTCCCTTCCCTACCACTGCTTCCCTTTCATGTCCCTCGACTCTTATAACTGCCATCTGGTTTCTGTACAAATTGTAAATAGCCTTTCGCTCCCTTTATTTTACCCCTGCCACCTTCAGAATTTGAAATACAGTATTCCAGTCAACATTGCCAAAAGCTTTCTCTAAGTCTACAAATGCTAGAAACGTAGGTTTGCCTTTCCTTAATCTTTCTTGTAAGATAAGTCGTAAGGTCAGTATTGCCTCACGTGTTCCAACATTTCTACGGAATCCAAACTGATCTTCCGCGAGGTTGGCTTCTACCAGTTTTTCCATTCGTCTGTAAATAATTCGCATTAGTATTTTGCAACCCCCCCCCCCCCCCATGAACCATGGACCTTGCCGTTGGTGGGGAGGCTTGCGTGCCTCAGCGATACAGATAGCCGTACCGTAGGTGCAACCATAACGGAGGGGTATCTGTTGAGAGGCCAGACAAACGTGTGGTTCCTGAAGAGGGGCAGCAGCCTTTTCAGTAGTTGCAAGGGCAACAATCTGGATGATTGACTGATCTGGCCTTGTAACAATAACCAAAACGGCCTTGCTGTGCTGGTACTGCGAACGGCTGAAAGCAAGGTGAAACTACAGCCGTAATATTTCCCGAGGCCATGCAGCTTTACTGTATGATTACATGATGATGGCGTCCTCTTGGGTAAAATATTCCGGAGGTAAAATAGTCCCCCATTCGGATCTCCGGGCGGGGACTACTCAAGAGGATGTCGTTATCAGGAGAAAGAAAACTGGCGTTCTACGGATCGGAGCGTGGAATGTCAGATCCCTTAATCGGGCAGGTAGGTTAGAAAATTTAAAAAGGGAAATGGATAGGTTGAAGTTAGATATAGTGGGAATTAGTGAAGTTCGGTGGCAGGAGGAACAAGACTTCTGGTCAGGTGACTACAGGGTTATAAACACAAAATCAAATAGGGGTAATGCAGGAGTAGGTTTAATAATGAATAGGAAAATAGGAATGCGGGTAAGCTACTACAAACAGCATAGTGAACGCATTATTGTGGCCAAGATAGATACGAAGCCCACACCTACTACAGTAGTACAAGTTTATATGCCAACTAGCTCTGCATATGACGAAGAAATTGAAGAAATGTATGATGAAATAAAAGAAATTATTCAGATTGTGAAGGGAGACAAAAATTTAATAGTCATGGGTGACTGGAATTCGAGTGTAGGAAAGGGGAGAGAAGGAAACATAGTAGGTGAATATGGATTGGGGGACAGAAATGAAAGAGGAAGCCGCCTGGTCGAATTTTGCACAGAGCACAACATAATCATAACTAACACTTGGTTTAAGAATCATGAAAGAAGGTTGTATACATGGAAGAACCCTGGAGATACTAAAAGGTATCAGATAGATTATATAATGGTAAGACAGAGATTTAGGAACCAGGTTTTAAATTGTAAGACATTTCCAGGGGCAGATGTGGACTCTGACCACAATCTATTGGTTATGACCTGTAGATTAAAACTGAAGAAACTGCAAAAAGGTGGGAATTTAAGGAGATGGGACCTGGGTAAACTAAAAGAACCAGAGGTTGTACAGAGATTCAGGGAGAGCATAAGGGAGCAATTGACAGGAATGGGGGAAACAAATACAGTAGAAGAAGAATGGGTAGCTTTGAGGGATGAAGTAGTGAAGGCAGCAGAGGATCAAGTAGGTAAAAAGACGAGGGCTAGTAGAAATCCTTGGGTAACAGAAGAAATATTGAATTTAATTGATGAAAGGAGAAAATATAAAAATGCAGTAAGTGAAACGGGCAAAAAGGAATACAAACGTCTCAAAAATGAGATCGACAGGAAGTGCAAAATGGCTAAGCAGGGATGGCTAGAGGACAAATGTAAGGATGTAGAGGCCTATCTCACTAGGGGTACAATAGATACTGCCTACAGGAAAATTAAAGAGACCTTTGGAGATAAGAGAACGACTTGTATGAATATCAAGAGCTCAGATGGAAACCCAGTTCTAAGCAAAGAAGGGAAAGCAGAAATGTGGAAGGAGTATATAGAGGGTCTATACAAGGGCGATGTACTTGAGGACAATATTATGGAAATGGAAGAGGATGTAGATGAAGATGAAATGGGAGATACGGTACTGCGTGAAGAGTTTGACAGAGCACTGAAAGACCTGAGTCGAAACAAGGCCCCCGGAGTAGACAATATTCTATTGGAACTACTGACGGCCGTGGGAGAGCCAGTCCTGACAAAACTCTACCATCTGGTGAGCAAGATGTATGAAACAGGCGAAATACCCTCAGACTTCAAGAAGAATATAATAATTCCAATCCCAAAGAAAGCAGGTGTTGACAGATGTGAAAATTACCGAACTATCAGTTTAATAAGTCACAGCTGCAAAATACTAACACGAATTCTTTACAGACGAATGGAAAAACTAGTAGAAGCCGACCTCGGGGAAGATCAGTTTGGATTCCGTAGAAACACTGGAACACGTGAGGCAACACTGACCTTACGACTTATCTTAGAAGAAAGATTAAGGAAAGGCAAACCTACGTTTCTAGCATTTGTAGACTTAGAGAAAGCTTTTGACAATGTTGACTGGAATACTCTCTTTCAAATTCTAAAGGTGGCAGGGGTAAAACACATGGAGCGAAAGGCTATTTACAATTTGTACAGAAACCAGATGGCAGTTATAAGAGTCGAGGGACATGAAAGGGAAGCAGTGGTTGGGAAGGGAGTAAGACAGGGTTGTAGCCTCTCCCCGATGTTGTTCAATCTGTATATTGAGCAAGCAGTAAAGCAAACAAAAGAAAAATTCGGAGTAGGTATTAAAATCCATGGAGAAGAAATAAAAACTTTGAGGTTCGCCGATGACATTGTAATTCTGTCAGAGACAGCAAAGGACTTGGAAGAGCAGTTGAATGGAATGGACAGTGTCTTGAAAGGAGGATATAAGATGAACATCAACAAAAGCAAAACAAGGATAATGGAATGTAGTCTAATTAAGTCGGGTGATGCTGAGGGAATTAGATTAGGAAATGAGGCACTTAAAGTAGTAAAGGAGTTTTGCTATTTGGGGAGCAAAATAACTGATGATGGTCGAAGTAGAGAGGATATAAAATGTAGGCTGGCAATGGCAAGGAAAGCGTTTCTGAAGAAGAGAAATTTGTTAACGTCCAGTATCGATTTAAGTGTCAGGAAGTCATTTCTGAAAGTATTCGTATGGAGTGTAGCCATGTATGGAAGTGAAACATGGACGATAAATAGTTTGGACAAGAAGAGAATAGAAGCTTTCGAAATGTGGTGCTACAGAAGAATGCTGAAGATTAGATGGGTAGATCACATAACTAATGAGGAGGTATTGAATAGGATTGGGGAGAAGAGAGGTTTGTGGCACAACTTGACCAGAAGAAGGGATCGGTTGGTAGGACATGTTCTGAAGCATCGAGGGATCACCAATTTGGTATTGGAGGGCAGCGTGGAGGCTAAAAATCGTAGAGGGAGACCAAGAGATGAATACACTAAGCAGATTCAGAAGGATGTAGGTTGTAGTAGGTACTGGGAGATGAAGCAGCTTGCACAGGATAGAGTAGCATGGAGAGCTGCATCAAACCAGTCTCAGGACTGAAGACCACAACAGCAACAACAGTATTTTGCAGCTGTGACTTATTAAACTGATAGTTCTGTAATTTTCACATCTGTCAACACCTGCTTTCTTTGGGATTCGAATTATTATATTCTTCTTGAAGTCTGAGGGTATTTCGCCTGTCTCATACATCTTGCTCACCAGATGGTAGAGCTTTGTCAGGACTGGCTATCCCAAGGCCGTCAGTAGTTCTAATGGAATGTTGTCTACTCCCTGGGCCTTGTTTCGACTCAGGTCTTTCAGTGCTCTGTCAAACTCTTCATGCAGTATCGTATCTCACATCTCATCTTCATCTACATCCTCTTCCATTTCCATAATATTGTCATCAAGAACAATCATAGACTAAGGAAAATATTGTAATACCCAACTCTGAGTACTGTAATAACAGGAAAGGAGAACCTGTAACGTAGAAGTAAGTGAAAACACAAAAATACGAACACCACAACACATAACACTCCTACACAAGCAAGCAGGGAAAAAAACAATGTAAACCATTACTCAATGACACATCACTTATCTATTTTTATTTATATTTCAATTATTTTAATTTATAATGTTACCAATCACCTATTTATATGTTAATGAACCAAAAAAAAAAAAACAATATTACGTATAGCATGTATTCAAAAATATGTGTTATGTACAATAAATAAAATAAAGATGTAAACCTCAGGCTGATGAAGGGCACTGAGATAAGCCTTAAAACAGCCCGCCTTCTCCCCTCAGGAGAAGGAATTAAATGCGCTAAAAAAAATAAATAAATAAAAAAAAGAAATTGTATACTGCTGTAAAAAAAAATAGTACACCCTTTTATAGAATTCTAATTACTCACAATTTACTGTCGTAGCGATGCATACGTAGTACACGAAATGACTGTATTCACACATCGACAGCACAAGCGGTTACCAGGTATCGACCCGTGCCGAAACACTCATTTAGTACGTGGTGTAGCTTCCGTGGGTAGCAGGCACTGACTCGGACAACCAGCCAGTCGTACAGAAGGCGAATTGGTCGATGTGTTGGTGCACTTCTGTGAGAATTGTTGGTCGATGAGTCTCACAAGTCCCTTCTCGTCCCAACACATCCTACACGTGCTAGAAGGGAGACAAAACTGCAGATTGCGCTGGCCAGGGAAGTTGCTGCATATCCTACACAGCGTGCCGAGTTTCACAGGCTGCGTGTGGGTGTGTATTACCCTGCTGGAACAACTCATCACCTTTGTGTTGCAAGAACGCGACTAGTAACAGGCCGTACATATCTCCAGAAATACCAAAGGTGAAAGAGAGTTGCTGCTTATCACACCACAGACTATAAGGCCCGGGGTGACAGCGCTCACCAGGTCTATGTCGTACGCATAAACAACCGTCACTTGCGTACAAGCAGAATCTGTTTTCATCGGCGAAGGCTTCAGTGCGCCATTCCAAACGGACACTGTAACACCACCAGTCGAGCCATGTATCCCCTATTAGAGAGTAGACACAGATGGCACTCTGGTAGCTGCGCCACTGCGCTACGTGTCGGCAGACAACATCGACACCATTACGAGCACATCAACTGTTCTCCTGGTGGCGTGTGCGTCATCGGATCAAAATCTATGTCATCTTTCCAGGTGTACTAATTTCTTTTCCCTCAGGAGTGTATGTAGACTTTTCAAAAACAATTTAACTTGATAATTGCTACATAATTAGACTTGCATGCATTAAAATGATGCCATAAACAAGAATGGACATTTGACAACCACACTGAGTAGCTTTCTAAAATTTTTATGTGGCTGTCTGCAACTCGGAAAGCTGTCAAATGGAGAGGTGACAACTTTCTTTATAATTTTTGTATATTCAACTGGTATCAGAGACACAAAAAACTTTTAAAGATTCAACTACACAAATGCGTACTGTTAATACCCTAACAATTTTCAGTTGTGTGCTCAAGTTACAGGCACAAATAATGGGCCTTGTTGGCCAGTGAATACCCAACTGTTCTTAACAGTTTGTTAACTAGTTATTTTGTATGCAAGTGGTCCAGCACAGTTTGGGATTTTTGCACTGTCTCTTATTAAGAGAAACAATGAGAATCTTCCAAAGTATTCATTCATTTTGCTTATGGAACAATAGTCAAGTGATAATGGCTGGACAGATAAGGCAAATGCTATTGCTGTATACATAATTCAATATTTTGAGCACTTTTTTGATTAGAAGTCGTGGCAGAGTGCAAACTGAAAGAAAGATCCAGTTCATTATATTATATACTAGAAAGTGTAAAAAATAAATCTACGTCCATAATCCCAGTCAAAACTTTTATCAAAGCAGTATGTTGACAGTAGTCTCCCGCAACCAACCATCATTTGGGTTTGGTTTATATTACCGGAAAAACACCTTTACCAGTTTTGAATGCATACATGCATTGTCTGATGGGATAAGTGCTTTTATTGAATCGCACAGGTACAGTGGTTACCCGTACGTAGATGAGAGATGGCTGCCCAGAACACATGTTTCCAGAATCTTTCTACCTCCTCTGATTTCGTTCACATTTTTGCAGTGGCACAATTGAAGATTGCCATTTGATGACACATATTACCTACACGTCACGTATTTTGATTCACTTTCAAACATACAAAAACAAATACAGTGTAATTGTGAGGCATTTGAATGTCAAAAGTGGTGCGGTGCAGCCGTACAGCACAAATTCATGACGATTCAGGAAATGGAGGCATACATTACTGCTAATATATACGTAACAACATTTATTTTAAGTATTCATCATTAATAGATACATTAATGTGTCTTATTATGTGCAAAGGTATATTATATATAAAACTGTTAATATTAGCATAAAAATCCAAATATCTCTTGCACACTGAGCAGCTGTAGATGAAAATGGATCAATAAATCTAATTTAAATCTAAGATGGCGGAAGGTACACAGGCTGTGGCAAAACGCTCCGCATTTATCGATAACTTTATCTGTACCAAGAGTCTTTTGTGTACTGAAAAAGTTATAAAAGGACTCCGAATATGCTCAACATTTCAGAAATGGAGCCACTATGAATGTTTCACGCGAGTCGATAATAAGGAAATAACGTGTGTGAATGTTACGAAGTGTAATGGTCGTGAATCGGCAATTCAAATGTGCATTGAAGGTGGCAATTCAAATGTTGCATTGAAGGTGCGGAACTTTCTGTGTCAGAATCACTGCTCAGTGAATTAAAAGACGCCACAAATTACGTCAAGATGCGTGAAGATACATTAATCTATATTACACAAAACTCTGTGAAATCGAGAAGTAATGAACCGTCGCAAGACACTGTGTGCTATTCAAATTTACGTCCTACGCTTAAACTGATGAATTATCATGTACCACCACATAACAGTGACAAAACTTCGACGCCTAGTATAACTAATTCAAAGCTTATAAAGAACACAAAGAATGACAAGGCAGCACTTGCCTATGTAAAGAGCCGAGGAATAAACGTGAAATCAGTATAAATTCCGACAGTCATGGCAGAGGAATCACGAACATTTTACGAAATGATCACAGTGTAAACGCCACCAATGTCATCAAACCAGGAGCTCCTATGCGTGAAGTCGTTAAGAATTGCTCCAATAAAGAATGGATGAACTCAAAGAAAAGAAGCCACTAGATGCTTAATGAAAACACTGAGATTACGGGACAAGCAAACAACGATTTTTGTGGGAATTCCACACAGGCACGACCTTCCAGATTTCTCCTGTGCGAACAAAGAGATCCAGAAACCCAACAGATTGTACTACAAAATCTGCCAAGCCTTTCAGAACGCATTATTTCTCCCTACAGGGAACATGGGCCGTGAATTCTTTACCAGACATGGCATGCACTTTCAATAGGAAGGGAAAATCATTCCTCAGTAAAAAAAAATCGTGGAAATTTTGAGAAGTGCTCATTGCACACTTGATTTAACAACCATTCCTCTACCTCAGACAGTACTAACAGTTTCACAGAACGCTAATCATAGTCAATAAAAGTGCAGTGAAGTGTCCCAAACCACAGAAACAGAATCAGAAGATTGCTCCCACACTGACAGTAGGCCTACATAATCAGTGTTAACACCAGATACCTTTCAAGGAAGATACCCAAGAAAAAAGCATTGTGAATACAGGTGCAGAAGTCCCAGCTTCTGTTAAAAATACAGGAGAAACAACACCAGCAGGGCAGAACGAAAAGTGTACCGCTTTCCCACCTGAATGATTTTTTAGTAGAGAACAGAGCAAAGAAGAGCAACACAAGATAAACAGGGTCGGGACTTTATTTCAGGTGAGTGGTTCATCAGAAATGACTAAAAGCAGTAGCTACAGTAAGTAAATTAAATCCAACCTTCTGCCATTTCATATAATGTATCATAATGTTCAGTCTCTGACTAACAAATTGCAAGAACTAGAAATAATACTGTGTTCTAACCTAAATGTTGATGTTATCTGCATAACAGAACATTGGCTAGAAGAACCGCAAATAGAAACACTAAAGATCCCTGGGTTTTCCCTAATAAGTTCATTTTGCAGGTCTTATTATAAACATGGAGGGATAGCTATCTTTGACAAGCAGAATTTAAGATATAAAGCAATTCAAACATATCCTGAACTGAATAAAGTAAAAGTCTTTGAAATAGCGGCTACTGAACTTACTGACATTTAACTACTTGTTATAATTATATACAGATGCCATGATACTGACACAGAATTCCTGTGCAAATTTGAAATGATTTTAAATATTGTACAACTGAAGAAAAATAAAATCATTTGTGGAGACTTCAACATAGACTTTTTGAAACCCGCAAACTACAAAGATGAATTACTATATATGACAAAGAGTTAATCACTCGGCATAGTAAAACTGCACCAGATCAAATTTTTATTCAAGAAACCTTTTCTCCATACAGTAGTGAAGCAGTTAAGATAGGACACAGTGATCATGAGGCTGTGTTGTTATCGCTGGAATTATGTTCAGAGAAAATATCTCCTACTAAAATAACTGAGTGCAGGGATATCAGCGATGGCAGTCTAGCAAACTTTTGCAACATATTAAGCAGAGAAACATGGGATGAAGTGTTCCATGAAACAGATGTAAAAAGAATGTTTGATAACGTTCATGGATCAAATAAGTACTATTTTACATAGTCTTCCCACTAAAGCAACGTAAATTAAAACCAACCAGGAACAAAAGTTGGATTACTAAAGGCACAAAAATCTCCAGTGCAAGGAAAAGATTTCTAAATTTGTATAAAAAACAGCATATCATTAGAAATGCAAAATTATATCAAAGAATGCAGTAAGATCTACCACAAAGGTATTAAAGAGGCAAAGAAAAGGGGAAATGATAAATATGCCCACAAATCAAAAAACAAAACACGGACCGCATGGAACATCACCAGATCTGAAACACACACAAAACCAGTGGCAAAAAATATTAACTTAAATCTGGAAAACAAACAAGTATCTGATGCTACCTCGGTAGTTAATATTTTCAATGAGTACTTTGGTAAAGCTGCACATGATCTTGTCCAAAGTAACTTTCAGAATACTAATATGCACTACATTGAGAACTGTAAACCTCCTATGGGGTTTATGTTTCTCAAGCAAGTCACACAGATTTAGCACATACTGGCAATGAGCTCATTAAAGAAACTTTCATTGTGGTTTTGATGAGATTCCAGATTGTGTTATAAACCAAACAAGATATCATATTATAGAACCTGTAAAGCATATTGTTAATCACTCCTTTTCCAGAAGTACCTTTCCAAATTTTCTAAAGATTGCAAAAGTTACCCCCTTGCACAAAAAGGGAGCTACAGACAATGTTAACAATTACAGACCTGTAGCACAAATTAGTTTGCTATAAAACTTCCTGGCAGATTAAAACTGTGTGCCCGACCGAGACTCGAGCTCGGAACCTTTGCCTTTCGCGGGCAAGTGCTCTACCATCTGAGCTACCGAAGCACGACTCACGGCCGGTACCCACAGCTTTACTTCTGCCAGTACCTCGTCTCCTACCTTCCAAACTTTACAGAAGCTCTCCTGCGAACCTTGCAGAACTAGCACTCCTGAAAGAAAGGATATTGCGGAGACATGGCTTAGCCACAGCCTGGGGGATGTTTCCAGAATGAGATTTTCACTCTGCAGCGGAGTGTGCGCTGATATGGAACTTCCTGGCAGATTAAACCTGTGTGCCCGACCGAGACTCGAACTCGGGACCTTTGCCTTTCGCGGGTAAGTGCTCTACCAACTGAGCTACCGAAGCACGACTCACGGCCGGTACCCACAGCTTTACTTCTGCCAGTACCTCGTCTCCTACCTTCCAGACATTACAGAAGCTCTCCTGCGAACCTTGCAGAACTAGCACTCCTGAAAGAAAGGATATTGCGGAAACATGGCTTAGCCACAGCCTGGGGGATGTTTCCAGAATGAGATTTTCACTCTGCAGCGGAGTGTGCGCTGATATGAAACTTCCTGGCAGATTAAACCTGTGTGCCCGACCGAGACTCGAACTCGGGACCTTTGCCTTTCGCGGGTAAGTGCTCTACCAACTGAGCTACCGAAGCACGACTCACGTCCGGTACTCACAGCTTTACTTCTGCCAGTACCTCGTCTCCTACCTTCCAGACATTACAGAAGCTCTCCTGCGAACCTTGCAGAACTAGCACTCCTGAAAAAAAGGATATTGCGGAGACATGGCTTAGCCACAGCCTGGGGGATGTTTCCAGAATGAGATTTTCACTCTGCAGCGGAGTGTGCGCTGATATGAAACATCCTGGCAGATTAAAACTGTGTTACTGGCAGAAGTAAAGCTGTGGGTACCAGTCGTGAGTCGTGCTTCGGTAGCTCAGTTGGTAGAGCACTTGCCCGCGAAAGGCAAAGGTCCCGAGTTCGAGTCTCGGTCGGGCACACAGTTTTAATCTGCCAGGAAGTTTCATATCAGCGCACACTCCGTTGCAGAGTGAAAATCTCATTCTGGAAACATCCCCCAGGCTGTGGCTAAGCCATGTCTCCGCAATATCCTTTCTTTCAGGAGAGCTAGTTCTGCAAGGTTCGCAGGAGAGCTTCTGTAAAGTTTGGAAGGTAGGAGACGAGGTACTGGCAGAAGTAAAGCTGTGGGTACCGGCCGTGAGTCGTGCTTCGGTAGCTCAGATGGTAGAGCACTTGCCCGCAAAAGGCAAAGGTCCCGAGTTCGAGTCTCGGTCGGGCACACAGTTTTAATCTGCCAGGAAGATTCATATCAGCGCACACTCCGCTGCAGAGTGAAAAATCTCATTCTAGTTTGCTATAGTTTGCTAACAAAAACTCATTGCTGTCAAATCATCAGCATGGCTTAAGGCAAACTAGATCCACAACCACAGTAGTCTATGAATATTTGCACTACATTCTAAAAGCTGTAGATGAAAAGGAAATGGCCACTGGAATATTCTTGGACCTAACCAAAGCATTTGACATTTTAGATCATGGTATCCTACTATGTAAGCTGGAAAGAAAGGGAATTAGAGGTATTCCAAATGAATGGATTAGATCATATCTTACTAGCCGGCAACAAAAAAGTTCTTCTCAAAGAAGACACAATAACTGAAAATATTTCAAGAAGAACTACATACACATCAGAAGAAACTACAATCAAATAAGGTGTGCCACAAGGATCAGCATTTGGACATATCCTCTTCCTTTTGTATAGTGATGACCTGAATGACACTGTCCATGCCAAACATAAAACTTCATTTTCAGATGATACCGGTATTTTGATTACAGGGTCAGACCAAAAAGAGCTTCAATTAACTACAGATGCATCATTGCTGGAGCTAACACACTGGTTTGAAAAAAAAATAAACCTATAATTAACACTGGGAAAACGGTCATGAACTTTCATATATCCCACTATAAACAACAAAATGAACATACATTGAAAATAAACAACAAAATCGTAAAATTAGTTGATGATGTTAAGTTCCTAGGAATATATCTACAGAGTGATCTCAAGTGGAATACACACATTAAAGCTCTTACAACCAAGCTATCATCAATCTGTTACATGCCATGGATATTAAGCACAAGCTGTAATACAGAAATAGTAATACAGGCATATGACGCGCATTTTCAGTCAGCAGTCCGATATGGAATGATATTCTGGGGGAATGCACCCGGTAGTCAATCTGTTTTAAAAACCCAGAATCGAGCTATCGGAATCATCTGCAACATAAAGAGGCAAGGTTCATGTCGCTCTCTTTTTCCTACTCTAAAGGTACTGAACCTTCCATGCCTATATATATTTGAAACAATAGTCTTTGTAAGAAAATACCTAAGAACCTCAAATGTCTATCAGCTGAACAGCTCTGTGTACAATTACACAACAAGAAATGGCAATAACATTCATGTCTCATATGCCAGACCATCAGCCTACCAGAAGAGTGTCCTTCATAGAGGCACACAACTGTATAACCAACTTCCTAACAACATCAAGTTGGTAAAGCAAGATAGCTTGTCCAAAAAAAAGCTGAAGTCATATCCGATGGACCACAGTTTCTACTCCGTAAATGAATACCTCTCAGGATGAAACAGACTTTTATAATGTTAAATTAATAAACAGTTAATGGAAATTATTTGTTTATTAAAGTGTACTAGTTGTACATGTAACATTGTATTAATGAAGATATTTGTAGTCCACAGCACTGTATTGATCTTACTTGTGTGTGTGTGTGTGTGTGTGTGTGTGTGTAATTTTTAACCTTCTGTGTCATTTATTGACCTGTCCTATATTTGTACAAGATGTCACAGGATCAAAACTAAATAAATAAATAAATAAAACATGCAGTTGTTAGTTCTTTCACAGGAAGGAGAGAGGGCCACAGCAGGGAAGATCAAAAAGAAAGGGAAGGCCTCTGAGACACCCTGGATGAGAGGACGAGGGTGTAAGAGGATGTGAGTGAGTGTGGGGATGGGGAGCATCAGAGAGAGTGCGAGGTCCGAGATGGTATGCTGGTAAGCACCATCAGCAGCTTTGACGCAGAGAGTTTAAGGACAGAGTGAGATGTAAAGACATGTTTAGGGGATCTTCATTCATCCTCCCTCTGTCCTACTGTCATGCACCCTTCCTTACCTGTATAATTGTTTTTCATTTTATTTGCTCTCATTTTGTGAAGAATGTACACCTGATAATTTCACAAAATGGCTAATTTTTTATTTGTGCTCTATATTGATAAATTTTATTATTCAGTGGTCATTTCTTAATTAATACTGACAGTCTTTTAGTTTACCTGGAAACAGGTTAGTTAAAAAATGATAGTCACTATTTTTGATCGCCAAAAAAAATGCCAGGCTGACAATTTTAGTGAGCAAAGACCAGTTGGTTTCAAAACTGATGTGGCTCATTGAAAGCCCTCATTATCCTCTTTTCAATAAAATTTTTTTTTCAAAAACTTCTGATTTAAAAAGTTACTGCTACTGAAAAAGTTTGTGTATCAGATAGCTCAAATCTTAAATAATGGCAATTTCCACAATTCTTTATATTAGTCTTGTAGTTTTCCTAGTTACAAAAATACTAACTTCCATGCAAATAAGTTGTCAGTTTGCTAATTATTTGATCTGATCACTTGCATTTTTTTGGGAATGTTTGGCAGGCTTGTGAATCATTGCAGAAGCAGAAATCATTTACACAAAAGAGTAACAATAATTTTGTCCTTTTTCTTGTAATAGGAGTCACAGTTAAATGGACTACTCTTTTGCTTATTATACTTTTTTACTCTCTTCTTCTGCTTTCTTCTATGTTAATAATAATAAAATAAGAACCAATTTCGATTTTTAATCCTAAGCATGTCTAATAAGTAGGTGTACACGGCAGTCTGCGATAAGCTGCCAAAATGTAAACTTAGTGTTATAAGACTGCAATGCCAATGTACCCAAGTCGCTACCAGTCACTTGGAGGATAACTTACGTTATGCCAATGTTGCACAGTCAGTTTTGAGTTAAAGTATATACAACCAGTTCACCAAATATGCAACGTGAACAACTGTTATGTACAGTGACTAACTATTAGGCTGGCGCATAAGTCTGTAGCACTTTTCCATTAGTTTAATAAACACAACAGAGAACTGAGTCATCAATATTATGTCCACAACAATCCGCCAATGCTTTGGTAAATGTTTTATTTGGCTGTGGAAATCAGGTGCTCTTGAGGCAAAAATCTCGTCGAGCCACATTCCGAGCACATTTTCATCTGCAAAGGAAGTTCTTTGAAGGTTGTTCGATAGAGAGTGAAAAAGATGAAAATCTGAGGGTGCATGATCAGGTGATAAAGATGGGTGTGGAGTGACTTCTCAACCCTACTCCTGTACAGCGCTTCTTGTCAGTCCAGCAGAACGCGGGCGGGTGTTTTCGTGGAGCAACATCACTTCACACGGTCTTCCTGTTGTGGACAATAAATGTCACCAGTGATGGTTACACCTCGGAAAATCAAATTGTAGCAGGCCTATACCACACCGCTGCTGTTCTGACAGACGCATAACATTATCTTTTGCAGACACAAGCAGGTCTTTGGACAGAAAGTTGCTGCTTTGTTTGGGTTCAACCATTCCATTCTTTAACTTACGTAAGCATAAGGGTGCCATTTCTCATCGCCAGTAATGATACCCAGTATGTTCACGAGCCAGTTGATGACGAGCAAGCAGAGATGCACATGTGGCCACCTGCTGATTTCTGTGATTTTCGCTTAGAGCATGTGGTACCCATAGACCAGTTTTTGAGCCTTTCTCACTGCATGCAAATGTCGTACAATTCGGAATGACCGCTGTTCACATTTTCCAGTTCTCGAGTACGCTGACGTGGATCATCCAGCCCCAAAGGTAGTCCTGAATGTAGAGAGCGACTAATGTAAAAACAATCCTCCTTAAAATGAGAAAACAATTTTTTTGCCATGTTCTGTCCAATGGCACTATTCACTTACGTCGTGCAAATGTCTCTGGCTTTCTCCATTGCTCTCACCCCTCTATCTAACACAAACAGAAGAATATGTTGAAACTGTTACGATTTCCCCACTTGACACACCATTTTTTAGCGTCCACAGCTGCACTCGCTATCTCCAGATATCAAAATGACAATATATAAACTCAAATAGCAACAGTGAACTACAAATAAAACTATAACAAACGATAAGTAAACCCATAGAGAATGAAATACCAACATGCAAAACAAAAATGCTATTGACTTATGCATCAACATGATAATTAAAACTGACTTCAAGGTAATCGTCAGTCTGAACTAGGTAATGAACGGGTACAATAAATGCATTTGTAGTTTCCGCGAAGTACTGACTTATGATAAATTAACTACCTACATTCTTGATTAAGAAGCACCATCGATATATTACTAATGTTAATAAATGTGAAAACACTGCAATTTATGTTATTCAGTGTTGTGTTCATGATTTAAAAAACTTGTCACTAATCCAAATAATAACAGGAAGACAAAAACACCGAAATGAAGCATCACTATTACCAAGGTAAAACCTAGGTGAGTAACCTTACTCCTATTCCATCCCTCTCTCCACCCCAAGGGAGGAACTGGCAGTTCGAAAAGCTCGGCCTCTGCTGCCACTTTCACTTTTACACGTGTGTCTGTCAGCGGTTCTTTACGTTTTGTCTCCTGAAAGTGCTCCTCTTATCTTCAAAGATATCTTAATCTTGTCTTCAAACATGTCTTAATCTTACTACAGATGAATCCCACAACAATACATGCTTCTACGGTCTTGCATTTGTCTTGTAGCCATTCCTGCTCAGTCATTTTGCACTTTTTATTAGTTTCCTTCATAGACATCTATATTCCATTTTTCTGCTTCATTTGCTGCTTATCTATATTTTCTCCTTTCGTCAATTACATTCAATATCTTCAATGTTACTGAAGGATATCTACTAGGCCTTTTATCTACTTGGTTATCTGCTGCCTTTAATATTTCAGCCCTCATAGGTACCCATTCATCTTCTATTATAACATTTTCCTCTGTTTCAGGCAATTTTTGTCTTGCAGTGCTTCTGGAAACTCTCAACAACTTCTGCTTCTTTCAATTTACACTGGTGCTATCTTCATAATTTCATCATCGTAGCCACTTTTTATGTAACAGTCATACACAAAACATGACAACTCCTAATACAGATGCCACATGAAACACTCCAGTGTTGGACATTTCCTGCACATTACAAACTTACAGTCGGCATAAATAAAAGAAATAGTGTGCACTTCAGCTTAAACAGGGACCATACTCCCCGACACCAAGCGGAGATGTAGCCTGTATAATATACAATATTTTTAGGGAGAAATACTGGTTGTCAGTTAACATGGGCCGGACACACAATTATACTACCAAAAAAGAATATCATCAGCACGTCATGCTCTCAAGAGTTCTACCAGCATGTAACAGCCAATGACTTGTGGTAAATACATACGTACACTTAGTTCTTAACCATGGGATCTTTTCTCGGGGTCAAAGGCACGAAATACGGGCATAATTTTAAACTGCAGAAAATTACTGTAAGAATAATACTGTAATTAGAGGTTGAGCTCATTGTAAAGAGCTATTTAAAAAAAATTGCATATCCTTAATCCACCAAGTGAGGTCATCTACCAATCCGTTACACAACTCAAGAAAAACATAAATAAGTAATTCACTAACAGCTCTATACAGAACCGGGGAATGAGAGGCAGTTTGGACACATATTCGACAGGGAAAAGTAAACAAAAATCTCAAAACAGCATTTTCTATTAGAGAATAAAACGGTATAACAAAATTTCCCAAAGAGATAACAAGACTGCTTACACACATGTATTTATACAGGAAGCTGAAACATGCTTCATAAATATTGTGTACTATCGATTCCTGCCTCGGGCATGGATGTGTGTGATGTCCTTAGGTTAGTTAGGTTTAAGTAGTTCTACGTTCTAGGGGACTGATGACCTCAGATGTTAAGTCCCATAGTGCCCAGAGCCATTTGAACCATTTGCTAACAGTATTACATATGAACCGAAAGGAGAATGTGGAGGTATGCACAAGGACACAGTAGTATGTCTCTGGTCGTGGCATCAGTGTTATGGACAGACCGAAGTTTGTGCAAAAAGCACAGTATCACATTCGTGGTTCTGGATTAACTGGCAGGTACGGATAGTGAGTACTGTTTTCTTACATCATTTCAGGTAAATAAATTGCCTTGGGTGGTATCGTCACGTAGAAAAAGGTGTAATTAAATGAATGACGAACACTAACTTCACTTAATGAAGGATTATTCAGCACCTGCACATACAAGAGCACAGAGCGAACTGCCTCCAGCCAGAACACATAGGGTATACATACAGTTACCGTTAAGAATGAGTGCGGCACAAATTCCACAGATTGAAAGACTTATAGGTCGCGAAAACTATGCAACCTGGAAGTTCGTAGTAGAAGCGTATTTACGTTTAGACGACCTATGGGACAATGAAATCCACAGATCAGAATTATTCAAATAAGGACAAGAAAGCAAAATCAAAATTGATATTACTGATTGATTCGGTGAATTATGTTCACGTTGAAAAAGCTGCTACAGCGAAAGAAGTCTGGGACAATTTAACGAAGTGCATTCGAGGATGGTGGTCTTACGAGAAAAGTAGGATTATTACGCGAGTTAATTACCACTCGTCTGGACAAATGTAAGAGTGTAGACGAGTACGTTAACAAAATAATAACCACGTCGAACCGACTGAGAAACATCAGATTCGAGATCGCTGACGAATGGATAGGAACATTGCTGTTGGCAGGACTGCCCGAAAGGTATGCACCTATGATTATGGGACTTGAAAGCTCGGGTACACCAATCATAGGCGACAGTGTTAAGGTGAAAATCCTGCAGGACGTAAAGAGTGCTCCAAGCTGTTGTACATTGGAGAAGGAAGGTGCGTCTGCTCTCTACTCAAAAAACAAAAAGAAGAAACCGGTGAGGTGCTATAAATGTCAGAAGATGGGACATATTGCATCTCAGTGCAAAGAAAAAGTAAGCCCAAGGTCAGACACTCAGCAAAAGAGGCATGTTACTGATAGCCCAGAGAGAAGGACCAATAACAAAGGTAAGGCACTCTCATGTTTTTATACTTTTGGTGGGATGAGTAATCGTGATATGGAATGGATTTTAGACTTAGGTGCATCTGTGCATATTGTTAAAGATAAATCACTTCTTTATGACATCAAAGATAAGACTCATATGGGAATATCTACTGTTGATGGCAACAAGCTCCAGTGTCACCTGGCTGGGAAACTAGATCTACATGTAAGTGTAAATGGTGAATCAGATATGGTTACAGCACACAATGTTCATTATGTGAAAAATGTGGCAACTAACCTGCTGTCTGCAGGGGAAATTGTCAAGAAAGGAAATACAGCACTTTTGACATGCAGGGTGCAAGAGTAATCAGTGAAAGTGGTGAAATTATAGCTATAGCAAGTAACGAAAGGGGTATTTTTAAGTTGGATACCATTGACACTAAACATAAAAATGTTAGTGATTCGGTATATTCAGCAGAAGGTTTTTTATGGCGCCGGAGGCTTTGACATCTAAATAGAAAGAGTATGTCTATAATAAAGGATATGGTAAAGGGAATACAGAATTTTAGTGTGTCCAAGGATCCTTGTGAGACATGTATAAAGGGAAAACAAGCAAGGTTACCCTTCAAGACTAATAAGAGTAAATCCGCAGAAGTCTTACAGTTAATCCACACAGATGTATGTGGCCCGATGGAGTGTGAATCCATAGGTGGGAGCAATTATTTTCTTACGTTTATTGATGATTACTCACGATATACTCATGTTTATTTTCTTAGTTCTAAAGACCAAGTGAGAGAAATCTTTGAGGAATATTGCAATATGGTTGAAAGGTCTACGGGAAAGAAGATCAAGATCATCAGGTCTGATAATGGGAGAGAATATATTAACCAGAAATTGAAGAAACTTCTGGCAGAAAAGGGAATCAGGCATCAAACTACCATAAGGTACAGCCCATCTCAAAATGGGGTTGCTGAGAGGGCTAATAGGACCATTGTAGAGAAAGCAAGGAGCATGATGACTGACGCTGAATTATCCAAAGATTTTTGGGCAGAGGCAGTGTCAACAGCTGTATATTTGAACAATAAATCACCTATAAAAGCATTAAAGAATAGAATCCCTTATGAGATATGGATAGGAAATAAACCTGATCTAAGCAATATAAGGGTTTTTGGGTGTGATGCAATGGCACATATTCCAAAACAGCTAAGAGGAAAATGGGATCCGAAAGCTAAAAAGTATATTTTTGTAGGCTATTGTGAAAATTCAAAGGGCTACCGATTAATGGATCTATTGACTTATAAGATTGTCACAAGTAGAGACGTAATATTCTTTGAAAATAGAAAGGACTCAAAAGAGAGCAAAACCACTAAGTCAACTGCACCTAGTCCAGAAGGTGAAACCTTGTGTGAGGAAATAGAAAGTGAAGAATAGGAAGACGACAGCCAAGGACAAATGGATACAATTTATGATGACAATGAGTTAGAGGATGAAAAAAATGAAGAAAACAGTGTAAGGCGTTCTTCTCGTGTACCAAAACCGAAGGAATATCCAGATTTTGAGATGTATACAGCACAGTCTTTTAATGATGAGCCAAGAACAGCAGAAGAAGCAATGAGTGGCCCAAACTCTCAAGAATGGAAAGAAGCGATGAAGAGAGAATTAGAATCTTTATATCAGAACGAAACCTATGAATGGGTAGATATGCCAGGAGATAAGAAACCACTGCAGGCAAGATGGGTATTCAATTTGAAGAACCCTGGAAGCTCATCACCAAAATACAAAGCAAGACCTGTGGTAAAAGGATATTCACAAAAACAAGGGGTAGATTACGAAGAAACTTTTTCACCTGTAGTCAAGTATGCATCACTGAGATATCTTTCAGCCTTGGCAGTAAAACGAAATTTAATAATTCATCATATGGATGTTAAAACGGCATATTTAAATCGGAAATTGGAGGAGGAGATCTATATCATTCCACCAAGGGAAGCCATAAAAACCAGATCAGAAAGTAAAAAGATTTGGCGTTTGAGAAAAAGTATTTATGGACTTAAACAAAGTGGACATTGCTGGTATCGATGTCTACATGAAACTCTAATAAATGTGAATATGAAGCAATCCACGGCAGATCCCAGCATTTACTATAAAGGGAGAAAAGAAGAAATAATAATAATGGCGATATGGGTGGACGATTTCTTTATCCTGACTGAAAGTGAAGGCCAAATGAGAATTTTCAAGAAACAGCTGCAAACCAAGTTTAAGGTGCATGATTTGGGAGAAGTCAAACGTTATTTAGGTATGCAGATTACTAAGGATGAAGAAAGACAAGAATTGAGCATAAGTCAATCATCATACACGGAAAAAATATTAAAGAAATGTGGCATGAGTGATTGCAAACCCATAAGTACTCCAATGGAAGTAGGAGTGAAGTTAAGTGTAAATGAGACTGATGTGGAATGTGACAAGAATGTTCCTTATTTAGAAGCAGTAGGGAGTCTGTTATATTTGTCTCAAACGTCACGACCCGACATTGCTTTTGCCACCAATGCAGTGAGCAGATATTGCAGAGGCCCAAAGGAAAAGCACTGGAAAGCTGTAAAGAGGATATTCCGATACCTAAGAGGAACCTCAGACTATGAGTTAAAATACCATAGAGATGGTAACGCAATACTAGAGGGATACAGCGATTCGGACTGGGGGAGTGAATTGGGAGACAGATACTCCACCACTGGCTGCTGTTTTAAATTAATGGGGGGCCTCACGTCATGGTCCTGTCAAAAGCAAAAAACTGTTGCATTGAGCACCGTAGAGGCCGAGTATATGGCACTATCTTACACCACACAGGAAGCATTATGGCTACGAACATTAATAAGTGAAATAGAACCCAATTTAATTGAGGAACCTACAACCATCTTCTGTGACAATAAGGGAGCCATAAACCTAGCTAAAAATGATGTTACTAGTGCTAGGACAAAGCATATTGATGTACGGCACCATTTCATTCGGGACCACATAGAGCGACAGAACATTGCCGTGGACTATCTGCGCACAGAAGACATGTTAGCTGACCTTCTGACCAAACTCTTGGAAAGGGAGAAGTTTGAGAAGATTGTGGGACTATTTGGTTTATCTTGTGGAAGCAACACACAAAATATAAGTTCAAGGAGGGGTGTTGGAATTGTGTGAACAATATATTTCGTGTGTGACGGCGCAAAGTGCACTGTGTAAAATAGACCTCTTTGGCATTGTCTAACACTCTTTGTGTGTGCTAATTATTCTGTTGTGTTCGCTGTAAATTTTTTTGTTCTTGAATGTACAAATATAGTTATTAGTAAAATGTCCTTTTTTCTCCTTAATACTTATTCAGCTGCGCAAATTCCAATAGAAGCGATACCGTTCGGTCTAGAGAACCGAAGCGCTGTTGTCGGTTCGCGTCGCGCAAGCCAATCAAAAGCAAGCGGCCGCACATGCGCACTGCAGCGCGCACAGCGCCACGAACACAAAGCGGCCAGCAGACGACACAGGCGCGCTATTCTTCCAAGTACCGAAAACTGCATTCACGTTGCCATAACGCATGACGCCGCATTCCATCCAGCTGACGCGCCCGCCTTCATCGCTCTTGCCACCCCCTTAACTGTATCAGGCGCAGTATATCCATTTCCACGATTCTCAGCTGAAATGCATAGAAATTTTTACTGTTTCCCTGACCGCATGTTTCCATGCATGCATAACGATAGAGTATTTGACTGTATTCTGCAGACTGTCGTAAATGCCGCATTATGTGATCTTATTCTCATTCGCACTCATATCGCGTTTTGGATTTTACGTTTCGGAAAATGAGTTAGGAATAATGTGTAGTACCACATTGTACTAATACATCTATAAAAACACCCGAAAAATTGACTCTGAGAGTTTCAAAGAATAAGAAGATAAACAGAATGTAGTTATAACTCGTTCCTAAGATCCAAATGATTAAGTAGCTCATTTCACTATATGTCAACGATTTGGGCCTTAAAAACAAAATTGAAAAAACGCATTTTCGAGAGCTCCTGCAGTTCGTCGAAATTTATAACATGCATCACATGAATGAAAATGTTTCGTATATGGTGCTACAGTCTAAAAATATTACGGCGGAGATCTTTCATCTCTGTCTAGTTTTGTTGAGGATCCGATCGCAGATAAATACTTGTGACAAGGAAGATTATGAAAATGACTGTTGCTAGTTACATTCCCAGTAATTTAAGTTGTGCTCTTAGATTCCTGTCTAACCGCATACTCGGAAATCGCTACATATTCAGAAAAAAACGGTGAATTATTTCTGACAAGAAAAAATGTAAAGATCACTGTCGGTTGTTTCAGTCACAGCAAATTTATCTCCAGTAATTTCATATTTCGTTTTTTAAACACACAGAAATCACGGAATCATTACTGAGGAAGTGCGCTCTTACATGTAAGTAATAACGAATATTGCAGAAAAATCTTTAACTCACACGTATAACAATGTCTCAGAACGCGTTGTATATATGAAGAGGGGAAAAAAATTTTTTTTTGCACCCATCCGTGCGCGAACCCGTGTCCTTTCGTACCGCATTCCCGAGCGTTAACCACTATTTTTTTTTTTTTTTTTTTTTTTTTTTGCAATTTATTGGTCATAACATTCTACAGTCGTACATAATTTTCAACTGACATTTAAACGTAATAAAAGAAACTAAAATTAATTACAGGTTCCGTGACAATTTAGTAGAAATCCAAGTCTTACCCAGAGAGTTATTTTCGTCATTTGATCGTATGTGTTTTTCAAAGATCAAATTTTTTCTCGTTTATCCATGTTCTGAATCGCATCATCGAAAATGGAGTTCACATGACGGTTCTTCTGAGGAAGTTGACGCATGTTATCATAGTAATTGTTCATGCGTAGTAGCTTGTGATGCTGGTCGGAGATGTACGTCCAAAAATCTCGGAGATGTACGTCCAAAAATCTCCTTCGCTCCTTTCTTTACTGGACAGTAGGTAAAATACCACTGTCCCTTCAACCAGTTGACGGCATTTTTCTTCGAGGTGGGGTATAGTCCTTATTCCGGGTATAAAAGGAACGTTGGCGTTATCAAATAAAGCGGTTTTCTCTGCATAGTTGCTAGTTTTTTTCTGATTGACAAATTGATGTTCATTTGTGTCAATCAGGTTGCAAGCGGTACACAAAGGGGAATCAGCCAGATGAATAGAATGTAGTCTGGAGTTCGTTGGAAATTTCCTATTCACAAAATAATACCACAATGACCGCACTTTTGTAGGTAAATGCGGATGGTGTATATTCCTCCAGATATCATGCCAAGAGTGACCGACATATTTTTGTTTTATGATGTTCTTGGTCTGAAAGTTCATTAAGTTTTGGCATATTTTCTTGACTTCGATGACATCTTTCTAGGGTGTTCCCAGTCTAACGTAATCTACAAAGAAATGTATTCTACAAAGAAATGTTTGAGATGGTTAAGTTCATTTGGGATGTGGTGAACGTCAATTGGGGCGTCCTGGATGGCCGGTGCTATTTCATTTAACAGAAATGCGGTAACACTACTGCCTGACTGCTTCCACAGTTTATATGTTTTGCTGACGTACAATGCGCGTGCTTTATTGTACACGCCTGTTAGATTCAATACACCGTTCTCAGTTGTTACAGTCAACGTTTGGTACTTGACTTTGAAGATGTGGCCGCATCTGACGAAGTGGCCAAAAGCAGCCAAAATCCTGGTCCCTCGCATTGGCAGGGCTTGCGCCTCGTACTTTATTTTAGAGTATAAATAGATGTTAACGAGAGCCACTCTTTGTATCTCATCAAGAGTACGGAGATTGTGCTGGCGTATACAAGCACGGATGGTGTTGAGGGTTCTTCTGTAATTAATTGCGATGGTTTACTGAATATTCCTTGTATACTCCACCCCAAGACATGTCATGGTGACAGTTTCCTTTATTGGTCCACGAATGCGAACTCCAAATCCGCTTCCAATATTCATCTACTTCCATTCAGTTTCGCACCAGGTACTAGTTCATATTTCGGCATATGCCCTTGCAGATAATCCTACGGCTGTGTGTAGTGAATCCTTGGAGGTTGTGGCTCAGGCGAAAAAGTAATAGCTCTATTGCTATTGCAGAGAGTGACGTAGGCATCGGGCAGCCTTGTTGCACCGAACTTTTCATTGCAATGGGCCTACTGGACTGACCGTTTACCATACCTGTCGATGTTGACTTCTGCAGAAGATCTGTAATAATGTCGATAAAACCTTGCAGAAAGTTCATGGCATGCGGGGTGTGAAAAAGCTAAGCATGATTGACTCTATCTAACGCTTTCTCAAAGTCCAATGATACGATGGTGCAATTTATTTTACAGGCTGCGGCAATGGAAATAATATCTCTGTAGTCGCACAGTGTGTGGTAAATGGACCTGTCTTTACCTACGCTCGATTGATATGATCCAGTGACTGTGTTCAATACTTGAACACGCCAAACAACAGAAACGCAGCGCTCAATTCTCGTACGATTGCGAAGAGGAACACAGGCTGACTTCGTTGTCAAACAGTGCTGCGTAAGTCATAAATGCGTGATAGTCTGGAAGGTTTCTAATTTCAGGCTTCACATAATTGCTTTCCATTGTTACTTGAAAGTTGTAAGCACGTTTCGATAATTACTAACATCATTTTCGATTCTTTATCCAAATATCCTATTCAGTAAGCTTCTGAGACCTGTTTCCGAATGGTCCTCCCACGGATTTTACGACAATTGTACCGAGAGGTTTTGGATTTCGGTGTGGCCCTGTCGATCTGTGAGCTGTGGCTTATGTACACCCATAATTTATTTTAAACATATTTAGCGGTGTTAGCTTTGTATTTAGTGATTGCGTTACTAAAGAATCACCAGAGGACACATCCGGTTGGAAAGTGAGTTCATAATGGACTATTTTCCTTTATTAGAAGTATGGTCAGGTTAGGTTGTTACTGTGAATGATTACATAAAAAAAAAGTTTTCGGTCAATATTCTCTCAAAATACGTGTTATTTTTATGCAAATAAGAGTTTAAAGATAATTAAATATCAAGATATCGGCACTGCTTAAATATATTACATGAGTGTGAAGTGACGTTACTAGTCACTTTGTGAACTTTTCCCCACAAATGGTTTGGTTAGTAATTACCGAAACGTGTCTACAACTTTCAAGTAACAATGGAAAGCAATTATGTAAAGCCTGATATTCGAAACATTCCAAACGATCACGCTTTTGTGACTTCCGCAGCACCATTTGGCAACGAAGTCGGCCTACGATCCTCTACGCAATAGTACAAGACTAGAGCGCTTTGTTTCTGTTGTTTGGCGTGGCCAAGTGGTTAGCGCGCGGCAATGCGGTACGAAATGAAATAGGTTCGCGCGGGGATATGTGCAAAAACATTTTTTTTCCTCTTCATGTATGCAAAACGTTCTGAGACATTGTTATTCGTGAAAGTTAAGCTTTTTCTGCAATATTTGTTATTACTTACATTTAACAGCGCACTTCCTCAGTAATGATTTCGCGATTTCTGTGTGTTTATAAAACGAAATATGAAATTGCTGGAGGTGAAGTTGCTGTGAGTGAAACAACCGACAGTGATCTTTATATTTTTTTCTTGTCAGACATAATTCACCATTTTTTCGAATATGTAGCGATTAGACAGGAATCTAAGATCACAACTTAAATTACTGGGAATCTAATTAGCAACAGTCATATTCATAATCTTGTTTGTCACAAATATTTAGCTGCGATTGAATCCTCAACAATGGTAGACAGAGATGGAAGATCTCCGCTGTAATATTTTTAGCCTGTAACACCATAAACGAAACATTTTCATTCAAGAGATGCATGTTATAATCTTCGACGAACTGCGGGAGCTCTCGAAAATGCGTTTTTTTCAATTTTGTTTTTAAAACCCAAATCATTGACGTATCATATACGGAAGTGGGGTACTTAATCATTTGAATCTCTAGGAGCGAGTTATACCCACATTCTGTTTATCTTCTTATTTTTTGAAATTCTCAGAGTCAATTTTTCGGGTGTTTTCATAGATGTATTAGTACAATGTGGTACTACACACTATTCCTAACTCACTTTCCGAAACGTAAAATCCAAAACACGATGTCAGTGTGAATCAGAATAAGATGACATAATGGTGCATTTACAACAGTCAAATACACTATCGTTATTATGCATGCATGGAAACATGCGGTCAGGGAAACTGTAAAAATTTCTATGCATTTCAGCTGAGAATCATGGAAATGGATAAACTGCGCCCGACACTGTTAAGGAGGAGGCAAGAGCGATGAAGGCGGGCACTCAGCTCGATGGACTGTGTCTGCAGCTCGTGGTCTCGTTCTCACTTCCTGAGCACAGGATACCGGGTTCGATTTCCGATGGTGTCAGGGATTTTCACCTGCCTCGAGATGACTAGATGTTTGTGATGTCCCCATAATTTTATCATCATTCATGAAAGTGGCGAGATTGGACTGAGCAAAGGTTGCTGATAACTGCGCAGTTAAGCACCCCACAAACCAATCATCATCATCATCATCATCGATGGAATGCGTTATGGCAACGTAAACGCAATTTTCGGTACTTGGAAGAATAGCGCTCCTGTGTCATCTGCTAGCCGCTTTGTGTTCGTGGCGCTGTACGCGCTGCAGTGCGCATGCACAGATCTGCAGCTGCTTGCTTTTGATTGGCTTGCACGACACGAACCGACAACAGCGCTTCGGTTCTCTAGACCCAAACGGTATCGCTTCTGAAATGCATACTGAATAAGGCAGGGGCTCTAATCGAGTACTAGACCGTTCGGTGCTCTTGAGTACCGAAACGATCGGCACAATGGCGGAAAGATACAGCATAGGCACCCTGGCCGGTGTAGTCGTCGTCCATGTCATCACGTAACGGAAACACAGTGTACATCGTCGTCGTCGCCTCACGCCAATGCACCACGAAAAATGGCCCTAATACTGTGGTGTCTTGTTTGGCGGTGTTGTAGGCAAATATCACGAAAGGTAGCACCTCATCCCAGTTGCTCTGCTCAACACTGCTGAACATTGATAGCATGTCGGCCAAGGTCTTATTAAGGCATTCAGTAAGCCTGTTAGTATACAGATGGTAGGCAGTCGTCTTGTGATGAGTAATTCTGCACCGACAGTTTGTCTGTGTCCCAAGGTTCGATTGAAAAACTTTCCCTCGATCCGTAATTAACGACCTTGGGGCACCGTGTTTTAATACAATGCCTTCTACAATGAATATGGCTACCTCGAATGCTTCGGCTGTTTTCACAGCTTTTGTAATGGCATAGCATGTCAGATAATCAGTGCAAACAATAATCCATCTATTGCCACTAGCAGACGTTGGAAATCGCCCGAGGAGGTCAATCCCAACGCTCTGGAATGGCGTTTCGGCTGGTGGAATTGGTATGATCCGGCCGGGTGGTTTCTGAGGAACTGCCTTTCTCCTCTGGCACTCTCGACAGTGCGACACATAGTGGCGGACACTCCTAAATAAATCTGACCAGAAAAATGTTTTGCGGATTCTATCGTATGTCTTAATAAATCCTAAATGTCTAGCCTCAGGTGTGTCATGGAATTTCTGTAGAACATCTAAGCGCATGTGCTTAGGAATCACTGGTAGCCATCTCTTTCCAAACGGATCAAAGTTTTTCTTGCAAAGTAATCCATTAACTACCTTAAATTGTCCTCTCAGTTCCTCTGACCGATTTAAGGCAAGCATAATTTGAGATATCTTGGCGTCCTTCTTCTGCTCAGCTGAGAGATCCTGGAGTGCAGCGAGACAGTCACTATCTTCATCAAAGTCTTGATGGTCTTGCACAGGGTTCCCTGAGAGACAGTGGGCAACTTGGTGTTTTCTTCCACTCTTGTACACTATGGTAATGTCATACTCTTGAAGACGTAGTGCCTACCTGGCGAGTCATCCTGTTGGATCCTTGAGACCTGTCAACCAACAAAGTGAATGATGGTCTGTAACAATTGTGAATGGCCTTCCATAGAGATACAGTCGAAATTTGAACATGGTCCAGACCACAGCAAGACATTCTCTTTCTATAGTTGAGTAGTTTCTCTCGGCTTTTGTAAGTGTCCTAGAAGCATAGGCTATAACCTTCCTTTTTCCATCCGAAATTTGCACCAGAACAGCACTGATACCCACATCCACTGGCATCTGTGTGAAGTTCTGTAGGTGCTCTCTCACCATACAGATCAAGCAGAGGGCCAGTCGTCAGAGCTTTTTGCAGCACATCAAAAGAATCTTGTTGAGCACTACCCCAGATAAATTTAGCATCGGCTTTTAACAACTCTTGGAGTGGCCTGGCTTTGATACAAAAGTCTTTGATAAAACGATGGTAATAAAAACATAATCCGAGGAAGCTTCTCACATCTCTAATACTTTTAGGAATAGGTAATTCAGTTATAGATCACACCTTTTCTGGGTCTGGCCGCACACCTTCTTGACACAAGGTGTCCTCAAGTATATTGATTTCTTTTGCTCCAAAGAGACACTTTCTTGGATTAAGTTTCAGTCCACCTTGTTGGAGACAAGAACGGCCCTCAGTCTTTTTATGTGACCATCAAATATCTCTGGGAACCCTATAGAAGATTATCCATCATCCGTTCAAAAGTTGCTGGTGCATTACACAAACCAAACCGCATGACCTTAAACTCATACAGGCTCTCAGAGGTGATGAATGCAGTTTTCTCACGATCAGCCTCATCTGCTTCGATTTGCCAGTATTCCGAGTACATGTTCATGGTTGAGAAAAACTTAGCCCTCTTCAGACAATCTAGTGTGTCGTCAATTCGTGGAAGAGGGTAAACGTCCTTTTTAGTATCTTATTAAGTTTCCTGTAATCAACACAAAAGTGCCAATTGCTATCCTTCTTTCTGATGAGAAACACTGGTGACGACCATGAGCTCTGCGAAGGCTGAATGATGTCATTCTTCATCATTTTCTTTACCTCGTCGTGAATTATTCGAAGTTCCGTTTCTCTCTGGCTTATTGGCTGATGGTCTCCAGTGCTAATCCGGTGCTTCACAGTCGATTTGTTTAATTTACTCTTCACCTGTGGATTGAAGCATCGGAGAACTCTTGAAGAATAGCAAGTAGCTTCTTCTGTTGTCCCTTAGTGAGATCTGGTGATAGCCGAGCTAGAAGATCTTGTCTCTTAGTGGTACCGCTAATTTCGCCCACACACTGCATGGGAGATTTCTATGACGCTCAGCTGTTCTGCAATTAACGGCTCGGCGTTTGCTACGCACATGCATCTTGGAAGGATCTGCGGTTCTCGGAGACAGTTAACTATTCACAATTCACCGAATCCGTTCCTAAACGAGACGACAGAGCCTGGGATGACCAAGTTATTCTTCAGTGGTATGCTTCTCTTACATTCCACTACAAGACCCGTGGGTTGGTGCACGGCATGACACATGACAGTTACCTTTCTAGCGCTGACTGCAGGAATGATCACTTCTTCCAGCACACATAGTCTCCACACACTCGGATGCGCATCTTCCTGTCCATAATACCTTATCTCGTCTAGCATAATCCTAGAGCGACGACAATCTATAATTGCCTGAGAAGCTTTCAAAAAGTCCCGTTGGAGAATGACGTCATGATTACACTCTTGTGAGACGATGAATTCTAAGGGCTGTGTATGGCTACTTATACCCACATGAATGATACATCTTCCTGTAGGTTTTCATATTTCCTATTACCCACCTTCAGCATAGATGTTTTGTTGTCGACGAATACGGTTTTCTGCAACTGGTGATGGTACTTTTCCGACATGACTGAATATGATGCTCCAGAGTCCACAAGAGCTTGGGCTGGTCGGCCATGCATGCGAATATCGAAGTAGTTTCCTATCATTTCCTGTCATCGATGGCGGAGGATTGCTCCAAAGAAGGTCGCACCCTTTAGTTTTCCAGGTTGCGGCGGCTGGGTGATCGGCTGGAGCTTCCAAACGGCGATGGAGACCTTGATCGGCGTGTTGGGGAGCGTCCTCTCCAGCGGCTGGCTTGCGGTGATGGTGACCTACGTCGTCCTGCACCCACATCTCCTTCTTCACCTTCGTCGTCCCGTAGTTGGCGTCGGCTAAGATCGGTCTGCTGCCTTCTGGCGCGGGCGTCATCAAATATCCGCCGCCTTTCTCGACAATAGCGCAGCGCACCACATGTCCCGGTCGTCCGCAGTGGAAACATACTGGTTGGGTATCCTAGGTCCTCCAGACGTCACTCTTCTTGGTGCCCAAACAGGTTCCTCATGCACCATTCTAGGAACGTAGCTTTGCCTGGGTCTTGACTTTGTCACCGTTTAAAATGGAAATGAAGGACGAGAGGTTGGGTTCTCTTGAAGCGTCTCGGTATTTTTGCACACCGTGCAATCCAAGTGTCTTCTGAACTTCCTCTCTCACTATCTGACGAAGAACACTTTTGAAATCAGTTTCTTCCTCCATCACGGACACCGATACGACGTTGGGAAGTCGTTCGAACTTCTTGCATGTAATTCTTTTTTGATGCATTGTCTCGATACACTGGCACAATTTTATGAAGTCGTCTGCTGTCGAAACCTCCTTCAGGAGTAGGGCTTGATACATGTCCTCAGCAACACCCTTCATGTGCAACTGTATCTCCCTCCTCCATTCTAGGATCCACTATTTTACACAGCCCCGAGACGTACTGAATTTAGGATGCTGTCGTTTCTCCTGGACGTTGTGCCCGGCATTTTAATTTATATTCAGCCTTGCACATCTGTCGTTGTGTGTCGCCGAAATACTTGCGCAGTTCCACCTGGAATACTTCCCAGATTGTGAACTTCTCCGCGTTGTTCTCATATCATTGCTTGGCAGTGCCCTCCAAGTAGAAAAATACGTTAGCCAAACACACAGTGTCATCCCATTTATTAAATTTGGCTATACGCTCGTGGTGTACCTTCAGCTACTTGTTTGGATCTTGGTCATCGTCACCAGAGAACCCGGAAGGATGTCTCATGTGGTGGCACACAGTTGCTGTCATAGTGACGTTTTCTTCTTCTTCTGTCTCCGATGGATTGCTATCTGTTGAATATGGCTCGAAGTCGGGTTTCTCGCCACGTAGAGGGCGGCTCTGTCGTGGCCCGATGGCAGCCACTGTGTCGTCGATAATGTGCACTATCACAAGTTCCAAATCCCGGCGCCTCCACCAGAATAATGTCACGTGGAGGAAGGTGTAAGTAGATGAATGACGAACACTAACTTCAGTTAACCAAGGTTTATTCAGTACTTGCACATACAAGAGCGGGGAGCGAACTGCCTCCGGCCCGAACACGTAGGGTATATGTACAGTTTTAGAACATTCCTGTACAATGATTCTTGGCATTTGTGGATACTTCTAGAATGTTCTCTAACCGAATATAGAAACTAAAATTTTACAGTTAAGGTGAGTTTTGAACTTACGACCACTACGTGCAACAGTCTAGTATCATAACCACTACACTACAGGGACTGTGCTTCTCAGCTTCTTATGCGACAGTATAATGAATACATAAAACAAATGGAAGTGGTTTCTTCAGAATAAAAAATTAGGAGAAGAAAGGAGGGCTGCCAATACACATATAAGACTAATTCTAACATTTGGAAGTATCAATTTCCTCGTAATAGGAAAAAGAGGCAATTCACGGGGGAGATAGTGGGGGGGGGGGGCGGGGGAAGGGGGGGGGAGAGAGGGGGAGGAAAGAGAGAGAGAGAAGGAAGGGAGGGGGCAAAGGTGACGCTAAAAAAAGGCGCGAAAAGGAAGAACGGGTAAAAGGGAAAATAAGAGGAGCCAGGTGAAAAAAATGAAAAATAAGAGAAATAGAGCAGAGTTGCGTAACTAACGAAATACGTAAATAATAAGAAATATGAGAAAAATACAAATAAATAAATGAGGGAAAGGGTGTGTAGTGGAATTTAAGCCCAGGAGGGTTCCTGTCTCTGGAGTTAAGGAAAATAGTACTGGGTGGGAGGATTCACTTGCAGTGGCAGCCCTCTGAATGCGCATCAGCTGTGTTTTCCTGAGACAGATCATTCTGCCAGTATAGTGGTGGTCATTCTTATACAAAAGAGTCCAGAGAAAACATGTTTGTGGGTGAATGAAATACGTCGTTTCCCTTTGATGGTGTAGGATTTGTGAGCGGTAGAGCCCCTGTAAGTAGTTGTGGGAGAGCAGAAGTGGTGCAGGCTCCCCAGCACTGTCAATTGCGCGGTATGAACCTCGGTGTAGAGTGGACAGAAAATGTGGACACCTGTTTACTATGTTCTTTTTCACTTTATCTCCAAATATTACACTTTGGGAAATACGTTCCTAAGAAATATTCAAAGTCCCGTAGAAGATTATCTGCATGATCTACAAAGTCAATTCCTGAGCTGCCTGCTATTCAAATGTGATTCCAGAATCAGTTTACATATTCTCCTTCACATGAAATGTATTCAAACAGGACTGCAACACTCGATCAGTGAACAGTGGATACAAAATTTGTGTTTCTCTAACTACTGCACAGAAATGTGTGCACTATTCCGAAGGTTACATTCTTGACAGACAACTTGGAAAGTGGTAAGTTCCATATTTTCAAATTTCCCTGGTGGCATACTCCCTCCACTCCAAACAGGACACTTTTGCAGCGTTTCAGAGCCTTTCACTGCAATGTGACACACAGTGTCAGAATAAATGTGCAGCTTTAATTTTAATTTTAGATTTCAATTTTTTTAAAGATTCTGTTAATTGTATATTGACTTCTTTCTATGATTAATTTGGCTCCTACAGATATCTGTCTCCTTCTCTTGTTTTTAAATATCCTAGATAAAAGAAATGTATGACTAGGGCCTCCCGTCGGGTAGACCGTTCGCCAGGCGCAAGTCTTTCGATCTGACGCCACTTCGACGACTTGCGCGTAGATGGGGATGAAATGATGATGATTAGGACAACACAACACCCAGTCCCTGAGCGGGATTCGAAACCGGGCTCTTGGGATTGACATTCTGTCACGCCGACCACTCAGCTATCGGGGCCAGACAATATCCTAGATGCTCATAAAGAACAGAATTGTGTACTTTCTAATAAACTTTTACCTTTTTCTCAGTAGCTAATATTCAGGCACACAGTTCATTCAGTCAAAGAGAATAATTTTACTTAATGGATCAAGTTTTATAACAAGGTCGTCTAGCGAGCACAAAGCATTGATTTAATTACACAGGGTGTACACGTGGACAAGGAAAAAAAACTTCCAGGACTTTCCACTTAAAAAAAAAACTTTTCCCGAGGTGAACGTATACTTTTTCCGTGATAACTGACTGTATACTTTCCCTCGGAACTTTACGTGGTTAAGGTTTTATACACTGGTGTAGAACTTCTTCCTGTCACTGTAGAGAAAGAAACACAGAAAGAAAAGACAAAATCTCATTTAGCAAAGACCTTTGATGTGCAGCTAAATGTACGCTGCATATTCTCGTATTACGAAAGTATAAATTCGAATTTCACCAAACACAGCGCAAGTTAAGGATTCAATTAATACACGTAGTGTAGGTACAAGAAAAGCTAAGCTTGAAGATTAATAAATTGCAAGGAAAGCTAAGCTTTCACATGTGATACTGGTCTTCTCCTTTGCGTGTGTGACACTTTATGAACCATCACACAAATGTGCCAGTAAAATTTTAAGTAATGACGTTAATGTCTGGTCTTCCGGGCACTAAATTCTTCTAAGGCTGCGGTCACAGTGGCACCGATATCGGTGGATTTTGCCAACGACCGACATTGGCCGAAGACTACCGATCCTGTCAAATCAGTACGCCCCTACATGCGCGGTCACAATGTAGCCGACCTCATCGTCCGAACGTACATATTTCGGATGACAATCGGCGAAATTTCTTCTTTTTTTCCCCTGCCATAATGGCCGACCCAACAAGACACGGCTCGAAACATGAACTAAACCGGTAAGTTTAGTCAAAAGCGTTCGTGGCATGTCATAATTGGGAGTTCGGGATCTTTTGGACTGAAATCGCATGTTTATTAGGAAACGCTAGCGACAGCCCCGGACATTTGCACAAGCCCCGCCCATTTACGCCCCTCCACGCCTACCCCCGCCACACCAACCAAGAGCGCATCAATATCTTTGGTAGTCCTCGTCGCTGTCGTGTTTTTGTTCGTCCTCTTTTGTTTTACCGCGGTTGTTCATGCTAGCAGTGTTGTGCTATTAGTACTTCTTAGCAGTTTGTGTAATACTGTCAAAATGAAACATAGATATGCACTCTCAATAAAGTTAGCAAACACAAGGTACCTAATCTTGACTGTTGTGGCCAACTGCTGTCAAAACTGATATCTAACAGACATTGAAGTACGATAAGATGTGTTGGAATGACACTGACGAAATTATGTACATATGTTTAACAATAGGCAGCTCTAAAGCTCTCAAACACTGAAGAAGAACTCAAAGTAATCTCGTGTCTGCTATAAGCAAGCAGTCATAAGAGTTCACAAGTAAAAATTCACCCATTACACAGGCAAATATTAATGAAGAACGTCACTGTATAAATATCTGACTGCTTGCATTACGCATTTCTACATTATCCCACTCTCATATTCTTTAGTCTTAATGAGGTAATCCGAAACAAACCAAGACATCGACTTTGCCTTGTTTATGCACAACATTGACTTTAGACAATCGAGATAAGGGACAGCATCCTTGGCGATACTACCAATTAATATTTCCGAGCAGAATTTCTTACACTACGCCAGGTGACGGAAATTTGCACTCACTGCAGTTAAAATATATCAGATGTTTTGAAATAGTGCAGATGAAAGCTCTTGAAATAAAGAAGACAGTGTGGATACCATTTTCATTTTTCATTCTTATTGATGATTTTTCAACTCGCATATTCAATGAACATATTTCTAATTCTTTTCACAATGGTACCGGAAAAACTGTATTTCGTACTAACTACTGATTTTCTCCCTTGTTATGACTGGCATATCTGTGATACGAACAACTTTGATGTTGGAACATGCAGCAGACCATGAGCGGAGCTCAGGATATGGATTGGTGTGGAGGGGGGTGATTGGACGGGACTTGTGCACCGTCCGGGGCTCTCGCTAACATTACGTTGTTTATTGAAGCCGCGAGTGGGCAGAATCTGTATCAGAAATTTTATGTGTGGATTATAACCTGGTTAAGGGGCTCCGGAAAGGCTCAAAATCATGAAAAGTTCAATTTTTACTTTTTTGCGTTTTCTGAATCTGCAGACGGTTACCTTTTAATAGATAAATAATTTATTCAATTCCGAAGACTACAACTATTTTTAATTTTTTTTAAATGTGTTCTACATGGGCGTGACCCACTGTGGCGCTGTTAAACTGCTGTCAAATGGTGTTATTATTAACGTCCGTGTTCATCAGTTACATTTTAGTGATGTGAGATAAAGTATGTGTTGTGGCTAACCTGTGATGGTTCAATATATATCGCTGGTGTGATTGTCGATTGTTTCATGTTTATTTACTCTATCGTTATCTCGAAAATATTCGTAATTAATACTGTTTCTTGAGTCTCTGTTATGTTGAAGTATAATAATGAGTAAAAGTAAAGCTGTTAGAAATCCTCTGAAGGCTTTTAAGAAAAGGAGAAATGTTGGAAAGCCAACGGTATGTGTTATTACTGTAAATAATAAAGACGATAACCAAGTGAGTGAACCTAACCTCTCAAGTACACCTGCCCATAGCAGTCAAAGTGGGAAAGAAAATACTTCACAGAAGAAGCTTGGTTCAATGAATGAAAACTATGAATGTTTTATGGGCGAATCGGATGTGAATGAAATATTTGATATGTCGGTTTTCAAAGGAATTTTTTCAAACTGTTCCGGCGGCTATCTGATTTGGTGAAGACTGCCAGTCTCGCTAGCGGGATGAAAGCAGAGCTCACCATCTGCAGCATCGTCGACAGGACTGACTGCGGACCTTTGGTACAGAGCCGAGTGGAGGGTCTGAATCAGAGGCTGAGACGGTTCTGCGACCGTGTGGGCTGCAGATTCCTCGACTTGCGCCATAGGGTGGTGGGGTTTCGGGTTCCGCTGGATAGGTCAGGAGTCCACTACACGCAACATGCGGCTACACGGGTAGCAGGGGTTGTGTGGCGTGGGCTGGGCGGTTTTTTAGGTTAGATGGCCTTGGGCAAGTACAGAAAGGTTAACAGCCTCAACGGGTGCGGGGCAAAGTCAGGACATGCGGGGACCAAGCAGCAATCGGTATTGTAATTGTCAACTGTCGAAGCTGCGTTGGTAAAGTACCGGAACTTCAAGCGCTGATAGAAAGCACCGAAGCTGAAATCGTTATAGGTACAGAAAGCTGGCTTAAGCCAGAAATAAATTCTGCCGAAATTTTTACAAAGGTGTTTAGAAAGGATAGATTGCATGCAACCGGTGGTGGAGTGTTCGTCGCTGTTAGTAGTAGTTTATCCTGTAGTGAGGTAGAAGTGGATAGTTCCTGTGAATTATTATGGGTGGAGGTTACACTAAACAACCGAACTAGGTTAATAATTGGCTCCTTTTACCGGCCTCCCGACTCAGCAGCATTAGTGGCAGAACAACTGAGAGAAAATTTGGAATACATTTCACATAAATTTTCTCAGCATGTTATAGTCTTAGGTGGAGATTTCAATTTACCAGATATAGACTGGGACACTCAGATGTTTAGGACGGGTGGTAGGGACAGAGCATCGAGTGACATTATACTGAGTGCACTATCCGAAAATTACCTCGAGCAATTAAACAGAGAACCGACTCGTGGAGATAACATCTTGGACCTACTGATAACAAACAGACCCGAACTTTTCGACTCTGTATGTACAGAACAGGGAATCAGTGATCATAAGGCCGTTGCAGCATCCCTGAATATGGAAGTTAATAGGAATATAAAAAAAGGGAGGAAGGTTTATCTGTTTAGCAAGAGTAATAGAAGGCAGATTTCAGACTACCGAACAGATCAAAACGAAAATTTCTGTTCCGACACTGACAATGTTGAGTGTTTATGGAAAAAGTTCCAGGCAATCGTAAAATGCGTTTTAGACAGGTACGTGCCGAGTAAAACTGTGAGGGACGGGAAAAACCCACCGTGGTTCAACAACAAAGTTAGGAAACTACTGCGAAAGCAAAGAGAGCTCCACTCCAAGTTTAAACGCAGCCAAAACCTCTCAGACAAACAGAAGCTAAACGATGTCAAAGTTAGCGTAAGGAGGGCTATGCGTGAAGCGTTCATTGAATTCGAAAGTGAAATTCTATGTACCGACTTGACAGAAAATCCTAGGAAGTTCTGGTCTTACGTTAAATCAGTAAGTGGCTCGAAACAGCATATCCAGACACTACGGGATGATGATGGCATTGAAACAGAGGATGACACGCGTAAAGCTGAAATACTAAACACCTTTTTCCAAAGCTGTTTCACAGAGGAAGACCGCACTGCAGTTGCTTCTCTAAATCCTCGCACAAACGAAAAAATGGCTGACATCGAAATAAGTGTCCAAGGAATAGAAAAGCAACTGGAATCACTCAATAGAGGAAAGTCCACTGGACCTGACGGGATACCAATTCGATTCTACACAGAGTACGCGAAAGAACTTGCCCCCCTTCTAACAGCCGTGTACCGCAAGTCTTTAGAGGAACGGAGGGTTCCAAATGATTGGAAAAGAGCACAGATAGTCCCAGTCTTCAAGAAGGGTCGTCGAGCAGATGCGCAAAACTATAGACCTATATCTCTTACGTCGATCTCTTGTAGAATTTTAGAACATGTTTTTTGCTCGCGTATCATGTCATTTCTGGAAACCCAGAATCTACTATGTAGGAATCAACATGGATTCCTGAAACAGCGATCGTGTGAGACCCAACTCGCCTTATTTGTTCATGAGACCCAGAAAATATTAGATACAGGCTCCCAGGTAGATGCTATTTTTCTTGACTTCCGGAAGGCGTTCGATACAGTTCCGCACTGTCGCCTGATAAACAAAGTAAGAGCCTACGGAATATCAGACCAGCTGTGTGGCTGGATTGAAGAGTTTTTAGCAAACAGAACACAGCATGTTGTCATCAATGGAGAGACGTCTACAGACGTTAAAGTAACCTCTGGCGTGCCACAGGGGAGTGTTATGGGACCATTGCTTTTCACAATATATATAAATGACTTAGTAGATAGTGTCGGAAGTTCCATGCGGCTTTTCGCGGATGATGCTGTAGTATACAGAGAAGTTGCAGCATTAGAAAATTGTAGCGAAATGCAGGAAGATCTGCAGCGGATAGGCACTTGGTAGAGGGAGTGGCAACTGACCCTTGACATAGACAAATGTAATGTATTGCGAATACATAGAAAGAAGGATCCTTTATTGTATGATTATATGATAGCGGAACAAACACTGGTAGCAGTTATTTCTGTAAAATACCTGGGAGTATGCGTGCGGAACGATTTGAAGTGGAATGATCATATAAAATTAATTGTTGGTAAGGCGGGTACCAGGTTGAGATTCATTGGGAGAGTGCTTAGAAAATGTAGTCCATCAACAAAGGAGGTGGCTTACAAAACACTCGTTCGACCTATACTTGAGTATTGCTCATCAGTGTGGGATCCGTACCAGATCGGTCTGACGGAGGAGATAGAGAAGATCCAAAGAAGAGCGGCGCGTTTCGTCACAGGGTTATTTGGTAACCGTGATAGCGTTACGGAGATGTTTAATAAACTCAAGTGGCAGACTCTGCAAGAGAGGCGCTCTGCATCGCGGTGTAGCTTGCTCGCCAGGTTTCGAGAGGGTGCGTTTCTGGATGAGGTATCGAATATATTGCTTCCCCCTACTTATACCTCCCGAGGAGATCACGAATGTAAAATTAGAGAGATTAGAGTGCGCACGGAGGCTTTCAGACAGTCGTTCTTCCCGCGAACCATACGCGACTGGAACAGGAAAGGGAGGTAATGACAGTGGCACGTAAAGTGCCCTCCGCCACACACCGTTGGGTGGCTTGCGGAGTATCAGTGTAGATGTAGATGTAGATGTATTCATTGTAGTGAAGTTGGTCTGGAACTCTCCATAATAAAGCACATAGGACTTGCTAGTGAAATACAACTGAAATGTGATAAGTGTTCATACATGACCACTTTTTGGAACAGTGTTGCAGTAACTGCAACGGAAGAAAATGGTAGCAAAACCTACGAACACAACAACGAGCGATGCTTGCTTTAGGCAAGGAACGCCTTCGGGCTGCAGACAGGGCTGTAAAGAGTCTAGAAATACAAGCAAGAGTAAACAGGAGGAGGAACAAGAGGAAGCTGGAGGAGGAGTTTGCAGAGGATGAAGATAATCCATCCTATGGACCTGGAATGCACTAAAAGGTTAATCCAATCTTTGTCGCTCGATTCCCAAAGCTTTTATTTTCTCATACTAATTACATGTTTTCTAAGGATCTTCCAAACATATTTGTTTCAAACTTTCAGTAAATGTTACACAGTACCTTCTGCATAATTTAACACAGCCTTTTTCCAAAAAACTGTATATTTTTGAATATATAAATAAAAAATTACAAAAAATGTTGTGAATTTTCATTACAATTGAAAAAATCATCTTTAATAACTGAACTAAAACTTTGTAAAATCCCTGTGTTAAGTTGTAGCCCATATTCCAATAAATAATCTGTAAAAAGTTCAACTTCCAACTCAAATACTTTGTGAGGAAAGATGTAATTTATAAGTGTTATTTTAACATTGCAAGTATAGGGCGTTCCGGAGCCCCTTAAAATAATCAGCGCGGAGTGGCCGCACGGTTTGAGGCGCCATGTCACAAACTGCGTGGACACTCCCGCCAAGGACGATTATAGAAGTCGGTCAAGGGTGGAGGGGGGGGGGGCTAATGGAGGGTGGGGGATGGGGTTTGAGGGAATGGAATATCGCTAACAAAAGGAGAGTTGGGGTCCTTCACCGACAAATTGGTAAAATTTGGTGTTGCTTAAAGCAGTTTTTGGTAACTGTTTTGGAGTTCAGGGTCAAAAAATGTATATCAATAAATGATAAGACGCCCATTTTAAGTTAAATGGTATTTATTGGTTTATATAGTAAGCTGTTTGCCGCTCTTATTCTTTTGTTAAAATGTGTTTGAAATACATTCAACCTGTATTGCTACATAATTACAAAAAAAAATTGAATCTGTTGGAGTAATATACTCGCTGATTTCTGAAGTCATTTTATCCAGTGTAATATGATACTCCCTTGCCACCGCCCCTGCCTTCCGCCGGAGGTTCGAGTCCTCCCCCCGGCACGGGTGTGTGTGTTGTTCTTAGCATAAGTTAGTTTAAGTAGTGTGTAAGTCTGGGGACCAATGACCTCAGCAGTTCGCTCCCTTAGGAATTCACACACATTTGAACAGTTTTTAATTTGGTCAAGTGACGAGAATGGCTTATCTTTTGCTGGAAGTTGCTGTAGTGGATCTTTTTGGGTTGTGGTAGGTGGACACCCGCTGTCTAGAGATTATAATTACTACTTACTCGCGTTGTTTTTATGGTAGTAGGGTGGTGACCGTATTACATGAAATGGTTTGCAAATATGGAGTACAGATGTGTTTCCACTTTTCACTGCGTCCGGTGTTCAGCGTAGTTTTCACTAAACTTCGTCTTTCACACGTATACTGAATGACAAGTCATTGCAGGTTAATCGACATATGCCTGTACAATGTTTAATAAATTCTGCAAAACAGATTTCGAGTAGGTCCCTACTTGTTGTACAAATGTGATTCGAAGTCTGTTTTAAAAAAATCTGATTCTCACATTAAAAATGCAGTTCTGGTCAAGTAACATTAGAAGTGACAATTCTGTATCTGACATCTGTCGATTGCATCTTTCTAATAATCAGGCCTATACCACGTTCTGAAAACTACGGCTTCTAATTTTTTGTGATATGTTGCATGTTACTTGCGATGATGTAAAGACTAATTTAAAATGTAATATTTTCACCCTTGCTCTTCAAATACCTGTACTACAAACTTTTAAATTTATTGTATACCGAATTTTGGAGCTGTGCAAATGCACTAAAAGATACTGTAATACTGTTGATTTTCCTTATTAAAAGCAACACTCAATCTGAAATAATATTGCCCCCAGGAATACTGTTACTTCCTTTCTCAAATCCACAGGGTAGGTGCGTAGAGAGCAGTGTGGTGTACCACAGTCTGAAGTCCAGCCAGTGCTGCATTAATTTTTACAACTTTTAGAACGTAGTTAACTGTCGTGAAACCACAGGTCCACCTTTCATTAATTAGATAACATTTACTTATGTACACTGATTTTATCCATGCATCATATAATAGAAACATGTACTTTCACCACGTTAATTAACCATTATGTGCTCATAACATCGAAGTCGCACATCTTGCCACTCTAAGCACAATAAACCAAATACTGAAAAACGTGTTGTGGAGAGATCATTAGTGCAGTGTATCATCGAACCTACATAAATTCGTAATACACGCGTAGAAATATGAAAAAAAAATTACGGCCGGTTAATTTCTAATGTATGGTCTCTTCTGACGCTAATCGCTGGTGATAGAAGGAAAGCGGCTTCACGAAGTTAAAGCGTTTTTAACTTTTGAGACATTGTGTTTCTACCTTCATCTATGTGACTGTATTTTAATTCACTTCATAGCTCCCGGCCACAGAAATTCGTTTTGTTTTCATTTGACGTGAGAGTTGTAAACGAAAAAGAAATAAGAGAGCCAGTATACGGAGAGAGTGGTCAACCGGACGATACGGCGGCCATTTTTCTGCCAAACTGCGGGCGGGACTTTTGAATGGCCAGTAGTGGGGTACACACTCACCGAATCAAAAGCACAAGACAATATGGCGAAATCATTCGTTAAATGCCTTTCTTTGCAGCTATAATATAATAGCCTACTACGTACAGCACAGGAAAATTTGACACAGTGGCTGTAAAAATTATTCGTTACTTGCATTTATCTCCTTTAAAGTTCGTTTACTAGGCATATTGAAATGAAAGTAGCGTAAATAAAAAAAAATAGTGTATAGCATTTGTTTTGTGTCGGAAGTGCATAACGCTAAAGATTTAACGTACCTGTATTACGTCAGATGAATGAAAGTCGTAAGCAGTTGTTTACTTGTGAAATGCAAAAAGTGTGAGACGTAGTAGTACTTCTTGTCACGACTTCAAACTTCTTGCATGTCACAATTAAACAACTGCTTACGACTTTCTTTCATATATATATATATATATATATATATATATATATATAGAAAAACATTACAAAAATCAGGTAATGTTAAATGTAGGCTACTGTAATAACGACCAAATATAACAAGAAAACTACCCCACAGTAAGTAGGCCTATTAAAAACTGTCTTGAAGAGTACCTACAATTATTTACTTCGAATAATGTTTCAGCAACCACGACAACTGCGGAAAACGTGCTTACAACTTGCCTGCGTCAACAGTCAGGCAATAATACTGACACCTAAATAATGCCTAGTGTTCTGATTCGGAACGAAATAAATTCTGACGCTATAATGTCGAATGAGCATGGCACAACAATTAGAGGAACTTTCCGTTTCCATGAAGGACTGTCAGATATTGGCTTCAGAAAAGCTTGTGATGCTACCAGTATGGACGCAAACGCTAATTACGCTTTAAAAACGATTTACAACTAAATGGAACATGCATGCACAACGCATAACAATAATTCAGATACCTTATAATCGTTTCCAAAAGTCCTCTGAACTTCAAGTCAAAATCACGGCGAACATAGGAAGCGCGAGAGACGTTTGGCAGAAAAATGGCGCCAAAGCTAATCAACCAATCACGTGCAACTTCACCTAAGGCCACTCTCTCTGTATACAGGCTCTCTCAAAAGAAACAGAAAAATCTAACCCCCACGCCCTCTTGCGCCTGACAATAGCGTTGCCAACTTGACGGATTTCCCGTCAAATTCAATGGAATTTCATGTTGTTTACCGGGTAAAATTTAGTTTTAACGGTTAACGGATTTTTTGACGGATATTATTAAACCAGGTATTTTTTGACAAGTTTTTCTGGTTTCACTAAATTTCGAAAAAAAAAATTTTCGATAAAACTATGATGAATGCAAATCTTTGTGCACCTGCAAGACAGTGCCATGGATGTATTGCACTGAAACCCTAAGTTTTAGTCAGTGTGCTGTAAAAATGGGCTGTATTTCTGATCTGTTCAATCAAATTAAATACACGTTGGATATAACCGGTAACTGAACTGAAATTAACGCCTTAGATTTCCTTTCTATAGAGTGATTTACATGGATATTTTTTAGCTAACAGTGTCAAACACCTCGGATGACTGGCAAACTCAGTAAAGGAAGTACAATGCGGTGGCAAATGGCTCTAATTTCGGTTGTAAGTAAAGATAAAATAGCGAGTAAGAGTCCCATACCCACGAACTGAGCGTGGGGAGCAAAAGCAGGAATCCTGAAACGCCGTCCAGGGAAGGGTCCCAGTGGAGGTGGTTTGCCATCGCCCGCCTCTGACCTGTTACGAAGTGACGGGAGTATTCCTGTACACGGGGGACGGCCGTGAGGGGCGTCGTGTTTGTGAGCAGGGAGAGGTCGACACTCGGTGCCGGCACGGAGCATCGGGGGGCCGCCGAGCTCGACGTCCCCGTCACCTTCAACAGTGTCACGCGTCCTCTCTTCGTGAGACAATGTGCACTGGTTTGTAATTTAATCCAGGACATTGGCGCAAAAACTGGCGTTCGGGAAGTTTAAACTACCATCTCTCCTCCCCTGGCCAGCCAAATACTGGCAGCGAAAGTATCATCCACCACCAGGATTCGAACTGGCTTTAACTATACGACACGTGCCTCCAGCACCAGCAGCACACTAAAAAAAATACGCTTTGCTCTACGAGTTAATGCCGCTAATTCTAGATAGTGAGCAGAACACTTTAGTGTACGGTACTTCTCGCGAATTGTAACTTGGCATCTCTCGATCGGAGTTTGCCGGCAGAGGGGAGAGCGCACAAGCTGTGCTGCGCGGCGTGAAGGGTTGCGAGGAGGGGAGGGGTGTGGGGAGTGAGAACAAACTCCACCTCCGCGTGTTATAAGCACCCAGTACAGCCAACAGAAACCTGCGTATTGAGCTCCCACGAGCTCCTGATAAACGGCTTTCTTTTCTGAAATGGATTGGAAGATAGCCCCCGTGATGAGCCAGCAAGCGTATCATCACTCATTTTCGTAAAAATCACAATCAATACAGCGACAGGCAGGTCAGCTCAGCAACCGAGGAGTCGACAGTGCTGCGCTGTTGGCAACGATCACCTGCAAATCACTAGGGCACGAATTCTCCCGGCTGCTATCGATCGTAAGTGAGGAGCAGCGTACCAGCTTACAGACTAGAGTTGTGGCGATTCGTGAATGAGTCATTCATTTGAACGACTCTAAATAAAGAATCGTAAGAATCGAATCGTGATACGGACGAAACGTCGTTCAAAAGAATCGTAAGAACGATTGCGTGTTTCCGAGTCGTGACGATTCCAAGTTCCAACGATTCATCGATTCTTAGTACGCTATGCTTCGAAGGCAACTTCCGAGTCGTGCCGAATAATTACGACCGCCAGATGGCAGACAAGTGAGGGATGCGTGTGAACAAAGGAAGCTAGGAACGAACAAACGAAGCTCATGGGCCGTAATATTACTCGAATACTCCTGAAAACCAAGCTGACACTTGGCGGTGGCTGACGGGAACGAGCGTAAAGGCATTTCCCATTTACTATCGCTACCATCAGCCACCGCGCCGACGTCAGCTTAGTTTGCGCGAGTAATACACGAACCAGTGATGACAGAAACGATATACAGCGAGTACACAGCTCCCAATACACACGATTAAAACAAGAAATCCAAGTATGATGAATAAATACATACCTCTTATTTGTTGCACATGCAATTCAAAACACACACACCTCCTATACACACGATTATGTATTATATTTCGCGTATCTCGAAAACGGCCCTAACGATTTGGATGAAATTTTGTATTTCGACTGGTTTTTGCTTTTTGAGTTCACCTACATAGTTCTATTCTTTCGTAAAAAGTCAATTTTGCAATATATATATCCTACATAGTTCCATTCGTAGAAACGCAATTTTATATTATAAAAACGCTATTTCACATGTTTTTATAACGCCATCTCGTAAAACTGTTAGTACGTATTGAATGTAGTTAAAGTTTTGGTTTTCATGTTTATCTGTATATAGGTGTCTTTCCTTACAGCACGCGATTTTACACAAAAGAATTTTTTAAATAAAAACGCGAATTTCGTGTTTCTTGGGAACGGCTTTAACAGTTTGGATAAAATTTTATATTTACATACGGATTTTGGTTTTTAAGTTTATCTTTCAACGAAAACTTTTTAATTTCTAATTTCAAGTTCGAGCTTTCGAATGTTATCGTGTTCAGATTCATGTTAAATTTCAGTGAAGTAATGTCGCTGTATACGATTGAATCCTACTGTTTAGAAGTATGTCGTCTTCTCACGCAAATAGTAGTGACTGCGGCAAGTTCGCAGACAAATTAAAAGCAAAATACCTATGCTTTGTATTTAGAAGAAATGAAGTTAAGCTAAATTTGCTGTGTGGGAGGGCTGTCAGCTGCGTTATGAATTACAAGGGTGATGTGGACTTGGAAAGACATCTTAGCACAGAAAAACATAGGATGATATGAGCCAAACCACGTCTGCTTCAGTGCTAGATTTTGTTACTATAAAACAGACGTCTGTAGTTAGATACGTTCAAGCCACACAACCAAACTGGCATACCACGTAATTTTGTACCACCTTTCGCACAAATCGACTCTTCTTTCCTGTCATACAGAAATAAAACAATAGATGCAATCAAATCAAACGTGACCTTTCATCAATTAAGGCATTACACGTATAAATCGAGAATCACACTTGTAACGTCATATGCATCTTTACTCATAAATAAACTACTTCTGGCATATCTTATCATGACACAGTTCGATTCTAACCCCATTGACAATTTCAGACATGTCATGCCATCTGTGAGTAAGATGTAGAACTTTTTGCATTTTGTAAGAATCGTGCCATCGCAGACTAGAATCAATCGTGAAAGAATCGTGAACGAATCGTAGGAATCGATTCGCAATGTGAGATTGAATCGTAGGAATCTAATCGGGAAAAATAATCGTGTTGCCCAACTCTATTACAGACTACCGTGTTGTAGCGACTTACTGTGTGTTTAACACAGTGGCGGATACATATTGGGGGGGGGGGCCCTCATTACGGGCCCCCACGCGTTGCCACCCGCGCCGCCCCCGCCAGTCAGCCCGCACGCTATTCGTTCGTTTGTTTCGTCAGTCGACGCGACTGGGTCGAGTTATCGAGTAGCTGTACTTTCCCATGTAGCACGCGCGTCTGCGTCATCGTATTTTATACCTTCCTGTCTGGCACATAGATAGCTAACACATACCAACGAGAAAAGTCGCGGCCATTCTAGTGATTGACGACGTAATTAACCAATTTGTCAGGAAGAATAGGCACATACAATTCATCATTTAAGGAAGACAACCACAACTGTAACTTTTTTATATCATAAGATGGCACTGTATTGTGTAAGTGTATAATCAGTTTAAATAAGACTTTCTTAAACTTTGCATGTCACTTGATTATTTTTTCTACATCTACATCTACATTTACACTCCGCAAGCCACCCATCGGTGTCTGGCGGAGGGCATTTTACGTACCACTGTCATTGCCTCCCTTTCCTGTTCCAGTCGCGTATGGTTCGCGGGAAGAACGACTGCCGGAAAGCCTCCGTGCACGCTCGAATCTCTCTACTTTTACATTCGTGATCTCCTCGGGAGGTATAAGTAGGGGGAAGCAATATATTCGATACCTCATCCAGAAACGCACCCTCTCGAAACATGGACAGCAAGCTACGCAGAGCGCCTCTCTTGCAGAGTCCACCACTTGAGTTTTCTAAACATCTCCGTAACGCTATCACGCTTACCAAATAATCGTGTGACGAAACGCGCCGCTCTTCTTTGGATCTTCTCTATCTCCTCTGTCAACCTGGTACGGATCCCACACTGATGAGCAATACTCAAGTACAGCTCGAACGAGTGTTTTGTTGATGGACTACATTTTCTAAGGACTCTCCCAATGAACCTCAACCTAGCACTCGCCTTACCAACAGTTAATTTTGTATGATCAATCCACTTCAAATCGTTCCGTACGCATACTCCCAGATATCTTACAGAAATAACTGCTTCCAGTGTTTGTTCCCCTATCATATAATCATACAATAAAGGATCCTTCTTTCTATGTATTCGCAATACATTACATTTGTCTATGTTAAGGGTCAGTTGCCACTCCCTCTACCAAGTACCTATCCGCTGCAGATCTTCCTGCATTTCGCTGCAATTTTCTAATACTGCAACTTCTCTGTATACTACAGCATAATCCGTGAAAAGCCGCATGGAACTTCCGACACTATCTACTAGGTCATTTATATATATATTGTGAAAAGCAATGGTCCCGTAAACACTGTGGCACGCCAGAGGTAACTTTAGTAACTTTAACGTCTGTAGACGTCTCTTCATTGAGAACAACATGCTGTGTTCTGTTTGCTAAAAACTCTTCAATCCAGCCACACAGCTGGTCTGATATTCCTTAGGCTCTTACTTTGTTTATCAGGCGAGAGTGCGGAACTGTGCCGGCCAGTGTGGCCGTGCGGTTAAAGGCGCTTCAGTCTGGAACCGCGTGACCGCTACGGTCGCAGGTTCGAATCCTGCCTCGGGCATGGATGTGTGTGATGTCCTTAGGTTAGTTAGGTTTAATTAGTTCTAAGTTCTAGGCGACTGATGACCTCAGAAGTTGAGTCGCATAGTGCTCAGAGCCATTTGAACCATTTTTTTTGCGGAACTGTATCGAACGCCTTCCGGAAGTCAAGGAGCCTGGGAGCCTGTATCTAATATTTTCTGGGTCTCATGAACAAATAAAGCGAGTTCGGTCTCACACGATCGCTATTTCGGGAATCCATGTTGGTTCCTACAGACTAGATTCTGGGTTTCCACAAATGACATGATACGCGAGCGAAAAACATGTTCTAATATTCTACAACTGATGGATGTCAGAGATATAGGCCTCTAGTTTTGCGCATCTGCTCGACGGCCCTTCTTGAAAACTGAACTACCTGTGCTCTTTTCCAGTCATTTGGAATCTTCCGTTCCTCTAGAGACTTGCGGTACACGGCTATTAGAAGGGGGGCAAGTTCTTTCGCGTACTCTGTGTAGAATTGAATTGGTATCCCGTCAGGTCCAGTGGACTTTCCTTTGTTGAGTGATTTCAGTTGCTTTTCTATTCCTTGGACACTTATTTCGATGTCAGCCATTTTTTCGTTCGTGCGAGGACTTAGAGAAGGAACTGCAATGCGGTCTTCGTCTGTGAAACAGCTTTGGAAAAAGGTGTTTAGTATTTCAGCTTTACGCGTGTCATCCTCTGTTTCAATGCCATTATCACCCCAGAGTGTCTGGATATGCTGTTTCGATCCACTTACTGATTTAACGTAAGACCAGAACTTCCTAGGGTTTTCTGTCAAGTCGGTACATAGAATTTTACTTTCGAATTCACTGAACGCTTCGCGCATAGCCCTCCTTACGCTAACTTTGACATCGTTTAGCTTCTGTTTGTCAGAGAGGTTTTGGCTGCGTTTAAATTTGCAGTGAAGCTCTCTTTGCTTTCGCAGTAGTTTCCTAACTTTGTTGTTGAACCACGGTGGGTTTTTCCTGTCCCTCACAGTTTTACTTGACACGTACCTGTCTAAAACACATTTTACGATTGCCTTGAACTTTTTCCATAAACATTCAACATTGTCAGTGTCGGAACAGAAATTTTCGTTTTGATCTGTTCGGTAGTCTGAAATCTGCCTCCTATTACTCTTGTTAAACAGATAAACCTTCCTCCCTTTTTTTATATTCCTATTTACTTCCATATTCACGGATGCTGCAACGGCTTTATGATCACTGATTCCCTGATTACGGTAAAAGTAAAGGTAGCTCAAGATATCTTTGGCGCCCCGTCCTTGAGGTTTTTCTGTATCCGCCACTGGTTTAACAACTAGTGTCTAGTGCTCTTTTTGTTTGTTTTCACGACTGACTGAACATGTCTGAAAAGAATGTCAAGCGGTATGTACGACATTTTAGAAAGAGTGGGTAAGCGATACACAATTAAAGGATTGGTTTTTAGACGTGCCTGAGGATATAGCAGTGCGCGGCGTAAATATTGCCACTCCAACCTGAATGTGCGTTTGTCAGATTTACTTCTGCATGGAAACAGCAAGAAACATTTAAAAGCAGCTGAACCTTTTTCTTCTTCACGACAGTCACATTGACATCTCAGTTTATCAAACGTACGTACAGACGTGCAGCTTCAGAAGCTGCTCTTACCTTGTTTGTACTTAATCATTGTGCAATTAGATCCGTTGATCATCTTTCAGATCTAACCAAGAAATTTTTTCAACATGCTGACCATATATCTCTTTTACGGCTGTACCGTACGAAGAGCAGTGTTTGATCATGAACATTCTCTTCCAGCACTTTAAATGAGAACTACAGAACGATGTTGTTGGTAGTTGGGGGGAGGGGGGGGGGGGGTTGGCTTTGGGGGAGGAGCCCAAACAGCGAGGTCATCGGTCTCATCGGATTAGGGAAGGACGGGGAAGGAAGTCGGTCGTGCCCTTTCAAAGGAACCATCCCGACATTTGCCAGGGGCGATTTAGGGAAATCACGTAAAATCTAAATTAGGATGGCCGGACGCGGGATTGAACCGTCGTCCTCCCGAATGCGAGTCCAGTGTGCTAGCCACTGCGCTATCTCGCTCGGTTGGTAATGGACATTTCAGTCTTCTTACAGATGTATCTAGAGACGTTTCTGTCACCAAATTGTTGACGGTGTGCACCGCATATTTTTCAAAACAACAGAGCAGAGATATTTTCACCTTTTTAGGAATTGTTGAACTAGAACAGGGGAATGCTGAACGTATTGCTACTGCAGTAAAGTCATTACTTTCAGATTATGGTCTAAACATTAAACAAACGAGAGCAATTGGTACGGATAATGCCTCAGTAATGGTGAGTATTAACATTGGGGTTTACCTGAAACTGAAATGTAAGGTACTGGATCTTGTATTGATCCCCTGTGTTTGCCATTCAGTTCAGTTCAGTCTGCAGTGTCCTCTACTGCCCAAATGGTACCAAGGAATCTTGAGTTCTTAATTTGGGAAACTTATTCTTGGGTTTCTAAATCCTCTTCTCTACAAACCATTACAGGGAGTTGTTTAAAGCAATAAATGATGGAGACGAACTCCTTAAAATTATACACCAGTCAGAAACAAGGTGGCTATCGATCGACGTTGCTGTTAATCGCATTTGAAGTCAGTGACTTGAACTACACACACATTCTGAAATATCCAGATATCAAATTAAGTGCTACACAGCTGAACTGTTAAATTGTATATACTCTGACGCCATTAATCAGCTTTATCTTGTGTTCCTTAGACCAACTCTAGAAGAACGTCAAAAGGTCAATAAATCATTCCAATCGAGTACAGCAGACCGTTCAAAGCTTCTTCGTGTTGTAGGTCTTACGACGTAGGTTGTTGTCATCGGTTATGAGGGGGATTTGGTAACAGTAGATGTTAGAAAATATAAATCTCCTAATATTTATCTTATGCATTAAGTAGAGGTTTCATTGGTAAATACAATGAAATAAACTAAAATAAACTCAGAAAATTTTCTGTTTTGCTTAACAGAGGATCACTAGAGGCGACTGCGGAATAATGTCAAGATTACGCAAAACGTGTGCCTAATTGCTCGAAAACAGTGTTTGAGGGTGGTGAAAGAAAGTAATATTCCGCTAGCTCAGGAATTTCAATTACCTGACACAGAAATAACAAAAATTGACTTTCAGTGGTCAAAATTAAATACTGTTCAATGGAAAAATGTCGACAATACAGTAGAAATTTGGCAAGAGGTCGCATCATATAGAGACGCTAGTTCCCAAAATTCACTTCAGGAGCTGTAGATTATGCAATAATATTTTTGGTGTTACCTTGGTCAAATACTGGGGTCTAAAGTGGATTTAGCATGCTCAACAATGTGAAAACCTCCCTCAGGAATAGACTTGAAACCAGTACGGCAAACGCAATTCTCACTGTGCGGGCCAGCGTTAGGCGTGTGAACCAGTGCTGCCATAATTACGCCTTACTAGAGTCTGCTTTGAAGCAAATGGTTGCTTAAAGAGGAGCACGTCAACTGAAAAAGAGGCAGACGACGATGTAGATGAGCTGTTATTATTTTAATCAACACAGTTGAGTAAATATCTTTAAATTTGCGCATTTTCACGTTTTCGTGGTGTAGTGACTGCTCCATTAAATTTCGGGCGTGCTGCGAATAATTCCGGCTTCTTCTTCTAATATTTCGGGTGTATACTGTCCAGCCATCTTGTCTCTCGGCTCATTCTGAAGATGACTGGACGTTATACAGCCGAAATATTAGCAGTAGAAGCTGACTGTGTGCAACTGCACGCTCGAAATTTAATGGAGCGTATTTAAATTTGCTTGTTACTGTTCCATTAAAATGTGATGTAGTTACGTATATAATAATATACATTTCATATTTTGGCCGAGATCTTCGGGTTTTTAAATGTTTGTCCGTCTCGTTAACCACGTATGAGTATACTGGTTAAAATAAATTTTAATTTCGTCTTTTTATGTGCAAGAAAATGCGGGAGATATCTGATTTTGACGGATTTTTAAATGTTTGCTCGATGCGTAAACAAAGTAATGTGTAATGCCTTAAAATAAGTTTTTTTTGCAAGAAAATGTGAAGATATTTCATTTTGACGGAGTTTTGGGTGTTGGTTTGACGGAAAAAATAATCACGTGTTGGCAACACCACCTGAAATTTTTTGAAAGTAGACAGAAGAGGGAAAAGGTAGTGCTCATACGTAACTCAACTGTACATGCGCATGAGCTCGCTGGTAACCGCTGAAACGAACCTAATGCAAACAGTTGCGACTTCACGCTCGTAGGAAGCAGTTTGTTGATTGAAGTATTGTATAGTCTTCATCCTACAGCCTTTGACACATTTTGCTGTTGGCAGACGCCTGTGTTGTGTACACTGTTTTGTTGTTGTAACTAAAGTTTTATTTATTTTTTCTTCTCGTTTATGTTTTATCGCTGGAGTATTATTTTGCAGTAGCGGGATACAGTAAAATTATTTGCTACCAGTATCTGTTCTTACCAATCAAAATTACAAAAATTTAACTGAAAACTTAAACAATGAAAAATTCCCGGACTCCTAAAAAAACTACCGGGTTTTTCCCGGTTGACCCTGTTACAGAAGGCTTCTTTAACTAAAATTTCAAATTGTTGCAAGAAAATCTGATTTGGTATTTAAAATAGAGATGGGCAAAACTGTTCTTTACAGAGATTGGATCAGAATTGGTCACTCACTGGAATGAACTAGCTCTTTTTCATGACTCAGCACTAAACATTCACTCATGAAAATATGTAAAACGAAAGTACATTGCCTTTTTAATTCAGGCCAATAAACTTGTATTTTTATGTGGTTTGGTCCTATTTTGAAAGAATATATAAAGAGAAGTAATAATCTTGTGTTATGTCCCTCGTAATTTTCAGATACAGTAGCTCTAAATTTCATCTGCTGTAAAAATTATAAATATTACAACAAAATCCTAAATATTTTTTATAAAGTGGAAAAATTTAAAGTATGAAGACAGGTTCTTGTTATATTTTAATACTTTTATTGGAAAAAATATAAAATTTATAACAACTGTAATTGAAATCTATTTGCAGTTATCACTTACAGCCAGTTCCTTTATGGGAACAGTTCCATAAAAGAAAAATTAACCAGTATTGCCATTTATGAATAAAATTGGATCCATTTTACATGATGCGAGTCTCTTTCTCTTCTTGGTGCACATTTGTTCTGCTTTTGGAAATATTCGTTCACAGGCCGTTGCCGTGATACATAATGCTTTTAGAACCAGTTGATACAGCGCCGGCCACAGCAATTTTCTTGTTTCCCACCAGTTTAAGGAATCGCTGTTTCCTTCCACTAAATATTTGTCCTGCTCGACAACTGCCACAGTTTCTGAGCTGCGGCTTGCTTGAAACTGACTTATAGTTTTATTGAACTCCTCCCAGACAGAAGTGTCATGTGTCACAGTGGTAACCGATTGAAAAATCAGCTCTGTTTTTTCTTGTTCAACAACCAACACTTTCATTTTTAGAATATCCTTCATGCAGCAGTACTGAAATGTTTTGTCGTCTGAAAATGCTTGCCTTTGAATCGGGTGCCCAGTGACGCTGCCTGGAGATAACACCAAACTACTCTGATAACCCTTTACGCAAATTATGAACCAATCACTCTACTTCTTGAGGATATTCTTTATTTTTAGCTTTAAAAGATTTGAGTTGCCGCTCCATTAATCTTGGCAAGAGTTTCGTTTTTAGACGTGAGACTGATTCCCTGAGGATAATTCTTTGGTTGTCTCATCTAAAACTTTCAAAATCCTTAAATCCCGCTGCAGTATTTCCCAGTCTGCGCCTTTTAAGGCGATCGATTTTCCACCTAAAATAGCGAGGCAAGAAATAATGGGACCTTTATTTAACATGAATCTATGCAACATTTCGTAGGCAGAATTCCATCTGGTTGCGACATCCTGTTTCAATTTCAGTCGGTCTTTTTTTAAATTTTATTGCATTTCAGCAAGTTTGCTTAAAGCAAAGGATCTCTCCTTACGAAAAATAACAACTCATTTGACATCGTCAAAGGTCTTCTGTACGGACTTCCGAACTGTGTGCTGCGAAGTGAGGTTTACGGAATGTGCAAGGTGTGGCTATGTGGAAGCACGGCAGTTAATTTCATATTTGACGCACCTTCTGTTATTATGGAAGTGATTTTAAAACTGATATTGTATTTGGTATAACAGATTTTACTCAGTTTGAGATGTTTTCTGCAGTGTGTCCGTCTTCGAATTGTGAGCACTCTAAAAGTTCTCTCTTCTCACCTATGAAATTCGCAGTGAGTGCATAGAAACTAATGATATTTACACTCGTCCACGCATCAGACGAAAGGCACGCTGCCTTTGGGGTGGTCAAATCATTTTTAATTTTATCAAATAACTCATGATGTAGACTGGGCATAAGAGATATAGGTTGACTCTTACACAGAAGATTACAGCAACCAGCCACTTTTTACAATGCTATTTATTTATTTATTTAAATGGCGACGTTACCGGTTTCGAACCGACAGGTTTCAGATGGATAGTTCACGTTTTACATTAGATTTCGCATTTTGTTTCCCCAGCTGACGAAATTTTCTTGTGGTGGTTGTGCCGATGAAGAATCCGCCCCATTATGCACCAGTGCCGGCAGCTTGCAGCAGTAAAAACTGTATAATGGACATTTACTATGTTACAGTCAAAACCCGTTTTTAATTAGAACGCGTTCTTACTAGTTAAAACTAGTTTTTACTGAGCGTTTTACCTTGTTAAAACTAGTGTTAACTGACTTTCGCTCTTGATCAGCAGTAAATTCTAGTTGTAACTAAGGCTATCAGTATCAACTAGTTTCAACTAGAAAGAACGCATTCTAACTAAACTAGATAGAACTAGTTTTTACTAAATTTATTTAGGGGCAAATATTAAAATTGAGAGCAACTCCGTGTTGATTGAAATAAAAAACAGCATTTTTGTTTTGTGCAATGCAATATTTATTGAGAATATTGATCATACCTCTAAGACAGTAATATTAAATACAGTAACACAAAAACAACCATACACTGAAGAAACATTTGAAGGAACATTACAGAGCCATGTTAACAGTATTAGTTACGAAAGTGGAAACAAAATGATACAGTAAAAGTATATTAATTACTCATACATTGTCAAAAGTTGCTACAATCTTAATAAAAGAGAAACGTACCAAAAAATTTAACAAATTTTGATTATTTGTTTTTGCAAGGCAAACTGTCATGACATTTTGAGTTACAAACGTTTCCTTTTTTTCCTACAAAAGGACCTTTTTGAAATACATGCTTTCTTACACACACGGGGAACAAATCCTTGTCCTGATCCCACGGCTGCCATCTTGGCAGCAGTTCTTAATGATACCTTTGTCTCTGGCACCTCTTCCAGCAGCAAGAATTTCTCTTTGGACACGATCTAGAAGAGAACTTTTAATTAGCTTGTTTGAAAGGCGATTAGGTACTTAATGAATATTATAAAATATATTACAATGTAAGTATTTAAACTTAAAATATTAATTAGTTGAATAGTTAGCAACATTTTCAGAGAATTAAATCAATGAAGTAACGAATATGTCGGACATTTGTCCTTAATTACTGAAATCAATTCAGAAATACATACCTGCAATACAAGTTGTCGAGTATCCCATATTTCGTTCCAGTCTTGTGCAAGCCCTGTTCATATTTCTGAAGAACAACTCCGATAATATGGGGGATATCTGCTTTTGCTCTGTCTATAACAGGAATCGGTATAATTATACTGTCACTTATTTCTACAGTGGCGTGTATTTAATCTGAAGCGATTGTCATTCTTTTGGCCTGTTTCGTCACGTTTTCATGAGCGTTTTCTCTAGCTGTTCGTATTTGAGGCTGTCTTTTCGTAATAGCTTCAGCTTCTGGATCTTCGTGACAAGCTGGAGTTATTCGAGGCTCTGCACTCGTACTAGCTACGGCTTCTGGATCCTCTTGGTTGGCTGCTGCTGTTGTTGGAGACTGTATACTTGTACTGGGCAAAGCTCTAGTCTGGCTGCAGCTGTAATAGGTCCATTGCTACTAGCCATAACCGCTCTCTCCTCTGAGTCGTGTGAGGGTTCCAGTTCATCAGGTGTCTCACTTACTGCGTCTACCACATTAATTTTATTAAAAGCCTCTTTAAGATCATCTTCATCTTGTACATCTTTAATAACATCTAGAGGCAAACTCGAAGTCATAAGCCCTATTCGTGGTTCTGTGCCAAACACAGCTTTGTAAGTTATTTGCTTGATACCAGAATATGTCCGGTTTTTCATAAACTGTAAAAAGCGAAGACCGCGTGACCAGTTGGTGGTAACGTTGTCTTGCAGCCACGAAGCCATTATTTTTTCAACGTCTCGGTTGGCGCGTTCAACAGAACCTTGGCTTTGGCTGTGTCTCTGTTTTCCGTGAACCAGTTTACACTCAGGCCAAAATACAGCCAGCTCGTTTATGACAGAATTAACAAATTCTCTGCCGTTGTCAATACGAGGAGCACCAAATGTCAAAAACATATCTGCTAAATGATGTGCCACTTCCTTTGCCCTCTTACTTTGTAGTGCACGTAACAAAACAAATTTTGTCAAGTGGTCCTGGTACACCATTATATACTTAAATCCACGATCTTCATGACTTCGAATGTCGATCAGATCAACCTGGCAACGACTGTTTGTTTCTGAATGAAGTATAGGTTTCGAAACATGCCCCCTTTTCTTAATGCTCCTTTTGCACTGACGAAGTTTCACACATAGACAGATAAATGTTTGTTATCTCCACTGTTATGTTTGCATATTTTCTTGAAGCTTCAACCTTTAATCTGTCTCGACCTCCATGACCAACGGCCTGAGGAGCTGCTTCAATTTCTGCGACACGTAAGTAGTACTCCACAGGCTCTTTTCTTGTCACTGACTTTCTGGTCCCACAAATATTAATAACCTCGAATCCATTTAATCTTCTGTACTGTTTCTGTGTCTTTTTCTCAGCTGACTGTGCTTCTTCAATTTCGTCCACTAATTTATCGTAAGATTCTTTTGTCTTAACATTTTAGTGGTTTTCTCTTTTGTCGCGTTCTCAATCTGTAACATCCTTCTCACAAATTCTTCTTTCCATCGTCTTTCTTGATTTAGATTTGCCATGATAAATACGTACAAGCTGCTCTGCGCGTGCTTTTCCCCTTGACCGTTAGTCCAGTGAAACTTTCAGAAAAAAAGCCTGTACCTTGCAAAAGGTGGGGTAGAAGATTTTATTTTTTTAACTCGTTCATATTGTTGGAAAGGTTAGAAAACCAAGTTTTGGCATCAATTTCTCTTGGGAAAGCTTTCTGTAGTCAAAAAACTTTTTTCAGTTTTTTCAAAATATCTCAGTTTCATTTGCTCCTATCGCTTTGACGTTCGAATTTCTTTTTTAAAGAGTACAACATTCTCTACAAATTTGATTGTTACCATTTTCTTCTACTCCCAGTATCTAAGGCGCTACGGAGCGTCAAAAAATACCAATTTTTCAAATGTCGAGCAAAGGGGCAAATTACCTAATTTTTGAACAGTTATTTCAGTTTCTATTTGTGTAGTATAAACATATTACTCATCATGTTATTCATTAGAATTTACCATCTCACTCTGCTGCAGAGCCAGGACAAACAGCATCATATTCAGAAACTACGAACACATTCACGTCGGATTGGGTGAAGTTTATTTGTGTTACAATATGTAATACGATTGCATGCAGATGCCGTACATTTTCTACAGTTGATTGACGTTAATGATCAGTTATAATAAAAAATATGTAGGAATTGTTCTTTAGCGGACAAAAGCGTATTTATTCTTTGGCAGGCGGAAGGCGATTGTCGGATGTTAATTGTCATATGTGTCACGAAGAGGGGGAAAAAGGCATGAAAAGAATAATTGGTGACAATATCCACGATGTAAAGTTCCGTAGAAAAGATAAATTTGTGACTCTCCTCTCTGCGTTCAATTCTGTAAAAGCTGGGAGCACTGAAATTACTCCTGTTGATCCTTTCACTCTTTTCCAAAGGATTTTTTTAATGAAACAAAGTGAAGAAGAGTTAAAAGCCTTTCTGGAATATGAACTTGCTCCTTACCTAATGTCCCTATTCTCAGAAAAAGGCATCCGAAAAGAACCAAAATCTTCATTCTACAATGCCTTCGTTCCAGTGGAAGATGTAAAGTCAGGCGGACCGAGTAAATTTTTTGTCTTTGATGGAAGGTACCTTATCCACAAAGTGACTTGGACTCGAAATGTTTGCTTCAAGTCAATAGCCCAAAGCTATGTTTCTTACCTGCAACGTCATTTTGAATCTCAATTTGCTATTGTATTTAATGGGTATCCATGTGAAGGAGACAAATGTAGCTCAAAGAGTGCTGAGAGGATTCGTACGTCCAAACAACATTCTTCGGTTGACGTTGTGGTTGAATCAGAGATGGTGAACCAAGTCCCTCAGGACAAGTTCTTGTGCAACGAACGAAACAAGGCGCGTTTGATCATACTTCTTAAAAAGGAATTTCTGGAGTGTAGCATTGAAGTGCACCAGGCACAAGAAGGTGCTGACGTTATGACTGTAACATCTGTCATTTCAAGAACCAAAGGTTTTGGAAGTGTTGCCACTGTAGGAGATGTTGACCTGCTTGTACTCATGACCGGTTTGGGGCAAGGCATTGAAAACTTATTTTTCTTAAAGCTAGGAAGAGGAAATGCAGAAGATAAGTGGTTTTCCACTGCATCTTACAAGTTTGACAGTGAATATATTCTGTTCACTCACGCCTTTAGCGGATGTGAAACAACATCCGCTTTTTTTGGAGTGTTGTTGCGAAAAATGAACACCTAACCTCAGCGCTTTGCACGTTCGCTAAACCACATGCTACCCGTGAAGATATAGTAACAGCAGGAGAACAGGTTACTATCGCATTGTATAGTGGGGGTGTCAGCAGTTCCCACAGACTAGACCATTTACGGTACCAGCTATTCGCCACGTCTGCCACAAAAAGCAAACTGAATCTTGCACGGTTGCCACCTACACAAGATGCTGCACAACACCATTCGTTGCGGACTCACCAACAAGTCCAAAGTTGGATGGGAAACTGGAAACCTCCTGAGAAATGGGGCTGGAATCACAGTGAACACGGTCCAATACCCGTTATAATGAGCCAAGATCCAGCACCTGAAGCACTTCTTCACATTGTTTCATGCTCATGCAAGCTGAACTGTGGCGGAGCGTGCTCCTGCAGAAAAGCGGGTTTGAAATGTTCTTCAATTTGCAAGAAATGTATTGGGGTCAACTGTGAAAACGTGCCAAAATTTTTATATGAAGACAGTTAAGAAGATGTTATGGAGGATGTTGAGGAAACCGCTGACGAAATCCACGAACTTGCTGAGGCTGACTCGCTGTTTAAAGAAGAGGTCAATCTGAAATCAACTCTATGTGCAGACCCTGAATCCGTAACTCAAGGTATTTCTGGTGACACTGAGGAACCTGGCCCATCAAAACGTTGGAAGTGATGCTCATACCTGTCTCAAGTGCGCTTAAGTGCGATAATACAAGTATGACACACCCAGAACTGTCAACATTTTTTAGTAACTGACAATGCATTTTAATTTTAATAAAGCTACTTATTTTTAATGTCAACTGTGTGGCTTTTATACACAAGAATAATTACCTACGTAATTAGGTTGCCTATTGCTGCTAATAATAGTTCAGTTACCTGAGACAATTTATTTTGCGTGTGTGCGTGTGTTCGCGCGCGCGCGCATGTTGCATACAGAGGAATTGAATACCTGAAAGTGAGGTAGTAAATTCCAACTTATAACATGATGTATAATGTATTTATACTACACAAACAGAAACTGAAAAAATAGCGTTCAAAAATAAGGTATCTTGCAACTGTGCTCAAAATTTGAAAAAATTGGTATTTTTTGAGGCGCTGTAGCGCCTTAGATATTGCGAGTAGAAAAAATGGCAAGAATCAAATTTGTAGAGAATTTTGTGCTCTTTAAAAAAGAAAATAGACGTTAAAGCGATAGGAGCAAAAAAACGGAGATATTTTGAAAAAACTGAAAAAAGGCCGAAGTTTTCTAAGTTTTTTGGCTGCAGAAAGTTTTCCCAAGCGAAATTTTGTTGGCAAAACTCGGTTTTCTAATCTTTCCAACCATATGAACGAATTGAAAAAAATAAACTCTTCTACCCCACCCTCCCCCCCCCCCCCCCCCCCATGAACCATGGACCTTGCCGTTGGTGGGGAGGCTTGCGTGCCTCAGCGATACAGATGGCCGTACCGTAGATGCAACCACAACGGAGGTTGAGAGGCCAGACAAACGTGTGGTTCCTGAAGAGGGGCAGCAGCCTTTTCAGTAGTTGCAGGGGCAACAGTCTGGATGATTGACTGATCTGGCCTTGTAACATTAACCAAAACGGCCTTGCTGTGATCGTACTGCGAACGGCTGAAAGCAAGGGGAAACTACAGCCGTAATTTTTCCCGAGGACATGCAGCTTTACTGTATAAGGATGTAGGTTGCAGTAGGTACTGGGAGATGAAGAAGCTTGCACAGGATGGAGTAGCATGGAGAGCTGCATCAAACCAGTCTCAGGACTGAAGACCACAACAACAACAACAACCCCACCTTTTGCAAGGTATATCTGCTATTTGAGTGGACTACGTGTGTTGTTTGTTGTGGCGAAAAGCGGCCAGTGGCGGGCTATCGTCGGCCGCTGCGGCGCTGCTCGGGCGGGGAGTTTTGGCGGCTAGAACTGTTGCCGCGCGTGTCGCTCTTTCCGCGCCCCTAGCACTCATTGTAGCGGCACGTATTTGACACGTTTATGTGCCATTGTTGTGGGGGCAAGCGATTATCTAACAACTGAATACCTAACAATTCGAAGGTTCTTACAGCAGTAACGCTGTTGCAGAATTAAACATTATTTATTGTTAAATTTTTATGTAATGAGGAAGGGTTTTAGTGGTAGACCTAAAGGAAACACAGTTTCTTGAAGAATATTTATTAGAAATGACTCTTTGTATGGTACAGCTCAAAGCATGGTATTGCACACAATCCAACATCGCACTCTTCACAGTACACACGCGTTTGTCTTAGTATGTTTTTCCCGTTGTCATCCAGTCTGCAGCAACACTCGCCATTCTCGTGTCCGCGCCTCTTGTTTTCACTACCTGGAATGTGTTTGGCTGTATGATCAATATTCCAATAAATATTGCATTGCACAACACAAAAATGCTGTTTTTTTTATTTCAATCAACACAGAGTTGCTCTTAATTTTAATATTTGCCTGTAAATAAATTTAGTGAAAACTAGTTCTGTCTAGTTTAGTTAGAATGCGTTCTTACTAGTTGAAACTAGCTGATACTGATAGGCTTAGTTAACAACTAGAATTTACTGCTGCTCAAAAGAGAAAGTCGGTTAAAGCTAGTTTTAACTAGGCAAAACGCGTTTTGACAAAGTGGCTCAGTAAAACTAGTTTTAACTACTAAGAACGCGTTGTAACTAAAAACGGGTTTTGGCTGTAACATATATGTGAACATAATGTAAAGCACCACTCACACACTCAGAAGTTTCTTCACATCGAGGATTGTATATAAAGATGGTGATATTACAACCGTAACTGCACTGGTACAAAATGGCGCGGATTCTTCATCCGCACCACCACCCCAAAAGAAGTTTCGTCAGCTGGGGAAACAAACGGCGAAATCTAATGTAAAAGGTGAGCTGGCCGTCTGAAGATGAACCTCTCGGTTCGAAACCGGAAACGGCGCTGTTTAAAGAAATAAATAGCATTGTAGAAAGTACCTAGTTGCTGTAATCTTCTCTGTAATAGCCAAAATATATTTTGTACACAACCACGGGCTCAAAATGTCAGTTTCTGACAAAATAGCAAACTGACATTACAGAGTTTTACAAAGTTTTTCGACTTGGCTAATTATAATCTGTGCTAAGTATATACCCTAAATTCTGTCTCTTCAGCTATAGAGAAAGGATGGTATTCTCTGCAAATCATTTTTAAAAGCTGACATCCAATGCCATACTTTTATTTAATGTGAGCGGCTTTATAATGTTAAAAAAATTTCTTATTGGTTGTTGTAAATGAAACGCAGTTGAGGGTGATGGCATGAACTAGTCTATTCATGCAGCGACTAGTTCTACCAATGTGTCTGCTGTATTGTTACTGTAGAACATAGCTGGCCATCACTTTCAACTCATTTTGACGGATTCACTGCTGCCGTGCACTCGGTAACAGCAGATAGCTCTCGTGTGTGTTGAGACAAGATCGGCGACCGCGTCGATGTTTGACGTGCTGCCAACGGTGCCCGCAGTGAACATTTATCACATTTCTAATTATTAAATAATAATCAAAAACAAATTAATTACAAATTATTAAATTTATTAGTTGATATCAAACATTATGAAAAATACTTTGAAACTTCCTCTTTTCATTGGTATAAAGCTTGTTCTTTTTGGATTTGTACTTGAATAAGAATGAAGTTTTGAAAATGGGTCCATCATTTAGAATAGCCTGTGTATTTGTCACGAAATCCACAAGCAAAGAAATTCGTACCGGGAATATCAGCTTACAACATAATATTCAGGACTTACTCTCTAAAATATGCAAGGAATAAACTGTGTAACATACAGAGACTTTACGTGTATCAGTGTGCCTTAACTCGCAGTGGAGGCACCACAGATAAGTGGGAACACGACTTCCATACCATTTCTGGATGTGGAAGACCAACTCCATGGATTTACTACCAAAGTAACTCTATTACACAATAAATGTGCTCCACCAACGACCGGAAAGCTGAAGAGAAAACCTGCACCTTGGCTAATGGAAGAGCGAAAACAGTGCATGCATCTTGGAGACACTGCACATCGGCCTTACAAACGACCTCCTATCCCGGAAAATAAAACTGATTACGAGCAGAAAGCAGAGTCAATCAGTCTGAGAGAAATGATAACTAAGATATGGCAATACATTAATCAAAAACATAAAGACCAGATGCTGTATGGAAAAGCTTCTGTGACCTAGGGAAGAGTAGGCAAAGTGGACGCTGCAGTTGATCCCATTGTCCCAACTAAGGAACTAAACCAGTACTTGACTTCAGCAGTAATCTTCACTGAACTGTAAACAAAACATTCACTTACTGATTATTTCGAGGAGGTAAATGACAGTAGTAGCAAAAAATTCTTTGTTGGATTGTCAACCTGACGGAACTCCTTCAGCACAGCTTCTACGGTAGAGGACGGTGTCGCAGTCCACATGATCAAGCTTATTGTTAATCCACTGGTTCTCAAGATAACCACTGCTCCCTGGACCTTGAAGACCTTGTCTGGACAACACAGCAGAAGCACTTGTTCTTATCAGAATATAAGCATTGGTGATTCGACTGCTAAGAAGAGTAGCTGGCTACATTCTGTCGGACGGGAGATTGAATGTAGGCTCGGAAAAGAACTGAGAGTGGAAAATATAAATGAGCAGATTAAAGAATACAGAAATAACTGGAAGGGTTATATAAAATGTAACAGACAGCCAACTGGTTGCACACAACTTTTTTACAAAACTCCAAGACTAAGCTCTAAGACTATCGTCATCAGAATGCTAAAACTTCACTAGAAAAATATATAAGGTACAGGTAATGTACATCACAAAGTTACATATGTGAAAATCCCCAAATAAAAACCAGAAAACTGCACTTACGTGAAATCACATGTCAACTTTTAAATTTTCAGCAACAGTGCTCTATATTCGAATGACATGTTTTTGTTCCATGAGTCAAGAATATAGGTCATAATAAAACAGACAGACAGTTATCACAGAATAGTTAATTCATAGTTGCAAGCGGCGGCACAAGTTAACTCCTGTAGTCGGTTAAGACCGGCACATACACAGCGCAAGAGGCATCAGACTAAACGGCACGTAAGCCGACACTGACAAGAGATGGACACGAGGATTAGTAGTGTCATCTAGTAACCAAGCGGCAAACCTACAAATATCTGCGCTAAGAGCAAAATGACACAGCTGCTGGGTGACGATGACGATGATGTTTGGTTTGTTGGGCGCTCAACTGCGCGGTCATCAGCGCCCGTACATAACTGAAGGTATACATTAGTAAGTAACGTATAATAGGCAATATAAAAATTTGCAAAAATAGTAAATAAGCCTTTTTACAGGTAGTTTTAGATAAAGTAGAAGACTGACAATGACAGTTGAATAAGGGAAACCGCCACTGTCAGGAAAATTCCAAAAGTGAAGCAGTTGTAAGTAACGGCTCTAAACACTGAAAGAAGTTTTTATTGTGCAACCGGAATTGTTCGTTAAGAACAAAACCGTCTTTAAGCGAGGATATCGAGTCGGAGACCTTTTCTGAAGCGGAGGAACAAAAGTTCGAGTCTTGGCTGGGTCGAAATTTTTTGTTTACTCGGAGACTGGGTAAAGTGTTCTGTTTACTTTCATATCGTCATAATTAGTATTACTACCCACCAGCGAATAAATCGAAAAAACGGAGCTTTTTTTGTTTTCTGTTTTCGTGGAAGAGAAAAGCTTTAGGCACTCGTAATGTATGCAAATCCACATGTGCACATGGTGTACACATTTTTTGTAGCGTGGGAAACGCTTTCTTAAGGATGTGGGGTGGGGCGCCTTTGAAGCAGCCTAAGGTGGACTTTTCATCCCGCTCGTACCAGTCACCAGAGACATATAAAATCAGAAGAGCTACCACTCATTTTTTCTGAATCATCCAGCATCCAGTCTTTAGAAAGATTTGGCTCTTTCTGTCAACTCTGGAGCGGACTGCCCATCTCTAATTTAGAGACCATAAAAGAATTTTTTTCTTCTTATGTGATTTGTATCTAGAACTGTAACACTGATAATAACTTAAAATATGTAATATCAAAATATGAAGCAGCAAAATGTTTGCCAAAAAATATGAAACAAGGATATTTGCATATATAGTTAAAAGTAACATAATCTGCACAGTTCGTAACTCTACCTGTGGCAAGCTGCCTGTTGGCTTCTGTCTCGGGTTGTTAAGTCGACGTTCGTCTGATGATTTTTCTGACGTTCCGCCAGCATGATTGACTGGCATTGTCAAAGTTTCACCCTCGATTGCTAGTGGTGGACTGGAGTGGAGCTCCCGGTCACAGACTATATGTATCTGGCGCACCAACGTCCGACGGCTTCTCCGTAGTCATTTCTGGTGAAAAGCTTTCTTCTTTCTTGTTGAAGCTATTCCCGTGTTCTGAGTATTTCTACAGCTTCTCTGAAAAAGCGGGTGTGACAGTGCGTCTCTACAGCCAGCACTTCCGTGACGGTGAATTTTATTACACGGTCGGTGTCAGCGCGTGCTCTGCCACGGCCGATTTCTCCACCTACACCAATCTGCAAAGCCGCTATGTACTGTGATCCTGGTGTTGATCGATCGTCCAGTCATTCCGACATAAACTTTTCCGCATATGCATGGTATGCGGTGTATTCCCGACATTGCAAGTGGGTCCCTTTACTCCTCTGCCGATCAGAGACTCTTTGATCTTTGTCGGTTTGTAAACACTCTTTACGCTGTGTTTGCGCTTCATACGGCCGATTCTGTCCGTCACTCTCGGAATGTGTGGCAGAAAGGCCGTACCCGACAATTTCTTTTTCTGATGTGTCACTTCGCCGAGTGTTTGACTCTGTTATACTTCTGATATAACTTGTGGAGTATCCATTGCTTCTCAGAACACTTTCCAGGTGTGCATTTCGCGTCTGAGTTGCTGCGGCTCACATACTCGTCCTGCTCGCGTTATGAGCGTATTGGTCATGAGTCTTTTCTGGCTCGGGTAATGATCTGATAATTCGTGCAGGTGTCGGTTCGTATGTGTCGGTTTTCGATACACACTGTGTCCCAGGTTTTCACCATCCCTTGTGACAAGCACATCAAGAAATGGTAGTTTTTGGCCTTTTCTATTCCATGGTAAATTTTGTGTTGGCATGGAGGCTGTTCAAGTGTCTTAGGAAGTCACCGAATTGTTCCTTACCACGGCTCCACACAACGAAGGTATCACCGACGTTTCTGTACTACATTTTAGGTTTACAAGGTGCTGAGTCGAGTGTCTCTGCTACAAAACTTTCCATGAAGAAGTTGGCCAACATTGGACTAAGAAGACTACCCATGGCGATGCCTTCCAGCTGTTTGTAGAAGTTGTCATTTCACGTGAAATAGCTCGTGGTGACACGTGCATGAAAGAGCTTTGTGATGTCTTGAAGGGAAATGGAACCGACGTGCTCCAGAGTGTCAGCAAGTGGAACTTTCGTGAACAAAGAAACAACATCAAAGCTGATCAGAATGTCGTTTGGTGCACGTTTCAGTTACTTCAGATTCTCTGAGCCCTTTGAGCACGTGTCGGTGTTCCCCACGTGCGGCTGGAGCGGAGAGGCCAAGTGTTTTGCCAGTTTATACGTGGCTGAGCCAGGAGCGCTGACGGTCGGTCTTAGTGGAACGTTATTCTCATGGATCTTAGGTGATGCATACAGCCGAGGTGATAGGGCTTCTGTATTGCGCAGGTTCCTCCGCATGTGCGCTGGCAGAGAAGTCGCCTTGATTAACCCTTTCGTGGGCAAAATTATTAAACAGTTTTTTTTAATGAATGGAGTGCAGATAGTAGTTAACAGATAGGTATATTTATCATACAGAATATCAAATTTGCTCCAACTGTGAAAGTGAGGTCACACAACAAGGTGGGAAGTATTCTTCCCATTGCCCTTCCTTGGCGATAAATGACAAAAACAACTTTTTAAATATATGTCATATTTATTTGATAAATTTACTTCTCTTGCTACAATGATTGTTCACAATTACTTGCCATGAAATTTTCTGAAACATGGGTCTATGCAAAGTGGTATTTGACAATATGTACAAACACGGCGAGTGCTCTTTTCCGCAGCTTTGGTACAACAATGGCGGCACGTCCTGTAGGTTTCTCCTAAAATGGGTTGATGCTCCCCTACAGCCACACGACGAAAATCTTCAGGTACTTTACCCCTTTTTGCCAGAAAGACAGGTTTTTGTCCACGCCTTTTTTGGGATGAGGAGCCAGCGATCAATTGTCTGGCTAGATGGATCCTGTATGTGAGCTGATCATGCTGTCCACTTTCTCTTTTACTTATTTTCCACAGGATAAAACTGTTGACTGCAGCAACGTCCGCCAGGAAATAAAATATTCTGTGCCACCATTTTACAGAACGTCTGCCAATAGCATACCTTTCTCGTAATTGATCAAACTTATCGACACCACCCATTATTTTGTTGTATTCTGCCACAACTTGAGGACAAGAAATCTCTGTACTGGTACCATCCTTGTTTTTCCTTTTCACTGTGGCTGTTTCTCATAGGTCATGAACTGAGGACAGGAAAGTGACTGGACGGTTGGTTATCCATCCATTTTACTACAGAAATGGCTCCTTCTGTTTCAAACTGGAATCCTCCTCGTTCCAATTTTACGTTTTCCTAAATTTGGGTAAATACTATAGCTTTGATGAAAAAAATCACAAAATGTCACGCAAACAGCACTGAAAGGCTCCTCTACGGAGCAACACTCAGCTATACAATGCCTCTGCGCGAAGGTACAGCAAAAACGGCGGGAACTTGCGATTGGAAGTAGTACCCTATACTGTTCACGAGGTGGTAGCACCGTACAGAGGTGGGAACTGTGAATCCCACGGGACTAGGAGCGACTTCATTGCAGTGGGGAGCAAGCATGCTTCCCACGGCTCACGAAAGTGTTAACTGATTCGTATTCCGTGTGATAGCTACGTCAGACTTGCGCTTTGCCGGCCGGTGTGGCCGTGCGGTTCTAGGCGCTTCAGTCTGAACCGCGTGACCGCTACGGTCGCACGTTTGAATCCTTCCTCGGGTGATGTCCTTAGGTTAGTTCGGTTTAAGTAGTTCTAAGTTCTAGAGGGCTCATGACCACAGATGTTAAGTCACAGAGCCATTTGAACCATTTGAACTTGCGCTTTGTTTTCAGTACGTCGGCGGGTCTAATAAGGTCCTGGATCTTCTGCGCATAATCTTCGATCGACTGTCGCATTCCCTTATCGGCAGGCAGTACCAATACACTCTCGTCGGCGTTAAAATTATTAATAGCTTGAACGTCTTCTTTCTTTCACTAATACCGATTGCGCAACTTCTAGTTTCTTCAGCTTCTGTATGAAATGGCTTGATTCCTTTATGTACGTATCAGTCTTCCCCACGCGTGACTGGAGCAGTGTTTTGCCAGGTTTGATGTTGTTTACGGAAGTGCCACTCGGAGACTCTGTGGAGCACATGGGTTCCATTTCCCCCGCAAGACATAACAAAGCTCTTTCAGGAATGTCTCGCCACGAGCTATTTCCCACAGAATAGCAACTTCTACAAACAGTTGGAAGGCGTCGCCATGGGTATTCCTTTAGACCAGTGGTGCCCAGCTTCTTCACGGACATTTCGAAGCAGAAGCACTGGATTTGGTACCTTGCAAACCTAAGGTGTGGACAGATACGTCGGTGATACCTCAGTTGTGTCAAGCCATGGTGAGAACAAGTTCGCTGACTTCCTAAGACACCTGAACAGCCCCCATGCCAACACAAAATTTACCGTGGAATAGAAAAGGTCAAAAAACTGCCATTTATAGTTGTGCTGGTCACAAGGGGTGTTGAAAACCTGGTACACAGCACGTATCGAAAACCGACACACACGGGCCGATACCTGCACAAACTATCAATTCCCCACCGGAGCCAGAAAAGAGGCACGATCAGTACGTTCGTAACGCGAGCAAGACGAAAAAGTGAGCCGCAGCAACTCAGACGCGAAATGCACACCTGGAAAGTGTTCTGAGTAGCAATGGGTACTCCACAAGTTATATTAGAAGTATAACAGAGCCAAACACCGGCCAAGTGACAATTCAGAAAAAGAAATGTCGGGTACGGGCTTTCTGCCATACATTTCCAGAGTGACGGGCAGAATCGGCCGTATATCGCTCAAACACGACGTAAAGACTATTTACAAACCGACTAAGTAGATCAAAGAGTGTCTCAGATTGGCAAAAGAGAAAAGGGACCCACTTGCAATGTCGGGAATACACCGCATACCATGCACATGCGGAAAATTTATGTTGGAATGACTGGACTATCGATCAATGCCAGGATCACAGAAATCAACGGCTTTGCAGGTTGGGGAAGCTGGAGAATTCGGCCGTGGCAGCGCTGTGTGAGTCCGACACGGAAGTTTTGGCTGTAGAGAAGAGCTATCACACCCGCTTGTTCAGAGGAGCTATAGAACCACACAAACACGAGAATAGCTTCAACAAGAAAGAAGAAAGCCTCAAGGTAAATGGATCCTGGCTTCCCGTGCTGAAGCGAACGACCGTCGCAGGAAATGAGCGTGGAGAAACCCTCGAACGTTGGCACGCCAGGTACATATGGTCTGCGGCCGCGAGGTCGACTCCTGTCTACCACCAGCAATGAAGGGTGAAACTTTGACAATGCCAGCCTCTCGTGTTGGCGAAATGTCAGGAAATTCATCAGACGAACATCGGTCGAAGAACTCAAGACAGAAGCCAACAGGCAGTTTATTAACAAGCGGCCATGAAAGCCTTAACAATTTTGTAACTTTACCTGTACTGATCGACCACATATTCCTGTGTTTGAGGGTACACCCTGCTTCTCGGGTACTCAATAGGTATGACGGTAATGTAATTCTGGGTATTTTCAGTTTGATGAGAGTCCATCCTGCATATCTTATTAATGGATGATGTCACAGTAACAAGTGGAACCATCTGAAACGAAAGCAAAAATATTAAGTTAGACAACACATATCTTTTAAGGAACCATTTTGCAAACAATAAATTTAGAATTTAATCAGCCCATTTAAAAAAAAAATCAGGATTGTAGTTAAACGCAGTAGTGCAAAAAACAATTTATCAATATCACATTACCTTCCTCGTGCACACTGAACATTCATTTGACCTGCGTCTGCCACACAACGCGCTTTTACAAACACTGCATGATTAGATGTGCGTACACCCAAGTAACAGTTCCGAGCTCTGAAGATATGTCATAACAAACACAGTTTCAATTAATGAAAGTAATGCAAAAATGCGATCGCGACACCTCTATCAGTAATACAGTTTCTGTCTTCGTATGCTCTCTGTCTTCTTGTGGCAGATCACTAGCTTGCTGCAATTTGGTTGTAAATAATGGACACCTGTTAAGCGTTTCGACAAGTTTATCTCTGTTGAATCTACAGTTTAACCCTTTGACGAAATTCATATTACGCACAAATTAAAATTTAACACAGTTTGAGATACAATTTAAATAGAGTGCTAAAAACTCAGGTTAGGAAAGACAACTGCTGAAATTTTACAGGGCTGCGATGATACCAGTGGATGAAATTTCCTCACGGATTAAAATCATGTGTCAGTCTGGGACTTGAACCAACTGAGCTAGCGAGCCACGGCTCGTGATTCCCCTCACGGCTAAAATTATGAAAGTACAGCTCTTTTACTTCCCAAACCTCACAGAAGCACTTCTGCATACCTAAGTAGGATCATGCTCGGATGCTCACAGTCAGTAAGATCGCTCAGTGGCCACAAAGAACACGTCCCACGTCCGAATACCGTTCCAGCACACAATACTGATCCGACTAGAAGTGTTGAAACAGTGTATACTTGAATGTAGGGTGAAGGAGTCATTCTGGTACAAATGAACAAATTACATACAGATCAAATAAGTGATGTGCACTGCCCAGTATCTGGTGTACAAATGTCGAACCAAGGGCTTTCACACAATGAACAGAAGAAAATGCAGCTCAGAAAGGATACCGGGAAATGGAATCTGAAGTTCACAACAGGTCACGCGCTTCTGGTACGTGAGGAGAAACTGAGTCTTAAATATGGTAGCCTAAGCTGAACCACATCTTTAATTCATAGGTTATATGTGAAGAATACAGAAATATTGATCGTATCAAACATAACCAAACTGCTGAACATGGACAAAGAGACAAAACAGGAAATTATTTCTGAACATTTAAAACAAGTTGCCTAACATTATCAAGCTCTGAGAGGACATTTGTAGAGTATTTGTTCCGTAGTATTTGATAAAAAATCTCGAACAGACATTCCCGAACCATGCTTGAAGCTACCTTTCCTTTTTTTCGTAGTTACATTCTGTGTTTATACAGTATCTGTATCTTCACATTACAATGTCCTTTCGACATGCCTGCATGTCTGAATGAACAGAGTCTATTCTGACGATTACAGTAGCCGTAAATAATGCAAAACTGATTTGCATTTTGAGAATCCGTATTGACGTCTGCTGTTTGTGACGAATGATAATTTGTGCCGAACTGGAACTCAAATCCACGGGCATTGTAATTTGAAGATACAGACACAGTATTAACACAGATATTACAATCATCAATAATGTATCCATGCCTCAGCAGGCTAAATTGACGATAAAATATTTGTGTCTCCCTGTAAGAGTATAAGGGTTGCGGACTCCACGAGATATGTAGGCGTGTTCGGGTAGCCGAAGTGGTTGGGCGACCGCTGGCGATAAGTGGGGAGTCTGGGTTTCAGCCCCACTGCGTCACAAATTTTCATTTGTCACAAGCATCTGAGATCAATCCAGAGTAGCGAAAAGTGAATCAATTTCGTAGCACTTCTACTTCCGTTGATGACTCTCCACTTAAAATAATATGTTGTGTCCAGCCTGCAAAGAAATCCTCAATCCAGTTACAATTTTTGTTTGATGCCACATACGACCCTGCTGTTCTTGATGATCTTCAGTGTGGAACAGAATCAAATTCTTCCCAGCAGTTCAGAAATACAGCATAACCTGATTGCCCTGAACACCGCCTTTCAGGTCATGCGAGGAAAGTGCAGGCCGGCTTTAACTTGATCGATATTTTCGGATTCCATCTTGATTGGCGTGGAGGCGATCTTCTGTGAGACACACCTCATGATGTCTGAGCTCTGAATGTGTCCTACGGTACTACAGTGTATGGACTATGAGACTGGACAGTACTTCTGCGTATAACTTCTGCTATAACTACTATAGCGGAAGTTTTAATTGTTTCTGGCAATGCCACAGTTAGCGTTCCGTAAACCACTCAGTGGTCACATTACTACTGCCCACAGTTAAAGTTCACGCATGAACCACTAACACACAGTCTAGTCGTTCTCTAAAGGGGCAGCTATCGATTCTGAGGTGAGCAGTGGTACTGCAATATGATAGCATCCCCTATAAATATTTATTATTATTATTACTATTATTAGCAGCAGCAGTAGTAGTAGTGGTAGTAGTAGTAGAAACATGGACCAAACTACTTTAAATGGATGTAGCAGTTGCTTCTTATAACAACATCATCAACATCATAATCAAAAACAACAACAAGTTACTCATTTCTGATTATCACAACCTCATCTCTTTATTCATTTCTAAAATAAATGAATCTTCGATCACACATTGCCATCCACAGCAATCTTCCACTCTTCTTAAGACAAGGTGAAGCAGCAGACCGGCACTGTTCTTTGCTTGATCCAGTAATCTACTTGCTGCTCTTCATTGTTGTCTTTTGCCTTACATTTTGCCTTGCAAGTTGATCTTTTTTAAATTATCCCCCTTCTATCCTTAAAATGTTCCCAAGGAAGTGGAAGTATGTTTGACTAGCACGGGATGATACACTACGTCTAGTGCTAAGCTCTTCCATAATGGAAGCATTATTTCTTCTTTCTTTCTTCTTTCTGTCCACAGTAAGTGTAACCTTCTGCCAGCACCACATCTCAAAGGCATGTTTTTTTCTCGCCTCTAGCTTCCATGGTTCACGTGTTGCAGCCGTACAATAATGCAAGCAACACCAATGATTCCACCAAGAATATTTTTGTTGTTTCGGATGTTACCCAATTCTGCCAGACCTTAGTCAATTTAACCACTGCGACTCAGCCAAGGCTGATTTGTCTTTTTATTTCCTTATCGCACTTTCTTGTGTCACTGACGAGGGATCCTAGATATCCACAATCATTCCCTATTTCCAGATCATTTAAGGAACCTGTAAGATCATTTAAGGGACCTGTAAGCGGCATTTGATTTAAACCATGGCAATTAATAACCATCAGTTTCATCTTCTTCATGTTTACCTCTAGGCCAAAATTAAAACAAATAGTTTTAACTCTGGAGAACAGATCAGTTTTCTCTCACTTCCTGCCATAGGGGTAGTATCACCAGCAAATTATAGATTGTCGATTTCCCTGTGGCTAATTGAAATTTCAACATCCCAGCCACCAAGTGCACCCCTGATGACTAGCTCTGAGTGGATGTTACGGAGTATACAGAGCTGACAGTAGACAACCTTGCCTGACTCCATTTGTCACATTGAAAAACTGCGAGTATTCACCATGCGCCTTTATTGTTGCAGTTTGACTGTTGTAAAGACGTTTTAAGGTGTTTAGGAACCCAAAACTCATTGAGCACATACCACAACTTGTCCTAAACAACACAATCAAAGACTTTGTGATCTAGGAAACGAATGTAGGCTGGGACGCAGAACTCATGGCATTTTTCAGTTATCTGCCTCAAATTCAAGACTGTCTCTCAAGCATATTTATGTGTCACAAAATCTACTTGTTGTGCTGATATCTGAGACTGCAGGAATTTCTATAGAGATTGGTTGATACGTTATGTACACGAGGACTTTGCTAACAAGTGATGTTATTACTACAGTCCATTAATTGGAGCAGTCCTTAGGTGAGCCTTTTTGTGAAGAGGAATTAGGACACATATAGTCCACTCTTTACGCCTTTCACCAGTTTCCTAAACCATATTACATATTAGCCGTCCGTGGTGGCCGTGCGGTTCTAGGCGCTACAGTCTGGAACCGCGTGACCGCTACGATCGCAGGTTTGAATCCTGCCTCAGGCATGGATGTGTGTGATGTCCTTAGCTTAGTTAGGTGGTTTAAGTAGTTCTAAGTTCTAGGGGACTGATGACCTCAGAAGCTAAGTCCCATAGTGCTCAGAGCCATTTGAACCATTTGAACCATATTACATTATTAAATGTAAAACATGTATGCCTTCTTCTCCCATCACAGTTAGCATTTCCTGGGACCGCTATCTATAACTGCGACTTTGTTGTTTTTGAAATGCTTGATGGTATTTTCAGTTTCACTGAGGTAGAATATTAGGTTCCGTATCTGATTCCACGTAAATGTTTTCTTCGTCGATATTGTTTCTTTTGGAATACAGGGTTTCACAGAGTTGTTTTCACTTATCGTTTCTGTCATGTCAGTATTGAGATTGCCATTTACATCTTCTATGAACCATGTGCGCGCTTTGAACTCCCAGGTAAATCTGTTTACATTCGTGGAAAGGCCATGTTTTTGCTTTACCTCATGATGCTGGTCTGCATTATTACAAACAGCGGTGAGATACTTGTCTTGACAGCTGAGCAGCTGTGCTGTGGTTTGCAGCTAAGTACTTTGTACACTTCTTCAAGCTGGGCAGCATGCGTGCCGTGTCTGTACAGTGCGCTCCTCTCTCTGGTCAGCAGTAGAGGAGTGCTCCAAATCTGGGGGTGCTTTGCTTGAGGGATCTCTCAGGAAGAGACAAAGTGTTTATTTCCTTCATTGTGTCTCACGATTTGAGGGGGGGAGGGGGGTGGAGGGGGGGAGGCTACATCTTCTTCCATTACTTGCTTGACTTTTGGTCTTATTCTTTCACCAAAATCTCCGAGACTGTTTTTTCTGTAACATGAACTTGTCTTACTGTTACGTTATTGATCAATTTCAATTTTATCCATATTTCCAAGGATAGCGTTGTATGGTTACTGATACAGGACCAAACTATGGCAATGTTGCCTCACCGAAATGAAATCAGTGTGATTACTGTCGCTATCGCCAGAAGAAATCTATATGCAATGACGTTGTGGATGATGTTGGAGAAGGGTATTCGATTGGATAAGTTGTTGTTGGCACAAGATTCCAGTATCTGCTCCGTACGTTTATTTCTCAGTCCCGAGCCGTGAAGCCCAGCCACAGGTCTCGTATGCCCAGCGTATGCAGTCTCCCCTGTCTTCGCATTAAAATCACTCTGGTAGTCTAATGTTTCCTTTTTCGGTATCTTTCTGATGGTGGTCTAGCAGCTCACGAAAGTCATCGTTTTCTATGTTCGATGAATCTGCTGTAGGAGTGTAAACCCGAATGATTTTGATCATGTAAAGAGAAGCATTAATTTTAGTGGAAATTATTCTATGACAAATGGGCTGGTAACAATGACTGCATTACCCAGATTTGCAATTTATACTACCACCCTCACTTCCAAAAAAAAAAAATACACCGTATTCTTTACGTGGATCACAAAGTGACCACACCATTTCCAGTTTGTCATGCTGATTTCAAGTACACCTACATCACGAACATGCATTTCTCCCTCCACTATAGGAAGCTTACATGTCTGCACAATTCAGGCTGCTATGCGTTAAATGATTCGCAGATGGTTTAGGTTTATCTGCGCATTCTGAAGTGACCCCCCCCCCCTGGAGACGCAAATAACAGTCGTGGTTTCCCGTTGCCTTCCATTGTTTAAATCATGTCGCGCCCAAGATGGAGTCCGAAGCCTTTGCAGTGCAGACGCCACGGGTCTTCTGGCACCGACACTGTATCAAAATCCAGCTTCTCCGTGGTAGCTGTTGTTGAGGTGTGTACTATAATGCTATGACAGTGTGCTGCCATCGCGAGGGAAACGGACTCTGGTTGTTTAATGAGCTGCTCCCACTTACCCTTGCTCATCACTTGCAAGACGAGACCCCATGTTTGCTACTGGTCACTTAATACTAGTATTCACAGTTTTGTAAGTAGGTTTTCACAGTATAACTGCCATTTATCTTTAAGCGTTTGCGGAGTCACGTTTTTCAACATATCCGCAATGCTGTTCCGTGACTCAAACAAATTATTTACAATACACGCCACCCTTCTTCGTACGTGTTCGATGTTCCATTACGTCCTCAGTATTGCTCACACATACAAGAGCAGTATTCTAAGGTAGGATGCACAAGTAACTGCTAAGCAATCTCCTCTGTACGCATCTATTATGCAGCAGCTAGCCATTCCATAACAGTGTTCTCGTTGGCCTGTGTCCACAGTGCGGTACATACACTACTGGCCATTAAAATTGCAACATCACGAAGATGACGTGCTACAGACGCGAAATTTAACCGACAGGAAGAATATGCTGTGATATGCAAATGATTAGCTTTTCATAGCATTCACACAAGATTGGCGCCGGTGGCGACACCTACAACGTGCTGACATGAGGAAAGTTTCCAACCGATTTCTCATACACAAACAGCAGTTGACCGGCGTTGCCTGGTGAAACGTTGTTGTGATGCCTCGTGTAAGGAGGAGAAATGCGTACCATTTCGTTTCCGACTTTGATAACGGTCGCATTGTAGCCTATTGCGATTGCGGTTTATCATATCGCGACATTGCTGCTCGCGTAGGTCGAGATCCAATGATTGTTAGCAGAATATGGAATCGGTGGGTTCAGGAGGGTAATACGGAACGCCGTGCCGGATCACAACGGCCTCGTATCACTAGCAGTCGAGATGACAGGCATCTTATCCGCACGGCTGTAACGGATCGTGCAGCCACGTCTCGATCCCTGAGCTAACAGATGGGGACGTTTGCAAGACAACAACCATCTGCACGAACAGTTCGACGACGTTTGCAGCAGCATGGACTATCAGCTCGGAGACCATGGCTGCGGTTACCCTTGACGCTGCATCACAGACAGGAGCGCCAGCGATGGGGTACTCAATGACGAACCTGGGTGCACGAATGGCAAAACGTCATTTTTTCGGATGAATCCAGGTTCTGTTTACAGCATCATGGTGGTCGCATCCATGTTTGGCGACATCGCGGTGAACGCACATTGGAAGCGTGGATTCGTAATCGCCATACTGGCGTATCACCCGGCGTGGTGGTATGGGGTGCCATTAGTTACACGTCTCGGTCACCTCTTGTTCGCATTGACGGCACTTTGAACAGTGGACGTTACATTTCAGATGTGTTACGACCCGTGGCTCTACACTGCATTCGATCCCTGCGAAACCGTACATTTCAGAAGGATAATGCATGACCGCATGTTGCACGTCCTGTACAGGCCTTTTTGGATACAGAAAATATTCGACTGCTGCCCAGGCCAGCACATTCTCCAGATACCTCACCAATTGTAAATGTCTGGTCAACTGGCTCGTCACAATACGCCAGTCACTACCCTTGATGAACTGTGGTATCGTGTTGAAGCTGCATGGGCAGCTGTACCTGTGCACGCCATCCAAGCTCTGTTTGACTCAATGCCCAGGCGTATCAAGGCCGTTCTTACGGCCAGAGGTGGTTGTTCTGGGTACTAATTTCTCAGGATCTATGCTTCCAAACTGCGTGAAAATGTAATCACATGTCAGTTCAAGTATAAAATATTTGTCCAATGAATGCCCGTTTATCATCTGCATTTCTTCTTGGTGTAGCAATTTTAATGGCCAGTAGTGTATTTTGAGCGGCCGTTTCCCTGCACGACAGTGTACCCGGACGAGATCGTCGAGCTGATGTAATAAGAAGCGTGACTTCTCCAGCCACACAAAACATTTCCATTGATTCGTGGTCCAATCTTGGTGGCAAAGTGCTGACTGCAGTTAGAACGAGGTGGGAACATGTAGGGGCCACCTGCTGCAGAGCCCCGTGTGCACCAGCCAGCGCTGTACTCCGCCATCAGGTCTGCCCCAAAGTCACACCCGTCCTGCTTCACAGAGTGGCGAGTCTCCGACCTCAACATTCGGCGACGAGACGTGGATGTCCGACACCTTGTCGCTTACTTGTGGTTTCCACATCGTTTTACCACTTTCCACAGATTCTCTCGACAGCAGCGCTTGCAGAAACGATCTGCTTCAGCATTTCCGAGACGCTCGTTTCCAGAAGCCGAGCCATAACAATCTGCCACCCGTCACAGTCGCTTATCTCAGAGGTTTTCCCCATTTGTGCTGCGTATCATTACACTGATTCCCGTTTGTTTGTGATCCGCTTACGTACACCCCTTACCGTGTAATGCACCCGCAACGCCACTGATTGACATTCGGCCTGCTGGTGGTGGCGGAGGGAAATGGGGAGGGGGGGGGGGGGAGCGGTCATTACAAAAAAAATGGTTCAAATGGCTCTGAGCACTATGGGACTCAACATCTATGGTCATCAGTCCCCTAGAACTTAGAACTACTTAAACCTAACTAACCTAAGGACAGCACACAACACCCAGCAGAGAGAATCCCTGGCCCCGCCGGGAATTGAACCCGGGAACCCGGACGTGGGAAGCGAGAACGCTACCGCACGACCACGAGATGCGGGCAGCGGTCATTACATTTCGGCACATCAGTGCGTGTTCTGCCATCATCGGACGAGACCTTAATGATCCTACAATCAATTGGAATAATTAAATTTTTATATGTGGTACGAGTGACAAGACACCCTGTGAAACGTTGCTAAATGCTTTCTGTGAAAGTTATCTAGAATAGATACTTTGGAAGTGCGTTCTTGATGGAGATATATTGGTTCTAACGGCAAAAATTGCAGCTGACCCCCTAGACGATGTCCACACAGCAACTGGTATCAGCGACCGTAAGACACTTGTAACAACAATGATTAATGAAGTACAAAAGGCAGCCCAAAAAAGGGAAACATCTAGGTCCTTAACACAATACACAAAGGGGCAGTAGTGTTATATTTCAATCAGGAATGTGAAACATTCAGAAAGTTTAGAAGACCAGATGACCAAGCACTGGATGAATATATACCTAATTCACATATGTACCTGCAGTCTGTGATAGGAGGAACTGCCCATAGTACACTTCCTCTGTAAAGAAACTTCCGATAAAACAGTGACTACTGCACAACAGATGTAAAACACATTATGGTAGCAAAGATAAGGAATTGCTACTTGAAAACCATTTAGCTGTCAGAAAGGCAGTGGGCGAAACTAATGACAATTACCGCAACAGAATCTTATCGAAATACTTCTCAAAATCCCCAAAAGATTCTTGGCTTATGTAAAGACTGTCGATGGTGCCAAAGTCAGTGTTCATAAACTTATAGATAACACAGGAACTGAAATTCAGTGCAGCAAAGCAAATGCAAAAATGCTAAACCCCATTTCCAAATGTCCTACTTAGAGGAAAATTTATGAGTTTTATCTCACTTTTGTTTTTGCACCATTGCACCAATGAATTATATAGACTACTAATGGTAATGGCGTTGACAAACAGAAGAAATCACTAAAATTTAACAAAGCTCCAGGGCCCCACAAAATCCCTATTAAATTTTGTACAGAATTCGTTCCGGAGTTAGCCCTTCTTATAACCTTAATGTATCTGAGATCCACTGAAGCAAAAACTGTGCCCAGGACCTAGATGGAAGTGCAGGCCACACCTGTATATACCAATGGTGGCAAAGCGATCCACAAAAATACCGGCCTATATCTTTGAATATACTTTGAGCTCAAATGTAATCGGGTACTTCAAACAGAATAACCTCCTAAACGAGCATTTATTCCCAGACATCAATCACGTGAAACCAACTTATACACCTGGAATAGCACCAGTACAAGAGCTCACAGCCATGTAGCTGCACATTCATTCGCTTTGCAGCACAGTTAACCAAGGCTGACCACGGTGCCACAGAACCTCTAGAAAACCCACATTCACGTGCTCAGTGGCTGCTCCAGGTTACACCCAAATTCATTTTATATATTTTCAACCAGGCTGTTTCCACAAACACTCACTGAGGTAACAAAAACTTTCAGGCAGTCTTCATTCTAGACAACTGCGTCATCTGAGCTTACTATTAATATTGTCTGCATGGCCACTAATAACATAAACAGCAAGAGTCGCCCTGGGATACAACTGAAGATACTTTAACATCTGTCAATGAGTTTCCATCCACCATGACATGCTGCATGCTCAATCCTACCGCATGTTTCACTCGAAGTTACACAGGACTGAACTTTTGATGGTACTCATCAATGTGGTATCGAGTCAAGCACTTTTTGGAAGCCAAGAAATACGGCATCTTGCATCCATCCATCCATCTGAGATAAGTTGGCTAGAATTGCATCGTGTATGTTGCAACATGCACTACATCACGAAGTCTCTTTTCTACTATGGATTATCTTGCCATTAGGTTAGTAAAGTTTCTAATCTTTAACACATGTGCCATCTAGCGACAATTTGAAGATCTACTGGCACTGCTGTTTTATTTAAGGACATATAAGCAAAAGAACAGTATATTGCAAAATACATATGAAAAATAAATTTAAAACATTAAATACCACGTGCTAGAAAATGTTCAAAGATAGATTTGGATTCTGCACACCAAATTACATTAGCTGTTTCAGATTCATCCAGCACAGTACCCGTTTACTAATGGAGCGATACACCTGGAATGAGTACACTGATATGGTTGGTGCTCGCTAAATACCGATGGGGTCCTCAGTATCCATAATAAACTTATTTGGAGTGAGTTTAATCAACCTACCACATTCACTGATGCTCATCATGCGCGGTACTAGCTGAATGTGTGTGTGTGTGGGGGGGGGGGGGGGGGGGAGGGGGGAGGTGTTGTTAGGGACTGTTTAATTAGCCCATATCTCCTACCTAGGCCATTAAATGGCCGAAATTATTACAATTTCCTCGTTACTGCATTGCCAGAATTGCTGGTTGACATGCCACTAGCTACGAGACGGCTGATTCGGTTCCAGCACGACAGCACACCAGCACTTTTCAGTCGTCCAGTGCATCGATTCTTGAACCGAGAGTTTCCAGAAAAGTGGACTGTCAGAGATGGTCCTGCACCATGGCCTACTCGATCCTCTGATTTGACACCTCTGGACTTTTTTGGATCTACAAAACTCATTGTTGAATCAAAAGAGAAACTGGTTGTCCAGATAGTAGCAGCAGCAGTAGGAGAAATTAGCGACACTCCTGCAGTCTGTGACTGTGTTAGAAAGAACATGGCTGAGCGGTGTAACCTTTGGTTACAAGTCAGTGGAAGTATTTTTGGTGTAACTGAACTGCGTTAATGCTGTTTTCTCTTGGTAATAAAGAATTAAAAATTGTGTGTGTTACTTTTTGTCTACTGTAAGTAAGATTTGAAGTCCTCATATAAAGGTGCTTCATAGGAAAACACATTAGAATGCGACCGCAAAGAGTTTGTTATTTTAATTAATTTTCACCCAGAGAAAACTCCTTCTACCGTTTTCAGAAATCCTCTCAGAAAATATGGCATTAGAGAAAAATATCTGTTTTGGTATCCCGAGCAACCTCCAACAGTCTGTTGGTTTAAATAATTTTCACCCTGTATAAGTCGCACTGCACAGCCTAGCCCGCAGTTCCCGAATGCAGTTCTGGAGTTCATGAGCCAAGAGATCGCCGAGAGCCTTTGAGTGGGTCCACAGCCGATCACAATCGCCCCAGTCACATGTTGCGCCGGACTGAAGTGGGACACTCTTCAACAGTGTTTACAGCGGGATAGGGACTGCAGCGTGAGGTTGGACTTTGTCCCTGAGAGGACTCCCACTGTACACTGGACTTGAAGTTGAGCATTTGAGTTCTCGTAATAAAATATGTAATTGGAACATTGTACTTTTATCGTTTTGGTACTTGACTTGTGGGCAGCATGGCTAATGTGTAATTGGGTGTAACACCCCAATCACACTGATGCTGGCAGCACCTTAATGAAGTAGACACCTCGCAGTGGATATTGCAGAATGATAATTTGCAGCACGTCACAGCTCTGAATTCAATGTTTTTCAGGACACTTTCATTTGGTGTACTACAAACCCATATCTCAATACTGCTGCTGCTCATTTTATTAAGACATAAGCTCCCAAATACAGTTACGTCCAGGATAAAAACTAAAACAAAAAATCCACCGTGGCTATCGCTTATTTTCTAATAGCAAAAAAATAGCAACATCTGAGCTCTCATGCTTGCGCACAAGTAACTTGCCCTTGTATTTATCTCTTCATAGCTTTGCACTATGCACTAGTTTCATTACAGATATCCAATGCAAATAATTAAGATGCCTAAGAAACACATGTGCTTTAGAATAGTTTTTGTTCTTACTGCCGGCCGGCGTGGAAGAGCGGTTCTAGGCGATTCAGTCCGGAACCGCGCGACCGCTACGGTCGCAGGTTCGAATCCTGCCTCGGTCATGGATGTGTGTGATGTCCTTAGGTTAGTTAGGTTCAAGTGGTTCTAAGTTCTAGGGGACTGATGACCTCAGAAGTTAAGTCCCACAGTGCTCAGAGCCATTTGTCCTTACTGGCAATGTAATAAAATACGAAATCCGCTGAGCGCCATATCAGAGTGAGAAACCCTGAGCAGCAACGTATGCCCGTTCTGGATATTCACTGTGCAAGCCAGTGGCATTGCTTCGCTACGCCATCTTACTACGACTGTACTGGCTGAAGAGGATTACATGGGAGATGTGGAGGGCCGTCACCAGTACTGGAAACCAGCACTCATAAAATCTGCTTCTGTAAGCTCGAATCAAGTCTCCCTGCTGAACTTAGAATTCCCCACAGCCTCCCCACTCTACACAGACCTCAGCGCTCCCTCTCTTTTCCGTGCTGCTAACTATTACCTTATCACTAAAAATTAATTAGCCAACATACTGCATTGATATTTTGGTCAACTGCCACGTACAGCATATTGTATATAGATACCCATTTACGGATGAAAAGCAAATTATTTACAATTTATTTTGTAAGAAACTGGTGTTCACTTTAGTAGCTCACAACTGGATAACAGTTGAATAGCACCGATAAGACGACAGTACATATCTGAACCAATGTTTAAAACCTTGGAAGTAACAATTGGCTGTGACTGTGGTATCGAGGCTCTAAAAACGTGAACTAGTTTTTGTATCATTTCTGACCTACTGTTACAACAGACACTATGGACTTTGTCGTATCTGTAGTTTTCAAAGTTTTGTTTATTTGCGTGCTAACGTCTTTATGGATACTAGTTAGTCATTTACTCACAATGGCTCATGTGCTACCAACTGGTTTGTAACAAAATACACTCTTGCAATACATCACAATTTATGAACATAGTTAACTACAAATCATTGTTTCCATGTAGCTAATTATTTAAAAAATATTGGAACCTGAGAACTCAAGTAATGTTCAGCAGCTCTCTGAGAAAGTCTACTAGAACATCGTAAGCCTGACTCCCTTCACTTCACAGTGTCAAATCGCAAGTATGATAATAGGACGTGCAAACATCTAGCTACCTCCAGCTAACTAAAAGTTATTTCACGGAATGACAGAAGAATCTGTTAAGACGATAAGACGCACTTATATCCACGATGCTATTCACTTCCTGAATTCAGTACAGGTTGCCTCCTGACGCCAGACTACTCGTCAGCAGTATTCCATAACTAAGATGACTGTTTGATGAAATGAGAGATGCATATGGATCAGAAACGAAAGTTCCGCTTCATTCAAAACATAGACTGGAGTCCAACAAGGATGTTGTCTTTCAGCACTTCTCTTTACAATTGTGAAGGGCGAAGATTTAAAAACAGTCAAAAGAAAAGACGCAACGGCTGACAGCTTAGTCTCTGCCAACGATATAATGTTTAAGGCATGATAGAAGTGGCAGTGCAAACAAAACTCAGTCTTTGGCATAACGAAATCATGAAAATGGGTCTCGAAATTGGCAAATTCGAGACAGCAGGTTTGGGGTCTATTAGTAATTCACGCTTACTTTGACCAAAACATGCCATGTAAAAAGGGACTGAGACAAAGTTTTCTTGACAGCTAGGAGAAACAGATTTTCACATTCTCAAAATTCAATGTGCTACCTGGCAACAAATAAATGAGCAGACTGACATGGAGGGGCAAGGTAAGTTGGAAGTGGCTTGTGTACAGACGCACACAGCTTGCTACAGCGGAATATAATGACGATCATAGTTGCATTTAGTGTTGTCCATTTATGTCTGTTTGTGGTACAAGTAAGTCATTTTATCTGCCTGTAATTGCAAGTGGTGTTGTTGTTGTTGTTGTTGTTGTTGTCTTCAGTCCAGAGACTGGTTTGATGCTGCTCTCCATGCTACTCTATCCTGTGCAAGCTTCATCTCCCAGTACCTACTGCAACCTACATCCTTCTGAATCTGCTTAGTGTATTCATCTCTTGGTCTCCCTCTACGATTTTTACCCTCCACGCTGCCCTTCAATACTAAATTGGTGATCCCTTGATGCCTCAGAACATGTCCTACCAACCGGTCCCTTCTTGTCAAGTTGTGCCACAAACTCCTCTTCTCCCCAATTCTATTCAATACCTCCTCATTAGTTATATGATCTACCCATCTACAGCATTCTTCTGTAGCACCACATTGCGAAAGCTTCTATTCTCTTCTTGTCCAAACTACACTCCTGGAAATGGAAAAAAGAACACATTGACACCGGTGTGTCAGATCCACCATACTTGCTCCGGACACTGCGAGAGGGCTGTACAAGCAATGATCACACGCACGGCACAGCGGACACACCAGGAACCGCGGTGTTGGCCGTCGAATGGCGTTAGCTGCGCAGCATTTGTGCACCGCCGCCATCAGTGTCAGCCAGTTTGCCGTGGCATACGGAGCTCCATCGCAGTCTTTAACACTGGTAGCATGCCGCGACAGCGTGGACGTGAACCGTATGTGCAGTTGACGGACTTTGAGCGAGGGCGTATAGTGGGCATGCGGGAAGCCGGGTGGACGTACCGCCGAATTGCTCAACACGTGGGGCGTGAGGTCTCCACAGTACATCGATGTTGTCGCCAGTGGTCGGCGGAAGGTGCACGTGCCCGTCGACCTGGGACCGGACCGCAGCGACGCACGGATGCACGCCAAGACCGTAGGATCCTACGCAGTGCCGTAGGGGACCGCACCGCCACTTCCCAGCAAATTAGGGACACTGTTGCTCCTGGGGTATCGGCGAGGACCATTCGCAACCGTCTCCATGAAGCTGGGCTACGGTCCCGCACACCGTTAGGCCGTCTTCCGCTCACGCCTCAACATCGTGCAGCCCGCCTCCAGTGGTGTCGCGACAGGCGTGAATGGAGGGACGAATGGACACGTGTCGTCTTCAGCGATGAGAGTCGCTTCTGCCTTGGTGCCAATGATGGTCGTATGCGTGTTTGGCACCGTGCAGGTAAGCGCCACAATCAGGACTGCATACGACCGAGGCACACAGGGCCAACACCCGGCATCATGGTGTGGGGAGCGATCCCCTACACTGGCCGTACACCACTGGTGATCGTCGAGGGGACACTGAATAGTGCACGGTACATCCAAACCGTCATCGAACCCATCGTTCTACCATTCCTAGACCGGCAAGGGAACTTGCTGTTCCAACAGGACAATGCACGTCCGCATGTATCCCGTGCCACCCAACGTGCTCTAGAAGGTGTAAGTCAACTACCCTGGCCAGCAAGATCTCCGGATCTGTCCCCCATTGAGCATGTTTGGGACTGGATGAAGCGTCGTCTGACGCGGTCTGCACGTCCAGCACGAACGCTGGTCCAACTAAGGCGCCAGGTGGAAATGGCATGGCAAGCCGTTCCGCAGGACTACATCCAGCATCTCTACGATCGTCTCCATGGGAGAATAGCAGCCTGCATTGCTGCTAAAGGTGGATATACACTGTACTAGTGCCGACGTAGTGCATGCTCTGTTGCCTGTGTCTATGTGCCTGTGGTTCTGTCAGTGTGATCATGTGATGTATCTGACCCCAGGAATGTGTCAATAAAGTTTCCCCTTCCTGGGACAATGAATTCACGGTGTTCTTATTTCAATTTCCAGAAGTGTATTTATCGTCCATGTTTCACTTCCATACATGGCTACACTCCATACAAATACTTTCAGAAACAACTTCCTGACAGTTAAATCTATACTCGATGTTAACAAATTTTTCTTCATCAGAAACGCTTTCCTTGCCATTGCCAGCCTACATTTTATATCCTCTCTACTTCGACCATCATCAGTTATTTTGCTCCCCAAATAGCAAAACTCCTTTACTACTTTAAGTGTCTCATTTCCTAATCTAATTCTCTCAGCATCACCCGACTTAATTCGACTACATTTCATTATCTTCGTTTTGCTTTTGTTGATGTTCATCTTATACCCTCCTTTCAAGACACTGTCTGTTTCGTTCAACTGCTCTTCCAAGTTCTTTGCTGTCTCTGACAGAATTACAATGTCATCGGCGAACCTCAAAGTTTTTATTTCTTCTCCATGGATTTTAATACCTACTCCGAATTTTTCTTTTGTTTCCTTTATTGCTTGCTCAATATACAGATTGAATAACATCGGGGAGAGGCTACAACCCTGTCTCACTCCTTTCCCAACCACTGCATCCCTTTCATGCCCCTCGACTCTTATAACTGCCATCTGCTTTCTGTACAAATTGTAAATAGCCTTTCGCTCGCTGTATTTTACCCCGGCCACCTTTGGAATTTGAAAGAGACTATTCCAGTCAACATTGTTAAAAGCTTTCTCTAAGTCTATAAATGCTAGAAACGTAGGTTTGCCTTTCCTTAATCTTTCTTCTAAGATAAGTCGTATGGTCAGTATTGCCTCACGTGTTCCAACAATTCTACGGAATCCAAACTGATCTTCCCCAAGGTCGGCTTCTACCACTTTTTCCATTCGTCTGTAAAGAATTCGCGTTAGTATTTTGCAGCTGTGACTTATTAAACTGATAGTTCGGTAATTTTCACATCTGTCAACACCTGCTTTCTTTGGGATTGGAATTATTATATTCTTCTTGAAGTCTGAGGGAATTTCGCCTGTCTCATACATCTTGCTCACCAGACGGTAGAGTTTTGTCAGGACTGGCTCTGCCAAGGCCGTCAGTAGTTCTAATGGAATGTTGTCTACTCCTGGGGCCTTGTTTCGAGTCAGGTCTTTCAGTGCTCTGTCAAACTCTTCACGCAGTATAGTATCTCCCATTTCATCTTCATCCTCTTCCATTTTGTAATTGCATAGAGTAACAGTTAGGCTGTTTGCTGTGAACCTGTTGTAACTCCATCCACTACCATCACGCTATATGCTGTCCCTCTCTCTGGCCACTACTCGCTCCGCACGTGCACGTGGCAGCACACGGCCGGCAGTTCCCGCACTCGGTATCACGCACTACCCTCTGACTGCGAGTGCTTGGTCGGTGCTGGCGTAAGCTGCCGCCAGCACACCAGTCGGCAAAGATGAAGCAAAGGTCGGTTAGTAGGTACTGGTTCAAGCACACCTATCACGACAGAGGCCAGAGACAGACTGACAAGTAACAAGCCGCCAACGCCCTCTCGATAGGAAGTATTTAGGCCACCGCTGCTGACTGAAGGGACTCACTGACTCACGTATCCAGTTTACACCTGTCAGTATAATCGCAGAGGGGATTTAATTCGACACAGGCAACGAGAGTACATAGCGACCAGATTAGCGACTGTAGCGGGACTAGCAGTGAGAACTAAAGTTTGTAATAGCGAGATTACCGATATTATCTGCAAGAGGAGTATTACTGAAGAGCTTGTACTACAAAACATGGGCTCTATTCAAGTTAAGGTTCCAGTTCATGTAAATAAAGAACTGTATTAATCCGAGTGTTCATTTGTGTTGTAGACAGAGGATACCGGCCCCCTTAACAACATCCTCTCCCTTGTTTGCTTCCTTGCAGTACAAAACTCTACATGGTCCTCCCATGCTGCTAGGAAACATTAACTCTATACAGCTCTGTCACAATGCAGAGCCACTAATGTATCCGACAAGTGTTGGAATGCATTTAGAATTACAATTTCTTTTTAGCCGTCGATTGTCCATATTTTCTATGGAGAAAGTGAATGCTGTATAAATGAGATTCATCAACTATTACCACAGCGACTGAATAGGAGTACGTACAATGATACGTAAAGTGGTAATCGAATAGTGACTGTTGTCTAAAGTCATTGGTTTAGCTGTGGAAATCTAAATTAGTGTCAATGCAAGTTGATGAAACACTGCTCACATTCAGTTGTCGCTCAAATTGCTCTGACATTGAGACACATTATTTGACGGACATGGCAACTGGTTATAATTGTCTACTTTGTTTGTAAGTCAGAAAAAGTTTCAATCCAGCTACACTGTAGGCTCTCCAGAGTGAATCGAGCAAATGAACTAATAGGACTCGTTACAATTGACAATATTAACCGCAGTGACCACAAAGTGGAAGGACGTGCAAGGTATTTTGGATAATATACTACTAAGTGCATCATTCAAACAAATTTATTTGCCAAACAACTATTTCGAACTTAAATAAAGAATAACATATAATATCACCATATTTTCCTTGTTTACTTGTTCTACAAGAACAAACTACGCAACTATACCGTATTCAGAAGATACCAACATACTCTGCCCACAAGGTGGACTGGACGGACGTTAAAAACAAGGTTGGCTGGATTATCACCCACTGAAATACATCAGTATTTTTAAGTATAATTAAAATATACTATAATTCATATTAATTAATCAAATGTTCTTTGACATTCTTGGAAAAAGAAAGAAACAAAAAAGCAACATTTTATTCAAACAGGCAACCTGTATCTGTTTGCCAAAAAATCTTCAGCCTTATATGTATTATTTTACAACTGTCAAATCACAGACAGCTAGGAACTTTCATCACATCGTTTGACTAGAAAAGTACATCCCAATCAGATACACAATTTATTATAAATTCATTAAAAAATAACTAAAAACAAAGTAAGAATCACTATTGGCTGCATGTGAACACAACTGGAACAAGCCACATTCATAAGTTCACCACACAAGCATCTATGGTATTTTTTACAAAAGGAATAACATTTTCTTTCATTATTATTAGGAGCATTTAATAAGCAAGGCAACACACTTCTTTTTTCTGAAAGCAGATTAGTTTCATTCAGGATTTCAGTACATCATATTATTCCCGCTCTTTTGCCTACAAAACCTTATTTTCAACATAATCTGCATTCAGCCTTACTGGGAAGGCGTGTACGCCTGCACTGCACTGAGCCACCCTACTAGTCTGGCTGCCTCAGCACCAGCCTCTCCATCGCTCACGTACTGCTTCCTGCAGGCTGCCGGAAAGTAGGAAGGTGCGAGATCCGGGCTGTAGGGTGGATGACGAATAACACACTAAGGAAGTTTTGTGGGCAGTTCTCGGGTGTGCAGAACTGTGTGAAGCCTTGGGTTGGCACACATTTTTGTGGCGGCGAACAGGCTGAAGTCGTTTCGCCAATTTCCTCAGCGTAGCACAATACCCTTCAGAGTCGATCGTTGCATCATTTGTTGCATATGCTTCCATATGCTGTTCTAGGCAAAATTTATGAATGTCTGTGTTCTTAAATTTATGACAGTTCCTGATGAACGTAGCAACCCCTCCTTTCTCCATTTCTGCTCTACAAAAGTGAGGTGCTAACATAAACCCTGTAACACTTAAAAAAGTTCTATACCAGTGGTCACATGATGTTCAGAGAGGCAGATTATGTCAGCTGGGTTTGAGGCCACTAATTCATCTAAGCAGAAATTAATTCATTAATTTTATTTCTCAGTCCACGAATATTTTGATGCAATAAAGATAGCTGACATTTCACTCTGTCTGAGTTACAATTGGGTAGAGTTGCAATATCTGATAACTGTTGAAAATTCTTAACCAATAGCTGTTTATGCTGATGTAATAAGCTAGAATTATGTTTTTTTTCTCAAACTGAAGGTTTGTCTCAGTTCTAACCTCTCTTAAGATTTAGTTTCTTTCTGTCCTCCCTACCCTAAAAAAGGGTCTTTTCTGAACCCTATAACCACTGGTATTTTATCACTCATGACAGTACCTCCCCCTTTTGACTTTCCTGCTATTTTATCAGCCAGTTTACCCTTCCCTTTCCTGTCGAGGTGAAGGCCATGCCTGGTATAGTCCCACCTATTGAGAGAATCAACAGGAACCACACCAATGTGTGCCCCTGCACCCGACATAAGAAGCCGTTCCAGCTCCAAATTAACTCTCTTGACAGAACAGTTCAAATAAGGTCGGCCATGGCGCCCAAGAACAGATACAAACTCAACACTAATATGCCTCGATGCTGATGCAATCTTTGCAAGGTCACACACTATACTGTACCCAGGATCTCTGTCAATATTATTACCAATCCCACCCACTATAACCTTCGGTGTCTTCCTTAGTGAAATCTTTGCAAAGTTATCCTAAATCCTCTGTCACCTTCTCCAGACCAGCACTTGGTTTAAAAAAATTGGTGGCCTGGTATTCTGATCCTAGTTCATCCTGCAAAAGCTGGCCAACACCTCTTCCGTGGGAACTACCTAACAACAACACTTTCTTTCTCTTTACTGATTTCCCTACATTCTTACTTTTCAATTTGTACTAAAAGTTTGTTGTGCCCTATCTACACCTGTAACTGCTTGAGCCTCACCAGCTTCTAACTGAAGCAACAGTTCAAATCTGTTTTCCAAATTCACCACAAAGCTGTCAGACAAAGTTCTAGGCCTGTTCCTCCTGTTGCCTGTTGCCACTTCCCAATTCTCTTTACACGAACTAAAAGTTGTACAGGTGTCATACATATTGCATTTTGGAGAGAAACTCTGAAAGTTTTTTTTTTTTTTTTTTTTTTTTTTTTTTTTTTTTTTTTTTTACAAACATTCGATATGCGAACCATGAGTGACCCAGCAGATGTCAATACGGTAATCGAATTCTTGGCATACGCGTCCCAGCATGGCATCGTCGACTGTGGCAGTCGCTTCCTGTATTCTCTCCCGGAGCTCTGCTACATCACGTGGTAGAGGCGGTACATACACATCTTTGAGGGGACATGTTCTTGAAAATGTCCAAAAATTTGAAAAAAAAACTTTCTTCGTCTATATAAAAGAGCATTTCATGCTGATTTCCAAAATGTATTGTTTATGGGCATTATCATTTTGCGTTCATTCTAAAATTGATGTTGAACGTAATGTTGCACACAGGGGACGCCCATCTGTCAGTCTGAAGTGCGTCAGAATACGTGATGCTTTTTTTGTTCTTCCGTTTTTTCCGGCGTTACTTACGGATCGTTAACACAGATGTATTCTAGAAGGCACTTACTCCCAGTTCCAAAATACGGGCATGTATAGACGGCTGTGGTTCGAAGGTAAACAACGATCTGCGAATATATGATTTTGGAATTTCATATGCGTGTGGTTTTGTAGTTATTCTGTGTTGCTTTGTTTCTGTGTGTGTGTTTCCTGTGCTACAAATGCCGAGAGTAAAGAAATTTGACCCCAAACGGAAGTTTCGCGGCAACCAATCAACCAGTCAATCTCTTTATTCATCTGTTAATAATAATATTGTATGGATGTAGTCAATTACAATATAGTTTCTTATCTTTAATTTGTTTCAAAAACTTGTATAATAAATAGAGATATTTTATATCAGTATACATAAATAATATTACTTTTACATATTCACATATTCCTCAATGCTATAAAAACTATGTGTTAGTAAAAATTGTTTAAGATCTACCTCGAATTTATGAAATTCTTTAATTTTCTTTACTGTAGAAGACAATGCACTAAAAAGTATTTTGGGCTGGTAGTTTACACTTTTTTGGTAGAGTGCTCCTTTGTGGATGTCTCTGTGAAAATCATCCCTATTCCTCGTTTCGTGGTTATTATGGTGATTATTTAATGTTGAAAACTCCTGGTGAGTTTTCAGAAAGCATACACATTCATAGATGTATAAGCTAGGGAGAGTCATTATTTCAAATTCTTTAACTATTTCCCTGCATCACACTCTGCAGGGAACCCTCTTCATTACTCTCATAACCCTTTTTTGAAGTTTGAAAGCTTGTTTTGCCATACCTGTATTTCCCCAGAAGATCACACCGTATCTAAGCAAACTGTTCATGTAAGCATAATAGGCACACAGCAATGATTCAGTGTTGCAGCATTCCCGAAGCAAACTTAGCACATAGCGGCATTTACTTCATTTTTTACTCAAAACTTCTAGATGCTTTTCCCATCTCAAGTGCTCATCCACCCATATACCGATGACTTATGTGTATGGAGCTTGTGCAATAACATAGTTCCCTAACTCAGCTTTTACTCTTCTTCTTCTAGCTTTACTTTTAATATTACTGAAATTCATCAATACAGTTTTATCCTCATTTATTATCAAAGCATTATCACTAACCCATTTTCCTGTCTCATTTATTGTCCTAGAGACACTCTGCTGTAGATCCTCCTCAGTGTATCCTTTTATAAAAATGCTAGTGTCATCAGCGAACATCACCGTTTCTGCAACTGTCAGATGGTTTGGCAAATCGTTTATGTACGCCAAGAACAACAGAGGACCTAACACAGAACCCTGGGGCACTCCATAGCTAGTTTTTTTTTAAATCTGAAAGATACTCTTTGCCTTCATGATATATTTGTACTTTCTGTTGTCTATCTGAGAGACAAGACTTGAACCATTTGAAGGCAAGTCCACGGACCCCATAACATTCTAGTTTCATAAGCAATAAGTCATGGCTGATTAAATCAAATGCTTTAGATAAATCTAAGAATATTCCACAGTTTAATTCGTTCTTGTCCAAGGCAAGTTCCAAACACAACCGAATAACACACAAAAGTCGCCCGCAGAAACTGTGTCTACAGGCAGTGATTCTAGACGTAAACTTTCGCTTTCTGAATGTAATAACAACAAGCCTAGTAGCATTGTGAGCAGCAGTAACTACGGGAATGTTATTGTGAACCTAAATACGCTCTCAAGACTTTTGAAGAGTGCTGTGAAATGTAAGTATTGCAATTGTGAAGATAACATTGAAGTTTCTGAGGATATTTCAGCAAGAAAGGGTCTTTCAAGTCGGTTAGTGATTGACTGTAACTCGTGTAAGATGCACAGTGATACTATGACATCGCCAGTAACCGATAGTCGACATTAGAGTGTAAATATTTAGCTTGCTTATGCAATGCGATGTATTGGGAGGGGAAGGAGAGCTGCCCAGACTTTTTGTGCAGTGATGGATTTGCCTCCACCTCCACTGAGGTTTGATAGATACAATAAATTAACATATAATGCTTTATGTGGTGTATGCGAACATTCAATGAAAAGAGCAGCAGAAGAAGCAGTAGCCTTGTCTGAGAATAAACAGACATTGTAGCAGCATTTGATGGATCTTGGCAGAAGAGAGGTCATACATCTCCTAATGGGGTTGTAACTGCCACATTTATTGAAATTGGTAAGATACTAGATTAAGAATGTCTAACAAAGCACTACCAGGTTTGTTCAAATAAATTTATTGGCAGCCATGTTTGTGTAAAGAATTTTGCTGGCCCAAGTGGAAACATGGAAATGAAAGGCGTTCAAAACATTTTTAGAAGATCAGAGGTCAGACGTGGTGTGAGGTAGGTAGGCTACCTCGGGGATGGTGACTGTAAAGGACTCACTACTGTTGTTAATGACAGACCATATGGGACACACTGATAGAAAAACTTGAATATGTTGGGCATGTACAAAAAGAATGGGAGGTCGACTGAGAAAATTATGTAAAGACTTCAGTGGGAAAAACTGTCAGACGGGAAACACACAAGTCGTCCAGCTCGTCTTACAAAAAGTGAAATTGATTCTTTGACTCAGTATTATGGACTAGCAAAAGAAGAAATGTAGGAGATTTGGAGAACATGAGACGAGATATTTGGGCAACATGGTTTCACAATGTGTCAACAGATGAAACCCACAGCATGGTTTGTGTCCAAAAGAGGTAGATTCATGGTGAACTACTGGTTGAGCAATGCTACAGGCATATAATATGCCCACAAGCATTCCTTACCACTTGCTGTAATGGAGACAATTAGGCCTATATACAGGGTGTTACAAAAAGGTACGGCCAAACTTCCAGGAAACATTCCTCACACACAAAGAAAGAAAATATGTTATGTGGACATGTGTCCGGAAACGCTTACTTTCCATGTTAGAGCTCATTTTATTACTTCTCTTCAAATCACATTAATCATGGAATGGAAACACACAGCAACAGAACGTACCAGCGTGACTTCAAACACTTTGTTACAGGAAATGTTCAAAATGTCCTCCGTTAGCGAGGATACATGCATCCACCCTCCGTCGCATGGAATCGCTGATGCAGCCCTGGAGAATAGGGCATTGTATCACAGCCGTCCACAATACGAGCACGAAGAGTCTCTACATTTGGTAGAGGGGTTGCGTAGACAAGAGCTTTCAAATGCCCCCAAAAATGAAAGTCAAGAGGGTTGAGGTCAGGAGAGCGTGGAGGCCATGGAATTGGTCCGCCTCTACCAATCCATCGGTCACCGAATCTGTTGTTGAGAAGCGTACGAACACTTCGACTGAAATGTGCAGGAGCTCCATCGTGCTAGTACCGTAGAGCAATGAGGCGCATGTCAACACAAGCACCGAAGTCAACATTACCTTCCTTCAATTGGGCCAACTGGCGGTGAATCGAGGAAGTACAGTACATACTGACGAAACTAAAATGAACTCCAACATGGAAATTAAGCGTTTCCGGACGCATGTCCACATAACATCTTTTCTGTATTTGTGTGTGAGGAATGTTTCCTGAAAGTTTGGCCGTACCTTTTTGTAACACCCTGTATAGGGATCTGGCAAATAAAAATCCACTTGGGAAATGTATGCATGGTCTCTCTCAGAATGAAAATGAAAGCTTCAACAGCTGTAAATGGGAGGGAATATCCAAAACTGCATTTGTTAGGCTGACAGTGATGAAGATTGGTGGAATGGATGCAATTCAACAGTGGTGCAATTTCAAGGATCAATGTTATGAAGAAATTGAACATCCAGACAGGAAGGAATATGGCTTCAGCTCTAACTGCTATTGATAAGCGGCAGTAATCGAGGTAGAGACAGCAGCAGAAGCTACTACCAAGGAGTCAAAGATAAGAAAAAGAACGAAGAGAAAGAGTTTGGAAGATAAGGAAACAGGAGGACAAATTAACTATGCAGCTGGAATGTTCTAAACGAGCGTAGCGGTAAGTTAATAAATCTGTAAATATTCTCTTGCAGTTTACCGAAAACTTGAATTTTCGTCATTCAGGTACACTTTTCTCCTAAATGACTGAAGCTAAACACACAAAAATTGGAATAGATATTTAGAATGACCACCTCTACCTCCTTAGCCTACTATTTCCTGAAAAAAATCATAACATGATGATGATGTCGGTGATATTTGAGCTGCATTTTTAAATTTTTTGTTGTAGTAAAATAAATTACTTGTCTTTTTCACAGATCAGCATCAGGGCACGAAATTAGACGCATAAAACACTTCTGTGAATGTTGTCTGTACTCTGACTCTTTTTCTAAGCTGTGCAGTCAGTGAAATAGTGTTCCGTTATTTTACTATTATAAATATTGTTGTCAGTGCCAAAATATAATACATATCTCAATGATTTTTTGGAAATGCTTCGACTAATGACCCTAATTGTGTGTAAAGAATTTAGAGCCATCTCTCATCAGTTTCACTATGAGGGTGAAGATAATGCTAAAAATGCAGCCTGTTCAGGGGCATGTCCCCTTAATGTGTCCCCACAGAAAAAAGGACACAGAGTGAGATCTGGTAGTCTGGGAGGCCATTTCATGAAACAGCTGTGACCTCCTGTAGCACGACCGATCTATCGATGCGGCAGCTCCGTGTTCAGGTACCCATGAACTTCATGATGAAAATGGGGTGGAGCCCCATACTGCTGAAAGATGAAAGGAGAGTCCCATTGCATTTGAGGCATCAGCCATTACTGCAACACGTCCAAGTAAGAATATCCAGTGACAGTGCTCTCAGCGGAGAAAAATGGACAGTTGAATTTGCGACATGACGAGGCACAAAAAATATATACCTTTGGGAAATCCCGCTCAAATTCGATGCATGTGTGTGGATGCTTTGTATCCGAGATTCTAGAATTATGCCTGTTCACTTTCCCATTAGTGTGAAAACTGGCTTCTTCACTACAAATTAAGCGAACAACAATGCCATCCCCATCCTCATTCAATTGCTGCAATTGCGAACGAAACTCAAACAGCTTGTCTCTGTCATTGTCATTGAGCTTCTGCACTAGCTCCAATTTCAGTTGTTTCATACACAGCTTCTGTCGCAGGATTTTCAACCATTGGAGCCATTTCGAGTTCGCGGGATGCACGATGCACCGATTTCTTTGGACTCCTTATGAATGTCTCTCGTACGCGCTCCACATTCACTTCACTCACACTGGGACGTCCGCTTCTCTTTGCTGGGCACAAGCAACCCGCCGTAACGAATTTGTTGTGCCAGTGGTAAATGGCCTTCCTTGTTGGTGGCTTCTTACCGTACTTGGTTCTAAACATCCGCTGAGCAGGTGTAGCGCACTTATTTTTGTCGAACTCCAACACACAGAAAGCTCGCTCCGCACCTGGACTCGCCAAGTTTGTGACTAGCGCTAACTATAGGCAAATTACCAAACTACGCTGTGGCGGTATACATGAATAAAACTTTCAGGGTTTCTCTTCAAAACGACATATGTATGATGTCTGTACAATGTTTGGTTCTTGTGCAATAAATAATTGAAATTGTTCCCGGATTTAATGGACATCCTGTATGTCCATAACCTCTTCCCTGTCTTCATAAATTCCTTTCTTCCGTTCATCAATCGCTAATTTTAAGATTTCCGTTTCTTAGATACTTTTAATGTTGTAAGTATTTAAAGCTGCAATATTATTAATCCTTCTTAAAAATAAGATATAACAAATAAGTATCACATTCTGTACATGTAAAATTTCGTATTGTGAAAGCACGACCTGTGTTACAACAACAACAAAACTTTTGCATCACCCCAGTTGCCAGAACACCTGAAGATAGACGTTGACTGTCGATACTGTATCACAGACACAGTCCCTTTGACTGTTCAGTGATGTCAGTAAACCCGACCAAAGATGTAAACAACCATGCATGTGCAGCGCCTATTAGATGGAGGGGGTCCGACAGCCTATCAGTTCCAGTCATTCCACCACACGGCTCGTTTCGTCTGTAGTTCAATCATGCGTAGATGGTCAATACCGCGGTTCGATCGCGTCGGCGTTGTTACTTTGTGCCAGGAAGACTCTCAACAAGGGAAGTGTCCAGGCGTCTCGGAGTGAAGCAAAGTGATGTTGTTCGGACAAGGAGGAGATACAGAGAGATGTTGTTGTTGTTGTTGTGGTCTTCAGTCCTGAGACTGGTTTGATGCAGCTCTCCATGCTACTCTATCCTGTGCAAGCTTTTTCATCTCCCAGTACCTACTGCAACCTACATCCTTCTGAATCTGCTTAGTGTATTCATCTCTTGGTCTCCCTCTACGATTTTTACCCTCCACGCTGCCCTCCAATACTAAATTGGTGATCCCTTGATGCCTCAGAACATGTCCTACCAACCGATCCCTTCTTCTGGTCAAGTTGTGCCACAAACTTCTCTTCTCCCCAATCCTATTCAATATTTCCTCATTAGTTATGTGATCTACCCATTTAATCTTCAGCATTCTTCTGTAGCACCACATTTCGAAAGCTTCTATTCTCTTCTTGTCCAAACTATTTATCGTCCATGTTTCACTTCCATACATGGCTACACTCCATACGAATACTTTCAGAAATGACTTCCTGACACTTAAATCAATACTAGATGTTAACAAATTTCTCTTCTTCAGAAAAGCTTTCCTTGCCATTACCAGCCTACATTTTATATCCTCTCTACTTCGACCATCATCAGTTATTTTGCTCCCCAAATAGCAAAACTCCTTTACTACTTTAAGTGCCTCATTTCCTAATCTAATACCCTCAGAATCACCTGACTTAATTAGACTACATTCCATTATCCTTGTTTTGCTTTTGTTGATGTTCATCTTATATCCTCCTTTCAAGACACTGTCCATTCCATTCAACTGCTCTTCCAAGTCCTTTGCTGTCTCTGACAGAATTACAATCTCATCGGCGAACCTCAAAGTTTTTATTTCTTCTCCATGAATTTTAATACCTACTCCGAATTTTTCTTTTGTTTCCTTTACTGCTTGCTCAATATACAGATTGAACAACATCGGGGAGAGGCTACAACCCTGTCTTACTCCCTTCCCAACCACTGCTTCCCTTTCATGTCCCTCGACTCTTATAACTGCCATCTGGTTTCTGTACAAATTGTAAATAGCCTTTCGCCCCCTGTATTTTACCCCTGCCACCTTTAGAATTTGAAAGAGAGTATTCCAGTCAACATTGTCAAAAGCTTTCTCTAAGTCTACAAATGCTAGAAACGTAGGTTTGCCTTTCCTTAATCTTTCTTCTAAGATAAGTCGTAAGGTCAGAATTGCCTCACGTGTTCCAGTGTTTCTACGGAATCCAAACTGATCTTCCCCGAGGTTGGCTTCTACTAGTTTTTCCATTCGTCTGTAAAGAATTCGTGTTAGTATTTTGCAGCTGTGACTTATTAAGCTGATAGTTCGGTAATTTTCACATCTGTCAACACCTGCTTTCTTTGGGATCGGAATTATTATATTCTTCTTGAAGTCTGAGGGTATTTCGCCTGTTTCATACATCTTGCTCACCAGATGGTAGAGTTTTGTCAGGACTGGCTCTCCCACGGCCGTCAGTAGTTCCAATGGAATATTGTCTACTCCGGGGGCCTTGTTTCGACTCAGGTCTTTCAGTGCTCTGTCAAACTCTTCACGCAGTATCATATCTCCCATTTCATCTTCATCTACAGCCTCTTCCATTTCCATAATATTGTCCTCAAGTACATCGCCCTTGTATAGACCCTCTATATACTCCTTCCACCTTTCTGCTTTCCCTTCTTTGCTTAGAACTGGGTTTCCATCTGAGCTCTTGATATTCATACAAGTCGTTCTCTTATCTCCAAAGGTCTCTTTAATTTTCCTGTAGGCGGTATCTATCCCCTAGTGAGATAGGCCTCTACATCCTTACATTTGTCCTCTAGCCATCCCTGCTTAGCCATTTTGCGTTTCCTGTCGATCTCATTTTTGAGACGTTTGTATTCCTTTTTGCCTGTTTCACTTACTGCATTTTTATATTTTCTCCTTTCATCAATTAAATTCAGTATTTCTTCTGTTACCCAAGGATTTCTACTAGCCCTCATATTTTTACCTACTTGATCCTCTGCTGCCTTCACTACTTCATCCCTCAAAGCTACCCATTCTTCTTCTACTGTATTTCTTTCCCCCATTCCTGTCAATTGCTCCCTTATGCTCTCCCTGAATCTCTGTACAACCTCTGGTTCTTTTAGTTTATCCAGGTCCCATCTCCTTAAATTCCCACCTTTTTGCAGTTTCTTCAGTTTTAATCTACAGGTCATAACCAATAGATTGTGGTCAGAGTCCACATCTGCCCCTGGAAATGTCTTACAATTTAAAACCTGGTTCCTAAATCTCTGTCTTACCATTATATAATCTATCTGATACCTTTTAGTATCTCCAGGGTTCTTCCATGTATACAACCTTCTTTCATGATTCTTAAACCAAGTGTTAGTTATGATTATGTTGTGCTCTGTGCAAAATTCTACAAGGCGGCTTCCTCTTTCATTTCTGTCCCCCAATCCATATTCACCTACTATGTTTCCTTCTCTCCCTTTTCCTACACTCGAGTTCCAGTCACCCATGACTATTAAATTTTCGTCTCCCTTCACAATCTGAATAATTTCTTTTATTTCATCATACATTTCTTCAATTTCTTCGTCATCTGCAGAGCTAGTTGGCATATAAACTTGTACTACTGTAGTAGGTGTGGGCTTCGTATCTATCTTGGCCACAATAATGCGTTCACTATGCTGTTTGTAGTAGCTTACCCGCATTCCTATTTTCCTATTCATTACTAAACCTACTCCTGCATTACCCCTATTTGATTTTGTGTTTATAACCCTGTAGTCACCTGACCAGAAGTCTTGTTCCTCCTGCCACCGAACTTCACTAATTCCCACTATATCTAACTTCAACCTATCCATTTCCCTTTTTAAATTTTCTAACCTACCTGCCCGATTAAGGGATCTGACATTCCACGCTCCGATCCGTAGAACGCCAGTTTTCTTTCTCCTGATAACGACATCCTCTTGAGTAGTCCCCGCCCGGAGATCCGAATGGGGGACTATTTTACCTCCGGAATATTTTACCCAAGAGGAAGCCATCATCATGTAATCATACAGTAAAGCTGCATGCCCTCGGGAAAAATTATGGCTGTAGTTTCCCCTTGCTTTCAGACGTTCGCAGTACCAGCACAGCAAGGCCGTTTTGGCTAGTGTTACAAGGCCAGATCAGTCAATCATCCAGACTGTTGCCCTTGCAACTACTGAAAAGGCTGCTGCCCCTCTTCAGGAACCACACGTTTGTCTGGCCTCTCAACAGATACCCATCCGTTGTGGTTGCACCTACGGTACGGCTATCTGTATCGCTGAGGCACGCAAGCCTCCCCACCAACGGCAAGGTCCATGGTTCATGGGGGGGACAGAGAGATAGGAGCTGCCAATGACATGCCTCGTATAGGCTGCCCCAGAGCCAGTGGATGACCGCTACCTGCGGATTATGGTTCGGAGGAAGCCTGATGGCAACGCCGCCATGTTGAATAATGCTTTTAATGCAGCAACAGGACGTCGTGTTATGACTCAAGCTGTACGCAATAGGCTGCATGATGCACAACTTCACTACCGACATCTCTGGCAAGGTCCATCTTTGTAAACGCGACACCATGCAGCGCGGTACAGATGGGCCTAACAACATGCCGAATGGACCGCTCAGGATTGGCATCACGTTCTCTTCGCCCATGAGTGTCGCATATGCCTTCAACCAGACAATCGTCGGAGACGTGTTTGGAGGCAACGCGGTCAGGCTGGACGCGTTAGACGCACTGTCCAGCGAGTGCAGCCAGGTGGAGGTTCCCTGATGTTTTGGGGTGACATTGTGTGGGGCAGACTTGCGCAACTGGTGGTCATGGAAGGCGCTGCAACTGTTTTACAATACATGAATGCCATCCTCCGACCGTTAGTGCAACCATATCGGCAGCATACTGGAGAGGCATTCGTCTTCACAGACAACAATCCGTGGCCCCGTCGTGCACAGCTTGTGAATTACTTCCTTCAGGATAACGACATCGCTCGACTAGAGTGGCCAGCATGTTCTCAGGACATGAACCCTATCGACAATGCCTGGGATAGACTGAAAAGGGCTGTTTATAAACCACGTCACCCACCAACCACTCTGAGGGATCTACGCCAAATCGCCTTTGAGTAGTGGGACAATCTGGACCAACAGTGCCTTGATGAACTTGTGGATAGTACGCGACGACGAATAGAGGCATGCATCGATGCAAGAGGATGTGCTACTGGGCATTAGAGGTACCTGTGTGTACAGCAATCTGGAACACCACCTCTGAAAGTCTCGCTGTATGGTGGTACAACATGAAATTTGTGGTTTTCATGAGCAATAAAAAGGGTGTAAATGATGTTTATGTTCAACTCTATTCCAATTTTCTTTACAGGTTCCGGAACTCTCGGAACCGGGGTGATGCGAAACTTTTTTTGGTGTGTGTAGTAACAAGGTGGCAGGTCATTTGTAAATGGCAGCAAATAAATAAATAATGTCAGCTTCCCATATTCTGTCTCACCTCCTTCCTCGCCGAGATAATCCTGGATAGAAAGTCGAAGTTTTCTTTGGAGACGAAAATTATAAGCTCTCTTCTTCTAAGTGGCTCCTTTAAGTGAAGGGACGTCATTTAAGGAGCCGGCCTCGTTCCCCGCTGGAGACACCCTGTGTATGGGGGCGATGCCATTTTGAAAGTACAAAAATCATTTCACATCGGCAGCAAACAGCATCCAGTGAAAATACCAGAACGGTCATCTCCGAGTTTTACGTTTGGTGCTCTTATCGTGGCACAGTTTGTCGAAAACGTCCGCTCCGCATCTTGTTATATGGTTGAATTCGATAAGTTCAGGTTTTTGCGAGTGCGCATCTATGCCAGGTGAATCTTGCATGGATGATAAAATAATAATATTTTTGTACTTCTCTGATGTGAAAGAAATGAGTATTTTATCAGGGTCTTAGAGAAAACGAGACGACATAGGAGGTATGTTCTTGGGGTTGGCTCTGAGCACTATGCGACTTAACTTCTGAGGTCATCAGTCGCCTAGAACTTAGAACTACTCGTAATTAAACCTAACTAACCTAAGGACATCACACACATCCATGCCCGAGGCAGGATTTGAACCTGCGACCGTAGCGGTCGCTCGGCTCCAGACTGTAGCGCCCAGAACCGTACGGCCACTGCGGCCGGCGTTCTTGAGGTTGATCATTTTTCTGGTAATATGCGGTTTATTTCCACGTAACGTTCCGACTACTGTAAAGCAACTGCCGTGCCTCGTTTTTTTTTTAAATAAAAAAAAATTCGAAAACCGTGGGATATCCCTTGTCGGCATTGAAGGCTTATTGGTTCTTTTTTCTTTGGTTCCTTCCCAACGTAAAGAATTGTATCCAAAAAATAAAATGGTTTCGTTAGACGTGCTCACAATTTTCGAGGTATATTTGCCAGGTTTTTACGGCGCAAACATTTTGAAAGGACACCGTCTTCTGAAGCTAAGTAACGTTTCATCTCCAGTCAAGTATTTGGATAGCGTATAATAGCTTTTACATTCACTGGTAAAAAGAGTGCAGAACTCTCAATAGGTCGAAAATTTATAGTTTTGTTTCCTTTGATCACGTTTTTTTCTTGTCGACAAATCTAATGGCACGCAAAACAAATTCAGACTGGTTTTTAGATATCGTAAATCGAAAAATCGTGGGTCCGACAATTTTTGAAAACATTTCCTTGGTGTTCAAATGGGAATTTTTGTGTGTCCTCTCCTGTATAGTAACCAACAGGATGCCTTCATTTCAATTTTGTCTGTGGGTGCGCTATACCATCGGACAGAACTAAATCGCCCGGCTATTCGTTTGATTGCCTGATTTGTGTATTTCACCACCATATCAATCACTCCTTCATTTACAAACTACGCAAATAGTTTTCCCTCATCCGCCGTGGCTTTGGTGATAAATTAAGTATCGTGTAATACTGTATTGTTTGCAGACATTTTGGCATAGGTGTGTTGCTCCATACTGTTTCTAAATCTTTCGCTAGCGTAAAATATCTATCTTCTTTGCCGTTGTCTTTGAGTACTGTCCTCCTTCCTGAAGGAATACCTCCTCGGATTCAAAGTCAACGTCGACGGCCTTAACGTCAGATATTACGTCATCCGATGTCCCTGAGCACGATTCATCAAAATTGTCTTCATCCTCATCATCAGAATCCATCTCTTCTAAAACCTCTTCTGTGGCGGTGAACACAGTTTTTTGGGTTGTTGTGGCATGCCCTAAAATAGAGCAAAAAACTAACAACATTAACAAGATTGGGGAGAACGCCACCGAGCCATTGTCACGTGCATACATTCGGGTGGAATCCCACCCAAGGACCGTATGTAGAGGGGGTACCACTTAACACGGAGCGAGCGGCACCTTAATAATGTGAGCACGACGGGCTGGAAAGATATACTAGCTGTCCATAAGACTTGAGGTACACGGCGCATGCGCGCTAAGGCAAATAGCGTGGGCGGATGGGTTTCACCCCATCTTGCGGGAAATGTGAGTAATCTGCTTTCACAGTTGTACCGGAAGCGGTCGCCACACGCCGTCGCCAAACGTCGCACGGTAACACCGGCCTTGCTACACAAAGGAAGCAGCTACTAGGGTAGCAGAGTACTTGTGGAGTGTACATGAGGATTTTTTAGGCTAGGCAATAGTTCGAGGTGCTCTGATGAACACTCGCCAGTCGATAAGCAGCAAGGGAAGTCAAACGGCGTTCGGAATAAAGGCACTTCGACTGTCGTAATTTTATCAGTAAAGTGTCAAAGTATTCGTAATACAGTTCTGAAATTTACTGCCCTCCACGAAAGTTCTCGCGCTCAAATTATTCTTGGTACCGAGAGCTGGCTGAAACCCGAAGTGGAAAGCTCTGAGGTATTTATTAAGTCATGGAACACATATCAGAAAGACAGATTAGAAGACATAGGAGGACGAGTGTTAATTGCAGTTGACAAAACTATTCTCTCTACTGAGGTCGAAGTTGAGTGTGACAGAAATGTCGTTTGGTCGTGCATAATAGGTGTAGGTAAAATCAAGTTAATTGTTGGATTAACTTTTTATACCTGGGATTCTCAGTAATGTAGAACTTTATAAGAGACATATGCACTAAACCGCAGCGGCAGATTACTGTTTAAAATCTGCCGCTGCAGTTTAGTGCATATGTGACCAGTGATGGGCTAACGAACATGAGTGTCTACAGACTAAGTTGTTTTATGACATATGGATATGTATGCTCGCAACATGTAACAGCGTCACCAATGTACCGGGTGATCAAAAAGTCAGTATAAATTTGAAAACTGAATAAATCACGGAATAATGTAGATACAGAGGTACAAATTGACACACATGCTTGGAATGACATGGAGTTTTATTAGAACCAAAAAAATACAAACGTTCAAAAAATGTCCGACAGATGGCGCTTCATCTGATCAGAATAGCGATAGTTAGCATAACAAAGTAAGACAAAGCAAAGTTGATGTTCTTTACAGGAAATGCTCAATATGTCCACCATAATTCCTCAACAATAACTGTAGTCGAGGAATAATGTTGTGAACAGCACTGTAAAGCATGTCCGGAGTTATGGTGTGGCATTGGCGTCGGATGTTGTCTTCCAGCATCCCTAGAGATGTCGGTCGATCACAACACACTTGCGAATTCAGGTAACTCCAAAGCCAATAATAGCACGGACTGAGATCTGGGGACCTGGGAGGCCAAGCAAGACGAAAGTGGCGGCTGAGCACACGATCATCACCAAACGACGCGCGCAAGAGATCTTTCACGCGTCTAGCAATATGGGGTGGTTCTTCTTTGTTCTAATAAAACCCCCATGTCATTCCAAGCATGTGTGTCAATTTTTACCTCTCTATGTACATTATTCCGTCGTTTATTAAGTTTTCAAATTTATATTGACTTTTTGATCATCCGGTATTTAATAGTAATGACAACGACATATAAATGTGTCAGCTCATTTTAGGTTGACGTGGCCTAATAGCCATAACATCTTCACTTGATACTGGCCTAAGGCCGAAATTGAAATCATGAAATAAAGAAAGTGCTACAGTCACTTGCGTAAACATCATGTCTTTTATAATTGTTGGCTGTTTTTACTGGCCACCAGATTCGGCTGTGACAGATATGTAGTCATTCAAAGAAAGTTAACGATCATGCAGTATTAACTGGAGGTGACTTTAACCTGCCGAGTATGGACTGAGATGTCGATGGATTCATTGCGAGTGTACAGACAGACAGAGATTCGTACGTCTGTGAAAAGATCTATGCGCGAAGCATACAACAACCACCACCGTCATACCTGAGCAAACGATCTAACAGACAACTCGAGAAAATTCTGCTCGTATGTAAAATCGCTAAGCGAGTCTAAGGCTTCCACTCAGTCTTTTGTTGACCACTCTGATGTGTCACTTGAAGATAACAAAACGATACCCGACGTTTCAAATTTCACGTTCAAGAAATCGTTCACACAGAAGTATCATACAAACACATCGTCGTTTGACCACCGGACAGACTCCCATATGGACGACAAAGTAATAAGCACTCCTGGTGTACAACTGAAAGTTTTGAAAGCAAATATATCACCAGGTCCTGATGGAATCCCAATTCGATTTTACAAAGCGTACTCTACGGCACTGGCCCCTTAAGTAGCTTGCATTAATCGTGAATTTCTCGCCCAGCACTAAGTCAAAATCGACTGAAAAAAAGCGCAGGTGACTCCATTATATATGAAGGATAAAAGACCGGGCCCGCAGAATTACAGACCAATATCCTTATCTTCTGTTTGCTGAAGAATTCTTGAACATATTCTTAGTTCGAATATAATAATTTTTTTTGAGACCGAAAAGCTGATGTACACGACTCAGAATTGTTTTAGAAAACATCGCTCGTGCGAAATTTGGCTTGCCTTTTGTTCTCGTGATGTTGTTGTGGTCTCCAGTCCTGAGACTGGTTTGATGCAGCTCTCCATGCTACTCTATCCTGTGCAAGCTTCTTCATCTCCCAGTATCCACTGCAACCTACATCCTTCTGAATCTGTTTAGTGTATTCATCTCTTCGCCTCCCTCTACGATTTTTACCCTCCACGCTGCCCTCCAATACTCAATTGGTGAACCCTTGATGTCTCAAAACATGTCTTACCAACCAATCCCTACTTCCAGTTAAGTTGTGCCACAAACCTCTCTTCTCCCCAATTCTATTCAATACCTCCTCATTAGTTATATGATCTACCCATCTAATCTTCAGCATTCTTCTGTAGCACCACATTTCGAAAGCTACTACTCTCTTCTTGTCCAAACTAGTTATCGTCCATGTTTCACTTCCATACATGGCTACACTCCATACAAATACTTTCAGAAACGACTTCCTGACACTTAAATCAATACTGATGTTAACAAATTTCTCTTCTTCAGAAACGCTTTCCTTGCCATTGCCAGTCTACATTTGATATCCTCTCCACTTCGACCATCATCAGTTATTTTGCTCCCCAAATAGCAAACCACCTTTACTACTTTAAGTGTCTCACTTCCTAATCTAATTCCCTCAGCATCACCCGACTTAATTCGACTACATTCCATTATCCTCGTTTTGCTTTTGTTGATGTTCATTTTATACCCTCGTTTCATGACACTGTCCATTCCGTTCAACTGCTCTTCCAAGTCCTTTGCTGTCTCTGACAGAATTACAATGTCATCGGCGAACCTCAAAGTTTTTATTTCTTCTGCATGGATTTTAATACCTACTCCGAATTTTTCTCTTGTTTCCTTCACTGCTTGCTCAATATACAGATTGAATAACATCGGGGAGAGGCTACAACCCTGTCTCACTCCCTTCCCAACCACTGCTTCCCTTTCTTGCCCCTCGACTCTTATAGCTGCCATCTGGTTTCTGTACAAATTGTAAATAGCCTTTCGCTCCCTGTATTTTACCCCTGCCACCTTCACAATTTGAAAGAGAGTATCCCAGTCAACATTGTCAAAAGCTTTCTCTAAGTCTACAAATGCTAGAAACGTAGGTTTGCCTTTCCTTAATCTAGCTTTTAAGATAAGCCGTAGGGTCAGTATTGCCTCACGTGTTCCAACATTTCTACGGAATCCAAACTGATCTTCTCCGAGGTCAGCTTCTACCAGTTTTTTCCATTCGTCTGTAGAGAATACGCGTTAGTATTTTGCAGCTGTGACTTATTAAACTGATTGTTCGGTAATTTTCACATCTGTCAGCACCTGCTTTCTTTGGGATCGGAATTATTATATTCTTCTTGAAGTCTGAGGGTATTTCGCCTGTCTCATACATCTTGCTCACCAGATGGTAGAGTTTTGTCAGGACTGGCTCTCCCAAGGCTGTCAGTAGTTCTAATGGAATGTTGTCTACTCCCGGGGCCTTGTTTCGACTCAGGTCTTTCAGTGCTCTGTCAAACTCTTCACGCAGTATCATATCTCCCATTTCATCTTCATCTACATCCTCTTCCATTTCCATAATATTGTCCTCAAGTACATTTCCCTTGTATAGGCCCTCTATATACTCCCTCCACCTTTCTGCTTTCCCTTCTTTGCTTAGAACTGGGTTTCCATCTGAGCTCTTGATATTCATACAAGTGGTTCTCTGTTTGCCAAAGGTCTCTTTAATTTCCCTGTAGGCAGTATCTATCTTACCCCTAGTGAGATAACCCTCTACATTCTTACATTTGTCCTCTAGCCATCCCTGCTTAGCCATTTTGCAATTCCGGTCGATCTCATTTTTGAGACGTTTGTATTCCTTTTTGCCTGCTTCACTTACTGCCTTTTTGTATTTTCTCCTTTCATCAATAACTTCAGTATCTGTTCTGTTGCCCAAGGATTTTTACTAGCCCTCGTCTTTTTACCTATTTGATCCTCTGCTGCCTTCACTATTTCATCTTTCAAAGCTACCCATTCTTCTTCTACTGTATTTCTTTCCCCCATTCCTGTCAATTGTTCCCTTATGCGCTCCCTGAGACTCTGTACTACCTCTGGTTCTTTCAGTTTATCCAGGTCCCATCTCCTTAAATTCCCACCTTTTTGCAGTTTCTTCAGTTTTAATCTACGGTTCATAACCAATAGATTGTGGTCGGAGTCCGCATCTACCCCTGGAAATGTCTTACAATTTAAAACCTGGTTCTTAAATCTGTCTTACCATTATGTAATCTACCTGAAACCTGTCAGTATCTCCAGGTTTCTTCCATGTATACAACCTTCTTTTATGATTCTTGAACCAAGTGTTTGCTCTGATTAAGTTATGCTCTGTACAAAATTCTATCAGGCGGCTTCCTCTTTCATTCTCATGATATACTGCGATTTATGGATGAATCCATATTTCTAGACTTCCGGAAAGCATTTGACACGGTGCCCCATTGCAGGCTGTTGACGAAGGTATGAGCATGTGGAATAAGTTTACAGATATGTGTGTGGCTCCAAGACTTCTTAAACAATAGAAGCCAGTATATTGTCCTCGACGGCGAGTGTTCATCAGAGGCAAGGGAGTCGTCAGGGAGTGCCCCAGGGAAGTGTGACAGGACCGCTGTTGTTCCCTATATACACAAATGATTTGGCGGACACGCTGGGCAGCAATCTGAGATTGCCTCCTGATGATGCTGTGGTGTGCGGTAAGATGTCAACGTTGAGTGACTGTAGGAAGATACAAGACAACTTAAGCAAAATTTCCAGTTGGTCTGATGAATAGCAAAAATATATGTTAATGCGGATGAGTAAGAAGATCAAAGCTGTAATGTTCAGGTACAGTATTACTAGTGTGCTGCCCGACAGTGTCGAGTCGTTTAAATATCTGGGCGTGAGGTTGCAGAGCTACGTGAAATGGAACGAGCGTGTGAGAACTGCGGTATGGAAGGCGAATGGTCGACTTCGGTTTGTGGGGAGAGTGGTTCACCTGTAAAGGAGACCGTACATGGGATGCTGGTGCGACCTATTCTTGAGCGCTGCTCGAGAGTTTGGGGGTTCATACCACGTCGGACTGAATGAAGACATCGAAGCAGTTCAGAGGCGGGCTTTGTGACCGGTAGGCTCGAACAAGACGTAAGCGTTACGGAGATGCTTCGGGGGCTCAAATGGGAATCTCTGGAGGGAAAGCAACGTTCTTCTCGAGAAACACTATTGAAATTTAGAGAACCAGCTTTTGAAGCTGACAGCCGAACTATTCTACTGCTGGAAATATACATTGTGCAAAGGTCCACGAAGATAAGATACGAGAAATTAGGGATCATATGGTGGCAAATAGGCAGTCTTTTTTCCCTCGCTCTACCTGCGAGCGAAACAGGAAAAGAAATGACTAGAGTGGTACAGGGTACCCTCCACCACGCACCGTACCAAGGGTTGCGGAGTATCGATGCAGATTTAGATGTGGATGTAGATTAGTCACAGTGTGTCCGATGTCATTCCTTACTTTTTAGCGCGGCCAAGGAGGTCAGGTTAGGTAAGAATTTATTGTGTGTACGATATACAGTAGATCAGATTTAATCTCCTACGGTGGAATGGACGACACAAGAAACAAAGAAAATTTCATGTTGCCATTTCATACACTAAAACTCTACTTCCAGACTCCATACACATGAGTGGGAAATTTATAATACATTAAAAATAAAAAAAATTCATAGTATGGAACTAGATTTACTGCAGATAAAATTACGCGTCATCCTAGAGCAAAAATGTTATTATTCACTTACTGAACTTTTAAATTGTCATGAAGATTTCTTTGTAGAGTAATGAAACAAATCTGTAATGATTTTTGTAAATTAAGGTAGTTGTTATTTTTTTTGTTCGATACGTTGTGATGTAACTGGGGTACATTATATTGACGATTCTCGTGTACTTCAAATAAATGATTGACGTATGTACGTCGCGAAACAGTAAAATTCCGATTCCAACCAGGAACTCCTTCACACTGCAGTGGAGACTTGCTCGCGAAGTCTGAAAGATTGTGAAGTGGGGAAAGCTGGCACGGCGCGCGGTGACCGTAGGCTGGATGGAATACGAGCCCGTCCGCCAGTCACAGCGCAGGCGCCGCCGCCCCGCCACTTCCAACAATGCTGACGACACGGCCGCAGATTCACTGTCGACGACCGCGTCTGAAGTAGCGCCGACGTCGGGTGAGAACCATTGCACTAGATGAACATCGGCCTGGTTCTCACGTTCTGTCTCAGATACACGCTACACAAATATTTTGAACACTTTCTCACATTAGCGCACAGAATTTAATCGACACACAGACACGTCGGGCACACTGTTTGTGTCCTCGGGGGTAATATGGGAATAACGACCTTAGCTGCTCTCGTTAAACACTTACCCAGCAGAAGCATTCCACACTGCGACCTGCAAAATGTCTGGCTTTCTTTCCTGATAATGACATCCGTCTGAGTAGGCCCAGCGTGGTGACGCAAATGGGTCTCTATCATACCTCCAGAATATTTTACCCAAGAGGATGCGAAATCATTCGACAGTACAGGCTTTTGGCTAGTGAGGTTGTCGTGTCTCTCTCCGGTTTACTTTTTGTGTATGCATCAGACACACCACGGCTTCCTACGCGAAAAAACAAAAGACGGAAGCAAGAATGGGTGCCGCACGGGGTAACCGAATGGACTCAGGCGTCTAGTCAAGGTCCGAGTGGCTCCCTCCGTCGGAGGTTCGAGTCCTCCCTCGGGCATAGCTGTGTGTGTGTGTGTGTGTGTGTGTGTGTGTGTGTGTGTGTGTGTGTGTGTCGTTCTTAACGTAAGCTAGTTAAAGTTAGATTAAGTATTGTGTAAGCTTAGGGACCGAGGACCTCAGCAGTTTTAGTGTGTTATGTGGAGGAACCTCACGCAGATACGAAAATATACTCATTAAAAATTCATGTTCACTATATGGTTTTGGTTGGTTTAAAAGAGGAGGGGGAGGGGGGAGGGGGGAGGGGGGAGGGACCAAACTGCTAGGTCATCGGTTCCTCGTTCCGATTAAAATAATTCCACAAGGGTGGGAGTAAAATAATCGGGACATACAAAACACAGATGAAGAAAGGAGAAAAGCATCAGAATGACAGAAGGGCAACAAACACTAAAATGGACAACACCGGACAAGAAAACTACAGAGAAAGGCGAGAAACATATAGAAGAGATCAAAACATGAGAGCAGATTACCATGGCTGGCTGACCATGAGAAGAAAAAGGAGAAGCCAGTCAGTCTGTAACACATTAAAATCTCCATCCCAAAAGCACTACGGTGGACGACACAGAGTGACAAAAGACATGCGCTAAAACTTACATCAAATGATAAAACCCACCGTCACGAATAAAACGTAAAACCAAAACTGCTGTTGAGGCAATGGCGCCCAAAACCGAAGGCAGGGTGCTGGGAAAGCTAAAAATCCGCGGCAGAGCGGCTAAAAGTGGGCAGTCCAGCAAGAAATGGGCAACCGTAATTTGTGAGCCACAGCGACACCGAGGTGGGTCCTCACGACGTAGGAGGCAACCGCGCGTTAGCCACGTATGGCCAATGCGGAGCCGACAGGGGACAAGTGACTCTCTGCGAGAGGACCGAATGGAAGACTTCCACACATTTGTAGTCTCCTTAATGACACGCAGTTTGTTGGGCGTACTCTTATGCCATTCTGTCTCCCAAAGCCGAAAAACCCTGCGGCGTAAGACAGAACGCAGGTCAGTTTTGGAGCTGCCCATCCCCAGAAGCGATTCCCGCGTAGCCTGTTTGGCCAGCCTGTCGGCAAGTTTGTTGCCTGAGATTCTGACCAGTGAACAACGGGACCGTTTCAGTGCATAGATGGACTCCTGGCTGTAAGCACTATGGGACTTAACATCTGAGGTCATCAGTCCCCTAGAACCTAGAACTACCCAAACCCAACCAACCCAAGGACATCACACACATCCATGCCCCAGGCAGGATTCGAACCTGCGACCGCAGCGGTCGCGCGGTTCCAGACTGTAGCGCCTAGAACCGCTCGGCCACCCCGGCCGGCGATGGACTCCTGAACGGACACTACTAAAGGATGGTGTGGATAGCACTGATCGATAACTTGTAGGCTGCTCAAGGAGTCAGTAGACAGGAGAAATGACTAGCCAGAGTATGAGCGGATGTGCTCAAGAACACGAGATACGGCCGCCAGCTTTGCAGTGAAAACAGTGCAGCCATCTGGCAAGGGGTGCTGTTCAATATGTCCTCCACGAACATACGCAAAGCCTACATGACCATCAGCCATCGAGCGGTCCGTGTAAACCACTTCAATGGCCCCAGTAAATGTCGAGAATCGAGAGGAAGTGAAAGCGGAGAGCCGCAGGGTTAACAGAGTCCTTAGGGTCAAGCGAAAGGTCCAGAAGAATCTGCAGCCTAGGTGTAGATCATGGAGGTGTATGTGAATGGACCTCGAGGAAAGGTGGTAACAGGAAGGCCTCCAGATCAGACAGAAGGGACCAGATGCGAACCCCAATCGTACGCCCTGACCTGGGCCGCCGATGCGGGAGGGGATCCGCCTTGGTTGGGAAAAGGAGACGGTAATTTGGATGCACAGAACTATGAACGTGTGCAACGCAACTGGCGAGCAGTTGTGCACGCCTAACCTTCAATGGAGGGACTCTGGCCTCCACCAGGCCACTCGTCACCTCACACGTTCTGAAAGCTCCTCTCGCTAGGCGAACGCTGCAGTGGTGCACTGGGTCGAGTAAATGCAATGCTGAAGTCGCCGCCAAACCAGACTGTCATGGTCAATGCGGGATTGAACAAGGGCTCTGTAGAGCAGCTTAGAGCAATCTTCACCCCAGTTGGTGTTGCTCAAGCAGCGGAGGGCATTGAGGTGCTGCCAGAAATTCTGCTTAAGCTGACGAAGGTGAGAGGTAGCCAAGTCAATTGGGCGTCGAAAACCAGTCCTAACAATCGATATGTCTCCACTACAGTGAGTGGATCGTCATTAGGGTAAAGTTCTGATTCTGGATGAACAGTTGGACACACAGAAATGCATGACATACGACTTAGCGGCCGAAAACTGGACCACATGGGCTAGAGTTCATGACTGCGCCTTGTGAATGGGTCCCTTTAGGCGCCGCTCAGCAACACCAGTACTGAAGCATCAGTATGAAATGCAGAAGTCATCCGCATACAGAGAAGGTGAGTGACAGCGCTACAGCTGCTGCTAGACCGTTAATAGCCACTAAAAACAGAGACACACTCAATACGGAGCCCTGCAGAATGCCATTCTCCTGAATACGGGGCGGGGGACTATGGGTGACACTGACTTGGTCACGAAAAGTACGGAGCGACAGGAAGTTTTGGATAAAAGTCGGGAGAGGGCTCCAGAGACCCCACTCATACAATGTGGCAAGGATATCACGACACCAGGTCGTATCGTATGCTTTACGTATGTCAAAACAGACGGCAATCAGATGTCGGCGTCTGGAGAAGGCTGTTTGGATGGCAGTTTCGAGGGACACAAGATTATCAGTGGCAGAGCGACCCTGGCGGAAGCTGCCCTGACATGGAACCAGTAAGCCATGTGACTCCAGGACCCAAACCCAACTGCCGATAATCCATACATTCCAGCAGCTTACAAAGAAAGTTGGTGAGGCTGATAGTTATCCACATCAAGCGGGTTTTGACCAGCTCTGACCACTGGAATGATGGTGCTCTTCCGCCATTGCGATGGAAAGACGCCATCGCACCAGATCTGGTTGAAGATCACAAGGAGATGCCACTTGCAGTTAGACTAGAGATGTTTAATCATCTGACTGCGCATCCGATCCGCCCCAGGAGCTGTGTTGGGGCAATGTGGAAGGGTGCTGAGGAGCTCCCACTCTGTAAATGGGGCGTTATAGGGTTCACTGTAGCGTGTAGTGAACGAGAGGACTTTCCTTTCTATTCGCTGTTTGTGGGTGCGAAAGGCTGTGGGGTAGTTCTCTGAGGCAGAGGCTCGAGTATAGTGCTCAGCAATCGCGTTTCCGTCGGTAGATAACACGCCACTTTTGTTAATGCCACGGACACCTTTTGGGATCTGGTACCCAAAAAGATGTCTGATCTTCGTCCAGACTTGCGAAGGTGACGTATGGCACATAATGGTCGACATGTACCTCTCCCAACACTCCTGTTTTCGTCGTTTCATAAGCTGGCGAACGCGGGCACAGAGTCGCTTAAAGGCTATTACGTGCTCTAGGGAAGGGTGCTGCTTGTGTCGCTGAAGCTCGCCGACGCTCTTTAATTGCCTCAGCGACTTCCGGCGACCACCAAGGAACTGTCTTTCGTTGGGGGCACCCTAAAGAACGAGGGATCGCGTTTTCCACCGCCGAAACGATCGTTGTAGTTACCTGCTCAATAACAACATCGATGGCACCATGTGGAGGAGATTCATCAGTGACAGCAGAGGAGAAGGCTTGCCAGTCTACCTTGTTTAAGGCCCATCTGGGTAGGCATCCATGGGCATGACGCCAGGGCAGTGACAGGGAGATGGGGAAGTGGTCACTACCACACAGGTCATCATGTGCTCTCCAGTGGATAGATGGGAGAAGGCCAGGACTGCAAACCGAGAGATCAGTGGCCGAATATGAGCCATGTGCCGCACTGAAATGTGTGGGGGCACCTGTATTTAAGAGGCAGAGGTCGAGTTGTGACAGTAAATTTTCGACCTCCCTACCTCGGCCAATAAGCATGGTGCCACCCCACAACGGGTTATGCTCGTTAAAATCTCCCACAAGTAGGAAAGATTTAGGGAGTTGATTAATCAGTGTAGCCAATACGTACAGGGGTGTTGCACCATCTGGAGGAAGATATACACTGCAGACAGTTATTTCCTGCGTCGTCCTTATCCTGACAGCCACAGCTTCAAGAGGGGTTTGGAGGGACACAGGTTCACGACATACTGATTTCAGGACATAGATGCAAACTACACTATAATATAGTCGCAAATGGTTCCTGTAATATGCCTTATAGCCGCAGAGGGCAGGGGCCCGCATTGCCAGGAAACAGGTTTCCTGAAGGGCAACGCAGAAAGCAGGTGTAAAGATTAAGAGTTGCCTTAGCTCAGCCAGATGGAAAAAACTGCCGCAATTCCTCTGGAGGATTGTTATCGTGAGACTGGGAAGGCATGAAACACCCAATGAGGCAGTCTACGCCTCAGGGTCACCTGCTGCCACCAGATGAGTATCTGTGCGATCGATATCCATTGTTTATGAGGGCCCAGCGATATCTAGGTACTCAGTGCATGCCAGAATCTCCATCTCATCCTCAGACACAGAGCTTGTAGGTAGTGGTTGTGTGGCTGCCACCGCAGTGCCTTGCTTCTTGGGGGTCTTTTTCTTTTAAGGTTTCTCTTACTGCTCCTTAGGTTTGTCTGGCTGGGAGGGCTTCAGACTTACACTTCACCAGCTGAGACGTGGGGGTGTTGCTCCTAAAGTAGGTTGTGCAAGAGCAACAGGAACGGAAGTGTCCGCCCCCCCCCCCCCCCCAACATTAAGGGGACAGGTGGAACCAACTGTATGCAGTGAAACAGAAGATGTCAGAACCGTTGTCATAGCAGCAGCGTAGGTTGATGTCATACGCACATGATGTAGCCTCTCATATCTTCTCTTAGCTGCAGTGTAGGGCAGCCAGTCCAGGGTCTTGTAGTCCATTATTTTTCTTTCTTTCTGGAGAATCCTGCATTCTGGCGAGCAAGCCGAATGGTGCTCTCCACAGTTGACGCAGATGAGAGGTGGGGCACAGGGAGTATTGGGGTGTGAAGCACGTCCACAATCCCGACAGGTGACGCTGGAAGTACAGTGGGAAGACATATAGCCGAACTTCCAGCCCTCAAAGCACCACATCGGGGGAGGGATATATGGCTTTATGTCACAGCGGTAGACCATCATCGTGACCTTGTCGTGTAATGTGTCACCCTCGAAGGCCAAGATGAAGGCACTGGTGCCAACTTGATTATCCCTCGGACCCCCATGGACGCGCTGGACGAAATGGACACCTCGCCACTCTAAACCAGCTGACAGCTCATAGTCAGGCTACAAAAGAAGATCCCGGTGAAATATGATACCCTGGACCATATTTGAACTCTTATGGGGCGTAATGGAAACAGAAACATCCCCCCAGCTTGTCACAGGCGAGTATTGCCTGTGACTCGGCAGAGGATGGCGTTTTTATCAAGACCGACCCTGACTGCATTTTGTACAAGCCCTCCACCTCCTCAAACTTGTTCTCTAAATGCTCCACAAAAAACTGAGGTTTCATTGAAAAGAAAGGTCCCCCATCAACTCTCGTACATACGAGGTACTGGGGTGAATAAGCTTCACTGCAATCCTTAGCCTAGCGTTCCTCCCATGGTGTGGCCCCAGGAATGGGGGGGGGGGGGGGGGGGGAGGGGAGATTTCTTAGCATTGAAGTAAGACCTTCACTGCTTAGAGACTGTTGGTGTTAGACCTTCACTGCTTAGAGACTGCTGGTGTTTGACTACCAGCAAGAGATAATGTTCTACGCTTCAGCGCGCGTCATCCACCCTGATGCCACCCACTCCAACCAGTGGTGCTCCTCACGGGCGCCACCCAGCCGCAGCAAAGGCCACCTGGAGTCCCGATGCCCCAGGGGGACGGGCATCTACCCCTTGGTACACGAAGGAACGGCGCAGGCATCAGCAGAGCGATCCGTTTGTGGTCGGGGGCTACAACCAACAGGGTACATGGTGGCCCCACCACAACGAACTGGCTACCGTGCTGGATATAAGGCGTAAACGAGCTAAGAAGTGCATTATCGTCGACAGCGCAGAATGCTGTACTGCACAGAGGATGGAGGAAAACGCACCCACGAGGGTGACCTCGCCCAACAGCTGGAGAATGAGCGGAAGTGAAGATCCACGTCGATAAAGGATGTGAGAGGTTTCAGCGCATGATGGACACTGTGCACCATGTAAGGCGCCCTTCCCACAGGGGACCATCACATAAAGACCGAAATGTGTGAGACGCCTTTTAGTCGCCTCTTATGACAGGTAGGAATACCTCGGGCCTAATCTAATCCCCGGACATGCAGGTTTTATTCCAGTTAGCTTCATTATTCCTTATATCTTCTTCATCAGAAGGGGTGCTTTGCGCTTCATCGCTAATGCTCCTCTGAGTATGGTTTGGATTAATGGCGTCTGTTAGGAAGATCATATGAGTAAAGAAAGGCCACTGTTTAGATGTATTCGTACCTTTGTCAGATGTATTATCATTACATTTTTTTTTTCCATTCTCTCCGGAAACAATCCCTCGCGTTTCGCCATCTTTTCTGCACTCCAACAACTACAACAAAATGATAATTCTGGTGTGATGCCTGTTACATATGTTATTGATACAATTTATGGTTTTCCAGGTAGCTCCTCACCAATTTGTCATTCAAAACTTTCGGTTATTGGTGTCGGCTCTTCATTGTTGCAGCTGGGAGGATCGTTGACGAAACTTGTAGTGTGAATGGGAAGTCTTACACAATGAACCCAAGCCACTTCCATCATGAATCCAAGAAGTGGACAGTTGGAAATTTGCCAACTGTGGCGACAAACATATTAGAGTCAAGTGCCTCAAGCATTCACGAAGTATGTACTACAACTACAAGAAATGTTTCTCAGTTGTGTTGCAAGCAGTCGTGGGAGATGACTACAAGACCACCTGATTCAATCTTGGTACCTATGGCAAACAGAGTGACAGTGGCGTACTCGGCAACTCAAAGTTATGCAAACTGGTCGACCGTGATGCTCCGTAACTTAACAGTGAGAAATATCTTCTTGGAAGTGAACAAAGATTAGCAAATGTTTTGCTAGGCGAAGTAGGTTTTCCATCGGAAAAGTATCTCATGGGTCATATTCCATCTTACATCAGCGTGAGTTATTCAACAAACGATCGTCGACCGCAAGACAAGTGATTAAATGTTCTTTTGGAATTACGGCAAATAAATGGCGTCTATTACATAAAGAAATTGAAGTTGGTCGTGACGAAGCAGAGACTATTGTAAAACATATTACGTTGCAACACAACATTGTGGTAGACAAAGAACGCTTTGCAGGCTTTCAAATTATTTCGGCTGAAATAAATAATCCGAACAGACATTTACAACTCCGTAGACATAATAACAGAATTAAGTACTGCTGTGGCATCGGAAATGAGAGAAAAGCTTACAATACTATTTGTCGAAAATCCTGTGTAAAGAATACTTATAAATATACTCTTAAGTACCAGACACTTAACAATGTACTGTATTATTAAGTAATATTGTCATTTACATCTGTAAGGTACTGAAAACGATACGTAAAATAGAATACTGGGACAAGTTACTGCACCAATGGTTTTACAAGACCGTTAATTCTCGCATCAGCAAAATTGCATAATTAGATTGCTTATGCAAACGTATCTCTTAATTAAACTTAAAATCTTATTTCACTTGTCTTCATTTTTGTCATTACAAAATTCCTCTGGCATTTTCCGGTCTAGAAACACATGGCATTCAACACAAACTTGTCAAATTCCCTCAGAAGTGGCCTAAGAAACTACATGCCAATGAAGCCACTTGCATACTCGTCTTCGAGTATAATATGTAACATTAGCAAGCTCAACCTCCATCATTAGTTAGTTTCTGCTAACGATAGTGTACAGGAAAGGGGAGGAGAACTCGTCAGACTACACGTGGCTATTAACAGCAGCAAGAATACTGTCGCAGTAATAACTCTTTGACTATAACACAAAATGATTTAAAGAATTTGGGACAAACTAGGGAAAATCACATGCATGCGTAAAATACGGTGCTGCGGTCGGCAACGCCTGTATAAGGCAACAAATGTCTGGTGCAGTTGTTCGATCGTTTACTGCTGCTACAATGGCAGGTTGTCAAAATTTAAATGAGTTTGAACGTGGTGTTATAGTCGGCGCACGAGCGATGGGACACAGCATCTCCGAGGCGCGATGAAGTGGAGATTTTCCCGTACGACCGTTTCACGAGTGTACCGTGAATATCAGGAATCCGGTGAAACATCAAATCTCCGACATCGCTGCTGCCGGAAAAAGATCCTGCAAAAACGGGACCAACGACGACTGAAGAGAATCGTTCAACGTGACAGAAGTGCAACCCTTCCGCAAATTGCTGCAGATTTCAATGCTGGGCCATCAACAAGTGTCAGCGTGTGAACCGTTCAACGAAACATCATCAGTATGGGCTTTCGGAGCCGAATACCCACTCGTGTATCCATCACGACTGCACGACACAAAGCTTTACGCCTCACGTGAGTCTGTCAACACCGACCTTGGACTGCTGATGACTGGAAACATGTTGCCTGGTCGAACTAGTCTCGTTTCAAATTGTATCGAACGGATGGACGTGTACGGATATGGAGACAACCTCATGAACCCATTGACCCTGCATGTCAGGAGGGGACAGTTCAAGCTGGTGGATGCTCTGTAATGTAATGGGGCGTGTGCAGTTAGAGTGATATGGGACCCCTGATACGTCTAGATACGACTCTGACAGGTGACACGTACGTTAGCATCCTGTCTGATCACCTGCATCCATTCATGTCCATTGTGCATTCCGACGGACTTGGACAATTCCAGCAGGACAATGCGACACCCCACACGTCCAGAATTGCTACAAAGTGGATCCAGGAACACTGTTTTGAGTTTAAACACTTCCACTGGCCACCAAACTCCCCAGACACGAACATTATTGAGCACATCTGTGACGCCTTGTGAAGTGCTGTTGGGAAGCGCACTACGTGCTCGCGGGCGCCCTACATGATATTAGGCAAGTGTACCAGCTTCGTTGGCTCTGCAGTGCAGTAGCGTCGTCATTGGTCAGTAAAAACTCGAAAACCAAGAAAATTACCCGCCTCTTCTAATTCCATTGGTACCTCCTCCCACAAATTGGAAGTAAAATTCCTCATGTGATACGGCGGCGTCTCTAGGTCCGACGGGCATGTTCGTGGTTGCAGTACGCTGATTAGCTTTTCGCAGTCCATCACATTGTCGCACAACTGACTGGGAAAATTCAAACTGAACTGAGGCTCGTGCAGCACGGTCGCGCGAGAACGCACGACCGGTTCGCTCTCAGTAGTAGAGCCCCCATTTGACGGCTCGTGTTTTATTTTAGCCGCGCTTGTCGTACAAAATCATGCGACGCTTTGTCGCAAGTTTACGCTCCCAGTGGCCATTAGGCCTTAGCCAGGCTGTTTCCATGTCCCTCAACTAACAACTTTGCTAAAAGTTTTACAAATTTTCCTAGGTTTTCCGTCACCTGTCTGGAACTAGCACTTAGCTTCATAGATGTCGTGGCTCGATACTATTACCCTCACTTTTCCTACTCGCCTACAGCGCTTCCCGTGACTGCGACAAAGACGAAACTCTGTTTTTCTTCTTCTGTTTTTTTTCCCAACTTATCCGCCAGATTCCAAGCACTGTTCTGCTCCACTGCGCGTCTGAATGACGATCCGCCAAACAGTAAACTGAATCTGTTGGTTAACTGAAATTCAAAGTCGCAAACAGACTTTTTTTGCATGTCATTTTCTTGCCTTCGCTTTCCAGCACCTTTCGTTTTTCCTCCCATTAACTGTTCTAAGTAAAATTTTTCATGTTCTAACTCTGAATGAACGGCACAAATGTCTCCCTCCTGCTTTTTTTTTTCCTGGTGTAAGCTATACTTCCGCGAAAGAACCTTACCTAGTATGTCATTTTCTTCCTCATCACAATCTTATCTTCTGGGGCAGTGAACGCAAAGTAAATATGGTGTTTATTCAGTAGAAGCGAGCAGACCAATACAAACACATCGGAACTTAAGATTATCGAGCACATTTCGAACACCTTTTCAAGGCTCTTCTAAATCCCACTTCCTTATACTTTACTCCAGAACGGTAAAGTAAATGAAGTATTTATTCAGCGGGAGCGACCAGTAAGAATATTGTGTAACTTAAGACTAACACACATGTTTCAGAAACCTTGTTAAGGTTCTTCGAAATCTCACTTCTCTATACTCGTACTCCTTAATTTCTTTCAATATAATAAAAACCAGTTTCAGATGAACGGTGATTTAGGCAATCAAAATAAGGCACAAAAATAATTTTCACGTCGATTTTGCCCCCTTGTCAAGCGTTCACAGTAGGAGTTAACGAGATGTGATGCAAGGACATCCAGCAAGCTCTCCTCCAACATACAGCACGAAAGTGAGAGCTTTAGCCAGTTCAAAGAAACATTAAAAAACATACGGTATCTCATTTGCCCCCTTTTCTACAAATTATCTGAACATCTGTATTCAAGGACTAAAAAGTTCTGTTTGCCACACTGCATATAACACTGATGGTTACAAATCTGCATGACAAATACTAATATACTGTGTACTGGTCTCCACTGTTTCTTTAATATATTCAAATGTAATCGAGTAGCCACTAAACTAAAAATAGAAGAAAACCGGCAGCTGTGTAATATAACTGAGGAAGAGCAGCTTTTGTCAAAACAGTTTCTTCTACTTCTTCCGACGCCTTTGCGGTTCGGGTGTTGGCGATCATGATGGCCATTCTTCTCTTGTTGGTAGCAACACGGAATAGTTCTGTTGAAAACATACTAAACCAGCATCTAAGGTCCCCAAACCAAGACATTCGTCTCCTTCCAGGACCTCTTTTGCTGCTGATCTTCCCTTGAAGTATTTTTTGTAGCAAATCATACACACCAAAAAAAGTTTTGCATCACCTCGGTTACGAGAGTTCCGGAACCTGTACAGAAAATTGGAATAGAGATGAACATAACATCATTCCACCCTTTTTATTGCTCATGAAAACCACACATTTCATGTTGTACCACCATACAGCGAGACCTTCAGAGGTGGTGGTCCAGATTGCTGTACACACCGGTACCTCAATACCCAGTAGCACATCCTCTTGCATTGATGCATGCCTCTATTCGTCGTGGCATACTATACAGAAGTTCATCAAGGCACTGTTGGTCCAGATCGTCCCACTCCTTAAAGGCAGGGTGGTTGGTGGGTGACGTCGTCCATAAACAGCCCTTTTCAATCTCTCCCACGCATGTTCGATAGGGTTCATATCTGGAGAACATGCTGGCCACTCTTGTCGAGCGATGTCGTTATCCTGAAGGAAGTAATTTACACGATGTGCACGATGGGGGCGCGGATTGTCGACTGTGAAGACGAATGCCTCGCCAATATGCTGCCGATATGGTTGCATTAACGGTCGGAGGGTGGCATTCATGTATCGTACAACAGTTGCAGCGCCCCCCATGACCACCAGCTGCGTACGTCGGCCCCACATAATGCCACCCCAAAACATCAGGGAACCTCCACCTTGTTGCACTCGCTGGACAGTGTGTCTAAGGCGTTCAGCCTGACCGCGTTGCCTCCAAACACGTCTCCGACGATTGTCTGGTTGAAGGCATATGCGACACTCATGGGCGAAGAGAACGTGATGCCAATCCTGAGCGGTCCATTCGGCATGTTGTTGGGCCCATCTGTACCGCGCTGCATGGTGTCGTGGTTGCAAAGGCGGACCTCGCCATGGACGTCGAGAGTAAAGCTGTGCACCATGCAGCCTATTGCGCACAGTTTGAGTCATAACACGACGTCCTGTAGCTGCACGAAAAGCATTATTCAACATGGTGGCGTTGCTGCCAGGGTTCCTCCGAGCCATAATCCGTAGTTAGCGGCCATCCACTGCAGTAGTAGCCCTTGGGCGGCCTGAGCGAGGCATGTCATCGACAGTTCCTGTCTCTCTGTATCTCCTCCATAACCGAACAACATCGCTTTGGTTCACTCCGAGACGCCTGGACACTTCCCTTGTTGTGAGCCCTTCCTGGCACAAAGTAACAACGCGGACGCGATCGAACCGCGGTATTGACCGTATAGGCATGGCTGAACTACAGACGAGTCCTGTACCTCCTTCCTAGTGGAATGACTGGAACTGATCGGCTGTCGGACACCCTCCGTCTAATAAACGCTGCTCATGCATGGTTGTTTACATCTGTGGGCAGGTTTAATGATATCTCCGAACAGTCAATGGGACTGTGTCTGTGATACAATATCCACAGTCAACGTTTATCTTCAGGAGTTCTGGGAACTGGGGTGATGCAAAACTTTTTTTGATGTGTGTACGTGTTTGTATCACGCATAGGTCCTAGATATTCCAACTTTCGGGTATTCCACTATCTTGATTAATTTAGGTGTTGCGTTCATTGTTCTCGAAACTTCTACCTTTGTCACTCTCTGTGTCCGAGGTATTCTCAGGATCCGCCTACAATACCACAATTCAAAGGCCTCCACCTGCTTCTCCATGATTTTATTCAAGGTCCATGTCTCTATACCAAGTAGGAGGACAGAATATACATAACAGTGCAAAAGTCTGACTTTTGATCTTAGGGTTAGGTTATGGTTTTTTAAGACAGCACTCTTTTTTCTGAAGCACATTTCTTGATTTCCTGATGTGTGTATTTCTTGCGAGTTATCCCAATTATCATTTATTAAGGGACCAAGATACGTCTTCAGTTTATGACTACATTTACTCCTCTAATACCTTCCTTACTTATTTCAAATTCACTTGATTAAATTTATCTGGCATAAGCATCTACGTCATTAAGAAAGAAAGTGATATTTTTATTGTCAATACAGATTAAATAGCCTATATACGATTTGCGTTTGCACCCGTGGTCTAGGGGTAGCATCTTTGATTCATAATCAAAACGTCTTCCTGCCCGGGTTCGATCCCCGCCACTGCCTAAATTTTGATAAATAATCAGCATTGGCGGCCGAAGACTTCCGGCATAAGAAGTCAGCCTCATTCTGCCAACGGCCTTGTCAAAGAGGGCGGAGGAACGGATAGAGGTTCAGGGCACTCTTGTCCTAGGGGTGGGAAATTGCCCCTAAAGGCGGAAGAATCAGTAATGATCAACGACATGAGGTTGCAGAAGGCAATAGAAACCACTGCATTAAAGATACGTAACGTGTATCCAAAGGACATGTGGCCTGTAATTGAAGAAGTGTCATGATGATCTCTCCATTGGCAAAAGATTCCGGAATAGTCCCCCATTCGGATCTCCGGGAGGGGACTGCCAAGGGGGAGGTTACCATGAGAAAAAGATTGAATAATCAACGAAAGGATAACGTTCTACGAGTCGGGGCGTGGAATGTTAGAAGCTTGAACGTGGTAGGGAAACTAGAAAATCTTAAAAGGGAAATGCAAAGGCTCAATCTAGATATAGTAGGGGTCAGTGAAGTGGAAGGAAGACAAGGATTTCTGGTCAGATGAGTATCGGGTAATATCAACAGCAGCAGAAAATGGTATAACAGGTGTAGGATTCATTATGAATAGGAAAGTAGGGCAGAGGGTGTGTTACTGTGAACAGTTCAGTGACCGGGTTGTTCTAATCAGAATCGACAGCAGACCAACACCGACAACGATAGTTCAGGTATACATGCCGACGTCGCATGCAGTATGTAAAGGGGGACGAAAATCTAATAGTCATGGGCGACTGGAATGCAGTTGTAGGGAAAGGAGTAGAAGAAAAGGTTACAGGGGAATATGGGCTTGGGACAAGGAATGAAAGAGGAGAAAGACTAATTGAGTTCTGTAACAAGTTTCAGCTAGTAATAGCGAATACCCTGTTCAAGAATCTCAAGAGGAGGAGGTATACTTGGAAAAGGCCGAGAGATACGGGAAGATTTCAATTAGATTACATCATGGTCAGACAGAGATTCCGAAATCAGATACTGGATTGTACGGCGTACCCAGGAGCAGATATAGACTCAGATCACAATATAGTAGTGATGAAGAGTAGGCTGAAGTTCAAGACATTAGTCAGGAAGAATCAATACGCAAAGAAGTGGGATACGGAAGTACTAAGGAATGACGAGATACGTTTGAAGTTCTCTAACGCTATAGATACAGCAATAAGGAACAGCGCAGTAGGCAGTACAGTTGAAGAGGAATGGACATCTCTAAAAAGGGCCATCACAGAAGTTGGGAAGGAAATCATAGGTACAAAGAAGGTAGCTGCGAAGAAACCATGGGTAACAGAAGAAATACTTCAGTTGATTGATGAAAGGAGGAAGTACAAACATGTTCCGGGAAAATCAGGAATACAGAAATACAAGTCGCTGAGGAATGAAATAAATAGGAAGTGCAGGGAAGCTAAGACGAAATGGCTGCAGGAAAAATGTGAAGACATCGAAAAAGATATGATTGTCGGAAGGACAGACTCAGCATACAGGAAAGTCAAAACAACCTTTGGTGACATTAAAAGCAACGGGGGTAACATTAAGAGTGCAACGGGAATTCCACTGTTAAATGCAGAGGAGAGAGCAGACAGGTGGAAAGAATACATTGAAAGCCTCTTTGAGGGTGAAGATTTGTCTGATGTGATACAAGAAGAAACAGGAGTCGATTTAGAAGAGATTGGGGATCCAGTATTAGAATCGGAATTTAAAAGAGCTTTGGAGGACTTAAGGTCAAATAAGGCAGAAGGGATAGATAACATTCCATCAGAATTTCTAAAATCATTGGGGGATGTGGCAACAAAACGACTATTCATGTTGGTGTGTAGAATATATGAGTCTGGCGACATACCATCTGACTTTCGGAAAAGCATCATCCACACAATTCCGAAGACGGCAAGAGCTGACAAGTGCGAGAATTATCGCACAATCAGCTTAACAGCTCATGCATCAAAGCTGCTTACAAGAATAATATACAGAAGAATGGAAAAGAAAATTGAGAATGCGCTAGGTGACGATCAGTTTGGCTTTAGGAAAAGTAAAGGGACGAGAGAGGCAATTCTGACGTTACGGCTAATAATGGAAGCAAAGCTAAAGAAAAATCAAGACACTTTCATAGGATTTGTCGACCTGGAAAAAGAGTTCGACAATATAAAATGGTGCAAGCTGTTCGAGATTCTGAAAAAAGTAGGGGTAAGCTATAGGGAGAGACGGGTCATATACAATATGTACAACAACCAAGAGGGAATAATAAGAGTGGACGATCAAGAACGAAGTGCTCGTATTAAGAAGGGTGTAAGACAAGGCTGTAGCCTTTCACCCCTACTCTTCAATCTGTACATCGAGGAAGCAATGATGGAAATAAAAGAAAGGTTCAGGAGTGGAATTAAAATATAAGATGAAAGGATATCAATGATACGATTCGCTGATGACATTGCTATCCTGAGTGAAAGAGAAAAAGAATTAAACGATCTGCTGGACGGAATGAACAGTCTAATGAGTACACAGTATGGTTTGAGAGTAAATCGGAGAAAGACGAAGGTAATGAGAAGTAGTAGAAATGAGAACAGCGAGAAACTTAACATCAGGATTGATGGTCACGAAGTCAATGAAGTTAAGGAATTCTGCTACCTAGGCAGTAAAATAACCTATGACGGACGGAGAAAGGACATCAAAAGCAGACTCGCTGTGGCAAAAAAGGCATTTCTGGCCAAGAGAAGTCTACTAATATCAAATACCGGCCTTAATTTGAGGAAGAAATTTCTGAGGATGTACGTCTGGAGTACAGCATTGTATGGTAGTGAAACATGGACTATGGGAAAACCGGAACAGAAGAGAATCGAAGCATTTGAGATGGGGTGCTATAGACGAATGTTGAAAATTAGGTGGACTGATAAGGTAAGGAATGAGGAGGTTCTACGCAGAATCGGGGAGGAAAGGAATATGTGGAAAACACTGATAAGGAGAAGGGACAGGATGATAGGACATCTGCTAAGACATGAGGGAATGACTTCCATGGTACTAGAGGGAGCTGTAGAGGGCAAAAACTGTAGAGGAAGACAGAGATAGGAATACATCAAGCAAATAATTGAGGACGTAGGTTGCTGCAAGTGCTACTCTGAGATGAAGAGGTTAGCACAGGAAAGGAATTCGTGGCGGGCCGCATCAAACCAGTCAGTAGACTGATGACAAAAAAATACGATTTTTTACTTGTTTTCTGTTGATGAGTGCCTCATTTCACATCCATGATGTGATCTACAGGACACGATAAGTGAATGAATGCACGAATGAATGGGCCCAATTATAATAAAGATGCTTTCAGTTTAGCACCTACTGCACATGGCTGGCCGGTCTTCGTAAACTGTAAAAGTACATTCAATTACAGAAAAACGGTACATATAGTGAAGTACTAATTACCTGATAATTTACGAACTTTTTTGCACGTAATATTAAGCTACAGATGCGAAAAGAAATATGCTTTTCTCACACAGTATTACCTATTTAAACGATCAGTAGCATGTTGAATAATGTACACACACTAATATTAAATGTTTAAAAGTAGCTGTTAATATCTTACAGTGACGGACCATTGGTCTAAATTCCATCACCACCACTGCCAGTACTGTAATAATAACGACACTAACTTTCATTTACAAACGAACTGGTTGACCGTTGCTACTTGTGAACAGGGCCGTTTCTACCATTAGGCAAGACTAGGCGGCCGCCTTGGGCGGCAGAATTTTAGGGACGGCGAAAGGCAGAGAAAATTAGTTTCAAACCAAAGGAATTGAATACAAAACATAAAAACTGAGGACTGTCCCCAGAAAACGAGAACGTCTGGTCACCACCTTTAATGATTAATAGCACAATGCGAGATTTGAATTGTTGTGCCGTTGGATGTTGGTGGAGGTGGTGGTGGTGGTGGAGGTGGGAGGGGGTGGGACTTGAGAAGACCGAAGGTAGTAAAAAAAAAGAAAAAGAAAGGCCGTCATTTTTCAGTTCTCACTTAGGGCGACAAAACACTTAACGAAGGCCCTGCTCGTGAAACGAGTTAACTCGACGAACCTTCTTCCGGAACCTTCTCGACGACACACCGTCATACCACGTGTCTCGGCTTTCAGGTACTCGCAGGTTTGGTTTTTCGATTGAGGTACAAGCAAGAGCTGATAAGCTGTCCTGGATCATGCTGTTCCTCAAATACGATTTTATGCGTTTAGGACAAGAAAAGTCCTTTCACCTGAAGCCGCTTGATCCAGGAATGGCAGCAGTAAATCCTTAACCCGCGAGGTGACTTTTCTGAAACATGTACCACGAGGTGGAGTCTCTGGGACCACTATGTTTAAACCGATATTTACGGCTAAAATGGTATGAAATTTTTAATTTATACTACATGACATTTATTTTCATGGTTATTTAAGTGTTTTAAATGCTTCTTGTTTATTTTATTGCACTAAACAAAGCCTGTAGCATTTTACTATTTATCACATAAAAGCTCATAATTTTGTGTGGTTATTTTAAGTAGTACACATAAATGGACTGTTAGAGTACTGAATTTTACACTCTGAAAAATTATACAATCTCTGTAGCACGTAAATTTCCATATAGAACTAAATTCCAAGGTTTAAATTTGCGCATAAAGATTCCATCCGATGGCTACAAAAAAGAAACTCTGTCAGATTCACGCGGATTGCTGGGAACTACATTTTTCGTATCACCACGCAGAACACACTCGATTTTAACAGACACTTTAAGTATTTCATTGAAGAAACAGACAGATCCCCATTCTTCATCGGAATGATACTGTTGTTCGTTAGCGGAACTGTGATCACTGACCAATGTAAAATCTTCGTCTTTCTCGTTTATTTCTTGATCTATATCACTGACACCTTCCTCCATGGACCGACTAAGAATTTCATCGAACGTAATTCTCGAGGGGCCGCCTAGGAGACTCCAGCACCTATCAATAACACGTGTCAACAATAAACACAAGGCGATAACGCAACCAACAACAAAACATCATAGGCTTGGCAGTTTAAGGAGGGTAGGGTGAGTATAAAAGCGTTCCACCACAACTGGCCTTGGAGAGCGAGTTCGAAAATTTTCGCGCGGCCTGAGAGACCACACCTCTTGAGTTAAGCAAAATAGTATGAAATCTTCTGAAAGAATTTGGTCCGTTTCATTCTCAATCATTCTTTTGATAACGCCCCCCTCCCCTCCCCAAACTGAGAGAGTGAAATGTTTCTTTACGCAGGGAAGAAAATATAGTCTCCAGTCCCACACGTAAGTGAGAACTACTGAAGGACGCACCGTACCGTTGTAGCAATGAATCGATATAATTGGCGATCTCAGCAGCATTGTCTAATTTAAGAAGTGCAGTTACCAGAATGTGAAACTCTTGTTTCCCGTCGTGTTCCAATTTTATCCAGTATCTCAAAAAGTACACATATTTGTATTTTTACTTCAATGGATTGCCAATGTATTCATACGCAATTTAGGCTCTAGGATGGAAGCTTCAGCTGGTGAACTAGTCGGATGCTTCCTGGAATTTACAAAGTCCATCAATTTACTTTTTTTTTAGTTTTTCGTGGAATCTATCCACTATGAAACAGCATTGTTGCAAAACTGTACATCGTTGTTCTCTTTTTCTGCAGAACGTTGAAAAACAGTTCAGTCTTTGAAATATGTTTTCAAAAACAGAGAGAAGAAGAACAAAGTCAAAATCAAAGAGGCTATTTTCGGACACACAGGCTTCTCTTGTAATCGTTGCACTTGAGTTTGGACTATCGATTATTTCAATTAAAACCTCAGTTAGTCCCGGACGACTTCTGTGAATGGCAGATATTATTCTGGTGCTACAGTTCCATCTCGCGTCACTGTTCACAGCAACGCGTTTGCTAACAATACAGCCGAGATTGCTCTGCGTTTGAAACACCGGTGGAAGAACGAAGTAACAGCGTCACGCGTGGAAAAATGGCCTCACCGGTTTTATACAAGAACAGCTCGGCTGCAAAACTAAATCTGAACGGTATGAAAAACAGTGAGCAAAAAGAGCTTGAGAAGCAGTTTCACAGACCTTAGCCAGAACGGAAGTTCCATCATCGGTTTGGGCCACCAGTTTTTTCCTTCCTATCACAATTTCGAAACACGTCGCTCAACACAGAGAATAAAGCAGCAGCACTTCCAGCTTCGCTAACATCATGGAATCCAAGAAAAGTTCTTGAATTTTGCCGTTGGAGTTCAACAGGCTCATAACAATAGAGCACTGTGACTGGTCTGAAATGTCCGTTGCTTCGTTCACAATGACGCCTAAAACGAGGTTCTGTCCAAACTTGAATTCGCAAATTGCTTTTATACATTTAACCAGTTCGTTCCGCATAGTTTTCCAAAATCCCCGGAAATACTCCACTTTCTTCCAACATACTTGCATATATTCATTTCTGTTTAGCACGAGTTTAAAAATAGCTCTGCAATTTCTGGGATTCAGGGAATCTTCTGACTCTTTGTGACCGCTGAAAGCTGACACGAAAGCCACGTGTTTTTCATATTTATCCAGTTTCTGTTAAACACTAAGGTGACAAAAGTCGGCCGGCCAGTGTGGCCGAGCGATTCTAGGCGCTCCAGTCTGGAACCGCGCGACCGCTACGGTCGCAGGTTCGAATCCTGCTTCGGGCATGGATGTGTGTGATGTCCTTAGGTTAGTTAGGTTTAAGTAGTTCTAAGTTCTAGGGGACTGAAGACCTCAGAAGTTAAGTCCCGTAGTGCTCAGAGCCATTTGAAACATTTTTTTGACAAAAGTCGTGCGATAGCGATATGCACATTTATAGAGGGCGGTGGTATCGCATACGCAAGATGTCAAACGGCAATGCACTGGCGGTCAATTGTATACAGGTGTTTCATATGACTAGCTTTCCTGCGTGATTATGGCAGCACGAAGGGAATTAATAGACTATGAACGCGGAATGGTAGCTGAAGCATTTCGGAAATCGTTACGGAATTCAATATTCCGAGATCGACAGTGTGGAGAGTGTGCCGAGAACACCACGTTCCAGACACTGCCCCTCAACACGGACGAAGCAGTGGTCGGCAGTCTTCACTCGACGACCGAGAGCAGCGGCGGCTACGTACAGTTGTTAGTGTTAACAAACAAGCAACACTGAGTGAAGTAACAGCAGAAAACAATGTGGGAGGTACGACGGACGTATCCGTCAGGACAGTGGAGCGATATCTGGCGTTCATGGGCTATGGCAGCGGATGACCGATGCGAGTGGCTTCGTTAACAGCACTACAGCGCCCCTCCCGGGCTCTTGACCCTATCTGTTGGACCCTAGGTGACTAGGAAACCGTAGCGTGGTCGCATGAGTCCCGATTTCAGTTCGTAAAAGCAGATGGCAGCGTTCGAGTGTGGCGCAGACCCAGTGGTCATGCGAGACACTGTCCAAGCTGGTAGTGACTCTACAAAAGTGTGGACTGTTTCTAGATGGAACGGACTTGGTTCTGGTTATGTTCGGCTATTTGGAAACCACTTGCAGACTTCATGCTCCCAAACAACAATGGAATTTTACGGATGACAATGCGTCATGTCACTGAGCCACAACTGTTCGCGATAAGTTTCAAGAACATTCTGGACAGTTCGAGCAAATGATTCGGCCACCCAGATCGCCCGATATGAATCCTACCGAACATTTATGGGACATCAAACCAGTCTCAGGACTGAAAACCACAAACAACAACAACAATCGAGAGGTCAGTTCGTGCACAAACTTTTGCACAGGCAACACCTTCACTATTGTTGTTGTTGTGGTCTTCAGTCCTGAGACTGGTTTGATGCTGCTCTCCAAGCTACTCTATCCTGTGCAAGCTTCATCATCTCCAAGTAACTACTGCAACCTACATCCTTGCGATTCTGCTTAGTGTATTCATCTCTTCGTCCCCCTCTACGATTTTTACACTCTATGCTGCCCCCCAATACTAAATTGGTGATCCCTTGATGCCTCAGAACATGTCCTACCAACCGATCCCTTCTTCTAGTCAAGTTGTGCCACAAACTTCTCTTCTCCCCAATCCTATTCAGTACTTTCTTTTTAAATATGTAAAAATCTGCCAACCGCTTGCATAGGTTTTCTATATACCTGGACCAGGTTTCGTCACCTGGGTGACTTCATCAAAAGATAAGGTAATTACCTAAATGAATGTCAGATTAAATATCTTATCTAATAAAAGTTACATTAATGTAAGCGAGTGTAAAACAAATAGTACTTACATGAGCAAACCGTCACAGACGTACAGTGATTTAAGAGCTGAGTTGCTCAAGCCATACATTAAAATGTGAGACATAATGTTCTTCAAAAGTCAAACATTAAAACATAAATAAGTAACAGCGGTGTGGTGTGAGGAGACTGACTGTGTGGCAACTAGTCACGCTGCCAAGTAAACGTAATGTAGGGCGCGCCACAAGCGGGCCACTAGTAACGTGAGCAAAGCAGTTTTGTATATTACACATTTTCTGAAATAAATCATACGTATAGCCAATATAGCTTTTAACAAAAATTAATTTTACAAATTATTGAGTAACATTTATAAATTAGATTCAAACGGGAGAAAATAGTACAAAGTTCGCTACGTTTTACGTAGCACAGGTAGAATCAGAGTTAAATACGACTGGAATTACATAAGTAATGAAGAACATCAGTTCATTATATGACACAAAATTTGAAAAGAAAGCTTGCATAACTAGGGCACAGAGGTCATCTGGAGTGTTAGTAATGAGCGTAACTTAACAGAGGTAAAATAATGTTTCTGAAAAGGAGGAGAGAACCTGGATTATAAGTATCATAAAACTGAGAGCACTGGTTTAAAAGCATTAAAAAAATTTCTATTTTTCAACTGCACTTGTTCATTCAACATGCCATCTTTATTCGGTGTGTGCCTGAAAATTTCAAGTTCTTCCAAGACATCAAGTTTTCTCCCTTTCTTTCTCTATGCAGAAATGTCATTTCGTTCAATTCTTTAGGGTTATGCCCTGTTATGGAAAGATGTTCTGCAAATGTTGAATTGTGCACATTAGTGCCTTTTTTGCCTAAAACATGTTCTTTGTCTCTTACGTTGAAAGCTCTGCCTGTCTGTCCAATATAAAATGCTGGACATGTATTACCGTGGCACGTAAAGTGCCCTCCGCCACACACCGTTGGGAGGCTTGCGGAATATAAATGTAGATGTGGATATTACAGGAAATTTTATACACCCCTGAGCCACGTAAAGGTTCTTTTGAAGCTTTTAGATTATGAATTAAAGTTTTTTGTAAATTATTGTGTGTGGAGAAAGCAACCTTGCAGCCGTATTTTTTAGTTAACAGAAGCTGAATCCTATACGATATGTTACCTAAAATTGGTATTGAGATGTACTTTTTATCATTATTATTAGTTTGACCAGTACCTAAAGCGGTGACTTTCTTTAGTTTTTTCTTTAAGGATGTTTTCCACTAGTGAGGGTTCACAGCCGTTATTAAATGCTATTGTCTTAATTACATCAATTTCTTTCTGCAGTTTTTCTGGTGATAAGGGAGTAACCACGGCACGGTGAAGTTGGCGATAATAGAGAATAAAATAATTTTTTACATTTTCCACAAACCCACGAGTACTGATCATACAATACCTGCAGACTCGACACACCCTCAATCTCATATGAAAGCTTTCTTTCATTCAGCAATTCACCGTGCTCGTTAAAATCTCCCAAAAATAGAAAAGGTTTAGGGAGCTGATCAATCAGTGTAGCAAATACGTTCAGGGGTACAGAACCATCTGGAGGAATTTGCAGACAGTTATTTCCTGCGTCGTCCTTATCCTGACAGCCACAGTTACAAGAGGGGTTTGAAGGGGCACAGGTTCACAACATACTTAGTTTAGGACATAGAAACAAACTCCACCTGACACTCTATTATAGTCACTACCGTTCTTGTAATATCTGCTATAGCCGCTGTGGGCAGGGTCTGCATTTCTGTAAATGGGTTTCCTGAAGGGCAATGCAGAAAGCAGGTGTGAAGCTTAAGTGTTGCCTTAGCCAGGTGGTGGAAAAAAACAGCTGCAATTCCACTGGAGAACGAGGCTGGGAAGGCATGAAGCGTGCAAGGAGGCAGATTATGCCTCAGGGTCACCTGCTGTCGCCAACTTATTTCCTGAACAGGCTATATCCAATGTGTCTGAGGGTCTGGCGAGATCTAGGTTCTCAGCGGATGCCAGAATCTTCACCTCATCCTCAGACGCAGATCTCGTAGGCAGCCGTGGAGAGGAAGCCACCGCAATTCTCTCGGTCTTGAGGGTCTTCTTTCTGGACTTCTCTCACTGATTCTCGAGTTTCTCTGGCCGGGAGGGCGTCTCCGATTCAGTCTCCGGGACTGTGGACGATCGTGAAGCCCTACGACCAGCTGCTTTTGGGCACCTCGATCACTGCCGGGTGTCATCTTTCCCACTAGCAGGAACGCAGGAAGCGAGGGACCTTTTCCTAGCGAGAGGAGCTGAAGAAGACGTACGCCTGTCCGGCTGAGAGGTGAGGACTGGTGTCCCCGATGGTTCGTGGGTTAGTGCTCTCGAGGTAGGTGATTCAGGAGCAACAGAGAGGGAAGTGCCGCCCACCGTCAAGGGGGCAGGTGTAGTCTTCGAGTTCTGAGAGCCAACGGGAACTCGCGGAACTGACGAGGCTACTACTGTTCTCATAGTGGAGGCATAAGAGGAGGTCATAGCCACAGGATCAAGCACTCAAATTTCTTCTAGGCCTCAGTGTAGGTCAGCTAGTCCAGGGTCTTGTATTCCACGATGTTCCTTTCTCGCTGTAAAATCCTGCAGTCTTGTAAGCTGTAAAATCCAGCAGTCTTGTAAGCAAGAGGAAGGACGCTCTCCGCAGTTGACACAGATGGGAGGCAAGGCACAAGGAGTAATGGGATGGGATGGCGGTCCACAATCTCAACATGTAACGCTGGAAGTACAGCGGGTAGGCATATGCCCAAACTTCCAGCACTTGAAGCACCACTTCATAACGGCTTGACGTCACAGCAGTAGACCATCACCCTGACCTTCTTGGATAATTTGTCACCCTCGAAGGCCAAGATGAAGGCACCGGTGGCAACCTGATTAGCCCTCAGACCCTGATGGACGCGGCTGACAAAATGAACTCCTCGTCGCTCTAAGCTGGCACGCAGCTCGTCGTCCGGCTGCAAAAAAAGGTTGCTGTGGAATATAATACTCGAGATCATATTTAAGCTTTTATGAGGCATGATTGTAATGGAAACATCCCCCAGCTTGTCACAAGTGAGTAATGCCCGTGACTGGGCAGAGGATGCCATTTCTTTCAAATCAAACCCTGACCACATTTTGGACCAGCCCTCCACCTCCACAAACTTGTCCTCGAAATGCTCTACAAAAACTGAGGCTTCATCGATACAGAGGAGTCTCTATCAGCTCTCGTACATATGAAGTCCTGGGTGATAAGGTTCACTGCCATGCTTAAACTGGCATTCCTCCCATTGTGTGGCCAGGGAGGGGAACAATTTAGGATCATACTTCCTTGCATTGTACTGATACTTGGAACGCTTAGAGACTGCTGGTGTTTGATCACCAGCAAGTGATGACGTGGTACACTTCAACGCACGCCATCGGCCCTGATGCCACCCACTCCGACCAGGGGCCCTCCCCACGGATGCCACCCAGCCACAGCAAGGGCCACCTGGCAGGATGGCCATTGCCAGGAGTCCTGATGTCCCAGGGAGATGGGCATCTACTCCTTGACATACATGGGAAGTTAACGGTGCAGGCATCAGCAGAGCGATCCCTGTGCTGTCAGGGGGCTACAGCCAACAGGGTACATGGCAGCCTCACCACAACGGACTGGCTACCGCGCTGGATATCAGGTGCAACAAAGCAAACAATTCCATTATCATCATCAGTGTAGAAAACGATACTGCACAGTTGATGGAAAAATATGCACCCAGGAGGGTGACCTCGTCCAACAGTTGGAGAATCAGCAGAAGTGCAGATCCACATCGACAGAGGATGTGATAGGTTTCAGCACATGAAGGACACAATGCACCATGTAAGGCGCCCTTCCCCAATTGGCTTGCTCTTCGGAAAAATTTTGAAAAAAGGAGGTCATACCCTACAGGGGACCACCACATAAAGGCCGAAATGTGTGAGACTCCTTTTAGTCGCCTCTTACGACAGGCAGGAATACGTTGGGCCTATTCTAACCCCTGGGCCCGCAGAGGGGGGGTGCACAAATATATACCTTCCTGCCACGGTGGGCATAAAGTGTTTGTGTGAATTAAGACTTACATTATTGCTCACATGTAATGTTTTAAACAAACTCAGCCAAGCCAACCTTACAACTGCCATATACTGCCACTTTTCTGGTGCTGGGTTCAGACATGCACACCGTGGACATTTTATACAGTGGCATTTGAAAAGAGCTTTTGGTTTAACTGTGCCGACCTCAGACATCTTATGCATCAAGGCACAGTGAACGACCTGACCTAGCATGTTGTTCGAGGCAGCAACAACAAATAACAGGTGCATCACCACTGCAAACAACACTGTCATCGCTCCCTTGACACCTGACACACACAAGAGCTTTCCGTTTGATTACATCTGAGTATCAAGACCTTCCACGGCTTCTGCACTTTAAGGAACAATGGGGAGGAGGGGGGAGGGGTTTTCTGTGTGCTGGTCACAATTTTTTCTGTCCACTTGCACAACGTGATGTCAGAGTGCATGAGATGTTTCTCTGGTGGATGTTATTTTTTATCTTTGTTATCATGTTATGTAATTTCTTAGTGTTTGTTGATTCTTCTTGTCATTAAATAATTTTGGCAAGATTTAAACTAATACAGAGTTTCATTTATTAATTACATGCTATGTGGTTGGTAGCTTAGCTGGTTGATTTGGGAGAGAGGACCAAACAGTGAAGTCATTGGTCCCGTCGGATTAGGGAAGGATGGGGAAGAAATCGGCCATGGCCTTTCTAAGGAACCATCCAGGCATATGCCTGAAGTGATTTAGGGAAATCACGGAAAACGTAAATCAGTACGGCCAGACACGGGTCTGAACCATCATCCTCCCAGATGCAAGCCACTGCGTCACCTCGCACGGTAGATGCTATGTGTATTCTTTTTATTGGTGTACGTCCCTGTCTATACATGATTTTATCTTCTCTATGAGGCCACACTATGGAAGTATCATCCACAAACCTCCAAAATACACTTAGCTTAATAGCAACTGATTCAAGCACTCTCCCCAAGAAATCCTCCATAAAAACAGTGGCCACCAAGAGTGATAAAGGGCTGCCCATGGCAATGCCATCAGCCTGTTCAAAATATTCGTGGTTGAACATAAAATTGGTTGAGGATAGAGCATCCCAAAACAAAGCAGTGATGCACTTGAAACTTTTTACCACCTAGTGCCAAAGAATCTGTGAGAGGGACTTTTGTTACATGTGTTGCCACATCAATGCTAACCATACTGTCAGAACTGTTTAGATGGAGAGTCCCCAGCCTATTGGTAAAGTCAGCTGAGTTACGGACATGACCTGAGCAATTGCACACCAATGGCCTCAGCAAAGATGCAAGTCTCTCAGCTAAATCATATGTAGGAGCAGCAATGTTGCTTACTGTTGGACATAACAGAGCAAGCGTTATGAATTTTTGGAGGGCCATACAGTCTTTGTGCTACACACACCGTTTGGTCTTAACCTCGTGATGAACTCGACATCACGAGGAGAAATTCTGTAATGCAGAACTATTCAATTGCACGAGTCCTGTAGGGTCGTAATCAATCCTCCTATAGGTAGAGTCACTTAGCAGACAATTTATCTTATCATCATATGCACTACAAAGTAACAAAACACTTACATTACCTTTATCAGCTTCCAGTACCACTACACGAGGGTCTTCTCATAGATTTTGTAATGCAGCTCCATCTGCAGAGGCTAGTTATGACACTGAGGAGGAGCTTTCAAAGGAGCCCAGTTTCCCACCTTAGTTCTTCTGCAGCATACAAAGATAGGCATTGTACAGCTTCTTGAACAACACTCACAAATTTTATTAAAGATAGTGCTCTAGATATACACTCCTGGAAATGGAAAAAAGAACACATTGACACCGGTGTGTCAGACCCACCATACTTGCTCCGGACACTGCGAGAGGGCTGTACAAGCAATGATCACACGCACGGCACAACGGACACACCAGGAACCACGGTGTTGGCCGTCGAATGGCGCTAGCTGCGCAGCATTTGTGCACCGCCGCCGTCAGTGTCAGCCAGTTTGCCGTGGCATACGGAGCTCCATCGCAGTCTTTAACACTGGTAGCATGCCGCGACAGCGTGGACGTGAACCGTATGTGCAGTTGATGGACTTTGAGCGAGGGCGTATAGCGGGCATGTGGGAGGCCGGGTGGACATACCGCCGAATTGCTCAACACGTGGGGCGTGAGGTCTCCACAGTACATCGATGTTGTCACCAGTGATCGGCGGAAGGTGCACATGCCCGTCGACCTGGGACCGGACCGCAGCGACGCACGGATGCACGCCAAGACCGTAGGATCCTACGCAGTGCCGTAGGGGACCGCACCGCCACTTCCCAGCAAATTAGGGACACTGTTGCTCCTGGGGTATCGGAGAGGACCATTCGCAACCGTCTCCATGAAGCTGGGCTACGGTCCCACACACCGTTAGGCCGTCTTCCGCTTACGCCCCAACATCGTGCAGCCCGCCTCCAGTGGTGTCGCGACAGGCGTGAATGGAGGGACGAATGGAGACGTGTCGTCTTCAGCGATGAGAGTCGCTTCTGCCTTGGTGCCAATGATGGTCGTATGCGTGTTTGGCGCCGTGCAGGTGAGCGCCACAATCAGGACTGCATACGACCGAGGCACACAGGGCCAACACCCGGCATCATGGTGTGGGGAGCGATCTCCTACACTGGCCGTACACCACTGGTGATCGTCGAGGGGACACTGAATAGTGCACGGTACATCCAAACCGTCATCGAACCCATCGTTCTACCATTCCTAGACTGGCAAGGGAACTTGCTGTTCCAACAGGACAATGCACGTCCGCATGTATCCCGTGCCACCCAACGTGCTCTAGAAGGTGTAAGTCAACTACCCTGGCCAGCAAGATCTCCGGATCTGTCCCCCATTGAGCATGTTTGGGACTGGATGAAGCGTCGTCTCACGCGGTCTGCACGTCCAGCACGAACGCTGGTCCAACTGAGGCGCCAGGTGGAAATGGCATGGCAAGCCGTTCCACAGGACTACATCCAGCATCTCTACGATCGTCTCCATGGGAGAATAGCAGCCTGCATTGCTGCGAAAGGTGGATATACACTGTACTAGTGCCGACATTGTGCATGCTCTGTTGCCTGTGTCTATGTGCCTGTGGTTCTGTCAGTGTGATCATGTGATGTATCTGACCCCAGGAATGTGTCAATAAAGTTTCCCCTTCCTGGGACAATGAATTCACGGTGTTCTTATTTCAATTTCCAGGAGTGTAGATGCAAAATTGAGTCCCTCAGTTTATACAGACAGAATCGCATCATCCAAATTTTTCTTCGTGAAATTGACAACGGAATGTCATTCATTAAACTCCTGTGGCGATGAATGCTGTGGCAACAAGTGATCAAATTTTTACATATGCCAAAAACTTGCGTCCTTATTGATCCGATCGAATTTGGCTGAAGTCATTCCATCAACCCAATCCCATGATATAGGAGAAAGATGTGATGCAACCTTTAAGTATAATTTGTACAATTCTTCTGAAATGTTTTTTGTCTTGTATAGTATGACTAGCCTTATCAGTAATCTTTCATGCAGCGGCATTCTTACTAAAAATGCATCACTTTGGCAAATTTTTGTATTATGTCATGGTGCCAATATCTCAATAAAAAAGTTAGAGAACTTAACAGTTTTGCTCTCTTACCACTCTATCGAAACTTCAAACACACGAGGCCATCTTCTCCATATAAAGGCATCTGATGTGAATTTTAAAATTTTCCCAGTGAATTGAATGTTCAAACAAATTTCTAGTTCATTTATTTCATCACACAATATCTCAACTGGGCACCTGCCTGTCATCTTCCTGTGAAGCATTGAAGACTGACAAAGAGTTGCTCCATCCTGCAACGCATGAGGCAAGATCGGAAAGTAACATACGATAATTTTATTACCAAAACGTTAAACAGGTAGCAAAACAAAACAAAAAACAAAAAAATATCACAAAAGACCTTACATGCAAGTTTTCAGTTGACATCACAGCAACTGTCGCCACAAGAGGTAACTGCGTGGCGTTCCATGGTTAATTTCACGGAGAAAAATTTTGATGACACGATGATCTCTGTATTAAGCAAGGTACTCAATTTTGCACCTACACCTTGAGTACAACCATTAATACATATTGTGAGTGGTGTTGAAGAGACTGTATGAGACCTTCCTTCGTATACTGCAAAATAAATAAGAAAGGAAACTTTCCATGTTCTTTTGAAAGCTCTGCCTCAGTGTAGTAACTTAACCTCTGCAGAAAGGACTGCACTACAAAATCTATGAGAAGGCCCTGGTGTAATGGTACTGAAGGCTTGTTAATGTAATGCAAAAGTTTTGTTACTTCACAGTGTGTATAATGATAAGCTAAGTGACTCTACCTATAGGAGGACTGATTAAAACCCAACAACATGTGTGCAACAGAAAATTTCTGCAGATCTAAATTCATCCTCTTTACCTCAAGACATCATCAAGAGATTAATATCGCACAGTTGTGTGCCACTAAGACTGTATGGTCTTCAAAAAATTCAATATTCCCAATATTGAGCAACACTAGAGTTCCTACATATGGTTTAGCCAAACATTTCACATCTTTGCTGAGACCACTCGTGGGCACATGCTCACGTCATATCTGTAACTCGGCTGACTTTATCAACAGACTTGGGTGGTCTCCATCTAAACAGTTCTGACACTTTGCTTAGCTTTGATGTGGTATCACTTTTTACAAAGGCCAACTCACAGACGCTTTGGCACTAATTGGTAAAAAGTTTCACGTGGACATCACTGCCCTGTTCCAGCACGCTCTAATCTCAAACCATTTTATGTTCAACCAAGAATATTTTAAACAGATTGAAGGCATCGCCATAAGCAGCTCTTTGTCTCCGCTGGTGGCCAATATTTTTAGGGGGGATTTCAAGGGGAGAGCACTTGAATTAGCTACTCTTAAACTAACTGTATTCTGGAGGTATGTGGACAATACTTTCAAAGTTGGTCTCATGGATGAGATAAATTGATGGAGTTTCTTCACCACCTCAACTCTATTCATAACAACATTTGCTTCATTAAGGAAACAGAGATAGGTGGTTATCTGCCTTTTTTGGATGTCTCGGTTAGGGCTCTCTGGGGCATTCAGTTTATAGTAAGCCCACTCACACTGATCTGTATTTGCAAGTGTCAAATTGACATCACCAATCCCAAACTGTGAGTGTGCTTACAACTCCCGTACACAGAGCTCACACAGTCTCAGGATAGACAGTTTGCCTAAATAGATTGCCCACCTAAAGACAGTGTTCGAAAAAAAATGGATATTCCACTCAGTAGATTAATGGTGCACTGACAGTTAAAAGCAAGAACCAGGAAGTGAATAAAGAGCCAGCAAAATCTTTAGCTTTTCTTGCTTTTATGGACAACATTTCATTTAAAATACCAAGAATTATCTGTAAATGCAAGGTGAAAGTGCAGAATGAGATTTTCACTCTGCAGCGGAGTGTGCGCTGATACGAAACTTCCTGGCCTTCTGTGGGCAAGTGCTCTACCATCTGAGCTACCGAAGCATGACTCACGCCCCGTCCTCACAGCTTTATTTCTGCCAGTACCTTGTCTCCTACCTTCCAAACTTAACAGAAGCTCTCCTACAAACCTTGCAGAAGGTCCGGAGTTCGAGTCTCAGTCCGGCACACAGTTTTAATCTGCTAGGAAGTTTCAAGGTGAAAGTGATTTTTCCATCCACCATCTGAGACTGCAGACCTTTCAGGATCAGTAAAGGACGACATATTAACGTGGAAGGCTGGAATTCACAAAATACCTTGTCGATGTTGACAGACTGCACACACTGTAAAAGAATGCTGCATTGAATATCAACATTGCATTTGCCTTTTGCCACCAAGCAAGTCTGCTATTGCCAAACACTATATTACCACCAGACATTCAATGGGGTATGACAGAACTATGATTCTGACCACACAAACATCTTTTTTGGGATTCCATCATTAAAGATTCCGTGGAAATACACCTGGCGGAAAAGCTAATGAGCTGTGATAGTAGCTACCAGTTGGACAATGTATGGAACTCCATCATCTCCACAATTTGCTCTACCTGAAGACAACAGAGTGCACCAATGGCTATGGTGAGTTGTAATGCAGAAGACAGCTGAGTTGCACAGCTCCACCAGTACGGGCACTGCTGCCTCGAAGTGAGGTCTGCCTGCCAACTTGATACTGATACACATACAGAATACTCGCACTGCAGATCGCAGCAGGACTTTGTCAGTCTTCAATGGCTCACCTGAAGATGACTGGCAGGTACACAATCAAAATATTATGGGATGAATTACACAACAAGTGGCTGCAAGCAAAAAATTTGTTTGAACATTCAATTTGCCAAGGAAATAAATTTAAAAAAATTAAAAAAAAGTCACAAGTAAGATGAAGCTGGAGCTGATAAGAAAACAGGAATCACTTGGACCGTCAAGAGAAACTGAACTTTAACTCCACATAACAACATCTTAGAACTGGCTACCCTGCAAGTAGGAAATTTCTCTGAGACCAGTGACGCAAGGATTGTCACACACTACCACGATTGATGCTGATGTAATTAGTTTAGCGTACTTGTACTATAAAAGTTAGACTAATCCAAGAGGCAAGAAGAGAGAGAGAGAGAGAGAGAGAGAGAGAGAGAGAGAGAGAGAGAGAGAGTGTGTGTGTGTGTGTGTGTGTGTGTGTGTGTGTGTGTGTGTGTGTGTCACTGAAGGAGACGACGAGAATTAAGCTGATACTGAACTCATGATATGTGATGGGAACTCAACCTACAGACAGATGGTAAGTACAGACATCTCCAATACCCGGTTTAAAACAGTAAGCATTCTGTAGACGACTGAAACAAATGACTAACTCTCAATCACTGAGATTTTCTGTTTTGTATTCAAAATGAGTGTCAACAAGTCCTTATATCCCTGTTAAAATTTAGAGTTTAATTTGAGATAGAACAGAAGCGGTCTACACAGAAAACACTTCAGTAACAAAATTTGATTGCTTCAAGAAGTCAAGGAATATAATCTAGGGAAAAGACATTGTGCCTCTTCTGAAGAAGTACTACATATATATTAGAGTTTCTCTGAAGCTATGAAAACTATACATTAATGTAGATTCTTTACTCAAATGAAATTGAGATAACCAAAGTCTGTTGAGTCTATTTCAACCTTGAACTTCCTCTGATTACTTCACCTGATAAAATCAAGCATTTCAGTCAAAGGGGAGACACACTATATCCTCTTGACTCCAAAGACTTTAGTAAACCTTAAGTTGGTCTTAAGGTGCAGCACAACACAGTGATTTGCAAGAGTTATAACAGTAGGTCACTTCATGACATAACTTTACTCCTCAAAGGCGACAACACTATAGCAGTACAGAAAGCAGTGAACTTGGCTACTGAACAACTCGGCAACTGAGCTATAAACCACAGACTACCCACCAACAGAAACAAGACTGTATCCAAGAACTTCTACACCACAAAAAATACAAATCCATCTCAACGTACTGGAACAGTTAATAAGCAACCAACTGGAACTAGTACAGGATTCAAAATGCTGGGCCTATGGCTACATGATTATCTGAAATGGAGTGAACAAATTGGTCAGATAAATGCTAAAATAAGAACTGGCTGCCATGCCTTGAGTGTTCTGCAAACATGTACCAGCTGGAAAACACAATCCGTAAGAGATCCATGAGCAAATACATTTTAGATAGCTTACAAGTAAGGAGTCTACAGGCATGTCCCACTTGAGGTTCTTCAGGAATTTGATTGTCATAAATTTTGTTCAATTTTTCTTTTTTACAGTGTCATTTCCAATGGGTAATTTTGTACCAAACCATGTTTGAAACCTCCTGACAGATTACAACTGTGTGATGGACGGGACTCAAACCCAGGTCCTTTGTCTTTCACAGGCAAGCATTCACCAACTGACCTACCCGAGCACAATCCCTGATTCATCTCACAGCTTTACTTCGACTAGTACCTCTTCTCTGAACTCAGAAACTTCACAGAAGTTCCCCTGCATAACTTGTGGGACTAGCACTTGTAGATGAAAGGATACTGTGAAGATGTGGTTTAGCCACAGCACTGGGGTTCATTTCTAGAATTAATTTTCCACGCTTCAGTGGAGTAAGCACGAATATGAAATTTCCTGGCAGATTAAAACTATGTGCTGGACCAGAACTCGAACCCAGAAATTTGCCTTTTGCATGCAACTACTGACCGACCGAGTTACCCGTACTCCGCAAACAGCGGTACAAACAGTGTCTTCATTGACTGCACTCGGCACGACACTTGCACTTTCATCTTCACATAAGAAACATTCAAATTGTCTGTCATGTGCCGCTGCTAGAGAGGGCTCACCAAATGCCACCACATAGTGCTACACATACCATCCACAGGATGCTGAATTCACACTACCTCACTGCCCGCAGTTGTGATTGGTCTGCGAGTCTTTTTGAGTCACCACACTCAGAGCTCCGCACTAGATTATCTTCAGATTATCATCACACCCCACAAAACTGAAGTACTTAGCATGTGGGTGGAGACGTTTTGCATGTTCACATGAAGCTGAGCTGTACCACAGCTGCTGGCAGGGTCTCCTCTGCTGGACAGGCTTCAGGGGATGAATCAGATTAAAAGTGTCCCACAATGCCCCATCTTTTCCTTATCCACTCCCATTTCCTTCCCCAATCCATCAGATACCCAACCGAAGGTACGATGCACTGTATGCTGAGGGGTGTGTGGCACAAGGGAAGATGTGTGATTAAAGATGCCTCAGAGACAACAGGTGACCTCCCTGAGTAATTTGCCTTGCACTGCATGGGGTTCCATAGTGTCGAGTGAATAGATCCCCAATTCTCATCGAACCAAACTGGAGAACATGGAAAACAAAACCAAAACTGAGGATTTGCTGTGACCTCAAACACGGGGAATGTAACCGATGGAAGTTGTTTTCACAATTGGATAGGGTAATGTACTATTCCAAGTGAAAACTGTTCATGAAAAGTTGGACCAGGTCAAGATCAAATCCTTGTCTGAGGCTCAGAGGAGGAAATTTCTCAAAGAACAGAAAGAAAAGGAGGATTATGAAAAATGTAAATGGAGGGAACTAAAACGTCTTGAACCTTGTTGTTGTTGTGGTCTTCAGTCCTGAGACTGGTTTGATGCAGCTCTCCATGCTACTCTATCCCGTGCAAGCTTCTTCATCTCCCAGTACCTACTGCAACCTACATCCTTCTGAATCTGCTTAGTGTATTCATCTCTTGGTCTCCCCCTACGATTTTTACCCTCCACACTGCCCTCCAATACTAAATTGGTGATCCCTTGATGCCTCAGAACATGTCCTACCAACCGATCCCTTCTTCTGGTCAAGTTGTACCACAAACTTCTCCTCTCCCCAATCCTATTCAATACTTCCTCATTAGTTATGTGATCTACCCATCTAATCTTCAGCATTCTTCTGTAGCACCACATTTCGAAAGCTTCTATTCTCTTCTTGTCCAAACTATTTACCGTCCATGTTTCACTTCCATACATAGCTACAGTCCATACAAATACTTTCAGAAATGACTTCCTGACACTTAAATCTATACTCGATGTTAACAAATTTCTCTTCTTCAGAAACGCTTTCCTTGCCATTGCCAGTCTACATTGGATATCCTCTCTACTTCGACCATCATCAGTTATTTTACTCCCTAAATAGCGAAACTCCTTTACTACTTTAAGTGTCTCATTTCCTAATCTAATACCCTCAGCATCACCCGACTTAATTTGACTACATTCCATTATCCTCGTTTTGCTTTTGTTGATGTTCATCTTATATCCTCCCTTCAAGACACCATCCATTCCGTTCAACTGCTCTTCCAAGTCCTTTGTTGCCTCTGACAGAATTACAATGTCATCGGCGAACCTTAAAGTTTTTATTTCTTCTCCATGGATTTTAATACCTACTCCGAATTTTTCTTTTGTTTCCTTTACTGCTTGCTCAATATACAAATTGAATAACATTGGGGAGAGGCTACAACCCTGTCTTACTCCCTTCCCAACCACTGCTTCCCTTTCTTGTCCCTCGACTCGTATAACTGCCATCTGGTTTCTGTACAAATTGTAAATAGCCTTTCGCTCCCCGTATTTTACCCCTGCCACCTTTAGAATTTGAAAGAGAGTATTCCAGTCAACATTGTCAAAAGCTTTCTCTAAGTCTACAAATGCTAGAAACGTAGGTTTGCCTTTCCTTAACCTTTCTTCTAAGATAAGTCGTAAGGTCAGTATTGCCTCACGTGTTCCAGTATTTCTACGGAATCCAAACTGATCTTCCCCAAGGTCGGCTTCTACTAGTTTTTCCATTCGTCTGTAAAGAATTCTAGTTAGTATTTTGCAGCTGTGACTTATTAAACTGATTGTTCGGTAATTTTCACATCTGTCAACACCTGCTTTCTTTGGGATTGGAATTATTATATTCTTCTTGAAGTCTGAGGGTATTTCGCCTGTTTCATACATCTTGCTCACCAGATGGTAGAGTTTTGTCAGGACTGGCTCTCCCAAGGCCGTCAGTAGTTCCAATGGAATGTTGTCTACTCCGGGGGCCTTGTTTCGACTCAGGTCTTTCAGTACTCTGTCAAACTCTTCACGCAGTATCGTATCTCCCATTTCATCTTCATCTACATCCTCTTCCATTTCCATAATATTGTCCTCAAGTACATCGCCCTTGTATAGATCCTCTATATACTCCTTCCACCTTTCTGCTTTCCCTTCTTTGCTTAGAACTGGGTTTACATCTGAGCTCTTGATGTTCATACAAGTGGTTCTCTTATCTCCAAAGGTCTCTTTAATTTTCCTGTAGGCAGTATCTATCTTACCCCTAGTGAGATAGGCCTCTACATCCTTACATTTGCCCTCTAGCCATCACTGCTTAGCCATTTTGCACTTCCTGTCGACCTCATTTTTGAGACGTTTGTACTCCTTTTTGCCTGCTTCATTTACTGCATTTTGATATTTTCCCCTTTCGTCAATTAAATTCAATATTTCTTCTGTTACCCAAGGATTTCTACTAGCCCTCGTCTTTTTACCTACTTGATCCTCTGCTGCCTTCACTACTTCATCCCTCAAAGCAACCCATTCTTCTTCTACTGTATTTCTTTCCCCCATTCCTGTCAATTGTTCCCTTATGCTCTCCCTGAATCTCTGTACAACCTCTGGTTCTTTCAGTTTATCCAGGTCCCATCTCCTTAAATTCCCACCTTTTTGCAGTTTCTTCAGTTTTAATCTACAGGTCATAACCAATAGATTGTGGTCAGAGTCCACATCTGCCCCTGAAATGTCTTACAATTTAAAACCTGGTTCCTAAATCTCTGTCTTACCATTATATAATCTATCTGATACCTTTTAGTATCTCCAGGGTTCTTCCATGTATACAACCTTCTATCATGATTCTTAAACCAAGTGTTAGCTATGATTAAGTTGTGCTCTGTGCAAAATTCTACCAGGTGGCTTCCTCCTTCATTTCTTAGCCCCAATCCATATTCACCTACTACGTTTCCTTCTCTCCCTTTTCCTACACTCGAATTCCAGTCACCCATGACTATTAAATTTTCGTCTCCCTTCACTATCTGAATAATTTCTTTTATTTCATCATACATTTCTTCAATTTCTTCGTCATCTGCAGAGCTAGTTGGCATATAAACTTGTACTACTGTAGTAGGCATGGGCTTCGTGTCTATCTTGGCCACAATAATGCGTTCACTATGCTGTTTGTAGTAGCTTACCCGCATTCCTATTTTCCTATTCATTATTAAACCTACTCCTGCATTACCCCTATTTGACTTCGTGTTTATAACCCTGTAGTCACCTGACCAGAAGTCTTGTTCCTCCTGCCACCGAACTTCATTAATTCCCACTATATCTAACTTTAACCTATCCATTTCCCTTTTTAAATTTTCTAACGTAGCTGCCCAATTAAGGGATCTGACATTCCATGCTCCGATCCGTAGAACGCCAGTTTTCTTTCTCCTGATAACAACATCCTCTTGAGTAGTCCCCGCCCGGAGATCCAAATGGGGGACTATTTTACCTCCGGAATATTTTACCCAAGAGGACGCCATCATCATTTAATCATACAGTAAAAGATGCATGCCCTTGGGAAAAATTACGGCCGTAGTTTCCCCTTGCTTTCAGCCGTTCGCAGTACCAGCACAGCAAGGCCGTTTTGGTTATTGTTACAAGGCCAGATCAGTCAATCATCCAGACTGTTGCCCTTGCAACTACTGAAAAGGCTGCTGCCCCTCTTCAGGAACCACACTTTTGTCTGGCCTCTCAACAGATACCGCTCCGTTGTGGTTGTACCTACGGTACAGCTATCTGTATCGCTGAGGCACGCAAGCCTCCCCACCAACGGCAAGCTCCATGGTTCATGGGGGGCGTCTTGAACCTAAGATTTCAAAAAAGGGCTGTCTCAGATTGAAAGGGGGCAATCCAATGCCATATACCTCTAAGACGAGGAACAAGAGAGCAAGGGAGGAGTCCGATACTCCCATTACTCAGGATAAATGGAGCCAGAAAAAAATTAAAGCAAGAAATGTGGAAGCAGATCTATAGTATCGCAGTCTCAGTTTGCAGGATGGCAGTTACCCCACAGGGATATCCACTGGTCAACATAACTTCACAGCAGCAGGTGTAGCTTGTTCAGATGGCTCTCTCTGAGAGAGGACTCTATCTGGACACTGGTGCTTTGGCCCTCTGTCTGTGAGGAGATGGAAACAGTGAATTGGCTTAAGGAGGTGCTGCCCAAGATACCTCCGCGAAAGAAGGTGAAGCTGCTGGTGAAGAGCTACTCCTCTTAAGACTGTTTGAGAAAGTATGCATGCAGAACCACAAGGTCTTGATAGAGAACTGGAGGGTAATCAACTGAAAGGTTGTATCGGTTGACCAAATCCTTGTCAAAGTCATCAAAAAATCCCTGACAGCTACGCAAAAGCAGGACCTGAAGTTGTACTTAAGATTCTTGCAGACTGCCATCAGGATAATCAACGGCATCAGAAGTGACCGTGGCGGCAAGGTGGAGGCTGCAACTGTTGTAGGTAAACCTGCAACATAGTACACAGACAGCTGACACCCGAGTCGTCGTCTATGAAAACAGGAGGTGGTCTTGGCTCTGATCCAGGAACCCTATCTGTATAAAGGGGGCATTCCAGGCCTCACAGGAACTGGAGGTAAGCTGATTTATGCTAGGAATCTAAAGAACTCCAGAACATGCATTTATGTTAAGAATGGAATTTCATTCGTGCCCATGTCTAACTTCCGTTCCAAGGACTTGGTGACCATCAGGATGAAACGGCATGAGGAGGGAAGCATAAGGGAAGTTGCATTGGCCTGAGCTTACCTTCCTTATGAGGACAGTACTACTCCTTCTCAGGAAATGAGGAGACTGGTAGATGGTTGCTCACAGCAGAGTAAACAACTGCTAGTAGGTTGTGATGCCAACGCCCACTACCCGCTGTGAGAAAGGAGCGATACAAACAGCAGAGGAGAGTACTTTCTTGCATTTTTAATCAAAAGCAACTTGGAGATCATGAATAGGGAGAGGGAACCTACATTAAGGAACATAAGAAGGGAAGAAGTAACTGACATACCTCTGGGCCCATCCTAATGGGTAGCTATGTCAAACAACTGCACATGGCACTGGAGCCATCCTTATCTGACCACATGTATATTAATTTTGAGGTTGAAATGGGTGTTAAACAGATTACGGCCTTTAGTAATCCTTGGAAAACAGACTAGGTCTCTTATAGGAAATATCTCAACCCCCATTTATCTGGAGTTAGAACTTCAATAAGGACTCCAGTAGATTTTGAGGAAATGTCAGATGCAGTGATGTCTGCCATATGACCTTATATTTATAAAACAGCCCAATCACCGTCAAGTGCACAAACAGGAATGTACACTGATAAACCAACACATTATGACCATTACCCTCAGCAAGGTTCGATGCCTCTTGGTGGCATTGTGGACACATTACGTAGTAAGAAAAGTATGAAAACTGAGCAGAGACGGATATGATTATCCTAGCAAAGATATGGGCTGCAGACGGAGAAATCCGCTGACATAAGTGACCCCAACAAACGGCAAATTATTATTATCACACAGAGCCTCTGCAGGCGACACCTGCTGTTCACATGTTGGCCCAATGACATCGTAAGTTACAATTGTAGTGGGCTCAGGACCTTCGTGTATCACTGGAAACATGTCTGCTCGTCAGATGAAACTTGTTTTTGCCACACCAGTTGATGGTCATCTCCACAAAAGCAACCATCCAGGCGAATGGCTGCTGAAAACGTGCACTGCAGCATGGATGCAGACTGGTGGGAGCAGTATTGTGCTATGATAAGACATTCTGCTGGGCTTACACTAGGTCAGCTGCAGACACCTCTGTCCTCGACATCTTTCCTGATGATAATGTCACCTTTCAGCAGTATAAACGTCCATGTCACAAAGCCAGAATCACGCTACAGTGGTTTGAGGAGCACAATAGCAAAATCAAGTTAATGTCTTGGCCACCAAATATGTCTGATGTGAATTATTTCCATCTGGATCATAATCAAGCGCCATCACCATGTACACAAATCAGCAGCCAGTTATTTTTGGGAATTCCACGACTTGAGCATAGACATCTGATGTCATATAGCTCCTCAAATCTACCAACGAACTGTAGAATCGATGATATGCAGAATCGGTGTTACACTGATGGCCCAACAAGCTATTAAGCAGGTGGTCATAATGTTTTGGCCTTTCAGTGTATCTTGGTGGAACAGTAACCTGGAACTGCAAGGGAAGCCATTAAGAAGACTGTCAACATCTCAAGAAGGAAAGAACAATTGGAAAAATATGGAGAGGCCCTTGACAAATACAACTGTGTGATTAACCAAGTGAAACTATCATTCTGGAAGGTATTCTGTAAGGATGTGGAAGGTACAGCTACTTGTGTCAGACTTCACAAAACCCTCACAAGAATACCAACTAACCCAAGATCAACTATAAAGAGGAAAGATGGTGAGTATAGAAGACATGAGTGAGACGCCAGATGTGCTCCTCAAGACTCGTATCACTCAGTACACTCTGACAGACAACACAGATCAAGATTTAGTCCCTGTGGGGCACTGTTTTATGGGTAATCAAAGGGAGAACTGGGAATTTTCCGGCGAGAGTGTTGATTTCAAAATAACCCAGCAGGCAGTGAGAATGTTTCAAAAGTTGGCTGATGTACAAGTTAGGGAAAAGCAGTTAGCTGTGGTTACCCTGCATGTAAACCAACATACATATAAACCAGGCTAATCATGTGAAACAGCACGCCACAAACTTGTTGGGAAGGAGGAAAAGCACTATACTTTCAGGAAATTATTTTCTGCATCTTCCAGGATATCAAGGGGGCTTTTAGCTATCTAGCTTCAAATCCACGGTTAGAGCTGCAGAAAAGCATAGCAGAAAAGCACCACATAGTAGGTGGATTAAGATGATGTTGAGCAGAAGAAAGGTAGAAGCCACCATGACAAATTAACCTGGACTCGCATTCAGGAGGACGACGGTTCAATCCCGTCTCCAGCCATCCTGATTTAGGTTTTCCGTGATTTCCCTAAATCGTTTCAGGCAAATGCCGGGATGGTTCCTTTGAAAGGGCACGGCCGATTTCCTTCCCAATCCTTCCCTAACCCGAGCTTGCGCTCCGTCTCTAATGACCTCGTTGTCAACGGGACGTTAAACACTAACCACCACCACCACAAATTAAAAACATGGTCAACACCACCAGAGGGTTGATGCTCTTCATGGGTATGTAGTTGGTTTTCATAATTCTGAGGACACAATATTTCAATGGCCCACTTGGCTCATCTTCAGATGAGATTTCTGGTGCACAATCACACCAGAACTGAGGTACCATCATCTATGCATCTCCTTCATATCCCAGGAACAGGCTGCTGCACTTGCACAATAATCGAAAGATCTGCCCTCTGCAAGATGAAGAATTGCAGTGTCGTCAGTGGTAGAAACTAACAAAAGCAATGAATCACAAATTAAGATGTGACTGTTAAAAACCAGACCATCATCATTTTATACCTGATAAAATAGAGTACTATGTCTTGCTTAAAGGGAAACCTTTATCTCCGTTAATAATGTTATTGGATAACAGGAAGCCAGAGCAATAATTTGCCAAGTCAATCAACTTCACCAATAATCATCCATATCTGATCATATCACACACTGGCGGATTATTATTTATTTTACCAACAAGATATTGGTTTTGGAGAAAGGCACAAATTTTGTTCCCACACCGAGGAATATGCCTACCATCGATTTTATTAGTGGTGTGGAGCAGGTCATCACTCACTTTCCTGAAGATCAGGCAGAAGAAATTAGAAAGGAAATCTCTCATCATCATCATCATCATCTTCGAGCACCACCACCATGGTGTAATATTTCTTTTACTGAAACTAAGACCATTTGGTCATTGAGGAAAGATAAGGATCTTTTAGTTCCTCCTGCTGATAAAGACAGTGCCACTTTTCTTCTCCCTTGTGAAGATTATTTGGTAATAATGGCCTGTTCCTTGGAGGATTCTGCATTTGTAAAATACAGAGCGATCCTACAGACTGGATCAAGTCGAAGACCATTTCACTTATTAAGAAGAGCTCCTTACCTGATGATATCGTTACAAAAACTTCATCCAGGGGTGGCAGAACCACCCAGGTTGTATGGCTTACGTAAGGTTCATAAACCTGGAACTTCCCTTTGTCCGATCGTCGGCAATATGGACAGTCCCACTTACAATTTGGCCAAATATCTTGCTTCTATTCTTAGCCTCTGGTGGGGAAATGCGAACATCACATATCCAACTCGACTGATTTTACTTGACACTTGAAGTCTCTATGCCTTGGATCATCTGACGTAGTCAGTTTTGACGTTGTTTCACTTTTTGCTCAGGTAACCTTGGAGAGTCCTTGTCGTTAATTGGACAGCTTTTGGATGATAAAACTACAGAGTTATGTCACCACATACTGACATTAATATTTTTTTATTAAAGACTCCTTTTTTGAACAAATTGATGCTGTGGCTCTGTGCACTCCTCTTTCCCCTATTGTTGCCAATCATTCCATGGATGATTTTGAAGATACCGCACTCAGGACAACTGCTCTTAAACACACGTTTTTGCGAGACATGGATGATATTTTTATCATTTGGACAGAAACTCTTTGTTGGTTTTAAGACTGTTTTAACTGCCTTCACCCATGCATCAAATTTTTTATGCAAATTGAAAAAGGTGGCAAATCACCTTTTTTGGATGTTTTAGTACAAAAAACAAAATGGGGCTTCAGGACACAGTGCATTTCATAAACCCATGGATGCAGACCATTATCTCCATGCTAAATAGTTGTCAACCATTGCACCAGAGAACGGAATTTTTATGTACACTGGTCAAGAGAGCTTGTGCTATTTCGGATCCTGATAATTTGACGTCGAGACTGGATTATACTAAGGTTGTTTTCAGGCAAAATGGATGTACTGATCATCATCACATTGTTCATGCTTTATAGTTTGGACCATTATGTGAACCAACAATGAACACTCGTACATCAGTTGCTGTTTTTACTCTTTGTGGGGAATATTTCTTCGAAAATTTCAAGAATCCACAGAAAATACAATATTAAAAGTGTCCTTCAGCCTCTGGCCAAAACTACAGCCATTCTTGGATCTGTTAAAGACGATTTGGGACTGACGAAGCTGGGAGTATATAAAATTTCCTGTTACTGCAGAAGAGCTTACACTGGACACACTATTTGTACAGTTTATGACCGATATGTAGAATATCGACATCACAACTGTTTGCTCTGGCCTGAAGAATCTGCCATTACTGAACATTGTCTCAATGAACGGCATAAAATATCATTTAACAGACACAAATTACTATTCTGGCTTCCTATTACTGGGATTGAATACTTAAGAAATCCATTGAAATACAATTATCCAATGGCATTATTAGTGGAGATAAAAGTTGTCTTTCATTACAATATGGAATTCCATTTTATCAGATATAAAACAATAGTGGTCTGGTTTTTGACTGGCTGCATGTTAATTTGTGATTCATCACTTCTGTTAGTTTCTACTGCTGGTGGCACTGCAGTTCACTTCACAGAGCCCTTTTGCTTCTCGTGGATGCACAATGGCAACTTTCTGGGGTATAAAGCGTGCACCATATCCGACGGTACCTCAGTTCAACGTGCTTGTTCACCTGCAATCTCACTTGAAGATGGCAGCCACTTGGACCATCGAAAAATGTCTTTAAACAATGGAAAATCCAAGATGGAATGTAACAATATTATGTAAAGGAAAGATGCTGAGTCGCAGATAGACACAACAAAAAGACTCACACAATTAAAGCTTTCGGCCATTAAGGCCTTCATCAACAACAGATGATACACGCACACACATGCGCGCGTGCGCTAACACGACCCACACACATGATTGCAGTCTCTGGCAACTGAAGTCACACTGGGAGCAGCAGCACCAGTGAGTGATGGGAGTGGTAACTGGGTGGGGGTAACGAGGAGGCTCGGGTGGGGAGGGGGAGGGATAGTCGGTACGGGTGGGGGGGACCCTGGAGTGTTGCTGGGGAGTGTGCAGGGATGAGGTGAACAGGGGAAAGGGTAGCTATGTGCAGTTGAGAGGTTAGACAGAGGGCAGAAGAGAGGTGTGTGTGTGTGGGTGGGGGGGGGGGGGGGGGGTGGAAGGGGGTTAGGGGGAAAGGAGAGAAGTAAAAAGACTGGCTGTAATGGTGGAATGAGGGCTGTGTAGTGCTGGAATTTGAACAGGGAACAGGCTGGATTGATGAGGACAATGACTGACGAAGGTTGAGGCCAGGAGGGTTACACGGGCAGAGGATGTATTGCAGAAGTTCCTACCTGCAGAGCTCCGGAAAGCCAGTGTTGGTGGGAAGGATCCATATGGTACAGGCTGTGAAGCAGTCATTAAAATGAAGGATGTCGTGTTGGGCAGCGTGCTCAGCAAGAGGGTGATCCACTTGTTTCTTGGCCACAGTTCATCGGTGGCCACTCATGTGGACAGACAGCTTGTTGGTTGTCATGCCCTCATAGAATGCAGCACAGTGGTTGCAGCTTAGCTTGTAGATCACAACTGGTTTCACAGGTAGCCATGCCTTTGAAGGGGCAGGTGATGTTTGTGACAGAAACAGTTGGTGGTGGGAGGATGTATGGGACAGGTCTTGCATCTACATCTATTACAGGGATAAGAGCCATGAGATAAGGGGTTGTGAGCAGGGCTTGTGCAGGGGTTGTGCAGGGGTGGACGAGTATACTGTGTAGGTTCGGTGGACAGCGGAATACCACTGTGGGAAGGGTGGGAAGGATAGTGGGCACGACATTTCTCATTTCAGGGCATGATAAGAGGTTGTTGAAATCCTGGCAGAGAATGTAAAATTCAGTTGCTTCAGTCCTAGATGGTACTTCTTGGTATGGAACAGATGGCAACTGTCGAAGTTTAGGTATTGCTGGTGGTTAGTAGGTTTGTTATGGGCAGAGGTACTGATGTAGCCATCTTTGAGGTGGAGGTCAACATCTAGGAAGGTGACTTATTTGGTAGAGTAGGACCAGGCGTAACAAATGGGAGAGAAGCTGTTGAAGTTCTGGAGGAACGTGAATAGGGTGTCCTCACCCTCGATCCTGATCGCAAATATATCATCAATGAATCTGAACCTGGTGAAGGGTTTAGGATTCTGCATGTTTATGAAGGATTCCATTAGATGGCCCAAGAATAGGCTGGCACGGGATGGTACCATGCAGGTGCCTGTAGCCGTACCCCGGATTTGTTTGTAGGTAATACCTTCAAAGGAGAAGTAGTTGTGGCTGAACATATAGTTGGTCATGACAACAAGGACGGAGGTTGTTGGTTTGGAACCTGTCGGGCATTGGGAAAGGCAGTGTTCAATAGCGGTAAGGCCATGGATGTTAGTGTAAAGGGTGTGACATGCAGGGCACTGTATGGTAAAGGAACAGGAACTGTGGAGATTCGGTGGAGGAAATGGTTGATATTTTTTGTTGTAACCGCGACAGGAATGGCCGCGGGGTTTCCACTAAAGAAAACGCGGCAGGACTGGATGGGAGTGGCACGTGAACAAACAAGACCGATGAACGAGAAGGGAAGGACAAGCACGACGACAGACAACAGAGCAAGACACCAAGATCAACAACAAAGTATTAAGCAACAGGTCACAAGAGATAACCTCACGAAATGAAAACAACGTCCACTCATAAATGGGACGTAAGCACACACAATGTAAACACGATGTCTGTAAGCGAGATATGAACCGACTCAACGTGAATACCAGACTGACTCGCTGAGTGAGAGGCAGCCACCTAAATACACGACAGGGTATGCCGCTATTGGCTGCTGGGACCACGTGCTCCACGGTGATGCCCTCATGTTAGACTCGGGCCAGGAGCACACGCAGCCACGGCTTATGGTGTGACTCTGCAGAGACTTCTAGTGGTCATCGACTTTCATGTCATCTGGTGCACATTCGAAACCCGCAGCCCTCGGTACCAGATTTTTTTTTTATACAGGAGGGTAGGTTCCAGGTAATAGGTTGAAGGTGTTGGTCTGCGAGAGCAGAGATCCTTTCAGTAGGGGCACAGTTACCGCCCACAATGGAGCATCCTGAGTGGTTGGGTTTATGGACTTTAGCAAGCATGAAGAAGGTAGGAGTCTGGGGAGTGGTAGGGGTGAGCAGAGAGAGACACTCCAGGGAGATGTTCTGGGATGGGCCTAAGGATTTGAGGAGTGACTGCAGATCCTACTGGATTTCTGGAATGGGGTCATTGTGGCACAGTTTGTAGGTGGATGTATCTGACAGCTGGCAGAGTCCTTCTACCAGGTAATCCTTGCAGTTCAAAACAATTGCAGTGGATCCTTTGCCTGCAAGTAGGATTATAAGGTCAGGATCACTTTTTAGATGGTGGACTGCAGTTCTTTCTGCAGATGTAAGGTTAGTTTGCATGTTGAGAGATTTGGGAAATGACAGTGAGGCAAGGTTCAAGGTTAAGAAATTCTGGAAAGTTAACAGGGGGGTGATTTGTGGGCAGTGGGGATGGATCACAGTTGGATGGAGGAATGAACAAAGTCAGGCAGGGTTCAACATTGGTCTTTGGTTGAGTCTGACTGGTAGGGTTGGTGGCGAAAAAGTGTTTCAATTGTAGGGACTGGGAGAAGGAGAGAAGATTTTAACAAGTCCTGCATGACTGAATTTGGAAGTGGAGAAAAAGGTGAGGTCTTCAGAAAAGACTGGTATTTCTGTGGGGCTAAGATTTCTGGATTATACATTCATGACTGTGTTTCAGGACAGTTTATGTTCTGAATTCTGTGTAGTGGTGGGAGGGCGTTTTGGAGGGTGGGGTAAATGTAGTTGGTCTCAAGACAGGGTTTGTCAGATATGAGGGGACTTGGAGGAGATTTGGAGGTGGTTGTAGATGTGGTGCAAAGTGGTACTCCAAGGTGGGAGTAGGAAATGCTCTAGTTCCTGCAGGGCAAGGGTTTCAGAAATTTGGGATTGCATAGACAGAGAATTCTGCAGATGGAAAGAAGACCAATGTCGAACCCTGCCTAACTCAGTTCACTTCCCCATCCAACGGTGATCCACCCCTGCTGCCCCAACACCACTACCTGCTTATATTCCAGACTTTCTTAACCTCGAACCTTGCCTCACCATCATTCCCCAAATCCTTCAACATGCAACCTAACCTTAAATCCGCAGAAAGAACTGCAGTCTACCATCAAAAAACTGATCCCGACCTTATAATCCTACCTGGGGACAAAGGCTCCACCACTGTTGTTTTGAACTGCAAGGATTACCTGGCAGAAGGACTCCACCAGCTGTCAGATACATCCACCTACAAACCTTACCACAATGACCCCATTCCAGAAGTCCAGCAGGATCTTCCGTCACTCCTCAAATCCTTAGGCCCATTCCAGAACATCTCCCCAGAGTCTGTCTCTCTGCACATCCAAACCACTCCCCGCACTCCTACCTTCTACATGCTTCCTAAGTCTATAAACCCAACCATCCAGTATGCCCCAATATGGCTGGTTACTGTGCCCCTACTGAAAGGATCTCTGCTCTCGCAGACCAGCACCTTCAACCTATTACCTGGAACCTACCTCTTGATATAAAAGATACCAACATTTACTCCACTGACTCTCGACAGTTCCTGTTCCTTTACCACACGGGATCCTGTTTGTCATAACCGATGTCACCACACTAACACCTGTAATGCCCATGGCCTTACTGCTATTGAACACTTCCTTTCCCAACACCCGACAGATTCCAAACCGATAACCTCCTTCCTATTGACCCACTATATCCTCACCCACATTATGTCTCCTTTGAAGGCATCACCTACAAACAAATTCGGGGTAAGGCTATGGGCACTCACATAGCACCATCCTATGCCAACGTATTCATGGGCCATCTAGAGGAAGCCTTCCTGAACACCCAGAATCCTAAAGCCCTCACCTGGTTCAGATTCACGGATAACATCTTTGCAATCTGGATTGAAGGTGAGGACACCTACCCACATTCCTCCAGAACCTCAACAGCTTCCCCCCCCCCCCCCCCCCCATTTATTACGCCTGGTCCTACTCTAAAAAACAAGTCACCCTCCTAGATGTTGACCTCCACCTCAAGATGGCTACATCAGTACCTCTGTCCATATCAAACCTACTAACCACCAGCAGTACCTCCACAGCTGCCATCTGTTCTATATGAAGAAATCCCTTCCATACAGCCTAGCCACCCTACGTCATCACATTTGCAGTGATGAACAGTCCCTCTCTAAGTATAATGAGTGTCTCACTGAAGCCTTTACTGACAGTTATTATCCTCCAAACCTTGTATAAAAAACAAATCCCTCGTGCTTAATCATTCCAGTCTCCCACCACCTTCCAAAGTCTCTCCGTCCGGCCACAGAGGAGCATTCCCCTCGTAAATCAGTACCACCCAGGACTGGAACAACTGTATTACATTCTCCACCAGGATTTCGAACACCTCTCGACATGCCCTGAAATGACAAATGTCCTTCCCACTATCCTTCCCACCCTTCCCAGAGTGGTATTTCACCACACAGCTGCCTACACAATTTACTCATCTGTCCCTACATAACCCCTGCTTGCAGCCCCTTACCTCATGGCTCATACCCCTGTAATAGACCTGGATGCAAGACGTGTCCCATACATTCTCCCACCACCACATACACCAGTCCAGTCACAAACAACACCTATCCCATCAAAGGCAAGGCTACCTGTGAAATGAATCGTGATTTACAAGCTTGGCTGCAACCACTGTGTTGCATTCTATGTGGGCGTGACAACCAACAAGCTGTCTGTCCGCATGAATGGCCACCGACAAACAGTAGCCAAAAAACAAGTGGATCACCCTCTTGCTGAGCACGCTGCCCAACACGACATCCTTCATTTCAATGACTGCTTCACAGACTGTAACATATGGATCCTTCCCACCAACACTAACTTTTCTGAACTGTGCAGGTGGGAACTTTCCCTGCAATACATCCTCTGTTCCTGTAACCCTCCTGACCTCAACCTCCGTTAGTCATTGTCCTCACCGATCCAGCCCCTTCTCTGTTCTCATTCCAGCGCTACACAGCCCTCATTCCACTACTGCAGCCAGTCTTCTTACTCCTCTCCTTTTCTGCTAACCCCCTCCCCCCAAACCTATCTCCTGCCCTCTGTCTAACCTCTCAACTGCACATAGCTCCCCATACCCTCTCTCCCCCTCGTCTCTCCGTGCAAACCAGCAGCACTTCAGTGTCCCCCACCCCTAGCCACAATCCCTCCCTCCCAGCCCCAGCCTCCTCCTTACCACAACCCAGTTGCCATTCCCATCATGCAATGGTGCTGCTGCTCGCAGTGTGGCTTCAGTTGACAGAGAGTGCAGTTGTGTATGTGAGTTGCGTTTGCACGTGTGTGTGTGTGTGTGTGTGTGTGTGTGTGTATATTTTTGATGAAGGCATTACTGGCTGAAAGCTTATTTGTGACAATATTTTTATTGTGCCTATCTCTGCTATATGGTGAGTGGCAATTTTCTTTCTCATCATGTTGTTAAAATATGTCCTCAAGATGATGAAATTCAGCTGCATACCCATGAAGAGCATCAACATTTATTACGCTGGATAAATCTACCTAATCGCACCACCAGAAGGTGTCTGTAAGAGGGGTTATGTCCTGACTACTTTGGAAACTAATGGCGAATGAACTTTTTGAAGAGCTAGGATACATAGATGACTTAGTAATACTTGGCGGATTTGACATTACTGTTAGAGCAATGGCACGATGTGCATCGATCATTGCACAAATCTGGTCCATGAAACAGGATCTGTGGGTCAGCCCCAAGAAAACTGTTGTAGAACCATTTACAAGGAAGCATATTTAGTACATGTACCAGAGACTTCAGCTTCTTGAGGAAATTTTACCTGTAGAGGGAGCGGTGAAGTATCTAGGGACAACCCTGAATGCAAAACTGCCATGAACCCCTCATATACGGAATGTATGCGACACGCAAAAGGTACTCTCATGAGTGCTAGAAGAGACTTGAAAAAAATGGGATCTAAACCCTAAGAGTATGTACTGGGCATACACCACTGCAATAAGACCTGCGATAATTTATGGGGCTTCAGTACCAGGAAACAAAGTAGAACAGAAAGTAGCTGCTAAGGAGTTTGGCAAGTTGCAGAGATTTGTCTGCTTAGCCGTAACAGGTAGAATTAGCAGCACACCCACTGCTGAGATGGACACTATACTGGACATGCCCCGATTACACCTGTGGGGTCAAAATGGAGGCAATGGAAGAGGCATACAAGCTAAAAACTGGAAATAACTGGATTCATTTAGGATATCGAGAATTTCATACCGATATAGTGAATGTGGTAAATATGGGAATGATGGAGGATATGCCAGCCGACCGTACAATAACTTCCAGCTCTTTCAAATGTAAGAATTGGAAGTAGGGAGCAGTGAAAGAACAAACCACGACATTGTACAGGGGATGTAATCTTGTCTACTGACGGGTCAAAAACAAAGACGTTGGTGCCAGGTTACAGCCTAGGTCACTCAGAAATCAATGGCAACAAACAAGCTGACAGGCTGGATAGGACAAGTGTGACGACTCCATTTACTGGACTGGAATCACTAAGGCAACAATTAAATCAAAACTATTTACAGGAAGGCAGCGTGCAAAATACTGGACTACAATCCAGAGCAAAAACACAGTTAGCTAATGCCGCCAAAGCCATGTTTTAAGAAAAGTTCTGCAATCCTGGGCTTGAACAGGAGAGACACTAAACTCATGGTAGGATTAATGACAGGGCATGGGAACTTTAAGAAACACCTATGCATAGAATATTTGGTTCATCAAGTCCTGATGAAATTGTGTCTAATAAAGAACAGGTAAAGAGTCTCCTACTACTCTTTAAGGGTAATGGTTGGCCTTGTTAGAATCACAGGGAGTGGAACTGCACAGTAAACCCTGTTTTAGTGCAGGCAATAGTACACCAGGGTCGCTACTGTTTTTAACCTCCCTGTTCAAATCAAACCATCAAACTACTCTCTAATCGCACCGAGTGTACAGACGACAGTGTGCCAAGATCTTAGAAACCTAGGTCGACACTTGTCCTACTATGACTGCTAGTGAATACTGTAAATCCTGTACTAAAGAACGAGAGAGAGGGAGGGAGGGGGGAAGGGCGCACGAGAGAGAGAGAGAGAGAGAGAGAGAGAGAGAGAGAGAGATACAATGTTATGCATGCTTCTTATGAAATACATTGCAAATAAACACGTTTGTGTGTTAAACCCTCTATAACATTTGATGTATTCTATGAGTGTTAATCTACCTCATTAGACCAATTGACACAGAAACAATTCTCCAGGATATGGGTAAACTGTGTCTTCCAAGAGTGCTAGTCCCACTAGTTACACAAAAGAACTTTTGTGTAATTTGGAAGGTAGGAGACAAAGTACCAGAAGAAATAAAGCTGTGAGGACAGGTTGTGAGTCACACTCGGATAGCTCAGTCAGTGAGCACTTGCTAGTGAAAGGCAAAGCTCCTCGTTTTGACTCCTGGTTCAGTACAAGGTTTTACTCTGCCAGGAAGTTTCATATTGGTGCCCAGTCAGAATGTCCTGTGTTGTTCACTGGTGTTATCGCAGTCTCTGAAGTACACAGATTTCACTGAAACACTTGACCATTTCTCTGCTAACACTGTTGTGCAGCTCCTTTAGAGTGTCAGGGACCTTGTGTTTGCACATAATTAACATATCATGCATACAGTATATTAATCGTGGAAAGAAGGAACCTAGAGACACTCCGTATCTGATATTAGTAAGTTTGGATTTGAATGCAACATTGTTTGTTTTAAGCAACACAAAATGTTTCCTCTTGTTCCTGTACAATTTTATCAACTGACAGCCAGTTCCTCTAACACTCAGCTTCCATTCTTGCCAAGTAATATGGTGATGTTAACACAGTCAAATGGTTTTTCAAGCTCAAGAAACATTCCAGTAACATACTCCTCACTTTCTACGGTAGTTAGCAGGAAAAGACAGATTGCTGCTTATTGTTCAGGAGACACGTTAAGTAGCAGACAGACACAAATAAAAGAACTGCCTGTCTGCAACTTTTTTTTAACGTGTTTGTCAAAACTCCTATCTGGAGTTTCTGCAGTTATTATTTCATCTTTTAAGCATACTGAGGCTACTTATGTTGACTTGTTTTTTGTAAGCCATTCTGATTTTCTAGCAGAAGGTTGCGCTGACTCAGGAATGTCACCTACATCCACATCCATACTCTGCAAACCACTATGGCAGCCGGGCAAAGGGTCTAGTGTTAATAAATTTTTCAGTTCACTTAGAAAATGAAGATAAGACTGAGATGTGTCAACAGTTTTCAGTTTTAGATTTATCTTCTTTTTTGTAACTTGGGGTTACTTGTACTATTTTTTGATTGTTTGGGAGAATACCTGATGCAATTACATACTTTACTGCTGTGGCCACAGTATCAGAGATATTGTTTAAGTGCCTTTTTTGCGTGGTGATAAACAACTCATCATATCTGCTGATTCTGATTTGCTTGTTGATATACAAGGTTAATAGGTAGTGGAACATTTCTGACAGTACAAAACCAGATGAGCTGTGTTCTGTGTTTAAAGCTAGCCCATTTGCGCAGAACTAGTCATAGGACCATCATTTACTATTTGCTCTATTGACGCTTCTTTGCCCAGCTTCACAACTAACAATCATAAATTATTATCTGCATGCAGGACTAATTCTGCCTCCTAATGCAAATAACATGGCCGATCATTAACATAAACCAAAAACAATAGTGGGCCAATGATCAAGTCCTACGGAACACCCTATGTAATTTCTTCCCATACAAAAAATGATGCAGCGTCCCTCTTTATATTACTCAAACAGCCCATACCTTTCTTAATTCTGTTTTTGATGATCTACCTCAGATGGGGATGTGAGACTAATTTTTATTTCATCAAATGTCCTCTTATTGTTTCTTCACCATACTATTTTACTTTCCCTTCTTTTTGCAGCTTTTTGTGAAAGGTAATTATTTCAGATAAGATGTGCATACTCCTGTTTTTAGCAACTTTTCTTAGTATGTTGCAAAACTGTTTATACTAGCAAGTAATTTCTAGATCATTACTTGTTTTTGTTATTCTGTGCATGTTACTTTTTTATTTTGAAGATACTGATGCCTCTAGTGATCAAAGGTTTCTTTAATGAACTCCATTAATAACATATAATTTTTTCCCCTACTATGAAATGGGACACCCAGAGCTAGCATTAGGCTCCTAATAAAATTCATCCTTGTCAACATTTTGTAAGCTGTCTCTAAAATCTTCAACAGTTTAGTCATTAATCAGCATGGAGTTTCAATGAAGCTCACAGTTTGCAGTTTTGTCTCCAGAACTGACCCTGGCCCCCTGGTTCAGAGTTGCGTCAAAGGATGGAACTAGAGACTTCGAGGGTTCTGCGACATAGGGCTAAGAACTGTACGGTCTTCCTAAATGAATCAGATGTGCACTACATATCAGAGGTTGCTGCACAGACAGCTGACTGTTTCTGGGGTGCACACACAGATTTTTTAGGTTAGGCACCTCTCCATTCAGTCCAGGTAAAAACGGCTGTAAAAGACACAGAAGTACAAGTATAAGATTGAAAGAAATGCCTCCCACAGCTGATAGTATTAAAATGCTAGTAGCTACCTGCCCAAACATTCACAATAAAGTGCCAGAGTTTGAAGTGCTTCTGAAAAGCTGTGAAGCTCATATAATACTAGGTACAGAAAGCTGATTGAAACCTGAAGCTGATACCAATGAGATTTTTGGGGAAAATTTAAGCATTTATCGAAAGCATAGGCTAATGGCAAATGGAGGAATGGTGGTGGTATATTTGGCTCAACAGACAAGAAATTCAAATCCACCAAGATAGAAATTGAAGCTGCATGCGAGATTTTCTAGGCAAGACACAGTATCAAGGGTGGGCACAAAATGGTAACTGAATCCTTTTATCTTCTACCAGTCTCACTCATTAATATAATAGGAAGTTTAGTAAAACCTCAGTTCGCTTGTACGTAAGTTCCCCAGTCATACTGTAATCATTGGTAGAGACATTAATCATCCAACAATCAATTGAGAAAATTACAATTTTGTTAGTGGTGTGCGTAACAAGATTTCCTGTGAAACGTTATTAAATTGCTTCTCTGAAAAACGCCTAGAACAGATAGTTTAGAATCCCACTCATGAGAGAAATATGTCAGATCTAATGGCAACAAACAGACCCAACCTCTTTGAACATGTCTACATGAAAACTGATAACAGTGACCATGAGGTGGTTAAGGCAACAATGATTGCCAACATACAAATGACAACTAAAACAAGTAAGAAGATATTTACGTTCAGTAAATTAGATAAAAAAGTAGTAGTGTCATATCTCAATAATGAACTTGAAACTTCCAACACAGGGCAGGAGCATGCAGAGGAACTATGGCTCAAGTTTAAAAGAATAGTTGACAATGCATGGGATAGATATGTACCCAACAGAACAGCTCGTAGTGGGAGGGTAACTTCATGGTATGCATCACTGTAAAGAAACTTATAAAGAAACAGAGATCACTGTATAATAGGTGTAAAACATAGGGCTACAGATAGAGAGATGGTGAATGAAATGCGTTTGGCTGTCAAGAGAGTAATGCATGATGGCTTCAATGACTACCACAGCAGAAGTAGGGTGTATAATAATTGCATGTTATTTATGGTTGTTCAAAGCAGAAAGACTTATTATATGTTAAGTGAACATTTTAGAGACATTTATAGCCAACGTGAGAAGGCCGATGATCAGCAGAGTTCGCACAGCACCTGTCAGCACTTCAACAGATCAACGAGCGAGCAGACAGGCAATGCTTCTGAGGAGAACAATGACCAGCACTGTTTGCACATCAGTGGTCAATGTTCCAGGAACTCTCAGCACACTGAACTCATGTGCATGATGTATTAGGAGATGAGAGGGCAATGCCAGACCACGCCAGCATAGATGTAAAATAATGGACACGTTTCTGCCCAACGTGAGAAGCATACATCAACGACCGATGAGTCAGTCACCACCCTAAAAACTTCACGACATTGGCAAAAACGCCAAATAAATACCTCTGACAAACAGGTGTGAGGTTGTCCTTTGAAGAGATCCTTCGAGGGCAGAAAGAAGACACAAAGAAATGTTGCGTGGACTGCCCTAACGATAGTTAGTCAGCAAATGTCATATTTTGCTACAATGACTTGGCCGATATGCTGCTCCACAGAAGAAGATGTTAGTACCATGCCAATTGGTCAACGCAGAAGATGCCATCCCAGATGTTACCAGAAAGAAGTTCGTGTGGTACTTGCCCAGGTGGCTGGTGAGGACAAAGGGACTGCAGCCTCACCACCTGGCAGAGTTCACCTGTGAACTCTGCCAGAAGATGCTGAATCTGAGGGTCTCTGGTTCGATTTAGGAATGGAGCACTCTGTGTCATGCCTTAGCTGCTTGTTAATAAAGCAACGAGTGAATTCACAAGGAGAAGACCATGCCGCTGCTGCAGTGAATCATGGGCACTGTACTGAATGGAAGAATAATCCACTGGTGTGCCACTGCAACACGAGACGTCACCACCTCAGCTGTCACCGGAATCTGCACGCTACAACTTCACCACTCTGCCGGTGTGAGGAATTGAGCAAGTTAAAACACAATGTATTAGTATGTTTGTTTAAATGGTTTTATGTCTCAATAAATGTCTGCTAGTCAAACCACCAATGTTTCACTCACACCTCACCAACCGAGCCAAGGAAAGAGCTCACTCCACCGCCCGCAAAGTGTTACTTGCTTCCCACCATCCCTGACAGAATAATGACCTTTGCTCCCCTCTGTTACTGACACTCAATATCTAGTGTCACTAAATCCCGACCTGATACATTTCGTGTCAGATAACTTCGGCTTTATTTCGAGGTGTATGTGGCAGGGAATTTCTGGTACAAGAAATTCACATTGCCATCACCAGCGACAGGTCACGAACTATCTACAGACAGCAGAAGACAACCAGCAGCCAGCGGACAGTATTTCAGTACATTGGCGAGTGCAATTTGGTTTTTCCTTTTCAAGTAACGATTTTGCAATGTAAAAAACAATGACGTAAAGCTCTCACTCTTTCAAATAAAATTATTCCAATGGTGTCAGATGTTCTTGTTATTTTGATCGAAATTGTAATCAGATTTCTAATGCTACTTGTCCTGTACCTGAGTCTATGTTCTTGTGGTCATAGAAGGTAAATTTTGGGGAATAAACATTTGTTAAATAGGAAAGCATTACAATGAGAGAAAGTAAGACACAAGGAGTTTCCACCCACAAGGCTATTCAGACCCCACTTTATCAGGTAGCCCAACTGAAGTCTGACAATAAAGAATTGTTGAATCTATTATCCAAGAATACGTCGAAATCCAGAGCAACCCCTCCCATTCATCAGCAGCCACTCTTGTGACTCCCTTCTCTGGCAAGCCAGGTGAGGAAACAGAAGCAGTTTTTTCTGATTTGTTAGCAGTCTCTAAACTTTATTCCTGGTCAGATAAACAGATGTTGGAAATGACAAATTTACTGTTAATCGGGGAAGCTAAGGCGCATGTACTATATCACAAGTAGTTACGAAATGCATAAACTTTTGAGAATTGAAACAAAGTTTGCTCAAAAGGTTTAAAAAGCAGAACAACTGCTGTTTCTATAAGGAGCAATTGAACACCATGTCCCCAAGGCACAACAAAACAATTGAAATCTCTGTGGATAGAATATGAAAAGTTAATAGTAACACTTACCCACTGTCAGTGAGTGATGCGGCCAATAAGTATATCCTATGAGAAGCAGAGAATAGGGCCTTAGATACTTTTTTGTGAGGATTGCCACCCGAAACATCGCGCTGTGTTAGAGCAGGATTTTTGAAGAATTTAACTGATGCAGTCAGCATTGCTACAGCATCAGAGGAAATAGACGCTGTGACGAGGTGCAAGGAAAGACAAAATGTATTTTCCACAGGGGTTTGCTGCTTCAGATTGGATTGGCAGGAACACGCGGCGAACAACTGTCGCTAACCACAGTGTACAAACTCTCGAAGGATGAGCCATATATGAGGGTCGTCCACAAAGTAAGTTCCGTTTATATTTCTATCTGCGGCAGCACTACGATCGAAGTTCCGAGCATGCGCGGCAGTTACTCTGACTCGAGGAGAAGATATGTACGCCATTTTCAGATCGCTGCTGCCAACGTGTGCTTTGTAGTGCTTCTTTATAATGTCAACCGTAATTGAAAATGCTGCCGCATATGAAATCAGATCTGTGATTCGTTTTATAAATGCATAGAAAGTTAAACCAAAGGAAATTCATTGGAAAATTTGCAAGGTTTATGGACAAAATGCTATGAGTGATTCAATGGTTAGAAGATGGGTCAGACTGTTCAATGAAGGGCATGATGAAGTGCACGAAGAAGAATGAAGTAGACGCCCGTCTGTGGTTACTGATGAACTGGTTCACACAATTGAAGAGAAGATTAAGCACAACCGTACGTTTCCTAGCGACTTTCATCTCTTCTTACACCTAAAATCTGTCCTTGGTGGTCAACACTTCAATGATGGTGACGAGCTGAAAGAACATTTTACCATACGGTTAAATACAGAGGCGGCAACCTGCTGTGAAGAAGGCATACAAAAACTTGTGCCACACTATGACAAGTGCCTACAAAATTTCGGAAGCTATGTAGGAAAGTAGTTTAACAGTTGGAGATTTTTGTACAGTAAATATTTTTTCTGTATCTGTACACGTTTGTTTTATATAACCAAATGGAACTTACTTTGTGGATGACCCTCGTATATTATGAGTGTAGCAGAACTGGTAATTTGCAAACAGGGGTCCATTAAACAGGAATGGGAACCCTGGAACAGCTGCCAAGCGTTTCCATTGAAATTCCATGCCATTAGAGCGCATGCAGAGGTGTGTCAGTCATAAGTAAACAGTGTACGGAGGCCAGGAGATATGACCCTCCAAGATATAAGTTAAGTGGTACAAGCAGAGGTGACATGCGTTCAGTAGGCTATACATCACTGACCTTTCACATTGAGGGTGTAAGATTCCAGGAGGTTTGGAAGTAGTATCAAGGGTAAGAGATGAATGTGATGCTGTCCTAAGGTTAAATTTCCTGAATAAAATTCACACCTTAACCAACCTCAGGCAGCAAACAGTGAAGCTTCACAAAACACTGTTTTGATTAGGTGGCACAGCTGCCAAAGACACTCTGTATTAACCTATCCAGACTTCGACAAAGAATTCATGCGGTCCTGCGGTGCATGTGGACATACTATCAGAGCTGTTTTGGGTCAAAACATTAATGGTGTAGAACATGCAGTAGCCAATGCATCCAGACAATTAAATACAGCAGAAAAGAATTACTCAACAACAGAAAAGGAGTTACTGACTGTTATCCATGGAACCAAATATTTCAGGTGCTATTTGTATGGGAATGAATTCAAGATAATCATGGAACATGCTGCTCTCGAGTGGTTACTTGGGCTAAAGGACCCATCAAGTCGTTTGACGCGATGGTTCCTACGCCTCTCTGAAATGGACTTAGAAGTCATTCATAAACCGAGGAAGAAACATTCCAATGCAGATTGTCTTAGTAGAAAGGTAACAGTATTAGAACCAGTATGTTACTATGCAGAAGAATGGCGAAAAGTACAGGCTTCAGATGCAGATTGCAAAAGATATGCGACACAACAGCAGTTTTGCGTACAGGATGGGGTCCTGTGTCGAACAACTAAACTCCGTCCGAGAGTAGTAGTTCCCAAACACCTCCGACAGGAAGTCGTGCAAGAGACCCATGATCACATTCGTTCAGGTCACAGCGGTCAAAGAACTACTGAAATACATGTTGCTGAATGTTTCTGGTGGGAGACAAGAAAGCACGATGTAGCACAATATGTGCACAATTGCATATCGTGTGCCCAGCGAGCAGGCTACTGCCATCAATGCATACCGTTACAAAGAAGTGTCATGTCCATTTCAAGTCACAGGAATGGACATATATGGTCCTCTTAATAAAACAAAAGCCAGAAGTAGCTATGTATTAACAATTATAGAGCATTTCTCACGATATCTAACCATGGCAAGTCTCTCTGATCAACAAGCAAACATCATTGCACAGGTTGTGATTAATAATTGGATTTTAAAATTCGGTGTACCAGAAGCACTTATGACTGACCAAAGTAGTAACTTCATATCCGAACTCATGAACAACTGTGCTGTTTGCTCAAAGTGTGTAAATTGCACACCACCCCATTACACCCACAGGCAAACGTACGGATAGAAAGGGTCCACCGCACTGTGGTAAGTTAGTTTATCAATGACCAGCAATACAATTGGGTAGCCTCATTCCATACTGTGTAACCACATACAACACCAAAACACACGAAGGAATGGGCATGTCGCCCTATGAAAATATTTATGGAAAGAAGACGCTGCTGCCATTCAATGTTATTAAGCCCAAAGAAGGGAAGAACGGAGAAGCAGTTAGGGAATTTGCTTTAATCATTAAGGACATGTGGAAAAAATTTCAGAAAGCAAATACCAGAGCATTAGAACGGCAAGAGAAATTAGGCAATGTACACACTAAGTAACTGGATTTCAATTAGTTTTCTTATCTACTCGCTACGTTGCTAAAGAAAAGACGAAAAAATTTGTGTAAAATTATCAGGGCCTTCACCAACTTGTCAAAATCACATCACCAGTTAGCATCAAGTTAAAGTTACCCACAAAAACAACTATTGTTCATGCAAGCCATTTGAAAATCTTCTAAGGAAGTAACAGATGTGATGCCACCAATGGTAGCAAATGCTGTTCTGAAGCGTGCTGGATGGCAGAAACGAAAGACTGCTGATCCACCAACACAGAACAGGCACTTGGCCATGCACAGTTAACTTCACATCAACAGTACAAAATCTACCATTCTAATGCAAATGTAAATAAGCTTCATATACTACCAGGGTTGCCACAAGTTTCCCCAAGTGAAATTCCCTGATTTTCATTATGTGAAGACATAAGTTGACAAAAAAATGTAAGGACGTCTGTATTTCTAAACGTGTGAGCAAAAATCTTAACTACAAACAGCAACATCTTTCATAATGAACTGTATTTAGATGGAGAAAGCAAGCCAAATGGTATATATGTTTCCTTAAGATCATTGATATTTTATTTCCATAAAATGAAACACATGTGGTGACAAAAACACACGTTTCCTTGGAGTCGGAAGACAGATTTAAAATACGTTCACTGATTTCAGAAGTAACTCAGTAAAAAGTAGGCCTCTTGAATTATGTGTATAAGGCACAAAGCGGGGTAGACTTTTGTTAAACCATCACTATAGGTAACTGCCAATAAAATGTTGGTTCTACTATGTTCATTATTGTCAGTTATTACTCACTGTGTTATGAGTATTATTTTACAGGTATTGCGTGATTTTTGTATTAAGAAATACATGAGTACACACTGTGCAAACTGCCAGTGACCACCACAATTTTCTTCTTCTTATCGTCCATATTTCCTAATATATAAACTGCTTTCGAAGTGTCAAAATGTACTAGAATAAACAAAATGTCTATAAAACACCACACTGTACAACATACTCGCAATTTCTAAAATCCATCGCCCATGGCCTCTAGCCTGCTCAGGAGCAGCACAGTCCTGGGTCCATGGATAAACCACGAAAATCTGCTGCAGCCATACACAAACATACCCAGTCTGTGGGCAGATCGGTGATACTAGATCCGACGGGCAGGACCTGCACATTAGTGGAAAACGATGGGCTTCAAATCAGCAGGCCCGATCCATTAGAGATACCCAAAAAAAAAAAAAGGCATGCGGTTTTGGCCCATCTTGAAGTCCACTCGTGTATCCAGCTATTCACATGTCACGGACATCAAGTTGATGAAATGTGTTGTGGGTTGGCAGGAGGTCCAACCCAGGAATACTAGAGGAAGCTGAAAGGCACGCGTTTTAGCTCACGCAGGATGGCATGAGGTCTGGAACAGGACAGGGAAATTAGAATTTAGAAAAACGGACGTACTGGAGGAATACTTAACTTTAATCCGTTAAAGGTGAACGTCGGTCTGACGGTACATGATTAACAAGATCAATAGCAATTGATAATGGTGCCTTGCTAGGTCGTAGCAAATGACGTAGCTGAAGGCTATGCTAACTATCGTCTCGGCAAATGAGAGCGTATTTTGTCAGTGAACCATCGCTAGCAAAGTCGGCTGTACAACTGGGGCGAGTGCTAGGAAGTCTCTCTAGACCTGCCGTGTGGCGGCGCTCGGTCTGCAATCACTGATAGTGGCGACACGCGGGTCCGACGTATACTAACGGACCGCGGCCGATTTAAAGGCTACCACCTAGCAAGTGTGGTGTCTGGCGGTGACACCACAAAATGAGACGCGGTTATCAATCCATGCAACAGATAACTCATGCGAATACTCTGAGAATCAATACTAATGACGATACGTAGCAACTCACTGTACCAATGATTGCCGAGTTGCAGATAGGCACGTAGAAAAGACAATTACACTCTCACAACTAAATTTCTGGCCATGGCTTTTGTCAGGAAATGAGAGCACATACACAATCACTGAGACACAACTCATGCAGACATGACCACCATCTCTGGCTGCTGTGTCAACATTCTCTGAGAATCAGGTCCACACAAACCACTCCTCAAGCCTGCGTGCCTCTCTTCGGCAGTTGCTAGGCTAGTGGCAAGAAGTGGTGGCAGCAGTGACTGCAAGCTGAGGGGAGTGGTAGAAAGGGAAGGGCAGTAAGAATGAGGGAGTAGGGAAGCAGTGCACATACTCAGCTGTGCCCTGCCAGCGACAGTGCATGATATCTCAGTAAACAAACCATTTCAACTACGGAGACAAAAGTGAGATTTATCCAGTGTTTTATTTATTTATTTTTTCAAATTTACTTGATATTTCTCTGATTTCCATGACACGTTTGAAACTCCCCGATTTCCAGAACTTGTGGCAACCCTGGCTACAGATTATAGCGATAATGTACTAACAGGGAATCAGGTACAGAAAAGGAAATTAGAAACTATACTAAAGGGCTTCTGCATTTTAAATAATAGGCAGTACTGGCATATGACTAGACACCGTGTGCTTAAATGAGTACTGTTCATAGTGAGAGGGTAACGTCGTGGTATACATCACTATAAAGAAACAGAAATCACTTATAATAGGTGTAAAACAAAGCACAGGGCTGTAGACAGAGAAATGGTGAATGAAATGCATTTGGCTGTCAAGAGAGTAATGCGTGATGGCTTCAATGACTACCACAGCAGATGTAGGGTGTATAATAATTGCATGTTATTTATGGTTGTTCAAAGCAGAAAGACTTATTACAGGTTTAGTGAACATTTTAGAGACATTTCTAGCCAACGTGAGAAGGACGATGACCAGCAGAGTTTGTGCGGCACCAGTCAGCACTTCAACAGATCAACGAGCGAGCAGATAAGCAATGCTCCCGAGGAGAACAACGACCAGCGCTGTTCGCACATCAGTGGTCAATGTTCCAGGAGCTCTCAGCATAGTGAACTCACATGCGTGATGTATTAGGCAATGTGGAGGAGACGAGAGGGCAATGCCAGACCACACCAGCATAGATGTAAAATAATGGAAAGCCGGCATGTGTATCGACATTGGTCACGTTTCTGCCCAACGTGAGAAGCATAGATCAATGACTTAAAGAGTCAGTTGCCGCCCTAGAAACTTCGGGACATTTGCAAAAAAACAGAATAAATACCTTCAAAAAACGGGCCTGAGGTGGTCCTTCGGAGAGGTCCTTCGAGGGCAGAGAGAAGACACGAAGAAACGTTGCACGGTAGTCAGCAAACATCATACTTCGCTACAACGACTTAGCCACTACGGTGCTCGACAGAAGATGATGTCGGTACCGTGCCACTAGGTCAACCCAGAAGGTGCCATCCCAGAAGTTACCAGAAAGAAGTTCATGTGGTACTTGCCCAGGTGGCTGGTGAGGACAAAGGGACTGCAGCCTCACCAAATGTGTCACCTTTGAACTTAGAGGCTGATGAATTCCGCCACAAGATGCTGAACCTGTGGGTTGCTTGTTTGATTCTGGAACAGAGCACTCCACATCACACTGTAGCCGCCTCTTAATAAAGCAACGAGTGAATTAACAAGGCGAAGACCATGCCGCCACCGCACTGAGTCATGGGCACTTTACTGAATGGAAGAATAAGCTGCTGGCGCCACTGCAACACGAGCCGTCACTGCACAAGCTGTCACCGGAATCCGACCGAGTTAAAAGCATGATGTATTAGTCTGTTTGTTTAAAGAGTCTTGTGTCTCAATAAATGATTTTTAGTGGAACCATCAATGTTTCACTCACATCTCACCTACTTATCCAGGGAAAGAGCCCACTCCACTGCCCACAAAGTGTTGCTTCGTTCCCTCGATCCCTGACAGAATAATGACCTTTGCTCCCCTCTGTCACTGATGCCCAATATCTAGTGTCACCAAATCCCGACTCAATACACAGAATACTGTCAAATGTTTTTCACAAATGCCAAAGAAATTCTGGTGTATGTAAAGGCTGTTAATGGCATCAAAGTTAGTATCCACTTACTGGTGAACGAGACAGGCACTGAAATTGTGGGTAGCAAAGCAACAGCTTAAGTGCTTAACACTGTTTTGAAATACTCCCTTACAAAGGAAAACCCAGGAGAACTGCCCCAATTTAATTCTCATACTACAAAAAGATGAGTGAAGTAAGTGTTTGAGAAACAACTAAAATCATTAAAATTGAACAGAGCTCCAAAGCCCGATAGAATCCCAAGCAGATTCTCTACTGAATTTGCGACTGAGTTAGCCTCTCTTCTAAGTATAATTTATTGTAGATTTCTGGAACAAAAAACCTTTCCCAGTTCTTGGAAAAATGACGGATCACACCAGTTTACAAGAAGGGTAGCAGAAGTGAACCACAAAACTACCATCACATCCTTGACACTGAGTTCAAACATAATGAGGCATCTCAAATAGTATGAACTCCTCCATGCCAACCACCATGGATTCCAAAAACATCGACCATGTGAAAGCTAACTTGCACTTTTCTCGCATGACATAGTGAAAGCTTTGGATCAAAGCACTCAACCAGATGCAGTATTTCTTCATTTCCAAGTAGTGTTCAACACAGTGCCACATCTACGCTTAAACATACTATCATATGGGGTACCACTCATAATATGTGAGTGGATTAAGGATTTTTTGGTAGGGAAAATGCAGTGTGTTATTTTGAATGGAGAGTCTCCATTAAATGAAGAAGTAACTTTGCCAGTTTGTAGGGATATGGGATATGGTTGGATGGTTGGTTTGAAAGAGAGGGGGGGGAACCAAACTGCGAGGTCATTGGTCCCTTGTTCCTGGTAAAATAATTACAGAGGGGTAAGAAGAAAAGAAAGGGGACGTACAGCACAATAACAGGAGAAAGGAAGAACCAGAAGAATGACAGAATGGCAACCAATACTACTATGGACAAAACAGGAAAAGAATACCACAGAGAGAAGCAAGAAACAGGTAGGAGGGGTGGAAACAAGAGAGCAGACAACCATCGCTGGCCAACCATGAGAATAAAAAGGAAAAGCCAACCACTCTGCGACATATTAAAACATCCTCCCTAAAAGCATTAGAGTGGAGAATACAAAGGGACAAAGGACATGTGCAAAAACTTACATAGAATGTTAAAACCCACTGTCACACGTAAAATGTAAAACTAAATTAGCCGCTGAAGCGTTGTTAGCTAAAATTAATGGCAACAAGTCCGGTAACGGAAGAGTCTGTCGCAGGCAGCCAAAGGAGGACAGCTCACCAAAATATGGGCCACTGTCAGCCGGGCGCCGCACCGACACTGAGGTGGGTCATCACAGCGCAGGAGGTAGCTGTGAGCCACCCAAGCGTGGCCAATGCAGAGCTGGCAGAGAACCACAGAGTCCCTGCGAGAGGCCTGCATGGAGAACTGACACACATTCGTGGTCTCCTTAAGGGCATGCAGTTTGTTGTGCATGCTAAGGTCACGTCATTTCATCACCCAAAGCCGCACAACCTCGCGGCATAGTACTGAACGCAGGTCAGTTGCAGACAAACACCACTGAACGACTGGACTGTTCCAGTGCATAGATGGACTCCTGGACGTTCGTTACCAAAGGATGGCGAGGATAGCACTGGTCGATAGCTTGCAGGCTGCTCAAGAAGTCAGTACACAGAAAAAACAACTACCCAGGGCACGAACGGATATGCTCAAGAGCACGAGATATAACCACCAGCTCAGAAGTGAAAACACTGCAGTCATCGGACAAGGAATGCTGTTCAATACATCTTCCATAGACATACACAAAGCTGATGTGAGCATCAGCCATCAAGCCGTCGGTGTAAACCACTACGTGGGCACGGTAGATGTCAAGAATCGAGAGGAAGTGGCAGCGTCGAGTGGCAGTAGGGTTAACTGAGCCCTTAGGGCCATGTGAAAGATCCAGAAAAAGCAGTGGCCTAGGCATAAACCGTGGAGGTGTACATGAATGGAACTCAAGTATAGGTGGTAAAGGCAAGGACTCCAGTTCGGAAAGAAGGGATCGGACACGAACTGCAATTGGAAGCCCTGACCTGCCCATGCGGGAGATGAACTATCGTGGGTGGGAAAAAGAGACAGTGATTCAGATGCGCAGGAGAACTATGAATGTGTGCAAAGTAACTGGCCAGCAGTTGTGCACGCCTAACCTGCAATGGAGGGACTCCGGCCTCCACCAGGACGCTGGTCACTGGACTCGTCCTAAGAGCTCCTGTTGCTAGGCAAACGCCACAGTGGGGCACTGGGTCGAGTAAACGCAAACTGAGGGCGCTGCTGAACCATAAACCAGACATCCATAGTCAAAGCGGGATTTAAAATGAGCTTTGTAGAGCTGCAGCAGCACAGAGCGATCTGCACTCCAGTTGGTGTTCCTCAGGCAGTGGAGGACATTCAGGTGCTGCCATCACTTTTGCTTAAGCTGGCAGAGGTGAGGAACCCAAATCAATCGGGTGTCAAAAACCAGTCCTAAGAATCGATATGTCACCACTACAGTGAGTGGATCATCATTAAGGTGAAGTTCTGGTTCTGGATGAACAGTACGTTGCCAACAGAAGTGCATAACACACGACTTTGTCGCCGAAAACTGGAAACCGTGAGCTAGAGCCCACGACTGCGACTTGTGGATGGCTCCCTGCAGGCATGGCTCAGCAACACCAGTACTGGTGGAGCAGTACGAAATGCAGAAGTCGTCTGCATACAGAGAAAGCGGGATGGACGGTCCTACAGTTGCTGCCAGACCATTAATGGCCACTAAAAATAGAGATACACTCAATACAGAGCCCTGCGGGATCTCATTCTCCTAGATACGCGAGAGCAAGTGGGGCACCAACTTCGAAACAGAAAGTATGAAGCAACAGGAAGTCAAGGATGAAAATCGGGAGTGGGGGTCCAAGACCCGACTCATATAATGTGGCAAGGATATGATGTCGCCAGTTCTGTCACACGCTTTTCATAAATCGATAAAGACAGCAACCAGCTGTTGGCGTCTGGTAAAGGCTGTTCAGATGGCAGACTCGAGGGACACGATTATCAGTGGTAGAGCAACCCTGGTGGAAGCCACCCTGACACGTAGCCAGTAGGCCATGTGACTCCAGGACCCAACCCAACTGCAGACACACCATACGTTCCAGCAGCTTACAGAGAATGTTGGTGAGGCTGTTGGGTCGATAGTTATCCACATCAAGCGGGTTTTTACCGGGTTTGAGCACCGGAATTATGGTGCTCTCCTGACACTGCGATGGAAAGACACCATCGCACCAAATCCAATTGAAGACGACAAGGAGATGTCTGTGGATCCAATCTGGCCCAGGGGCTGTGTCAGGGCAATGTGCATGGGCACTGAGGAGCTCCCACTTTGTAAATGGGGCATTATAGGAATCACTGTGGTGTGTAAAGAATGAGAGGACTTTCCCTTCCATCTGCCGTTTAAGAGTGCGAAGGCTGGAGGGTAATTCTCCAATGCAGAGGTCGAACATAGTCCTCAGCAAAGTGCTTGGCATTGGCATTTGTGTCAGTAGATAACACGCCATTTATGTTAACACCGGGAACACCTGTTAGGGTCTGGTACCTGAAAACATGTTTTTCCTTTGCCCAGACTTGAGAAGGTGACGTATGGCACCCAATGGTCTAGACATATCTCTCCCAACACTCCTGCTTATGGTGTTTGATAAGTTGGCGAACACGGGCACAGAGCCTTTTAAAGGCTACAAGATGCTCCAGGGAAGGGTGCTGCTTATGCCGCTGTAGATCTCGCCTACACTGCTTAATTGCTTCAGCAACTTCCAGTGACCACCAAGGGACTGCCTTCGTTGGGGGCATCCTAAAGAGCAAGGGATTGCGTTTTCTGCCCCAGAAACAATTGTTGTAGGTACCTCCGCAACCATCACATCAATATTATTATGTGGGGGAGATTCAACGATCACAGCAGCGGTGAAACTTTCCCAGTCTGCCTTGTTTAAAGCCCATCTAGGCAGGCGTCCATGGGCCTGATGCTGGGGCAGTGACAGGAAGATGGGGAAATGGTCACTACCGCACAAGTCGTCATGTGCTCTCCAGCGGATAGATGGGATAAGTCCTGGTCTGCAAATTGATAAATCAGTGGCCGAGTAACTACCATGAACTACAATGAAATGTCTGACAGCCCCAGTATCTAAGAGGCAGAGGTTGAACTGAGACAGTAAAGTTTCGACATCTCTACCTGGGCCAGTAAGCACTGTGCCACCCCACAAGGGGTTATGCGCCTTAACAGTTATTTACTGTGTCATCCTTATTCTGACAGCCGCAGCTTCAAGAGGAGTTTGAATGGGCACAGTTTCACTACGGACTGAGTTTAGGACATGAACACAATCTCCAACTGACAATTGGTTATAGTCACTACGGCTCCTGTAATATCCCTTATGGCCACGGAGGGCAGGGGTCCACATTGCCAGGAACCAGGTTTCCTGGAGGGCAATGCAGATAGCAGGTGTGAAGCTTAACAGTTGCTCAGACAAGCAGTGGAAAAACCGCCACAATTTCACTTGAGGATGATGTCACTGTGAGACTGCGAAGGCATGGAACATTCAATGAGGCAGTTTATGCCTCAGGGTCACCTGCTGCCACTGACTATTTGCCTGAGCAGTCTATATCCATTGGGTCTGAGGATCCGGTGAGACCTAGGTCCTCAGCGCATGCCAGAATCTCAAACTCATCCGCAGAGCTTGTAGGTAGCGGTGTTGTGGGTGCCACCGCAATTTCCTTGTTCTAGGGGACCTTCTTTTAGGATTTCTCTCGCTGCTCCTTGGGTTTCCCTGGCTGGGAGGACTTCACTGATTCAGTCTCCGGAACCGAGGACGAACATGAAGCATTACGACAAACTGCTTTTGGGCTCTTGAGCCACTGGCGAGTGTCATCTTTCCCACTAGCAGAAACCTGGGAAGGAAGGGACACCTTCCTAGCGAGAGGAGCTGAAGAAGACTTACATTTCTCTGATGGTTGGGGGGCTCCGGAAGTAGGTTGTGCAGGAGCAACAGGGAGGGAAGTGGCCCCCACCATCAAGAGGGCAGGCGTAGTCTTCTGGTTCTGAGAGGTGACAGGAATGCGAGGAACTGATGGGGCGACAACTGTTCTCGTAGCGGCGGCATGTAGGCGCTCAAATTTCCACTTAGCCTCAGCTTAGGTCAGTCGGTTCAGAGTCTTATATTAATCAATTTTCCTCTCTTTCTGTAAAATCCTGCAGTCTGGCGAGCAAGGTGAATGATGCTCTCTGCGGTTGACACAGATGGGAGGTGGGGCAAATGGAGTACTGGAATGTGATGGATGTCGACGTGTGACACTGGAAGTACAGTGCTAAGACATATGCCTGAACTTCCGGCACTTAAAGCACCACATCGGGGGAGGGATATATGGCTTGACGTCACAGTGGCAGACCACCACCTTTACCTTCTCGGGCAATGTGTCACCCTCGAAGGCCAAGATGAAGGCACCGGTTGCAACCTGATTATCTCTCGGACCTCGATGGATGTGCTGGACTAAATGAACACCTCACCGATCTAAATTTGTGCGCAGCTCATCGTCAGACTGCAAAAGAAGTTCCCTGTGGAATATATTACCCTGGACCATATTTAAGCTCTTATGGGGTGTGATGGTAACAGAAACATTCCCCAACTTGTCACAAGCAAGTAATGCCCATGACTGGGCAGAGGATGCTGTTTTTATCAAGACTGACCTAGAGCGCATTTTGGACAAACCCTCCACCTCCCCAAACTAGTCTTCCAAATGCTCCACAAAAAACTGAGGCTTCACAGACATGAAAGATTCCCCATCAACTCTCGTACATATGAGGTACCGGGGCGAATAAGGTTCGCTGACATCCTTAGCCTAGAATTCCTCGTCTCGTGTGGCCAGGGAGGGGGAACGATTTAGGATCATACTTTCTTGCATTGTACTGAGACTTGGAATGCTTTGAGACTGCTGGCGTTTGATCACCAGCAAGTGATGGTGTGGTACACTTCACTGTGCGTCTTCTCCCTGATGCCAGCCACTCTGATCTGGAGCCCTCCCCACGAGCGGCACCCAGCCTCAGGAAGGCCACCTGGCAGCATGGCCATTGCCGGGAGTCCCGAAGCCCCAGGGAAATCGGCATCTACTCCATGGCATACGTGGGGAGTTAACATTGCAAGCATCAGCAAAGCAATCCCTGCGTTGTCAGGGGGCTACAACCAACAGGATACATGGTGGCCCCACGACTGGCTACCGTGTTGGATATGAGGTGCTAAGAAGTCCATGGTCATTGTCAGCGAAGAAATCTACACCGCATAGTGCATGGTGGAAAATGCATCCAGGAAGGCGTCCTCGGCCAAGAGATGGAGAATGAGCGGTACTGCAATGCGATGATGAGAAATAAGGCTAAAGATCTCAATGCACTGTGGACATGATGCACCATGTAAGGCATCCTTCCCCAATTGGCTCACTTTTTGGGAAAATTTAGAAAGATGGAGGTCAAACCAGACAGGGGACCATCAGATAACGGCCGAAACGTGAGACACTCCTTTTGGTTGCCTCTTATGACAGGCAGGAATACCTTGGGCCTATTGTAACCCTCGGACCCACAGGGGGATGTAGGCATATGAAATGGAATGATAACATAGTCTTAGTTATAGGTAAAGTTGATGGTAGACTTTGGTTTATCGGTAGAATTCTAAGCTCAATTACGGACAAAACTGGCGGTAGAATTTGGTGTATTGGTAGAGTACCGTGGAAATGCTGTCAGTCTACAATAAAAAAGATTGCTTACAAATCACTTGGGTGACCTATTGTAGAATACTGATCAAGCATTTGGTGCGCATACCAAACAGAACAAATAGGGAATACTGAGTGTATACAGAGAAGGGCAGCACAAATGTTCAGAGATTTGTTTGACCCAGGGGAAAGTGCTACAGAGGTGCTGAGGAAACTGAACTGGCAGACTCTCGAAAATAGAAAAAAACTGTCCCGGGACAAGATTACATCAATTACAGCAAGCACAGAGGCATTTAACCCTTTTAGTGCCAAATACGATCTGATCGTGATCCAGATTTTCGGCGAAAAATGCCAGTAACGATCTGATCGTGATGCCTTTCTCATTCGCTAGGAAATACTAACAGCTTTGCCCTCAAGCGCGGAAAAAATGAATGAGAAAGGCATCACGATCAGATTGTTACTGGCATTTTTCGCCGAAAATCTGGATCACGATCAGATCGTATTTGGCACTAAAAGGGTTAAACAATCATTCTTTACATGCTCGGTACATGAATGGAACAGGAAGAAACAGTAATAACTGGTACAATGGGATGTACAGTCTGCCATGCAGTCCACAAAATCAACAAGACAGACCATGTTGTTATGGTTGGTGATCTTAATGTAAGAGTTGGAAATCTACCTATACCAGGAATAGGAGGACTATTTGGAGAAAATACTTTTGTTCATAATGGACAGGAAGTGCACCACTTTGCCTCCTTCAATAATTTTAAAATTGCTAACCCATTCTACAAAAAGAAAGACAGTCATAAGTTTAAATGCAGTGCATGTCTGTGATTGATTACACTAATTAATGAATACATATACATATTTATAGAGGAAATGACATAGGTAGTGACCACTTCCCTTTAGACAATAAGATAAGGTTACAACTAAAATGGAAGAAAACAAAGAAACTCCACATGAAGGCACAACACAAGTTATTCAAAGTACATCCTGTCAGAATACAGTGCATCCTGTCTGAATGCAGTATTAGGAAACTATCAGCACTGGCTCCAAGAAAAGCTCGCTTCACTATCAGTCAATAAGGACATCGGCAGAGCATGGAATAATATCAACATCTGCATCATTAAAACAGCCTTTAAAGCACTTGGTAAAAGGAAGAAAAAAGATGGGAAAAATGACTCAAAATTTGGACCACAGAGATTAATGAAGTCATTAAAGAAAAACAAATAACTTACTTGAAGTTTCTACAGACAAAAACATCAGAGAACTGGGAAACACACAAAATAAAAAGGAATGCTGTGAAACAAATAGTGCACTAAGCACATCAAGGGTCATGGGGATCACTCATAAGAGTCTTAAAACATGACATACACGGTGGACAGCAATGTGCATACAAGATCGCAAAAGCCCTCAACAAGGAAGAAAAAGACACTGCCTCACTGAACATTATACCCAATGGACAACGGATAAATCACTATACACAAACTAGTGGTGTACACAGAAAGCCAAAGATGATGCTGGAGAAAGTACGTACTATGAAACAGTAGATCCACTTACTAAGGGGGAACCACTACAGGCTTTGGAAGCCACGAAGAACAGAAAAGTTACTGGAATAGATGGAATAAATGCTGAACTAATTAGATACGGATGGTTATCACTAAATAAAGACTTTTACAATCAATAAATGAATGATGGATGAACTGCAAGCTCCCAGACCCTTGGTTTACAGCAGAAGTAATCTCTCTTTTCAAATAAAGGAAACGTAATGACTGTAAAAACTATCATGGCATCAGTCTTCTAAACACTGGTTACAAACTGTATTCAAAGATAATCGGTAGCCGAATGAAGAAGAAAGTCATTAAAACTATTAGGCCTATTTCTGGAGAACAAAATGGATATAGATCAGGTCATTCAATGCACAGGAAATGTGTTTGTAATTAAAAAATTTACAGAAGAAAATGCAGGATTTGATATAAAAATCCATATGGCCTTTAGCGACCTTGAGAAGGCTTTTGACCATTGAGCCTATGGAAGATTAAGTCTGAATGTGGACATCCTTACCGTCTACTAGAGGAAGCACATGCTTCTATATCCTGATTTCTACAGTATTTACTTGTTTCTTTTTATATTTATGTTCTTTTTTGTGGATGAGACAAGTTCAGCCACGTACAAGAATATGCGATTAATTTGTAACTACTTACATTTTCTATCCCAGTGATTGTATAATGTTCACAAAGACAAATGACATCAATTGCTTTCCTGTTACTATCATTTTGCTGAGAAATTAACAGCTCATTTACTTTATTTTTTGCCCCTTCCCTTATATTCTGAAGAAGCAATTTAATGTCACATTTCCATCAATTATTGTAAGATGAATTGGGAGTCCTTGTTAATTTAATTTCCTTTAATATTGTTTGTCTGACTCTCTCCTAAAGTGGGTGTCACACTTGACCCCAATAACCAAAGGGATTTGCCTGATGTATGCTATGATAAGTATATCCCCATCTCACCATAGCAACTACTGGAAAGCACCAACATGAGACTTTGTATCTGTCCAAAGGAGCCCCACTGGCTCTACGTTTACACGCATAGCAGCAGAGTTAACCCAACTGGTCATAGCACTCCAGAATCTCCATAAAAACCACATTTGTGTGCTCAACAGATGCTCCTTTCTCGTCCAGATCACCATTATTACTGTATTTTTTTGTATTTATAAAGGCTATTTCTAGCTCCCCCAACCATTACCACCTGATTTTCTTTGTTAAAATCATTATACATTTGCCCAAAATCTTCTGATACTTGGCTAAAACCAGCACTTGTTTTCACAAAATCTGTGGCCTGGAACACTCCACCTAACTCTTCCTGTAACTACAGGCCTATATCCTTCCCATGGCTGGTACCTAGTGGCAGAACTCTTCTTTTGCTGCCGAGTTTTTCATTCAGCTGAGCTGAAAGTTTCCTAGCATTGTTCTGCTGCATCCTACACCCATCTGCTCCTGTATAACGCTCTCCCGTCTCTAATTCAGGTAGTAAACAACATTTATTGCTTACGTGAATTTCACATTTGCTAACAAGTTTTCCCCATTGCACGTGGGTCTTCAGCTGTTCAATAAGCTTCCCACAAGCATAAAGTATACTGAGAGCAATACAAAATTTTGTAAAGTTATTAAGTCTTATTTGCTGTGTCACTGTTTCCACTCTATAAAAGAAAAGGTCCTGGTCCAGTTTAAAACTACTATTCTGTGTAAGCTAAAAGAGCAACCATTCTACAATATCCAAGAATTCTTCTCCAGTAATAGCATAATGTTTACTTGAGCTGCAGCTCAGTTCAATGACTCCAACAGCAACCATTATATTTAATTTCATTATATACTTGTATCTATTTTATAGTTGTGATGTTATTGTACTCTAATTTACAGCTTAAATATGTCTTGCGGTATTAAATTACTATCATAGTAGAATTGTATTCATGTATTTTGATAATGTTGTATCTTGATGCTGTCCGGCTGTGGCTGGTGAATGACATAAAATTGGCAATAAATGTAATGAAGACAGTGAACTGCATTCTAACTATTTGCGACATCTGACTTACTCAAAATATTGAAACCCATTTCACATTTAAATAAGAAATATTCTGTAAACCTTGTGTCGTGCACACGACAGCTGATCACTATAGCATTAGCAGCTTCATCTCTCGAATTCATTCGTCATAATATTTTTCAAAAAGGGCAAAGCTACCGCATGATACCTACTCTGTGCAGCATCAATCCTACTAAACTCAGATAACATGTTAACAGTACAAATAATCTTTTCCGATATTATTAACTTAAATCGTATCAAAAATAATGTTTTTTACGTTGGTAAAATGGCATGGATGAACATTTGCGAAGTTAAACCCATAGTTATTCTTCTTGATGCCGTATCATATGAAGCTGAAGCCTAATTTCTACAGGAAAATTTATCTGACGTCTTCTTCAAGGACGCAAACAAATGATGAGCAGAAACATATGATGTTAAGCGACCCACACTGAAACGGAGATTGAGTGCACTGGTTTACACAAGTGTGTAGGCTCACAACATTTTATGAAATAATGAAATATAACCAACTTTTAAATGAAAGAGCTTTATACGGTATTTAGCAGCCTCTTTGGTGCGTATTTCTTGTTGATTTACCGCGTATCGCAAAAATTCGGTGCTTCGAGAGTTTTCCTTTTCCGCGGTATCAATAGTTAACCAATTATCAGCAGCGACTTCATTAATGAATACGCAAACACTTAAAAATTAAAGAACAAAAAAATGTGAATGTTTAAGATACCTTAAGTAATGACCCTCATTCAGTGTCTGACGTACTTGGAGTCGTATTGCATTAAGTTGGACACAGCGTCTGTAGCAAACGCGGACGACTGACTAGCCGATATTGACAACTGACTCGCAGTGTGGAGCTATCGTTTGCAGTGTTTACTGTTTTGCGAAACATGAAGACATGACATCGGCAGAACTGCAGCAGAAACTTCAAGAAATAAGGGCTCGTAGGAGACGTAGAGAGCTTTACTTGTCTGCGAAAGAAAGATTGTTGACAATGGTTTCATTTGGCATGTACAACAAAGAGAAACAATCTATTAAAAGTTCAATTTTGGTCGATGAACGACAGGTACGCTTAACTCCACAATTTCTGTTGAAAGTGTTGTGATGCATGTGTTGACTATATGTTTTCTTTCATTTACATATAAATTGTGCGGTACATATCGAGTCTGCTCATAAAATGAATGAAAAGATGCAGACCAAATTCTTTACACCTCTCTCTCTCTCTCTCTCTCTCTCTCTCTCTTCTTTAATAGTTTGATAACAGTTTAGTGCTCCAACCTCGTGTAGTTAATGATAAAAGCGAACTATATTAAAACAGTTATTGATTAAAAACCTGTATATTCTGTAATCACGTTTCTGCTTGTTGATTTGTTGAACATCGTTGCCCAAGGATTTGTCAGATTTTTCAGAGAACATAACATTACTGTAGAATGTAGATATTGTACTTATCATTCCTCTGGCTACGTTGTAGATACACAAATAAATAGGCCTATGAAATTAGCAATAAAAAAAATATGAGCAGTTTTGGAAGGTGTTGCGGAAGTTACATAGATGTTTGGTTTGGAGGCTTCGATAAAACAACATCCGGATAGGTCCTAGATGTGGCAAGAGAAAGAACAGTGGCTTTTTTTCATAGTAGTTGTTTTTCTCATCTGATGTAAGCACATACAGTAACCTGGGAGTAATCCCTGTCATTACCACTGAGAGCAGATTACCACTAGACCTGGATATAGGTTGCTGTTGGTATACTTACAGAAGTAGCGAGGTGTGGCTGCTTCCATTTGTCAGCATAAGTCGTGAGTCATTCCACTTCCCGCGAAGGCTTTTCTTCATGGTTGGATTTATGGAACATGATGTATGAATTACTGAGTGTGTAGTATGTATAAAGTGTAATAACGTTGTACTGTGCTTCTATTGTGTGCATCACACATCACCATCTTATCCATTGTTGCTATACTGTAACCATTACTATTCCTGTGTCATCGTTCATCAGCCATGGCTTGACCGATTGTGTCACATTGTTGTGATTATCTATAAAAACTACTACTGAAATTAAGATAACAGACAAGAAGCAAGAACTCTAATGTTATAAGCAACACTTTACAGCTCTTAGATGTTTCCAGTTTATGGTTTCATATGTGACATTATCATGTTGACCAACCTAATATTCCACTTGTAGAGAAAAATTTATGTAGTGACTGTTGCTTGAGCATACATGTTAGCCTAGCTATAACATCCTCAGTGCCAATGTTTGAAGGTAAAGTGGTAGGTCGTTGAACATCTTCAAGGCTGCTGTGGGAAAACTGTCCAGTGTCTTACTTACACGACAGCTCGGAATATCAATGTCGGCTTTATTCGTGTGTTGTAGTTGTGAATCTCTTGTCTGTTGCAGAAGGATAGTTGATTTTCTTTCATATAGACAAGAGAGTTGAAAACATACTGGTTAAATATGGTCATTATTCCCAACTGCTTGGAAATGGGTGTACACTGGTCAAATTTCTTGCTGGAAGATATTATTCTTACAGCCTTCTTGTGTAGGAATAATCTGTTTTTACTTCCAGTAGTGTGTCCCCACAGCAACAATCAATATGTTATGCCATTGTGGAACAATGCATAATATATTGTGATTAAGTGCTGATCTGTTATTGCACATTTCAACTTCCTTAGGAGATAAATTACTTTTGAGAACTTAGAACACACATTTGCAGTGTGTTCAGTACATGTCAGCTTATTGTCAGTTGTGATTCTTAGGAGTTTGACACTATCAGCATTTGCTGTCTCTCCACTGTCACCAATGCTGCACAATATTTTCTGCATTTTGTTTGCTTTGAACCACTCTTTGGCTGCTTTAGACAAAATTTCAACATCCTTTAGTGTTGTATCATCTGCAAAAGAGCAGGGTATGACAATCACAACTTTAGTCATTGACAGTTATCGTCAAGAGCAGAAGGCCAAGTACGGAGTCCTGTGGTACACCATGTTCTAGTGCTATTTCACGAGACATTGCTACGTGGATGCAAACATTCTGCTGCCTGTCTCTTCTATAACATGACAGAGCCTCGAAAACGACACCCTCTATGCCATAAAATTTTAAATTTTCCAACAGTACAAGAGATGCAATCAAATGCCTTGCTTCAATCCCAAAGAACTAAAACAGTGCAGTTCTTTTCATCAAATGCTTCTATTATTTCTGTTATTACGTTAAGAATTGCAGTAAGTGTAGATTTCCCTTTTCAAAATCTGTGCAGGTTATCCATGAAGAGGTTGTTGGGTTCAAAATAACCTAACAGTTGGTGCTTCATGACAGTATCAATCACTTTTGCTAGAGTAGGTATTATAGAAATTGGTCCATGATTATCCCCAACAACATCAATAAACTATTTCTTAAAATCATCAAGGTTACAACATTTAATGGGGCATTCAGTCTTTTTTTGTTTTCGTTAACCAATTCCTCAGCCGTTTTGCGTGGGTTCTGGGCTTCAGAAATGAACCTGACATATGTAATGTTCTTCGCTGTGTCTACTTCATTCCTGCAGATTGTTTTAACTTTCATATAATAGTAATGAAACAAATCTTTGGCCCTGGTATCTGTTGCTGTTTTAACTCTGTCATTTGGCAGCAAAACATCACACTTTGTTTCCCAGCTTGGGAATGTACCGTGCTTTGTCTGTGCCAATTTTTCTTGTAATTTGTAGTTTATCGAAGGGATTCTTTATGGTTACTGCTGGAAAAACAGTTGTAAAAATTTATTATCAGGAGCTGGAAAATACCTTTAAAAGGATCACTTGGTCACAGCCCTACACGTTCAAACTTCCAGACAATCCTGGCAAGCACATTTTTTAAGATGTTAATGCTTCCTTCATTATAATTCTTTTATTGCAGGTATATATACTGGTTTTTCGATGAAGGTTCCTTTGACTGTTTAAGTGGACAACTAATGCATTTTGATTTGCTGTCAGTGGATCCACAGCACTTATTTTGTAGTCCTAGGTATTTAGATGTGTGATGACCATGTCGAGGCAAGCTTCTCCTGTCATCGTTTCATGGTTAGCTGTTACAAATCCATAGCTAATCAGTAAGTACTTGAACATTTTCTCCTTAGTAACTTACTGTCTTCTCCTAAATGGAAGTTGAAGTCACAACACAACGTAATTTTAGAAGTCTTACACATTAGGTAGCACAAACAGCTGTCCATCTTGGTGAGAAAGTTACAAAGTCTCCTCTAGGTACATGGTCCACAGATCCAACAATATGTACATAACACAGTTTTAATGGAACTGACTGTAAATGCAGGTCAACACAAAACGTTTTTAGGTCAACTTTGCGGATAATAAGACAGTTATTTGCATAGGCAGATACCACACCACAAGTAGTTTTACGATACCAAGCACTTATCATTTCAAGATATTCCACATATCTATAATATTCCCCTTCCTGCTCAGCTAGCCAGTGTTCACTGATGTGCAGAACATCTGGTTTGACTTGGTCTACCAAGGTGGTTAAATTGTTCAGTTTTGTCTGATGCACAGGATATTTATGTTTGCTACAACAATAGGGACATTTTCTTGTGAGGTAATTATTGAACTGGCGTGTTGTACTTCCTCTTGAATAAAAAAACACTGCATAAATACATTTTTAGGCCACACAGTATCCTGTAGTTTATAGTCAACACCTGGTTTAAAAATGCAATTAAATCCGTTTGCGCTTGCTTTCTTAACTGCGAAGTTCTTCTGGTCTGGGGGAAACGCTTTTCCAAGAAAACAGTTCCATTTTCAGTTGTTGTGCCATTTTTTACTCCGTGCAAATGGAACCAGGCTGCCTCCTCTCTACAAAATATATCAATTTCTCATCCAATTCCTATAACACTTATTGTTCCTTTGTTATTATTGTTTGTTTGAGACATTCTGGCAGGTCTTCGCTTTTTCTTGTTGCATACCTCTTGCAAGTTTTCTTTTGACGGGTCATTTGATTTACAAGGATTATCAGTAATTTTTGAATTCTCAAGTAAATCGACTATAGAGGTTTGAGAAGCATGTGTACTTACAACAGGCAGCATAGTGCAGCTTTACATAGCCTCTTCATTACGTTTCCCCAAGCAATCGGGCAAGAGTGATGCATTTTGCTGGTGATTGTGACTGTTTTCTTCTGCACTATTATTTGCAATTTTGATATTTGGATCACAGTGTTCAATTGTTTCCACATTATATGGCACAGTTTAGATGTTTGAGTAATAATGTTCACTTATTTGTGTGAGTGCACTTGCAACATATCGTTGTTTGCATTGTTCTAGTGTACTTTGTGTTCCTTGTTTCGTAAAATGTAACGGATGCACTTGTGAGTGATCGCTAATGGTCACTTTGTCAGCACTTGACTACTTCACTTCACCTAGTTCTGATGCTCCATTGAGTCTTAAATGCATGATGCAGATTTTTGTATTTTTTGTTGGTACCTGATGGAGAGTGTCAGCATATTATCACTCTGCCAACTGTATTGGAAACTACTGATTTTTATTTATCTATTTAGCAGCTTCGGATGTACATACATGCATCAGATCTAACTACATATTTGCATTGTCAGTTTTTCAAAATACCCGTCCATATACAGTTCAATATCATAACTGTGTTATTTTTAAATAAAATAACACTGTACATAAGTAAACATTTCAATTCTACTACGTAATCTGCCTATTCACACACTGGATGCTTATATCCAAATTTTTGGCATCATCCATATCAAGCCAGGCAGGCTAAGAAAAAATCTTACCTTCATAGTATTGGATGTTATTGCATTTAGCATATGTTAAAATGAAGGCCTAAGTAAGGAACACACATTTCTTTGTTTCCTCCTAAAAACTTTCTGCTCCGAAATACAGCCCTCCAAAGATGACAATGCGCATACCAGTTTGAAGATGCAAATTTTGGAAAAAATTTTAAAATGCTGTATCTCTGGAACAGTTCTAATATATTTTGCTGGTTCCTCTTTGTGTTTTCGTGAGGAATTTGCCAATTGACACAGTTGCAGTGTGTGTTGTGGAAATGACTGAAATGTCTTCTGACTGGGACCACAGGAGACTGAAGTATGCTGACTATTTGCATATCCATAACAAAGTGATATTTGTTGTTGTTGTGGTCTTCAGTTCTGAGACTGATTTGATGCAGCTCTCCATGCAACTCTTTCCTGTGCAAGCTTCTTCATCTCCTAGTACCTACTGCAGCCTACATCCTTCTGAATCTCCCCCCAGGGGATCCACAACTCTTTTGTGGATACGTGCGTAGCGAGCACGGGGCCCCGAGCTAATGTGGCCTTCCTTCCTTTCCGGGCTGCATACCTTCTCTTTCCGCATCCTTCCCCATCCCCCGTCTTCGCCCCCCCCCCCCCCCCCCTCACCTCTGGCTCTTTCCTTCCCTTTCTCCCCCTCTGGGAGTATGGTTTGTGCCTACGTCCGGAGACGGACGCTTGTAAATGTACCGCATTCTTCGCCTTCCTTGCTTGTATGTCTTCTTCCTTCCTTTGTCCTTCTCTTTTCCTTATCTCTTCTCTTTACCCTTTTCTCCGCTGCGGCGTTTGAGACCCCCTCTTCTTTCCTTTCCCTTTCTCTTTCTTCCTCCCTGTGCGTGTCTGAAGGCCGACCCACGCACTTCCATGCGTAGCCGGTGACGGGGTAACGCGTAATTCCCCGCCCCGGGTAGACAGGTAGGACACATATGTACCCCCTGGTAACGGCCAGGCCCAGGGAGGGGTGATTACCCGAGCTGATACCTTCCGAAAGTGCCGATTGGTCCCTCCGTCCGTTTGTCGGGAGGTGTGACCTGAGGTGTGAACAATCACCTAAGGCGGGTGTGCCCTCGGTGAGGGCCCCCACAAGGGAGGAGCGCGCCATTGGAGACGCCGGTAATCATGGGGGATTCTTCCGCAATGGTTTCCTCACCTTCCACTATTTCTGCTCACAAACGTAAGTTCACTGAGTCTCAGCCACAGACGGTTCTTCCATCGTTGCCACAGTTCCTTGTTGTTTCTCGGTCTGACGAAGGTCACGACTTTTCCATGGTCAACCCTTTCATTATTCAGAAAGGTGTCGACGCAATTGCGGGCCCTGTAAAGTCTTGTTCCAGATTACGGAATGGCACCCTGTTGTTAGAAACACACAGTGCCCTCCAGGCTCAAAAATTGCTGCGTACTTCTCTGCTCCACACCTTCCCTGTCCGGGTGGAACCGCACCGTACCTTAAATTCCTCGCGTGGAGTCGTTTATACCCGCTCCCTCGATGGATTGTCTGACGAAGAAATTCAGCACTACCTGTCTGACCAGGGCGTCACGGCTGTTCATCGGGTTATAAAAAGGGTTGACTCGAACATCATTCCAACCCGCACTGTCTTCTTGACATTTGACAAAGTTCAACTCCCATCAAAAATCAAAGCAGGCTATGAGATAATTTCTGTTCGCCCTTATGTCCCAAACCCTACGCGTTGCTATCGATGTCAGCGGTTCAATCACACCAGTCAGTCCTGTTCCAATCCGGCCAAATGTGTTACGTGTGGCAAGGATGCCCATGAGGGTGCTTGTCCACCTCCATCCCCTCGCTGCATCAACAGTATGGGTGACCACGCTGCTTCCTCTCGAGATTGCCCCGTTTTTAAGGACGAAAAGCTCATCCAGGAAATAAGAGTGAATGAAAAGGTGTCGACCTTTGCTGCTCGAAAGTTACTCGCCAGTCGACAGCCCACCGTGCCTCAGAAAGGAAAATACAACACTGTCCTTGCTTCTCCTCGGCCAACAAAGGAGGCGGCCACGCAGACTTGCGACCTCACCTTTAGTACCACGGTCGTCAGATCGGCCAGCGCAAAGATCGCCCGTTCAACCTCACCTCTTTCGCCTGCCCACTCTATGGCTCACCCTTCGTTGGGTTCTGCTAAATCTTGAGCCCAAAAGTCAGACGCCAAGTCTTCAAAAAAAGAGCATTCTCGTGAAGAGTTTTTACGTACCGCAACTTCACAACCATTGGTTCCTCCTTCATCTAAACATCATACTTCCAAGAAGGCTACGAAGAAACACAGTTCCTCTCCTTCTCCGCCAAGGCGTGTCCCATCTACAGCACCACCTGGCGGAAATCGCCCTCGGCCGTCTTCTGTGTCGCCGAGGCGCACTGCTGGTGGCCGGTCAACTGGCCGATCGTTGGTGGCAGGAGCTGCTCCTGAACGACCTATGGATCAGGATCTTCTGCCTTCGACTGAATGCCATTCCATGCTGTCGGTCGCAAGCTCTGAGCAGTCGTTGAGTTGACAGCACCCTTGGTCGCGTTCCTCCATTTCCTGTTCACCCTATGTCCATTATCCACTGGAATATCCGCGGCATTCGAGCCAATCGGGATGAATTGTCGATCCTCTTACGATCCTACTCGCCGGTCATCTTCTGTCTTCAGGAAACAAAGCTGCGTCCCCATGACCGCTTTGTTCTCCCTCATTTTCAGTCCGTCCGATATGACCTCCCCTCTGTTGAAGGCACTCCAGCCCATGGAGGACTCATGATTCTGCTCCATGATACTCTCCATTATCACCCAATCCCCTTAAACAGTTCCTTCCAAGCTGTCGCCGTCCGTCTTTCCCTTTCTGGATACACGTTCTCTCTTTGTACGGTATACATTCCATCGTCCACACCAATGGCACGAGCTGATCTCCTTCATCTTCTTGATCAACTTCCACCCCCCTATTTGCTGGTTGGACCCCGTCGCAATTTCTAACTCATTGGGTCAGCACTTTGCTGAGATTTCGAGCTCTTCAAATTACCCGCCAGCGTTTCTCCCGAAGAAACGTGCAGCGGAAGTGCGACATCTTGCTTTCTCCTCTCACAATCATGAAAGCTACAATACTGTTTTCTCCATGCGGGAACTCCAACATGCCCTCTCTTCTTCTCGCTCCTCCGCCCCAGGACCGGATGGTATCCATGTCCAAATGTTGCTGCATTTATCAACCCATAGCCTGCGTTACCTCCTTCGCCTTTATAATCGAATTTGGACCGACAGTACCTTTCCCAGGCGATGGCGGGAAGCTATTGTCGTTCCCGTTCCGAAACCTGGAAAGGACAAACATCTCCCCTCTAGCTATCGCCCCATTTCTCTCACGAGTAGTCTCTGTAAGGTTTTGGAGCGTATGGTGTATTACCGTTTAGCTTGGTGGCTGGAATCCCGCAGTCTTTTAACACCAGCCCAATGCGGATTCCGAAAGCATCGTTCTGCCGTTGACCATCTTGTTGCTCTCTCCACTTATATCATGAACAATTTTCTCTTGAAACTCCAAACAGTAGCAATATTTTTTGATCTGGAGAGAGCATACGATACCTGTTGGAGGACAGGCATCCTCCGCACACTGTTCTCTTGGGGCTTTCGAGGCCAGCTGCCCCTTTTTCTTCGCGAATTTATGGCAGAGCGCACATTTAGGGTGCGGGTGAACACTACTCTCTCCCGTACTTTCTCCCAAGAAAACGGGGTACCCCAGGGCTCCGTGCTGAGTGTTGTACTGTTTGCCATCGCCATTAATCCAATTATGGATTGTCTCCTTCCTGATGTCTCGGGATCCCTCTTTGTGGACGATTTTGCAATCTACTACAGCTCTCAACGGACCATCCTTCTTGAAAGACGTCTTCAAGGTTGTCTCGATCGCCTCCACTCGTGGAGCATCGAAACCGGCTTCCGTTTCTCACCCAGTAAGACCGTTTGTGTTAATTTTTGGCGACGTAAGGAGTTTCTTCCGCCCTCCTTACATCTAGGTCCTGTCAACCTTCCGTTTTCAGACGTCGCTAAATTCTTGGGTCTTACGTTTGACTGAAAACTGTGCTGGTCCTCCCACATTTCCTATCTTTCGGTTCGCTGTCTGCGTTCCCTCAACACCCTCCGTGTCCTGAATGGTACCTCCTGGGGAGCGGACCGAGTGGTCCTTCTCCGCCTCTATCGCGCCTTAGTGCACTCGAAATTGGATTATGGAAGCATAGTCTACTCCTCTGCTCGGCCGTCTATTCTTCGGCGTCTCGACTCTATCCACCACCGTGGATTATGTTTAGTGTCTGGAGCTTTTTACACCAGCCCTGTGGAAAGCCTTTATGCTGAGACTACTTAACCTCCGCTGTCCAATCGGCGGGCAGTCCTTCTGAGTCGTTATGCTAGCCATCTGTCTTCCATGCCTGCTAATCCAGCCCATGACCTTTTTTTCGACGCCTCCTTTGATGTCGGGTATGCAGGCCGCTCCTCCTCCCTCCTACCCCCGGGAGTCCGCTTCCGTCAACTGCTCCATTCTCTTTCCTTCCGCTTTCCTAAAACCTTCTTGACAACTTGGGGTACAGCACCGCCTTGGCTCTGTCCCCGGATCGACTTGCTCAGAGACCTATGTCAATTTCCCAAGGATGGTACCCCTACACTTGTTTACCGTCGGGCATTTGCTGCTCTATGTGCACAAATGACGGAAGCCAGATTTATTTACACAGATGGCTCAAAAACATCGTTAGGTGTAGGGAGTGCCTATATTGTTGGCGACACCCCAAATTACTTTCGGCTTCCCGACCAGTGTTCGGTTTATACTGCAGAGCTTTACGCTGTTCTCCAGGCTGTCCACTACATCCGCCGCCATCAGCGGATACAGTACGTAATCTGCTCAGATTCTCTCAGCTCTCTCCTAAGTCTCCAAGCTCTTTACCCTGTGCACCCTCTGGTCCACCGGATTCAGGACTGTTTGCGCTTGCTCCACCTGGGGGGCGTCTCAGTGGCGTTCCTCTGGCTCCCGGGACACGCTGGTATCTGTGGGAATGAGGCGGCCGATATAGCGGCCAAGGCTGCAGTCTCTCTTCCTCGGCCAGCTATTCAGTTTCTTCCGTTTACCGATCTCCGGAGCGGTTTATGTCGCCAAGTTGCTCAATTATGGCATGCGCATTGGTCAACACTTCCCCATAATAAATTGCGGGAAGTGAAAGCCCTGCCTTGCGCTTGGACTTCTTCCTCCCGAACGCGTCGTCGGGAGGAGGTAATTTTAGCTAGACTCCGGATAGGGCACTGTCTTTTTAGCCATCGACATCTTTTAAGCGGTGATCCTCCCCCACTCTGTCCCCACTGCTCTCAGCTGTGGACGGTCAGACACCTTTTAATTGAATGCCCCTATTTTAATCCGTTACGCTCCCGTCTACAGCTATCGCCTGATCTATCGTCGATTTTAGCAGATGACACGCGCTCAGCTGACTGCGTTCTACAGTTTATTAGTGACAGTGAAATGACGACAGTCATTTGAAGCCTTTTTTGGGGACAACCAACCCCTTTTTATAGTGGATTTTTAAGCATTCCTTCTGCCTTTAGTTTCTCAAATTTTATGACTTTGTTCCCATTGCTGCTGATTTTAAATTTCGTTTTTTTCCTGTTTCCTACGTCATGGGCTGGGCGCTAATGACCATAGAAGTTTTGCGCCCTAAAACCACAAACAAAAAAATCCTTCTGAATCTGCTTAGTGTATTCATCTCTTGGTCTCCCTCTTCGATTTTTACCCTCCACGCTGCCCTCCAATACTAAATTGGTGATCCCTTGATGTCTTAGAACGTGTCCTACCAACCGATCCCTTCTTCTAGTCAAGTTGTGCCACAAACTCCTCTTCTCCCCAATTCTATTCAATACCTTCTCATTAGTTATGTGATCTACCCATCTAATCTTCATAATTCTTCTGTAGCACCACATTTCGAAAGCTTCTATTCTCTTCTTGTCTAAACTATTTATCGTCCACGTTTCACTTCCATACATGGCTACACTCCATACAAATACTTTCAGAAATGATTTCCTGACATTTAAATCTAGACCTGATGTTAACAAATTTTTCTTCTTCAGAAACGCTTTCCTTGCCATTGCCAGTCAACATTTTATATCCTCTCTACTTCGACCATCATCAGTTATTTTGCTCCCCAAATAGCAAAACTCCTTTACTACTTTAAGTGTTTCATTTCCTAATCTAATTCCCTCAGCATCACCCGACTTAATTCGACTACCTTCCATCATCCTCGTTTTGCTTTTGTTGATGTTCATCTTATACCCACCTTTCAAGACACTGTCCATTCTGTTCAGTTGCTCTTCCAAGTCCTTTGCTGTCTCTGACAGAATTACAATGTCATCGGCGAACCTCAAAGTTTTTATTTCTTCTCCGAACTTTTCTTTTGTTTCCTTCACTGCTTGCTCAATATACAGATTGAATAACATCGGGGAGAGGCTACAACCCTGTCTCACTCCCTTCCCAACCACTGCTTCCCTTTCATACCCCTCGACTCTTATAACTGCCATCTGCTTTCTGTACAAATTGTAAATAGCCTTTCGCTCCCTACATTTTACCCCTGCCACCTTCAGAATTTGAAAGAGAGTATTCCAGTCAACATTGTCAAAAGCTTTCGTTAAGTCTACAAATGGTAGAAATGTAGGTTTGCCTTTCCTTAATCTTTCTTCTGAGATAAGTCGTAGGGTCGGTATTGCCTCACATGTTCCAAAATTTCTACGGAATCCAGACTGATCTTCTCCGAGGTCAGCTTCAATCAGTTTTTCCATTCATCTGTAAAGAATTTGCATTAGTATTTTGCAACTATGACTTATTAAACTGATAGTTCGGTAATTTTCACATCTATCAACACCTGCTTTCTTTTGGATTGGAATTGTTATATTCTTCTTGAAGTCTGAGGGTATTTCGCCTGTCTCATACATCTTGCTCACCAGATGGTAGAGTTTTGTCAGGACTGGCTCTCCCAAGGCCGTCAGTAGTTCTAATGGAATGTTGTCTACTCCCGGGGCCTTGTTTCGACTCAGGTCTTTCACTGCTCTGTCAAACTCTTCACGCAGTATCGTATCTCCCATTTCATCTTCATCTACATCCTCTTCCATTTCCATAATATTGTCCTCGAGTACATCGCCCTTGTATAGACCCTCTGTATACTCCCTCCACCTTTCTGCTTTCCCTTCTTTGCTTAGAACTGGGTTTCCATCAAAGCTCTTGATATTCATGCAAATGGTTCTTTTTTCTCCAGAGGTCTCTTTAATTTTCCTGTAGGCAGTATCTATCTTACCCCTAGTGAGATAAGCCTCTACATCCTTACATTTGTCCTCTAGCCATCCTGCTTAGCCATTTTGCACTTCCTGTCAACCTCATTTTTGAGACGTTTGTATTCCTTTTTGCCTGCTTCATTTACTGCATTTTTATATATTCTCCTTTCATCAATTAAATTCAATATTTCTTCTGGTACCCAAGGGTTTCTACTAGCCCTCGTCTTTTTACCTATTTGATCCTCTGCTGCCTTCACTATTTCTTCCCTCAAAGCTACCCATTCTCCTTCTACTGTATTTCTTTCCCCCATTCCTGTCAATTGTTCCCTTATGCTCTCCCTGAAACCCTGTACCACCTCTGGTTCTTTCAGTTTATCCAGGTCCCATCTCCTTAAATTCCCACCTTTTTGCAGTTTGTTCAGTTTTAATCTACAGTTCATAACCAATAGATTGTGGTCAGAGTCCACATCTGTCCCTGGAATTGTCTTACAATTTAAAACCTGGTTCCTAAATCTCTGTCTTACCATTATATAATCTATCTGATATCTTCTAGTATCTCCAGGGTTCTTCCATGTATACAACGTTCTTTCATGATTCTTGAACCAAGTGTTTGCTATGATTAAGTTATGCTCTGTACAAAATTCTACCATGCGGCTTCCTCTTTCATTTCTTAGCCCCAATCCATATTCACCTACTATGTTTCCTTCTCTCCCTTTTCCTACTCTCGAATTCCAGTCACCCATGACTATTAAATTTTCGCCTCTCTTCACTACTTGAATAATTTCTTTTATCTCCTCATACATTTCTTCAATTTCTTCATCATCTGCAGAGCTAGTTGGCATATAAACTTGTACTACTGTAGTAGGCGTGGGCTTCGTGTCTATCTTGGCCACAATAATGTGTTCACTATGCTGTTTGTAGTAGCTTACCCGTACTCCTACTTTTTTATTCATTATTAAACCTACTCCTGCATTACCTCTATTTGATTTTGTATTTATAACCCTGTATTCACCTGACCAAAAGTCTTGTTCCTCCTGCCACAGAACTTCACTAATTCGCACTGTATCTAACTTTAACCTATCCATTTCCCTTTTTAAATTTTCTAACCTACCTGCCCGATTAAGGGATCTGACATTCCACACTCCTTTCCGTAGAACGGCAGTTTTCTTTCTCCTGATAATGACATCCTCTCGAGTAGTCCCCGCCCGGAGATCCAAATGGGGGACTATTTTACCTCCGGAATATTTTACCCAAGAGGACGCCATCATCATTTAATCATACAGTAAAGCTGCATGCCCTCGGGAAAAATTATGGCTGTAGTTTCCCCTTGCTTTCAGCTGTTCGCAGTACCAGAACAGCAAGGCCATTTTGGTTAGTGTTACAAGGCCAGATCAGCCAATCATCGAGACTGTTGCCCCTGCAACTACTGAAAAGGCTGCTGCCCCTCTTCAGGAACCATACATTTGTCTGGCCTCTCAACAGATACCCCTCCATTATGGTTGCACCTACGGTACGGCTATCTATATCATTGAGGCATGCAAGCCTCCCCACCAACGGCAAGGTCCATGGTGCTATTCGAGCAGTTGGTCCATGTGGTAGCATGAAGTTCACTACAGTTACATTTAACTCATAATTGGTGCCTAGAATCTCTGCAATCGACACAGTCTGTCATACACACATGCCACAAATATCCACCTTCTCAGGTCATGAATCTGAATATTATCCTGGTGTTTCTGAGGTGTTGGCCGGACGAACGAAAGCTCGTGTATTATGAGTTCGCGCATAATTTTGAGTCCAAATATACGTCTTCTGAATTCCTTTTGCAGGAGTAGTTTGTTTGGACCAGTCTTCCTTTTTCTGCTTGCGGAATTCTTCAATGTCCTCTTTGGACAAAAGAATGATGGCTGTGTAGTTGTAAGATTTCAGGACTCTCATAAAATCCTCAGCAACTGTATTTGGTCTGGAAAGATTATATTTTGTAGCATGGTGCTTCAGCAGGCCTCCTACACCATCACAAGGCCCGTTCCTGTGACCAGTAGCTCTGTATACATGGTCAGTTGGCACAAGCAACTTACTCAATTCAAACGCTGGTAACAATTTTTAAAATGACTAGGAGCACCATCAGAAATAATGATGATCTTCCCTGGCCCTGTTTGCAGCAGAAGAATTTTGCGCATTGCTAGCATAGCATGAGCCGAGTCAAGTCCTGTGTCATCACTTATAACTGCATCACTTGTGGTCTTGTTTTGAAAATATGTCACTCCTGTAAAAAATTAAACTTTGTCATTACTCCAATGATACCCTTGTACTTCTTGCGGGAGAATTACAGACCAGTTCTCAGTAAAATCACAGTGAAGCACTAAACATAGTTCTTCAGCCTGTACATACACCCTTTCACTTCTGTAATGTGTTGTTGCAATTTCTTACTGTTATCACTGACCATTTATCAAGTTCATCAAGGAAACTGTCAAAGGCAACAGTTTTCATAGTTAGTTTATTTTCCTGCCATGTTGCATGTGTAATTCCTGCAGAGTTATCTGCTATTTCTTCCAGACCAAGTGTCTGTAAAGATAGTCCTCCCTTTCCAGGGCAGAAACCACGTTCTTGAAACAAACAAGTCTCTCACTTTACGTCACAGACTACTAATGACTTCACACACCCAACCAAGGTGTCATATGTCACGTGCTCCAGTAAGTTCTTCAAAGTTACCACACCAAGTTCAAAATTCGCTCAGTACACACACAAATGGACATCTCGAGGTGGGTGTGGAACTACCCACTAAAGTCGTAGTGCATAAAATTTTCATCTTCCAATATGTGAAGTTGTATAGTTTGTTAGTTGGTCTTATAACTTACTAAAGTTTCTTTAATACTGCGAGTCATGTACCTCTTCACTTTCACAACTTTTTGACCTTTAGCTGTTACAGTTATAGTGTCTTTTTTGTTGGCACTCTGGCGAGAACAATCCCATTTATCTTCCAGATAAAATGACTGCATTATTTGAACTTGAGCTGCTTCTATGGGATGACCATAAGAGCGATCTGGTCTTCCAAAGACTCCTTTTACAGACCTCACATTTCTTGATTTGTTGCTTTCTTTGACAATTTCTCTGGAATAATAGTTAAAACTTGCACCTTTTCACTGTAGGATGCACTATATTCTATAGCTGAATTGATGTTTCTGAAAAATTCCTGGCAAGAAGTACAAGAGTGATTTGGCTCATTTTCTTCTGAAGATGGAATTTCTACTTTGAAGAGTGTGGTCAGTTTTGCTGTAGAGTATTCATCAATAGCTTTAGTAATTTCTCTGTGCTTTCTTGATGCATAGAGCTTATGACTCAACTTCACTGACCATGGTTTCTTAACAGGACTGAAACCTACCTCTGTAGCTGACTGATTCAGGGTATTTAATTCTCCCTGTACTGATGCAAAATCTGCATCATATGCACCATGGGAGGTGTCACCTTGTTCAGATACTACCATTGTTGTTATTCTCCAAAACATTTAGAACACACAAAGTCGTCACTGGAAACATTTTCACTTTGAAACAGAGTTTTCAAATGAGAACACTTATTCCCAACCTGAACAAAGTGTGTTTTTTTTTATTTGTCTTATATATCACATGAAAGGGAAGCAGTGGTTGGGAAGGGAGTGAGACAGGGTTGTAGCCTCTCCCCGATGTTATTCAATCTGTATATTGAGCAAGCAGTGAAGGAAACAAAAGAAAAATTCAGAGTAGGTATTAAAATCCATGGAGAAGAAATAAAAACTTTGAGGTTCGCCGATGACATTGTAATTCTGTCAGAGACAGCAAAGGACCTGGAAGAGCAGCTGAACGGAATGGACAGTGTCTTGAAAGGAGGATATAAGATGAATAACAAAGGCAAAATGAGGATAGTGGAATGTAGTCTAATTAAGTCGGGTGATGCTGAGGGAATTAGATTAGGAAATGAGACACTTAAAGTAGTAAAGGAGTTTTGCTATTTGAGGAGCAAAATAACTGATGATGGTTGAAGTAGAGAGGATATAAAATGTAGACTGGCAATGGCAAGGAAAGCGTTTCTGAAGAAGAGAAATTTGTTAACATCAAGTATAGATTTAATTGTCTGGAAGTCGTTTCTGAAAGTATTTGATGGAGTGTAGCCATGTATGGAAGTGAAACATGGACGATAAATAGTTTGGACAAGAAGAGAACAGAAGCTTTCGAAATGTGGTGCTACAGAAGGATGCTGAAGATTAGATGGGTAAACCTCATAACTAATGAGGAGGTATTGAATAGGATTGGGGAGAAGAGAAGTTTGTGGCACAACTTGACTAGAAGGAGGGATTGGTTGGTAGGACATGTTCTGAGGCATCTAGGGATCACCAATGTAGTATTGGAGGGCAGCGTGGAGGGTAAAAATCGTAGAGGGAGACCAAGAGATGAATACACTAAACAGATTCAGAAGGATGTAGCTTGCAGTAGGTACTGGGAGATGAAGAAGCTTGCACAGGATAGAGTAGCATGGAGAGCTATCAAACCGGTCTCAGGACTGCAGACCACGACAACAACATATATCACTCTGTTATGGATATGCAAATAGTCAGCATACTTCAGTCTCCTGTGGTCCCAGTCAGAAGACATTTCAGTCATTTCCACAACACATACTGCAACTGTGTCAATTGGCAAATTCCTCACGAAAACACAGAACTCACTTGATGGTCTCAGATTTTTTAGAAATCTCTTCAGTAAACAAATTAGCACTGAACAACTCCAATACAGAAACTTGCAATGAACAACCACTTCAAAGAAACTGACAAAAAACTGCAACAAAGTGTAAGAAAATCTGCAACAATGGAAGTAAAAAGAAATAACTGCAACAAAGAAAGTGATAAGAAATAACTGCAACAAAGACAATAGAAATAAACATTGTAACAAAGAAATTAGTAAGAAACAACTTCAGTGAAGACATACATACCCTTGAAAGTTAAAAATTAAAATAAAACCTGTCCAACTTAAAAGTGGAAGCTCTCCTTGACAGAGAATATAGTACTACATGGTACTAATAAACAGAAAAAAACTCAACTTTTCTGGATTGACATTATCAAAAAACATTTTTTCTGTAAATTATAAAAAAATTCAAAAGGCTACAGTAAAAGAATTTTGACAGATACGTCCAATGAGCATACCATTGTAATTATAGAGCAATTATCTTTCAAATAAAAATTAACTATAACAAAATATCTAGAACTTCTGCAGATATACAGCATTTAAAATTTTTTTCCGAAATTTGCATCTTCAAAATGGAGTTTGCAGTGCCATCTTTGGAGCCCTGTACCTCAGGGCAGGAATTTTTTTGGAGAAAATAAAAAAAAAGAAAAACGTGTTTCTTCCTTACTTCTGAGTTTTAACATATGCTAAATTAAATAACATCCGACCCCCCCCCCCCCTGCCCCCTGCGCACACGCGCGCGCGCCCGAAGTGATACGGATTTGCCTTTTGCATTTAGTATGTACTCACTGACTGAACAGAAAGGTTTTCCTACGAGGAGTACTTTTATGATTTGCTTAAGTTTCTCTTTTAAGCTGGTATTTGAAATGTTCTTGTTGTTGTTGTTGTTGTTGTTGTGGTCTTCAGTCCTGAGACTGGTTCGATGCAGCTCTCCATGCTACTCTATCCTGTGCAAGCTTCTTCATCTCCCAGTACCTACTGCAACCTACATCCTTCTGAATCTCCAATGCTAAATTTGTGATCCCTTGATGCCTCAAAACATGTCCTACCAACCGATCCCTTCTTCTGGTCAAGTTGTGCCACAAACTTCTCTTCTCCCCAATCCTATTCAATACCTCATCATTAGTTACGTGATCTACCCACCTTATCTTCAGCATTCTTCTGTAGCACCACATTTCGAAAGCTTCTATTCGCTTCTTGTCCATACTAGTTATCGTCCATGTTTCACTTCCATACATGGCTACACTCCATACAAATACTTTCAGAAACGACTTCCTGACACTTACATCTATACTCGATGTTAACAAATTTCTCTTCTTCAGAAACGATTTCCTTGCCACTGCCAGTCTACATTTTATATCCTCTCTGCTTCGACCATCATCAGTTATTTTACTCCCTAAATAGCGAAACTCCTTTACTACTTTAAGTGTCTCATTTCCTAATCTAATTCCCTCAGCATCACCCGATTTAATTTGACTACATTCCATTATCCTCGTTTTGCTTTTGTTGATGTTCATCTTATCTCCTCCTTTCAAGACACTGTCCATTCCCTTCAACTGCTCTTCCAAGTCCTTTGCTGTCTCTGACAGAATTACAATGTCATTGGCGAACCTCAAAGTTTTTACATCTTCTCCATGAATTTTAATACCTACTCCGAATTTTTCTTTTGTTTCCTTTACTGCTTGCTCAATATACAGATTGAATAACATCGGGGAGAGGCTACAACCCTGTCTCACTCCCTTCCCAACCACTGCTTCCCTTTCAAGCCCCTCGACTCTTATAACTGCCATCTGCTTTCTGTACAAATTGTAAATATTCTTTCGCTCCCTGTTTTTTACCCCTGCCACCTTTAGAATGTGAAAGAGAATATTCAAGTCAACATTGTCAAAAGCTTTCTCTAAGTCTACAAATGCTAGAAACGTAGGGTTGCCTTTTCTTAATCTTTCTTCTAAGATAAGTCGTAAGGTTAGTATTGCCTCACGTGTTCCAACATTTCTAAGGAATCCAAACTGATCTTCCCCGAGGTCCGCTTCTACCAGTTTTTCCATTCGTCTGTAAAGAATTCGCGTTAGTATTTTGCAGCTGTGACTTATTAAACTGATAGTTCGGTAATTTTCACATCTGTCAACACCTGCTTTCTTTGGGATTGGAATTATTATATTCTTCTTGAAGTCTGAGGGTATTTCACCTGTCTCATACATCTTGCTCACCAGATGGTAGAGTTTTGTCAGGACTGGCTCTCCCAAGGCCGTCAGTAGTTCTAATGGAATGTTGTCTACTCCCGGGGCCTTGTTTCAACTCAGGTCTTTCAGTGCTCTGTCAAACTCTTCACGCAGTATCGTATCTCCCATTTCATCTTCATCTACATCCTCTTCCATTTCCACAATATTGTCCTCAAGTACATCGCCCTTGTATAAACCCTCTATATACTCCTTCCACCTTTCTGCCTTCCCTTCTTTGCTTAGAACTGGGTTGCCATCTGAGCTCATACAAGTGGTTCTCTTCTCTCCAAAGGTCTCTTTAATTTTCCTGTAGGCAGTATCTATCTTACCCCTAGTGAGACAAGCCTCTACATCCTTACATTTGTCCTCGAGCCATCCCTGCTTAGCCATTTTGCACTTCCTGTCGATCTCATTTTTGAGACTTTTGTATTCCTTTTTGCCTGCTTCATTTACTGCATTTTTATATTTTCTCCTTTCATCAATTAAATTCAATATTTCTTCTGTTACCCAAGGATTTCTATTAGCCCTCGTCTTTTTACCTACTTGATCGTCTGCTGCTTTCACTACTTCATCCCTCAGAGCTACCCATTCTTCTTCTACTGTATTTCTTTCCCCCATTCCTGTCAATTGTTCCCTTATGCTCTCCCTGAAACACTCTACACCCTCTCGTTCTTTCAGTTTATCCAGGTCCCATCTCCTTAAATTCCCACCTTTTTGCAGTTTCTTCTGTTTCAATCTGCAGTTCATAACCAAGAGATTGTAGTCAGAATCCATATCTGCCCCTGGAAATGTCTTACAATTTAAAACCTGGTTCCTAAATCTCTGTCTTACCATTATACAGGGTGATTCAAAAAGAATACCACAACCTTAGGAATTTAAAACTCTGCAACGACAAAAGGCAGAGCTACGCACTATCTGTCGGTGAATTAAGGGAGCTATAAAGTTTCATTTAGTTGTACATTTGTTTGCTTGAGGCGCTGTTGACTAGGCGTCAGCGTCAGTTGATGCTAAGATGGCGACCGCTCAACAGAAAGCTTTTTGTGTTATTGAGTATGGCAGAAGTGAATCGACGACAGTTGTTCAGCGTGCATTTCGAACTAAGTATGGTGTTAAACCTCTTGATAGGTGGTGTATTAAACGTTGGTATAAACAGTTTACAGAGAATGGGTGTTTGTGCAAAGGGAAAAGTTCTGGACGGCCGAGAACGAGTGATGAAAATGTAGCACGCATCCAGCAAGCATTTGTTCGCAGCCCAGGAAAATCGACTCACAGAGCTAGCAGAGAGCTGCAAATTCCACAATCAACTGTATGGAGAGTCCTACGAAAAAGGTTAGTTATGAAACCTTATCGTCTGAAATTGGTTCAAGCACTGTCTGCAGCTGATAAGATTAAAAGAATCGATTTCTGTGATTTTATCGTTGCTCAAATGGAAACAGATGAATCTTTCGTTTCAAAGATTGTGTTTAGTGATGAAGCAACTTTCCACACTAACGGGAAAGTCAACCGTCACAATGTCTGTATATGGGGCACTGAGTATCCGCGGGAAACAACTCAGTATGAATGTGACTCGCCTAAGGTGAACGTTTTCTGTGCCATTTCAGCCAATAAAGTTTTTCTTCGAAGGTGCTACTGTAACTGGACTACAGTATCTGGAGATGTTAGAGAATTGGCTGTTCCCTCAGCTCAAACAAGAAGCACAACAATTCATATTTCAGCAGGATGGAGCGCCACCACATTGGCACTTATCTGTCCGTAACTACCTGAACGTCAACTACCCGAGGCGATGGATCGGCCGCCAGGCAGCCCGTGACAGAGCACTTCATCACTGGCCTCCAAGAAGCCCTGATCTTACACCCTGTGATTTTTTTTATGGGGTTATGTTAAGGATATGGTGTTTCGGCCACCTCTCCCAGCCACCATTGATGATTTGAAACGAGAAATAACAGCAGCTATCCAAACTGTTACGCCTGATATGCTACAGAGAGTGTGGAACGAGTTGGAGTATCGGGTTGATATTGCTTGAGTGTCTGGAGGGGGCCGTATTGAACATCTCTGAACTTGTTTTTGAGTGAAAAAAAACCTTTTTAAATACTCTTTGTAATGATGTATAACAGAAGGTTATATTATGTTTCTTTCATTAAATACACATTTTTAAAGTTGTGGTATTCTTTTTGAATCACCCTGTGTAATATATCTGATACCTTTTAGTATCTCCAGGATTCTTCCAGGTATACAACCTTCTTTTATGATTCTTGAACCAAGTGTTAGCTATGATTAAGTTATGCTCTGTGCAAAATTCTACAAGGCGGCTTCCTCTTTCTTTTCTTCCCCCCCAATCCATATTCACCTATTATGTTTCCTTCTCTCCCTTTTCCTACTGACGAATTCCAGTCACCCATGACTATTAAATTTTCGTCTCCCTTCACTACCTGAATAATTTCTTTTATCTCGTCATACATTTCATCAATTTCTTCATCATCTGCAGAGCTAGTTGGCATATAAACTTGTACTACTGTAGTAGGCATGGGCTTTGTGTCTATCTTGGCCACAATAATGCATTCACTATGCTGTTTGTAGTAGCTAACCCTCACTCCTATTTTTTTATTCATTATTAAACCTACTCCTGCATTACCTCTATTTGATTTTGTATTTATAACCCTGTAATCACCTGACCAAAAGTCTTGTTCCTCCTGCCACTGAACTTCACTAATTCCCACTATATCTAACTTTAACCTATCCATTTCCCTTTTTAAATTTTCTAACCTACCTGCCCGAATAAGGGATCTGACATTCCACGCTCCGATCCGTATAACGCCAGTTTTCTTTCTCCTGATAACGACGTCCTCCTGAGTAGTCCCCGCCCGGAGATCCGAATGGGGGACTATTTTACCTCCAGAATATTTTACCCAAGAGGACGCCACCATCATGTAATCATACAGTAAAGCTGCATGTCCTTGGGAAAAATTACGGCTGTAGTTTCCCCTTGCTTTCAGCCGTTCGCAGTACCAGCACAGCAAGGCTGTTTTGGTTAATGTTACAAGGCCAGATCAGTCAATCATCCAGACTGTTGCCCCTGCAACTACTGAAAAGGCTGCTGCCCCTCTTCAGGACCCACATGTTTGTCTGGCCTCTCAACAGATACCCCTCCGTTGTGGTTGCACCTACGGTACGGCCATCTGTATCTCTGAGGCACGCAAGCCTCCCCACCAACGGCAAGGTCCATGGTTCATGGGGGGGTATTTGAAATGCGAAGTGGTTAACAGCTGTGCAGTTTGCGTGCCATCTAAGCAGTCCAGCTATGTTATGTAGAGGTGCTCCATAATTTACACAGTTTCTGGCTGTGCGTCTCTTCATTGTCATTGAAATTGTTTTATATATACATGTAAATAGCAATATTTTATATTTATACATAATGTGGGAAGATAAAATTTCAACTTCTTTGAAAAGTGGTTTGTAGTGGCCCAATCTTCTTGTAGTATTATTATTCTTCTGATGGTATTGTGCTGTATTTATTTACTGGTCATTTTCTATACAGAAGCATATTTTGCATAAGACATTGGGCAAGTCTATTCAAATATATACATAGGTGAAAATGAATTATATGCATACATATTTAAGATTACAAACAATACACTTTTCAATATTCTTTAGTTGAGTAAAAACAGTGAGGCTGTAAATATGACTATAAAGATTTTCCAACGTGGAACATTTTTACTTAACACCTGCTTTGTTTAACCTTCAAATCTAAAAGGAGTGGGAGGGCTGACCCAATAAGTGAACATTTCAATTCCATTGTGTTTATTAACTACCAAAAATAATTTCACATAAAACCTGACAATCCCACTCGAGCAAGATTATTTACAAAACACTCATTGCACAAAATCATTAATAAACTAATAAACCATTAGCAACACTCTCATGTAAGTATTGACAGAAGACACTAAGGCTGAACTTGACCATAACTTTAACAAAAAAACTCTAGTTAAGACATGTTATTTAAAATCCTTTCAATTCCGATACTTCAACATTACATGTAAAATAATAGTGGGCGCACAGCCTCAATTTTAACACAGATACTTAGAACATATTTATTAAAACGTAACTTGAGCAATCTTGCAAATTACTAGGCTAGAGAACCTTACAGAGCGAACCACAAAATTATTCAAATGCCCATTGGCTTGTAAGATGGGCTTTTAGGGCATAGAAAGTTACTGCTTTGTACAATCATAAATGTGTGTAATAACAGAAGTAAGGCCCAAGCATGTAAGGTTGAAGTTTAACCACAAACGGTGGAACTGACTGAGGGTAGTAATACTTAACTTCAAACCAAGATGTGGCTCCATTTGCAACCCCACGTCGAGTAGGCCACCAAAATGTGGACCCAACAAACGCTACCGAAGAGGAACACCCGAGCTCAGGTGAAGTCCACCGCCCGTAAGCCAAACTTGTAATCTAAAGGGAAGCTCTGCGCTTCAGTTGCCCGCTGCCTCAGCTCACTGAAACACAGACTGTACCCGACAACTGGAGGCCAAAAAAAATTTTTCTTAACTTTAACATTCAAAATTGACCAGTAAATTAACACAATAAAATCAAGGCTAAACAACAACTGACACTCACTAGAAGTTAATGACACATATTGGCCACCTTAAGTGGGCCTGCAAAGCTCAACATGGTAACCTGTAGAAATAAAAACTCATATTGCCCGCTGAGGACATGTTGACATGGATTAACAGATATCGTAAGCAAATTAAACACTTGCTAATAATAGCTAATGAACTAACATTCTGCAAATACATCAATATTATGTGGAAGCAGAGCACACGCTTAGTAAGAGGCATCAAACGAAATTGAACACACATAACATCACGCGTCCGGCAATGTCTTACTGTACCAAGAGCGATTACAATCATAGTTAACTAAGTGCTCTTAGTAATTAAGAGTACTTAAGTGGATGTCTTGATGCGGGGCGATTTTGCAGATGTCAGCCCATCACTTCGCAAGACTGTAACAGTGTGTCCCTCAAAGGAAGGGGGCCACATCCACAGCTCACGAGGTTGCTGGAGAATCCACAGCACCGGGCAACTCCCGCCACCTCCAGTATAGCCACATGATAACCACCGCCCAGCCTCAGACACCCGTCTTCGCTTCTGCCCACCAGCCAGTCGTCAACTCGCGCACCACCGCCTTCTGTTCTCAAAGCGTTGTTCCCCTTACTCATGATCGGCACTCGCTTATATCCCGAGCTGGCGCAAGCCCGAAGACAAACCTCTGTACTAGGAAATCGATCGTACTCATGTCAGAGATACTACTGGTGCCAGTCTCGCCATGGCTCACAAAGGTTTTGATCTCAGTATTTGCTTTTAGGTTTTTGGGAAGTTTGTTACAACAGTTAGCTCTCATATGAACATTTTGGCACAGGATTGTGTTAATTTGGGTCTTATGTAAGACACCCCCCCCCCCCCTCGCCCGCCCCCATTCGACTCGCTGCTCTTTGGCGGGTTTGTGCTTGGCTACCATGGGCCCCCCAGCCTTTGCAGCATCTTTTCCCCTCCGTGCTGCATGTTTATCCTCTTGCTATTCTTTTTCCCCTCCTGTGGGAAAGATGTCTGGGATGTTTTTGGGAATTTTCGCTACGAAATTACCACAGTCCGGCCGTACATTCGGAACTTGATGCGCTGCTACCAATGCATTGTTTCAACCACACTCGAATGTCGTGTCGACACCCAGCCAAATGTGTAACTTGTGGTAGGGATGCTCATGAGGGTGATTGTCTCATTCTCCTTGCTGTGTCAACTGCAGTGGCGATCATGCTGCCTTCTCTCGATATTCTCCCATGTATCTTGATGAGTGGGCTGTCCACGAGATCCGGGTAAAGGAAAAAGTATCTTACCTGGTCGCTTACAAGTTATTGGCTAGTCGCAAACCCTACATTCTACCGTCTGGTGCTTTTAGTACTGTTCTTGCTCCTACTCACTACATGAAGGACATGGCCAAGCAGACATGTCACCTCAAATTCAGCTCTCCTTGTCCAGCTGTGCAACAAGCCATAAAACTCTCACCTCATGGGGCAAAGTCACGAGCTACATGACAGGCAGGGTGGAAAGGACAGAAGGAATGACCCCGTGAAGACTTCCTATATTCCTCCAGCCAACCAACACGTGAGTCTTCCTCTGCTAACTGGAAAGATTCGTAGTAGTCCAACAAAGGCAAACGGTCGTCTCCTTCACCAACTTGAAGACCCCCGTTGACAGCGTCACAACGTGATACCCTCGCCTGGCTGGCCTCCGTGTCGCCAGTGTGCATCTCCAACTGTTTTTCTGCGTTGAACTCCACAGGCCAACAGCATAAGAATGGTGACACTTTTGTGGGTTTCATAAGCAGGGTTTTCCTGCCTCTGTGCCCTGCAGGAGCGAGTCTTCACAGTCTGGGACTCTGCAGCTGCCAAGGTGACACCCCTTCGTTTTTTCCTCATCATGAATTCTCCAATGGAATGTTATCGGCCTTCAATCTGACAAAGAGATTTTTGGGTGGTTTTAGAGTCGCAGCATCCACTTGTTCTCTGCCTTCAGGAATCGAAATTGTGTCCTCACAGTCGCTTTTAGTTTTCACATGTCTTCCCGGTCCGTTTTGACCATCACCCCAAGGTCGACATTCCATATCGTGGGGGAGTCGTGCTCCTCATACGGAATGATGTTCATAGTCAACCCATCACCCTGGCTACCCATTATCAAGCTATTGTGCTTGCCTTTTCCTTCCTCACTTGATCTTTTCCCTTTGTACCGTTTACATCCCTCCATCATTTGATGTCACCATGGCAGACTTCCTCCTGCTTATTTGGCAGCTACCTGACCCATTCCTGCTGTTCGGTGACTTTAATGCGCACCATCCCGTTTGGGGTTCTCCCAGAACCTGTCAAAGAATGCCCACTTGGTTGACTTTCTTAATCAACTTAATCTCTTCTGCTTTAATACAGGAGCACACACGTTCCTTTCAGACTGCTCACACAACTATTCCCATTTGGACCTATCCTTTTGCACTGCCGATCTTGCCCATTGTCTTGAGTGGTCCATTCTCTCTCACACACAGTCAAGTGACCATTTCCCATGTGCAATCTGTTTCCAGACTCCTACCCCACCTTCGTGCACACCCAAATGGCAGCTTACTAAGGCCGATTGGGGACTGTACTTCTCCTTGGTGACCTTTCACAAATATTTCCCCAGTTGTGATGACCGTGTACAATATCCTACTAACATTACCCGTCCCAGTCCCCTGGTGGACTGGGGTGTGCCGTGACACAGTTAGCACATGGAGATGTGCTCTCCTTGTTTTTAACTGTCATCCTACAATAGTAACCTGCATTGGTTATAAACAGTTGTGTGCACTGTGTCGTCACATTCTTCAGGATACAAAAAATGTAACTAGATTTCTGTTACTAGTTCTTTCAACAGTACCACTCCCTCTTCAGTCGTGTGAGCCAACCCCCAACGGCCCTGTGGGACCAAAGTCCATTCCTGAATTTCCAGCATGACTATAGCAGACGATGTCATCATGGACCCTATTACTTCCTCCAATACCTTGGGCTGCCATTTTGGGGATTTCAAGCTGCTCCCACTGTCGTACTGCCTGGCTCCTTCAGAAACAAGTGGAGGCAGCTCGGGCTATACCCTTCTCTTCTCAGAATCCTGAAAGCTACAATGCAGACTTTACTGTGAGGGAGCTAGATCATGCTCTCATTTCATCCTGATCCTCTGCCCGAGGGCCAGACGCTGTTCACATTCAGATGTTGCAACACGTTTCTCTTGCCAGCAAGCACATTCTGTTTAATATGTACAACCACATCTGGGCAGAGGGCATGTTTCCCAGATGCTGCCGTGAAGCTGCTGTCGTACCCACACCTAAGCCTGGTAAGGACAAACACCTTCCTTCCAGCTACCGCCCCATCTCTCTCACCAGCTGAGTTTGCAAGGTGATGGAACGTATGATTCATACCCAGCTGGTATGGTGGATTGAGTCTTGCAATTTACTAACCAATGCACAGCATGGATTTAGAGTGCGCCTTTCTGCAGTTGACCATCTTGTCACTTTGTCTACCCATGTCTTGAATGGTTTTCTGTTGAAATCCCTACTGTGCCCATGTTTTTCGATTTTGAGAAAGCCAACGACACCTGCTGGAGGACTAATATCTTTTGTACTCACTACATGTGGGGCTTCCATGGCCGCCTGCCCCGTTTTCTTGAGGAACTTTTAAAAGATAGAGTTTTCAAGATACATGTGGGTTCTTCCTTGTCGGACACCTTTATCCAGGAAAACGGTGTGCCTAAGGCTTCCGTCCTGAGCATCGTCTTCTTTCCTATCTCCATTAACCCAGTAATGGCCTGTCTTCTGCTGGGCATCTCAGGCTCCCTTTTTGTTGACGATTTTGCCGTCTATTGCAGTTCTCCATGGACCTTTCTCACTGAACAGTGTCTTCAGCACTATTTCGATCGTCTTTACTCATGGAGCTTTGACAATGGCTTTAGTTTTTCTACTGACAAAGCTTGGTTGTATGAATTTCTGGTGGCGCAATTGGTTTCTCCCGCCATCTTTACGTCTTGGCCCTGTTGCTCTTCTGTTTGTTCAAACTATGAAATTCTTGGGCCTCCTGCTCGATAGGAAACTGTCTTGGTCCTCCCATGTGTCTTACCTGGCAACCCGCTGTATGTGGCCCCTCAGTGTCTACGTTTCCTAAATGGTGCTTCCTGAAGTGCAGATCGAACCACCCTCCTCAGTTTGTATCGGTCCCTTGTCCATTCAAAGCTAGACTATGGGTGCTTTGTTTATCCATCTGCATGTCCGTCCCTCTTAGACCGTCTCATTACTATCCACTATCGTGGCATCCGTTTTGTGCAACTGGAACCTTTTACAGTAGCTCGGTTGAGAGTCTGTATGCAGAAGCTGCTGAACTATCGCTGTCCTACCACAGTGACTTTCTCTTCGACAGATATGCAAGCCGTTTGTGTGCCATGCATATCCACCCATCCTATGCTGCCTCCTTCTTCGATGACTCCTTTGATCACCAGTATGGGATGCACCCTTCTTCTCTGTTACGTCCTGTAGTTTGCTCTCAGCTCTTGCTGTGGCAGATTAACTTCATGCTCCCTGCAACTTCCCCGCTGGGTTTGAACCCTCCACCATCTTGACTTTGTGTGGCGGCCCGAGTTCACCTTGGCCTTCATTCACTTCCTAAGAGCACTATTCAAGCCTCGCTCGATCGCCTTCAGTTTCACGACCTTTGCATGGAAATTTGCGATAGTACCTTTGTGTACACTGATGGCTCTCTGACTGACCGTGGTGTGGGGTGTGCCTTCGTCATTGGCGCCGACGTTTTTCGGTATCGGCTTCTGGTCAACTGCACAATATTTACAGCCGAGCTCTTCGCCCTGTATCAGGCCACAGAGTACATCTGACGACACGGGCTTTCTTTTCAATTGTCATCTGCTCATACTCTCTCAGTGCCCTTCAAAGCCTCTGTGTGCTGTACATTGTCCACCCCTTAGTGCAACAGGTCCAGGAAAATGGTCACTTGCTCACCCTTAATGCAGCCACTGAGATGTTTATGTGGGTTCCTGGTCATGTCGGTCTGACAGGAAATGAGGCTGCTGGTGCTGCTGCCAAGGCTGCAGTCCTCGTACCTCATCCCACTATTTCTTATATTCCCTCTAATGATCTCTGCGTTGCTGTGTGTCAGGAGGTGGTGTCACTGTCATCACCAATGGACCTCCCTTCATGGGCATAATCTCGGGGTTATTAAACCTCGGCTTGGACAAACTCCTCTCGGCCCTCCCACCGCGAGGAAGCCATTTTAACTAGATTGCATACTGGGCACTGTCGTTTTACCCATCACCATTTGTTAAGTGGTGCTCCTACAACACTTTGTGCTCATTGTGCCCAGCTTTTAACTGTCCATTATTTCCTGACGGAGTACCCTTTTTGGAACTGTTTATGCTCCCATTTGTGTTTACCGTGTGAGTTATCAGCTGTTTTAGCAAATGACATGCAGGCTGTCAACCGTGTTTTACTTTTTATCTGTTGTAGCAATATCAAAAAAGTCATTTAATTTTTACTTGTTGACCTACATTTCTCTATGGTGAATTTTATAGACCTTTCACCACGTCCCTGTTTTTAGCTGTCTTATCATTCTCATCTTCCATCTATTGGGATTGACATATAGTCGTTTTTAACTCCTCTCTTTTTTTCTTCCTGTTTCACGGTTTTGATGTGGACACATACGATTAGTTGTTTTTTCACACTAAAACAAAACAAGCAGACTGTCCAGGTCCCTCCCCTCCCTCCATCCCCCTAAAAAAAAAAGAAAGAAAAAAAAAGAAAAAAAATTAACTGACAACCTACCCCCACTCCTCTCACGTCTCTACTGACACACACACACACACACACACACACACACACACACACACTACTATTACCCACAGGTCCGAGCGTTAGAATAGGCCCGAGGTATTCCTGCCTGTCATAAGAGACAACTAATAGGAGTCTCACACGTTTCAGTCTTTATGTGATGGTCCCCTTTACGGTTTGACCTCCATTTGTCAAAATTATCCCGAAGAGGAAGTCAATTTGCTAACGGTGCCTTACGTGGTGCATAGTGTCCGTTATGCGCTGTGACCTATCGCATTCTTCGTCGACGTGGATCTGCACTTCTGCTCATTCTCCAAATGTTGGGCGAGGTCACCCTCTTGGGTGCGTATTTTTCCATCAACTGCGCAGTATCGTTTTTCACACTGATGATGGTAATGGGCCTGTTTGCTTTGTTGCACCTGATATCCAGCATGGTAGGCAGTCTGTTGTGGTGGGGCTGCCATGTACCCTGTTGGTTGTAGCCCCCTGACCACACAGGGGCCTGCACCGTTAACTCCCCACATATGCCAAAGAGTAGATGCCCATCACCCTGGGGCATCGGCACTACCGGCAATGGCCATACTGCCAGGTGGCCTTTGCTGCAGGGTGGTGCCCTTGGGGAGGGCCCCTGGTCAGAGTGGGTGGCATCATGGTGGATGACACACCATGAAGCGTAGTACGTCATCTCTTGCTGGTGATCAAACACCAGCAGTCTGTAAGCGATCAAAGTCTAACTTCATTGCTAAGAAATATGGGCCCAAATCATTCCCCCCCCCTCTCCGGGCACACCATGCCAGGATAAGGATGGCAGCGAAGCTTATTCACCCCGGTACCTCGAATGTACGAGAGTTGATGGGGAATCTTTCTTGTTAAAGAAACCTCAGTTTTTTGTGGAGAATTTAGAGGACAAGTTTGGGGAGGTGGAGGGCTAGTCCAAAATGCGGCCAGGCTCTGTCTTGATCAAAACAGCATCATCTGCCTAGTCACCGACACTACCCACCTGTCACAAGCTGTGGGATGTTTCTGTTTCCATCACGCCCCATAAGAGCTTAAATGACTTTCTTTTGCAGTCTGGTAATGAGCTGCGCGCAAATTTAGAGCGGCAAGGTGTCCATTTCGTCCGGCACGTCCACTGGGGTCCGAGGGATAATCAGGTTGCCATCGATGCCTTCATCTTGGCCTTTGAGAGTTGCACATTATCCGAGAAGGTCAGGGTGGGGGTCTACTGCTGTGACATAAAGCCACATAGCCTTCCCCTGAAGCAGCGCTTTGAGTGCTGGAAGTTCAGCCGTTGTCTTCTCGCTGTACTTCCAGCGTCACCTGTCGGGATTGTGGACATCCTTCACATCCCAAACCCCCCCCCCCCTCCCCCAGGGTCCACAACTCTTTTGTGGATATGTGCATAGCAAGCACGGGACCCCGAGCTAGTGTGGCCCTCTTTCCTTTCCGGGCTGCATACCTTCCTTTTCCGCATCCTTCCCCATCCCCCATCCTCCGCCCCCCCCCCCCTCACCTCTGCCTCTTCCCTTCCCCTTCTCCCCCTCTGGGAGTATTTTTTGTGCCTACGTCCGGAGACGGACGCTTGTAACGGTAAGACAGTCTCTCTTCTTCACTTTCTATCCTGAAAAGTCTCTGTCCGTCCTTTGTCCTTCTCTTTTCCTTGCCTCTGCTCTTTACCCTTTTCTCCACTGTGGCATTTGAGACCTCTCTTCTTTCCTTTCCTTTTCTTTGTTCCTCCCTTTCTCTTTTTTCCTCCCTGTGCGCGTCTGAAGGCCGACCCACACATCCCCACACGTAGCCGGTGATGTCGGGTAATGGGTAATTCCCCGCCCCGCGTAGGCAGATAGGACACGTACGTACCCCCTGGTAACGGCTAGGCCCAGAGAGGGGTGATTACCCGAGCTGATACCTTCCGAAAGTGCCGATTGGTCCCTCTGTCCGTTTCTCAGGAGGTGTGACCTGAGGTGTGAACAATCACGTAGGGCGGGAGTGCCCTCAGAGAGGGCCCCCACAAGGAAGGAGTGTGCCATCGGAGACGCCGGTAATCATGGGGGATACTTCCGCAATGGTTTCCTCACCTTCCACTATGTCTGCTCACAAGCGTAAGTTAAATGAGTCTCAACCATGGACAATTCGTCCATCAGTGCCACAGTTCCTTGTTGTTTCTCGCTCTGACGAAGGTCACGACTTCTCCACAGTCAACCCTTTCATTATTCAGAAAGGTGTCAACGCAGTTACAGGTCCTGTAAAGTCTTGTTCCCAATTATGAAATGGCACCTTGTTGTTAGAAGCAGTCAGTGCCCTCCAGGCACAAAAATTGCTGCGAACTTCAATGCTGCACACCTTCTCTGTCCGAGTGGAAGCACACCGCACTATAAATTCATCATGTGGGATGGTTTATATACGCTTCCTCGACGGATTGTAGACGAGGAAATTCAAAACTACCTGTCTGACCAGGGCATAACGGCTGTTCATTGTGTCATGAAAAGGGTTGACAAGGGATTGGTTCCAACCCATACTATCTTCTTGACATTTGACAGAGTTCAACTTCCATCAAACATTATGAGTTATTTTCAGTTCGCCCTTACATCCCCAACCCTACGCATTGCTATCGGTGTCAACGGTTCAATCATACCCGGCAGTTGTGTTCCAATCTGGGCAAATGCGTTATCTATGGCATGGATGCCCATGAGGGTGCTTGTCCACCTCCGTCCCTTCGTTGCATCAACTGTACAGGTGACCATGCTGCTTCCTCTAGAGATTGCCCCATTTTCAAAGATGAACGGCTTATTCAGGAAATCAGAGTGAAGAAAGGAAAAGATGTCGACATTTGCTGCTCGTAAGATATTCGCCAGTCGAAAGCCCACGGTGCTTCCTGCAGGTATATATAGCACAGCCCTTCCATCTCCTCGGCCTACTAAGGAGGCTGCCATGCAGACTTGTGATCTCACCTTTAGTGCCACGGTCATCAGATTGGCCAGTGCAAAGATCGCCTGTTCAACCTCCCCACTATCACGTGCTCACTCTACAGCTCACCCTTCATTGGCTTCTGCTAAATCACGAGCCCCAAAATCAGACTCCCAGACTTCCAAAAAAGAGCCTACTCGCGAAGATTTTTTATGTACCCTGACTTCACAACCATCGATTCCTTCCTCATCTCAATGTTCTGTTTCCAAGAAGGCTCATAAGAAACTCAGTTCCTCTCCTTCTCCGCCATGATGTGTCTCATGTATAGCGCCACCTGGCGGTAACCGCCCTCGGCCGTCTTCCCTGTCGCCAAGGCGAACTGCTGGCGGCCTATCAAACGGCCGATTGCTGGTGGCAAGAGCTGCTCCTGAACGACCTATGGATCAGGATCTTCTGCCTTCGGCTGAATACCGTTCCATGCTGTTGGCCACCGGCTCTGAGCAGTCATTGAGTTGAGAGCAACTGTGGTGAGATTCTTCCCTTTTCTCTCCACCCCATGTCCATTATCCATTGGAATATCCGTGGCATTAGAGCCAGTCGGGATGAATTGTCGATCCTGACAGCATCTTTTCTCTTCAGGAAACAAAGCTGCGTTCCCACAATCACTTTGTTTTCATCCATTTTCAGTCAGTCTGGTTTGATCTCCTCTCTGTTGATGGCACTCCAGCACATGGAGGACTCGTGGTTCTTCACCATGATAGTGTCCATTATCACCCAATCCCCTGAAACAGTTCCTTCCAAGCTGTTGCTGTCCATCTCTCCCTTTCTGGATACACCTTCTCTCTTTGTACTGTATAGATTCTATCGTCCACAACGATGGCAAGAGCTGATCTCCTTCATCTCCTTGGTCAGCTCCCACCCCCCTATTTGCTGTTTGGGGACTTCAATGCCCACCACCTGCTATGGGGAACTCTGTGTCTTTGTCTGCAAGGCTCCCTATTGATTGATGTCTTCCACCAAGCGGATCTTGTTTGCCTCAACACTGGGGACCCTACATTTTTGTCTGCCTCCACAACAAATTTCTTCATTTGGACCTTCCGGTTGGTACTGTTCAGCTAGCTCGGCACTTTGAATGGTTTGCTCTTGCTGATACACACTCGAGTGACCATTTTCCATGTGTCCTTTGATTGCAGCAACAACTGCCATCTATGCGCCCGAAACGCTGGAAGTTTGCCTGAGCCAATTGGACACTTTTTTCGTCTTTAGCGAGATTTGATGACCATCAGTTTCCTAGCGTCGATGATCAGGTCACTCATATTAGAGAAGTTATTCTTGCAACCGTGGAACGTTGAATACCTCACACCCCGGATTTGCCCCAGTGCCCCCCAATTCCTTGGTGGAACGAGGCATGCCATGACGCAATACGTGAGCGGCGATGTGCTCTTCGCGTTTTCCGCCACCATCATTCTTTGGCCAACTGTATCCGCTATAAGCAGTTACGTACGCGATGCCGTCGCGTCATCCACAATAGCAAGAAGGTAAGCCGGGACTTCTTTACTAACTCTTTTAACACCTTCACTCCCTCCTCCGAAGTTTGGAGTCGAATTCGATGGATATCTCGCACGCCTAGTTTCTCCCCGATCTCTGGGCTCGCTGTCGCGCATGATACCTTAGTGGACCCCATTGCAATTTCTAACTCATTGGGTCAACACTTTGCTGAAATTTTGAGTTCTTCAAATTACCAACCAGCCTTTCTCCCAAAGAAACATGCAGTGGAAGTGAAACCTCTTGCTTTCTCCTCTCAAAATAGCGAAAGCTATAATACTGTTTTCTCCATGCGTGAACTCCAACACGCACTCTCTTCTTCTTGATCTTCCGCCCCAGGACCGGATGGTATCCACATCCAAATGTTGCTGCATTTATCATACCTTAGTCTGGGCTACCTCCTTTGCCTTTATAATCGAATTTGGACCGACAGTACTTTTCCCAGAAGATGGCGGTAAGCTGTCGTCATTCCTGTTCCGAAACCTGGAAAGGACAAACATCTCCCATGTAGCTGTCGTCCCATTTCTTTCACGAGTAGTGTATGTAAGGTTTTGGAGCATATGGTGGATTGCATTTAGCTTGGTGGCTGTAGTCCCAAAGCCTTTTAACACCTGCCCAATGTGGTTTCTGAAAGCATTGTTCTGCCATTGACCATCTTGCTCTCTCCACTTATATCGTGAACAATTTTCTCAGGAAATGCCAAACAGTAGCAATATTTTTTTGATCTGGAGAGAGCATACGACACCAGTTGGAGGACAGGCATCCTCCGCACACTGTTCTCTTGGGGCTTTTGAGGACGGCTGCCCCTTTTTCTTCATGAATTTATGACAGAGCGCACATTTAAAGTGCGGGTGAACACTACTCTCCCATACTTTCTCCCAAGAAAACGGGGTACCCCAGGACTCCATGCTAATTGTTGTACTGTTTGTCATCGCCATAAATCCAATTATGGATGGTCTCCTTCCCGATGTCTCGGGCTCCCTCTTTGTGGACGATTTTGCAGTCTACTACAGCTCTCAACAGACCAGCCTCCTTGAACGACGTCTTCGAGGATGTCTCGATCGCCTCCTTTCTTGGAGCGTCAAAACTGGCTTCCGCCAGTTGCAACACTTTGAATTGCTGATAGGCGTAAATAATACACGTACTGCCACCACCACCACCACCACTACTACTACTCCTACTACTACTACTACTAAATAAACTATTGATGATATATAAATAAGTAAGCACGTAAAAAAAAAGTATTGTATTTAAAAACTTACCAATAAGTTGAAGGTTAAGTTGACCTTCTTTCTCGTTCCAATTGATTTTACACAAATGATGTATTTACTTTTAACAACTAACTTGTATGGAACACTAAAATACAACTAAACATGGCATGAAAAATCCACGTGTCAGCTACCCGTATAACAAAGATGATAAGATGAAAAGCTGTCTGCTTCCACTTACAGAATCGTTTGCACTATTTGGTGGGGAAGCGGTCCTTGTGATATCGGACCTCTAGTTTTCCAAAGTTGAACTATAACGATCCAAGTAATGAAGGGGCATCACACTAGGTAGCAGAGATTGTCAAGAAAATCCCTTGATGCTCTTTACCGTGTAAACTGCTACTAATTACTTTTGTTTTAATGTCACTCAGACCCCTTGACTTATGGGTGCCACAAATACGAAGCTCCTAACAGTATGTTTTCCTGTACACATTAATGGCTGTAAAAATGAATTGGGCCATTATTTATTGAATGACTGATAAACTGACGCATCATCTCTCCTCTTTCGTGCAATATTTTTGCAGTAACTGTTTTTATTCAAACAAATTCTCAATGAGCTCAAAATAGAGAGATCTTTCTATACGGTTGGTGAATCTCTGAGACAAAATGAGTATCACTGTTAAACGTACAACTGTTTAAGAATTTTAATTAATTTTATGTCAGAAATTCTGTATTAAGAATGGTTGTGATGTGTCACTCGATAACAGTGCAACCTACAATGCCTGTATCATATTTTTCATCTGTTTTTTCTTGCATATGTTCAAATGTAATTTTTATCACTATTATATTATTTTGGGTACTATCGTAGGCATTTCTGTATTTGTGTATCCATTCATTGTAGTCGTGGTCTCACGGTCGCATTCTCGCTTCCCAAGCACGGGGTCCCGGGTTCGATTACCGGCGGGGTAGGGATTTCCCCGTGCCTCTTGATGACTGGGTGTTTGTGTTGTCCTCATCATTTCATCATCGTTCATGAAAGTGGCGAAATTGGGTTGAGCAATGATTGGGAATCTGTGTGGGCGCTGATAGCTGCCCAGTTGAGCGACCCACATGCCAAACATCATCATCGTCATCCGTTTATTGTAATATTTAGCATAAGTTTGTTTCCTGTGATGTTACTCATCCTTCCATATTGAAACACAGTTTTCCATTAATTCAGTATATTTTCTGCCGTACCGATATTTTGTTTACATTGTATCTTTTATTATCGTGTAAGTTACACTTGAACTCTGTACAATTTGACACATTCCATATCTTAACAATTCACTCACTACCTGGATCTACAGAACATGAAATAAATAAAAATATAGAATAACTACCAGATTCAATAACACTAAGTAGTCACAAAAAAATATAGCTGATTCTCTAGTCAAAAATAATTTACAATTAATTCTCTATCATTTACTCCTAGAATGTTACTGTAACATACTTTAAAGAATGAGACAAGTTAATTGTTATCAGTCACGATTTGTTTCAGAGGTTTAAACCTCTGTCATCAGATGGATTTGTTTGTATTAAAATGATGTGGGTGTTGTGTAGGACTTTGTGGTAGCGCGTGGCACTGTTCCCATTCTGAGAGGTTCCTCTTTTTGTAGTGTTGCGTCACATACACGACCACACTTTGTGAACACAGAAAGGGGCTATGAGACTGGAACAGTAAACTTGTCGTTTACTTAGACATCAGTAACAGTAGAATTTAACTAAAAAATTGTCACATATGAAGCTAATTTTAAAATCAAAACTCTTATTCCTTTGGACTGAACATTTTGGTGAAAGGCTATTAATTCTTTTACACTTCTCATATTAAGGGCTTCTTCCTCTTGCTTTCTTTGGCTAAGAGAAAGAAGGAGGTGGCAGTTTCCTTCTAAACACAACTCTCAACTGTGCTTCTCCTATTGTAGATCTCTTTCTGATGCGGATTAAAGAAGAAACTAGGGGCAACAGAAAACTTCGTGAATAGTTTGGAAACACAAGAGCTATTAAAATATAACTTTAACAAGATATATTTTGAGCGATTAATCACAAAGGATCACCACCAGCTTTACACTAGAGAAGTCAGTTGAAATGATGGCAATAAAACAATTTGTGGACACAAAAATAATTATTTCAACTGTGGTAGAAAAAGAATCAAATTGGCACGCCCTCAACAGTGTACACAACAGGAATGGAATTTGGAATCAGAGTTGCAAAATCGTTAGAGTAACCGTGATACCTGCAGCTGATAACAGCAGCAATTAATTCATTTGTAAGTGGTTAGTGCCTGAAAATCCCCAAGAAAAGAGAAGCTGCTTTATAGGGTAAAAAATGCAAGACTTCAGTTAACTTGAGCGATGCCTCAGTCAATCCCTGTTACGCATGCTGCAAGTGTTCAGGACGATAGGAAGCTGTTGCAGCTGAACGACCTTTGACTCGGCATCGCTCGGGGGCGGCATCAGTTACGGACACGGCAGCAACAAGCTGTCACAGCAGCAGCCACGTTATGTTGTGCCCGTACTGCTTCGTCCGACACGAGCGTGCTGCGTGATGTAAGTGTTGGGCTGTTAGCATCAATTGTCAAAAGAAAGGCCACATTGTATGGGTGTGCAACTCCTCTTCAAACATGGTGGACACAGTAGCACTGATGGACATAAACTGTATCTCTACAGTGACTGTCTCTCCACACAAGTTGGTCATTGACTTGGGTGTGTTAAATAACTGCTAAAAATGCAACTCGTCACTGGAGCTGCAGTAAACGCAAAAAAGTATGTGAACTTCAGCTCCCCTCCCCTCGCACAGGTTTCACGGAACACGGTTAGCTACATTAAACAGCAAATTGAGATTGTAGGTCAGTTCTCCACTCCTGTATCTCACAAATCTGTTGTTCAACATCTCACCTTCATTTTTGTAGATCATTCCCTCACCGCAGACCTGTTTGGGTTAGACGCATTTCCCTATTGTCGATGAAGTAAATTTAGTGTCGGGTCAAGTTCTGTATCGGCAACTGCAGGAGTTTTCATTGCTGTTTTCCCCTGGGCTCTATTGTGCTGTTGGTTTTCAGGCTCACATTTCCACGAAGGAGTCTGCCCGCCCTTGTTTCTTTTGCATGCAGCTGGTGCCTGTAGTGTTGCACAACTCTGTCAGGTCCACGTTAGACCATTTGATGTTGCACGATGTCATTTGGTCTATTCCTTCCAGTGAAGGGCTACACCAAGACTTGACAGGTAAGCTTTGCCTCTGCGGTGACTTCAGTCTCGTGATTAATGTACAGTCCGTGGTGGATACATCCCCTTTTCCCTGCCCTGAAGTGTTGCTCGCAAAATTATCGGGCGGCCACTACTTTTCCAAAACTGATTTGTTGGAAGCTTACCTCCAGTTCCCCTCGAATGAGGCCACTAGGCAGTTTCTCACTGTCAATACACCTTTTGGCCTATTGCAGTATCAATACTTTCCTTCTGGTGCTGCTAGCATGCCCATGATTTTCCAGTTTTTTTTAGAACAACTGACAGCCTTTGTGCCTGTCTGCACCAATTACCTCAATGGTATCATTGTTTTGAGTTCTTCCACTGAAGACCACCTTAGCAATCTCCAATCGTTGGTTTCTGTTTTGTAGTCTGTAGGTCTCGAGGGGAATCTTGCAAAATCTGTGTTTTTTTTTTTTTTTTTTCCCCCAGCCATCAATTGAGTACCTAGCACTAAATTTTTACCAGACTCGCCCACTGTCGTTCAGCCTCTGCACGCCCTATTTTCTGGTACTCAGATTGTGACTGAGTGTTCAATTTGCTTAAATCTAAGCTTCAATCTGCCCCATGTCTGACTACTTTTCAATGGGGCCAGCATTTTGTGTTGGCTACAGATGCTTCTCAGTGTGGTCTCGGAATGATGTTGGTGCACAAATACGTGGACGGGTCTGAACAACCCAATGCTTAAACTTCTAAAACTTAAACTCCCACTCGGCAGCAGTATTCTCAGATTGAAAGGAGGCTTTGGCAATTGTGTTTACCCTCATGAAATTTTATGTCTTCTTCTGTGTTTCTGAGTTTCATTTAACAAGCTGTTGGTTGCTCTTTTAATATCCTAGGCTTCCATGTCAGTCAAGGCAGCGCATCATCTGTAGCAGTGGGCTCCCTTCCTCTCCCATTATCATTGTCAGATCCATTACCAGTTGACAATGCAACACGCCAACTCAGGTCCCATAACTCGCCTTCCAATTGGGCCAGACCTGGAGTTCAGTCAGGCCAAGTTGCTCTGTTTCTAGTTAGATATTGAGGACCAGAATGTGGTCGATGGTTTACAGTCACTAGTGCCACAATAGCATCGGCCATTGTCCTCTGTTTTGTGCAGCACTAGTGGCTGGAAAAACCCCTGGGCCTTGTCTCAGATTCCTTGCATAATTGCATCCATGTACCTTAGTTACCGACAGTGGCACCCAGTTTGCTTCTTGACAGTTTGCGTCTTTTTGTCAAGCAAAAGTTGTTTGCCATCTCACATCTCCCCCATCTCATCCTCAATCTATTGGTGAGGCCAAATGCATGGTTTAAAACTCAGATTCAGAAGCATGTATCGGGCAGGTCTCCTGAAGCTGCTTTAGACCGTTTTTTGAGTTTGTACCATTTCACTATAATGGGGACAAGAGCATGATGGAGCTGCTACATGTATGCAAACCATGAACCGTCCTCTGCAACAATTCTGGCTGAATGTGCCTATCTGCACTCGTAGTTTCGGCCACGGGCCAAATTGGGGTTCTGCAGTCATTGAACATCGCCAGAACTGGTGCCTGTGTGTTGTCCACTCTCCTGATGGGTGGACGTCCTGTCACTTTGGCCAGTTAGAGCTGCACATGGCGGGGTCTGATAGAGGCCACCTCGGTCAGGCCCTGGCGCGCTCTGGTGAGCTGCCAAAGAAACAGTTATTTAAGCAGTTGCAAACGAGTGCTTGGCCTGACCTATAACATGCATTACTGTTGTCCATTCAATGTATACAGTGTTACGCCCAACCTGTACTTCATTATACGAGGGTTGCCCAGTAAATAATGCCCCATATTTTTTTCCTCCAGAAGTATTTATTCCACAACAATCAAATTTACATATGTGAAAGACTGATGTTTTGTCTACTTGCTTTATTTTTCCACATAATCTCCTTCAAGTTCGACGGCCTTTTTCCAGCGAGACACAAGAGCGTGTATTCCCTGCCGGTAAAAATCTGTACTCTGCCTACGGAGCCAGGTTGTCACTTCGTGAATCACTCCTTCGTCATCGGCAAAACGTCTTCCACGAATGAAATTCTTCATTGGCCCAAACAAGTGAAAGTCTGAAGGAGCCAAATCGGGGCTGTAGGGTGGATGGGGTAACACTATCCAACCCAGTTTCGCGATGTGTTCACAAGTCCTCAAACTTGTGTGAGGACGAGCGTTATCATGCTGAATCAAAACATCCTGTGGGTTAACATGACGCCCAAGGCGCCGGAAGCGCTGCTTAAGTTTGTCTAATGTTTTGACATAAGCCTCTGAATTAATGGTACTGCCTTTTGGCATCACATCAATGAGAATTACGCCCTCGCAATCCCAAAACACAGTCATCATGACTTTTCCGGCTGAAGGAACTGTTTTGAATTTTTTCTTCTGTGGAGAATAAGCATGACGCCATTCCATCGATTGTTTTTTTGTTTCGGGCTCAAAATGATGCACCCAAGTTTCATCACCTGTCACAATCCATGACAAAAAGGCCTCCCCGTCAACGTGAAAGCGTCGCAACAAATCGAAAGAAATGTCTTTTCTTTGGGATTTGTGATCGACAGTAAGACACCGAGGAACCCATCTTGCACACACTTTTGAGTACCCAAGCTGATTGATAATCACATCCACACTTCCTTTGTTTACTGACAACTCCAGTGCCAATTGTCGAGTCGTAATGCGTCGATCCCGTCGAATGAGAACATCAGCCCGCTGCAACATGTCAGGCGTGACAGCCGTGGGAGGCCTTCCCGACCGCGGCAAATCTCGGAGCTCCGCAGCACGGCCCTCTGATGCTTTCACCCTCTGTGCCCAGCGACCAACAGTACTCCTATCGACTGCAGATGTTCCGTAGACTTTGCACAAGCGTTTATGAATATTGCCCACGGTTTCTTCCTCTGCTACGAGAAATTCAATCACTGCACGTTGTTTATGACGGATGTCACCTGCAGACGCCATTTTAGAACATTCCTACACCACCGCTCTCTGTCGCAGGAAATTGAAACTTTGCGTACACACGCGGGAAACTTCAAATAACTCGCACCTAAAGTGTCACATTTCTAATATTTTTTATTTCGGAGAAAAAAAATATGGGGCATTATTTACTGGGCAACCCTCGTATCTTACATTGGCTCTGTTAAGTACTGTGTTCCATAAATCATGTTCGTTCTCGCTATAACAGTGTGCGTGACCTTCCTCCAAACCTCAGAATAGCCCTTGCAGAAAACTCTGACTAATCAGCAAAAAGGCCTAAGTGAACTGTCAGTCCCAGAGCTGGAAATTGGTTCTCTCTCCCACCACATAATTTAACATGCATCAGCCAATGAAAACCATAGTTTCACTAACCAGCAGGGACTGGGAGAAGATCCCCTAGAAGGAGTTCTGGGGTGGGGGTTTCTGAAGTGCATTTGTTGCAATATTTCTGGCTTAGCAGGACAGTGCCACGAGAGCAAACATAGCAAGCAGTTTCACTGTGGACAGCCAAAATTGCCTGTCGATGGCTTTTAACGAGGGCCGGGTCTCAGCTTGACCACCCGAGATACCGGATGCTATTCTCTGTAAGTTTGCCGGAATGTCTTAGTCTCTCCCCCATTGATCAGATGTGGCCATCGGATAACCTCTGGGCCACCTTTTGCTGCAGAGCAGTCTTCTCAGGAACCCGGGTACGACGGTTGTTCAACAAGTAATGAAACTTTTTTTTTTTTCCTGGAAGCAGGTTGCTTTTATTCAGGATTCTAGTACACTTCATTATTTCCCACTCTTTTTATTACAAACCCTGGTTTTTCAATATGATCTTTGTTCAATCCGACAGTCTTACGCAGCCTCATAGGAAGCTCGTATATGACTGTATGTACTGCTTTCCAGCCAGAGAATGGATCCTGCACTGGGCCAAACAGATGGACGTTGAAAACAGGCGAGATGTGGGCTGTGGGGAAGGGGGGGGGGGGGGGGGCTCTGAGGAAGAACAGTCCAGTGAAGTTTTGTGAGCTGTTCTAAGGTGCACAGTCTTGGGTGAGGCCTTCCATTGTCATGGAAAAGAAGTTTTTGTGCCGAAGAACACACTGAAGTCGTTTCTCCAGTTTCGTCAGAGTAACACAGTACACTTCAGTGCAGCTCATTGCATCATGAAGGAGGGCATCAAACAGAATAACCCTTTCATAGTCCCAGGAGACTGTTGCCGTGACTTTACCAGGTGAGAGTGTGGCTTTGAACTCTTTCTGTAGAGGGGAGGTGGTGTGGCACCACTCCATGGGCTGTGTTTTGTTTCTGGTTAAAAGTAATGAACCCACGTTTCATTGCCTGTGACAGTGTTCAACGAAATCTTGTCACGATCAGCCTCGTAACATGCAAGCAATTCTGCACAGATAGTCCTTTGTTGCTCTTTATGGCATCTTGTTGGGCAGTGTGGGATCCAGTGGGCACACACCTGAGTAGCCCCAGCTTGTGGGCAGGTGTGTCAGTAATACCTACAAAGATGTCCAGTTGAGCAGAAAACAGGTGTCTGACTTTCATTGATCACCTCAAAAGACTCACCACGCGCTTTTTCACTGCCAGGTCTCTGCAGACATTCTGCAAGCATCTACGAATATATGCAATCTCCGGGCCTCCGCCAAAAGAAATTCAGTGACAGGTCTGTGCTTTGAATGTACCTCCATTACAGACGCCGTTTTGAAGGCTATGTATAGTGCCGCCACGTGTTGGAACTTTATGAAACTATAGTTGCTGAAGTGATAATATTCTATGATGTCCCACAAAAAATTCTGCACTTTTTTTCAGCTGAAATTGGCCAATAAAATCCCTACTTTTACACTTTTCAAGGGACTTCAAAAAAATGGTGTAAAATGGGGGGAAACTGTAAAATGTGGGAAATAACATTTTAATCTGTAAAAGTTATGTTTAAGGATACCCCTTGCATTTTCACACTTTATAGTTGTCCACATAATAGGCATCAAAATACTCATGTCAGGGACTTGTTTATTATCTAATAATGGTTCATTATGTAATCAAAACTGCTGACATAATGGGAACTGATAATTGGGAAGCAGAAATGTTTGATTCAATTTCATACGTTGTTATCGGTGTTTTTGGAACACCTGCAGCTGAATCATTTACATATTTTTTCATGCTTAGCGCAGTGAATTTGAGAATTTTTTCTCAATATCGAGTGAAAATATTTACATAAGTATTTTGTGTGGTGTTTACATGTGTGGTGTTCTGCATCTCTTGAACTGTAGTCGTCTTTTTGAGGTTATCTGGTACTGTGCTGCTGCAGTTACGTAGTAAACACACACACACACACACACACACACACACACACACACACACACACACACACACACACACACACACACGCGCGCGCGCGGAAACTATTACTTGTTGTTTTTTTGGGTAACATCACAAAAAATATATATGTAAATACTGCACTTAACAGAGAGAATAAATCCTTGAAACACGTTTTGCTCAGCATGAGAATATACGTAATTCATGCTGTGTTTAAACCAAAAACATTTGAGAAATGCAAACTAAATGAAGGTATCACCTAGTGCTACAAGCAGCCAAAAGACAAAACACACAAAATATGGTTTGTCAGAGGTGTAATGATGATTACAACAATCACAAAACTGTGTATGTGCTGTAGAGATAGTTTTGAAATGGTTGTGATTCGTCATAATACCATTATTTGTAAGAATCTAGTTACTCCTATCAGCCACCATGCAGAGTAGAGATGGCAGCAACAGGGCATACAGTATGAATTATTCCAGCTTTTACACATTTACCGGTTTAAATGCACTAAGTAGAGCATGCTGGTGTCAAGAAATGTAACCACATAATGTGTGTAAACTCTACTTGACAGCCAACATCATGCCAGCGTAATTTTATGTCAGTTTTTCCCCCGGGAACATTTTTTCATAAAGCGTTAATTGTGGGAAAATTATAAATATGTTGACGCAAAATCGGGTGTAAATTAGCATTGTGGACATATGAACTTTGACGGGAGTGACAAAGAATATTGTAAACGGCGGGAAAACATTGATTCTGAGAATGTAAAAGTGGGGTTATACTGTAATTTCATTACTCATTGGATGCCCCATGTACTACGAAAAATGAGGCTTGACTAAAATGTCACTCTGCAGAGTGTGGGAAGGTTAGAGGGTATCCCGCATGCCAAGCCGAGATGTAAACAGAGAATTCTGTATGTCACAAGAAACAGGACTGTACGGTGGATGATTAAACAGCGACAGGCCCAACGCCTCCAGAACAGTTGTGTGCCAATGCACATGTGGCTGACCATTGTCACAGGTCACCACAACTTCTAATACTTCCCACCTTTACTTCAACTAAAGTTCATTACTTTGTAAAAATGAACTTGTAAACTTCATTTAAGCTGGTTTGTTCTGCAGATCTTCATTACGGCAAACAACTGGAGTATGAAAAGGCGTACATTACTGTTTGTATATCAGTGGGATAATAACGACTGAGCATTGTAAGATCTACTTAACTTTACTGTTGTAATCAACTATAGTTTCTTCTTTATGTAGGCTTGACAGAGATAATTAGGTACTTGCTATTGGTTGCAGGACAATAAAGACGTTTACTTTCTGCACTGAAAGTTGCAGATGTTCCTAACATGTTTATTTCCAGTCAAAATTCACAAGTAGAACAAGAATGTGCTGCTTCTTACAACAGAACCGAGCAGACTCCAGACTACTGACCAACATTATTTCATACTAAAAACCAAATCGGATACAAAGTGATGATGGTGCTCATGTCACATTGCAACTCGGAGATGGTACATTTACACATCGCTTTTTTACATCGAAAAATAAACTGTATATCTCGGAAATATTTTATGACATTAAAATTACTGAAGTTCTTCAAATTATAATCTGTTTTTTAAATATTAATAATAACAAAATGAATCATTTCAAAAGTTCCTTTCAAAAATTAAATTGAACACATCTTTTCACATTTTAAAATATTTTCTTGTGGTGTATTTTAGTATACTTGTACCTGAGTGAAATAATTTTCTGTAATTTATTTAATAATACAAAAGAAGGCCAAAATTTATATGATTTCTGAAGTATTTTTGTGTGTCTGGTAATATAGTCATGAGAGTATTTTTCTCTCAACTACTATTCCTCATTTTTGCCGAACTTTTCCTCCAGAATCATCTCATAAATATTGGCACAGTGGGACATAAGGGTAATGCCAGCTATAATTTTTGAAATTTTTTTAGGTTGCCTCCTCGGTGACCGTACTGGATTTTTATATTGGCTCACTTCTCATGACATTCAGATTTCTCTGTTCACATATTGGCTCAGCAAATGGGATCTCCTCTAACTGTGGAATAGCAATCTTCCCACACTATGCAGGGTGACATGTCTGTCCGTCCTAATTTTCCAAGTGCAAGGAACATAAGAGTAATGCCCAATATAGTTTTTTGAAATCTTTTGGTGTTCCTTCCTTCAAGTCTTCTAGAGTTCAAATTTCCTTCCTCTGCATTGCAGTCAGATTTAAAGCAGTTGTCAGTTGATAGGTACGGAGTTCTTGAGGATAGGGTTATATCATTTGCCGCATGTACAGAGGCATTTAAACAGTCATTCTTCCGATGTTCTGTACGTGAATCGAATAGGAAAAGACCGGTACAGTTGGTCGATCTGCCGTGCACTTTGCAGTGGTTTGCAGAGTGTAGATGTAGATGTAGATGTAGATCTATGAAGTCGTCCAGAAATTAAGTTCCCCTTTCCTTCTTTTTACAAAAAAAGTAATTATATGAAACTCTACCTTGGCAACATGTACAGCATTGGGTACTCCTAGTATTTATGTGTATCAAGTATTCCTATTATTTGTTTGTATTGTGTGTTCTGGTTCGTGTTGGAATTAGGGTCATTGGTGAGTTCCTAAGCATTACGTGCCTTTTGCTTTGAGTGGCCCATTGCAGTAATGGCAGTGCTCCACAGTAGTAAGCAATGTCCAGGATTTCACCTTTATGCAGGAAGTCAGCGAGCAGCCTCTCTTCCTGTCCCTGAACACCGTGCATGTCACATTCTACACTGACACAGTTTTTTTAATTTTGTCCTGGCTAAAGATCCAGTGTGACATTAATGCACTGACAGTTGTTTCGTTTCTGTGGTAAAATGAGCAGCCCACATTTCATCGCCCGTCTCAACCCTGTCGAGGAACTTGGTGTTGTCATTGTGGTACTACTGCAGAAATGTCTCATTTAGTGTTTCGGGTGTGAGCCGTGTACTTTCCCACTAGGCACGTACTTTCTCGAATAACAGATGCTTAGTGACCAGCAGATGCTTAGCAACAATTTTGCACATTGAGAACCACGGCATCTTTGGAGAATTTCTGCTGAGACCCGTAACCGTGGAGTGACATTTTTCCGTAATGGGCTGCCATACCAGCTGCAGGAGGCTGTGATCGAGGAGATATTGTCACCTACGGCCCTCTTCAGTACAAACATTCTGACGACCATTAGAAAATTACCTACACCAGCAATGCACCAACTTTTTGCTCTCGATCATTGTGGTGTACACTTGACAATTAATTTTGACAGGTGCTACGGCTTGTGCACAGAGAAACTTCGACAGACCGAACATCGCAGTCACTGGGATAGAGAGTAAGAGACTCCTGTTTTCAGCTACGGCTGCAGCTCTACTGACTTCAGTAGACTGTTGTCTGGGTGGTATACGATTGTTATGTCATAGCTGTGTTGCTGATGCACTATATTCCCAACTAAATACATTTACGTTAAGAAATAAACAAGAAAAAACATTGCTGTTACCCTGTCTCCTACCTGTCTTGCCACTCGTGTCATTGTATTATCTGTCTCCACTGTGAAAAGCAAAAGGAAGAGGACAGTTTTCTGTGCCAGCCACCCTGTTGTCTCTCTTCCGCTCTGACACAGTTTACACTGCCCCGATTCAGTTCTGCCACCCTCAGGACAGTATGTTTCGTGACCCCTCACCTTCTTAGGACACAGGCGAAGTCCGGTGAGGTGACGCAGTGCAGCGCAGAGGCGGCACTCGATGATGACTCGGACGCGGCGGTGCTCGATCCTCGACCGGCTCGACGGTGAACGTACTGGGAAAAGCACACTACCAGAGATCGGCCAGGTGCTGCCCTAAACACTCACGCGGCGTAAGAACATGGGCGTGCGTACGGTAGGCACGTGATCTCGTGAAGAAAAGAGGTGTCCGCGATCGCAGTGCTGTGTACTGCGATGTGCTTGCCTTCAGTGTGCTGTTTGTATACAATCTCCAGTGGTTGTGCTGGCTGTGCATTGTGGCTATGGCAAGCTGTGGTCCGTGCCAGTATGTAGCACAGGTGACCAGATGGGCCTCTAATAGTTTGACTCATGACCACCAAAAGGAAGAGAATAATTGTAGCACATGCCTAAAGTATAAAAAGTTTTATTCCTTATTGTCGGCTGTTATTCAGTTCAACTAAGACCTCCAACTACAGAAATGAGATGAGCCATAATACTTCTGTAAAATGGTTTCAGTACTCTATGCTTAGATACATAATGAAAAATCCTCTGATTGGTCTTTACATCATTCTTGTTTACAAGATAGATGTCCACAAATGTAGTGTGAAAAAAAAAAGTTGTCTGCTGGCTGGAGAAACATAACATACTGATTAACTGTAACTTGAAAAGGGCAGAATTATTAGAATTTGTGTAACAACACAAGCTGAAGCACCCAGTTTATCTTGTGGATAAAATGGGTTAAAAGTATGGACATAAAGTGTTCCAGCTGCCTCCCAACCATTGTCGTTTCAATGCAGTAGAACTCACTTGGGCTCAAGTCATGTGATATATTGATACAGAGAATTAAAAAATCACAATGACCAAAGTGGATAGCATTTTACAGTAGACAGTTGAAAAAGTGACTCTTCAACACATGCAAAAAGTAGTGGAAGTGGAACTGTAACTTGAAAAGGGCAGAATTATTAGAATTTGTGTAACAACACAAGCTGAAGCACACAGTTTATCTTGTGGATAAAATGGGTTAAAAGTATGGACATAAAGTGTTCCAGCTGCCTCCCAACCATTGTCGTTTCAATGCAGTAGAACTCACTTGGGCTCAAGTCATGTGATATATTGATACAGAGAATTAAAAAATCACAATGACCAAAGTGGATAGCATTTTACAGTAGACAGTTGAAAAAGTGACTCTTCAACACACGCAAAAAGTAGTGGAAGTAGTGAAGTATGTGAAACAAATGTTGCAGGAAGTAAGAAATAATGTAGGTATACTACAACAGTGCATCGAAAACTTGATTGTCTCTGTCATTACGAGCAGTGACACTGGTAGTTTCACTGACTCTGAATATGGCTTGAAAGTGCTACTTCCTATTGTGTCACTAGTTTTTGGTGTACGGTACTGAACCACTTCTAATAAATCTTGTGCTTTTCAGTTTCTGTCAGTCAATTTCTCTTTCCTGTCGTGAGACTGAGGAATACTGTTTAGCCAGCTAACATCACCTCCTTGTTGTAAGTTAGACTGCATTTTAAGTAGATATCATTTTGTGTAGAAACTAAGATTTTTTAAGGAGACAGAGACTGTACTTATTAAAGAGTTAAATATTGACACAAAAACCATTTTCAGAAGCTCGTATGTAGGAAACCGAATGTAGTAAGTAACTTCGGAAAGATTTATAGCTAAGCAAGGTATTTTGGTGATTGACAAAAGAAGTATTGCGGTAAGATCAACAGTTTTTGAGATAGGATATGGTATAAGTTTGAAGCTGTTTACGAACTGGAAAATTCATCTGCTTCAAATAGTTAAGATAACTCTGTTCCTAATGAAAGTAAAGAATAGGTTTTTGAAATTCTCAAAGATGGTATACAGTTCTATACTGAGATTTTTTACTCTATTTTTGTTGAAGACAGATGCTTTACAGCAGTTTCCTGGTGCCATGGAGAATAAAGCCCAGTGGCAGTTGACTGCAGGTGGTACTTGACACGATAAAGTCATTGTTTTTGACCTTGAATGTCAGGTGCCAGCTGAAGTTGTTACCTGTGTCTAAATTTGTGGAGTGCTGTAAAATTGTCACTGGAGAATATACATTGTGTTTTCCAAAATAATGTGTGCACCAAGAACAAACCAACAGATACTAATAACCCTACATGCCCCCACAATGCTGCAAACCTGCAATAAATATGTGCCACTTGATGATGAACCAGTAGGCGATTTCAAGCCGGTAATGGAAAATAAAAATTGGAGAATAAAACAAAAGGTGACTGGTTGCAGTAATTTCTCAAAACCTTCATTTAGCACAGTCACTGTATTCCACATCCGTTATGGATAAAAGTTTGAGAATGTAATAATTTCAGCTCCAGAGTAGGTGTGTGCTGACAAGTGTGAATATATCATAAACAGTGATCCCATCACAATGTTTAGAGAGAAATTATGGATAAATGCTGGAGAGAATAAAGCAAACAGTATAGGTAGAAAATTCAACTCTTGACTAAACATGTTTCAAGATCACTACGAGTCTAGTTTTCTCTAAAAGCAAGCGAGGATAAAATTGAAAAAATACTATTGTACATCAGTAGGGGACACCGCCTTATAGTAGGCATCTTCAGTGCCTGGTGGGAGGGTTCGCATACTTCGTTGGAGTTGAGAGCTATGCCAGCAGTAGTGTAGCTACTGGCAGACACACCCAAACTGGATTGGTCTCGACTGAGGAGCCAGATGAAGTGTGTCCCACAACATAGGGCAGGGAAGGCTCTAGAGACTTAGTGAAGCGAGCTTCCCTAGATGGGTAAACCTAATACAAATCCTGGTCTTCCAGTTTGAGGGTTGGGCATGGGGCTAATAACCCCATCATGTAAAAATAGAACATTAAAGAAATTCAACAGAAGCCTCGGAAACTGGATGGAAAACGTGTATCACCATCCCAGCAAAGGAAAAGGGTAAAGGATCTGACAGTAGCATCATGGAATGTGAGGACAATGCTTCAGCCTGGAAAATGAAAGAAATAGCCAATGAAATTTTAAAATGTAAATATGATGTTATAGGGCTACAGGAAATAAGATGGCAAGGGAATGGGCAGACAGATAAACCTGAGTACTGATTGGTATGCCAATTCACAGCAAGTAGATTAAAAGTACCTGCTTCCCACACAAAAGGAACCATCTGGGTACATGGAAACCTGCAGTCAATGGAACAGTCAATCAGGTTGGCCATATTTTAGTGATTGCACGCCACTCCATGTCAGTTACAGATGTATGGAGCTGCAGAGGACCAATCTGTGACTCGGACCACTTTGTGATAAAATCAGTCTTGAAAGAGAAACTATCACTAACAAATGACAACAGAATAAAAAAGATTGTGAAATGGAATACAGACAAACTGAAAATCCCTGATGAAGGAAAAAATACCAAGTAAGACTAATCAGGAAGTTGAGCAATGAAGAGAGCGCAGTAGGAGTAGACGAAAAGTGGAACAGGATTGAAAAAGCCATTAAAGATGCTGCAGAGGAAATAATAGGCATAAGAATGAATAGAAGAACCCAGGCATTGTTTGACGAAGATTGCAGGTCAGCAATAGAGGAAAAGAACAGGGCAAGAACTGAAGTGCTACAGAGAGAAACCAGAAATAATGTGAAACAATATAGAGAATGAAGAAGAGCTAACAGACTGTGCAAGAGAAAGAAAAGAGTGTGGACTAAGAAGAAATTTCAAGAACTAGAAGAGTTAAAGGAACAGAGTGAAACAATAAAGTTCTATAATGCTGTAGGTAAAAAGAAGAATAGATTCCAGCCAAAAACTATGGCCTGTTCCAGTAAAGATGGGAAAATGATAAGGGAGGAAGAACAGATAATGGGAAGATGAGCAGAGTCTTTCAAAGATACACTCAGCACCAGGCTAGAAGATGAAGAGACAGCCGCACAGGAGGAAAGAGTGGAGCTGGAAGTAGGCAATGATATCAATGAGGCAAGAAAGCTAACATTAAAACAGGCCTCCCAGGCTGTGCACAAGTCAAAAAACAATAGAGTGCCTGAGGAAGACAGCATAATTGCTGAATTAATAAGAACTGGTGGTGAGGCTGTAATAAAGGAACTGCACGCATTAATATCAGATATGTGGGAAACAGAAACTATGCCGGATAATTCGAAAACTGGAATAATAATCCCCGTTTATAAGAAAGGGGGCAGAACAGCTTGTGAAAACTATAGAGGTATAACACTCCTAAGCACAGCTTATAAGATCTTCACATGTACGTTAAACGAAAGGATACAGAAGCATGCAGAAGGCATACTAGGGGAATATCAGTGTGGCTTTCGACCAGACAGAGGAACAACTGATTAAATATTTGTGATAAGACAAATGATGGAAAAGTTCTATGAATATGATGTAGATCTGCATTTCCTATTCATAGACTTCAAACATGCCTTTGACAGCATAAATTGGCAAGAAATATACAGAGTACTGGAAGAAGTTGGTATATGTGCTAAACTAATAAGACTAATCAGAATGACAATGACAGAGACAAGAGCAAAAGTAAAGGTCCTTAGCAGAACAAGTGAAAGCTTTGACTTTAATAAAGGCATGAAGCAAGGTGATAGTCTCTCCTCTGTCATACTCAATATCGCCCTGCATAGTGTAGTAAATAAAATCAAAAAAAGAGGCACCATATTTATGAAAACTAGCCAGATATCTGCATACGATGATGACATGCTATAGGAGGAAGAAATATCAGTACACTCCAATAAACATACCGGGCAATGGAAGCAAAGCCTTAAAAACTGGCCTCATAGTAAATGAAAACAAAAGATATGGTAATATCACTTTCTGAAGCCAGAAGAACCCCCAGAAACCTAAACGTCAATGGGAAATGTTTCAAAGGAGTGTCCTCTTTTGACTACTTGGGAGCCCTCATAACAGATGATAAAACAATTGGAAAGGCTATAAGGGAATGGATACTAGCAGGAAACAGAGCTTACTTTGCAAATACATATTTTCAGAAATAGCCTTGTTACAAGAAAAACAAAACTGCTAAGTTATAATTCCCTAGTCCACCCAGTTATCACATACAGGACATAGCTGTTGACGTTGACAGAACATGATGACAATGTATTAAGAACCACTGAGTGGAAAATACTATACAAAGTCTATGGGCCAATAAGGGAGAAAGAAGGCTGGAGAATACACTACAGTGCTGAATTACAAGAGTTAACATAAGGTAGGGACATGGTAAAATTTGTGAAATCACAGCGAATAAGATGGCTAGAACACTTGGAGAGAATGGCAGAGGAAAGAAAATGATGAAAGGTGTGATCCATTCAGCTAGGCGAAAAGGGAGACCTAGAAGAAGATGGATTGATGACATAATAATGGATCTCACCAGTATGGATGTCCGGCGATGGAAAAGAGCGGCAATTAAACAAGAATTGTGGAGGAAGATTGTTGAAGAAGCCAAGGCTCACCAAGGGCTGTAGTGCTACCGAAGAAGAAGCAGCCACAGTTGGCCCTCGGTGTAGCAATTTGTAAGGTTACAAAATGGAATGATCGCTTAGGTAAGCAGGTTCATTAGCAGGATACTGTTAAAATATCGATCTACAAAGGGGGCTGCCTGCAGAACACTCATGCATCCCATCTGAGAATATTAGTAGTGTGTGTGGGACTCATACCAAGAAGGACTAACAGGAGGTATTTGACATACACAATGAAAAATGGCACGAATGGTCACAGATTTGTATGGCTCACACAGGGCCTTTACAGAAATGTTGAAAAACCTGTATTGGCAGATACTCGGATAGAGACGGCAGTAATCATGTGTAAGCTTACTTGCAGGTTTTCAGATACTAGTGCTAAGTGAAAAATTTAGAGGTAGCCTTCATCTCTCTATGTATTGAGGTAATAGGCTAATTTTTATCTTGTCTGTATCATTTGCATTGATATAAAATTCAACTCTAGTGGTTACCGGTTTCGGGCTGACACACCCATTCTCAAACCACACATCTAAATTACAAAGTATGTGATTACAATGATGTGTGCAAACAGTATGTACAGGATGCTTTTGTAGATGTCACCCTCCTAAATATGTGCATGTGGCTATTAATTTTCTATGGTGCTGCCACACAACCATTGTCATGCATTGCTCCCAAAGGGACCATGAAAGCAACACTAGACTAGTTACAGCACACAGAGGTGGAGTCTAACAGCCATTGTTCCTGCAGTGTGTACACAATTGAAACAGGACGATACGTACTCTCTGCCAAGTGTTCACAGCAGCATGTGGATTACATATGTGGATGTATGTTATGTGGTTGCAAGCCAACCAAAATTGCCTGTCAGCACCAGAAGTAGTCATTGCTGGCTGAATACCTAATGAAAGATGCTGTGTAAAGTTCCTCGGGATCTAGTCACATAAAGCGTTGACACCATTTTAACTCGTATACAAACTAATCGTGAAGGTCAGTTGAGTGCATCCTGCCTTAGAAGCATCCCTTATTGTGTTGAACTAAAGACAAGTGTATTGGTGTATTGGTGTATTGGCATATGCTGCACATTTTTACACCTTTTGTGTGTGTGTGGTGTGTGTGTGGGTTTTTTTTTTTTTTTACAAAGGCCTTGTGCCTTGTTGGCCAGAAGCTTATTTTGTGACAGTCTGTTTGTTGTGCCTATCCGGGACTCAGCATCACCACTGTATGGCGAGTGGCAACTATTCTTTTCATAGTATTGGTACATTTTTACTCTTTGTTGTCTTAAGTAATTATATTTTGGGGCAGTGTTAATTCAGCACTGTGAACACTGTAAGAAAGATAACCGCACATCTTGAAAAAGAATATTAAGGTTCTTGAAATTCCTGCACTTACTTCCTAATACATTTACCCCTTAATGGTTTTTGTTGTTGATAATTTAAATCTGTTTTGGCTGACCTCTAATCTGCACAAGCAAAATAAGAAACAAAAAGTAATTTTGATGCAGACTTGGCCTCCTGGTCTAGAGTTCAGAGGGTAGTTATGTACTGGTACAGAGCCATTCTAAAAGCTGCTGCCTCCTCAGTTATGTTAAATAATTTATATTAATTCCCTATTGGTAGCTTACTATTTCCTCAATTACACTGGTACGATACAGTACTGCTTGTCACAGAACATTACAGTAAACACTGCTGATTGCCATATACCTAACAGAACTGCTAAATCATTGAATCTAAGTATTCAGGTAATTTGTAGAAAGTGTCATTAATGAGAGAGAACAGACGATAGCCAGAGATAGCCACACATCGACGCCACGTGATGTGTGGTGGTGCCCTCTACGATCTCCATATAAGCGGCGGCCCCAGCTCCTAGCAGCCAGTCGTCGACTCACCTCGGAAGATGTTCTCCGTAGTTGAGAATGAAACATCAGGGAGAAGAATTTCTACAGATCGACCATGGCGACTTAGCCCGGAAGTGTTTACTGATGAAGACGCTGGCCGTGAAAGCCTACATGGGATGTCATTAATGAGGTTTCTTGATAATTTTCTTTTGAATTGTTTGGGATTCCCAGTTTCTTATTTCGCTGTCTGCAAGTCACAAAAGTGATGAAAAAGTAATAAAAATGGACAATTTGTCATGAAAGTAATGAAAAGGTAATGAAATTGACTGAGTTGTCATGAATGCTGTTTTTTGTGTCGATCAGGTTCAGTTCTTGAAGGGTGTAACAAGTTAGAGATACCACCAAAAATGTTTAATCCAGTAATCCATTTAATAGTAAAGATTCGCTGGAACTCTGTTATCTGTATGGCATTTGTATATTCTCCAACTGCTATTGTGATTTGGGACCTTGAGCAGGAGATATGGAGGGAGAAATTTGGAGGTGAGGCTTTGTTAACAGAGAGCTATAGGTGATGTATGCCCCTAGTGGAAATAATGTGTAAACTGTTGCTCCGCTTAAGACAATGCAGCCATCTAATGTGCTTCTGAAGGAGTTTCAGTTGCTACAGTTGTTTCTTTATTTCTGTCCACTCCCTTTTCTGTTTAAATCTCTTTAATTCATGTCTTTCTTGGAAACACATTTCTTTAAAGGTTTTTAATAATTAATATCAAACTACTGCAATTTCAGTCTTATTTAAAGCCTTAAGGCCAACCAGAGTAAAACCGAATTGTTAATGGCCAAAAGGTATCCCTGCTATATTAGCACACAGTAGCTTGTAGTTGTACCTGCTGTTTCTACTCTTTTCTTTTCTGTCCTTCTTTCTTGACAATAGCTTCGATTTCTTCATGCCAGGTGTCATGTTAGTGTATTTCAAAACACAAATGGTGTAATAATAAAATAATAATAATACAGAAGAAAACAGGTGAAAAAATTGAAAAATGCACCCAACTGGCTGAAGAAGTCAAGGGCATGTGGCATCAGGATAAAGTTGACATTATACCAATTATACTTTCAACTACAGGTGTCATACCACGCAATATCCACCAGTACATCAACGCAATACAGCTACATCCAAACTTATATATACAACTACAGAAATCTGTAATTATTGATACATGTTCAATTACCCGAAAGATCCTAAATGCAATGTAACATATACCATACAGTTAAAAGGAAGTCACGCTTGATCAAGGTCCGCGTCACTTTCCATTTTTAACCAGAAATAACGTCTGAGAAAAGGATAATAATAATAATTTACTTTGAATGAAATAAATGCTATAAGTAGTATGATTTATAAGTATTTTCCTGTAGGTCATTAGAGGAGAAAATCAAAGGATTTTCCTTAAAGGAGTGCAACCTTCTCGAACATCACTGAGTTTTCAAAGTTTCCTCTCAAATTCTCTTGTATAAGATGGGTTGGAGATTTTGAGGTCATGTAAAGAACTCTGGAATTTGTTCCGCATTTGAAGAAGTATGTTGGCGAAGTACATAAAAGACCACAAGAAACTATGAGCTTTGAAAAAGTTAAACAACATTTAAGAGACAAATTGCTCTGTGCAAAACTTCAGTTTCTTATGTTATTGTCAACTGAACATGATGAGTTTTTAAGTAGGTATCAGCCTTATGACTCTCACTACATGAAGAAAACTGTTATGGAAATGCTGGTAAATTTTAGCAAATGACGTACTATTGATATTACCAAAACATGTAGGTGTGATTCTAAAACAAGTCATCATGTAGATACTGAATTTGGTGCCACTGCTGCTAGCAAGAACTACATGGAACTGGATATCCTTATCTTCAGAAATAAGTGCACAAGTATTCTGAAAAAGTCTGTATCTAAAAATTACTGAGAAAACTCCTTTGAAATTAAAGACTGTCAAAGGCAGCACATGTTTACCACCTGACGTTATGCACAGCTCCATTTTGAGAAATTTTCAAGTGACCACTGAGAAAAAGAGAGAGTCAACAGCTGAAGTAGTAAAGGGAGAGTATTTTAAATTTTGTAAATATTCTGAAAAACAACTAAAACAATTTAATTCAAGAACAAACTTGATCACTTACTGATGAATTTACTGCAAAGTGCGAACCACAACCTTTTATGATTGTTTCATGGAAATGCTGCAGATGAAAGAGGCTTTTCTGTTAGCAAAGGAGGTTTTGTTGAAAACTTAGAAGATACAATTTTCGTAGAAATAAGTGTCTGCAATGCAATAAAACTGTTAGGTTGTCTGGTACCGAGCACCGCAGGTTTCAAATCCGTGCCAGACAACACGAACCACGATTACTACTAGAGGCAGCCGTAAGCCGTGGCCACGCACGTTTCTGGCTCACGTGTAACGTGAGGGCGCTACAGTGGAGCACATGGTCCCAGCAGCCAATAGCGACGTACCCTATCCTGTATTTAAGTGCCTGCCTCTCGCTCAGCGAAGCGGTCTGATATTCGCTTGGTCTATTGACATCTGGCCTACGACAGCGTGTTTACATTAATTTGTTTCAATATAATAGAAGGAAACATTCCACGTGGGAAAAATTATATATAAAAACAAAGATGAGGTGACTTACCGAACGAAAGCGCTGGCAGGTCGATAGACACACAAACAAACACAAACATACACACAAAATTCAAGCTTTCGCAACAAACTGTTGCCTCATCAGGAAAGAGGGAAGGAGAGGGGAAGACGAAAGGAAGTGGGTTTTAAGGGAGAGGGTAAGGAGTCATTCCAATCCCGGGAGCGGAAAGACTTACCTTAGGGGGAAAAAAGGACAGGTATACACTCGCACACGCGCACATATCCATCCACACATACAGACACAAGCAGACATATTAAAACCCACTTCTTTTCGTCTTCCCCTCTCCTTCCCTCTTTCCTGATGAGGCAACAGTTTGTTGCGAAAGCTTGAATTTTGTGTGTATGTTTGTGTTTGTTTGTGTGTCCATTAATTTGTTTCCGTGTACAAGTGGACATTGTGGATTCGTGAGGTTGTCTCTTGTGTCCCCGTTGCTTCTTGTTTGTTATTGTTCATAAGATCTCGGTCGGTCATCCATCATTGTTCGTGTCCATCCTTTCCCGTTTGTTTGTTTGTTTGTGGGCCCTGCCGCACTTTGCTCTCAGCAACCCTGTGACCGGAATGGTTGCGGTTACGATGGGTTGTTTACGTAATAGTGAGAAACAACTGAATGTGGGCATTACAATATCATGTATACTAGCTGTGAAGAATGCTTCATCAGAAAGATTACAAGCCTTAAAAAGAGAAGAAATCTGATGAAAGTGTAGTGGCCAATATTACAAGGAGAACTGTTCCAGAAATAAGACTTAAAGGGGGGGGGGGGGGTTGTAGAAAAGGCAAAGGGAGAAGCTGAAGTTGTAGATGAAATTTCAAGTGGCTAAGGTACTTAAACAGTGAATGTTTTACTGCAAAATGTAGCATTTGGCAAATATTGTACTTTGATAATTGATGTATTGTCTTAAGGAAAATTGTAGAATGTCACTGCATTACTATGTTAAAACTAAATGTATTTTAATTGGTGTAATGGAAAAAATATGTCTGAAAATAGTTGTACCCCATCCCAGGTGAGAGTTAAATATTTTTATAGCATTTGGTATTTGATAAATGATATACTAAAAGATTTATATAGTTACATTGTTTATGATTGTACCAAGCACATTTTCAAGAGGTCATGAATTTAACTAAAGAGGGGAAAAGTCAAGAAGTTGTGAATTTAATCCTCTGAAAATCAGTAGAATCGCTGTTTGTTAGGTGACAGCTTGTTGAATATTGAAAGTAGAGCAGATACCTAATGCGGAGCTGTATGTATTAGACTACACTGCCTGAGCACTGTTGCGTACTGATAGTTAACTGTTCATCCATTTGGTGAAACTTGTCACAGCATGAAGATACAGTTCTGGGTTGAGAAACACTCACTAATACAATGTGAAAAGTAGTTCCTTAGAAATGTGACTAGTATTTTGTCTGACCTCTTACACTGACTGTGTGACAATATAATGTATAATCAGGATAGACACATCAGATGTACTGTTCTGTACACATGCAAGACAAGTGAGAAGAGCTGTTGTGACAGGAAAGCTTTAAACATCACATCAAGTGAGAAGGGCTATAACTCGGTAACAGGAACTGCTTTTTATCATGTTGTGTTCTGTTTAGAAATACTATTAAGACCCATTGAAATTTATTTAATCCTCACTTTTGTTTCAATTTACAGATTAATGTGACTGCTGATAGACCAGAATCCCCTTCAGCTGACAGCTTGCATTCGAGCACAAGTAGCCTGGATGTGGAAATAGCAGAGGGTGAAGGGACAGTGTTGCGGTGGTACACTACTGTAATTCGTATTATATATATTCTTTTGTGGTGTACACTGTACGCAGTAGCTGTGCAGATGGAGTTTGGTGTTATATACCTCATTGTGTCAGCATTGTGTCTTATTTGGCTAAACACAAGAGTTGGTCCTAAGAAGAAAGGAGAAATAAGTGCATACTCAGTTTTCAATCCAAACTGTGAGTCAATAGATGGTACACTGAAAGCTGAACAGTTTGAAAGAGAAATCAGATACGGGGCAGCAAGTGTCCACTGACATTTCCTACATCTATGTGCACAGAATATTGTTAGTGCCAGGATTTGTCACATAACAAGGTGGTACAGATATATGAAAGAAGCGTCTCACATTTAACAAATAAAACTGGCAAAACTCTGCTTGTCAACAAAATGTACATACCGGTTTTGTACCTCTCTCTCAGTGCCTCTTCATTCCTCTGACCTCCCTCCTGAAGTTCAACTGGGTCGTGTTACAAGTCATTATTATAAACCGATTATAAATCTTTTCCTACGGCATATTACATTTGTTTAAGTGTGCAGGTTGGTGCGACTGAAAACTGATATCAGTGGCTTGTGGAGACACAGTTGATTCCTATAGCAGCATGGCATCTGGGTCATTCCACGTCAAATCAACCAATTGTACTACATAATTTGAACTATGACCTCTCAGATTTGGATGATTTTTTTTTTCAGGTAATTTACCCACTAACACTAGTTTAAATTTGAAATTTCAAAATTTTCTGACCTTTGGTTTTTGAGTTTCAAGGGTTTAAAAATTTAAAAAAAAAAACTCTGTTTTTGATCAGTCGATGATTGTTTTAAAATGCTGTAGCTAAAAAACTATACAACCTAGAGAGCTCAAACTTGCACCATTGTTTTCCTCTAAAAATTCCCTTCAATTTGATATATAACAAGACTATGCTACCTAAATCTGAACATTTTAAACTATTCCAAAAAAACATTTTTTGAAATTTCCAAAATACGTACCCTCAGATTTTTAAATAAAAATTGTGTGTGTTGACCAGTCTGGCTGACTACATGCATGCAAAATTTCAAGATGGGATCTCAATGGTTTCTTGTATCAAATAATATTTTACTACCACAATATACATTAGTGAGGTGAAAAGCAGACTATTTCTAGGCTATGAATACTAAGGTAGGCCTATGTAATTCTAACAAACTTAAATTATTATGTTAGCCTTTTTATGCAGCATTACCCTCTCATTGTTTGTTAATTCATTAAATGATACAGTGTTGTTTTAATTTAATGTTCATGATTCTTTTAACTATGCATCAGAAGGGAGTGAACACATTTTAATTGGTAATAAACGTGCTTAAAAAAATTGAATAAAGCCACTCACCTTCATCCTTAGTTGTAAATGGCAGAGATTATCTTTTTCTTGGTTTTCCAGTGTTATTTGTAATCATTTACAACAAGTTCCTTATATTAGAAATTGGCTTATAAGTAATTTCACTTGGGAAAAAGATTAACTTGTTGGTATTTGCATGGGTAGAACTGTATTTCTAATACTAATTGGTATTTACAAAGTTAATACACATGGTATTTATACAACTTAGTGTTTAGTGAGGGTAGGTGTAACATAATTTAAATGTCCTTCTTTTATGACCCCACACACACTTGAAAAGTCTCGTTTTGTCTCAGCAGATGAAATGGTTTGTTTACTGAGGTGTCATGCATCATCGCTGGCTGATTGCAGCTGAGTATGCGTGCCACTTGGCTACTCCCTCATTCTTACTGCTTCTCCCCTTCCTACCACTCCCCCCAGCTTGTAGTCAGTAATGCCACTACTTCTTGCTGCTAGCCTAGCAGCTGCTGATGAGAGGCCGTGTGTTATGACAAGTGGTTTGTTTGGATCTGATTCACAGACTGTAGACCCAGAGGTCAGAGACGGCTGTCATGGGCACATACAATTAAATGTGTGTGAGCTCTCGTTTCCTGACAAAAGCTATGGCTGAAAATTTAGTTGTGACAGTGTGGTTGTCATTTCTACGAGCCTGTCTGTGGCTCAGCAATTACATTTACGGTGAGTTGCTACATACTCTCATTATTATTGAGTCTCAGTGTCTCACCACAAGTACATTGTACAGTGTGTCGTTTTACAGACATTTTATTTATTCTAGTACATTTTGGAGCTTCAAGAGTAGTTTATATGTTAGAAAGTATGGACGATAAGAAGAAGGAAATTGCATCAGTTGCTGGCAGTTTGTACACTATGTACTCATATATTTCTCAAAAGAAAAATCACAAAATACCTGTAAAACAATTGATATAACACAGTGGGTAATAACCGACAATAACAAACATAATAGACCCAACATTTTATTGGCGGTCACCTACAGTGTTAGTTTACACAATTCTTTCTCGCCTTGTACACTTCTTTCAAGAGGCCTACTTTTTTTCTGGGATTATTTTTGAAATCTGTGAAGGTATTTTAAATCTGTTATGCAACTCCAAGAAAATGTGAATTTTTGTCACCAAAATCTCTTGCCCAACATAAAGTCCCGAGCGACTGGAAAAAAGCGCAGGTGACGCCTGTATATAAGAAGGGTAGAAGGACGGATCCTCAAAATTACTGACCAATATCCTTAGCATCGGTTTGTTGCAGGATTCTCGAACATATTCTCAGTTCGAATATAATGAATTTCCTTGAGACAGAGAAGTTGCTGTCCATGCGGCTTTAGAAAGCATCGCTCCTGTGAAACGCAACTCGCCCTTTTTTCACGTAATATCTTGCGAACCATGGATGAAGAGTATCAGACGGATGCCATATTCCTCGACTTCCGGAAAGCGTTTGACTCACTGCCCCACTGCAGACTCCTAAGGTACGAGCATATGGGATTGGTTCCCAAATATGTGAGTGGCTCAAAGACTTCTTAAGTAATAGAGTCCAGTACGTTGTCATCGGAGGTGAGGGTATCATCTGGAGTGCCCCAGGGAAGTGTGGTAGGTCTGCTGTTGTTTTCTATCTACATAAATGATCTTTTGGATAGGGTGGATAGCAATGTGCAGCTGTTTGCTGTGGTGTACGGGAAGGTGTCATCGTTGAGTGACTGTAGGAGGATACAAGATGACTTGGACAGGATTTGTGATTGGTGTAAAGAATGGCAGCTAACTCTAAATATAGATAAATGTAAATTAATGCAGATGAATAGGAAAAAGAATCCTGTAATGTTTGAATACTCCATTAGTAGTGTAGCACTTGACACAGTCACGTCGGTTAAATATTTGGGCGTAACATTGCAGAGCGATATGAAGTGGGACAAGCATGTAATGGCAGTTGTGGGGAAGGTGGGTAGTCGTCTTCGGTTCATTGGTAGAATTTTGGGAAGATGTGGTTTATCTGTAAAGGAGACCACTTATAAAACACTAATATGACCTATTCTTGAGCAGTGGTCGAGCATTTGGGATCCCTATCAGGTCGGATTGAGGGAGGACATAGAAGCAATTCAGAGGCGGGCTGCTAGATTTGTTACTGGTAGGTTTGATCATCACGCGAGTGTTACGGAAATGCTTCAGGAACTCGGGTGGGAGTCTCTAGAGGAAAGGAGGCATTCTTTTAGTGAATCGCTACTGAGGAAATTTAGAGAACCAGCATTTGAGGCTGACTGCAGTACAATTTTACTGCTGCCAACTTACATTTTGCAGAAGGGCCACAAAGATAGAGAGATTAGGGCTCGTACAGAGGCATAAGGCAGTCTTTTTCCCTCGCTCTGTTTGGAAGTGGAACAGGAGGGAGAAGATACTAGTTGTGGTACGAGGTACGCTCTGCCATGCACCGTATGGTGGATTGTGGAGTATGTATGTAGATGTATTTCGTCTTATTTAAATCACAATCAGTGGTCTTAATGAAACACACAAACCATTTGGCTTGCTTTCACCATCTAAAACTAGTTTGTTACAAAAGCTTTTGATAATAAGTGCTTAAGATTTTTGTTCACATCGGGAAATTCCGTCTGCCTGCAAGATTTTTTTTAGATATTTCTTTGTTTGCACTATTGTTTCTTGTACCATAGCTGCAAAGACAGATTGTCAACTTAGGTCTTAAAATACCCTTGAGATCTCAAAATTTGGCAGGGAAGAATGCTTAAACTTGTCTGGAAATCAGGGAATTTCACTTGGGGAAACTTGGGTGATCCCTGTTGATGTTCCATTCGAAACATCTTATAGACACCCGACGATAGGGAAATGGGTCGCTACGGGGGGACTGTTTCTTGGTTGCAGGGTATGCTCCACTCCTTTGGAAATGTAGTGGTACTCCCCAGTACAGCAAAGATTTTGATGAGCAGTTTTAGGCAGATCTTGACAGCCTAAGGATTACTGAGTAGGTTAGGTGGGTGATTGACTTCAGCACTTGCTCCAACTCGGCTATAGTAAATGGATTTTTCCAAACTCTGTGCTTACTGTCCATGCAGTGACAGCTCATGCAAAATTTTACCAATGTGTGGGCCTAAAGCCTTTTGACTTACAGGGGTAGTATTGTGATGAAATTGAGTATATTAATTTTCCACATCTAAAATTGAACTGTTTAACATTGAAAGGAATAAAAAGAGGTATTATGGTAGCAGTGGAAATCAAACAAGAACTGACAAATTGGCAGTCAGTGTGCTTGACCACAACATCATTATGTTAACTGTTCCTCAAAAATCCCACATACTCCACGCTTGCACAGTAAGTTACAGGCACCTTCACAGGAAAATACTGACCTGGAGCTGTGAGCAACGTGGCACTCACAGTGCTGATGCTGAAAAGGACGACAGTCGAAAACAAATAGCTGTCCCTTCTCAGAGTTGACCGTAGTGTGGTTGACCATTTCAGCACTTGACACTGGTTTTTGTTATCATGGAGAGAGCACTATTTTTCAGCTATTTTTTTTTTTTTTTTGTGTGCTAGCGTGAATCTAAAGAGAAATTACGTATTTTAGTGTGATATTTACAGTGTGCTGCAGCATATTAGCAAATGGTAACCAGCCACCACAGCTCACATGGCTCACATGTAGGCATCCTGCAGGAGGTCATTGCAGGTGCGAATCTAGCTGCGAATTCTAGAAATCTAATACCTTAACAGTGTTTATTTGGTTTCTTCTTCATATGTTAAATCATAGACAAGAATCGGACAGAGTGCTCAAATGTGTGTTTTTAAAGTTTTCAAAGTAGAAGTTTCTTTAAACATATGAAAGGCTTCTTTCTGCTTTCTAATATTGAAATTGCAATCTTTATTCCACTAGGGTACCGATGTTCTTCACGGTAGGTGAGCTGGATTGCTTGCAAGAACTCATGCAGTCGCTGCATCATTGATAATACTAAAATATTTATAGTGTCTCCATCAGCAAGGATGATGTGGTTAGAATCTTAATCTGGTCCTCAATTGTTCCATGACATTTCATCCAGTCTGCTTTGTTAACTTTCTACTTTCCTGCTGGGGTAGTGGGGTTTGAATGACAATCCTCTGTGTTTCTAAAGCATTGTGGTCTGATACTCCAGTGGAGGTCTGCAGGAAAGTTTAGTGAACGTAGAGCTATGTGAACTGTGGATAGCTATTTTTCTTGTTTCAGAATCAGTGTTGGCATTCAAGATATAAAGACCAAATCCATCCATAATTTCTAGTAAAGCTGCTCAATAACTGTCTCGATATTCACATCCCCAAGCATAGCTGTAGGCATTAAAATCTCCACAAATAATTAATGGTGTTTCTATCTGGCTCATTGTACAATGCCCTTCTCGATATGACAGTTTTCTGCCAACAATAAAGTGATACTATCGATATTTCTCAGTCAGTTATTCTGGTCCTAATAGCCACCACCTGAAGATGATTAATGCTCAACTTATCAATTTTTATTTCCTCACAAGGTAAATGAAAACTTACTGGAATAGCTACACCTCATCTTTCTTCTTCCCAATCATGTCTAAATACAGGAAAGCCGAAGATCCTAGTTTGAACTATGTTTCACAGATGCATGCCAACAAAATGGCTCTCAAAATTAATTCACAATGCAAGACATCTTTAGTTCCACTGCAAAATTTTGTTTTTCATACTTAATACATTCTGCTGATTGTAGATAAGAAGCTAGCAAGTAACTGTTGGTTTGGTTTCATATAAATGGCCCCTGACAGCATGGACATAGCTTCATCGAGTTTATTGTAAACCTAATTATTATTTTTTTACTATTAAGAATTCACTTCTACTCTGCAAGATTTTCTGATTACAAGGTTGAGGAGAATACGGGCGATGTAAGATAGGGATACAATGTTGCATGTATATTTTTTTAATTCATCTGTGCATAATCCTGATGCCAAGCACCATTACAACTATATGATTTCGAGTTTGCTGGTGGGCTTGGTCACTGCCCTGCCGATTCTCTACACTGTTGTTGCAGTGTTTGGATTACGTCAGCTAATTGAACTTGAGCTACTGGCGCTCCTCTCAGATACCCGTTGTTATAGGGATGGAAATTCTGTGTAACTATAACGTGCAGGAGGCTCATTTAAAGTTTCTGTGTATGTGGCCTGTTATCTCCTACATTCTTAGCATAGGCCATACTGTGTTATATTTCTTGTTGATGTTTCTAAGCTCAGGTCGACGTGGGCTGCAACAACATAAACGAGAAGGCACTTCTTCCATGCAAATACCTACTGAATGCGTATTGCCACATTTACTTCCACAAAAACAATTAAAGGCCTGTGAGCTGTCTATCTGTTGTTATTGCTTTGTGTACTGGAAGCAGCTGCATGTCTCCACACAGTTAACGACTTCTTGAGGGTTAGGTTCAACAGTGTGCACATTAGTTACCTCTACTTGCCATTTTTCCCCTTTTGTCAATGTCAAGTTTCATCTTAGCATCTTCTGTCATCTCTTGAAAGTCCATCTCATCTATCACTGATTGGATTAGAATAGATCTTATCTGAGCTGTGAGTAGCTGCTGATACTGTGCACGTATCTGATATCATCTTTTCCATTTCTGCTTGTCTCTTCTCGACGTTACCGTATCGTGGGTATCCATCGTGGTGTCCTGTACAACACTGGCAACAGTCACCCAAGTTTTAAGGTCTACAGGTAAGTCAGCTGACCTTCCTCTCTGTAGTCTCTGCTGCCCATCATGAAGTGCCCATATAGTCCTTTGGATATCAAAATGAAAGTAATTCTGTGTTTTCTATCTTGTACAATTCAGGCACACTTAGAGTTGCATTTATTTCTATTCTGTGATGATACTTTTTCTTTTTGTAGATTATAGAGATGTGGTGCATGCTGTATATGGCAAGATTGTTAAGATTTCAGTCTACAAAACTGTTGAAGAAACTGTGGCTGTTGAAATCAGTTTGCTCATTTATAATGTTTTTGAGAAAATATTTCTCTGAGCAACATTGTCTCAAGCTGTAAGAACAGGTCTAGGTGTGCGTGTGTGTGTGTGTGTGTGCACGCGCATGTGTCTTGATGCACATGGTAAGCCATTTTCACAGTGGTTCAGTCTGAGAGAACCAATAGACTGTTTGTAACGCATTTAATAAGCTCTTCTTGGGAAATTGTTGCACTTTAATTTATATACTTCACTGTGTTCTATTAGGGATGTGACAACAGTGTTTAGTTGTGCTAGGTAAGTCATAACAAATTTTGTTGTTTGTGGACAGTAATATTTTTATATAAGTATTCTTAAACAAGCTAACATATACTTAGGTATGTTTTATTTGGATGCATCTGTTCTGTGTCACTGTCTTTTGCTTAGTGCCTTCATTAACATTGTTAGACAGTATTCTATTTGACAACCTGTCAATTACTTTCACTGAGTACCCACTGTAATTGTAAAACGAGATGAACTGTGTACTGCTATATCAGTGCACTATGTTCCCTGTAGATGTGAAAACTGTTTCCTAGGAAATTGATATGATGATCAGTTTCATATTCTGTAGTGAACGACATATTTTTGAGAAACAAATTAAATACTGAAAGAAATTCATCGAGTTCATTTTTTGGTACCCTTAAACTAAAAATAAAGTTTTAACAAACAAATCTCTTTTGTATTTTTATTCCAATTTACGGATATTTAGCATCTCCTGGCTTATGAAGATGTTACAATTTTTTTTTCCTCATATGACTATCCAAGTGACATGGAAATGAGATGTGTGTTTAATGGAAAATTGGATATTCAGTCAATGGCTGTAATTTTCACAACATATATTTATATAACTTAGGAGTAAAGGAGACAACTTACTAAATAGTAAAAGTGTACACACACACATAAATATGCAGTGCAAGGCCAACTCAAATATGCATAGTGAAGGAAAGCGGCCACTGACCCTGAGCATGTTGCACGTAGCAGCATGTTCCAACAACACTGCCTTTGGCCTAGTTTTGCAGTTACCATACTTTCTGGTGGAAAAGGAATTGGTGATTGTGCCCGCATAAAATGCTGTGCAGGGATTTCCACATGACATGGCATGGCTCCTTTCATGGGTGGCCCTGGGTTAAGATCTATACCCACACCCCTACCCATCAGCTCCTCTCTTCCGGTCCAGCACGCACTCTACATTGTCGTCACCTTCACAATTGTGTGTTGCATCCTGTGCCCATCCCCCTGCTGCCTGCCTCCACCCCAATTGCAGTTCCAGCATGGGCGTGTGCATGCGCCTGTGAGCAGCGATCTATACTTTTCATTCCTTTTTATGTGCCAGTCTATGACTCAACACTTCCACAATTCGGCCAGCCATCTCCTTTATGTCTAAATTATTTACATTGTGCCAGAACTTTCCTAACAGCAAAATATTTATGTATGTTGGAAACAAGAAATAGACGAAGGATTACATTTACAACTGCTTTGTATATTTAATTTTATTTTATGTGTTTATCTCATAAATAGAGTTGCCTCAGTGGCCAAGACAAGTGATTAAGGCACAGATCTCTTACTCAGCAGGGACCTCTGGTCATCCGGAGAGAGAACTGCAGTATCGTCTGTGATTGAATGTCTGAAAATGTGCAATGTCTACCCTTTAAGTCTGTTCGACAAAGAATGTAGAAAGCAAGACTGGAACTGTAGCAAAATTTAAAAATTACAAAAATACTCACTTAACTTAGTATTCAATTTATCTCCATACATCTTGCACATATCTTGCGGAATTTTTCAGTTGTTTTATACAGTTTTGAGCTGCTTCTTCAGATATTCCTACAATAAAACTATGGAATTAAATTTGTACTATTAAATAAGCACTAATACTAAAAGTAATCACTTTTTCCATGTCGCAAACAGTACCTTTTTCTTTCTGTATAACATATGAAATTGCTTCCTGAACATCTTTAGCCATATTTTTTGCATCGCCACAGATGAATACGGAACCACCTTCATCGATTAGTTTTGTCACAAAATCTTTCCCATAAAGTCTCACATTATCCTGAAAAGGAATATTAGATAACTAGAGGACTTGAAGCAGTGGTATCATATTAACGTGTAAATAAGTCTTAAAATATAAATAAATTGTGCATTTCATACAGTACAGGACAATATTGTGTAGATAACAAGGCACTTGAAAGATTAAACATTGCAGCTACAGTGCCCTGTGGCTCTAGCCTGTCTGGGATGGGGGCTTCTGTCTGGTGGAGTAGGTGGGGAGACGAGGTGAAGGTGGGATGAAAAACAATAAGGCGAGAGCGTAGAAGCTCACTGACGCATATCCAAAAGACGTAATGTATGATAGCTGTTAAGGAGGGGAGGAACAGGGCGGGCAGAATATGACAGTGCAATGGAAGTTCCACAGAAAGAACAGTATAGAGTGCAGCTCGGTGTTTCGTATTATCACAAAATAGTGGAGCGAGTGTAAGGGACACGATACTCTAGTTGGGGTGGCAATAATTGAAACAAAGTTCAGTTTCATTGTGGTAAGATTTTATCACGAAATTACAGTCACTGTGTTTTTGCTCTAAAAGCAAAAATATTTTGTGGATTCCAACGTACGTGTGCAAGAAATGTCCAGTATAATGAATTGAAATATTTCGCATTTTTGTCTGACTGTTATTAAGAAGGATTACAAGAAACTAGTGTGCATATATGTATATATACACCCCCACCCCCCCTATGAACCATGGACCTTGCCGTTGGTGGGGAGGTTTGCATGTCTCAGCTATACAGATAGCCGTACCGTAGGTGCAGCCACAACGGAGGGGTATCTGTTGAGAGGCCAGACAAACGTGTGGTTCCTGAAGAGGGCAGCAGCTTTTTCAGTAGCTGCAGGGGCAACAGTCTGGATGATTGACTGATCTAGCCTTGTAACACCTTGCTGTGCTGGTACTGCAAACGGCTGAAAGCAAGGGGAAACTACAGCCATAATTTTTCCCGAGGGCATGCAGCTTTACTGTATGATTAAATGATGATGGCGTCCTTTCGGGTAAAATATTCTGGAGGTAAAATAGTCCCCCATTTGGATCTCCATGTGGGGACTACTCAAGAGGACATCATTATCAGGAGAAAGAAAACTAGCATTCTACGGATCGAAGTGTGGATTGTCAGATCCCTTAATTGGACAGGTAGGTTAGAAAATTTAAAAAAGGAAAAGGAAAGGTTGAAGTTAGATATAGAGGGAATTAGTGAAGTTCGCTGGCAGGAGGAACAAGACTTCTGGTCAGGTGAATACAGGGTTATAAATACTAAATCAAATAGAGGAAATGCTGGAGTAGGTTTAATAATGAATTAAAAAAATAAGAGTGCGGGTAAGCTGCTACAAACAGCATAGTGAACGCATTATTGTGGCAAAGATAGACACGAAGCCCACACTTACTATAGTAGTACAAGTTTATAAGCCAGCTAGCTCTGCAGATGACAAAGAGATTGATGAAATGTATGATGACATAAAAGAATTTATTCAGATAGTGAAGGGAGACGAAAATTTAATAGTCATGGGTGACTGGAATTCGATAGTAGGAAACATAGTAGGTGAATATGGATTCGGAGTAAGAAATGAAAGAGGAAGCTGCCTGGTAGAATTTTGCGCAGAGCATAACTTGATCATAGCTAACACTTGGTTCAAGAATCATAAAAGGAGGTTGTATACATGGAAGAAGCCTGGAGATACTGGAAGGTTTCAGATAGATTATATAATGGTAAGACAGAGATTTAGGAACCAGGTTTTAAGTTGTAGACATTTCCAGGGGCAGATGTGGACTCTGACCACAATCTATTGGTTCTGGACTGTAGATTAAAACTGAAGAAACTGCAAAAAGGTGGGAATTGGATAAAATGACTAAACCAGAGGTTGTACAGAGTTTCAGGGAGGGCATATGGGAACGGCTGACAGGAATGGGGGAAAGAAATACAGAAGAAGAATGGGTAGCTTTGAGGGATCAAGTAGGTAAAAAGACGAGGGCTAGTAGAAATCCTTGGGTAACAGAAGAAATAGTGAATTTAATTGATGAAAGGAGAAAATATAAAAATGCAGTAAATGAAGCAGGCAAAAAGGAATACAAATGTCTCAAAAATGAGGTCGACAGGAAGTGCAAAATGGCTAAGCAGGGATGGCTAGAGGACAAATGTAAGGATGTAGAGGCTTATCTCACTAGCGGTAAGATAGATACTGCCTACAGGAAAATTAAAGACACCTTTGGAGAAAAGAGAACCACTTGCACGAATATCAAGAGCTCAGATGGAAAACCCAGTTCTAAGTATAGAGGAAAAAGCAGAAAGGTGGAAGGCATATATAGAGGTTCTATACATATGCGATGTATTTGAGGACAACATTATGGAAATCGAAGAGGATGTAGATGAAGATGAAATGGGAGATATGATACTGTGTGAAGAGTTTGACAGCACTGAAAGACGTAAGTCGAAGCTAGGCCCCGGGAGTAAACAACATTCCATTAGAACTACTGACAGCCTTGGGAGAGCCAGTCCTGACAAAACTCTACCATCTGGTGAGCAAGATGTGTGGGACAGGTGAAAAACCCTCAGACTTCAAGTAGACTTAGAGAAAGCTTTTGACAATGTTCAATGGAATACTCTCTTTCAAATTCTAAAGGTGGCAGTGGTAAAATACAGGGAGCAAAAGGCTATTTACAATTTGTACAGAAACCTTATGGCAGTTTTAAGAGTCGAGGGGCATGAAAGGATAGCAGTGGTTGGGGAAGGGAGTGAGACAGGGTTGTAGCCTATCCCCGATGTTATTCAATCTGTATATTGAGCAAGCAGTAAAGAAAACAAAAGCGAAATTCAGAGTAGGTATTAAAATCCATGGAAAATAAAACTTAAGTTGCAAAGGAAATGCACCGTATACAACAGCAAAACAATGCTCATACAAGCGTCTGCCAACAGCAGTGTGTCAAAGGCTTCAGGAAGACTATGCAATGCTTTATAACAACAAATTGCCTTCGATGAGTGTGACGTGACAACTGTTTAAATTAGACTCTTGCGCATGCGCAGGTGAGTCACGTATGATTAGTACCTTCTCCCGCTTCTGGTTACAGAAGTGTGGCTGGGCGCCACTACTTAATTTTGCCCCTGTTCGGAAATATCGTAGATCCGGTGCTGATGCACAGAGCAGTCAGAGTTGTGGTGGGGAGGTGGGTCGTCTCCACGTGACCTGTGTTTACGTTCAGTAATTTTGTTGTTTCCTCTTTGTTTATTGTTCTCACGTTAAATGATAACAAAACGGATTTTTGTGGGAGCTATCAAATGAATTAAAATACGTGCGCATAATTACGGAAGGGTAAAATATGTTGTTAGTTTCAGATTTTATTCCCACCTTTCTGACAGTCAAACATTAATCGCCTTACAGAACAATGAAGTTAGTTTTGGCGGTTTGCTAAAGAGATTAGGTTGTTATTGATCTTTTCTGCCAAGGCAGTCAATTTATTTGAAACAAAGTGTTTAATTTCACACTATTGGCTAGTTTCAACTGTTCGCTGCATTTCAAGTGCACAATGGCATTACGCCATAATAAATTACTGGTACTCCAAGAAAATTTACATACGAATGTGCATTTTAAGCCGAATTATGCATTTTTGCCTCTTTTCTTTTATGTCATAATGTAAGATCTTTTAACGTTGTACAAATATGAACATATGGGCTTCCTGCGTCATCGTAGCTGTGCAAGCGCGGTGACGCCTGTTATCTGAGCTCTCTTGCAACTGCTGAAACGAACCTATTTCTGACAGATTGCGGGAAAATATTGTGAATGGTGGTTTGAAAAGCATTACATTCAAAGCAGATTTTCCTTTACGTAAGATAAACTATGTGCGAGATGTACGATGAATTTCTTAAATCACAAAGCGTTTGACTCTCATTTAAAAATCAACTATTTGAGGATGGCCATTTAGAAGAATGCAAGCCTAGAATGTGGGGACCACAAAGGCACATAGGAGGTAGGAGGCCAGCAGATTTTGCTACAGCAGCTGGCAATTGGCAGGAAGTTGTGGTGACTCGCAACTTTCTGTATTAATAGCCCCACTACGGCAGAGTCCAGAAAGGTAGTCCTTGCGGGTGCAGGGCAACGCAGGACAGCAGCAGCGTGACGCGGCACAGAGGTGCCTAAGCAGCCAGCATTTAAGACCGAGCGTCTGGGCCGAACAGCAGCAGCCAAGGCAAGCAGCAGCCGACGCATGCAGCAGCGCAGGCACAAAGACAGTGTGGGACAACAAGGATCAATAGACCAGACGATGCACCACAAGGGAAGTGCGGTACTTATAAATTTTGTATTAAGAGTATTGAAGAATATTGTAGCATTAAAGTGTTACCATAGTTAAGTGGTAAGATACCCCAGACTAACGAAGTTCCGTCATCCTCCAATAGCGGTAAGATGTCAGTTAAGGAGGCATTGTGTATCACGTCAAAAGTGTTCAAAGGGAGTAAAAGGGATCTCAGAGAATTTATTGAGAATGTGGATGCAGCATTTGAGCTAGTAAATCTGAAGGAACATGATACATTACTGAAATTTATTACAGCAAAAATAACCAGTGAGGCCAGATCAAGACTGCAAGTGCGTGAACACACGGGTACGTGGCAGAACGTGAAACAGGTTCTAAAAGAAAACTATGCGAGTAAGCGTACCATAGACTATTACGCGTGCAAGATTTTTCAAGAAAGACAGGGACAGGGAGAGCCAATTGCGATATGGGCAAGCCAAATTGACAAGATGTAGAGATATTTTAGGGAGGCACAATAGAACTGGTCGATTGATTAGGAAGAGCCTGTTTTATACAAGGTATAAGCAACGATAGAATCCAAACAATAGTGAGAAGTAGAGGGGATGAAATTACACTAGTTAGCACTGCAAGAATAAAGTGCAATATTGTCCATGAAAGAGCGGGGACTAGCCCCGAGGATAACTTAAACAGGGGAAAGGAAGTGGTGAAGAGCACTAGAGATACTAAAGAATTGAAATGTTTCACATGTAGGTTGAGAGGTCACATTGCAAGCAAGTGTAGGAAGAAGAGGGCAGAGTACAGGCAATGACGGGCAAAGAATTTACGAATTTTTGCTATGGGTGCGACAAGCCGGGACATACAGACGCAGAATGCTAGGTGAGGTTAAGAAAGGTTCATCCAAAAGACGTAAGAGATTTCAGAGGAAATCGTAGAAAAACCAATGGAGGGTTAGAGGGTTACGGGAGTGGAGATGCCCGCAACGTAACCCACCAGGGAACTGTGGAGTCCTGTGTACGAGGGTAAAAGACATAGCCTGCTTCAAGTGTAAGCAGCAGGGCGACTACGCTAAAGACTGCCACTTGTCTCGAAATTTGGAAGAAAATCCGAGGAAATTCTGGTCGTATGTAAAGTACACAAGCGGCAAGATGCAGTCAATACCTTCGCTGCGCAGTGCCGATGGTACTGTTACCAAAGACTGTGCCACTGAAGCGGAGTTGTTGAACGCAGTTTTCCAAAATTCCTTCACTAGGGAAGACTTATGGAATATTCCAGAATTTGAAACACGAACAGCTGCTAGCATGAGTTTCTTAGAAGTAGATACCTTAGGGGTTGCGAAGCAACTCAAGTCGCTTGATACGGGCAAGTCTTCAGGTCCAGATTGTATGCCGATTAGGTTCCTTTCAGATTACGCTGATACAATAGCTCCCTACTCAGCAATCATATACAACCGCTCGCTCATCGATAGATCTGCACCTGCAGATTGGAAAATTGCGCAGGTCGCACCAGTGTTTAAGAAGGGTAGTAAGAGTAATCCATCGAACTACAGACCTATATCATTGAAGTCGGTTTGCAGTAGGGTTTTGGAGCATATACTGTATTCAAACATTATGAATCACCTCGAAGGGAACGATCTATTGATACGTAATCAGCATGGTTTCAGAAAACATCGTTCTTGTGCTAGCTCTTTATTCACGCGAAGTAATGGCCGCTATCGACAGGGGATCTCAAGTCGATTCCGTATTTCTAGATTTCCCGAAAGCTTTTGACACCGTTCCTCACAAGCGACTACTAATCAAGCTGTGGGCCTATGGGGTATCGTCTCAGTTGTGTGACTGGATTCGTGATTTCCTGTCAGGAAGGTTGCAGTTCGTAGTAATAGACGGCAAATCGAGTAAAACTGAAGTGATATCAGGTGTTTCCCAGGGAAGCGTCCTGGGACCTCTGCTGTTCCTGATCTATATAAATGACCTGGGTGACAATCTGAGCAGTTCTCTTAGGTTGCTTGCAGGTGATGCTGTAATTTACCGTCTAGTAAGGTCATCCGAAGACCAGTATCAGTTGCAAAGCGATTTAGAAAAGATTGCTGTATGGTGTGGTAGGTGGCAGTTGATGCAAAGTAACGAAAAGTGTGAGGTGATCCACATGAGTTCCAAAAGAAATCCATTGGAATTCGATTACTCGATAAATAATACAATTCTCAAGGCTGTCAATGCAACTAAGTACCTGGGTGTTAAAATTACAAACAACTTCAGTTGGAAAGACCACATAGATAATATTGTGGGGAAGGGGAGCCAAAGGTTGCGTTTCATTGGCAGGCCACTTAGAAGATGCAACAAGTCCACTAAAGAGACAGCTTACACTACACTCGTTTGTCCTCGGTTAGAATATTGCTGCGCGGTGTGGGATACTTACCAGGTGGGATTGACGGAGGACATCGAAAAGGTGCAAAAAAGGGCAGCTCGTTTTGTATTATCACGTAATAGGGGAGAGTGTGTGGCAGATATGATACACGAGTTGGGATGGAAGTCATTAAAGCAAAGACGTTTTTCATTGCGGCGAGATCTATTTACGAAATTTCAGTCACCAACTTTCTCTTCCGAATGCGAAAATATTTTGTTGAGCCCAACCTACATAGGTAGGAATGATCATCAAAATGAAATAAGAGAAATCAGAGCTCGAACAGAAAGGTTTAGGTGTTCGTTTTTCCTGCGCGCTGTTCGGGAGTGGAATGGTAGGGAGATAGTATGATTGTGGTTCGATGAACCCTCTGCCAAGCACTTAAATGTGAATTGCAGAGTAATCATGTAGATGTAGATGCGGAAGGGCTCTGGCACGCCTGGAGAAAAGGTAGGGTGCCAGTATCTAGTGAAACTGGCAAAGTGGTGCAGGGAAACTAAGAGGCAAAAGGCCGCACAGTCGGGCCTTGTTGCGATGCGATAGGTAAACCCACAGTTAGGGTAATCGACTGTGCAACAGGGAATGATGTTTTAATATTGTATTGCATAGAGTTAAAGAGGTATTTGAAGTTGTGTTTGCTCAAGAGAACAAGCATCCCGGTAAAAAGAACACTTAGGATCAATGAAGCAGAAAGGTTTCTGCTAAAAGGCGTGACCAGTGGAGCCGTCAATACAATAGGCACAGTACACATGCACTTAAGTGTGGATGGTGCAGAAAAAGTAGGACAGAAATATCATTTGTATGGGAGAGGACTAGACATTCCGTACGATGGATTGATAGGCAGAAATTTCTTGACAGAACATAGAGTCAAGCTAGATTACGCAGGTAAAGTAATAAGACTGAAAGGGCGAGATATACTCTTAATAGTAGAGGAGGAACCAAACGGATATGCACAAGGGGTGCATGTACCTGAATCTTTAGTAAAAGTGCAAAATGGTAAATGCATAGTGAGTGCATTGAACTTGTCAGAGGACAGAGTTCAGTTACGAAATGTCAGGTTAGTGACGGAAGAATTAGAAAGACTTGTAAAAGTATGCAAAGTCAAAGGTAGCACGGACGTCATAGGTAAGACAAAAAGTCGTGCTAGTATGTTGCAAAGGCAATTATGAGTGGATCACTTGAATGCTGAAGAGAAAAGTGCTCTAGTAGAGGATTTCGCGGAGTATGGACATGTATTTCATCGACCAGGAGACAAATTGTCCTATACTTCCGCAGTGAAGCACAGAATACCAATTGTGCCGGAACATGCAGGAAAGGTAGTAAATGCTAGGCTGTTTAGGATCCCTGAAGCACAGAAGGAAGTGCTAAAGGAGCAAATAGAACAGATGTTAAAAGATAACATAATTGTCGTACGAGTGCCTGGAACACACCATTACTATTGGTTCCTAAGAAGTTAGATGCCAGTGGCAAGCAGAAATGGAGAATCGTAGTAGACTACAGACAATTAAATGACATCACTGTAGGCGATGAATTTCCACTACCGAATGTCTCTGATATTTTGGACCAGCTAGGTCAAGCTAAACACTTCTCGACACTTGACCTCGCAAGCAGATACCACCAGATATTCACGGATGAGAAGGACAGAGAAAAAAACTGCATTCAGTTCGAACTATCAACATTATGAATATAAGAGAATGCCGATGGGACTGAAGCGAGCCCCAGGATGTTTCCAGAGACTGATGAATACAGTCGTGGCAGGTTTCCAAGGTGTGAAATGTTTTGTATATTCAGATGACATAGTATGCTATGGGAAAAACCTGCAGGAGCATAACACGAAAAGCTCCGGAAAATATTTGACAGGTTGCGAGACCACAATTTGAAGCTGCAACCAGACAAGTGTGAATACCTGAAGAAGGAGGTAATCTTCCTAGGTCATTGTATTACTGACAAAGGAATATCACCGGATATGGCAAAGGTAGAGACGGTGAAATTCTTCTCACAACCAAGAACAACCAAAGAATTAAAAGGGTTTCTCGGATTAATAGGTTATTACCGGCATTCCATTGCAAACTTTAGCAACACTGTGAAACCACTAATGAGCTCTTAAAGAAAGGAGTGGAGTACCAATTGAGCGAATGACAGAACAATGCGTTCGAGGAGCTGAATAAGAAACTGATAAATCATCCGCTACTTTAGTACCTTGATTTTATGAAACCATTTATCATCACAACAGACAAAAGTAACGCAGCCTTGGGAGACGTGTTATTGCAAGGAAAGAGGGTTGGTGAAGACTTGCCCATTGCATATGCATCCAGAGCACTGAACAAAGCGGAACTGAACTATAGTACAACTGAAAAGGAATTCTTGGCTATAGTGTATGCGGTAAAACAGTTTAGACCATATCTATATGGCCGAAAGTTTACTGTGGTGATGGACCATAAGCCACTAACGTGGATATTTAATGTCAAAGATCAGAGTTCGAGACTCCTGAAGTGGAGATTGAAGCTCGAGGAGTATGATTATGAAGTAGTATACAAGACAGAAAAGCTAAATAGTAATGCAGATGTGCTAAGCAGAATAAGGCATGAAGGGAAGGAAGAGATAGATGTGAAGCAGAATATGGAGTCAGAGAAGATCTCTGTAGCACAAGCAAGTGGGGAACAAAGTGCCGTAAACATGCAGCAAGCACAAGTGTCGGCTGAAATAGAACAGGAAACTAATAGCGAAGAGGAAATTAGTCCTGAGGAAAAGGAGAATATACTAAAAGAGATGCCTGATAATCCCTTGGGAGGGCACCAGAGAATGCACAGGACATTCGAAAGAGTCAAGGCGCACAAGCAGTGGAGCAGAATGAAACGTGACATTGAAAATTACATCAGGAAATGTTCGTCATGTCAAAAGAATAAAAACACAGAGATGAAAACAAGGATGCCATTAGAAATTACAGACACAGCAGAAACAGTACTTGAAAAATGCGCAATGTGTATAGTGGGTCCTCTAGATGTATCCAGTACAGGAAAAAGGTACATGTTAACATTTCAGGACGATTTAAGTAAGTTTACGTTAGCAGTCTCAATTGAAAAACAAGATGCCGAAATGGTAGCTCAAGCATTTGTGGAAAACATTATATTAAGATATGGAATTCCAACAGTCTTGTTAACAGATCAGGGTTCGAATTTTCTGAGTGACATTTTTAAAAGAGAATGTAAATTGTTGAGGGTTCAGCATATACATACCACAGCTTACCACCCAGAATCAAATGGTGCACTAGAAAGAAGTCATAGAACACTTATAGAGTATCTCAGACACTTTGTACCAGGTGATCAAAGTTCTTGGGGCAAATGGGTGCCATATGCAATGTTTATGTTAAACACTACACCACACCGCTACACAGGTTACACACCATTCGAGCTATTATATGGAAGAAAGATGAAAGATCAACATACCAAGAGTACTGCAGCAGGAAACACAACAGGTAAGTTACGATTATGAATCGTATGTAAATAGGCCAAGAGTGAGAATCCAGGAAGCTCACAGAGTGGCTAGAGACTCGATTATAAGGAGTAAGAAAATCGGTAAAGGACAGTATGACACAAAGCAGAATCCAGAAGAATTCACGGTAGGATATAAAGTGTTACTGCATGATGAGTCAACGAGACGTGGTAGAGCTCGGAAATTAGATTCGCAACGGAGAGGTCCATTTGAAGTATTAAATCTGGAAGGTCCTAATGTAGTAATAAAAATTAAGAGAAATAAGGAAACAAAAGTACATGCCCATAGGTTGAAACAGTTCTTTTAAATTTCAGGTATGGTACTCAAGTGGCAAGTTGTGCAATTCATCATAGTGGTAGCAACATACAACACCACTGCATCAGAGTAAGCAAGGAACAATTTCCAAGTGACACAGTTTCCAAGCTCATCAGCATTATATTATGATAATACAGGACAAGTAGAAATATATAGTATTACATGGAGAATTGTTGCATATGTGAATCTGGATGCAATAACAGAGAGGTTTCAGAAGGCAGAAAGGTATGGTAGGGCAGCGGTACAAAGGTCCCGAGAAACAATAAAACAACTAAACGTAGGATTAATAGAGTGTAGGTTACTAGATTAACAAGTAACATATCATGTGGAAAAGATCACGGATTTGCAACAATTAGTACAACAGCTGACAAAACATGAAACCAGAAGGAAGAGAGGGGTATTGAACTTCATTGGGTAGGTGAGTAAAATACTGTTCGGGACATTGGATGAAGCAGGCATAAAGAAAGAATAGATGCTATGCAGAGAAACTCGGAAGGGTTGCTGAGGTTAACAAAGGAACAGGTGGCTGTGGTAAGTGTCACATTGGCAGGAGTGAACAGGACAGTGTATATGTTAGAATCAAATGAACATGTTTTAACAAACAGGCATGCAAAGATTAGAGCAGTTAATGAGAGAATATGTAAAAGAAACAGACATGGGTTTCAAATATGTAGCGTCCTTTGCCACAGTGACAGAACAGGTATTACAATTAGCAGCCGTTTATGGCCAAATTGAGGAGGTATATGAACAAATGATAAACACTACTGTAAATGCTCAAAAGGGAATACTGCGGCCTCACGTCATTAACCCAGTACAAATTGTAACATACTTAAGTTTAATATGAGATGAACTACAAGATGTAAAGTTTCCTGTTCCTCTTGTTGAATCCTCAGGTCACCTACTATTAAGAATAATTGATTTAGATTTTTTCATCTCAGGTGGCATACTAGGGTATGTAATTAACATTCCTTTGATAGATAATAATAATTTCAACCTGTACAGAGTACTTCCATTACCTAAAGAGATCCCATAGATGAAAGGGAGATACGTTTACATACAGCCAGAAAAAGAATTCTTACTAATAAATGAATCCAAACGGCAGTATGCAGATCAGCTAAAATGCAAAGAACTAAGGAAGAATAAGTGACTGTGCAGACAGTCATTGCCTTGCTATCAACATTTGACCATGAACAGTGTGAAGCCAAGTTCAACTAGTAAGAGAAATTCCAGATGATTGTGTCCAAAAAGTAGTTACACTGAATCAGTGCCTTTGGACACATCTAAATAGTAATGAATGGTTATACGTAGCTCCTAAGGAAGAAGGCTTAATGGTACCATGTGGAAAGGAACCACCGAAGGACCTAACAATGAAAGGGGCAGGCAAAATAAATTTCTATAGTAAATGTAAGGGATATGGAACCAGAGTGTTCATACAAACAGACAGAGTAATTCACAGTAATGTTACAAAGAAATATACAATACCGCAGATTAATCTAGAATTCAATTGTTGCATTGTAAATGAAGAAAAGCGAAATGTCTCAATGTTAACATCAGATTTACCATTGGATCATGTAGTAATGCAGTTAGGCGATTTAAAAATCGCAGGGAAAAGATAGGATGATGTCCAGAGACAGGAGGAAGAATTGAAATATTCCACGTATTTCACACACTATTCCATAACCAGGTATGTGTCAGTAATAAAAATTATCTTTATTATAACATGCTGTTGCAAACAATGCAGATGTTGCAGAGACTGTTTTAAGAGTATATGGAAATATTTTGAAGACAGTGATTGTTGTAGTAAAGTACACATAAGGAACACCATTGTAAACCAATACCCAGAAACTAGTTTAATAAAGGAACTGAAGATGCAGTAATATAGGAAAGGGGTGGAAAAAGCCAAGAAGAGGCAGTCTTGTTCAGAAACAGACATTAAACAAAGATAAATAATAAAAATATGTATACCAAAAATTGTAAAGTAAAAGTTGTCTTATAAAATGTGCAATGTCACTGTATCAATGTTCTTATCCATGCTTAATGAAGTAATTGTATTAACCAATGTTTAATGAAAACTGTATAATTGTATGTATCAATGTTTAATGAAACTGTAATTTGATATAACTTTATGTACTAATATATGTTACCCATGTATAATGTAATTCTGGTTTCCTAAGGTTTAATGGACTTGAGTAAACCAAGGGTGTAATGAAAATATAACATGTCAAGTGCTGATGTAACAACCGAGTGTAAAATCTGTAAAGCATGTAATAAAGAGAAGAAGAAAAAAAAAAAAAAAATCACAATTGACGCTACTCTGAGGAGTAATGCCAATTTCCCTGGTGGGGGAGGTGGTGTAACTGCAGGCAAAAGCTAAGTCTAATTACAATCATTCTCAGGCAGTACGACGGAAATGGTACGTAAACATTGAGTTAAAATGTAAAATGTAAAGCCGGGCGTGGCAGAGGGGTCATAAAGAAACACGACACAGCTGGACAGCCCAGGTGGAAGTCCAAACTGTCAGGCAGCTGCGCGTGATAAGAAAGTAAACAGACTCCAAGTTACAAAGAGACAAAGAAGCTCTGTGTAGGGGACCAGTGATAAGCAGTCAATTAGGAGCATCAACAGAGAACACTTCTGGTTAGAGAGAGAAGTCTGAGAGCAGAGAGAGAGAGAGAGAGAAAGAAAGAAAGAGAGCCCTCGGTGGGGACAGCACTAAGTCATGAGGAGCCAATGAAGGGCTCAGGGCACAGTGCATGACCATATAGGGAGAGGCAACTCTATCCCTCCACCCAGCTTCTGAAGAAAAATAATGAAATTAATGCTTAAACAATACCAAATAAGGACAAGCTGCATTCGACACTACGTCATTCCGAGTGCTGGCGGGGTCAAAGGGGGGAAAGCTAACAAAACTTGGGAGCACACTGCTCCGGGCTCTCTCTCTCTCTCTGTGTTAGGCTCCCAGTAGCGACAGTAGTCAGTGTGGATAGCAGCAGCTGACTTGGGCTGAGGAGCGGGCTGTAAGCAGGCAGGTGGTTGTGATGAACATTTAGGGCATATCCATGGGACTCTGATGTGGGGTGCTAGTGTGGACAGAAAGTACTGAAGAGCTTCTATTAGGCAGTGGGAACGGTGAAGTTAGTCACAGTCTCTGTAATAGACTTGGCCATTCTGCAGGTACAATCACTATGCAGTTAGGGTGATCTGTATTTCTTTCTGAATAAACTAGAACTTTTTCTAACGTTCGCAAGAGTTTAATTCCATCCACTTCCTAGCATTGTATCTTCACACCGGGGATTTCAACAGCTTACCCAGATCAAAGTCTCCCTCTCACTATGGTCGACTGGCTAAATCCCTTTCACGAACCATGTCGCTCAATCCCTTGCAAAACCCACGCTACCATACCACCACAGTTATTTCAGTTCAAGGCTGTCCGGGAGTTCTCTCTCCAATATTATCTGCTGTCAATCATCATCATTCCTTATTCTATTTATTTTTGTTTTCTGTGAGTGAGACTCAAACAAACTTGCAGACAATATTACAGAAAGGGAAGAGGATGTATATAAAAATGAGAAGTGAGACATGATACTGTTATAAGAATTATAAGATCCTACAGAGAATGTACCACAACAACATTACTCCATGTAGTATGTGAGATATATGACATGAGCAAAATATACTCAGACTTTGAAAAAAATTTAGTGATTCCAAAGAAGGTAGGTGGGAATATTACTGAAACATCAGTGTAATATGTAAGAGACACAAAACAGTGACAATATATTCACAGAAGACTGGAAAACAGATATAAAAGTTGACCTTGGGAAGATCAGTCTGGATTCCAGAGAAATGTAAAAACAACAGGCAATACTGCCCCTATACATTTATAGCATTTGTAGAAATCTGTTGGTGGAAGTAAAAACTTTGAAGTTTTGCCAATGATGCTGTAGTTATGAAGATGATGATGATTACTTATGGCTGAGGGCACTAAACAGCAAGGTCATCAGTGCCCTCACATTAATGATATACCTATGAGCGTAGTGAAAATCTATGAGAAAGGTCAATAAAACAGAAAACAGAGTTTTACACACACACACACACACACACACACACACACACACACACACACACACACACACACACACAATATAATGGCAAGGCAACCCCAATAAGGTGAGTTTCAGAAAAGCCCATAATAAAATCCCAATGACACACAGCAGAATAACAATTAAAGCTATGGATAAAATAACTGTAAAAACAAGACAGATAACTGCAGCTGGTTGACTATTTATAAATAATGAGTGACCCAGCCACTCAGTGCCACTAAAATCCCACACCCAATATTTTGGGAAGAATTCTGGGATTCCTATATGACCCGGAGCCCACCAGAAAAAGATTACCTTGTCTTGCCTTTGCAAGAGAAGGAGAATGTCCAATCAGCAGGGTACATCTGTCCAATAGCGAGGATCTGAGCAGATGAGGAATTTCTTGTCATGACATCATCTCATCTGCTCCACTGCCCTGAGAATAGCAAACAATTCCACATAATAAACTGAAAACTGCTCTGGGAGTCCTGTCCTACGGGCAATGTCAGGGGACACAACTGAACAACTGAAAAAATCTCACTGATTAGCCCCACCAAGTAACAAAATCAGTATGGTGGCAATATAAAATATCATTAAAATTCAAATGTAAAAATATAGTAAAATATAGTCTGGAATGCAATGCTTTCTGTAAACAGTCAGTTTTAAAAGGATCTGGGTCTCAGCAGTAGCGAGGATCCCAAATGGCCTTGTTGCCAGTGGATGATGATCAAATAGCCATTCCAGTGGCAGCCATGCAACATAGTTGGATGTTGGCGATGTAGGAAGAGACAAAGCCCTATATGCTCAGTGTACCACGAGAAGATGATGTTGAATACGCAACAGAGTCTCGTCAGTCTCCAGACAGGGCTTGTGAGACAGGCCGCTGTTGACAGCCTAATACCCTCATGGTGAATCGCATCCAGCATTTTAAAGTATGAAGGCCTTGCTGACCCATAAAACTGGATTCTGCATTCAAGCCAAGATTACACAAAAACCTTATAAAGTTGGAGCAGAAAGTCCTGTCGGCTCCCCAAGACCTACTACTCGTGCATTTAAGGATGTTTAAGGCTTTGAGACATCTCAGTTTCAGTTCTTTAAGGTGTGGCAGCCATGTTAACCTCCCATCAAAAGTAAGACCCAGATACTTCACCTTTCCTCAAAAGTGAGAACGGGGTCACTCAGTTTTCAAACTGATAAGTTAAAGAGAGAGTAGGAACAGTTAAAATCAACACAAGCAGTTTTCTCCAAAGAGAATTTAAAACCTGTGGTGTAAGACAGTTCCTCCAACCACCTGATCATCAGTGGCAATTGCTAAGTAGTTGTCATGAGACTGGAGGACGCACAGAAGGTGAAGCCATCCACAAACAAGGAACACTGTATGTGACGTCGCACTGTGAATGTAATACCGCTTGCAATGGCAAATGCCGTGAAACTTAAAACACTCCCTTGAGGGACAACATTCTCCTGCTTAAAATAGTCAGACAGTACATTCCCAACCTTGTATCTAAAATACCTGTCCAAGACAAAGGACTGTATGATGATGGGTCAATGTTCACAGAATTCCCACTGATAAAGCTGTGACACGGCGTCCAGGCAGTATCGTAAGCCTTTTCCAAACCAAAGAAAACATCGATAAGGTGTTGCTTACGAAGAAAAGTTTGTTGAATTACTGCTTTCAGCAGCGCCAGGTTATCGAATGTGGAGTGATACACTCAAAGCAATTAAGTAGGGCCTGGTTTCCAGAACCCACACTAGGCGTCGACTGACCATATGCTCCAGTCTCTTTCCTACGCAGCTTGTCAGGCTAATGCTATGACAACTATTAGGGATATGTCCGATCCTTCCTGGCTTTAAAACTTGGATTAAAATAAATTCTTTCCACAACCTGGGAAAGTCTGCCATCATCCAAATTTTGTTAGAACTGAAGGAGGACACCCTCCGTCCACGGGTGCAATTATTTCAACATGCTGTATGTTATCAGCTCATTTCCAGGTGTCGTATCACAAGCTATTGACAATGCAGAATCCAACACCCACAGAGAGAACGACTGGTTGTATTCCCCAATCATTGATGCGAGGGTGCTGGTGAGCTTGCTGCTTAGTGCCCTCAGCCATAAATAATAATAATAATAATAACAATAATAATAATCCGAACTACAGCATCATTGGCAAAACTTCAAAGTTTTTACTTCTGCTAACAGATTTATACAAATGCTATAAATGTATAGGGGCAGTATTGCCTGCTCTGTTCCTACATTTCTCTGGAACCCAGACTGATCTTCTCCAAGGTCAAATTTTCCAACTGTTTTCCAGTCTTCTGTGCATATATTGTCACTATTTTGTATCTCTTACATATTACACTGATGTTTCAGTAATATTCCCACCTACCTTCTTACGAATCACTACATTTTTCTCAAAGTCTGAGCATATTTTGCTCATATCATATATCTCATACTACGTGGAGTAATGTTGTCGTGGTACATTCTCTGTAAGATCTCAATTAACTCGAGGGCACAGAATCTATTCCAGGTGCCACATTTCATCTTCGGTCTTTCTGTGCTCTGCGTAATTCTTATAACAGTATCATGTCTCGCATCTCATTGTTATAGACCTCCTCTTCCCTTTCCGTAATATTGTCTGCGAGATTAAGGTGACTGAGAAAGTCGGCCAAAAGGGCACCTCTCGAACAGGTTCTGGAGGAACCCCAAAGGAGATGGTGTAGATTAAAGTCACTGAGCAGCAGAAATTGGTGAGGGAGTTGCCCAGTAAGATGGAGGAAGTCTGCCCTGGTGACACTGAATCACCGAGAGATGTAAATGGCACAAAGTGAAAAGATCATGTCAGGAAGGAAAATGCGGACTTGAATGGCTTGAAGCCAGGTGGTCAGTGAGAGGGTTGACTATGAACGTCATCCCGGAGGAGCAACATGACTTCCCCATGAGATGGAATGCCATCATCTGGGGGAAGGTCAAAGTGAATCGAGAAGAAATGCAAGAGCTCAAAGCAGTCGTGAGGACGCATTTGTGTTTGCTGGAGGCAGAGAACAAATGGATTCTGTGATTCCAAGAGAAGCATTAAGTCCTCTTTGTTGGGCCGAAGGCCGCAAACGTTCCACTGGAGGAGAGTCACAACAAGGAAAGGGGAGGATGGAAAAAATGAAGGAGTGTCACCTGGGTGGCTGACGAATGCCAGCCTTTGAAGACTCACTGGTACAGGGTGCAGAGGCTGGAGGATCCTGCTCCATGAGATCTCCAGAGTTGTCAGCATTTTCCCTCTGTCAGCCTGCGGAGTCCAGGGCAGAAAAACGGTTGGCGGTGCGTAGTGGCGACATGGAGGTCAATGGGCAAGGATATCACATGGTGACACCATCAAAGAGAATCTTCAAGACGGCAAGAGAGACGACTGTTTGCCTTTGTTTGATTTCTTGAAGCTTTTCCAGTTGGCAGAGGGAGATTCAGATGTTTGTTGGCCAGAGGGGCATAAGAAGTCTTCAAGGGAGTATTCCTTCTGTACTTTCCGGTCTGTCGATTGTGTGTAGCAGGTGATGTCACCCTATGAGGAGGAAGTCTGGTGGCCTGTTGCACAGCTGGAGGAGGAGACGGGGATGCTGCTATGACACTGGGCAATTTTTCAACCACAGTGCTGAATTTGACGTTGCATGTCTGCATGGCCAAGTCCTTTGTGGAGTGAGACTAAGGAAGAACAGTACTGTAGGTATCGCTTGGTAGATTTCAGAGTCTCCGACTAGCCGACAACTTGTGAGTGACAGTCTAAGGCACTTCTTCCTTCACCTGGTTCTCCTGGACAGCCCACCCATGAAGATAACTGGAACAATCTTAAGAGGCGGCGGCATCATTGCCATTGCAATTGATAAAGCGGGGAGGAGGAGGTACACAATTGCCCTCATGAGCATCCCTATCACAGGTGTTACACATTTGCTGGGTTTCAACAGGTCATTCGAGTGCGGCTTTAATGATTTCGTGCATGTCAGCGCGTCAGGTTTGGAATGTACGGTCGGACTGTGATAACTTCACAGCCTGCTTTGATATTTGATGGAAGCACCACTCTATCAAAAGAGAGAACAAAATTGCGTGTGGACACTAAGGATATATTTACATTTTTCACCACCCAACAGACTGCACTGACACCCTGATCAGAGAGGTACATTTCAATTTGTGCCTCAGCCAGACCATTGAGCAGCATAGCCACAGAGGAGTGACGCAGCAAGCAGTTAATATGCTTCAGAATCAGTAGTAGTCTCCAAAAGCAAAGTGCCATTGCATAAACGAGAGCAGGATTTAACAGAGCCAGAAATTGCATCAACACCCTTCTGAATAATAAATGGATTTACCATATCAATGGACTGAGTGTCTTCAGTTCGTGAAACCACGAGGAACTGTGGTGTAGCTGGGAGGGTCTTTGAATCATTAACCTCATTTTGTTTACATTTAGTAGACATTGACTGCAAAGATGATGATTGGCTTATTGCAAGAAAATCCCACATGAGTGCCAGCGTCTCCAATGGCCTGCTTCTTCCAACTGGGAGGCCCCTTAGAGCCGGGTGCACCCATCTTAGGTGATTGTTCACACCTCAGGTCACACCTCTCGAACACCTGACAAAGGGACCAATCAGCAATTTGGTAAGGTAGCGGCTCAGGCAGTCACCACTCCCTGGGCCTGGTCTGTACCAGGGGGTACATGTAAACCCTATCTGTTGACCCTGGACTGGGAATTACGCGTTTACCGAGTCACCTGTTATGCTTCAGATGCATGGGATGGCCTTCAGGAGCACATAGAGAGGAAGAAGCAAAAGGGGAACCTCAAATGCCAAAGCTGAGGAAGGACAGAAGACGTAGACCAAAGAAAGAAAAAAGGAATGAAAAACAGTGGAGAGAGTGTTCTGATATCGGTTACTGAAAATGCAGAACACATTTCCAAAAAATTCCAGACATGTTCCTCAAGAGAGGAGAAAAAGAATATCAAGAGGATAGACATGCAGCACAGAAGGGAAAAGAGGCTGCAAATGCTGTGGCCTCATGGTAGTCAAGCATGAACCCGCCGAAGAGTGGCGAGCTCCCTGGGGGGATCAACCCAGTTCTGACAACCGTCACACTGTTCGAAAACATTTAACTGCCTGGAAAGCATCCAGTTAGCCTTTTTGAACAACCATCTCAGCAGCTTCCTTTCAGAATCTGCTCCATCAGGCAGATGGATCCAGCTAGGGTAGTGGTCATTACCATGAAGGTCATCGTCCACTCCCCACTGAACAGTGTCTCCAAGGGCAGGCGAGCAGGAGGAGAGATCTACGGCTGCAGATGAACCTGTAGCAGTGCTAAGGTGTGTAGCGTGACCCGTGATCATCAGTATAACTGTAGTGCGTATCAGATCCTCAATTATCTGAACTCTATAGCACACTGTGTGTGCTGAAGTCTCCTAAAAGGAAAGAGGAACAGGGCAGTTCATCAACAAGATGAGTGAGGACTCCATTGTCAAGAGGCTCATGTGGTGGTAGGTTCGCCATCATGATGGCAACCTGGGCCGCTGTCCAAATACCAACTGCTTGTAGTGCTGTGGTTAAGGGCACATGTGAGGAGTGAAAGTTGTCCTTGAAGAACATTGCTACCCCACCTCTCAATCTGTCACCACTAAGGTCATCTTTTCTGTATAAGTGATAGCCTCCAAGTGCAGGCATGTCAGTCTCTTTAAACTGAGTCTCTTGAAGACAAGGGCAAAAGGATCTGTCCTGTACAATGAGTCTCTATTCCTCCAGATGAGTCCTGTATCCATTCATATTCCAGTGGAGTATGGGAGCCTTTTTATTTATATGTGTGGTTTTGATTTATCCTTATCTTTGCACCACAGTGCTGAGGCTCTTGCAGAGCAAGGTGGGGTTGAGGGGCTGCCTTTCCTCACTCACAACGGGTTGCTTTGCCTCTGCAACTCAGCACTGTATGGCCAACACACTGGCATTTGAAGCAACATACAGGCTTAGGGACACAGGGGCTAACCCTAGGTCAGAGGAAACCTGCTATGATGTGTTCAGGCAGCGTCGGGAGACTGAAGATCACAACAAAGGTTGTTGTCTTATCAATTTCACCATTATTCCTACAAGTACTTTGCTCCGCATCCACTATGCCCTGTATGCCTATCTTGTTTGCATTCAGCAACATTGATGTCCATAATGTCGTGGCAGATGACCGCACCTTTGCTGGAACGAAGGGAGTTATGCAGCTCAACAATGAAGTCATAATCATCTAACTGTGACTCCCTAAGACGTTCCACCAGCTTTGCCCAGTTAGTCTCAACCACCAAGGAAACATTTTGCAACTACTTGATACAGCAAGTCCTTCTAAACCTTTATGGATATAGAAGGGAGACACTTTTCAAACATCCCCTCCTTCCTCCTGATCACTACAAAAAAGTTCTGATTCATGAACCCCGTTACTAATGACAAGTTGATTATCAGGAGGACTAGCCCCCGTCATTCATCTGGATAAATGGGTGTTAAGCACTCCCAGGCAGTACACCCATCATGCTGGGAGGTGAAGAGGAAGATTTCGAAGGTTCCATCTTGGTCCCATGGGCAGCTATGGAAATAAGGATCAGCTAGGGAAATATGGATCCACTCAGAGAGAGCCCCATGCGCCTGAGTAAGTCTTATACAGGTGAGGTAAGGCAGGTTTCCCAGATGTTGACCAATAATGACTGTTTCACCTCAACAGCCATGCATCTCATCAGTGCATGAGACTGAGGGTTTTTTTTATATAGAGGTTTTAACCTTCCTCACGATCCAGGTGGTCAAGCCGAGACCACCGTTGCGCCCCACGGTGGTTGCTGAAGCATGTTCAGAGCTTACAGTGACAGTGGAATGATGGCACTTACCAGTTCCCAGTTCAGGAACCCTGGAGTTGCCAAGCACATACCCAGCAAACAAAGAATCCCAAGGGCTACTATAGTTCAGTCTGAGAAGTCAAAGGATTTAGAAGGCCAGTTCAACAGAATATACAGTGTCTTGAAGGGGGATGATAAGATGAATAGCAATGTAAGTGAAACAAGAGTAATGTATGTAATAGAATTAAATCATTTTATGAGCAAGATTACTGACTTCTCCTGCAACAAAATGCCATATATCTGAGAATTAAATTATGTGATGGTGAGGGGAATTAGATTATGTAATGAGACATTAAAAGTAGGTTAGTTTTCTTACTTGGGCAGCAAAATAACTGACTACAGCTGATTTGGAGAGGATTATAAAAATACAAATTGGCACTAGGAAGAAAAGTATCTCTCAAATGAGAAATTTATTAATTTAAAATATAAATTTAAGTGTTCTACATAGGTTTGTTTGGACTGATTGATTTAGGAAGGTTATGGGACTAAATGGTGAGGTCATCAGTCTCACAATTCAAAAATTACTTGTGTAAGATAGAAGAGGTGTCTGCTGAAAGGAGGCGCATCCAGTCAGAGGGGTCAAACTATAAAGTGAGGAAGCTAAAAACACACAAAGCAGAAGGCATAAAAAGGGAAGGTCAAATCTAAAAACTGGAAAAACAAAGGGATAAAAAGAGTGGTTTTAGCAAAGACAAGTGATCACGGGTGCCAGACCCAGAAAACGCGAAGACAGGCCCCAACCACAATCACCCAGCCCCAGGCCTCCAGGACTAAAGCAAACCCTTATAACTTAAAATAAAAACCACTTTCACAAAGAAAACTGAGGATCAGTTTAACCATTCGTGAAATGTCTGCTAACATTAAAGACAAAGAATCTGGAAGGTTATACGTAGTACGAAGGGCTAAAAGATGGAGATATTCTACCAAGATATGGTTCCACAGCCACACTGTAGGGGTGTCTCATTATGGAAGAAAGAGCATTGGGCGAGCCTAGTATGATTAAGGCATAGACAGCATAAGACAGTGGGCTACTACTCCTGAGAGGAGTGAAAGAAAGACCACCAAACTGCAGTAGTCTCCTCGATTGCATGGATTTTATTACTGACAGCAGTAGTACACCAGATATCACTCCACTATCGAGCAGCGAGAGAGTTAATGTATATCTGCATATCTACACCTGGAATCATGAAAGGAAATGAGAGGAAGTATCTGTCTCTCTAGCCAAATGGGCGGCCATTCATTCCCCAGGAGGCCCACATGATGGGACCCAGGGAAAGACAACTGAGCAGGCGGCATGGCCAAGAGCAGAGAGTAGGTCATGGATAACAGAGACCAAAGGTTGATGAGAGCAGCATCAGACTTCAACCTGCAGGATGCTCACCAAGTTGGTACATATTAAAATACTATGGAAGGAGGTCTCAGTAACAAAATGGAGGGCCCTGTTAATGGCTAGCAGCTCTGCTGTGAACACACTACATTTCTGCGGCAGTAAATGGTGTTCCATTCCAGTAGGAGACATAAAAGTGTATCCCATCTTATCCATCATTTTAGAACCATCAGTGAAGAAGATTGTAGCACACTGGAACTCTTCAAGTGTGGAATATATAAGACACTGGACTATCGTAGGGGCAACAGAAACTTTAGGACCCTGGAATAAGTCGATCCTAATCCGTGGTCCTGGCACCACCCATGCAGGCTGCGAGAGGAAATACACAGGGCACATTCCAGAGAGTGGAGATGGACATCCCGATGGGGGGAATTGAGATGCATTCCAACTGAAATCCCACCCAAGGGCAGGTATCAGGTGGAAGATATCCCTTGTTTGCAAAGAGGACGGAGTACAGGGAATGGTCACGAATCGTCAAATGGTGATTGTTTAACAAACCAGGAGTTGGCTCCGTTGTACATGTAGATGGGGAATCCCTGCTTCTGCGAGGAAACTGTCAACGAGACTAGTGCATGGAAGGAGCAACTGAGCCATAAGCCTGACAACAATAATCTAGTCTGTATAAAACCAGAGTGTGGTAAAAATCTAGAAGAGTAACATGGTCTGCACCCCAAGATGTGTGGGCCAGGAGGTAGAGAGCATTAAGCTTCTGCATGGAGGTAGTTTTCAGGTGGTGAATATGGGCACCCATGTCAGCTCTGGTTGCCTAAATAAAGTTCTGGATCAGGGTGCACTGTGGGCCGACAGCAGAAATGCATAACCCACATTTTGAAGTGAGAAATTGGGAGCCATGGGAAAGGGCCCATGCAGAGACCTGCTAGATGACACCTTGGAGCTGGCAGATGCTACCAAGTGGGAGCTGCACCAGATGCAAAAAACCTTTGACATACAACACCGAGGTAACCACAGGCCCAACAGAGGTTGCAATTCCATTGATGGTGATGAGGAAGAGTGAGACATTTAACACAGAACCCTGGGGGATACTGTTCTCCTGGATCTGAGAGGTTCTGAGTGAAGCTCTGACTCCAGCCTGGAAGAGCAGTGGGAAAAAACTCATGGATAAAAATCAGAAGGGGGCCATGAAAGTCCTAGTCACAGATGGTAACCAAAATGTGATGGCAGCAAGCCATGTCATATTCCATATGTGGGTCAAAGTAGACTGTGACAAGGTGTCAGCATTTAGCAAAAACCTGTTCGATTGTTGTTTCCAACCTGAGTAAATGATCAGTTATAGATCATCCTTCCTGGAAGCTACACTGATACAGCAACAAAAAGCCCAAGATTCGAGTGCCCATCATAAATGGCAGTTAACCATCCTCCTGTGCAGTTTACAAAGTAAGTTGGTCAAGAGAATGGGTCGGTAGCTATTGAGAGATGGTGGGTTCTTCCTGGGCTTAAGTATGGGGATAACTATGCTGTCTCACCATTGCGATGGGAAGATACCTGTGAGATAAATGTGGTTGAAGACACTGAGTAGATGTTGCCTCTGGGTAGGGTCCAAGTGTTGGATCATCTGATTGTGGATAGAATCCATGCCTGGGGCCAAGTCATGTGAAGAGATAAGACCCTGCAAGAACTCTCATTCAGCGAAGGGTTCATCATAGGCTTCATCTTGGAGGGGGGATACTGAAACAGGGGGAGGATTCTTCAACTTGCCATTTCTGCCGGAGACAAATAGCAGGATAGGGCCGAACCTGCAATGAAGCGGCATACATCCCCAGGGAGAAAACGTAGTGCTCACAGCATTACTTTTTACTCTGCTTAATAAGGTAGCAAGCCTTAGCACAAAGGCGTTTCAAAGCGATAAGGTTAGTCTTGAAGGGTGTCGTTTAAATCATTGCAGCACCTATCGGTCATCCTGGATATGGATTGCTACATCCTTGGTCCACCAAAGTCCCAGTTGATAATGAGGGGGAGGTGTGGATGGAGGTATAGTAGTGTCTGCAGCATGGAGAATAGCGTCAATGACGTCTTACACAACTGTATCAATGCAATCTGAGAGAGAGGTGTGAAGTGCACAGCAAACTGGCTCTGTGGAATGCCCAACATGGGGGCCTGTCTGCCTGGCAGTGGCAGGGGAACAATAGAATCACTGGAAAGTGGTCACTGTCACCAAGATCATCACAGGGTGACGAATGTAGTGAAGCCATGAGAACAGGGGAGGAGATCGTGAAATCGATGGCAGAAAAGGTGCCACGAGCAGAACTGAAGTGTGTAGGAGAACCGTTATTGAGGAGACACAAATCAAAGTATTTAATTACTTGGTCAATTAGAAGACCCCACCCGCCGATGCGGCACTCCCCCTTGGGGTGTGGCGTGCAGTGAAGTCCGAGAGGAGGACATACGGGGTTGGAGTTGCTGTATTAAGGTTGGCAGTTCAACATAAGGAAGAGGCCTACTTGGAGAGAGGCAGACACTGCAAATAGTGATTGCGGGGTTGTTCACACTTGTACCACTATTGCTTCCAGGTTGGTATGAACGGGGATCTAGACACTAATAACACCAGTGTGAACCAAAGTGCAGACCCCTCTAGATGCTACCTTAGGGCCAGCACGGTTTTGACAGAACGTGCAATAACCATGAAACATTGGAGAGTGGTCATCATGGAAATGCATTTCTTGAAGAGCAACACATAATTCAGAATAAGTGGAAACAAGTTGTTGTATTTCTGGCAGGTGACAGTAATATTCATTGTAGTTCCACTGGATTATTGTGTGGCGAGAGTTCAGGTTAGACATAAAGAAACCAAGGTGAGGTCACATTACTCGGTCAGAGATCACCACCGGCGAGGATGGGGTGACATTCATAAAAACTGGGTCTGATTCGGAGTGAGAAGGAGGGGGTGAACGTGCCTGGGATGCCGGGGAAGTCTTGTCCTTGGACTTGTGCTGCTTCTTCTTCTCCCTCAGAGGAAGGGAGGAGATGTTATCAGTGTGGGAAGAGGTGGCAGTGATGTCTGGATCGGACAGAAAGCGAGCGGCAGAAGCCTTCGAGAATGGGTCCCTCGTCCAGCCACAGGCTTCCTATCTTAAGAACACCATGGAAGGAGCCCTGTACCTGGCAGGAGCCAAAGAAGAGGATTTCTTGCCTGGCTGAGGAGGAGGGAGGAGAAGGAGGAGGAGTGGTTCCTTGAGAGGAAGGGACAGAAACTTTGGGGTGGAGGGGGGGGGGGGCAGGAAAGGGAAGGGGGAACCACAGGGGAGGGAGAGGGGAAAGGGGGACAGATATGGAGTAAGGAAGAGATAGGTGGGGGAAGGATGTAACAGATGCAAAAGCAGAGGACATCGACACTGGGTGGAGTCGGTCATACAGTTGACGAGTCTCAGAATAAGATAGACGATTCAGCAACTTATACCCTTGGATCTTCTTTCCTTTTTTGTCAGCTGTGTAATCTGGCGAGCATGGAGAGTGGTGGTCATGAAAGCACCGCATGGGTGGCAGGACGTACGGCTTCACATCACATCTGTAGCACATAATCTTGACCTTCTCTGGGAGGGTACCTCCCTTCAAAGCTAGAATGAAGGTGCTGGTGTCAGTGCAACCCTTCTGCACACATCGAAATACATGAAGGCTGGGTCAGGTACAGATTAGCCCAGAGTTCCTCATCAGTTTGAAGGATGAGGTCCCTATGCTCTATGAAAAATCACAACCTGGGCCATATTCAGAGACTGGTGAGGGGCAACAGACACCGAGACATTGCCAAGACTATCATAAGCACAAAGAGCTGCACACTGGGTGACAGAGGAAGCTTTGATCGACAGGGAGCCCAACCATATCTTACTGAGAGACTCCACTTTGCCAAACTTGTCCTCAATTTTCTTCACAAAAAAACAACTCTGTGGTAGTCAATATGTCCCCAGCCGTCCTTGTACAGACCAGGTTGCGAGGAAAGCATTTCAACTCAAGACAGCAAGTCTGGTCCTCTTCCCAGGGTGCAGCCAGGGAAGGGAAGGTTGCAGGGTAATAACAAACAGTATTCAGTGACCCGGAATCACGAGAAGAGATGGCTATCTGAAAACGGCGATATTTTTGCAACTTGATACACTTAATGTGCCAAGTACCCACTCTGATCAGGGGCTCTCCCATCGAGTGCCACCCAGCCACAGCAAGGGCTGTCTGGCACAGCAGCTCCAATGCTCCAGGATGACAAAGTGACCACTCCTTGGCATACATGGGGAGACAACTGCTCAGGTATCAGGAGTATGATCCCTGTGCTGTCAGGGGCCTCTGCCAGATGTTTACATAACAGTTCCACCACAGGGACTGGCTACATGTGCTTGTGACCTAGTGGGGCAGAGACAGGTTACACCAGGGAAGGAAGGGGAGAGAGGAATCAATGCTGTAGATGCTAGGAAGGGAGTTCTTCCCCACATGGCTCACACTAAACACAGAAAATTTGTAAGTGGAGGTCAAACCCCAAGGGGGGGAGGGGGGGGGGGGCAAAAATGGATGAAAGAAAACACGCAAGCCAAATAGAACCACAAGGAATACAAGGGGCCAGGTGGATAGCCAAGTCGACATAAATAAGAACACTGAGAGAGGGGAAGGAGGGGGCAACGGGAAAGGAGCAAGGATGATGGGGGATGTGCACAGTGAAGGAAATGCAGCCCAGGAAAGAAGAATGGGCTGCAATAGCTTGGGGCCCCATGTGCACATACTCATGACAGAACCATGAGCTCCCTGGCGGGATGTTTGTTTGGAGTGTACCCGTGTATGGAAGTTAAAGGTGGACAATACACACTGCAGACATGAAGCATTTTGAAATGTGGTGCTACAGAATAATGCTGAAGGTTCGATATCACGATTGGGTAACTAATGATTGCTGCTCACCATAAAGATAACACACTGAGTTGCAAGACAGGCACAATGAAAAAGACAGTTACATATTTAGCTTTTGACCACAAACACAGATAACCACCATCTCCAGCAGTTCAGACCAGAATGCAAGTGTCATATAGAATGAAAGCAGCAATCTGGAAGGGGCGGGGAAGAGGAAGGGATCTATATCTACATGATTCTCTGCAATTTACAATTAAGTTCCTAGCAGAGATTTCTTCAAGCTATTTATCTACCATTACTCTCTCGAATTGTATGCGGGAAAAACAAGCACATAAATCTTATTGTCTGTGCTCTGATTTATTTTATCACAATGATCATCTCTCCCAATGTATGTGGGTGCCAAAAGAATATTTTTGCGACCTGAGGAGAAAACTGGTGCTTGAAAATTCCGAGAAGATCCTGCCGCAACAAAAAACACCTTTGTTTTATAGACTGCCACCCATATTCACGAATCAGACAAGTGTGGAGGTTCTTTTTAGCGGATCTGTTGCACTTTCCAGTTATTCTGCCAATAAATCATAGTCTTTGGTTTGCTTTACCCACTATGTGATCTTTTCACCATCAGTTATTCGTAATTGTTATCCCAAAGTTTTATCTTAATTTACAGCCTTTAGATTTGTGTGATTTATTGTGTAACCAAAATTAAGTGAATTTCTTTTCATATTCATGTGGATGACTTCACACTTTCCATTATTTAGAGTCAACTGCCATTTTTGCATCGTACAGATATCTTGTGTAAATCATTTTGCAATTGGTTTTGATCATATGATGACTTTACAAGATGGTAAATGACTGCATCATTTGTAAACAATCTGTGAGGGCTGCTCAGATTGTCTCCTATGTCCTCAAAGGAAAGCTAGGTATTATTTCTGTTTTACTTGATGACTTTCAAACAGTTACTATGAACTGCGACCTTTCTGATAGGAAGTCATGAGTCTAGTCACACAGCTGAGGCAATACTCCACAGGGTCGAAATTTCATTAGTAGACGCTTGTGAGGAACAGTGTCAAAAGCCTTCTGGAAATCTAAAAATATGGAAGCAATTTGACAGCCCCTGCTGACAGCACTCATTATTTCACGAGAAAAAAAGAGCTAGTTGTGTTTCACAAGAGCGATATTTTCTGAATCTGTGCCAACTATTCGTTTCCTTCAAGATAATTCATAAATTTCAAAAACAGTATGTGTTCCAAAATTCTACTGAAAATTGACATTAGTGGTATTGGCCTGTAATTCAGTGGATTATTCCTATTTCAAATGTGGTGCTACAGAAGAATGCTGAAGATTAGATGGGTAGATCACATAACTAATGAGGAGGTATTGAATAGAATTGGGGAGAAGAGGAGTTTGTGGCACAACTTGACTAGAAGAAGGGATTGGTTGGTAGGACATGTTCTGAGGCAACAAGGGATCACCAATTTGGTACTGGAGGGCAGCGTGGAGGGTAAAAATCGTAGAGGGAGACCAAGAGATGAATATACTAAGCAGATTCAGAAGGATGTAGGCTGCAGTAGGTGCTGGGAGACGAAGAAGCTTGCACAGGATAGAGTAGCATGCAGAGCTGCATCAAACCAGTCTATGGACTGAAGACCACAACAACAACAACAACAACAACAACAACATTCCTATTTCCTTTCTAGTGTATTGATGTGACTTGTGCAATTTTCCACTCACGACGTGAGTGGTTGTACGTGATTGCTAAGTTAGAAGTACTGTACCAGCATACTCTGAAAGGAACTTGACTGGCATCCAATCGGGACCAAAGGCCTCACCTTTATTAAGAGATTTAAACTGCTGCACTAGACCGAGGATATCCACTTTTAAGTTACTCGTGTTAGCATTTGTTCTAGAATCGAATTCTGGAATATTCACTTCATCTTCTTTGGTGAAGGAGTTTCAGAACACCATGTTTAATATCTCTGCTTCAATAGCACTGTCATAAGTCACATTACCATTGTTATCATGAAGTAAAGGCATTGATTGCATCTCGCTGCTGGTGTACTTTACATATGACCAGAATCTCTTTGGGCTTTCTGTAAGATTTTGAGACAGAGTTTCATTGAAGTTTGCACTAAATTTCAAGCTTCTGTAAAACTTCACCAATCTTGTGGATTTTGCATTCTTTTAAATTTGGCATGCTTTTTACTTTGTTGCTTCCACAACAGTGTTCTGACTTGTCTTGTGTACCACGGAGCATCAGTACCATGTCTTGTTAATTTATAAAGTAGGAAAAGACAGATTGCTGTTTACCATAAAAAAGACACATCAAGTTGCAGGCGGGTACAATTAAAACACTTACATAAAGCTTTCGGCCACAGGCTTCATCAGTGAAACATACAAGCAGGCACACCTCAGGCACACGTGACTGCCAACTACAGCATCTCAGGCCAGATTGCAACTATCACATGGGCTGCAAGCAGCAATCTGGAGGTGGCGCGGCAGGGGCAGGGGAAGGGGCAGTAACGTACGGGTGGGGAGAGAAAGAGACTAATGCTATCTGGTGGATTGTGCGCAGACACTAGACTGCCAACATGAACAGCACATGAGGTTGTGGGGCAGGGAGGTGAGGAAAAAAGGAGAGGAGTGGGGAAAGGCAGACGGCTGCAGATAAACAGGGTGGAAGATGAGAATGGGGAGGAGACAAGTACATCATCTACTCCCCACTCTCATGTTCCACCCTATTTAACTGCAGTCCTCTGCCAACAAATCTACTTGTCTTTCCCTGCTCCTCTCCGATTTTTGTTCCTTTATTCCCCCACCCCCTGTTCCATGACCTCCTGACACTGCACCTGTTGGCAATATTTTTTGTATGTCCATCATTTTAGCAGGACATCTCTGGGACGACGGCCATTTACTATCGTGACAAAAAATAAAAACACCTGCAGCCATCCATATGATTTTATTTTCTTTTGTCACCACAGCCTGAAGATGAAGCAATGAAGCGTCAAAACTGGCAGCGACAAAATAAAATTAAATCATAAGGACAGCTGCATGTTTTTATTTTTTGTCACAATGTTGGCAATATAGTCCCTGCACACCCCACCAGACAGCGTTCACTTCTGTAATCACCCATACACTACTATCCCTTCCCCTGCTCTGCCACCTCCAGACTGCTGCTTGCATCCTACGTGATAGCTGCATTCCAGCCTGAGATGCTGGAGTTGGCAGTCGTGTGTGCTTGAGGTGTGTTCACTTATGTGTGTAAATGGTGTCTCTCGCTCTTTTGCTGACAAAGGGTGTGACCAAAAGATTTATGTCAGTGTCTTAATTGTGCCTGTCTGCATCTTGGATGTCTCCTTCACAGTAAGTACCAATCTGTCTTTTCCTACATTTTTGATATTCCCACCTAGAGTTTCCATTGTTTGATCTTATTAATTTGTGTGTTGCATATCTACACTTACAGAGTAAGATTGGAAGGAGTGTAAACTGTCTCTTAGAAATGCATAATGTGAATTTTTATCCACTTTTTACAATGATGTATTTTGTCTTTATTTCTGGTTGGTTTTGATGTCACAGTATTCAATCTAGCTACAACTGCCTTGTGATCACTACCATGATGCTCCCTATTTGCTTCCAGATTATTTGTTGCAAAGACGTCAAGTGTCTTTTCACAGTCATGTCCAGGATGGCAGCCAGTCAAGGAATATTTTAGGGAATTAGTTTAAAAAATGTATTTCAAAGGCCCAGTGGAATCTTTACAAGTTTTCTCCCACAGTAATTCATGCCTTGTCTATGTGACACAAGTCACTTGCCTTTCACAACCGAGGCAGTTCTGTCCAGATAAAGCTGATGAAAGGAGATGCCCTGAGACCTCTGCTGAAACTGCTAGTGAATTCGCACCATTGGTTTTAGCCAATAGTGTGCATGGGATACTGATCACGTGTGTGCATGCTGGAGTCTTCTGCAGTGCCTAACACAGTTGCTTCTCTCTCTTGGAATCCAGATTTCGAGCAGAACAGACGTCTTCTTGGAAGGCAGAGCCTCTGGTTCTGCTCTTCACGACCAGCCACCAACATAAGTCAACATGAACTGCTTCCCCGTCCGTTGCCCATTTTAATTAATTGTTCAACCTCCTAGACTGGCCTAAACAAACCTGCTAACTTCTGACCCTAGGCACACCCTTTGTACTCCGTATATTGAAATATATCCTCTTTATTGTACTTAATTTCCTGTTTTCTCATTTAACAGCAGCTCTGGATGCCCACTATCAAATCCTGACCACTCCACCTCCTGCATACTGCCACCACGAGGCATATTTAACGACCTTCTTCACCCTTCCCTGCCATTTTATACATTACCATTGGTGTCAGACGTTTCTCTCCCCATCCCCAAACCACATACTCTTTTACAAGTGGTGTCGGAAGTGGGATGTAACAATTATATCCCCCTTCCTGGCATGAACTCCTTTACAATTGGAGTCAGGAGTGGGATGTTAGCATCCGTATAACTTCACATTGTTTGCAGAAGTCCCTCATAAACTTCCCCTAACTTTACAATCATTTACACTTTAAGTGCACTCCTGAACTAATTGTTCAAAATAATTTTCTGAGAAAGCATTCAATACAATTTCTGATGATGTTTTATGCCTATCACCAGCTTTAAACATGTATTTTGGCAACATATCGAGGGTACACTGAAGTCACCACCAATTGCATGAGTTAGGTACCTATTTGAAATCAGTTCAGGAAAGTATCCATTTCCCTGGCTAGAACCCAGTTCCACATCCTATTTATTAAATGCAGCCTAAACCATGGAATGCCCCCTTCCCCCAACAGCCTAACCATAAAAATTTCTTTCACTCTATCCCACCCTTCCTTTTGCAAAGATCTTCACGTTTCCAGATTCTGTTAGTCTCTGGTCCTCACAAACTTGGTACTGCCACAGGCATCCCAGAAATGTCTCTGCTCCCTCCACACATACTGCCACTGTACAATCCTTGCTATATCGTCAAATCTCTGAAACTGAATCTCTTGCTCTCTGGCAACTGGAGGAACATTCCAGACACCACCTCCATGAGTTATCCAACCTGCTTACAACCTACTACTGCCTTGGGGCACCACTATCCATATTCAACCTAACCAGTGTTCCTCCTCGACAATCCCTCACAGCACCTAACTGACCTTTTCAACTTGCCTCATCCTCCAAACTTCCCTGACAACACTCCACCAAAACCAGAGCTGAAATGTTCATCTAACACTATTGTTAACCTTTCCACAAAAGCACTCAGCCCAACAGAAGTTCCTGTCCCATCCAAACACCTCACCTTTAGTCCTATACACAAATGTAACCATGTTGGACTTGTCAATGACCTACTCCCCTCCTCCTGATCCCTGCAATAGAAACAATTCTTTGCCACCAGTCCCTCCAACCAAAGCTAACATAATCCCAATAATGAATACTGACTTTCATAGTTCATCCTCCCCTCCTCCCGCATAAATTGCCCCCGGACACCTTCCAGGAAGTTCTTACCTCCAACTTGGTCTCAGAATTCTTTCCCAGGTCCCTTCCTCATAACATCAGCCTTTCAGTAAAAGAAAGGGCAGCCAAACAAAATCTCAAAGCAAATCCTGACCTAATCACTCTACCTGCAGATACAGGTTGGCCAAAGGTCCCTGCCAATTATCTGAATCCTCCATCTATAAACTGTATCAGACTGATCCCATCCCAGAAGTTCAATATAACCTCCAATCCCTGTTTAATGCTTACGGCCTTCCCAGGACCTCTCCCCTGAATCCATTTCCCTCCTCACCTCAATGTCACCCCACACACCCACATTCTACATATTCCCCAAAATCCATAAACCCAACAATCCTGGGTGACCCAATGTAACTGATTACTGTGCCCACACTGAAAGAATTTCAACACTCATTGACCAACACCTCCAACCAACTGCCCATAATGCCAAAGATACTAATCACTTCCTTCACCCATTCTCCTCCATCCCCACCACTTTACCTCCTGGATCTGTACTGGTCACTGTTGATGCCACCTCCTTGTAAACCAACAACCATCATCCTCACAATCTTACTGCTATTGAACACTACCTTTCCCAACGTCCTCCAAACCCACTACTTCATTCTTCATACACATTACTAACTCTATCATTCACCCACAACTACTTTTCCTTTGAAAGGCAGATATGCAAACAAATCTGTGACACCCACACGACACCCTTCTATGCCAACCTTTCATGGGCCACTTAGAGGAGACCATCCTAGTCTCCCAAAACTCCAAACCCCTGATGATATCTTCATGATCTGTCCACAACAAACCCACAAACAGTACCTACATTTTGATTAGTGGCATCTCTTCCTCTCCAAAAAAAACCCTCCCATACAGCCTTGCCATCTAGGGATGGCATATCTGCAGTGACAAGAACTCCCTTTCCCAGTATGCTAAAGGTCTCACCAAGCCTTCATAGATACGCACTATCCCCTGGACCTAGTCTCCAAGCTAGTCTACAAACATATTTCCTGTGTCATTTCCCCACAAGCCCCTATGTGACAGTTGCATTCCGATCCAAGCTGCCAGAGATGACAATCGTGTTCATGACCTGTGCTTGAATGACTGAATGAATGAATGAATGAATGAATAGATGCATGTTTTCTTCTCTGAAGAAGACTTTGACTGAAATGTCTTTTCGTTGTTCCTGTCTGCCACTCAATATGTCATCTTAACACTGACAGTGTGTATACATGGACAAGGAAAAAAAAATCCCATATTATTCCCAGATTTCCCAGTTAAAAATACATTTTCTTCTGGGTAAAAATACACTTTCTCCATGTTATGTTAAGTGACAGTATACTTTCCTTCGGAACTGTAAAAGCTGTCAATCCTTTGAATGGCTATGGTTTTATACACCAGCGTGGAATTTCCCAGTACTTTAGAAAACGAAATTGGGGGGGGGGGGGGGGGGGGGGAATAGGAGAACACATTTTGGAAAGATCTTAGATGTGTAGCAACATGTATGCTGCATATTTTCGTATTACAAAAGTATAATTGCGAATTCCACCAAATACCGCATGTTACTTTCCAAAGCATTGAAACTGAGATTGAAATGCGCTCTTGTAAGCATCACAGCTCATGTCACATGATATCGTCAGCCGATGACAGCGGATATTCAGAGTATAGGATATGTGATGTAGTCAGCCAATTGCAACCACTGTTAAGTAGCGCGAACACACAAATTAGAAGAGTTAATGGTTTAAATTAATATACATAGTGTTGCTACAAGAAAAGCAATGCTTCCACATACAATATTGGTCTCTAAGATTTGTGGGGACATAGAACCACTGGCTCATCTCCCAATAATATCACTACCCAACCGCAGCGAGAACAATCGTAACTTTGCCAGATCAGTTCTCTGCAGAACACACTCTATACTACACGTATTGTGTACATGCTGCGAGAGTAAAAGTATTCATAGTAATTGACGGAAGTGCAAGTGATTATTTATGGTCGTAATTACCATACCCACTCTCCACTACCTACAGATTAATAAGCTGCAAGAGCTAAGCTTTCACATTTAATGTTGCTGTTTTCCTAGTGTTACGCTTTAAGATACATTGTACATAGTTCATCTTATGCAAAAGGAAATTTACTTTGAAAGTAAAGCCTAGTTTACAAGACACTAGATTGCAGGCAACTGCACTACTGGCCACTGCAAATGCTCGCCGCGTGTTTGTCCGACTCGTTGGTGAAATTACACACTTTTGGTGTGTTCCAACTTCAGCGACACTAGTTACAAGAGTTTTGAGGCTACATGTGTTCATAGTGTGTGGATAAACTGAATTATGAAGTGGGGACCAGAAAATAATGTTCACTTTTTGGATATATATGCTTTGCATAGGTGTTTGTGGGACTTCACTGATGCTGATTACATAAATAAGCAGCATATTGCTGCTCCTGAGACAGTCATGTGCGATCAGAACACAAATGGTTTGACAGTATCTGAGCTGCAGGGCAAAATTTATTGAATTAGGAGCACATATACAATTGAACAAACAAAAATACAAGCACGTAGAATTCTGGCTGTGGAAATGCTCTCCTCTACAAGACTAAAATTTCATCGTTAGAGTTGACCGACTCTTTTTTAAGGAATATTGTTGACAGGAGGTAAGGGTACACAAATCAAGAAGCCGTGTTCTTTATTCAATATTCAATATAATAGAGGGAAACATTCCACACGGGAAAAATATATTTAAAAACAAAGATGATGTGACTTACCATACGAAAGCGCTGGCAGGTCGATAGAAACACAGACAGACACATACATACACACAAAATTCTAGCTTTCGCAACAAACTGTTGCCTCATCAGGAAAGAGGGAAGGAGAGGGAAAGACGAAAGGAAGTGGGTTTTAAGGGAGAGGGTAAGGAGTCATTCCAATCCCGGGAGCGGAAAGACTTACCTTAGGGGGAAAAAAGGACGGGTATACACTCGCACACACACACATATCCATCCACACATATACAGACACAAGCCTATCGGCAACCATCTCTTCTAATAGGTAGGTAGGAAAAAAATCAGAACGTAATATAAGTGCCTATTAGGCCTGCAAAAGGCAAAAAACTTTATTTAGGAAATAGCTTCACATTTCATTCATATGCTCCAGCTTCTCAAGCATGAGATCGAAAAGTAGTAGTACAAAATTTCTGTGTAAATTTGGAATCGTCACGTTCTTCCATAATTTGTGTGATGTCCCCATTTCTTCTCCTTCCTCTTTCTAACAAACAATTTTGTTATTACTAATTTTGTAACTATTCCTGTCAGTGTCAAGACTCATTCTCTGTTAACTTCACCAACCCTGCCACAATCACCGATTTACCGTATTTACTCGAATCTAAGCCGCACTTTTTTTTCCAGTTTTTGTAATCCTAAAACCGCCTGCGGCTTAGAATCAAGTGCAAAGTAAGCGGAAATTCTGAAAAATATTGGTAGGTGCCGCCACAACTAACTTCTGCCGTCGAATATATGTAGTGCTACACAGGCATGCTTTGCAGGCACAAAGATAAATATTTGCGCCAAAACCTCTGCGTCAGTAAATAAATTTAAAAAAAGGGTGGAAGACGAGCTTTTTTCTCCGCCCCAAGTTTCGACCACTGCATTTTTATACATTATCCAACAAAATAAATTCAAATTCCGTATTGTTCATCTTCGAATGTAGCAGCATTTCAAAGTACTACTAAAATCCGACTGGCTAGACTGTTTGGGATGTTTGTCAATATGGCGAACTCTATGTTCTGATTTTTTTCCTACCTACCTATGAGAAGAGATGGTTGCTGATAGAAACTGTCATGAATTGTGAATCACATGCGGTATTCTCTTCACCATAAGAATAATACGAATATAAACATTTTGCCATGTATTCTTTCGTGTTTGCTGCTATCTCATTTAAATCCTGTCTGCCTAATAAACTACGGAACTAGTGAGACAACAGCAAACGCGGAAGAATAAACATATCATGTCATGTTTATATTCGTATTATTCTTATGCCTTACAGTGACACAGTCAGAAATGAAGCACGGCAATTGACTAGAATTGTAAATCTAAGATGACTCTAATTTCTGTACAGAATGTAATCTACTAAAGAGGCGTCTGCAAAGATTTTCAAACGCAGAAAAATTTTCGATAAACTCTCGTTGTGAGCATCTTCTGTCATACGCAGTCTATTATTTGCTCCTTGTTGATCTTTATCAAAGAAAGCAGCAGTGTAAGTAACAACAAATAGCAGTCTCTTGCCATTGTTTCGCTAGTGGGACAATTTCTCTCTTTTTTTTTTTATTGTAAGCGGCAGTAGCGCGCACAAGAGCAAGCCATGCCGCGAGCAGCGACAGGTCGTAAACATTCATTATCGGAATGCGACAAACAATGCATGACAGATTAAAATAATGCAGTTTCATTTTAGAGTGACGTAAACACCTATAACAAAGAGAATGGGTCTTATCAGATGAAAGAAAAATAAGCAATCAGTTCAAACCAGACGAAGTACACGAAAAAGGAAGGGTACCCGTATAAATACGGACAGAGCGCCTGACGCATAGCAGTGGCTACCTGGTAGAGCGTAACTGCTAAGCTTACGACTCGAACCAAACTACTATAGCTGTATCGTCACTCATTCGACCTAAATTGTGTCTCATATTACAGTGGACCAACTTTGTTTCGATTTGGAGATGCGGCCTAATTTTTTTCTCCCCCCTCGAATTTCAAGTCTCAAATTTCAGGTGCGGCTTAGATTCGGGAATTTTTTTTTTCCTTGATTTCGAGTCTTATTTTTCAGGTGCGGCTTAGATTCGAGTAAATACGGTAGTTATCCTGCTTTTATTCTCCAGTTAGGCTTTATTACGTGTTCGTACAACGCGTTTCCCTTGCTACTCCCAGAACTGAACTTAAGTGGCTGCTAGTCAGGGACTGTACAACTGGCCCTTCCTAGTGTAGCGATCTGGCGATAACTTTTCTGTCAAAAATTCATTTTCTTGGAGAAACCGAGAAGATAATACGTATTGGTTAAAAACAGTCATGGTTGCAATTTTAGTTTTTTATTTTTCAACGACGCGTTTCGCCTTATTTAGGCATCTTCAGGTTATCTTTTCTAGATGGACGCGAGACGCACCAAGATCTGCATAGCGCGTTCCCGTTTACAGGAGTGAGTAACAGAGTAAGATGGGGGCTCAGGTAGAAAGCATAACCAGTACTGTTAAGCACTGGTTTGCTGTATGCCACATATGGATCGGAAGAAGGTAATAGGTGATCTTTCTTATCTGTTATTCCTGTTTGTCACTTATTTCCACTCTGGTAGTCCAATTCTATGGATTTCGCTAGTAATTATAACAAAACTGATCATTCGCAAACCCAGTCAACCCCATAACAAACAGCGATTGGCATTCACCTGTTCAGCTTCACTCCGTTCAGCTTGTACAGCCCCGACCCCTTTTTGACTGCAGGAAAGTTTATTTCTATATGCGACCGGGATTCCTCTGACAGAGACATCACGCACACGATGCACCTCTACAAAAATCAACTTATGATTTATTCGGAAATACACAAGGAATGTGTTCAAAAATGTTAAAAAACCACAACATGGATGCGTTTCAAAAGCTAACAGCCACAAACTTGTAGCCAGAAGCGGGATTCAATTGCGCATGTGCGTGAGCCCACTTGCAACTGCTCGAACAAATTTAATGTAAATAGTTATGACGTCATGCTCATCGGCGGCAATTTGTTGTTATGAAGCATTGCATAGTCTTCCTAAAGCCTTCGACACATTTTGCTGTTGGCAGACGCTTGTATGAGCACTGTGTTTTGTTATTTGTGGCGCATTTCCTTTGCAGCTGAAATTTTATTTTCGTTTTTTTTTTTATCTTGTTCATGTTTTATTGCTGCAGTATTATTCTGCTGCAGCAGGATACAGTAATATCCTTTGTTAGACTATCGGTTCTTACCAGCCAAAACTACAAAAATGTGACTGAAAACTAAAACAATGAAAAATTCCCGGAATTGTAAAAAATTACTGGGTTTTTCCCGGTTTTCTCCCGGATGAAAAAATTCCCCGGTTTTTCCCGAATCTCCCAGTTGTTCCGGGTCGCATACACCCTGACTGAGTACCAATCTATCTTTTCCTTATATTGTTGTGTAATAGTGGAAGATTGGTCAGACAATGCAAAAGTCAAAACAGGTCCAAATACAGTCATAAATAAATGTATACTAGAGTCATATATTTGTCTTGCGTGAACTCAAGATGGGGGATGGGCTGGGGTATCAACTGTACTGGTATCAGTGTGTGCTCAAGGAGGGAAATAGAGAAAATCATCTACAATTCAACTGAAAATAAAGGCAGCATCACAAACATGGGAATGCAAAGTCAATGCCTCTAAAGCTAAAAGACTGACCCCTATTATTCTTCACCTTGTTCGTCTGTCCCTGAAATCATTTAAAAAGAAAAAAAAGGTATGTAGCTGGCAGAGATTTACAAGAGGTTCTTCACCACGTCCTCATATCCACTCAGCTGTCCAGCAAGACTTGTGTTGAGTCTTTGTGGCTTTCAGGCTTCTTGTCTCTCCTGTAGCTATTCTATTTGTGACAACTGCAAGCAGGAGCTTCTCTTTTGTGAGATGTGATGTTAAAATAAATATGATTCTTCACTGGGGTACAGCAGAAAGCGATTCTTCATTTGTGGTGCAAACTTACAAGTACAGCAGCAGCAAGGTTCTCGACTAAGAACATCTGCATTTACCTGAACATATTTTGGACTAGTTTCATCACTTTCACGGGAAAACGAAACAAATAAGCGTGACAGGATCTGTTTCTCCACAAACTGCTGAAGTACTGACCTGAAAGTTTAAAACAGAGCATTAATAAATATGCTCCTCCTGGTCTTTAAACTGCACTAGAACCTCCAGAATTTTTTATTTGCACATACCTATAAATAAAATCTCGTGAAGAATAGCGACAACCAAAAAATAGCCAGATTGTGCCGAGTTTCTTATTTTGAAACTTTAACTGTTCCGTTTCTCTTTGTTGGAGAAACCCTGTAAAAATAAATAAGCAAAATTGATTTTTTTAGTTGTACAAAAGATCAAAAAACTTTAAAGATGAATTAAACATATTTAACTTACCAATAAATGGAGCAATTCCAGTTCCAGGACCAATAAGTATCAGTGGTTTCTCATGACAATGAGGCATGCGAAAATTGCTCGCCTTCCTAAAATACACTGGAATCTAATAAAGAATATAGCTGTTACTTTCACAACATTAAAGAGTAGTTACGATTTTGAATAATTTTAACAATCTCTCTCTCTCTCTCTCTCTCTCTCTCTCTCTCTCTCTCTCTCTCTCTCTCTCTCACACACACACACACACACACACACACACACACACACTACTGCAAGGAGGACATATTGAAGACAAGAAATATTGATATACTACATACTTTGCAAAACTCAACTGTAGTGACAACTTGGGAAATTTGATAAATGCATAATTTAGTGGTATACTATAACAGCAGTGATAAACCAATTATGATTAATCAGACAAATTTTGAACTAACTGATCTTTTTTCCGTGTCTAAACCACATGACCAAGATAAAGCCCCCATTCTTTGATGTCGTGCAGGTTTCTTCATAATTGTGACTATATTGTAAGCTTATCTTATCTCATTTCTAAAGGACATCGCACAAAATATATTGTAATATCAATTATATGAATATAATAGAGGGAAACATTCCACGTGGGAAAAATATATCTAAAAAGAAAGATGATGAAACTTACCAAACAAAAGCGCTGGCAGGTCGATAGACACACAAACAAACACAAACATACACACAAAATTCTAGCTTTCGCAACCAATGGTTGCCTCGTCAGGAAAGAGGGAAGGAGAAGGAAAGACAAAAGGATATGGGTTTTAAGGGAGAGGGTAAGGAGTCATTCCAATCCCGGGAGCGGAAAGACTTACCTTAGGGGGAAAAAAGGACAGGTATACACTAGCACACGCACACATATCCATCCACACATACACAGACACAAGCAGACATTTGTAAAGGCCTTTACAAATGTCTGCTTGTGTCTGTGTATGTGTGGATGGATATGTGTGCGTGTGCTAGTGTATACCTGTCCTTTTTTCCCCCTAAGGTAAGTCTTTCCGCTCCCGGGATTGGAATGACTCCTTACCCTCTCCTTTAAAACCCATATCCTTTTGTCTTTCCTTCTCCTTCCCTCTTTCCTGACGAGGCAACCATTGGTTGCGAAAGCTAGAATTTTGTGTGTATGTTTGTGTTTGTTTGTGTGTCTATCGACCTGCCAGCGCTTTTGTTTGGTAAGTTTCATCATCTTTCTTTTTAGTAATATCAATTATTATTTATTACACTACCTACCTCAGCACTGGTCTCCCATCTAGAGGATTTACAAACATTATTCTACTTTTACGAGAAGAATGATATATTGAAGACAAGAAATATAGATTATTACATATTTTACAAAACTCGACTGTAGAGAGAATGCTTTAAAGAACTGTGAGGTGTGTGTCATTTATTTTTTTACATAAAACATTTTGGTGAGGAATACAGCAAACACAAGCATGCACCAGGAAATCAATAAATATATGGTAGACAATTTTAAATCACACAGAATTATTACCCCATATTGAAACTAAACATCATTGTTATCCAGGCCACTATTCATCACAAAGGATTTTATGACTAGAGCTATGTGAAATTAGCAAACAAAATTTGAAAGTTTAGAATTTTAATATTTCTATTTAGCATTTCTGCTTTTCATGTGTGTGTATACACTACTGGCCATTAAAATTTCTACACCAAGAAGAAAATTCAGATGATAAACGGGTATTCATTGGACAAATATATTATACTACAACTGACATGTGATTACATTTTCAAGCAATTTGGGTGCATGGATCCTGAGAAATCAGTACCCAGAACAACCACCTCTGGCCGTAATAACGGCCTTGATATGCCTGGGCATTGAGTCAAACAGAGCTTGAATGGCATGTACAGGTACAGCTGCCCATGCATCTTCAACACGATACCATAGTTCATCAAGAGTAGTGACTGGCATATTGTGACGAGCCAGTTGCTCAGCCACCATTGACCAGATGTTTTCAGTTGGTGAGAGATCTGGAGAATGTGCTGGCCAGGGCAGCAGTCGAACATTTTCTGTATCCAAAAAGGTCCGTACAGGACCTGCAACATGCGGTTGTGCATAATCTGGTTGAAACGTAGGGTTTCGCAGGGATCAAATGAAGGGTAGAGCCACGGGTCGTAACCCATCTGAAATGTAATGACCACTGTTCAATGCGAACAAAAGGTGACCAAGATGTGTAACCAATGGCACCCCATACCATCACGCCGGGTGATACACCAGTATGGCAATGACGAATACACGCTTCCAAAGTGCATTCACCGCGATGTCGCCAATTATGGATGCGACCATCATGATGCAGTAAACAGAACCTGGATTTATCCGAAAAAATGACGTTTTGCCATTCTTGCACCCACATTCGCCGTTGAATACACCATCACAGGTGCTCTTGTCTGTGATGCAGTATCAAGGGTAACCGCAGCCATGATTTCTGAGCTGATAGTCCATGCTGCTGCAAACGTCATCGAACTGTTTGTGCAGATGGTTGTTGTCTTGCAAACATCCCCATCTGTTGACTCAGGGATCGAGACGTGGCTGCACGATCCGTTACAGCCATGCGGATAAGATGCCTGTCTTCTTGACTGCTAGTGATACAAGGCCATTGGGATCCAGCACGGCCTTCCGTATTACCCTCCTGAACCCACCGATTCCATATTCTGCTAAGAGTCATTGGATCTCGACCAACGCAAGCAGCAATGTCGCGATACGATAAACCGCAATCACAATAGGCTACAATCCAACCTTTATCAAAGTCGGAAACGTGGTGGTACGCATTTCTCCCCCTTATACGAGATATCACAACAACGTTTCACTGGACAATGCCCGTCAACTAGTGTTTGTGTATGGAAACTTTCTCATGTCAGCACGTTGTAGGTGTCGCCACCGGCGCCAACCTTGCGTGAATGCTCTGAAAAGCTAATCATTTGCATATCACAGCTTCTTCTTCCTGTCAGTTAAATTTAGTGTCTGTAGTCATCATCGTGGTGTAGCAATTTTAATGGCCAGTAGTGTATATCCCAAATGTGTACATACAAAGTAACTTTTTCTTTTTCACTATTCACAGGGTTGTTATTATTATTATTATTATTATTATCTTTCTTTAACACAACACCATAACGCTAGTTCTCATTCATGTAGGCCTATATACAAATGTTTATCTATTCAATGCAATCACTGAAGCTGTTTCAATAGTGTCTGGCTTCACTCATCTCTTTCTGTCACTTAGAACTAAATAGTATATTGAGAAGTACCTCTCCACTTCCACACTATTGACAGGTGCTCAAATTGCAGATAAATCAGGTCTTCCAAATTCATTGTATTTAAGCTTTTCACAGAGTAGAAGTTGCACTTTATCAGACTTCTCATCATGTCTCAAACAGTTAACAAGGTGTCAATGGAATGATGAATATGCTCCAAAAAAATCGTCAGATGGAATGCTTTCAAATTATGGAATCTTTTTGCTATATTAATAACAGCAGACTCTTTCAAATATACAAAATTGTTAAGACTTTTGTGGCCACTTATTGACAGACTGGCTGTTGGTTTCCATCACGCGTTCTTCGATCGATGTTTGTTTGATGCTCAAAGAAATATTGGCTGAAGAACCTGAGACAGAAGACAACAGCCAGTTTGTCTTTTGAATATAGCTTTGCACCAGAAACTGCAGGGCTGTAGAGCCTGTCAATGTTTCTGTAAAATGTATTGGCCAGGTCTGGTGTTGTTGTTTACATAGCTTCTGTAAACTTTTCATAGCAACAGATTTCGGATAATTTTTGCATTTGGAGTGAGCACAACATTTAATGGTGCGTGTCGAAAAACATCCTTCAGAATTTCTTTCAATAAATAAATGTTGTGTGGCTAGAGCCTCCCGTCGGGTAGACCGTTCGCCTGGTGCAAGTCTTTCGAGTTGACGCCACTTAGGCTACCTGCGTGTTGATGGGGATGAAATGATGATGATGAGGACAACACAACACCCAGTCCCTGAGTGGAGAAAATCTCCGACCCAGCAAGGAGTCAAACCCGGGCCATTAGGCATGACATTCCGTCATGCTGACCACTCAGCATTGTAACTGTTGCAATACAGAGACAGAGGAGTTGAGTCGACTGTTGTTATTATATGCATAATGATAAGTTATATGTATACCGATACAATAATAGGCAATGCTCTTCATGCAACAACAAAGGGAGAGATTTGGGGAAACTAATGCTTGAAGGAGATCAGAATTCTGACAGGAGAAAGTGGCAAACTATCTCGTGGCCACTGTACAGGTTTTTATATAGGTATGACTGCCACAAAACTGCATGAGAGTAAAAATGGACATACAGGAACTATCTGCATTGGGACACCAAGTATACAGCTGCTGAACAGAATATGTTCAGCGACACAAGTGTTTGTTACACAGCTCTGGCTACTTGGATTCCCCCACCCAATGGTACTAGGCCCCTGATAGTCTGCTATGCTTTTTCGTTTCATTTCTGTTGCTCTTAACCCAAACTTTTCATCATGTCTGGACTGAAACTGGCACAGTATTTACGAATTTTTTTACGTCTGACCTCCCATTCTCTGTAATGTGCCCCCAGCCGCCCCATTTTCAGTTCTGAGCGATAGGACTAGGCACATGTATGTTGGCAGCAGTGACATTTCAAAAGTAATACTGGCCTTGTGTATGTTGGCAGTCATGACATGTCAAAAGTAGTACTGGCCTACAGTTCTCTCTCATAATTTCACAGCTTTCTCGAGAGGGTTTTTTTACACTGTAATCGAGATACACACATATACACAAAGAGATGGGAATAAATGTTATTATATCTCTCTTACTCTTCTGTCTGTGTACTATATTTTGGATGTTACCTGAACAACAGGTGCAACAGCACCCAAGGTTGGACCGACACTCTTCATACTATGGAGACCAACTGTGAATAATGATCTATCCATCTCGAAACACGCACTAATTACTTACCTGAAAAGGGAACACGAGACTCATCAGAAATTAGCAATATAATTCACTGGTGTGAAACTTAATTTTTTCCCTAAATATGCTTACGTAACAAGGCTATTAATTATGACACCAGACTCAAATTATCAGTTCACCTGTCACGAACGCTTCCACTGAGTAACACTATATCTACATCAGAGTATAGTGTAGTATTTTTCCAGTAACATGACTTCGTGTCCAGAATGTCCTTATGTTTTAGTCTGTTGAAGATTTTTTCCATAATTTAGGGAGTCTTCGGCATGTAGTTTTAACGGAAAAATGAGAATCATAAAATTATCTTTATTTCTTGTACTATACAAATGATGGATATTATTTTCCACCAACAATTCCAGTTTGTTGTGTGAAAATATTATCATCATCTCACAGATGTCAAACACTGGGTGGAAGTGGATGGAATTCTGGTGGTATTTTCCAAAGCAGTAGATGAGAGTCACGTCTTGGGAAGCTAAGACATATTCATCATTTAGCTGCTAAGAATTTAAGGTCCACTAAACAGAATGCCAATTGGAGGAAGTAGATAATAGTTTGTGAGGTAAAAAACAGATTTTATGTTTTGACTCTAGTTTACCTATGACAATGTGAACTGATATAACACAATCACAGATTTTATTCAAAATTATTTACCCGAACATCCCGTTCCACACTGTCTTTGAGTTCCACAGCCGAGAGCCTTTTACTCAGGTCGCAAAATATTTCTAGTCGACTTCTCAGCCAGTTGGTGCACAGGCCGTGAGGAATGACGCTGAACACCACACGCGGGGGAGCCTCCGAGCAGGCGAGCGAGTACGGCCTCGGAGTGAGGCGCGGCAGGAGCTGGAGGACACGGGTGACCGGGGGCCGACACGACGGAAACGCACGAAGTAGTGTCAGCAGGGTGGCCCCCGTCCCCACAATGCAGGCGTCGTAGTCGCGCGTGCCCTGCCGGCTGCACAGCTGCTCCAGCCGGAGGTGTTCCTCCGGCAGGGAGGCGTGCCCCGCCAACACTCTGAGCAGGACCTGTTGGGTCGAATAAAATGAACGGTGATACCAGATCAATGTGAAAAGTGTGTAACTGTGTAATTCAAGTGTAATAGGAACCTATCTTGTGTGATTTTAATGTATAAAGAGAAGTAGTAAGAATGAGGCAGTCTGTCACATTTTTAATCCTGTAGTCAATTATAACTAAAACTGTTGTTTATTTTAGTACCATATTTACTCGAATCTAAGCTGCACTCGAATCTAAGCTGCACCTGAAAAATGAGACTCGAAATCAAGGAAAAAAAATTTTCCCGAATCTAAGCCGCACCTGAAATTTGAGACTCGAAATTCAAGGGGAGAGAAAAGTTTTAGGCCGAACCTCCAAATCGAAACAAAGTTGGTCCTTTGTAATATGAGACACAATTTAGGTCGAATGAATGACGATACAGCTGCAGTAGTTTGGTTCGAGTCGTAAGCTTAGCAGTTAAGCTTTACCAGGTAGCCATTGCTATGCATCAGGCACTCCGTCCGTATTTCTACAGGTACCCTTCCTTTTTCACGTGCTTCGTCTGGTTTGAATTTTTTGCTTATTTTTCTTTGATCTGATAAGTGCCGTTCTCTTTGTTATAGGTGTTTACATCACTCTAAGCTGACAATGCATTACTGTACTGTGTCACGCATTGTTTGTCGCATTCTGATAATGAGTGTTTACAGCCTGTCGCCGCTCGCGGCATGGCTTGCTTTTGTGCACGCTACCGCCGCTTACAATTAAAAAAAAAAAAGAGAGGAATCGTCTCATTAGCGAAACAATGGCAAGAGACTGCTATTTGTTGTCACTTACACTGCTGCTTTCTTTGATAATGATCAACAAGAACCGAATAATAAACTGCGTATGATAGATGATGTTCTGAATGAGAGTTTAGCAAAAATTTTTCTCCGTTTGAAAATCTTTGCAGACACCTCTTTAGTACATTACATTCTGCACAGAAATAAGAGTCATCTTAGATTTAAAAATCTAGTCAATTGCCCTGCTTCATTTCTGACTGTATCACTAATAGGCATAAGAATAATACGAATATAAACATGACATGATATGTATATTCTTCCGCGTTTGCTGTTGTCTCACTCTAGTTTCGTAGTTTATTAGGCAGACAGGATTTAAATGAGATAGCAGCAAACACAAAAGAATACATGGCAAAATGTTTATATTTTTATTATACTTATAGTGAAGAGAATACTGCATGTGATTCACAATTCATAAAAGTTCATATTAGCAACCATCTCTTCTCATAGGTAGGAAAAAATTCAGAACGTAGAGTCGGCCATATTGACAAACATCCCAAACAGTCTTGCCAGTCGGATTTTTGTAGTACATTGAAATGCTGCTACATTCGAAGATTAACAATACGGAATTTGTATTTACTTCGTTGGATAATGTATGAAAATGCAGTGGTCGAAAACTGAGGCGGAAAAAAAAGCTCATCTTCCACCTTTTTTTTTTAAATTTATTTACTGACGCAGAGGTTTTGGCACCAGTATTTATCTTTGTGCCTGCAAAGCATGCCTGTGTAGCACTACATATATTTGACAGCAGAAGTTAGTTGTGGCGGCACTTGCCAGTATTTTTCAGAACTTCCGCTTACTTTGCACTCAATTCTAAGCTGCAGGGCGGTTTTTTGGATTACAAAAACCGGAAAAAAAGTGCGGCTTAGATTCGAGTAAATACAATGGAAGGTAAGAATGTAAGTAAATTTTATTAAGATGTACATCTTTAATGCATCTGCAACCTCCAGAACAGAAGTGATGTTGGAGTTAGCGTGTGTGTGTGTGTGTGTGTGTGTGTGTGTGTGTGTGTGTGTGTGTGCGTGCGTGTGTGTGTGTGTGTGTGTGTGTGTGTGCGTGCGTGTGCGCGTGCGTGCGCGTTCGTATGTGCATGTGTCTCTTTTACTGACAAAGGCTATGGCTGAAAGCTATATGTGAGTGTCTTTAGTTGTGCCCGTCTGCAACCTGACGTACCTTCTTTACAGTACGCAGCAATCTGTCTTTTCCTACATTGTTGGTATTCCTACCTGGGGTTTCCATTGTTTAATAAAATAAATATGATTAAAATGAAGTGTCAACAATAGACAAGTTCATTGATTTTATATGCAGTAAGTTGAGGGTGGCTCACACGAGTGGGACACTGTGACGTGGGGACAGAGAGGTGTGCTTTATCACAAAGACCTTGCCACTTTGAGCTGAGGTGAGGGTGCAGATGGGACACAGGGGAACGAGAGAAAGGGGGGGGGGGGGGGTCGGTCAGGCAGACAGAGTGCTAGGTGGGGAAGCAGCAGGTCTGGGCAGCTGCAAGCCACAGGTGGGCTGAACTGAATCGGCTAACTCTGCCCACGACCTGCTGCCTACAAAGAGCCACATCATATTATTATGTAATATACATTTAAAAAAATATGGTCTTCAAAAATAATTTAATAATTCGAATTCAAAAGAAGGAGGTGCTCACAGAGGTGACTTTCAGTTTAGGAAATCATTCTTGCATGATACTTACATGAATTACTTACATAAGAAAGGAAAAAAACAGTATAGCTGAGAACAGAATAGAAGCTTTTGAAATGTGGTGCTACAGGTGAAGAGAATGCTGAAGATCAGATTAACAGACTAACTAACTAACGAGGTGGTTTAGAATCAAGAAAAGATATGCCACAACTTGACTAAAAAAAGGGATTGGTCGACAGGACACATCCCGAGTGACCTCAGCTGCCGTTTGGCTGCTCGGAGAAGGGCACTACTTGGGTGGTAGCAGCTGGGAACATTTGGAATGGGTGGACCAGCTCATAACCGAGATACAAATTCGATATTACAAGTGGGTCTGAGTCCACTTTAAGATGGGATAGGGATGGCACATTTGTGATGCATTTTTTTTCTTCTCAGCCTGTGCCAAATTTGGTAATCACTTCCTAAAATAATGGCTACCATTTTCACATCTTCACAGGTAAAATGGCTTTCTGCCTGCACCATTTGATTAAAGGCTTTGGGTTGCTCACTAACAGAAATTTTACACAATTAAAGTTTCCTTTTAAAAAAAGACAAAAAGATCTGTGAATAAATTCCCTCTTCCTCAGTCAGTACCTGGATGCGTACGGAAAGAGGTGTCCGACCCTTTTCCATCCCTCTGCTGTGCAGGGGACCACTAGTGCTAAAACTGGTAGATTCTAGCTGTATACATTGCCAGGCAGGGTGCTACCTCAAACTGGGAAAATGGCTCACTGCATACAGGCATCAAAGTACACTGTTGCCTATGTGTACTATTTACTATCACACTGTCAATTTAAATGCCATTGGTGAGCACAATGGGAATATGGTAAGAAGAGTTGATAATGGCTAGATGCTCACAGTACCAGACAGAAGGGGAAATTAACAGTGCAATCACAGAATGCCCCATTTTCCCCATCCAAAGCGAGCAGTGAATAAATACCTGAATCGTCAACTTCATAAATGAGTCCGCAGGGTGCAGCAAAGGGCAGGAATCACTTAATATTTGGGAACTGGCAGCAGCCTTCAATTATTTTTCCACATGACAGGTTGATAAAAAATTTAATATTTCCAAAGTCCACAACAAATGCGGTCGCACTTTGGTTACACTTGAAAGAAATGAGGTGCAGCTGAATAGCTTCTCAAATATATGGCGTAATTACAGTAATAACAGGTTTACACTTTTGGGAACTCTAAATGCACTGAGGCCACACACGTTCTGTGTCACAATGACAACACTACCAATGGAACTCCACATTACTTTCTGTATGTCATCCCAATTGAAAAGAACCTTCAATAGAGACCTGCTAATCATTCTAACTCAACAATCTGAGACCAGGTGTAGACCATGTTGGCATAATAAGCAACACAAAAGTACTCTGTTGACTGACGACACTGATGACTGTCTCTACTTAAAATTTTACAGCGTTTGGCTTCATCTCTAGATGAGGTATAAATTTTTATGGGACCTAGGTACCACATTCCGTGCCAGTTCTATTCTTAGGCGTGCCACGGAACTCTAGATTTGTCTCATTTGTACTGGTTTTCTCACATTGAGCCATTCATGAAGACACTACAGCATCTGATGTTGGGTGCACAGGTTTGGACTTAAATCAGAAGTCGGCTTGGTTGATGCCAGAGAGGGTCGCTGTTGGTGTTTTGGCTTGTGGTTGCCCAGATTTTTCCATCCAGTGCAGACTTCCTGAGAGACTGTTGCATGTGTTGAGTAGGAATTGGAGCTTTTAAGAGAATAGACAGTCAATATGTCAGTAGTACAGTGTCATTTTCAAAGACTGCTCTTTCAATGACAATAGATAACAGCAACAAATTTTAATAAATGTACACGGATTCCATGTAAATGAGACACAGCAAGGCTGTTTCGACAAACTGTAAAACTGTCTGGTCCCAAACAGTTTACCCTGCCAATTACATGTGAACTGTTAATACAATAGGTTATGGTGTTTCCTGAACAACAATTGTTGCACAGATTTAAAAACTGTTCTACACGGTATTTACTCTCCTAACTATGAGACTATACAGTGATCCACGCATATACAGCCACCCACCCTTTTTCTTTATTAGTCTTACAATAGCACGCTATTCACTCATATTCGTTCAGCTTTATATGTTCAGTTTCAATAGTTGTCAAGTAATGTGCAAGTAAGGGGAACACATGTTTTATTATTCCACTGCCCTTCCATTTCCCTGTATTTATGCTGTATAGATATTACTCCTTTTTTACTCAAAAAACTACTTCTATTTGGATGGAAAACAATACATTAAATGTTCTTTTAGATACACCGATTTCTCCTAGGTGCAGTATTTCACTTTGCTAGCAACTGTTTCATATGTTGTGGCCTGCTTACTTCCTGCATCCAGTGAGCTAAAGCCGCAGCCAATGGCCAACAGACTGCTGCCAGCACACTCGCACCGACGAAGTATATTGTGCTGGCAATGCCAAACCACACACCATGTTGCTGCCATTCCTGCAACTGGCGGGTCTCAAACACTGTACCACGCATACAGTCTGAGCTCACACAACTGAGCAGTCCACTGTACAACTGCAGCTTTCTTTAGTCTTACTGTTTCCTCTTTAAAGTCCATTTTACCCTATGAACCTTTAGTGAAATATTAGAAATCTCCAGAATAGCGACTGCTGACAAATGTCAAAGCAGTTTCTTACCTGAAGCAATCGGATGCAATTCATGTTGCATCTCGAGTAACAGACTGAGAGGTGACATGACAGACAAGCACACATGCAGACACTTCCCTCTCCTGCAAAATATCTGAGCTCTACACGAACACATTCCACAGAATGATGTATTTGAGCCTCGTACTGTTCGAAGACTGATGCAAACTTTAAAACAGTGTAACTGCAGTATTCACAATGTGTTAATGCAATTCAACAATGTATATTTGAGGTCGCTATTCAAAATGTCACTTGGAAACACACATACAGTTACACAATTGTCTTTTTTAGGACAAAATTGTAAAACAAGTGTTAATATCTTCTTCTCTTCTTTTTTCTCTAGTACCTTTCTCTCAAGAGACTTCCTTTGTCAATTAATTAAGGAGCCCTTGAGGGATGTCTGTTTTTCCCTCCTCTTATATATTTATTAGTCGGGCCACAACTATCCCTCACATCACTGACTGATTGCATTTGCATAGCATCACAAGAAAAAATACTAGACACGGGGACCGATATCAGCTCGGCAAGACATCTCAATGTTTTCTTCACAGTTTTGATGGCACAATAGCTGCTTTACTCATATAATGATTGTTTTCTATCAACGTGGCCAAAGTTAAGATCAAAGTGCAACTGGCACGTGAGGAATGTGTCTCTGGTGTCAAGACTTGAGACACTGAAGTTTTGACCTCATGAATAATGAAAGGTTGGAATGTAACACACTGTTTCTTATCTCTATTAACCGTTTTGACTGGATCGTGTTGCTCTATCTTGAGGCAGTAGACTCCGTCCTTGAAGATGCCAAGTCCACGTCAGCTGGAAATGTCAAACACTAGTCACTACAATATAAATTCACTTGCTGCTTCTTTATTGTGCATGTATTTTACCTCAGTTATTACATTCCATATTAGATTTTATGAAACCAGAGCTTTAATAATGCTTACAACAAAAATAGGCCTTTCTTATGTAGCTCTGTCCATCTTCTATGAGGTTCCGTTGACAAATGACTCATGACCACTGTCTTGCACAGCAAGGTTCTGCGGTCCACAGCTAATCTCCGAGCTGTGACGGCATTCTCTCGGAACAACTTTCCCGATGAGCTGCTGTCACCACGCGCAGGATCCAGGTGCCCGTCACCCATGCCTTGCAGATACGTTGCATCCACTGTTGCTCTCATAGCATGCACAAAGGAGACAAAATTTCCTGCACAATATGGAGCTCAAAACAATTACTTTCTGACTAAAATAGCAAAAGTGCTTGTTCAATTCCTATCCACTGCCAACCTCTTCATCTCAGAGAAGCACTTGCAACCTACGTCCACAATTATTTGTTGGATGTATTGCAATCTCTGTCTTCCTCCACAAGTTTAACCATCTACAGCTCTCTTTAGTACCATGGAAGTTAAAGACATCCTACCACCCAATCCCTTCCTCTTTTCATTTTCCATACCTTCTTTTCCTCACTGATTTTGCGGAGAACCTCCTCATTGCATACCTTATCAGTGCACCTAATCTTCAACGTTCTTCTGCAGCACCACATCTCATATGCTTTGATTCTCTTCTGTTCCTGTTTTCCCACAGTCCATGTTTCACTGTCATATAATGCTGTGCTCCAAATGTACGTTCTTAGAAATTTCTTCAGCAAATCAAGGACTATGTTTGATACTAGTACACTTCTCTTGGCCAGGAATTCCCTTTATGTCATGGCTAGTTTGCTTGTTATGTCCTCCTTGTTCCATACATCATGGGTTACTTTGCCACCTAGGTAGCAGAATTCCTTAAATTCATCTGCTTCGTGACCACCAATCCTAATGTTGTTTCTTACTGTTCTCATTTCTGCTAATTCTCATTACTTTTTGTCTTTCTTCTGTTTACTTTCAGTCCATATTCTGTACCCATGGACTGTTCATTCTATTCAACAGATTCTGTAATTTATTTTTCTTCACTTTCACTGAGGACAGCAATATCATCAGCCAATCTTAACAACAATATCCTTTCACTTTGGCTTTTAATCCCAGTCTTGAACCTTTCATTTATTTCTGTCACTGCTTCTTCAATGTATGGTTTGAACAGTAGGGTGTGAAAGACTTCATCCCCACCTTACATCCTTTTTAATCTGAGCACTTTGTTCTTGGTCTTCCACTTTTGTTGTTCTGTCTTGGCTCTTGTACATATTGTATATTACCCATCTTTCTCTATATCTTATCCCTATTTTTCTCAGAATTTCAAACATCTTGCAGAATTTGACATCTCAAACACTTTTTCCAGGTCATTATCAATCACAATGTCAGAATTGCCTCTCTTGTGCCTTTACCTTTACTAGAGCCAAACTGATGGTCATCTAACACATCCTCAATTTTCTTTTCCATTGTTCTGTATATTAGTTTATTATTATTATTGGCAGCAGCTTGAATGCATCAGCTATTAAGCTGACTGTGAGAATTCTCGCACTTGTCAGCTGTTGCACGAACTGTGTGGATGATGTTTTCCAAAAAGTCTGATAGTATATCAATAGATTCACACATTCTACACACAAACGTGAATAACCATTTTGTTGCCGCTTACCCAATGATTTTAGAAATTCTGATGGAATGTTATCCATCCCTTCTGCCTCCTAACTTCATCATAAGTCTTCCAAAGCTCTTTAAAATTCTGATTCTAATACCACATCCCCCATCTCTTCCATATCTACTCCTGCTTCTTCTTCTATCATGTCGTCAGACAAGTCCTCCCCCTCATATGGCCTTCAACATACTCTTTCCGCCTATCTGCTCTCTCCTCTGCACTTCGCAGTGGAGTTCCCCTTGCACTCTTAATGTCACCACCCTTGCGTTTAACTTCACTGAAGGCTGTTTTGACTTTTCTACATGCTGAGTCAGTCCTAACAGTCTTTTATTTTTTGATTTCTTCACATTTTTCATGCAACCATTTTGCTTTAGCTTCCCTGCAATTCTGATTTATTCATTCCTAAATGACTTTTATTTCTTCTGTATTCCTGAATTTCTCTGAACATTTTTGTACTTCCTTCTCTTATTGATGAACTGAAGTATTTCTTCTGTTACCCATGGTTGGTTTGCAGTTACCTTATTTATACTTATGTTGTTCTTTCCAACTTCTGCGTTTGACATATTTAGAGAAGTCAATTCCTCTTCAACTGAACTGCCTGCTGAGCTATTCCCTATCACAGCGTCTATAGCTTTAGAGAATTTCAAACATAGCTCTTCACTCCTTAGTACTTCCTTATCCCACTTCTTTGCGCCTTGATTCTTCCTAATTAGTCTCAAACTTCAGGTTACCCTTCATCAATGTTAAATTGTAATCTGAGTCCATATCTGCTCCTGTGCACACCTTACAACTCGGTATCTGATTTTGGAATCTCTGCCTGACCAGGATTGTAATCCAACTGAAATCTTCCCATATCTCCTGGCCTTTTCCATGTACACCTCCTTCTCTTGTGATTCTTGAACAGAATATTCACTATTACTAGCTGAAATTTTATGCAGAACTCAATTAGGCTTTCTCCTCTCTCATTCCTAGCACCAAACCCATATCCTCCCATAACCCTTTCTTCTACTCCTTCCCCTACAACCGCATTCCAGTCCCCCAACGACTATTATATTTTTGTCTCCCTCACATACTTTCTCTATCTCATCACCTTCAGCTTACTATGACAGAATGCATACTTGGAATATCGTTGTCGGTGATTGTTTGCTGTTGATACTGATGAGAACAACCCTATCACTGAATTTTTCACAGTAACTCACTCTCTGTCCTATCTTCCCATTCGTAATGAATTCTACTCTCATTATATCATTTTCTGCTGCTTTTGATATTACCCTATATTCGTCTCACCAGAATTCCTTGTCTTCTTTCTATTCCACTTCATTGACCCCTACTATATCTAGACTGAGCCTTAACATCTCCCTTTGCAGATTTTCTAGTTTCCTATCACCTTCAAATTTCTGACATTCCACATCCCACATCTTGTAGAACGTTATCCTTTCATTGGTTATTCAATCTTTTTCTCACAGTCACCTCCTGGAGACTGGAATGGGAGACAAGTCCAGAATCTTTTGCCAATGGAGAGATCATCATGACACTTCCTGAATTACAGATCACATATATGTGTTTTTAATGCTGTCATTTCCGTTGCCTTCTGATCCTCATGCTGTTGATCATCTGATTCTTCTGCCCTTAGTTTCCCACTCCACAGGCAAGAGTGCCCTGAACCTCTGTCCACTTCTCCACCCTCTTAGCCAAGGCCATCAGCTGAATGGGATGACTTCTTAACGTGGAAATCTTCAGCCACCATTGCTGATGATTTTTATTCACAATTTAAGTGGTGATGGGGTTCAAAACCAGGATCAAGAATGTTTTGATTACTAATCAAAGACCCCACCACTAGACCACAGTTGTTCTTAGAACTCATTTTGGGACAAACAGAAATACAGAGAGAAAAGGAGAAAAGGGGAGGGGTTATAAGACAATAAAAGTTATAATGTGCATATACATTATGTGAGTGAATGTAAATATTAAAGAACTGTTTAACTTACCTTTTTGGGTAGGCTTCGTATATCTAAACATGTACAGAAAATGTGTTTCAGTGTTGAAACTGATGGTAAATATGGTGGTACAACAAAATTCTTTTCCAGAGAGTCAGTTCTAACAAATATTTTTGCTGGGATATTTGCTTTGTCTCTAACACCCAACAATTCCAACAGCTCCTCTACTTCCTCCACTGGATTTTGTGGAATTACTCCTATTGTATCCCCTGGATGCCAAGACATATTTTCTTCCTGTAAACAAAAAAAAAGAAACTACAGTAAATGGCATGAAATAATAGTGACTTGTCCCGGGCTGTTGTTAATATGTTCGTATGACAACTTATGGGATTGGAGCAGGGCGACATCGTTGACGACCACTGTCATTTTCAAGGCAAAACTGTCCAACTCAGGTCTCACATTGTTTTTATGCTGAAAATTATTCTGATAAAAATGTACTTTCAGCATTATGCTGAAATTGACTTTAGGATTGTCCCATAAACATCTTACACACTATGCACATCCTAAATATCTTTTTAGGAACAAATGACTATCTGCATTAATTTTAGTTATTTTTTTATGGCAGTTATCAGGTGGTTATGCAGCAAGATTTCAATACACATCTAATATAAGAAAGAAAATACAAGCATCTGAATACATCCCTCACTCTCCAGCACCAGGAGGAGCTTTCCAGACACCACCTCCATAATTATCCAACCTGCTGTCATCCTACTGCTACCTCAGTGAACCACTTTCCAACCTCCAACCCACAGTGTTCCTCCTCATACACCCCTCATAGCATCTAAACCCTGCTTAGCTAAGTTTCCAAAATAACATATCCCCAAAAACTCCACACCAAATCCACAGCTGAAACATTTCCATAACACTGTTGTTAACCTTTCCATCAAAACCCTCAGCTCCAAAGAAGTTTCAGTCGTATCTAAAGACATCACCTTTAGCACCTTTAACTGAACCGTGTGTGGCTCATGTTCCCGCCGTCATGTATTTTACACCCTGTTTTTAACGTACTTCCACCTCAATACATTAATTAAATTACTACTGTCACTGAGTTGTTGCTTTGTCTGACCGTGAGTGGCATTAACAGTGCGTATCGATATATCCCCTCTCGTAGTATCTTTGCTGGACTGCTATTACTTCCCGGTCGTTGTCTGTCATAAGGGAGTTCGGATAGTGAGTTCGCGTTGCCACGAGTTCGGGCCGTCAGTCAGATGGAACGCGTCTGGAGCACATTCCGGACCTGCCAGTTGGGGAGTTGCAAAGTGGCACTGGTGCAGTCGGGATGGAGCAGTGAGGTCTGCACCGACAAGACTGGCCCGACCATGGCCGCCACGTATCACTTGAGCCGGGCCACGGTCTTGGTGGATTGTCGGTCGGTTGTCCTAAGGCTCACCAATCGTTCACGAGTCGGCTGTGTGTATGTGCAATTGACACCCGATGTGTCTTCATGCGTACTTAGCTACTGTTGGGTATCGTTCAGGTCTTCTTGCAAGTGTTTGTCAGGTTGTGTGTGTACTTGGCGTTATTTCCACTGACGACTATTATACATGTTGTCGGCATTATTAGAGGAGTCACTCGGTTGCTGCGGACCAGGGAAGTTATCCTCGCGCGGTGCAGTCAGCTGGGTCTGCTGCCGGTCCCTGCGCATGGTCGGAGCGTGTGTGAAGCTGCCCGATCTCTACGAGCTTTGTGGTTCATCGACCCAGGACGTCAAAGTTGAGTAGTGGTTTCAACTACCCCAGCTACGTCCATCCATGTTGTGGCGGTTCGTTTTGGTAGTTCGCTGTTGGGGAGGTTTTTCTGTGAGCAAGACCGAGTGATTCTATTGCTGAAATTTAGCTGCCAAGTGGTGCAATTAACTATATTGGTTCACTACAATTCGGTAGCACCAGGAATTTTCTGCCTTGAGGCCGTTAGTGTTCCGGTTACCTGCCCTTGCCGCTAACCTAATTTTTAGGCAGTGTCTTTTCCTCACCTGTTGTTGCTGCCCGACATGGTGTGGTAGTTTGGGCAGCTCAGTTCACATACGCATTTGTTTAAGGTAGTGATACTTTTATCTTTTTGGGGCCTTGAATTCTCATTTACTCTGTCGTGGCAAGCAAGTGGTTGGTCGGTCAGTTCGTGACTGTCCCTTGGTTGCGTTCGCATGAATTTAGTGTAGTTGGACTCACCACCTGCCTCGCCTAAGTGGACGAGGGCAGACCGATGCACTGGAGAGTTCTGAGTGCCGTTCTCCTAATCATCCTTTTGCCAGTCTTAATGTTGTCGTAATTTAACTGTATTTTACATTTTTAATTTGGCAAGGTTAGTTGTGGGGCTTCAGCCCTGGAAACATGTTCTTGGAGTTTCATTCACGTCCAAATGTTTATCTCCTTCTGCTCTTGAAAGGTTATTGAAATTTCCTCTGAAGGATTTTACAAGTTATTGTGGGCCTTCCGCCATTGGTGTTGCAAAAAGGAAATTTTTAAATTTAATGTATTGTTTTACCGATTGTTGAAAATATATATATATTTATTTAATTGCAGAATTTAACTTTGAGGCCATCAGTCACCTTATAGTGTTTGTTTATCTCTTTCTGTGCACCTCGTGGGCCATGAGCCCTGTTAGCATCTTAAAACATTGTGGCCTTCTGCCTTCGGCAATAATCATAGTATATTTGGAATTTTTGAAGATTTAATCCAGTGACCTTAAGCCACTGCGCATGTTGATCTCATATATGTATACGATTTATCTTATTCGTAAATTTAATTGTGCATCATGTCTTTTCAAAATTGAACTTATTCTAAAGCATCTGTTTGGAGGCCTTCAGCCATGAAGCAAATTTAATTCTTTCATAAGTGTATTTGTGAACTAAATGATAATAAATACCAATTGTGAAATGAATCCGACCGCAACTCCCTTGTCCCTTGGCCCTTTACACAACCTGAATTACCTGTTATCCCTGCATGATTTAGCAGGCATTTCACTAGTAGCAGAGCGTGGTTACACTTGTGCTTATCAAATTAGTTGCAGTCAGTATCACTCTTGTTCATATTGTGCCTGTGGCATCATATTGTTTGGCTTGTATTCTTTCAGGTATTACGATAATGGCAGTCAGACAGAGTCCGGGGATCGGCCTGCTAAGAAGCCCATCTTGTTTACAGGTTGGCAATAACCCACCAACCGACTGAGGGCAGTGCTCCAGAATTGGTAGCACGTTTGCACACTGCCATGCTGCAGCCGGCTGACGTCACGTCAGCAGTGGTCGCAGAGACAAGAGCGGCAATTCAGTACAACTATTAAAGGTCTTGAAGTCACTATTTGGCTTCTAGAGGGAACTCAACCTGCTGACAGTCAGCTGGATTGAGTGCGGGCAATGATAATCCATTAAGTTCAGACATTACCTTCTGGTCTTAAAGTTCTGGTAGCTCTTTGGTTGTCAGCTTCGAATAGTCCCTTCAACTTTCATCATCTTGTGAGGCTTAGCTCGGGGCCTTCTACTGTGTGGGGATGTTGGGTTGCCTGGGGCATGTTTCCTCTGCATTGTTGAAGTCCAAGTAGGTATCTCGCTATTTTCGTTGCTGGCTTAGCAATGGCTGTGAATTGGTTGTCTTGCCAGACTTACGTCAATCACTTCCCGGGGCAGGGATGTCGGGTAGGCAGTCGGCGTGTTTCCTCAGCAGTAGTTGGTCTGACCAAGTGTTTTGCTTGCAGCCTTTCAAGGCCAGTGCCTTGTGCCTTTTTAGAAGCTGCTAGTTAGTTGTTTTGGGTATCACCCCCAGGTTCTTGTTTGAGAGGGGAGGTTGAGCCATGTGTGGCTCGTGTTCCCACCATCATGTATTTTACACCCTGTTTTTAACGTACTTCCACTTCACCTCGTTAATTTAAATAACTACTGTCACCGAGTTGCTGCTTAGCCTGACTGTGAGCGGTGTTAGCAGCGCGTATTGATATATCCCCTCTCATAGTATCTTTGCTGGACTGCTATTACTTCCTGGTCGTTGTCTGTCATAAGGGAGTTCGGATAGCGAGTTCGAGTCGCCTTGAGTTTGGGCTGCCAGTCAGTTGGAATGCGTCTGGAGCGCAGTCCGGACCTGCCAGTCGGGGAGTTGCAATGCGGCACTAGTGCAGTCGGGTTGGAGAAGTGAGGTCTGCCCCTACATGGCTTGCCTGAGCATGGCCGCAACGCATCACTTGAGCCGGGCCACGGTCCTTGCCGATCATTCATCAGTTGGCTGTTGGCTCTGTGTGTGTGTGTGTGTGTGTGTGTGTGTGTGTGTGTGTTTGCGCGCTCGCGCGCATCTACTCTTGATGTGGCTTCGTGTGTGCTTAGTTACTGTTGGGTATCGTTCAGGTCTTCGTGCAAGTGTTTGTCAGGTTGTGCGTGTACTTGGCGTTATTTCCACTGACAACTATTACACATGTTGTCGGCATTCTGAGAGGAGTCACTCAGTTGCTGCGGACCAGGGAAGTTATCTCCACGCGGTGCAATCGGCTGGGTCTGCTGCCAATCCCTGCGCAGTGTCGGAGCATGTGTGGAGCTGTCCGATTGCTAAGAGCTTCGTGGTTCACCTACCCAGGACGTCATAGTTGAGTAGTGCTTTCAACTACCCCAACCATGTCCATCCATGTTGGTGTGGTTTTCTGCTGGGGAAGTTTTCCTGTGAGCAACACCAAGTGTTTCTATTGCTGAAATTTAGCCGCCATGCGGTGCAATTAACTATATCGATTGACTACAATTCGAGAGCACCAGCGGAATTTTCTGCCTTGTGGCCTTTAGTGTTCCAGTTACCTGCCCTGGCCACTAACATAATTTTTAGGCAGTGTCTTTTCCCCACCTGTTGCTTCCCAACATGGTGTGTAGTTTGGGCAGCTCAGTTGACATACGTGTTCGTTTGAGGATAGTGATACTTGTATCTTTTTGGGGCCTTTATTTCTCGTTTACTCCGTCGTGGCAAGCAAGTGGTTGGTCAGTCGGTTCGTGACTGTCCCTTGGTTGGGTTCGCACGTATTAAGTGTAGTTGGACTCACCACCTGTCTCACCTAAGTGAACGAGAGCAGTCCGATCCACTGGAGAGTTCTGAGTGCCGTTCTCTTGATTATTCCTTTGGCAGTGATAATGTTGTTGTAATTTAGCTGTATTTTATATTTTTAATTTGGCAACATTAGTTGTGGGCCTTCAGCCCTGGAAACATGTTCTCAGAGTTTCATTCAAGTCCAAACATTATCTCCTTCTGCTCTTGAAAGGTTATTATGTAATTTCCTCTGAAAGATTTTACAAGTTATTGTGAGCCTTCCACCATTGGTGTTGCAAAAAGGAAATTGTTAAACTTAATGTATTGTTTTACCGATTGTTGAATATGTATATTTCCTTAATTTGCACAATTTGACTTTGCGGCCTTCAGCCATCTTATTGCGTTTGTTTATCTCTTTCTGTGCACCTTGTGGGACATCAGCCCTGTTAGCATCTTAAAACACTGTGGCCTTCTGCCTTCACTAATAATCTTAGTATATTTGGAATTTTGAAGATTTAATCCGGCGGCCTTCATCCGCTCCGCATACTGATCTCATATGTATACAATTTATCTTATTCGTAAATTTAATTGTGTGTCTTGTCTTTTCAAAATTGAACTTATTCTAAAGCATCTGTTTGGAGGCCTTCAGCCACGAAGCAAATTTAATTCTTTCAAAAGTGTATTTGTGAACTAAATGATAATAAACATCAATTGTGAAATGAATCCGACCACAACTCACTTGGCCCTTTCCACAACTCTAATTACCTGTTAGCCCTGCGTGACTTGGTGGGCATTGTTGTAACTTTTCCATCTAAACCCTCAGCTCCTAAGAAGTTTCAGTCGTATCTAAAGACATAACCTTTAGCGCCTTTAATGATGCTGGACTTGTCAAAGACCTACTATTCTTCTCCTGATCCCTGCAATGGAAACACTTCTTTGCCACCAATCCCTCCAACCAAAGCCAATCTAATTCCAACATTCAACCCTGCCTCTCCCTGGTCATACCACCATCCAACCGTGGTCCCAGCCCCCTCCCACCAAACCACCCGCTGGTCACCTCCCGGGAATTCCTTACCTCCAACTTAGCCTTAATATCCTTCCCCTGGTCCCATCCTCAGGACACCAACCTTTTAGCACAAGGAAGTACAGCTATACACAGCCTCAGAACTAATCCTGACGTAATCGCCCTACATGCAGACATAGGATCCACCACGGTTATGAATTGTAGTGACAACCTGGCAGAAGGCTTCTGCCAATTATCTGACTCCTCCACCAATAAACTCTGCTAGAGTGATCCCAGAACTGCAACATAACTCTATCCCCACTTAAAGCCTTAGGCCTTCCCCAGAACCTCTCCTCTGAATCCAATTCCCTTCTCACCCCGCACACCCACCTTCTACATGATCCCTAAAATCCATAAACCCCAACAATCCTGTACGCCCCACTGTGGCTCATTACTGAAAGAATTTTGGTCATCATTGAGCAACACCTCCAACCAATGGCCTGTTATCTAGCCTCTCCTGTCGAAGATACCAGTCACTTCCTTCACAAACATCCACTCCAGCATTTTTTGGGAGAAAAGAGCCCTGATTGCTTTGGATGTGTTTTTTGATCAACTATACACACCGGGTATCTAAATACACTAAGAAAATAGCAGCAAGACAAAAATTTCATAGTATGAATATGTCTCATTTGAATTCTATAAGTCTTGATGGCTATATTTAGTCCTATTAGAATTCTCTACAACAAAATCTTCCTTTGCATATCAAAGCTTCTATATTGCTAGGCTACATAATATTTCTTCATTTTCTTCTTCAGTAACTGAATGTTCCAATTTCACTCCGAGATACACTTCAGGAGTACTTCACTTGAACATTGTCAAAAAAGGCTCCATCGGTATATAAATTGTGCGACTGAATGTAAACACACTGGATGCTGTGAGTTGTGTTTTGTCCAGTTTACAACATTTTAAGTGAAATTACTGTCATTTTGGAGTCAAACATGCAATTACCATTTGGATGCTCGATCCACACATAAGTACATTAGCATATTCAATTCTTGTCACTTTCTCTCTTTCAACACTTTCACTTATTTTTGTATACAATGTACTATATTTCACGCTAAAATTTGTTACAATTGATACAGCTAAAATTATTCTTCTTTTAGAAATATTTGAAATTACGAAATACCTGGCATACTTAAAATTCATATTATTAACTGCATGATCTAATGCTAATTATTAAATTTATTTCTAGACTCATTTATAAAATAATTATATAAATTAGTACAGATTCTTCTTTTGTCAAGAAAGTTTGTAAAATCTTTTGCTTTGTGAACTCTTTGGAATATAGTTAGTTGCGCAGAATGTAAGGAGTAGTGGGCATACACGTATTTTTTTAAATTTTGTCACTAACAGTGTTCAAAAATGGTTCAAATGGCTCTGAGCACTATGGGACTTAACTGCTGAGGTCATCAGTCCCCTAGAACTTAGAACTACTTAAACCTAACTAACCTAAGGACATCACACACATCCATGCCCGAGGCAGGATTCGAACCTGCGACCGTAGCGGTCGCGCGGTTCCAGACTGTAGCGCCTAGAACCACTCGGCCACCCCGGCCGGCTGTCCCTAATGGTATAATTGATGGTTTTCTGAAAATGGAGATTGTGCAGTCAGTGTTATAGAGAAGAATGGGATAAAATAAAAGAAAATCATAGCGACAGATAGTACTTCATCAATTATTTAGTCTACTGGAACCCATAACGTTAAAAAAAATTACAGCCTCAAGAATGTACCCCTATATTTGAGAACTGCAGCCAACAACAAGAGAAAATAAAGATAAGTAAAGAGTTTTTCTTTTGTGTATCTTACGCCTTTTGAAGCTTTTGAAAATAATGAAGAAACTAAGAAAAAATTCAGTGGTGATGTGGGAGGGTAAGATTACGATGTGTTTCAGATTGGTAGTGGATTTCATTGACATTACCCTTTAGAGAACAGTCACAGAGTCCAACAGCATCCACTATGTTGACAATCCACATGCTGTTAATATCTATATCTTTCCCACAGTTCTAATGGTGCTACATTACACAATCGATGTTACATGAGTGTGTGACATTTGTTCTCTTTCATGCACTCATTTATAGCTATCTCTGTTTCATCTACAAATGCTTTACCACACCAGTGCACTTCTCTGTGAACCCCTACATTGGGGAGAGATCAGGTGCACCTAGAACGTGCTGTCCCTTATTCCATGTTGACCCAAAAACTTATTTTTTAAAATTTATCCAAAGCATGTCTATTCTCAACCCTCTTATTGGATCCATGTTTTGAGGGTCCTACCTATCAATCTGCCACAAGAACATCGCTAGCTTCTCAGCTAGTGGCAAGAACAGGTGCCCAACCACTTGGCTGAAGTTCATAGCTTTCAGTATATGTCTTTATAAACTAACATCTACCAATAAGGGAATGTCTTACATCTTTTTCCCAAAAATGAAACTGATATTTGAGTAAAATGAAACTGATATTTGAATGGGTATAGCATAAAAGAAAAAAACACAGACATTCCTTTTGACTCACTGGAGTATTTCCATAGAACAGGAGTTTACAAGATGTGCAGATGTCAAAAGAACATGTAAGTGAAATGTGGAGCACTGCAAAAGGACACAAATGAAGTAGACACCTATTAAAAAAAATTTAAAATTGCTTGCAGTGGATTAACAAAGGCACGGAGCTAAAGCACACAAGCACAATGAAAGAAAATTTTAAAAAGTCTTCACATAGATTGTTACGGGCCATAATGTATTTTGTATGAGATGCAATTGGTTAAGATAGATTTTCAGGTTTGGTTCCACATTTGTTGTAAATTGTGATGCGCAACATCTTCAGCTGCGGTGAACTCACTGCTCAGACTGTGACCAAAGCCTCCTATTATGACACTCAAGGAAGAAACTGCGCAGGTGTGAACACGCCAAATTTTTGTGACCAGTAGCGCAAATACGCAGATTGGTAGTGTTTCAAGAATTTCGGTGTAAATTCTAGAACCACTCAGCCTTCTACCATCTCAAACAAATGATATTTTAGAAGTGAGTGTGGGACGATAGAATCCTACTTACTGCACATCACATGTTTGTGTGTGCAGGCTTGAAATTCAGTCGCGACAAGAATGTACACGCAGTGATCAAACGGCAATGACAAGTACTTGTCAGGTGATCCATGGATGTTTTAGAGAAAGTGTATGGAAGAATCATGGAGCTTCTATGTTGTTCTGTGCTAATTGTGTCAGTGACCATTGTTATAATACCGAGAACAGTTGAGAAGGTACCCTTGAGAAAAACTTTTGCCTTATCATTGTTGAAGGGTATTATGGTTCATGCTGAGACTGGACATGGTGTTTAAGACAACTTTCTCTTATATGTAAATTAGTTTGTTTCTAATGTTTGGAGACACAGGAGTCTTATAAAGCAGTATATATTTATATGAAGAGTGAGATTTGTAATGTCTGAAGTAGTTCAAATATACATTGTTAGTTGAAGCAAATGAAATTGGTAGGTTTACATTCCCCCCCCCATGGACCTTGCCGTTGGTTTGGAGGCTTGCGTGCCTCAGCGATACAGATAGCCGTACCGTAGGTGCAACCACAACGGGGGGGGGGGGGGGGGGGGTATCTGTTGAGAGGCCAGACAAACATGTGGTTCCTGAAGCGGGGTAGTAGCCTTTTCAGTAGTTGCAGGGGCAACAGTCTGAATGATTGACTGATCTGGCCTTGTAACACTAACCAAAACGGCCTTGGTGTGCTGCTACTGCGAACGGCTGAAAGCAAGGGGAAACTATGGCCAAAATTTTTCCCGAGGGCATGCAGCTTTACTGTATGGTTAAATGATGATGCCGTCCTCTTGGGTAAAATATTCCGGAGGTAAAATAGTCCCCCATTCGGATCTCCAGGCGGGGACTACTCAAGAGGACGTCGTTATCAGGAGAAAGAAAACTGGCGTTCTACGGATCGGAGCGTGGAATGTCAGATCCCTTAATCGGGCAGGTAGGTTAGAAAATTTAAAAAGGGAAATGGATAGGTTAAAGTTAAATATAGTGGGAATTACTGAAGTTCGGTGGCAGGAGGAACAAGACTTCTGGTCAGGTGAATACAGGGTAATAAATACAAAAGCAAATAGGGGTAACGCAGGAGTAGGTTTAATAATGAATAAAAAAAATGGGAGTGCCGGTAAGCTACTACAAACAGCATAGTGTATGCATTATTGTGGCCAAGATAGACACGAAGCCCAGGCCTACTACAGTAGTACAAGTTTATATGCCAACTAGCTTTGCAGATGACGAAGAAATGTATGATGAAATTAAAAGAAATTATTCAGATAGTGAAGGGAGACGAAAATTTAAGTGTCATGGGTGACTGGAATTCGGTAGTAGGAAAAGGGAGAGAAGGAAACGTAGTAGGTGAATATGGATTGGGGGTAAGAAATGAAAAAGGAAGCCGCCTGGTAGAATTTTGCACAGAGCACAACTTAATCATAGCTAACATTTGGTTCAAGAATCATTAAAGATGACTGTATACATGGAAGAATCCTGGAGATACTGACAGATATCAGATGGATTATATAATGGTAAGACAGAGATTTAGGAAGCAGGTTTTAAATTGTAAGACATTTCCAGGGGCAGATGTGGACTCTGACCACAATCTATTTGTTCTGAACTGTAGATTAAAACTGAAGAAATTGCGAAAAGGTTGGAATTTAAGGAGATAGGACCTGGATAAACATATTAAACCAGATGTTGTACAGAGCTTCAGGGAGAGCATAAGGAAACAATTGACAGGAATGGGGGAAAGAAATACAGTAGAAGAAGAATGGGCAGCTTTGAGGGATGAAGTAGTGAAGGCAGCAGAGGATCAAGAAGGTAAAAAGACGAAGGCTAGTAGAAATCCTGGGGTAACAGAAGAAATATTGAATTTAACTGATGAAAGGAGAAAATATAAAAACCCAGTAAATGAAGCAGGCAAAAAGGAATACGAACGTCTCAAAAATGAGATCGACAGGAAGTGCAAAATGGCTAAGCAGGCATGGCTAGAGGACAAATGTAAGGATGTAGAGGCTTATCTCACTAGGCGTAAGATAGATACTGCCTACAGGAAAATTAAAGAGACCTTTGGGGAAAAGAGAGCCACTTGTATGAATATCAAGAGCTCAGATGGAAACCCAGTTCTAAGCAAATAAGGGAAAGCAGAAAGGTGGAAGGAGTATATAGAGGGTCTATACAAGGGCGATGTACTTGAGGACAATATTATGGAAATGGAAGAGGATGTAGATAAAGATGAAATGGGAGATACGATACTGCGTGAAGAGTTTGACAGAGCACTGAAAGACCTGAGTCGAAACAAGGCCCCGGGAGTACACAACATTCCATTAGAACTACTGACAGCCTTGGGAGAGCCAGCCCTCACAAACCTCTACCATCTGATGAGCAAGATGCACGAGACAGGCCAAATACCCTCAGACTTCAAGAAGAATATAGTAATTCCAATCCCAAAGAAAGCAGGTGTTGACAGATGTGAAAATTACCGAACTATCAGTTTAATAAGTCACAGCTGCAAAATACTAACGCGAATTCTTTACAGACGAATGGAAAAACTGGTAGAAGCCGACCTCGGGGAAAATCAGTTTTGATTCCGTAGAAATGTTGGAAAACGTGAGGCAATACTGACCTTACGACTTATCGCAGAAGAAAGATTAAGGAAAGGCAAACCTATGTTTCTAGCATTTGTAGACTTAGAGAAAGCTTTTGACAATGTTGACTGGAATACTCTTTCAAATTGTAAAGGTGACAGGGGTAAAATACAGGGAGCAAAAGGCTATTTACAATTTGTATAGAAAGCAGATGGCAGTTATAAGAGTCGAGGGACATGAAAGGGAAGCAGTGGTTGGGAAGGGTGTGAGACAGGGTTGTAGCCTCTCCCCGATGTTATTCAATCTGTATATTGAGCAAGCAGTAAAGGAAACAAAAGAAAAATTTGGAGTAGGTATTAAAATCCAGGGAGAAGAAATAAAAACTTTAAGGTTCGCCGATGACATTGTAATTCTATCAGAGACAGCAAAGGACTTGAAGCAGTTGAACTGAACGGACAGTGTCTTGAAAGGAGGATATAAGATGAACATCAACAAAAGCAAAACGAGGATAATGGAATGTAGTCAAATTAAGTCTGGTGATGGTTAGAGACTTAGATTAGGAAATGAGACACTTAAAGCAGTAAAGGAGTTTTGCTATTTGGGGAGCAAAATAACTGATGATGGTCAAAGTAGAGAGCATATAAAATGTCGACTGGCAATGGCAAGGAAAGCTTTTCTGAAGAAGAGAAATTTGTTAACATTGAGTATAGATTTAAGTGTCAGGAAGTTGTTTCTGAAAGTATTTGTATGGAGTGTAGCCATGTATGGAAGTGAAACATGGACGATAAATAGTTTGGACAAGAAGAGAATAGAAGCTTTCGAAATGTGGTGCTATAGAAGAATGTTGAAGATTAAGTGGGTAGATCACGTAACTAATGAGGAGGTATTGAATAGGATTGGGGAGAAGAGGAGTTTGTGGTACAACTTGACTAGAAGAAGGGATCGGTTGGTAGGACATGTTCTGAGGCATCAAGGGATCACAAATTTAGCATTGGAGGGCAGTGTGGAGGGTAAAAATCGTAGAGGGAGACCAAGAGATGAATACACTAAGCAGATTCAGAAGGATGTAGGTTGCAGTAGGTACTGGGAGATGAAGGAGCTTGCACAGGATAGAGTAGCATGGAGAGCTGCATCAAATCAGTCTCAGGACTGAAGAACACCACAACAACAACAACACTTATTGTTATAAGTAGAGAGAGTCTTAAGAAATTCCTGTACCTAGCAGCATACTTCGGAGAAGAAACTGAAAGAGAGTTTGCAGCAGTAGGCTAACCAGCAAGGAAAGTCGGCTGAGCATGTCAAGTAAGTCATCTCGCACTTAAATCATCATCCAAAGCTGATAGAAAGTGGCAACCAGTGAGAAAGGACTGAATAAACAGGAATTCTAAGACCAAAAAATGAGCAAAGAAGCTGTTGTATGTTGCCATAGCAACTAGACCAAATATGACAAAGAATTTATTCCGAGACAACAGAACATGCTCAAGTATTTAAAGGAGCAAAATCTTGAACTGAGAAATAGAGAAGAAGATCCCAGTGTGTTTCTCTAAGAAGAAAAACGCCTAGAACACTTTGGTTATGAAGATCTGGTGAAGGGAGTGTAGAGCTCTCACACACACATAGGGGGTACACAGAAGCGGAAACCAACACCCGGCACTACTGGCACCAGTTTCTGTTCACCAGTGCTGACCTGCCTCCACTTCCACTCACCGACGCAGCGCAGATTCTCTGCCAGGTGAGCGTAAAACATAACTTTATTGTTTTAGGATACAAACTGTTCAGTGAACTTTGTTAGTGTAGTTACCATACTTATAGTTAGTTAAATGCTTACAAGATCAAAAGCTTGCATACAACAAGTTGGGAAACTCAAGAACCAGCTATGGCTATGATAGTTAGTAATGAAGTGCCTGACTGGTCTGAGGTAGTAAATTTAATCAAAACTCAAAATGCGAATCTAAGTGAAAAACTAGAATGAGCAAATTCTCAATTAAATGCCCAAACAACAAATTTTAGTTATCTATGCGAAGGCATGGATGCTTTAAAGACTGAATTTGATGCCTTAAAGTAGAAAATTTGAAATTAGATTTAAAGAATGAATTGACTAGTTCCTTGACTATTCATGTGAATCAAATGTTTACTGACTTTAGCCAAAAACAGAATGATAATTTTCAGAATTTGATAAAAAGGTTAGAATTTAATATTGAAGACAAATGTACTAGTGTAGAATTAGAGCTTAATGAAAAGTTAGGATCCTTTGAAAATGTGTGTAATGTTAAATTTAATGCTGTAAAGCAAGGTTCGCAGGAGAGCTTCTGTAAAGTTTGGAAGGTAGGAGACGAGGTACTGGCAGAAGTAAAGCTGTGAGTATCGGGCGTGAGTCGTGCTTCGGTGGCTCAGTTGGTGGAGCACTTGCCCACGAAAGGCAAGGGTCCCGAGTTTGAGTCTCGGTCGGGCACACAGTTTTACTCTGCCAGGAAGTTTCATATCAGCGCACACTCCGCTGCAGAGTGAAAATCTCATTCTGGAAACAAGGGTTGAGTACTTTGAAAGAGAGTGTCGATAAGCAGGATAAATTAATGCCAATGATTCAATCGCAAATTACAGGTGTTAATACACGAGTAGATAATGTGCAAAGGAACTTCAAAGAGAAATTAGTGAACTCTGATATCATAAATATAAGCAGTTTGGAGGAACAAGTTGAAGCAATTATAGATCTAACAGTTACTGAGAGAGTAACATCCAGAAACCTATCTCCTATTTTATCCTCTGAACTGAATGATACCAGGAAAGGTATAGATGACCTGTGGAAAGAATTCAAGCTTATCCAGGATAAAGTAGACAAAAGGGTAACTTCACCTAATGTGGTACGGTATTAACTAGTGAAGTGATGACTGATCTGCGATGGGGGGCTAATTCAGGGTTATCCACACAATTCCCCAAATTTAAGCCCCATGGAGATGTACATCCGACCCATTTCTTGAAAAGGTTTAACCAAGCTTTGCCGAAAAATTGGGAAGACTCTAAAAAAATTGAATTTGCTGTGGGTTACCTTCAGGGAGAAGCCTCAGAATGGGGAACTGTGAATATTGAGAATTTTTCTTCTTGGGGAGACTTCCAAAAGAAATTTAAAGAGAAATACTGGTCTGCCAGTGCACAAGAAATGTTCATATCAGATCCATGGGACCTGTGCGGAGTCATATGTTCCCCCAGGGATGTCAACATTCTGAGATAACGGGTGGAGTGACGACCGTTGGATCTCAAGTTGTTTTCGATGTTTCTTCCAAAATAGTTTTCCTGCACCGAATTCCTCTAAAATCTTAAAACTATTCTGCATCTACACTTGACATTTTAAACTATCCTATAATCATAGTGTTTGGAAAACTGGATATGACTACAAGATAAAGAAAACTTAGGAGAATCACAGAATAAGAAAGAAAGTGATATAGAGATAAAATAAAATGAATAGAGTATTATATTTATGGATAATATAATATGAGGTGAATAATTAAACAACTGTGATACCATAGTGTATAAATTTTCTATTTTGTATAGAGTATTTTATACCTTTTATGAATCCTACCTACTGCGCGTCACATGTTTGTGTGTGCAGGTTTGAAATTCAGTCACGAGAAGAACGTAGACGCGGCAATCAAACGGCAATGACAAGTACTTGTCGGGCGATCCGTGGAAGTTTAAGTGAAAGTGCACAGACGAACCGTGGAGCTTCTATGTTATTCTGTGCTAATTGTGTCAGTGGCCATTGATATAATAATGAGAACAGCTGAGAAGGCACTCTTGAGAAAAACTTTTGTCTTGGCCTTGTTGATGGTTCATGTTGAGACTGGACATGGTGTTTAAACCAACTTTCTCTTATATATCTTATAACTAAATGTTTCCCTGAAACATTAAAGTCTCTTTTTATTATCTATGATAATGATCGAAGCAGATGAAATGAATTAAAATTTGTGCTGTAGCCGGGACTCGAACCCAGGTCTTCTTGCTTGCTAGGCAGAAATGCTAATCATTACACCACTGCAGTACAATGGTCAACATTGCTCCACAAATTACCTAAGCTTAGTGTCCTCCCCAACACAAACCTCAATTCTTTTTCCCTTACATACTGTCACTACTGCCAGGGCTCATCTGATATTGGCAAACATCCCAGCATTGGATATAATGGGATGTACTTGTACCACTGGTGATCCTACAGATCTTATCTTGTTAAGCAAATTAGTCAAGCATAAATTTCTCTTGTATGTAAATTAGTTTGTTTCTAACATTTGGAGACACAGGAGGCTTACGAAGCTGTATATATTTATATGAAGAGTGAGATTTGTGGTATGTCTGAAGTTCAAATATACGTCATTAGTTGAAGCAAATGAAATTTTTATAAGTAGAGATAATCTTAAGAAATTCCTGTACCTAGGAGCATACTTTGGAGAAGAAAATGAAAGTGAGTTTGCAGCAGCAGGCTAACCAGCAAGGAAAGTTGGCCGAGCATCTCAAGTAAGTCATCACGTGAACAAAGTGGAAGTTACTATATTTACTTTGCACTTAAATCGTCATCCAAAGCCTTTAGAACTTGTCGGACAAAGAACGCACACAGAGGGGCTGTCAGTTGTACTGTGCACTCCAGTCGGCCACCTCAGCGCCCCCTGTCAGGACCCGCTTGTTGAAATGTGTGTCCACACTGGCACGTGCCCATCCTCGCCATTGTCGAACAGCTATCTGTGTCACCACCACAGTGTCATCCCTCATACGACTGACAGCTCCTTCTTGTGGTTGCTATGATTTTAACACGGCCAGTGCCAGATCCCGTGCAGTGCTGAGCTGGTATCCTGTGTACCTGTTACGCAAATTAGTCAAGCTGCAAATTTCTTCCTGCTTCTTTAATAACACTGTCCCAGTATGAAGACATCGACAACAGAATTTTGGTGTTCATGCATTCCATACAGTGGTCTGTACTGAGACAATGCTTGACTACTGCAGACATCTCTGGCCGGTCCAGACATGTGTGTTGCTGATGTTCGACACACCTGTCCTCCACATGCGACACGTTTGCCCGATGTATTACATCCTGCAGCTACACGGAATCTTATAGACACCAGGCCTTCTTAAACAAAGATCATCTTTCACCGAACCTTTTTTTTCGGAAGATTTCGAGGACAGAGCACTCCAGTCTGTGGATTTGAAACGTACATGCTTCTGGCGATATGTGGATGACACCTTTGTCATCTGGCCCGACGGCATTGTGTCATTAGATTCAGTTTTGCAACACCTAAATTCTCTTCACTGAAACATCAATTTCACAATGAGGATGGAGAAAACAGGTGCAGAGAAAAGAGGATGGCAGCTCAGCTCACAGTGTGTACTGTAAACCAACATGCATAGACATACACTTACAGGTTACCAACTGTCACCATCTTGCACGATGAAGTGGCACGCTCAGGGCATTGTTACACAGAACATGAGCCATATTAGATTGTGACAGCTCATCTACGAGCTACACCACCTGTGTACTGTATTTTCAGAGAATGGATATTTTGAACAGGAGATTTGCCGTATCTTACATCTGGCGCATGCTTGAGAAAGTGAGAAACTGGAAGAAATTGATGAACAAAGAGGAATGGTTGTTTTGGCATAGTCTGATAATGTTTCTTTGAAAATAGAAAGATTATTGGAAAAATATAAAGTTAAATGCATCTCTCATCCACCAACGAAACTCAGAGCTCTTTTAGGCTCAGTGAAAGATGATCTTTGTTTAAGAAGGCCTGGTGTTTATAAGATACCTTGTAGCTGCAGGATGTAATACATCGGACAAACTTGCTGCACTGTGGAGGACAGATGTGTCGAACATCGGCGAAACGTGTGCCTGGACCGGTCAGAGATGTCTGCAGTGATCAAGCATTGTCTCAGTACAGGACACTGTATGGAATACACGAACACCGAAATTCTGTTGAAATGAAATGGCTATATGCACTATGGGACTTAACATCTGAGGTCATCAGTCCCCTAGACTTACAACTACTTAAACCTAACTAACCTAAGGACATCACACACATCCATGCCCGAGGCAGGATTCGAACCTGCAACCGTAGCAGTCGCACGGTTCTTGACCAAAGCGCCTAGAACTGCTCGGCCACATCAAGTGCCACGAAATTCTGTCATTGACATTTTTGTACTAGGACAGCATTATTAAAGAAGCAGGTGGAAATTAACAGCTTGACTAATTTGCTTATTCGCAGCTTGACTAATTTGCTTAACAAGGACATGGGATATCAGCTCAGCAGGGCTGGGATCGAGCCCTGGCCATGTTAAAATCACAGTGAACACACAAAGAACTGTTAGTCGTACTGGGGACGATGCTGCAGTCGTGACATAGATATCTGGCTGACAACGGCGAGGACAGGCACATGCCAGTGTGGACACATATATCGGCAGACAGCTCCCGACAGGGGGCACTGAGTTGGCCGACTGGAGCGCACAGTAATGACTGACAGCATCTGTGCGTGCGTTCATCATCTGACAAGTGGCACAGCTGTCTCTCTCACTACCGATCTGCATATTTGCACTATTGGTCACCAACATTTGGTGTGTTCATGGGTCACAGCCTGAGCAGTGAGTTTGCTGCAGCTGAAAATGTCGGTCAGCTGTGCTGATGAAATATTGTGGAATTATCACAATGACATCTGACATCTTGCCCACGAATCATTATTAATTGTTGAAAGGGTGACATTATTTCTGTGACAGTATATTTGTCAAGGAGAGTATTTACTTTAACCACCAATGGAAAATTTAGATGGAGCCAGTAAAGTGATATGGAAAAAAAATGGGTTTCTGGTGATATAAATAAATGGTAATATCAATAGCAGTAAAAAATGGCGTGGGGAGTAGGAATTTTTATGGAAATGAAGGCACAGCAAAGTATAAGATGCTGTGGACAGTTCAGTGACAGGATTATTCTCTTTAGAATGAACAGCAAACAAATGAAAATAACAGTTCAGTTACATCCGGTGGACATCTTCAAACTGGACCACAAAATATCTACAGCATGACTGATGTAGGATTGACCCTTGTTATAGAATATCTCAGGAGACGGTGGAAATGGCCACTACTGATGTTGATGATTGCTACACTTAATTTATCAAGCTGCGAGATATGTACAGCAGCTCTTCCAGAGTGATAGTGGCAATAGTGTTTTAAATGTTCTGCTGTACCTCTTCCAGTGTGTGAGGATTATTTGAGTATAATTTGGCCCACAGTTGAAAATCACAGGGAGAGAGAACAGGTAATTAATGTGGCCAGGAGATAGCACTGTATCTGCTGACTGTCCTCTCCTCACCTCACACCTCACACACTCGGCACAAGGTTGTTCAGGTGGTGTGTGTTGTTAACCCACCTTGCTGGAAACATCCATTCAACCATTCATCTTCTGTGAGTTGATCCACGCAGACAGCGATCACCACCTATCGTTAAGTCTCAATTCTGTGTCAGCCTTATAAATATTTTCTGGGCCAGTTTTATTTTGCCCCTTTAGCATGTGCTGTCATGATGAGCAGTTATGTGTCAATATGGGATCAACATTAGGAATAAGAGAAGAGAAAGACTAATTGAGTTCAACAATAAATGTCAAGTAATAACAGAGAATACACAACTCAAAAATTACAAAAGGGGGAGGTATACTTGCAAAACACTTGGAGGTGGGGGTAGATTTTGGATGTATTAAATTATGTCAGACATAGATACCAAAACTGGATATCAAATTTTAAGGCAGTGTCAATAAACAGAGTAGAATGCTCCAAATATTTAACTGTACATACCGATGAAGAAAGATGGAAGAAGCACATTACTGAGCAGATCAAATGATTAAGCTTCGCTACTTTTTCTCTTCATATAATTGCTACTCTTGGAAACAATCATATCAATCTACTGACATATTTTGAATATTTCCACTCAACATGTGCTACGGAATAATTTTCTTGGGTAGCTCATCACTAGGAAAGAAAGTATTGATCACACAAAATTCAGCAGTAAGAATAATGTGTGGTGTTCCTGCAATCGTCATGTAGGTGTCTTTTGAAGAAGCTAGGTATTTTAACTGAACCATCACAATACTTATATTCTGTAACGAAATTCATCATAAATGATTCATCACCATTTGAGAAGAATAGTCATGTCCATACCTACACCATTAGAGGACAAAATGACATTTGTTACCCGTTACTGAAGTTGGCAGTGGCTCAGAGCAAAAAGTTTTGACCATTTGCCCAATACCACAGAATATCTGACAGGTAAGAAAATAACATTTAAATCTAACTTGAAATCATTTATCCCACACAACTCTTCCTATTCTGTGGATGAAATTTTATTTAAAAATCAGTAGTCCGTAAAACAAAACAAAAAACTCTAGTTTTGAAATGTGACAATCTTTTTGTAGTGCCTACCTGTGACTCAGTATCTCTGCTATACGGCGAGTAACAACTACACTTTTTTTAATATTGTTACATTCCATCCTGGATTTTCCATCATAGATACTCAATATTTAGACCAGCTCTTCGATAACCAGCTTCTCCTAGTTCTGATTTTTATAGTCGGAATTATTAACTTTCCATAAATATGATGCCACATGAAATTCTTGAGTCACCTGCAACACTTTCACTGTTGGCCACATCTTGATAAGCGATGCTTAACCACACGAAAAACAAAAATAATAAAGAAGCGACTAAGCATTTTCCAGATTCCGAGAGAATAGCTGGAGGCCATGTCTACCAACACGTCCACACATTGTCTACGAATTGTCTCATGTCTCCCATTTCAAATCAGATTCAAAAGTTCTGAGATTTTGTTGCAATAGCTTGTCTACAAGACATGAAATGTCTCTCAATTGTCTATATATAAAATCACTCTATTGCCTATAGACACCATCTAGATGTAAAAAACATTCGACTTTGTATATTAGTATTTGTATTTAACTGAATACCTTCTCATCATTGTTGAGGGCTGCAAATATTTGTTTTTAGGTAAATTTGAGATAGATCCTCAAGAGAGTGGGTTTGGTTGCTACAGACAAATGTGTGGTCCATGTTACCATGTGTCAGTTTCACAGGTTTTACACTCTAAAAAGAAACTGACAGGCCTTATGAGTAGCCTACGGTATATAGAGCATGTAACAAGGGAAGATAGTCCATGTGATGCTACGAACTGAGTGCAGAGCCATGGGGTAATTCCTATGCTTCCAGCCCAGGATTCATGCAGTCTGGAAGCTTTCAGCAATAATGTGAGGACCATCGCCTTTATGCAAGCTTTTCTTGAGATGAATTTGTTTTACATATGTGTGTCTTCATATTAGGGAGCAGTCCACAAACTGATGGAGATAAGAGGTAAACACAAATAATCTTTCCTTAATCATGAGTACTTGCATACTTGTTGTCTACCGGGCTGCACTGTAAATTATAGGACAAACAATGAGAAAATGCAATAAATGCAAAGCAATTATTGTTAGTGCTGATGTGTTCACCGCAAGCACCATTAACAGTGGGGTTAATTTATACTTAACCTGTGCCGAGATGCCTTGGAGCAACCATCTGATTTTATGTTTCAAATTATTGTTGAAGGATAACAATTGTTTTCAGACACTTTCTTTTAAAAGTATTGTTTCTAAGCAGCATAAATCACAGAGAAGTGCTCAAACAACTTCTAAAAATTACAGATGACTGTTATCACTTTTCAAAGACATAGACTTGTGGTAAAGACACGAAAAAAAAAATTATTTCAAAGACATGTCACTTTCTGGGAAAGATGTTCATGAACAATTATTCTAAAATAATGAACATCCACCTTGTAACCAACAATTAATGTAAGTTACTTAAATTTTCCAAATGCAAGCAGAGTGGTGTGCGTTTTCTTTTCAAATTTTTGAGTGTTTGCTTTGTTTGTCCACACGATGTAAAAATAGTATTTTCGACATCAGATGAAGTTCAACTATTGCACATTGCACAAATGCTTGAAAATAAAGCAAACTTTTTAAGTAACTGGCTTTGAGCTAAGTTTCACCAATATTGCTGAAAGTGGTTATAATTTCAATTCCCCTTTCTCAGTTCTTTACACCTGTTATGTAATCCGCTCGAGATATATAATTTATGACTGTTTACACATTTGCACCGAAACTTCCAACTGGCAATGGCACCGTGAACTGCTAATGCCACTGTGCTTGAGGCCGTGTACAGCAGTTGGGCTGTGACATCACCAGGGGCAGTCGCAGACTTCAGCTGAGAGCCAGGACACACGTTTCTCATACTGACTGTGCCCCCCAATGACCCTGTTTCAGACATGTCTATCAGTGCTGCCTACTGGCTCTTCTGCCCACAGCCCCATCAAAACTAGAGCTTCTTTAGTTTTCAACCAGCCAAGCTAGATCAGTGGTGCCCACTCTCATGTAAACATGCAACGTGCACGTCGCGTCTGCATTTTATAACTCTCCGAAGTTCCGTTGAGAGCTGTACCCTCTCAGTATTTTGCCAACGGATGCTACTTCCTCAATTTTTTCTTCAATACATTCGGTGAAGATCGATGATTTTGTACTTAGGACTCGTCAATAGTTCAAGTACAAACTAGGTTCTGACAGGAGTATTTCTCACGTTTCTGTTGAAATTATTCCCCGCCCGTTCCACAGCCAGGGAAGGGCATGCCTTCAGGTCATACATTTCTACACCGAACAATTTCATCGTGTTCAGTGAGATCACCGGGGACTTGCGGCTCGTGATGTGCGAAAGTCTGTTGCGGATTGTTTACTGCAGTGCCAAACACTTTGGCAAGAAACTCTCCCCCCTGTGTGCAAAACGGCCACAGTGACCACTGCCTGGAGTCCCCATTCTCCAGATCTGACAGGCACGTACTTCTCAGCACGCATCAAATGTTGCAGGTCTGGCCTGACAGCAGATTCCCTACGTTGTTGGGAGGAGAGGGGGCGGGGGGTTTGCTTCAACTGAAATCTGAAATGTAGACCTGACAACTATCCCCCCCCCCCCCCCCCCCCCGGAATGCAATGGCTACAGTGTTAGGCTATGGGAGCCTAATTCAACCACTCACACAAGAGATGCTCCACACAGAATTGCACAGTGGGTGGAATGTGTGCTGCGATGGGTTGACCTCTCTCGCTCTCGCACAGCCCACACCACACCACTGCAAAACCTTGGGGGGCGGCGGGGGGGGGGCTGAGTGGGGCGGGAGGGAGGGGGGGCGAGTGGGAGGGGAGGAAGGGGGGGAATGGAGATCAAATCCCTTCTGGGTACCAAAATATATTTCCTGAAAAAGTGTGGGAAAGATGGGAAAAAAAGTAAACATAAGCAACCTTGCTCAGTTTCCAAGAGGAAAGCCAGGCTGTCAACATGAAAGCTGTTCTATAGGACATGTCAGAGAGAAAGTGTAGTCAGAGAATAGGACTGCACCATAGGAAAGGAAGGAGTACTGGAATGGGCTTCCCAATGCTTGCCACACACATACCCACAAAAGTGCTGTGGGCCACTGGGAACAGGGCTGCCTTTTTCTTATTAGGTGGAGCCCCTTCATGCCCACACCATCACGATGGCCAACTCTAAAGGTCTACTACCATCTGCGCATAAGGGTTGGTTGTCACTAAAGTGAGATGTCGCAGGATGTTTGTACTGCGATGTTTGCATACATCTCGTTAAGGTTAACCATTTGCAATGCAGTGCGTTGCCTTACGCTCTCTTCTGTGCCATGTCTTCAGTGACTTGGCACAGCTCCATCAGGCTGGTGCTGAATGGCGGCAGCTCGCTGTTGGTCGGCGTGGCACAGTTCTGCCGCAGCTGGTCCTCGAGCAGCTCTGCTCGCTCGGCGTACTGCACTGCAGTATCATTGGAGAGCTGCAGGCCGTTCTCTCACACATGCGCTATGTAGGCTGCCCCTTTTGACTTCTCGGTCTCTTGCAGAGGCTGCCCCCACGGCGGTCGACGTTGCTGCCGATACCGTTGGCGTGGCGGTTGTCTTCTCTGCACCCTTCCCTGCAGAGTTGCTGGGGTTGCCGGCGGGGCAGGTACCCGAACGCCCTTCTGCGAATCTGCAGGAGCATTTACAGGGGTTTGAACCCCTTCCGCTGAACGCAGGCCTCGGGCGAGGCCCCTTCCTTCTCAGCAGCCAAGGCGGCTGTGAAGGCAGCCCTCTCTGCCGCCACGACAGCTTTGAGGCCTGCTGTGGCTTTCTCCACGGTGGTGCTGATGTCGACGCCGCTGCTCTTCTCAGGGGCGCTATCTGCATCCCGACCGACCTCCTCCGGGCGGTCGTACCTGGTCTCAGCGGGGGGAGCTGCTTCTCTGCTATCCTCAGCTGCGCCCGCTGTCGACGTCATCGTCTCTTCCGCTGTGTCCTGCGTCCGTACGGCTGCGGCCGCCTCGCCACCTTCGGCGTGACTGTGGCTCGAAAAAGCCGAGCAGCCGTGCGGGCCGCAACACGGGGAGCAAGTAGGCAAAGCTTCTTTGCTGAGGTTGCAGGGGCAGCTGTCGTGCTTGCCAGAGCACTTGACGCACTGCGCCGCGTTGCAACAGTACTTCGCAATGTGGCCCTCGCCCTGGCACTCGAAGCACTGTGGCTGGGGGTCCGTGACGGTTGGGAGAGCCTCTGTGGTAACCGGGAAGCCCAGCAGCTTCCGCAAGCCGAAGAAGTTGCTCTCGCCATCGGCCATTTGCACAGTCGCAGCACAGAGTGGCACCCTCTTCTTGTTCGTCCGGTTGTGCAACCTCGCAGTTGCGTTATCCAACCCAGCTCACAGCATCCCTCCCCAGACCACTGTTTCATCGCAGCACCGGTCGTCTTCTTCCTTCCATCGGAAGGTGCCTTCTCACACGAAGGCGGCGCGTCGACGATACGGGCAGCCACAGCGCTCCTGATCACCCTGTGGTTGGCTAGGTTTGCTGCCAGAATGCAGATCAGCGAGTCTGTGTTGACAGACTCGTAGACCACCCAGTTTTTGGCACAATTCATCATCAAGTCGAACAGCGCTGTCCACCCGCCTCTGCACTTGACGAACAAAGGAGGAGCAGGCTCAGACTCGTCTTCTAAGGTCTTCCTCGCTCGGTCGGCAGACTCAGTGAGTTGCACAACCGAAGGCCCCCTTGTGGCAGCACGTTTCTTCTGCGCATTCTTCTTTCCCATGCTGTGCGGCGCAGAACACGACATTTTGCTGGTATTGCGAAAACAACACGCAACAATTTGCTTTTTGCGGCACCCACAGAACTTCTTTTGGAGCTCTCCTCAGCCGAGAAAGCTGAATATCGAGGCTGCTCTACATTAACATGATGCTCCCAACACATTGCAGTGCAATATGACACCGGATGGCAAGCAGCCTCGATCAAATGCTGCTGGAAAGAGTGATCGTTTTTAAAGTTTGGCAGCCATCACCAATAAACACCTTCGAACTGAATATCACAAGATAGTAATCTAAGATTGCTCTATCAATTATGCACACATTTATTATCCTATTTTGTATTATAATTATCATTGGGGACATAACTTTTCCAATATGTACCAAGGTGTTTCACACTGTGCCCAGCAAAATTCACAATTATTCTTTGAATAACTAACTACTAGGTTTTTTTTAGTTACAGGAAACTGAATACTAATTGTGTCTACTGAAAGTTGAAATATCAGTAGTACTCAAATGACATATGCAACCATAGTTTGTTTTATGATTGCAGTCAGATGCAACAGACACAGAAAAGGAAGAGAACTCTTTCATATTACACAGGGCTCATCAGTATTCTACTTCAGAGGTTATAAAAATTTATTCTGAAGTGAAGAAGAAACTTATGTTTTGCTGTGGATATGTCTAGTTCCCAAAACTTCAGTATTGCAGTGTTTCATATCTTCCACAGCCAGCAGTGAGGTAATTCCATTGGAGTCAACTAATGATTGTAGTTATTTACATTACACCTGCCCAAACTGTTGTATACCAAAGCCAACGAGGTGTGAGGCAGGTGATATCTCTTGCTATATAAGCACTCTCTCACTTTATGTGAAAGTAAGACACTGTGAATTTAGTGGCAGCTTTGCTATACTTCTGTACGTAGTACGGTCAAACTGTGTTTGTTTGTATATATGCAGAGATATGAATTAGTGTCACTTTCATATTGCAGCTGTTTCTGAAACTGAAAGGTATTCATATTTTAGGTGTAGAGTCATCCAGCTGCTTTCATCAAAAATATTGGTTTTGGTATTATCTTTTAAGCACCAGAAGGTATCAAATGGTCTTCACACATATGATGCACAACACTAACAGACAGGAAATAAATTGAAATAGGAAACCTATAACAGTATATCAGCATCTTCTAATTAGATTCTAAGACTTACTTTTATGTCAAGTGACATCTCAATGATTTGTTTAACATCTTCACCCGTTGACAATACTCTGGCATCTATTACTCTTGACATATAGATAGGACTCGCCGCTAATGGCATTTCACAAGCGTTTTGGATCTTCTGGTTCATCAATTCCTAAAAACAGTCACAAAATAACAAATTACCCCCTTAATATTAATATACAATCAAAATATCTTGTGTATGTGCTGGTGTCCCCTCCCCCTTCTCTCTGTAAATTAATGGCCACCACAGTAAGGTTGATGCTAACCAGTACACAAATTTTAGCAAATTACTAGAAATGCAAGGCAAGAATTATATGATAACATTAATACAGAAACACAGGCAAGGAAAGCAAGAAGGATACATATTACATTATTACTTGTTCCGTACATCATGAATACACCATTCTGTAATAATGTCAGTTTAACGTAAGTTTTCTTTGCACAATATAGTTAATTTTTAACAGTTACTACTTCATATTGAATATTTCATTTCTTTAGCATAAGGACTTGCCATTCAGAAACATTTTTAAGTCATTTTTAAATGCTGGTTGGCTATCTGTCAGACTTTTAATGGCATCTAGTAAATGACCAAAGACTTTTATAGCAGTGTAATTCACCCCTTTCTGTGCCTAAGTCAGATTTAACTCAGAATAGTGAAGATCATCCTTTCTTCTAGTGTTATACTTATGCACATTGCTATTATTTTTGAACTGGGATGAGTTATTAATAACAAATTTCATAAGTGAATATATGTATTGTGAAGGAACTGTGAATATCCATAGTTACTTCAATAGATGTCTGCAAGGTGATCTTGAGTGGGCTCCAGCTATAATTCTTATTACACTCTTTTGTACAATGAATACTTTTTTCCTTACTGATGAAGTACCACAGAATATGATGCTATATGAAAGCAGTGATCGAATATGGGCATAGTTGGCTAATTTGTTGATATGTTTATGACCAAAAATTGCAATAACCGTGATAGCATATGTAGCAGAACTCAAATGTTTCAGCAGATCATCAATGTGTTTCTTCTAATTCAATTTCTCATCAATGCTACACCCAGAAATTTCTATTAATCTTCCTTACCAACAGACTTCTGTTCATAGTCTATAGTTATCAATGGTGTTATGCCATTTACTGTACAGAGCTATAAGACTGTGTGTTTTCAAAATTTAGTGAGAGTTCATTCACAGAGAACCACTTAATAATTTTCTGAAAGACATTACTCACAAATTCCTCAGGTAATTATTGTTTGTTGGGTGTGATAACTGTACTTGCATCATCAACAAAAAGAATTAGCTTTGCACCTTCGTAAATATAAAGTGGCATGTCACTGATGTATATTAAGAACAATAAGCGACCCAAAACTGAACCCTGTGGGGTACCACTCTTGATACCTCCTCAGTTGGTGGACCTTGCTGATTTTTGCAGATTATCTATTCTGATAATTTCAACCTTCTGCATTCTTCCAGGTAAATATGAATTAAACGCTATCACTCACACTGCAATACTTAATCTTACAAGTAAGAATTTCGTTGTACACCTCAACAAATCTGATAAATGACTTTCAAATAATGACAGATAACACAACTTTTTAATTCGGAGGAGGTTTGAAATGAAACTAAAGTGAAAAGATCATAACACTTTTATCTTTACCGCACACAAGTATGGCCTAACAGCAAATGTAAAATGACAACTTTTAAAAGACAATGGAAATTTCAGGACAGCCTCAGAATATGTTAGTCCAAACAGAACTCGTGTTAGAACAGAAAATAGTGTATTCAGATGCTTTCTGTTCATTTTATACATCAAGTGGTGCGAAGTAAATAGGGCATACACATGTTGCAAATGAGAGGAGTGGCACGCAGAGCACAAGGAGCCAGAATAATAAAGCTGACCCTAAATGCTTCCGAGTCCTTTCTCATTCCTCCACCGAGGATTACACTGAGTATCTGCATGTAAGATGGTCTACCATATCCACACATGGTGGATTGTATAAAAACTCTGAACAACTGGAGAACAAAAGAGTGGCCTTTCAACAATGCCTTGTAACCAAACACACAGTTTTATATGCTTTGAGGGACTGTTCTTTCAGCATGTCAGCTACTAAGTCAGTTATCGAAAATGAAGCCCAAGCACCTTACAGTATGCCATTTTCATGGGACTGTGCTTCTTGTTTCATTTTTATCGTAATTTGTGTTTGTGTTATCAGTTTGGTTGTTTACAATCAACTACCACAATAAACTAACAAACAAAATAGATAACATACTGCCAGTGATTTTTTCCTTGGTGGTGGGAATGGAACAATGTGCACTCAACCTTGTGAGACTCACTGAGGAGCCATTTGAATGAGAAGTTAAGGTTCTGAGGTTTGGAAAGCTGACACTGACTGGGCTAGTAATATAGTGACACCATGCCCCTCAATACTGCATCCAAATTATGGCATACTGCAGAAGATGGAACAGTGGCCGGTAGGTATCATTTGATCTGCTGGGTCCAACTGCAGAATTACTTGCTTGCTTACCTATTACTTACACAGGAACATCAAAAGCCAAGCACAATAGAAAAGCATATGAGCATAATGAAAAATCAGTAAACAGAGACATATCCTTACACTTTAATAAAACTTCTGGATACACAGAGCAGCATCACACAGAAAAAGAGCTGCATAATTACCACATAAACAATGGAAACCAAATACCATACTGATCACATCAGACCAACTGAATTAATTTTTTTAAAGAAAGTACTCTCTCTCTCTCTCTCTCTCTCTCTCTCTCTCTCTCTCTCTCATGCACTACTGATTTGCATTTTCCCTCCGCCTCCCCCTTCTCCACCTCATAACTATTCCACTCACCCTACCCCAACTTCCTTTACATTTACTGTTCACCATTTTGTAATCATCTTTCCATCTTTAAACATCCCCAACTCTCTCCCATACTATCCCTTTATCTTACTCATACAATTAAACACATATCAACATAAATAAGAAATGACATCCTACACACATATAACAAGCATTGCTCATGAGAATTTTTTTAAGTGAGCTCCAATTTCAGCAGATACATCAGCCAACAGTGCAAACACAAAATGCAAAGAATAGTCTGATGATCAAAGCATTATCACCACCTGCTTAATAAAATCTTGGTGCACCTTAAGAATGCAGTAGAACAGGATTTGTACATGGCACGGATTCTACAAATCCTCGGTGGGCTTTTGGGAGATCTGTGGCACCAAATGTCTATGCACAGGCCACAAAATTCTTGTAAATTACTGAACACCAGTTTGTGAGTTCAGCATCAGGCTTGTCAAACCACTGTAGCACGATTCTGGCCTCATAATGAGAACAGTTATTCTGCAGGAAGATGCAGTCACCATATGGGAAGATATTGAGTATGAAGGGATGCAGGTGGTGTGCAATAATGTTTGTGTAGTCCATAGCCGTCACAGTGCCTTCAATTACTACACCGAGTCACACAGAATCCCAGACAAGTGCCCCCATGCGATAATAATACCCCCACCAGGTGTGTCGTGGTGCGTGCACATTTTGAGCAGCTGTACACCCCGATCGTGCCGTACCCAGACACCTTTAACCTGGTGTAATGAGAAACACAATTTTCTGTCCAGCCGACATGTTTTCATTTATCCACAGTCCTGTCTCACTCATCCTGTGCCCACTGCAATTACAACTGACAATGTCGTCAAGTCAACATGTGCACCAAATGTTACGCTCTGCAAAACTTGTGACTGCACAGGGATTGTACTCTGTCATCAGATCTGCCACAGTTATCTGTCTGTACACAGTGGGTAAGCCTCCAACTTCTACATTCTGTGATGCTTCTCTTGGAGCATTTTATTTTTTGAGTGTAGTACATAAGTTTTGCTTTTTTTGACAGGCTGGACAATCTTACAATACTGTTGGTAATGGAGTTTCAGACCTTGACAATGCTTTCATCATTTCTGTTCTTGTTATATATAAATGACCTTCCACATTACACTGAAGCAGAAATTGAGCTCTTTCCTGATGATAAAATCAGAGTGCAACAATAGAGTGAGCAATAAACGAAATACACAAAAATTAGGGTTTCTAACATTCCAAGCTTCCCATTTCCTGTGACATACAATGTTCCACCAATATGATGCATGGATTTCTGAGAAATGTGCCTGAAGTCTGTAGCAGAGGACTGGAGACATACACTCACAAGTCCTCACATTTATTAAATCCTCATTCATGGGTACGCAGCATTTGGCATAACCTGAAGGGCACTGGCACCTTTTGAAATCCCCCTCCCTTTCCGAACATATGCAGGTCTGTAAAGCAAATACGCTAACAAAAGCAGATGTATCTATATGTACACTGTTCCAATCATTATTTTCTATGTGAGTGTATCCACAAATCAACAGTTCAAAGGTAAGAACAACCACTTTGCCAAGAAACTGGGTGCAATTTTTGTTAAGGAATAACCATACTGCATTACATGCTTCTCTGGAGTTAAAAGTAAAGAGTTTTGAAGGTTGTATTTCAAAGAATACCAACTGCCATTAGCCTCTGCATTATAAAATGTTTGATGAACACAAAGGAAAATGAACATAACCATAAACTGCAGCAGAATGGTAATGAACATTACACACCCAATAAGAGTAGACCGACATCCCATCTGCCATAGTCAAGAAAACCCACGACAGTCACAAACACCTGGGTTTACAATTATTTAACGTGTTGCCAACAAAGATATACAGTGTGACAATTCATTCAGAAGCACCATACAAAACTGGCTTTAGAAATATACATTTTATTCATTAGAAGAATTTAAAAAAATATATCTGAAAGATGATCTTGAATACTGACATCGTTTAATTTTTGTTCTTTGTATGCATGTAATGTTTGTCTCCAAAGAAATTAGATTGTAATAATGACTGCCTAATGGATCTCCCCAGAGCGCTTATCATCCTATCTCATAATGTGCATTCATATTCAAACAATGGAAACTTCACATTGGAACATCAACAACATAAGAAAACATAGATCGCTACTTACCATCAAGATGACATGTTAACTTGCAGACAGGAAGAATTAAAAGACTAACACACACCACTCATTCACACAATCCAGCACACATGACCGCCAACTCTGGCAGCTCGGACCAGACCTGGTCCGTGCTGCTGGAGTTGGCAGTCGTGTGCTTGTTCATTTGCACCATGAATCATAGTGCAGTGGTACGAGTCATTTTACATACTCCTCACAACTTAACCCTTAACTCACGAGGTGTGGTCTCTCAGACCGCGTGAAAATTTTCGAACACCACCAAGGCCAGTTGTGGTGGAATGGTTCCGAGGTCAGTTGTGGTGGAATGCTTCTATACTCCCCGTATCCTCCTTAAATTGCCAAGCCTACGATGTTTTGTCGTCAGTTGTGCTATCGGCTTCTGTGTTTAATGTTGACACACGTTATTGATAGGTGTGAACTACGTACATGATTCCTTCTGTACGATACCCTATAGCTCAACATGTGTTCGCACGAATGTGAGTTTTAACTTTCCCGATTTTGATGAAATTGTCAGTCGGTCTATTGAGGGAGGTGTCAGTGATATGGAAGAAGAAATAACTGAAAAAGACGACGATTTGACATTAGCCTGTGGTCACAGTCCTGTTATCGAACAAGAGTATCATCTGGAGGAAGAACTTCACGAAAGTTGTTGTGGTGGTGATCTGTCTGTTTCTTCAATGAAATACTTAAAGTGTCTGTTAAAACTGAATGTGTTCTGAGTGGTGATAAGAAAAACGTAGTTCCCAGGAATGAATGTCAATTTGACAAACTTTCTTTTTGTACCTATTGGGTGGAACTTTTATGTGCAAATTTAAACCCTGGAGTTTAAATTTATTTGGAAATTTGTTTGCTACAGAGATTATATAATTTTTCAGACTGTAAAATTCAGTCTCTAACAGTCCATTTATGTGTACTATTTGAAAGAACCACACAAAATTACGTTCTTTTGTGTGAATAGTAAAATTCTGCGGGCTTTGTTTATTGCAATAAAATAAACTAGGAGCGTTTAAACAACACTTAGGCTACATAACTGTAAAAATAAATGTCACATACCATAAATTAAAAATTTCATTTTGCCTTAAATCTCGGTTTAAACATAGGACTCCCAGAGACCCCATCTCGTGGTATTTTTTATAGAAAAGCCACCTTGTGAGTTAAGGGCTGATAATTAAATATGGTTACATAATGAACATTTTTAATGTTTTTAATATTTACACGTATAATAGAAATGAGGACTTCCACTGCTTTTATATGCTTAAACATGGATAATAACTAAATAAATATCGTGTAACTTAGTGAAAACTTGATCAAGAACAATCACTTAATTTTTATTCATAACTGGCAAGTTAAGGCTTCATGAGCACACAAGAGATAATAATGTTACATAGTGACAGAAAAACTATAAATTCATTGTACTAATAACACATATTCAAAAGTATATAGCTACCTAGAAAACCAAATTACGTTTGCCAATGTCATTGATGTGTACTATGTGCCACTGACCATTTCATTCTCCAGAAATTCGATTCCAAGATAATCAGGTGGTTCTTTTGGAAGTTGCAACTTCACATTGATAATAGTGTCATTAACAGTTCTTAAGATATTAATGTCAGTCATTGTATGGCTATGAACGAAACAATACACAATACAATAACTAATCGTGTACAGCGTAATTAACAAGTGGGATTATCGTCTGCTCTCAATAATTAAATAAACACGAATCATGGTGTTGTCACATGTCCGGATAATGACACACATATCTTCCACCCAAGTCCCACTAATGTAGGCAAATGCCGTCTAATGCAGCGAAATTACACGCGCGAAAAACGAAACAGGCTATAGTTTGCTTTAAATGTAACTATTTAAAAATAATTGTCAATTCGAAATCATTGTTGACATGTTACGCCACGTGCCTTTATTTACAAATATTTTACTCTGTGACTACTCGTTTCAGAGTTATACTTTCACGTTAACGAAAGGATCGATAGATCGCCACAAAATATCGATGTTACCTATGTACCAACCAAGACCACCTACAATTACTGACTTGCGTATCGCGACCCGCCGGTCGCGATGCTGAATGCCGTCGGCACACGGAACGAGTTAGCTAACGTTGACGTGCGCCCTACGAGTTTCGTGACGTCACTCCTGCTATTTCGCGTTGAGAACCCATTTCGTCACGAAAAACATAGGTTCTGCGATATTTCGGAAACGTGTCACGTAAAGTACAACCAATGGGAAGCAAGAACTCTCCTACGTCACAAGCAGAAAATAAGACACTAAATTGCATATATCGTGTTCAGCGGAATATTAGATGGATTTCGTGTTTCACGTTACACCATATGAATATATGCTGTTTCTAAGCATCAGTGTGTTGAATGTCTCAAGAACGAATCGTTATTGGGACGATTTGTTGTAATAAAAAGCCGGGAAACGTCACATTAGTGGTTACAGAATCTTAATATTCGGTTATTTTCGCGTTATGACCCGCGTGTAATGACGGTAAAGACGTCGACACACGGGACGAGGGAGCTAATGTTCACCTACACGTAGACGGGATATCCCACTCACGAGAGACAGCGCCATCGGCACATGGCACGAGCTGGTTGACGTGATTTTGGGCTCTCAGTGCTCACCAGCGACGGTTGTCGTATTTATTTGGCTCGCAAATCATACAGTCGTTCACAAAAAGGGACGCGCGTGGAATTCTTACGTTAGCTTCATTAAAATGAACATTTCCTTTCCTGAACGTGCACACACCTGTCTCCTTACATTGTGCTCATTCGTCTGCCAGCTCTTTCCCTATGATGAGTACTGGAGTGAGGTGGGGGTGCTGGGCGGTGTGAGGTGAGGGATGGAAAGAGGCAGGGAAAGGTCTAGCAGCTCGTGGAAGGTGGGAAGCCGTCCATAGGCTAGCTAGGGATGCGGGTAGAGGGGGTAGGTGGCAGATGGTTGAGCACTCGATTTCACAGACTAGGGCATGACATGACAGCACAAAACTAGCTGACACATATTGGGTGGGGATAATGGGAAAGGGATGGTGTATGTACATGCATACACACACACCCACACACAAATGTGCGCACACACCCTATTGGGTGGGAGGTGGATGGACAGCGAGTTACCTTAGGTTTAGGCCAGGGAGGTTACAGGAGTGAAGGATATGCTGTAAGGGTAGCCCCCATCTGTGCAGCTTAGAAAAGCAGGTGATGGTGGGGAGGATCCAGATGGCACGGTTGTGAAGCAGCCACTGAAATCTCGCATATTGTGTTCTGCTGTATGTTGTGCCGCTGGGTTGTCCACCTTCTTTTTGGCCACTGTTTGATGGTGGCCATTCATTCTGGTTGATAACTGGTTGGTTGTCATAGCAATGTAAAACGCTGTTCAGTGGTTGCAGCAGAACTGGTATATAACATGGATACTTTCACAGGTGGCCCAGCCTCTGATGGGGCAGGATAAGCCTATGATGGGACTAGAGTAGGAGGTGTTGGGTGGGTGGACAGGCAGGTCTTTCATCTGAGTCTTCCACAAGGGTATGATCCCTGTGACAGGGGATCGGGGGGTGGGAGTGGCATAGGGATGGAATAGGATGTCGTGGAGTTTGGGTGGGCAGTGGAGCACCACTTTGGGAGAGGACAGTAGTATCTTGGGTAGGATGCTGTGGAGTTTGGGTGGGCAGTGGAACACCACTTTTGGATGGGACAGTAAGGTCTTGGGTAGGATGTCCCTCATTCCAGGGCATGTGATAGACAATCAAAGTCCTGACGAAGGACGGAGTTCAGTCATTCCAGTCCCGGATGGTAGTAGCCAACAAGGGTGGTGCTTCTTTGTGGTTGGCTCTTGGGATGGATGGCAGGATCAAGTGTGTTTGGGGAAATGGCATGGGAGATTTGTTTGTGTATTAGGTCTGGAGGGTATTGCCTGTCTGCGAAGGCGTTTGTGAGGCATTCAGCATTCTGGGTAATGGAGTTCTCATCACTGTAGATGCGTCTATCACAGGTGATCAGGCTGTATGGGAGGGATTTCTGTGTGTGAAAGAGGTGGCAGCTGTCAAAGTGCAGGTACTGTTGTTGGTGATTGTTGGGTTTGATGTGGACTGAAGTGTTGATCTAAGCGGAGGAGATAAACATCTGGGAAGGTAGCATGGTGGGTAGAGGAGGACCAGGTGACATGGGCAGGAGAGAAGGTGTTGAGATTGTGGAGGAATAAGGATAAGGTGTCCTGGCCTTGGGTCCATATTATATAGATCTCATCAACAAACCTGAACCAGTCCAGGGGTTTGTGGTTTTGGGAAGTTGTGAATGTTTCCCGCTCTATCCAACCAGCCAGCGCCTTTCATTCCGAAAGCTAGTAAAGCAAAGCTCTGTACCTTTTGTCGGTCTGTCTGTCTACGACACAGCTTTTCTGCCTTTCAGTGAGTCCTCTCTTTATTCATATGTAATTCCTTATTCTTAACCAGAACTTTCCTTGCATTATTATTTTGTTTTCCACGTGACGAAATGGGGTCTCAACGAGAAATAGCAGTAAGTGACGTCACAAAACTCGTAGAGCACCGTATCGACATTAGCTAACACGTTCTGTGTGCCGATGCCATAAGCATGTTCTGTGTGCCGATGCCAAAAGCTGTTTTAAGGCAACGAGCCATTTAAGAAATTCTCTAGCCCTGTGCAGATGTTCGAGCACATGCTGCAGGTGAATGAACATCTTGACGATCCCTGTGGACCTGCGGAAATTATTCGTATTTGCCTGGGAAAGTTTCCAATGCAGTTGCGGCACGTTATCCTTGCAGAACGATGTAAGGAGGACGTAGATGGGTTTTGCAATCTCCTGTTAGATTTTGAGTGCAATGCGAATGGCACCATGCAGAATTACGGTCAGAGAGCCTACGAACAGCGGCCACGCGAGCGAAGCCGCAGCCGTACCGACAGGTGGCAATCCAGACGTAATGGGACGCCTGAGAGTTACAGAGCGCGTGAGCATCGGCAGCGTTGCAGCTCCTCACAGAACGTGGGCAGAACAAACGATGCCAATGGTCAACATTCGCCGAGAGGAAATCAAAGACTCCCCGGGGAGTTTAGAAGATACGGTAATGAGCAGAAATTTGGGCGCAATTACAGCGGACCTAGGAATGGTAGTTGTGACCGACCACAGATTAATTGTCGAACAAGCAACAATAGGGATGCTGTAAACAGTACCGGTGGTCCGCTGGTGGGTGTCGAGATTCGTCTCCTAAACCCACGGTAAAATCCGCCAAATGCCCCTAAGCAAAGGGATTGATGACTATTGGCTGATTCGGTTGGCGTCAACTTAATGAGAACCGGTGCTATTGATGATACTGATGTGCATCTGATAGAGGAAGACGATATTAGGGAAGATTTATTGGTGGAGGGCCACGGTATTGGTGTGCCCACGGTAAACCTAGTTGCGCCTGTTTACATTCGGGGAGTCACTGTTAGACGTGTACTCGACACAGGCAGCCCCTTTTCACTTATTAGTGAGGCGGCGTTTCGGAAGTCTGAGGAAACGGAGGGTTGGCCGACGTTCCAGGTGAGAGGAACTACAATCAGGGGCGCGATATATGGAAAAAGTATAAGAATAAAAGTACAGGCTTGAGTAAACTTCGTCTGTCAAGGTCATGAGTTTGAATTCAATTTTTTTGTGATGCTGCTAGTGAGCCTGGCGATGATATTGGGAACTGACTTCATGAATGCCCACTGCGCCGTAATCGACGTGGCTGGCTGTGTTATGACTATCGTTGCCGGGAGCAACCCTGTCAGTCTAATTTTCGAGGAATGTGTTTTGCGCAAGGAGTATGAGGTGAGCTGTCTGAAATTTCACATTAGGACTGAGTCACGACCTGGGCAGTTGGTTTTGGTCAATTTGATTAGTGACCTAGATTCACAATCTAAGGAGCATGATAGGAACAGTGGTTTTACGAGCGCTGTGGAAAGGTGTATTGCTGGTGCAGGAGCCATGGAAACGAATTGTGTCGAACTGTGTCGCGTTCTGAGAAGCCGTGCCCAAGTATTTTCGGATTCACCTGGGGCAATTGATGGATTTCTGTATCGCTTTATGTTGCACGAGCATCTTCCGTTCTTTGTTAAGCCCTATTCCATCCCACTGGTGCACAAGAGCAGTGTGGAAGGCGAAATAAGTAGGATGCTGGGGCAAGATATAATAGAGCGAGCTAGGAGTTCCTGTAACTCGCCATTACTCGTTGTGCCAAATCGGGACAATTCTGTGCATTTGGTGTTGGAGTTGTGCCAAATAAATATGGTCATCATGTCCGAGACAGATAGGCCAGAAGGACTGGAGGAACTGCTGCAAAGATTTCATGGCTTGAAATTTTGTCATCCGTGGACCTCTGAAACAGCTATTGGCAAATTATGCTCGATTTGTCTTGCAGGCAATGCACTGCATTCCTCTGCTATGGGAGCTGCTACCAGTTTAAATGCCTCCCTTACGGGTCGAATGTTTCTTCAGCCGCCTTCATAAGAGGCCTGACGACCTAAAAGCACACGTAACTGTGTATGTAGATGACATTGTCATTGCAGAGAAGTCGTCGGAGGAACACAACTGGGTTCTAAATCAATTGTTCAAAGTATTCGAGAAAGTGGGGGTGACCGTGAATCTGGACAAATCCCAGTTCGGGCGCGAAAGCATAAAGTTTCTGAGTCAGTTTGTGTCGGCGGAATGGATTCATCCAGATCCCAATAAAATTTGAGCGATTGCAAAGTGCGCGACACCCACATCAAAGAGTCAGCTTTGCAATTTCTACAAGAGACTTATAAATCTCAATGTTTTGTCCACCCCTCATCCGTGTGCACTAATGGGTAAGAACACCGTTTGGATGTGGGACGAGCAGGCACAGAGCGAATTTGATGAATTAAAGAATGCATTGGTTAATGCTCCATTGCTCGCGCATACGGATTTGAATCAAGAGTTTTGCCAGATGACAGATAGTTCACTGACAGGGCTAGGAGCACTGTTGTTCCAGGCGGATGGTGGAAAGGATCCGCGCAACTGGAAAACTATCTCATTCACCAGCCGTGTGCTCTTGCGGAGTGAACGCAACTACTCTGTCGTGGAGCTTGAGGCCCTGGCTATGGTCTAGGTGTTCAAGAAATTCACGCTGCTATTTGTTCGGGTGCACAACTTGGGTGTACAGTGACCACTGAGCATTACAATTCCTAATGAGCTCCAAGATCAATCATGGTAGGCTCGGACGGTGGACCATGTTCCTCCAGGAATACCACAAGAACATCATTGCTGATGCTCTATCTCGGACACCTATTGGGCTCACCCGTGCTGAGGGTAACACTATTGATGAAAACAATTTTAGTGTTTTATACCTTCAAAATGTGGCATTTGAGAATTATGGAACTGCGTTACTAGGCAATATCGGGGCAGAGCAAGTCAAGGACAAAGTCTTGCTTGACATCAAAGAGAAATGGCACGATAAATCTCACGCGGCCATCAGGCAGTATTATATTATCCTGAATGGCATCCTATTTAAGAGGCGAGCTCTGGATGACTCCAGGTGGTTGTTTGCGATTCTGGAGAAACTGGTGAACAAGCTCGTGTGGTAAGTGCATCTGAACTACGGTCACATTGGTTTAAGGAAATGCTTGGAGAAGCTGCAGGAAACCTGTTACTTTAATAAGATGCTTCGGCGTATACATAAAGTAATTATGGTATGCAAGCCCTGTCAGCAAGCCGCACAAATACACCCAATCGTTCCCAGTAAACTCAGGGATCTCGCAGCAGTAGGTCTATTCAGTCCACTAGTGTGTTCTAGGAACGGATTTGCGTACATTTTTGTGGCAGTAGAGCTGACGTCAAAATTCGCCTGCCTCACCCCGCTGCGTAGGGCCACTGGGAAGGCAGTAGCTGCCACATTCGCAAATTACTTCTTACGGGAGGTTGGCACTGTGAAGCGTGTGATTTCGGACAACAGGCCACAATTCAGGTCATGTCACTGGGAGTATATGCTTCGTAGAAGTGAGTGAAACCAGTCTTTATCTCCCTTTTCTACCATTCAGCAAATCCCTGTGAAAGGTGGATGAAGGAGATTGGAAAATTGTGTCGGTTATACTGCTACCGTGACCACCGGACGTGGGACACTAAACTAGCCAGTTTCCAGAACATATTAAATGAGTTGCCAAATGCCTCGACGATGTTGCCACCGATTCTGTTCCTGAAGAACAAGGAACATCTGAGTAAAATAAAAGAGGTAGTTCTCTGGCCAGCAGAACCCAGGTTACAGAGATCTGCAATTGTGGAGCTCGAACTGAAAAATATAAAGAATGCCGCCGAGGCTCGAATAAGAGCCTACGAACAGAAGACGCGGAACATAACTTTTCACGTAGGCCAGAAAGCACTTCTATGCTCTCACAAGCTCTCTAATAAACGTGCTGGGTTGTCAAAGAAGTTCTTTTTCTTATTCAACGGGCCATACAGAATCAAGCGGATTCCACATCCAAATGCGCTTGAAGTAGAAACCCCCTGCTCTTGCAAATCGAAGGGCCTGCACCACATCTCCAATGTAAAACCTTATATTGAATAAGAACCAGAAGATCTTGCCCCTCGGAGGTTGGAATGATGTGTTGCACCCACAGGTAGTAAGCGTTGCTTCATGCAGTGGAGAATGGCAAAACAGAGGCAGCCGGTGACCAAGGCATTTCGAAGTAAGCACAGCACAGATAGCCTTGCTGACAGCAGCAATCTACCAACCGGCTGACGCCAGGATGCCCACAGACCGAGCACCGAGCGAAGCCTGGGGAGTGCTGAGTAAGGGGAAGTGAGGCTAGCATGCTAAGTTACACTGGAATATAATGCGGCAGTAATAACAAAAAGCTACCACCGAGGGTAAAAAAAGTACTCCTGCTGGATATAAATAGTGGAGCACAGACAGCAACAGACAGAAGCCGTTAGGAAGCAGTTCGGATCTGAGGACGGACGCGGTCTGTGTCCGAAAGTTCAATCTTCGTAGGTGACGATTCCGGGAGTCTGTTCCATCTTGCAGGAGTCATCCGTTCACCGCCAGATGTCAACTTCAGCTCTGGGGGTCGGTCCGAGTTTGGTCGGCACCGTGGCTGAGCCCACATCGTGACAAAAGATATGTTTTGAAAAATAAAATAGATATACCACCATATGGACATCACAAATTATAAATAAATCGAAATACATTTTTTGTATATAAATCGGGACTCTAATCAAGAAGCTCAACAATGTAAGTGTTTTGAAACAGGTTAAAAATCTAAGTGAGCTAGAAGTAAACATTTTATAGAATGTAACTGGATGCGAATATTTAAATACTAGATATGGAGGAAAAACTTGCATAGAGTTTAATAATGATTTTAAAATTATTTTATCAGATAGATATTCTAAATTAATTACAGACTGGGATGTTCAATTTTTTGAAGATGGACAGATGAAATTAAAATATAAAGGAATGAAGAAACTTAAAAATAAAAAATAAAAATTAACTTCATGATCTGGAATTCACTATGTGAATTCTTTTACTTTTATATTTTATATTCTTTAAATAGACGATAACAAAAAGCCAAGACCATGTGGCGAGTGTCTATAGAAAAAGAATATTAATTAATTTTAGAAAGACAAATATAGAAAAGGCGGGACTATAGGATGTGTAAAGAATGTTGTAGAGAATATCATAAAATCAAAGTTACATGTGAATGTGGCAGAACTGAATTGAAGAATTGTCTCAAAAAATATATAGAAATATCACTTCATAAAAATCTTATTGCTGGTCAGGAAGACAGAATTAGCAAGATTTTAGGTAAAGAATAATCAGTTTTTATTTATTTTCTTACGTTCACCTTTTATAAAAAAAAATATTAACTTTATTTTCTTACTTTCACCTTTTTATCCCACATCTCCAGGACTTTGCAGGTACTTTAGCAGGTGCTCAATTTTTCAGTATTGATTGCCAGAGAGCCTATCACCAGATTCCCTTGGCACCAGAGGTTATACCAAAAATGTCAGTGATCACACCTTTAGATCTCTTTGAATAAATCAGAATGCAATTTTGTCTAAAGAATTCTGGTCAAATATTGCATCATTCCATGATGAAGTGGTTCTGCCCTGTTGTTTCATGTACCTAGACGATTTTAGATTTTTTTTGTCCCCCTGCAGATTGTGACAAACATTACAAATTATTTTTAATAGATTTTCAAAGTACAGAGACACCAACAAAGACAAACATGTTCTGAGACAAAAAAGAGAGATGCTTGGGCTGTGGTACCTATGGCCCAAAAATTGCACTTCTTTCTGTCTGAGAACACCCTGTCGACATTCAGTCCCTACAAATAAAACTGACATAATTCCGTTTGCTCCTCCTCTGGACATCTTCCAACAGTTACACTGCTTTCTGGCTCTGATGACCTACTACAGATGCCATCCTCCCCCCACCGCGACCTTACAGGCACAGCTCAGTGCTGTCCCGTCGGGACCAACTTCAAGAGGGAAATGCCCCATCACTTAGCCTCCAGAGATGTTGGCATTTATCGAGGTCACATCCAGCTTAAAGGATATCATGTTTTCAGTACATCCTGTTTCTTCTGCAGCCGTGGATGTTGTTTTTGATCTTAGATAGTAATAGGGTGGCTCTTCAATGGCAGATAAGAGGTATGTGGCAACTGCTCAGCTTCTTTTCCTGCAAATTATCAGTGACAAACAATGTGGTGCACCTATGACTGAGAATTGTGAGTGGCATATGAAGACATTAAGCATCATAGGCCCAATGTGGAGACATCGGACTTCAGTTCTTACTGATTACAAATCTGTTGCCTTTGCTCTCAACACCTCACATGACTCATTCTCACCAAGACAGTTCCATCATTTGGAATTTATTGGTCAGTTTACTACTTATATACTCCATTTATGGGGCACAATACTATTTAGGCTGACAATTTTTCCAGAGTTAATGCCGTTTCCATGACCATCGTCTTAAGCGACTGGTGGCAGCAAAGACACTGAAGTGGAATTAAAAGTTTATTGAGAACTGCAATATGGAACTGCATCTACTGAATCATCCAATGGACAATATCCTAATGTGGTGTTATACTTTCCAAAAGTGACTGCACCTCTTCCTTCTGCTAGGTTTTCGGCAACATGGATGGCGACTGATAGATTTGTATGACCAGGTGTCAAGCTTGACTGCAGGATGTTGGTAAAGACTTGCTTGGATTGTCAAATGGCTAAGATGGGATGTCATGTCAAAGACCCAATTTGTTCTTTCAAGAAGCCTACAGAGTTTTTCTCATATCCATATGGACTTGGTTGACCATCTCACTCCTGTTCACAGTTTTAAGTACATTTTTTTCCTTATTTTTGGCAACTGGCTGGTCTGCCCACGGCATAGAACCAGTACCCATTCTGGACATTTCGGTGGGAAGAGCCTCTCATAGCTCTCTAATCACTTTACTCTCTCGGTCAGTGGTCCAGTCGATGTAACAATGAAACGAGGCCATCAATTTGAGTCCACCTTGGTCCATGAACTAGCAAACTTTTGTGATTTTACACATCATCATCATACCACCAGTTGTCACTCATCCAGTAATGAAATGGTGGAACGTTGGTACTGAACTTTAGAATTTGCCCTGATGTGTCATGGTTTTCTTAGTTGCTGGCCTTGCTGCTGGTGTTGCTAGGTCTGTGTGCTATGTTCAAAACTGATATTGGTGCTTCAGCAATGGGTTTCTGCATGATGAACCCACCAGGTTTCTTCTGGAGTTGTTCAGTCACCACATGCCTAGAGAGCTTTCATTCCTGTCATGACAAATCAAGAACTGCATTTCCAACTTTTGTCAGTCCACAGCATCCTGTTACACGGACCCCATATTTTCATTCACAAAGACAGAAGTACGCTTCTCATGTTATGCCACATACAGACTCCCATCAAAGATTCTTGATAAGTGCCTTACGCGAATCTGTATTTAGTATTGGAATAGAGTGAACACATGATGAAGGTATTGGTTAATGGCTAGCACATAATGGTTTCCATTCAACATTATCAAGCCAGCCTACCTGCTCCCGGCAGATGATACTGTGGGTTGGGCTCCCTATTGTCATGCGACGTGTACATCACATCACGCAGCGTCTGACTAGCTAATGCTGTTCCCACACCAGTCTCCACAGCTGGTACTTACAGCAAATCAAATCACTCAGCCACTGATGAGAGACTACACCACTGCCACACCAATCTTCACAGGATACTTGCCCAGTTTCTCCTGTTTTACATCCACTCTACATGAGGACTCACAGGATCGTATGGCACAAATATCCCTTCATCCCTGGAGCTCAGCTTTATTGGTGTGTGTGTGTGTGTGTGTGTGTGTGTGTGTGTGTGTGTGTGTGGGAGGGAGAGTGTTGGAGTGTTGTCTGCACGGTGATGCAATTAGTCAAAGAAAATAACTAAAAAAGTGTAGAGTATCTTTGTCTTTTGAGCATGTGGAATCAATGTTGTTTGTGCATTGCTGTGATTCAGTGTGTCCACACTCCTATTAAATTAATAAGCAAGTCACACAAATTTTTAGAAATGCAAACTCAGGAAAAAAAAAAATTGTAAATGGCAGTACACAAGCTAGCTACTTTACACTTTGTAACTCATTGCTCATAAGCAGTACACAACAATGAGCCTGCAGAACTTAAGATATTGTGCCCTGGCTTTGATTCATGGAGGCTTTAATCACCAGTATGTCATTATGTGATGTTTAATTATAACAAATCATACCAAGAACAACATGATTTTATACTTCAGTGTGCAATCGTCTTGAAATGGCGTGCTTTCATAACACACAAGCTGTGTATGAAAATTATCAGTTACAAGATGCAATATGTTATCTCCCAAGCACCTGCATCAAATCCTAACAAAATTCAATAGCAGTTATTGTGGTCTTAGAAACAGTCTGTGATGTCAAAATGATGTCTCATGTTCCTCAAGTCTTGTAAACAGGGGATGCTAGATTCACCTCAGTGACACTTCTCTGTGACATCATTATGATGTGTACATGCCCAGTTTTGACCGTTTGGGACATCTATAGACTTTCATGGTTGTACTGAGTCAGGGCATAGTGAGCCTCCCATGGAAACGTCATTTGTCTTATGTTTACAGAGAGGTATCACCGCACCGAGCCTACAGTCCTATGGCTTCACTTAGGGGCCGGCACCATCATCTTGTTGCCACATGCCACCACCTAGGGCACTTTTTTGTAATATCAGTTTACCAATTTGAAACAATGTGACTGGTTGCTGTTTCTAGTACCTAATCATTTCCAAGCATGAAAGTAATGAGTGCTTTGCACAGTAGAATAATAAACGTAGTATCACCATAACACTGTCCCCCCAGGGGGTCCACAACTCTTTTGTAGATACGTGCGTGGTGAGAATGGGGTCCCGAGCTAGTGCGACTCTCTTTCCTTTTTCGGGTTGCATACCTTCCTTTTCCACATCCTTCCCCTTCCCCCATCCTCCCCCCCCCCCCCCCCACCTCCGCCTCTTCCCTTCCCCGTCTCCCACTATGGAAGTATGTTTCGTGCCAACATCCGGAGACGGACATTTTAAACTGTAAGACAGGCTCTGTTCTTTGCTTTCGATGCTGGAAAGTCTCTGTCCTCCCTTTGTCCTTCTCTTAACCCTCTCCTCCACTGCAGCTTTTGAAACCTCTCTTCTTTCCTTTTCTTTGTTCCTCCCTTTCTCTTTCATTCCTCCCTGTGCGTGTCTGAAGGCCGACCCACAATTTCCCACGCATAGGTGGTGATGGGGTAACACGTAATTCCCTGCCCCGGGTAGACAGGTAGGACACGTAAGTACCCCTTGGTAACAACCAGGCCCAGGGAGGGGTGGTTACCCGAGCTGTTACCTTCTGACCGTGCCGATCAGTCCCTCCGTCCATTTCTCAGAAGGTGTGACCTGAGGTGTGAACAATCACCTAAGGCGGGAGTGCCCTCAGAGGGCCACCACCAGGAAGGAGCGCACTGTCGGAGACACCGGTAATCATGGGGGATACTTCCGCAATGGTTTCCTCTACTTCTACAATTTCTGCTCACAAGCGAAAGTTAAATGAGTCTCAGCCACGGACAATTCTTCCACCAGTGCCACAGTTCCTTGTTGTTTCTCAGTCGGACAAAGGTGAAGACTTCTCCACAGTCAACCCTTTCATTATTCAGAAAGGTGTCGACGCAATTGCGGGTCCTGTAAAGTCTTGTTCCCGATTACGAAATGGCACCTTGTTGTTAGAAACAGTCAGTGCCATCCAGGCACAAATATTGCTGTGAACTTCACTGCTACACACCTTCCCTGTCCAGGTGGAAGCGCACCGCACTTTAAATTCATCATGCGGGGTGGTTTATACACGCTCACTCGACGGATAGTTCAACGAGGAAATTCAAAACTACCTCTCTGACCAGGGCTTAATGGCTTACATCGAGTCATGAAAAGGGTTGACAAGGACTTGGCTCCAACCCATACTATCTTCTTGACATTTGACAGAGTTCAACTTCTATAGAACATTAAAGCAGGCTATGAGATAATTTCTGTTCGCCCTTACATCCCCAACCCTACGTGTTGCTCTCGGTGTCAGCAGTTTGATCATACCAGCCAGTCTGCTCCAATCCGGCCAAATGCGCTATGTGTGGCAAGGATGCCCATGAGGGTGCTTGACCACCTCCATCCCCTTGTTGCATCAACTGTATGGGCAACCACACTGCTTCCTCTAGAGATTGCCCCATTTTCAAAGTTGAATGGCTTCTTCAGGAAATCAAAGTGACGGGAAAGGTGTCTACATTTGCTGCTCATAAGCTATTTGCCAGTCGAAAGCCCACTGTGCCTCCAGCAGGTAATTATAGCACTGTCCTTGCATCTCCTTGGCCTACTAAGGAGGCAGCCAGCAGACTTGTGATCTCACCTTTAGTGCCATGGTTGAAAGATCGGCCAGCGCAAAGATCTCCTGTTCAACCTCCCCACTATCACATGCTCACTCTCCGGCTGACTCTTCGTCGGCTTCTGCTAAATCACAAGCCCCAAAATCAGACACCCGGACATCCAAAAAAGAGCCTACTCGCGAAGATTTTTTTATGTACCCTGACTTCACAACCATCGATGCCTCCCTCATCTCAATGTCCTGTTTCCAAGAAGGCTCATAAGAAACGAAGTTTCTCTCCTTCTCCGCCACGGCGTGTCTCCCCTACAGCGCCACCTGGCGATAACCGGCCTTGGCCATCTTCCGTGTCACCGAGGTGCACTGCTGGCAGCCGATCAACCGGCTGATCGTTGGTGGCAGGAGGTGCCCCAGAACAAACTATGGATCTGGACCTTTGGCCTCTGGCTGAATGCTGTTCCACTCTGTCAGCTGCTGGCTCTCAGCAGTTGTTGAGTGGAGAGCAACCGTGGTAAATTCTTCCCTTTTCTGTCCACTCTATGTCCATTACCCATTAGAATATCCACGGCATTAGAGCCAATTGGGATGAATTGTCGATCCACTTACGATCCTGCTCGCCGGTCATCTTCTGTCTTCATGAAACAAAGCTGCGTCCCCACGATCACTTTGTTCCCCTCATTTTCAGTCAGTCCGGTTTGATCTCCTCTCTGTTGCTGGCACTCCAGCACATGGAGGACTTATGAGACTTCTCCATGATACTGACCATTATCACCCAATTCCCTTAAACAGTACCTTCCAAGCTGTTGCTGTCCGTCTTTCCCTTTATGTATACACCATCTCTCTTTTTACCATATACATTCCATTGTCCACACTGATGGCAAGAGCTGATCTCCTTCATCTCTTTGGTCAGCTCCCACCCCCCTATTTGCTGGTTGGGACTTCAATGCCCACCACCTGCTTTGGGGATCTCCGCCTCCTTGTCCACAAGGCTCCCTATTGATTGACCTCTTCCTCCAAGCGGATCTTGTTTGCCTCATCACTGGGGACCCTTACAATTTTGTCTGCCTCATTTGGACCTTTCGGTCGGTACTGTTCAGCTCGCTCAGCACTTTGAATGGTTCACTCTTGCTCATATGCACTCGAGTGACCATTTTCCATGTGCCCTTCGATTGCAGCCACAACTTCCATCTATGCGTCCGAGACGCTGGAAGTTTGCCCAAGCTGAGTGGACACTTTTTTCGTCTCTAGCGACATTTGATGACCATCACTTTCCTAGCATCGACGATCAGATCACTCATGTTACAGTAGCTATTCTTACGGCCGTGGAACGTTAAATACCTTGCACCCCAGTTCCTTGGTGGAACGAGGCGTGCCGTGACGCAATACGTTAGTGGCGACGTGCTCTTCGCGTTTTCTGCCACCATCCTACTTTGGCCAACTGTATCCGCTATAAGCAGTTACATGCGTGATGCCGTCGCATCATCTGCGATAGCAAGAAGGCAAGCTGGGACTTCATTACTAGCTCCTTTAACACCTTCATGCCCTCCTCAGAAGCTTGGAGTCGAATTCGACGGTTATCTGGTGCACCTAGTTTCTCCCGGACCTCTGGGCTCACTGTCACGCATGATACATTAGTGGACCCCGTCACAATTTGTAACTCATTGGGTCAACACTTTGCTGAGATTTAGAGCTCTTCAAATTACCAGCCAGCCTTTCTCCCAAAGAAATGTGCAACCTCTTGCATTCTCCTCTCAAAATAGTGGAAGCTATAATACTGTTTTCTCCATGCACATGCAGAAACTCCAACACACACTCTTTTCTTCTCACTATTCCACCCCAGGACCAGATGGTATCCACATCCAAATGTTGCTGCATTTATCAACCCATAGTCTGCGTTACCTACTTTGCTTTATAATCGAATTTGGACTGACAGTACTTTCCCAGAAGACGGCTGGTGAACACTACTCTCCCGTACTTTCTCCTAAGAAAATGAGGTACCCTAGGGCTCCGTGCTAAGTGTTGTACCGTTTGCCATTGCCATAAATCCAATTATGGATTGTCTCATTCCCGATGTCTCGGGCTACCTCTTTGTGGACAATTTTGGGATCTACTACAGCTCTCAACAAACCAGCCTTATTGAATGACGTCTTCAAGGATGTCTCGATTGCCTCCACTCTTGGAGCATTGAAACTGGCTTCCGCTTTTCTCCCAGTAATACCGTTTGTGTCAATTTTTGGCGTCATACAGAGTTTCTTCCGCCTTCCCTACATCTAGGCCCTGTCGACCTTCCGTTTGTGGACCTTGCTAAATTCTTGGGACTTATGTTCGACAGAAAACTGCTGGTTTCTTATCTTTCGGCTCGCTGTCTGCGATCTGTCAGCACCCTCCGTGTTCTGAATGGTACCTCCTGGGGAGCAGACCAAGTGGTCTTTCTCCACATCTATCGCACCTTAGTGCACTAAAAAATGGACTATGGAAGCATAGTACTGCTTTGCTCAGCCATCTATTCTTCGGTGTCTCGACTCTGTCCACCACTGTGGATTGCGTTTAGCATCTGGAGCTTTATACATCAGCCCTGTGGAAAGCCTTTATGCTGAGACTGCTGAACCTCCGCTGTCCAATCGGCGAGCCATCCTTCTGGGTCGTTATGCTAGCCATCTGTCTTCCATGCCTGCTAATACGGCCCACGACCTTTTTTTCGATGCCTCCTTGAATTTAGGGTATGCAGGCCACTTCCGTCAACTGTTCCATTCTCTTTCCTTCCACTTTCCTAAAACTTACTTGACAACTGGGGGTACAGCACCATCTTGGCTCCACCGCCCGCGGACATGCCTGCTCCGTGACCTTTGTCAGCTTCCCAAGGATGGTTAGTACCCCTTCTCTTGTTTATCATTAGGCATTTGCTGCTCTATATGCACAAATGTAAGATGTCACATTTATTTACACTGACGGCTCAAAAACATCATTTGGTGTTGGGAGTGCCTATATTGGTGGCGACACCCCTAATTGATTTTTGCTTCCTGACCAGTGTTCAGTTTTTACTGTGGAGCTTTATGCTGCTCTCCAGCGCCATCAGCGAATACAGTATATTATATGCTCATATTCGCTCAGCTCTCTCCTCAGTCTCGAAGCTCTCTACCCTGTCCACCCTCTGGTCCACCAGATTCAGGACTGCCTTCCACTTGCTCCACTTAGGGAGTGTCTCTGTGGTATTCCTCTCGATCCCAGTACACGTTGGTATCCGTGGAAACGAGGCGACCGATATACTCTTCCCTGTGCTTGGACCTCTTCCTCCCGAACTTGTCGTCGGGAGGAGGTAACTTTAACTAGGCTCCATATAGGGTACTGTCTTTTTAGCCATCGACATCTTTTGAGTGACCATCCTCCCCCGCTTTGTCCCCACTGCTCTCAACTGTGGATGGTGAGACACCTTTTACATGAGTGCCCCTATTTTACTCCACTATGCGTCCGTCTTCAGCTGTCGCCTGATATATCTTCCATTTTAGCAGATGACATGCGCTCAGCCAATCACGTCCTTGAGTTTATTAGTGTGAGTGAGATGACGTCAGTCATTTGAAGCTCTTTTTGGAAAAAACACCCCCCCCCCTCCCCCCCTTCTATAGTGGTTTTCTAAGCTTTCCTTCTGTTTTTTAGTTTCCCCACTTTTTGAGTTTCGCTCCCATTGCTGCTGGTTTGCAATTTGGTGTTTTTTACTTTCCCTAAGCCACAGAATGGGCGCTAATGACCGTAGCAGTTTTGCGCCCTGAAACCTTAACAAAAAAAAAAAAAAAAAAAAAAAAAAAAAGAAAAAGAAAAAAAAAACACTAAATTGTAAATATGGAGTATTGTTGTGACTGTGGTAGCAGTTCTTGCACACAAAGCAGCTAACATATATCTTCAATTGGTACATTCATTGTAGTTCTGGAAACTATTGTTGCATTTTCTTTCTCTGAGAGTGAGAACCTACCAACTTCACACTTGTTATTTACATCATTGTGTATTATGAAAAGTATTTAACAATAAGTTGCCTGTGTGGAGTTCTGATTTGTGCAAAAAATTACAATTCACTGTGAGAAAAATGAACTTCCTCCTTTGCACTTAAAAGTGTCTGAACCAATGAAAAAGGAATAATAATTATAATAAAGGCAGCAGGTATATTCCTGTAACGGTACCAGAATACATTTTGTCTGCGTATATGTAAGATGTTCTTGTTCGAAAAAGAGGCCTCCTAAAATAACTAACTTCTAAATTTTCGTTTATACTTTATAGACACCTCAGACTAAATTACTGTTTAATTCTTGTTTCAGATGTACCAGTATTTTCTACACTTTTCATTTTTAGTGGTACTTGGCTTGTTTTGCCAGATGATCAACATATTTTGAAAATTTACTGCAATTTGTGTTTTGTGCTTAATTTGTATATTATTATAATCTGTCCATCTATTAGAGACAGATGGAGACGGAGACAGAGAGAAGTTTTTTCAGCATTGCTAGGGTTATTTTGCATTATTTTTACCAAATAAAGGTGCAAAAATATTGTAGCAGTAGCAACACAAACATGATACTCACCATATAGCGGAGATGCTGAACTGTAGATAGGCACGACAAAATTACTTTCACAAATAAGTAAACCTTTCCACCATTAAGGCCTTCATCAACAATACACACACACACACACACACACACACACACACACACACACACACACACGCGCGCGCGCGCGCGCCCGCGACCGCAGTCTCAGGCAACTGAAACCACACTGTGAGCAGCAGTACCAGAGCGTGATGGGAGTGGCGACTGGGTGGGGTAAGGAGGAGGCTGGGGCAGGGAGGGGGAGGGATAGTATGGTTGGGGTGGCAGACAGTGAAGTGATGCAGGTTAGGAGGAGGGCAAGGAAGAGGTGGGGGTGGGGGGGGGGGGGAGCTAAGTTGCGGAAAAGGAGAGAAGTAAACGGACTGGGTGTGATGGTGGAATGAGGGCTGTGTACTGCTGGGATGGTAACAGGGAAGAGGCTGGATGGGTGAGGACAGTGACAAACGAAGGTTGAGGCCACGAGGGTTAAAGGAACATAGGATGTATTGCAAGCAGCATTCCCGTGTGCGCAATTAAGAAAAGCTGGTTCAAAATGGTTCAAATGGCTCTGAGCACTATGGGACTTAACTTCTGAGGTCATCAGTCCTCTATAACTCAGAACTACTTAAGCCTAACGAACATAAGAACATCACACACATCCATGCCTGAGGCAGGATTCGAACCTGCGACCGTAGCGGTCGCGCAGTTCCAGACTGTAGCACCTAGAACCGCTCGGCCACCCAGGCCGGCAAGAAAAGCTGGTGTTGATGGGAAGGATCCACATGGCACAGGCTGCGAATCAATCATTGAAATGAAGGATGCCATGTTTGGCAGCGTGTTTAGCAAAAGGGTGGTCTACTGGTTTCTTGGCCACAGTTTGTTGGTGGCAATTCATGTGGACAGACAGCTTGTTGGTTGTCATGCCCACATGGAATTTAGCACAGTTGTGGCAGCTTACCTTGTAGACCACATGACTGGTTTCACAGGTAGCCCTGCCTTTGATGGGATAGGTGATGTTTGTGACCGGACTGCAGTAGGTTGTGGTGGGAGGATGTATGGGACAGATCTTGCATCTAGGTCTATTACAGGGGCCTGAGCCATGTGGTAAGGGGTTGGGAGCAGGGGTTGTGTAAGGATGGACAATTATATTGTGTAGGTTCAGTGGACGGTAGAAGGGGTGGGAAGGATAGTGGGTAGGATATTTCTCATTTCAGGGCACGATGAGAGGTAACCGAAACCCTGGCGGAGAATGTAATTCAGTTGCTCCAGTCCTGGCTTGTACTGAGTTAGGAGGGGAATGCTCCTCTGTGGCCAGACAGTGGGACTTTGAGAGGTGGGGGGAGACTGGAAAGATAAGGCACGGGAGATTTGTCTTTGTACAAGGTTGGGAAGGCTTCAGTGAGACCTTCAGTATATTTCAAGAGAGACTGCTCGTCACTGCAAATGCAACGACCACAGGTGGCTAGGCTGTACAGAAGGACTTCTTGGTATGGAACGGGTGGCAGCTGTTGAAGTGGATGTATTGCTGGTGATTAGTAGGTTTGGTACGGATGGAGGTACTGATGTAACCATATTCAAGGTCAACATCTATGAATGTGGCTTGTTGGGTTGAGTAGGACCAGGTGAAGCAAATGCTGGAAGAATTTGGATAGGGTGTCCTCTCCTTCGATCCAGATAGCAAAGATGTCATCGATGAATCTGAACCAGGATTTCGGATTCTGGGTTTTTAGGAAGGATCCCACTAGATGGCCCATGAATAGGTTGGCATAGGATGGTGCCATGGTGCCACGTGGGTACCCATAGCCGTAACTCGGATGCTTCCCACCAACACCAGCTTTTTGAATTGCGCAGGTGGTAACTCCCCCTGCAATACATCCTATGTTCCCGCAACCGTCCTGGTCTCAACTTTCATTAGTCACTGTCCACACCCATCCAGCCCCTTCCCTGTTCTCATTCCAGCACTACACAGCTGTCATTCCACCATCACACTCAGTCTTTTTACTTATCTCCTCCTCCCCCCCCCCCCCCAGCCAACTCTCCCCTGCCCACTGTCTAACCTGCAGCACTTCACTGTGCTCAGGCCAAGCTGTGGCTGTTAAAACTACAAGACAACTTGCAGAAACAGCTTAAAGGTCTTCAGGCTGCAATACGAATGTAGGATAACATAGTGCCATGCCCACAGTTGTTGAGAGATGACAGAAATTCAATAAACAGGCAAGCTGACAAATATGAGATAAAAATCAAGACAAGAATGAATGTGCAATCTCTGCAGTTCTTGCCAGAAAAGCTGGAATTATGGTTCACAATGTTAGAGTTAGTATTTGCACAGAATGACAGGATCCAACAATCACACAGCAGCAGTCTGTGGTTGTTTGCTAATGATGCTGTTGCGTATGGGAAGATATGATCATTGAATGACTGTAGGAGGATACAAGATGACGTAGACAAAATTTCTAGTTGGTGTGATGAATGGCAGTTAGCTCTGAATGTAGAGAAATGCAAGTTAATGCAGATGAGTAGGAAAAACCAACCCATAATGTTTGAATACAGTATTATTAGTGTGCTGCTCACCAGTCACATTGGTTAAATGTCTAGGACTCATACATTGGTTAAATGTCTAGGACTCATACACGTCGCATAAGGACCACGAAGATAAGATTCAAGAAATTAGGGCTCGTACGGAGGCATGTAGACAGGCGTTTTTCTCTCACTCAGTTTGCAAGTGTGACTAGTAGTCGTACAGGGTACCCTCTGCCACACATCATTTGGGGGCTTGTGGAGTGTGTATGAGGGTGCAGACACAAAAGTAATGGTATTGTTAATAGTTTGTTAAATAGGGCAGCCACTATAGTGACAGACGTTACATCAAAACCACTGCAAGAACAACGCTACATATGTCTGAAGGAAACACTAATCAATTAGTTGTGTAAAACAGAGCAATGGGTGCAGCAGGTACTGCATAGTGAACAGATAAGTGACAGAAAGCTTTCAGAAATCTGGCAGCATTTACAAAGCAATGTTGGAAAAGAAAAGTTATCTGACACAACGCTATGACGTGTATAGATGGTGCAGCTGCCTGCAGTGGTTAAAGCAGCTGTTGTTATGTATGAAAGAACTGATATAAATTCAGTAATGACAGTTGCAGACAAGGTGTATGTAACACTGGACAAGACAAACGCATTGGCTGTAATGAAAGTGGCTGCAGGAATCAACACACAAGAGACTGTGGCTGTCCAGAAGGAACAACATGAGGACAATAGTAAGCAGTTAAGCTACTTGAAATAGAAGATAGAAGCGTTACAGAAGCAAGTTGCTACGCTAGCAGAAGGTAAGAAGAAAACACCCAGACAAGACGCTGGACGCAGTACGAATGAGCCAGATTCAACATGTTGGTGTCATTGGCATTTCGATGAGTGGACCTCAAGGTGTACATACCCAAATGTTGCCAGCACCAAACAGTAGGCATATTGGGCCATAGAACTCATCAAAATCTCCATAATAAAGAAGTCGAAGACAATTTTGCCCCAAAAAGAGTGAGTAACCGAACGAGCCTGCTAACATTGTCACACAGATAATACTTGAGATATGTTCAGGTGGACTGTTACAGTCTCATTGACTCAGTCTGACATTAGCACATTACCAATTGGTAAAAAAAGAAGTGCAATGTCAGCCAAGCGTACTCACCTCATAGTGCCAAACAGTTCGCCCGTAGCAACATATGGAGATCCTGAAGTAGAGGTGGCTTTGAGATTTAGTAGGAAGTGCATATGGAATTTCGTACAAGCAGATATAGCAGAGCCTTTGTGGGGGCAGATTTTATTTGTCAGACAAAGACAGAGATTAATCTGTGTGGCACAGATAAACATGGATAGAGAGGTCATAACAGGATCTTTAGGTCAAAGTGTTGTGAGCATCACGAATATAAGGGTGTTGCATAACACAGTACACTAATAAATGTGACACCTGGCCAACCAATCTCACGGCAACTGATAAAACAAGCATCCAACTGCTTTGCTGCAACAAAAGGCAGAATCTGAGATCATGCTAAAACCAGGTGCCATATGCAGGTTGGAAAGCCTGTGGGCAACAGCACTGCACCAAGTGAAAAGAAGGATGGCACCTGGAGAACCTGTGGGGATTACCGTGTATTGAATAAATGCACAATTCCAGACCGATAACCAGTGCTGAATACTATGAGTAAAGACTTCATCAACGTGACAGCAGGAGCCACAGCACTCAGCATAATTGATTCCAAAAAAGCATAAAATCAGATACCAGAGGCAAAACACCTTGTGTAAACTTCAGACTTCGAGACTTTCACAGTGAAGATATCAATGTATGCATAGATGAGTGGATAGCAGAGAACACCAAATATACAAATTCCTTGGGATAATTATCGATGAAAATGTAAATGGAATAAGCATTTAGAATACATAAGGGGGAAACTCAGCGCAAACCTATATGTTCTGCAGAAACTCAGCTACCTAAAAGATACAGGCATTATGAAAACAATATACTATGCATTAATTCATACAACATTAAGTTATGGCATAATTTTGTGTACCTCAAAAACAAAAATTAATAAAGTATTTAAATTACAAAAAAGAGGCACAATAATTATAGCCAACCTTAAATGGAAAGATTCCTGTAAACCAGCATTTAAAGTTCTCAAAATACTAACATTACCTATACGAACTCCTCTGTTGGACAAAATTCAAATATTCTGCTGATACTAGAGATAACAACACCAACATAACCATGACACAAGAAAACGGAACCTCTTCCATGAGCCTGCACAACACTACAAAATACAAACAAAAAAAAAAAAAAAGCCATCGTACACTGGACCAAAAGCCCTTGAAAAACTCCCTTAATTCCTGAGAGAAATAAACTATAAAAATATTTTCAAAAAATGTCTCAAAAATTTTCTAGTAGAATACTGTTATTACAGTGTTAATAAATTTATGTGCACTACAGTTCAAAACAATTGCAATACCATTATTGTATCAAAAGAAAAATCGTACAAAATCTAATTTAATATGAAATAGCTGTAGAATAATTTTGTAATAAATTATATTTTTGTTAAATAGTAGACAGTAAAAACGATGTACCTGTCAGTGCATGAACTGAAAATATATCTTGATCCCTGCAATATACTTTGTCAAAGGATAAATAAATAAAAAAAAGAAAACATACCAGAGACTTCTGTTATAACTCCATAAAGGTTGATCAAGTTTTTAAGAATGCCATTCGGGTCAAAGAACACAGCGCAGACATGGCAGCATTTTGTTGATGAAGTCCTAAGAGGCTTTGCATACCTGGATAACATCCTCATATTTTCCAGGACTGCCACAGCACATGAGGAATATCTCAAGGTCCCGATAAACAAGTGTGGCATAGTGGTCAATGAAGCAAAGTGTACTCTGCGGCAGAAGCAAGTGAATGTCTTTGGCTATGCAGTTTTGGCAGCCAGCATCCACCCCTTAAAAGATGAAACTGAAATGATAAAGAACATACCTCACTCGACAGACTTCCATCAATTGAGAAGATTCTTAGGGGTCATAAACTTCTGCCATTGGCATCTACCTGGTGCGGTCGAGGTATGAGGGCTACCGATGACGGCATTGGCAGGTAAAGACACCACATGTCAACAGCATTGGCAGTGGATACCTGAGATGCATTGAGCCTTCAACCAGGTTAATACCAGCTCACAGAAAGTAATTCTTTTATACCATCTCATGTATGATGCACCATCAGCAGTAGTCATAGACACCAGCCAACAGGCAATTGGAGCTGCACTACAATAGTATATGGAAGCATATTGGCAACACTTAAGTTTTTTTCCTCATAAAAATCACAGCATCCCAGATTGAAATGGGGGCATCTGATCAAAAACTACTAGCTGTGTATGAAGCAGTAAGGTAGTTTTGCTCATAAGTAGAGGCCAGACAGTTCATAATATATATGGACCACAGGCCTACAGCCTTCATCTTCAGCAAACACAAGGACAACTGGTCCCCAAGACAATTCTGATGGCACAAGTTTATTTGACAGTTCACAACAGATATTAGGGACATCAAAGGAGTCAAAAACGTAGTGGCTGACTTTTTTTCATGGGCAGAGCTATCTCACATACAATGGGTTCTATCTCACATACAGTGGGTTACGAGCAGCTGGCCACAGCACAGGCTACTGATACTCAGCTCTCGAGCAAACTGATGGGGCTGAATTTTAAGCAGATACAGCTAATAGGGACTACAGTAAAGGTTTGGTATGATATGTCAAAAAGCTAACTCAGACCTTTCGTACCTAAAGGACTCCATGAAACAGTTTTACATGGAATTCACAAATTCGCTCGCCCTAGTGCAAACACAAGCTTAGGCTTATGATAGAGTGATTCATATGGCCCAGTGTATAGAAAGATGGAAACATTGTCATAGGTGGGCAATGACATATGGTGTGTCAACAATGTAAGGTGGCAGACAAGTCCATAAGCAAGTGGTAGAATCTCCAAAAATGTCAAGACCATTTCTCCCATCTACATTTGGACATTGTAGAATCACTTCCCCCATTGGAAGGATACCAATACTTGCTAACAGACATTGATGTATATACTTGGTGGGCAGAGGCAGTACTTTTCAGCAACATGGATATCACGTTTCTGCTGCCCATTGTACTTTGCCTATGACGACGAACATACAGGATACCTACAGGTTGTGCTTATACATAAGCTTGTTAATAATTTATATAAGAAGTTTTAATGTAAGTAGCATTGACCATGAAACACTTTCTTCACGGTGCATTTCAAATGGCGTTAATCTGCAGCATCAAGGAGTTTCATTCTCACAAGTATTCGAGGAAATGAGACAGGATTGAACAGGACATCAGGGTCAAGGTTTCTGTGGAAGAAAGTTCTGACACTGATGTTGGTGGAGGGAATGGTCTCATCACCTGCTAACGTTGGATTTTAACCATTTTTGTCATTCTCAGTCATATCACAATACCGGTATTATGGTAGTGAATTTTGTTCTTTTTGTATTCTTAGCCTTTATTATTTCTGTTTGTTTTCATGACACATTGCATATGTTTTATGATGAATTAGATAATTTTTACACAGGCCTAGTTGCACGATCTCCAGTTAACAGCCAGCTGAACTCTATTCTCGGAATAGCACAAGAAATGCGTTGTATGAACCCGGAATAATGCCTATGGCTGTGTTCACTGTGGCATCAACAAAAGTTGTCAGACACTGTCACCAAAAGTTGTCTAACAACATTGGCCGACAGTGTGGTCATAGTGCGTCCAATCTCCATCGTCAGTTTTTGGTAGGGTCAAGGAGGTTAGGTTAGAATCTATTCCATGTGTGAAGTATGTTATATTTAAAGCTAGTAGGGTGGGATGGATACTACCATGACACCTCCGTGCTTGGATACGACTGCTGTATAACAGCTTCTGCTATCAAAAATACGCCAAATGCATGTGAATGAACTTTCTTATCTCATAAAGAACACGGTGAGTTCTATACACTCCGTCCTGAATTACTGGAGTAACCAGACAAGTTTTACGAATATACGAGATGCGGTAGAAATGTTGTGTTACATACTCAAGATAATTCGTGGTGACGTTGAAAAGAAAGTTATAAACACCCCGTTTTGCTGTATTTATTTAAAGTTGTGTAGATGCACATCAATTAACCTTCAGTGACTGTCACGTAGCACAAGAGTGAAAGACAAGCATAAAGTGTAGCATAAGATACTCTGAAAACCTAAAGCAGTTAAAAGTGGAAATACGTACCTATACCACATTTTGCAAACCACTTCATATTAACAGAATCACCATCCTACTGGCATAAAAAGCCAGTAAGCAGTAATAATAATTTGTAGACAACTAATGACAACCTACCACAAAAAAGATCCAGTACAGTAACTATAAGCACGTAAGAAACGTCACCTTTCTGACTTGAACAAATTACTTTTTGCAGTTACAATCTATGCCTAAAATTTCCAATAAATTTTTTTGCATATTTGGAGTTTCGAATAAACCTATGATTTCAGTCCATAGATTCCGAACTATACCCCGATTATGATATTTTCATCCCCAGGATGCCACAAACTCATTCTTTCGTGGGCTAAATTTATCAGCTTCTCATGCTCCATATTTCATGTATGAGAACGTTGGTTGATTTGACTGAAGAAAATACTTAATTTGAATTTCACCAATTGTCGTCCGAAATCTGTACATTCGGGAGATAAAACTGGCTATAGTGTGGCCACACACGTAGTGGCATCCTGATTTGAAAAGATCAGCCATTTCCTGGTCGTGTTGGTCGTCAGTGGAATCCACTGACACTGGAGCCACTGTGAACATAGCCTAACTGGAGAATAAACTAGTGATAACTTAACTGCCGATTTCTGGCCAGTTAGCGAACAGGGGAATAAGTTTTCAAGATGGCTGGGATAGTGACAGATGCAGACAGCGATAACGAGATTTTGGCTGAACTGTTCATGAGAATGAGGAAGGGAAAGAAATAGAGACGCCACCGAATCCAAATTTATATCCACATTTTGCTTGTCAAAGGAAACCATACTTCATATTGGCAAGCTTGTATGTGAGAAAGTGGAGCATGTGACAGACAGATGAAACTATTTCTCTGCTTTCTTAAATAATACTGTTTCTTTGTAGTAGTATTCATTCGATTTCAGTACCTCGTGAATTCTGTCATGTTATTCATATAAATCAGCACATTAAAATGACGATTCTTAGAAAAATAGTTTTGTTTTTCTGGTGTATGTTACACTCGCCACAGTAGCGAAAAGGACCATTTCAATTTAAGCGGCATAATAGACTGAACCAAATTGAAAAACCACACTAGTTATGTGTACTGTTTATATTAACAGCTTTTTCGGTTCTTGATGAAACATTGATTTTTCATGTTGCAAAACATTTTGATGAAGCAAAATGATGTGATAAAAAAGTAGTGTCCCAATTTCATCAATAGCAGAAAATATTGTATGCCCTGATCTGTAAACACCACAGCAGTATCAGAACAACTTTCCATCTCTTAGTGAAAATATTTGGATCAGAGACCCATTAATGCTTCAGAGCAAGAACATTGTCTCCCATCTACCATTATTCACTTACACCAAGGAACTATTTATTCTTACTCAAGCTAAGTTTAACAAGATAAGATTATGAGAAAAGTTAGCCTTTTTTAAAAGTGATGCTTCCCCAGCTATTGAACATAGCTGTTGTTGCTCAGTTATTAGTGTTAGCCACAAACCCCACCCATATTTATCATAAATTAATAGCTATGTTTGTATATTATAAGAGCAGCAGTTATTGAATCAGTATAGTTGTAGCATGTGGGAGTTCCTGGAATGCTATGTTTTGAACTTACCTTGAATATCAAGTTTTTCCAGTGTTCTCCTGTAAGTCAAACTGTAGCCAGCTGAAGGTAAATTAAAAAAAGAAAAAGAAAAAAAGAATGGAAATGAAAAAGAAAGCTATAGGAGATAGCGGTTGTATTTGTCAGTTGTTAGTACTATCCACATAAGCACATCCATATTTATCATAAAGTAATTATCTCTGTGTTACAAGAACATAGTTACTTTTGATTCAGCTAACAGGAATGTTTAGTTATTGAACCTACATAATCATAACAATGGATGGAGTGACTGGCCAGTTATGTTTTTTAAATTTCTCTTGAATTGCCTCATGTCATTCTTTTCTTTCATTCAGAAAAGACTCTGTTCTACCAATGAACCAGCTACTACAAACACTCAAATGTTGGGTGTCTAATGAAAGACGCCAGGGTGGGGTCTGAGGTTCACACAGCATGTTTGCCGGCTGTTGTCACTGCATCTGCCAGATGTTACTATGCGTAGTCCTCGGACACCAATACCTTCCCCGTGCTCCCTACACTGTGTGGCTGAGTATACTGACGTTTCGTTTTGAGTTTTTTTGTCAAGTTTAATTGACTGCATGTCTTCTATACTCTCCGCCTGAGTGTTTTGGTGTTTTGCTTTGAGTTTCCTCTAGAGTTTCCATTTGGTATTGTATACACAAAAGATCATGAGTGTTTCCTGTGTTGAAGTATGCAAAAACAGAATCGTATGTGGAATGACGGACTGAATTCATATCAAAATTTCCTAAAGATTTGATGATACATAGATTAGTGAAGAAATGAGACTGGATCTGAGTTACAGATGTGAAGGTCTAGAGAACTTAATGTTTTAACCAGAAATAAATTAGATGAGACAGGGGAGGCCTCGTACGGGTGTCCGAGAAAATCTCTGCATCGTTTGGCACTTCACACTGGTGTATCATGAACATCTGGTCACAGATCTGTGCACAAACTGAAATTGAAACCATACAAAATACCTGTAGTGCATCAACTGAGGAAGTCAGCTACCGTTGTTTGACATTATTACTGCAGCTGGCTGCTGGAGCCTTTGAACAGTGAGTAAGTTGATCCTGAGATTTTTTTCCCCTATAAAGCATGACTGCATTTGTCAGGATGTAAATTCTCAGTACAATACACATTAGAGCTCCGAAAAGCCTCATGAAGTACATCAACAATTGCATGACATCAAAACAGGAGTGTAGTGTGCAATTAGTGCAAGATGAATTATTGGACCAATCTTTTTCCACGAAACAATATGTCTGACAGGTATGTGAACAATATATTGCATCATTTTTTTTAGAACTAACACCTAACAAAAAGATGTACCATTATTTCATACAGGAAAATGCAAAAACACACATTGCCAATGTTTCTATGACAGCAATATAAAGTGTTTTTGATGATAGGATAGTTGATTGGCCTTCTCGTTCTCCAGATCTAAGTCCGTGTGAGTTTTACCTTTGGGGAAAGTTAAAAGACAAGGTGTATGCAACCAATCCCCACATGCTCGAAGAGTTGGAAGACAGTCTTTACCCAGATTTCGGCATCTAAAATTCGTCGAGTGTTTGCTAACGTGTTGAGGAAATGTCAGGCTGCTGTTACCACAGAGGGGCATCACTTTGCACACCTGCTGTGAATAAAGGTAAACTTAAGTTAATCAAGTGACAAACATTTTTATGCTTAACTCAGGTGAAGGGTGCGCGCAGCCAGCTACCTGCAAATTAGTGTCTGAGAGAAGGGCGCAGCGGCGGCTGTCGGATGTGGTGGCGGCAGCCGGTGGCCATGCCACACTATGCATGGACCCCTTCCAGGCATCTTTCATGAGACACCCTGTATTTTGCCTCTGGTGATTTCTTTCTGTCCATTGGAGATTTCTTTGGTATTGGATAGGGGACAGCCAGCTCAATTATTAAAAGGATGTGTATGACACTGGACAACACGCACGAGAGGCATATTTTAAAAAATTATTTCAGTTCTCCGATGTAATTAAAAGAAAAGAAAACAAACAGATATATATGTATTAATATATTTTTAGTCTGTAATCTTTTGTTTTAATTTTTATTTTATGATCCTAGTTTTGAGCTTTATGATCAGTTTTTAACCAACACAGTTGTTAATCCCTTCTCTTGTTCTTGTCGAGCTACTTTTGAAGCAGCACCTCTGCTAATTCTCTCACATTTGAGAACAAAAGTGAAAGTTCTAAGCTGAGATGACGAGCAAAGAAGGATGAGCACAGTGAAGGTGTCACACCCCTGGTTTCTTCCCCTTCACCTCCCAGATTACATATAGCTGCTAGAGATGATTGTACAAGACAAAATTATGTGTTAAATAGTTATTCTTCCTTAAACATTTAGTGTGAGATATGAAGTTCATTCAAATGAAACTTAGTCAGTGTGTCTACCTTTTCCTTACGTGTACGGTGGCACTATGTAACTGTGGGTGTGGTGGCGCCATCTACTGACACGTCTGCACCGTTCCACGTCAAAGAGAAGGTGGTCACACAAGCTGTCATCCACTACCGAACATGCAAGTGAGCAAGCAGGAAAGATGAGGAGTGATTTGATTTTTTGCGGCGAAGGGAGTTGGAGGCCGTGAAATGTATAGACGGATTAAGGCTGTGTACAGCGAGTACAGTCTGAGTCGTTCAAGTGTTGTGGAATGGCACAGATGATTTCTTGAGGTGAACAAGTCACTGGAAGACGATGCTCGTCCTGGACAGGCTCATTGTGTCCAGGAAGTGAATCCTTTACTCTTGGACAAGTCCAGAATCGTCGTGGATGAGATCCATCTGTTACTGGGTATTAGCATGGGATCCGTCCACGCCATTATGCCTCAACACTAGAACTTTCGAAAAATCTATGTGCAGTGGGTTCCCCACCAACTGCCCGCTGAACATCGCAATACGCAAATGGTGCCATCTTTGAGTCTTCTGCAACGTTATCATGAGGAGGAACATGGCTTTCTGTTGTGTATTGTCACACGTGACGAAACATGGTGTCACCATTTTGAACCAGAAAGCAAGTGTCAGAGGAAGCAGTGGAAACATGCGACTTCACCACCTCCAAAGAAATCAAAGGACATGCTCACCAGTTCAGGTAAGGTCATGATGTCCTCCTTTTTTGATCACAAGGGCCCACTGCTTGTCGAGTTCTTGAAACGGGCAACCACCATCAGCGCCCAGCGTTATCAAGCGACTTTACAGAACCTTAGATGAGCAATCAAATCGAAATGCCGAGACGTGTTGTACCATGGCGTTATCCTCCTGCATGATAATGCCAGCCCATACATGACCAGTGCGGTGAAGACAACATTACAGCAGTTTCGGTGCGAAACGGTGGAACATCCACCGTACAGTCCCGAACTTTCACAATGTGACATTCTTGTGTTTCGACTTCTAAAACAAGCTATTTGTGGACATCGATTCACAATGGACAATAAGTGTGTGACTGGGTCCAGGCCTGGATCCGACAGCAGCCTACTAGCATCTTCGAGGATGGAATTGACTGGCTGGTGTCGCAATGGGATAAATGTGCTAGCAGTTTTGGTGGCAATTTTTGAGTATGTATGCTGTGTATAACTACATTTTTGAGTTAATAAAATCTTGACCATTACTTTACACTAGTGACTGGGTTTCAATTGAACGCCCCTTATACACACAACAATAGCATTCAGTTTGATGTGTGCCATAGGTACATTTCTACCCCTGGATTATTTTTTTAAATTTTTTTTAAGTTGCTTATTGTAAATGCTGACATCTTGTTCTTCTTGTGTACTCAATATAATTAATAATCACCACAAAATAGAAACAGAAGTGATATAAGCCCAAGAACTGCAAAAGTGGATGCACAAATAGTGTTTAATAATTCAGCAAGGGTACTTTCTGTATAAGACCCATTGCTTCTGTGATAAATTAATCACTCAGAGACGTAAATACCACAGCAAGCTAGACAGTAGCACCTCTCAGAATTTTCAGTCAAATTAATCTCCAAGATGTCTGTGTTTCAGTTTGTTGGAGACACTGGCAAGACCAACTATTTCATAAGGCCAACCTTTTCTGTCATAACTTTACGTTAATCATATGTGTTCTGTAGCTGCTCTGTTGATCTATGTTAAGTTGGTTGTGAATGGGAACTGTGGCATATTTTTTCCTATACTTTACTTGGAAATCTAGAAAGATCTCTTACTGGTCAAATAACAAATACCAGATCATTTAACAAATTTAAAAATAGATCGTTATACATATGTGTATCCTGCCAGTTTAATTAAATGTTTTGCACTAATACTTTCATTGAATGTCACTGCAGCGGTTTTTGTGTTTGTTACTATACTCTTGAACTCATTTACAGTATCTGCTAGCCTTAAAGTACCCTCAACTGAAAAGTTTTGCAATCTGGAACCCTTATCACTCATGTTTGACATGCTATTTGTGCATAAGATGACAAGGAAATATGAAAAGATGTATGTGAAAGTACCCAGACCACTCATCATTTGTTGCCAGCTTAACTGACATGGATACTATTCCGGAAACAACTAACCAAGAAATAAAATGGTAACATACAACACACACTCAAAGTTAACACATAGTAAGTCTATTCCTCAGTAAGCTAGCCCTGTATTTATCCCGAGTTGTATAACCGGCTCAAGGGCAGCCGGTTAAGCTCTATTCCTGGAATAGCATGAGAAATGCGTTATGTGAACCCAGAGTAATGCTGAACCGAAGAATAAACTCGGAATAACTTAACCGGCAATATGGCCGGTTAGCGAGTGTAATCGGAGAATAAGTTTTCAAGGAGGCAAGGATAGTGACAGATGCAGATAGTGATGACAAGATTTTGTCTGAACTGTTCATAAGAATGAGAAAGGAAAAGAAAGAGAGATGATGCCGATTCCAAATTTATATCCAGACTTTGCTTGTCAAAGGAAGCTTTACTTCGTATTGTCAACCTTGTACATGAGAAACCGGAGCATATGACAGACAGGTGAGACCATTTCTGTTTTCTTAAATAATGCTGCTTATTTGTAGAAATATGCATTCGATTTCAGTACCTTGTGAATTCTGTTATGTTTATGTAAATCAGGCATATTAAAATAACGATTCGTGCAAAAATAGCCTTATTTATCTGGCGTGTTTTACAATTCCTGCAGTAGTGGAAAGGGCTGTTTCACTTCATTAAGCAGGCATTGCCTCCATAGACTTACCCAAATCAAAGAATCACACCAGTTATGTGTACTATTTGTATTAACAGCTGTTTCAGTATCAGACAAAAACGGCAATTTTTCATGTGGCAAAACTTTGCGATAAAGTGGTAATGTTACAATTCCAGTCAGCCACATTACTTCAGTAGCAGAAAATGTTGTCTGACTCTGTTTTCTGTTAGGAATGACCCTTTCTGTAAACATTACAGCAGTGTCAGAACAACTTTCACCTTTTAATGAAAATATTAGGATTACAGGCTTCAGAGCAAGAACATTGCCTCCCAGCTACATTTATTCACCAAAGCCAGTGAACTATCTGTGCCTACTCAAGCTACGTTTAACACTGTAAGATTAACAGGAAAGTTAGTATTTAAAACAGAAATGGCGATGTGTCAGCTACAGAACATACCTGTTTCGTTTCTCATTTATCAGTATCAGCTACCTAAGTCCATCCATATTTATCATAAAATAACAACAGGAATCTAGTTAATGAATCTATGTAGTTGTAGCATGTGGAAGTAGTGCCTGGAATGCTATACTTTCATCTTTCCTTGAATATCAAGTTATTTTTTGGGTCCTTTATTTTGGATTGTAGCTAGCTGAAGCTAACTTAAACTGAAATATCCTATGTAGCACTTCTGTGAAGTACCATTTTTTCTGAATTGTTGGCTTATTATGACTGTCTAATGCAACAAAGCAATTGATATCATACTAATGCCCATAAGTCCAACCCCTCGTCCAAGTCGTGGGAGATGGGCAACGGCACAAAGTAGGGGATTGCCTTTAGGGGCGATGTACAGCGGGGACTTCGTGTGCCCCAGGACCGCTACGGTAGCTGAGAAGGCCCTATGGGAACCCTGAAACGTGACGGCTAACGGGGCTCTGGTGAAGCTGCGATAGGCCTAGCAAGCCAGTAGTGGATAAATCAACTGCTTTTAAAAAGGGAACATGCCTCGGATCACGGAACGGATTTAAAGGAAACGGACCAAGCAATGGAAAAGGATTACGAGATGGTTTACGGCTGGGCACCTTAAACGTAAGGACTCTAACTGGGAAGTTAGAAGAAATTGTAGAAATGATGGAAAGGAGGAAATTGGACATCTTGGGACTTGCTGAGACTAGGTGGAGAGGAGTTGGTGAAAAACCACTAAGTAAAGGATGTAAACTGTACTGGATAGGGAATGAGAGGGGAAGAAATGGAGTGGCAATAGTGGTCAGAGAGGGTCTGCAGGAGGAGGTGGAAGGTATCAATGATCGAATGATAAAAGCCAGAGTACGGGTGAAAGGAAAAAGCATTGAAATCATCCAAGCATATGCCCCACAGGTGGGGTGTACAAAAAAGGAGAAGGAGGAATTTGAAGATGACATGCAAAAGCAGCTAAATGGAGGAAATCAGATTATAATAGGGGACCTCAATGCACATGTTGGCACAGACAGGAAAGGATTCGAGGAGATAATGGGACCAGAGGGCTGGGGGAACCGAAATAGAGAAGGAAAATTGTTGCTGGAATTCTGCAAGAGGAATGGGCTGGCGATCGCAAATTCGTGGTACAAGAAGAGGAGTAGTCACAAAATAACTTGGTACAGTGGGGACTGGTCCCAAACTTCAGTAGTAGACTGTGTACTAGTGGATAGGCAGATGATGAGCAGCCTCACAGATGTTAAGGTCATACCATCTGAGGCCTTAGACAGCGACCATCGGCTGTTGGTAGCCACCCTAAGAGAGAAAAAAGATAGGAGGGCAACAGATATACAGGAGAAAAGGTTGAAGACATGGATGCTGAAAGAGGATGAACGGAGGACCCAGTACCAGACACTGATCAGGAAGAAGCTGCCAAAGGAAGATCAGAGAACAGTGGAAGAAGAATGGGGCGATTTTAAGAGGGCTCTAGTTGAGGCAGCTGAGACTGTGTGCGGAAGAACTAGCACAAAGAGGAGAAGTAGGGAAACCCCATGGTGGAACAACATATGTAAAGAGGCAGTACTTCGAAAGAACAAAGCCTTCAGAGAATGGTTCCAGACCCGAACAGAGGAAGCTAGGGTAAAATATAAGGAAAGCAAGAAAGCGGCACAGACCATAGTAAGGGCGGAGAAGAAGAAGTGGATGGAAAAATGGACAAGAATGTTAGAAGAGGACAGTGAAGGGAACAAAAAAGTACTTTACACCATGGTAAGAAATAAGAGGAATGACAGAAGCGAGTGCCTGAGGATCATGGATAATAATGGAAGAGTTGTGGAGGAAATGCATGAGCTCAAAAAGATTTGGAAGGAGTACTTTGAAGATCTGTTGAATGCTGCCAAGCAGGTAACTAACAGCGATGGAGAGCCTAAGGCAGCAGACGATTATAATAGTGGGGAAATTGATGATCTAACTTGGAATGAAGTGGAAGAAGCCATAAAGAGGATGAAAGGGGGCAAGGCACCAGGTTGGGATGAAGTAACAGTGGATATGATACGAGCAGCAGGAGAAGTAGGAACCCAGTGGCTATACAGAGTGCTGAGGGTGGTGTGGAAGGAGAACAGAATTCCTGAGGATTGGAAGAAAGGAATTATAGTCCCGATCTTCAAGAAAGGGGATAAAAGGAGATGTGAGAACTACAGAGGAATCACCCTGCTATGCCACTGTGGAAAAATCTATGAAAAGATGCTGGAGAAGAGAATAAGAAGCAGTATTGAAAGTAGACTGCAAGAGGAGCAGTACGGTTTCAGACCGGGAAGATCAACAACGGACCTCATATTTGCGGTAAGGCAACTGCAGGAAAGGCACTATGAGTACGGGAAGGACTTAATCATGGCCTTTTTGGATATTGAGAAGGCGTATGACAGTATCTGTAGGGACAAGCTCTGGGATGTGCTGAACGCAAAAGGGATAGATGAAGAGATTACACGAAAAGTCAGAAAAATGTATGAGGGAAGTGAGAGTTGTGTGAAAGTGGGGAGGGAACGTACTGCATGGTTCAAGCTGGAAAATGGGCTGCGACAGGGAAGTGCACTTTCGCCTTTATTGTTTATTATTGTTATGGATGAAATCCTACAGCAAGTATCAGATGCAATTGGAGATCATAAAATGAAAGCAGTGCTTTTTGCCGATGACCTGATGTTATGGGGAAATTGCGTGAAGGAGGTGCAAGAGCAGTTAGATGCATGGGAGGCAACGGCAGCACAATATGGAATGCATTTCTCTGCAAAGAAAAGTGAAATAATCGTCACAACAAGGAAGAAGAATAGGCCAAATGTGGATATAACTTGTGGAGGGGAAAAACTACAAGTGGTAGAGAACTTCAAGTACCTGGGAAGCGTGATTGAAAGTAAGGGGGGAAACGCAATGGAAATAAATGAAAGATGCAGAAAAGCAGGGCAGTTCTACAAATGCATTAGGGGGCTTATTTGGAGCAAGGAGGTGCCACAGAAATCCAAGGGAATTATATACCGAACCTACTTTGTCCCCATATTGACATACGGAAGTGAGACATGGGTAATGCACAAAAGCGACAAAAGTAGAATACAGGCTAGTGAAATGAAGTTCCAGAGGAGCAGGTTGGGTGTAACAAGACGAGACAGATTGCGAAATTTGTATGTGAGGGAAAGACTAAAGGAGGAACCAGTACAGGACAGGATAGAAAAATCAAGACTGCAGTGGTATGGACACATGAAGAGAATGGATGAGGGAAGAATTCCAAAGAGGATGTTTGATCTGCAACTGGAGGGGAAGAGGCCCAGAGGAAGACCAAGAGATAGATGGGTGAAGGGAGTGAAGGAATGTGTGATGAGAAGAGGAGAGAACTGGACGAAGGTGGAAGAGGGGGAATGGTGGAAAGACAGAACACGGTGGAGAGGCTTGTGTTCCCGACAGACCCAGCCAGTGGCTGGAAACTGTCCAAGATGATGATGATGACTAATGCTCAGAGTTCATTCAGCCGCATCTATAGCAGAAAATGTCGTTCACACTTATCTCTCATTGGGACAACAACTTTCCATGTTTTAGTGAATGTATCAGAGCAAAAAGAATTATACACCACCTAGAATTATTCATATAAAAATATAAATTATTTGTGCTTACTCAAGACAGATGTAACACAGTAAAATTAAGAGGAAAGTCAATCTTTTTAAGAAAGCAGTGGATATGGCTGTCTTATTTATTTATTGATTGAAACTTCCTGGCAGATTAAAACTGTGTGCCGGACCAAGACTCAAACTCGGGACTTTTGCCTTTCGTGGGCAAGTGCTCTACCAACTGAGCTACCCAAGCATGACTCACGTCCCACCCTCACAGCTTTGCTTCTGCCAGTACTTCATCTCCTACCTTCCAAACTTTACAGACGCTCTCCTGTGAGCCTTGCACAACTAGCACTCTTGAAAGAAAGGATATTGAAGGCTTAGCCACAGCCTGGGAGATGTTTCCAGAATGAGATTTTCACTCTGCAGTGGAGTGCGTGCTGATATGAAACTTCCTGGCCGATTAAAACTGTGTGCCGGACCGAGACTCGAACTCATACTGGCAGAAGTAAAACTGTGAGGACGGGGCGTGAGTCGTGCTTCGGTAGCTCAGTTGGTAGAGCACTTGCCCGCGAAAGGCAAAGGTCCCGAGTTCAAGTCTTGGGCCGGCACACAGCTTTAATCTGCCAGGAAGTTTCATATCAGCGCACACTCCGCTGCAGAGTGAAAATCTCATTCTGGTTATTTATTGATGATTAGTATTACCCACATTCTTTTTTATCATAAAATGAGTGTTATATGTGGGTCATAAGAACATAGGTACTTGTCATTTAACTAACAGAGAATCTTTGGTTACTGAATGTACATAATCGGAACAGTGAAAGGAGTAGGTAGCAAGTTATGTTTTCAAATTTCTCTAACTGTCAAACAAATTGTTACATATGATGCTTTTTCTTTTCTTTTAGAAGTGACTCTGTTCCGTCAATGAGGCAGCTGCTGGACAAAATAGACAAGAGGCAGTTTGTTAATTATTTTGGTTATGTGATGTAATTAAGTGAAAATAAAATAAACACAGGTATATGGAATAAGACAGTTTTATCCTGAAATCATTTGTTTGATTTGTATTTTCTGATCCTAATTTTAACTTTTTTTTTTAAAAAAAGGAAGAAAACTGTTCTTCCTCCCTCCTTTTGTTCTTGTCATGGTACTTTTGAAGCACTACCGTCTGCAACTCCGCTAATTCTTCCACATCTGAGTATAGGTATTTTATTCTGGAAAAAAACTGACAGTTTGAAGCTGAGATGACTATAAAAAAAAGGAAGGACACAATGAAGGTGTCCTGTCTCCAGTTACTTCCCCTTCCGTCCAATACTACTAATAGCTGATAAAGATGAGTGCAAAAGCCAAAACTATGTATGAAATAGTTACTGTAATGTACACAGTTAGGGTTAGATATGTTAACAGCTTCCATTTGGTTACATACCTAGGTACATTCCTGACCCAGTACTATATAAAATATTATGGTTGTTTATACTGTAAATGTTGACATATTCTTCATACATTTGCTCAATACAATTATTAATAATCACATCCTGGAAACAAGATTTATATATTTCCAATAACTGCAAAAATGGATCCACAATGTTCACTAATTCAGCAAAGGTACTTTCTGTAGCAACCCCTCGCTGCTGAAATGAATTAGTACTTCAAAGACATAAATACAACAGCAAGCTAGCCAGTAATACCTCTTAGTATTGTCAGTCAAATCAATCTCAATGATGTCTGTGTTGTCATGGCCGGAGCCTGAAACAACCAACTATTTACAATGGAGACAGCATTTCACTGTCGCTTTTATATTATGTTCCTACTTGGATTGTGCCGTTCTCTTGACAACTTGATCAATTAGTAAATTTCATTATACACAACTTGGAACTTACATTCCACGTGTGGGAGCGCCACCGATCTGTAGCCTCTGCTCACTTTTCTAGGCATAATAATTACATTTTTCTTTCTTTGGGGGGGGGGGGGGGGGGGGGGGCAGGGGATGGGAATGTACGTCTATTGCAGCTGCTCTGTCGATCTGTGTGAAGTTGTTTCTGAAAGGAAACTTAGTTATTTTTTCCCATACTTTACTCGGGAATCTAGAAAGATCTCTTACTAGTCAAACAAGAAGTGCCTAATCCTTTACTAATTTTACGATAGATCGCTATGCTGTTATACATGCAAGTACCCTTTGATGTATACACTTCTGTTTTCATTGACTGAGACCGCAGAAGTTTTCGTGTTTTCTGCTACACTCTTGAACTTGTCTACAGAATATGTTCCAGCTTCAAAATAGCCACAAATTACAACTTCGCGATCTGAAACGCTCGCTCACGATCGGCCCACTATTTTGCAGACGACAACTAATGTAAACACTAAATATGAATGACGTACGCGCAAACAAAGTTGGCACTCGGCGCTGTGGCTGATGGGAGCGATCGTAAAGGCATTTCCATTTGGACCCTTAAGTTGTTGCCAACTTTAAGTGGACGGGAACGCTTTTCAGGGAGTAAAATGTCGTACAACGCGTACTCCACGTTAACCCTAGATTTAGTCCGAGATTGTACAACTGGCCCATAACTCCATCATTTGACTGTGACGCCCCTTCCTTTCCGTTGACGTCGAGTGTGAATCGATCTAGAGGTTACTGTCTTATATCGAGAGGGGAGTATTATGGTTTTCGCATACAAAATCTCTCATAATGTTCGATTAGCAGACTTACTTTCTTCACTGTTCCGAAATATATTCAGTTTTTGGCAGATGACCGTATTGTGCATTGACCTTTTTCATCAGGCCTGCGTGTATTGTGCGCCGTAGATTCAAGGGAAACGTATTTTATCCTCACACTCATTGATTACCGCTCGCATCAACAGAAAATTGCGACATTTGCCAAATGGCAGCGTTACAGCCTAAAAAAGTACATTTTTTTCGGAATTGTGGTAGTAATCTTATTTCAAGTGAATTCCTCTATTCTAGCAGAGATAAGTGAGCACTCTAGATCTGTGATTGGCGTAGCCCGTCGTGTATCCCCCCAATCCGAAGACGTTACCATGTAAGGCGTATAATAAGAATCCAGTTTGTGTATGTTTGTGGATCACCTGTTGAATGAAAGCGATGTCTGTCATTTTAAAAAATGTTATGAATAGCATATGGCATGCGTTTAACGCGCTAACGTCAGATAAAAGCGGTGTTGTGGTGAAATCGAGATTAAAAGTAAATGTTTTTGCAAACTTTTCTAAATAAGTGTCGATGCCCTTAATAGGAAGAGGAATAGAGTTACAGAGACTTTTTGTTCCAGGTCCTTACAGCTAATATTGGCACTTTATTGGATCTTTACGGCGTTGAGAAGGGATTAGAACACTATCGCAGCACAAAATGTCTGAATTTTGGACACTATAGTTATTATTTACAACGAGAGGTACGTATTGCGAAATGGGAACGAGGCGTTTACCGAGTTTTATTGGTCGTTTTGGCGAATAAAATGCATAAATTTGAATCACCGATATTTAAAATTTCGCAGGAGCTTCGTGGAGCGGCATTTCAGTATTTGTTAGGCACTAGAATTATCTAATTGGTGTCGGCAAGCACTCGGGTTCACAACAAAATGAGTGGACATTACCATTAATCTTCACTAATTTGTACTTGTTAGCGCATTAATGTGTTCCTTTTATTAAGTTGCATGATATGAGGCTAGTTATCAAGAGGTATTTAACTATTAAAGAGAATGAAGTAAATGTTTCGTTTTTTGCCTCGTCTGTAAAAGTCTTTCCCCTTCGAAAATATTGATTGCACAAAAACAAGCTGTAAGAATGGTACCTGGTGTTTACCCTCGGTCGCCAAGTGTTGCTTCTTCCTTCAAGGAGTTGGGCATTTTAATTGCACCATCACGATACGTATATTTATTTCGTAACTGAAATTCGTCAGAAATAATCCATGACAATTTGTGAAGACTATCTATGTCGAAACATACAATACTAGACAATATGTCTTGAATAAACAGTTACTGGAATCATCCAAGAGTATTATCTAAAAGAAAATTCATGTGGCATATCATAACTGACTCCTTGTGCAATGATATAAGAGAGTAATGTGATATTCAAAATAGATGTGTCTTTTAACTGATTGATGTGTTTCATCAGTATGCTGTGTTGTTTGTAGAATTATCAAACACCAGAGCGTATTCTTTCTGTGACAGGACTGTGCTGTGTATCTGCCCATATTATGATTTAGCTGCTGTTTTCCCAAAGGGTGTTATACTAATGTCATTAATTACTCAAAGTGATTGCGTACTGTTACTGTACTTTCTATTAATACGAACAAATTATCAGGAGAGTGGTGGTTTTTATATTTGTCAGTCATATTGTCTGTACTGGAAACGTGCACATTCCCACTCGTACTCTGTGAACCTCTGTGGATTTATCAGAGTCTCTACCTAACTTCATCCACACACATGCTCCAAAAACCATTGTGAAGTGCATGGAAAAGGGTGATACATGTTCCATTCACATACGGACTGCGAGAAGAACAACTCCTTACACGCTTGTGCGCACATTGTGATTGGACTAATATTATCGTCACTCACTTGTGGTTCGTGAGACTTTGTAAGTAGGCCTCTGAGAATAGTTGACATCAATCTGTGAGTGTTGACGAATTTAAATTTTTGATGATTTGCACAATTCTCTCCCACGGATTAATATTCGTGCAGCTCTTCGTTGTATTTAGGCCTGTTTACTATTATTTATATTTTATGGCTTTCATTTTACAACTCCAGTCAGTTATATTGGAAGTTGTTGTTGTTGTTGTTGTTGTTGTTGTTGTTGTTGTTACTGTTGTTCAGTAATTCTGTTAATCCACTGAGAATGACAAGGACCTAAATTACTGTGGTAAGTTCTGAGATATTAGCTTGTTACACATGCTTCCGAGATGTGTTGATCTTGTGATGAACCAGTTTTATCTGCACGCTTTCCACCCATTGTGCAATTGTGTGTTGGGCACCTCATGTGTGAGTGGTCAAATTAGTCTCCCAAAACAAAACACGGTACCCATTCTGTTATAGAGGGATGCCAGGTACCCTGTCACTCATAGCCCCCCCCCCCCCCCCCCCCCCATTGACTTACAGTATGCTCTGTTGGTGCCAGAGCCACAGCCTGCCACACCTGCTGAGGAGTATTTGCCTGTCATGCTTGAGGTATTATGGGGCTCAGAACGACGGGTACTGTGCTGTGGCAAAGTGACTGCTATCACGGCAGATAATACGCAATGAAGACAATCGGACTCTCACAAGCTGATAATCGCAAGGCCCCAGTAGCTTCGCCAGACATAACGAAATATTTGTTGTGGAAAGGTATGACTTGATCACTTTTCTTCCTTGGCAGTGCCATTGACAGGCAGTAATTTCAACAGAAATACTGAGAAATGCTGCTATCAGTACTCAGTTTGTACTAGAACTATTGGGGAGTCCTCCTCGGGTTCAAAACCATTGCTCTTCATTTAAAGATATTGAAGAAAACGCAAAACTGCGAAGAGGCTGCCCCCTATTAAAGCAGCGACTCCTACTCAGTGATGGGCAGTGCAGTCTTGCGATGAGCTCCGAGACATCTCCGTCGCTGTTGACCTCCGCAAGAGCCTCGATCTGATCCAGCGTGTTAATTTACATTGAGCTTTCATGATACACACAGTCGAAGAAATGTGTGTAAACCTTGAGAAACGTTGTTCATTTTCTATGCCCTATCCATTGGGGTTGACCGCCTCTCGTCTTCTTAGGGGTGGGGGGGGATGTGAATTCCCATATCAGATTCAAGTGACAACAAACTCTGCAAAGGTGACAACTCGGCCATCTTAGATAACAAATGTGATACTGCCTGTTTTTTCCCTCTGTGTCAGTAACTGGTGGACACCTGACTTTGTATACCAGGATGCACAAGAGCCCCTTTCCCTTCTGATCCCACTACAACCCCATTGGGGACTTCAGTTACCCACCTATAGTGTCCCTTTGGCATCGCCATTGGTCCTCCCTTTATGGGAATAAGCTCAGGATTATTAGGCCTCACCCAGCGGCTATGATGACCTCCTCTTTCCCCTCCCACCAGGAGGGGAGCATTTTAACTAGGTTGCATACTGGGCATTGTCATTTGATAAGTGGCTCTCCTCCACCACTTTGTACACATTGCACCCAAATTTTAACTGTCTGCCACTTCCTGATGGAATGTCCATTTTTTTTTAACCGTTTTAATTCCCACTTGGCTTTGCTGTCTGAGTTATTGGCCGTTTTAGCAAATGACTCGCGGGCTGTCGACCATGTTTTACTTTTTATCCGTCAAAGCAATATGGCGAAGGCTATTTAATTTTTAGTTTTGGATCTCCGTTTCTGTGTGGTGTCTTTTTTTAGCCCTTTCTCTGCGTCCCTGTCTTTTCTTATGTCAATTTGGACTTACGTATAGTCGTTTTTTAACTCCTCTCTGTCTTCGTGTTCCAAAGTTTTGATGTGGGCGCATATGGCCCCAGCTGTTTTTACACCCTAGAACAAAACGAACAAACAAACAGTTACCCACCTACCATTGGAGAAAAGAGTCCTACCCATCTGGCACTCCCACTCTGACCTGGACCTACACTGCAGACTGATGTGCCTCATGGTCCGTTAACAGCCAGTGCTCCACTAGCACACAGTCTGTGAGCTGCAGGACTGCTTGTTCTTTCTCCTTTACTGATACTTGACCAAAGAACCCTCAGCTAGAATTAAAAACCTACAAGGAAAACAAAAATAAATGAAGAGGAAGCACAAGAAAGAAACCAAAGGTGAAGGTCAAACTGGCTGTCCAGCTACAGTGGACGTCCCCACAGCTGGCATCGAAATTGTGCACTCTGACATCATTCCTATTTGACACGTGGTGCAGGGAGAGGCTGAAGCATGAGGCATGACCCATCTTTTCTCCTCCCTCCCACCACCCCTGTGTATCCCTATAGGTATAATCCAGTGGAAATGTAATAGTTATTTTTACCACCTAACTAACTCGGCTGCCGCTTTCCTTTTATTCCACAAATTATTTTATATTGTGGGTGTCTGCCGTCGTTGAAGGGCACGATATTAAGAATTTCATTGAAATTGTTGTCTTAGTGACACACAGTTAGTTTTGCAGCCTAAAGCTGCATCAACAAGTGCAACCTGCATGGGAAAGCTTTGTCGATTATTAAAATTAATAAAGGTAAGTTCTAAAGTACTCACTATATTAAAAGCTCTTAGGTGTAACAATGACTCCTAGTCAAGAAATACTATTCAGTGATATTATGTGAATGAACGATGACAGACTTCATCCATTAATTTTGTTAAAATTGCCAGTTGTATAGTTATAGACCGCTCTTTTAAAGTTTGCCTACTTCTAAAACAAGAAAAAAATATTTTATATTCAGAGGACGTTAAACAACATCAAAAAAAGCCAAATCGGCTATAACGGAGTCACTGTTAATGTGATTAGTCAGGGCACAACGCAAATTACTGTGTGGAACAGTATCAGGTGTCAACCTTCAGGGGACATCATTGTTGCAAGTAGAAAAGGAGTTTGCATATTTCATCAAAATATAAGAGGTATTAGAGATAAAGTTAGTGAACTGCTTATAGATGTTGACTCTGAAATTGTTATGTGGAGCACCATTTAAATAATTTGACAATTCAGAGGCTTCCTTTACCAGGATACATATTAGCTGGCTGCTTCTCAAGGAGTTCCTTGCGGAGTGGGGTAGTGGCTACATACGTAAAAAACAGTATTCCACTTGAGTCCATAGACGTATTAAGACACTCCACTGAACAGATACTTGAATGTTGTGCAGGGGCAGTTGAATTTAGTGAAACTAAACTTCCAATTTTTGTTGTTTGTAGGCTCCCTAACTCTCACTTCAGAGCATTTCTGCTGGAGCTAGAGAGAGTTCTTGATTCACTTTATAGGAAGTACCAGAAATTAGTTATATGTGGTTACTTCAATATTAATTTAGTATATGATGGTGCAAGAAAGAGGATGTTGATAGATCTCCTAAATTCATAAGATCTGATGCCGACTGTGCTTTTTTGCAACTAGGTTGCGGGGGAACAGTAGCACAGCCATAGACAGTATCTTCATTCGTTCTTCATTACTAGATGGGCATTCTATTAGTAAAAGGGTGAATGGCCTTTCAGACCACGATGCACAAATTTTAACACTAAAAGGTCTTTTTACTCAGACCAAGTCACATATAATTACAAATTATGTAGGAAAGTTAATCCAATGGTAATAGCCTTTTTTAAACCTCATCGAGGAACAAGAGTGGCAGGATGTTTATAGTGCCGATAACATAGATGACAAATATAATGTTATCCTTAACACATTTCTCATGATCTTTGAGAGTTTCTTTTCATTAGAACGTTCTAAACGGGGTACTAGCTGTAAAAGGCAGCCTGGGTGGCTGACTGGTGGGTTAACGATATCATGTAGAACAAACCGGGAATTGTATCAAAATGTTAGTAGTCACAATCAAGCTACAGTAGTCGTTTACAAACAGTACTGTAAGGTGCTTAAAAATGTTGTTAGGAAGGCAAAGAGTATGTGGTACGCAAATAGAGTAGCTAATTCAGAGAATAAAATTAAAATCATATGGGCAGTTGTGAAGGAAGTGTCTGGTCATCATCACAAGGTCGACGATATAAAGTCAGTTTGTTTTAAAATATTTGTCCAGAGTGACATTTTCACTCTGCAGCGGACTGTGCTCTGATATGAAACTTCTGGCAGATTAAAACTGTGTGCTGGACCGAGACTCGAACTCGGGACCTTTACCTTTCACTGTCAAGTGTTCTACCATCTGATCTACCCAAGTACAACTCGCGACCAGTCCTCACGCAGAAGAGCTTCTGTGAAGTTTGGAAGGTAGGAGACAAGGTACTGGCAGAATTGAAGCTGTGAGGACGGGTCATGAGTCATACTTGGGTAGCTCAGTTGGTAGAGCACTTGCCCTTGCAAGACAAAGATCCTGAGTACGAGTCTCATTCCAGCACACAGTTTTAATCTGCCAGGAAGTTTCAAAAATATTTCTGTTACTGATAAATCAGATATATGTACAGTATTTAACAATCATTTTCTGAACATTACTGGTGAATTAAATAAAAATTTAGTTTATACAGGGAATCATATAACTCTCTTTGCAAATGCCTTTCTGAGACTAAGGTCTGAAATACTCCTCTGTGGTATAGACAAGGGGGATGATACGTGTTACAAACCAGACACAATTGGAAGGACCAGGCCCTTTACTTTTTTCTTTTATCACTCATTTATTACATCAGAGAAATACACATTTTAAGACAAAATTTAACTACATGAAATACTGCTCCCAGTAAAGGTTAACATGAGCAGTGACAAAACTTAGATCTCTTAAGGATTTCTGCTGGCAAAAAATTTTAAGGAGGCAATGTAAGGTTTATATCAGTTCAGCTCAAACACGTAGCTAGTGATTGAATGACGACACAGACACCTTAACAATTTCGGCAACAAATAAATAGCGTGAATTGGTACTCACAGTAACCAACTAATCAATAGTCTTGCCATTGAATAAGTAGTAGGCCATTTGAAATGAATTAGCAACACCCAGCAACTAGGGGAGTTAATACCAACAGTCTTTAAATGTCTTGCTCTCCATTAAACAAACAAACTTACAGTAATTAAATGAATAACAAATCAAACACACTTCGCTCCACTCAAACTCTTCAGTGGAAGCCAAGCCAAAATGAAGATTCCATTAACTGACTAGCACTAAAGTCACACTAAAGCTCATCTCTGTGTTCCCAGACACACATGGGGCAGACTTATACAACACAAGATTTTGAAGGGAGCACATCAGTAAAACCGGTAGTGGAGCTAACTCGTGCCACTGAAAATTAAGGTACTAGACCGGGGCACAAGGTGGTATACAATGAGGCTGCGTTAGTGCTATACTGCGCTCCAAAATATTAATTCAAATGGCCAATTCAAAATTAAGTACCCGTAAACCAGCATTAATTAACGAGGAGTGACACCATGTCGGTCGAAGGGATGACAACCCTTAATTGAAGAGAAGAATGCCGGAGGCGGCAGTAACATCAAACACCTTCTCCGAGTTTTAACCAGGAGTCACTTCCCGCTATATGAGTAAACATTTAACCTAGCACAAGGAAGGAACCCCAAAGAGAAAATTCAAATAAGAGCCCCCAAAAGATTATAAAGGACAGAGAACCCAAACTATTTAAATTTAGAAGAATTAGCTCTCCCCAAAGGCAGTGTAAACGCTAAGGCCACACTTAAGAGGCCAACAAAACTGGTTACAAAAGGTCTTATACATTTGCTCCTTTCCTTTAAAAGAAACACAAGGCTGCTTAACTTCTGCTGGACGTCCGGTATGGCTCGTGTAGGATACCCCAGGCAGCAACCCAAGCTAGGCGGTCGCAAGGTACGGCGAGCAAAATCAGGAGAGCAGACAGGCAGGCAGCCAACACATATCCTCCATCCTGAACCGGCAGACGGCGTACAACCAACTCCACATATACATGGTTGCTTCCCACCTCGTACCTCGCGGCATCTCAGCAGGTAGCCCGAGCAAACGTCAACTGCCCCTCACCCCACGAAAGTGGATAATGACAAGGCAAGCAAAGATAAGAAACATCGAAGGATCGATAATGGACATCCAAGAGACTGGCACGCCAGTAACGAGCGCCACGGCTCGTGGGAGATTGAGTCAATAATTAAATCACTGAAGACTAAGGACTCTCATGGTTATGATGGAGTATCTAGCAGAATATTAAAGTACTGTGCTGCACATGTTAGCCCTGTATTTAGCCATATTTGTAATTTTTCCTTTAGGAATGGTCAGTTTCCTGAACAATTAAAGTACTCAGTAGTAAAGCCGCTTTATTAAAAGGGAGAAAGGGGTACTGTAGATTATTTTAGACCTATTTCAATGCCATCAGTGCTTGCTAGTGTTATTGAAAAGGCTGTATATGTAAGGATAATTGATCATTTTATGTCACGATTTGCTATCAAATGTACAGTTCAGCGTTAGAAGTCGCTTAACAACTGAAAATATTATATTCTCTTTTCTCTGTGAGCTACTGTATGGGTTAAACAAAAGGTTTCTAATGCTAGGCATATTTTTTGATTTAACTGAGGCATTTGATTGTGTTGATCACAAAATATTGCTCCAGAAGTTGGACCAATTTGGAATACGGGGAGTAGCTCACAATTGGTTCACCTCTTAGTTTTGACAACAAGTAGCAACAGGTCATTATTCACAATGTTGAGAATGACTGTGATATGGGGTCCGAGTGGGGTACGGCCAAATGGGGGATGCCCCAGGGATCAGTGTTGGGGCAACTCCTGTTTCTTATTCATATAAATGACATGCCGTCTAGTATTACGGGTAAGTCTAAAATATTTCTGTTCACTAATGACACTAGCTTGGTAGTAAAGGATGTTGTGTGCAACATTGGCTCGGTTTGAAATAGTGCAGTTTATGACATAAGTTCATGGCTTGTAGAAAATCAACTAACGCTAAATCACAGTAAGACTCAGTTTTTACAGTTTCTAACACACAATTCAACAAAACCTGAAGTTTTGATTTCACAGAATGGGCATATGTTTAGTGAAACTGAGCGGTTCAAATTTGTAAGTGTTCGGATAGACGTTCAGGTTCTTGTTCAATGACTATGTATACTATTCGAATGGTATCTGAAGTGAGTGATCATTCGACACGAAAATTGGCCTACTTTGCTCATTTTCATTCACTTATTTCATATGGTATTATATTTTTGGGTAACTCTTCCATTCTAAAAGGATATTTTTGGTTCAGAAATGGGCAGTTTGGGCAGTAAGTGGTGTAAGTTTGCAAACCTCTTGTCGACCCCTGTTCACAAGTCTGGTATTTTGACATTGGCCTCTCAGTATACACTACTGGCCATTAAACTTGCTACACCAAGAAGAAATGCAGATGATAAATGGGTATTCATTGGACAAATATATTATACTAGAACTGACACGTGATTACATTTTCACGCAATTTGGGTGTATAGATCCTGAGAAATCGGAACCGAGAACAACCAACTCTGGCCGTAATAACGGCCTTGATACGCCTGGGCGTTGAATCAAGCAGAGCTTGGATGGTGTGTACAGCTACAGCTGCCCATAAGGCTTCAACACGATACCACAGTTCATCAAGAGTAGTGACTGGTGTATTGTGACGAGCCAGTTGCTTGGCCACCATTGACCAGATGTTTTCAGTTGGTGAGAGATCTGGAGAATGTGCTGGCCAGGGCAGCAGTCGAACGTTTTCTGTATCCAGAAAGGCCCGTGCAGGACCTGCAACATACGGTTGTGCATTATCCTACTGAAATGTAGGGTTTCCCAGGGAATGAAGGAGGGGTTGAGCCACAGGTCGTAACACATCTGAAATGTAACGTCCACTGTTCAAAGTGCCGTCAATGCGAACAAGAGGTGACCAAGACGTGTAACCAATGGCACCTCATACCATCACGCCGGGTGATACGCCACTGTGACGATGACGAATACATGCTTCCAATGTGCGTTCACCGCGATGTCACCAAACACGGATGTGACCATCATGATGCTGTAAACAGAACCTGGATTCATCCAAAAAAATGATGTTCTGCCATTCGTGCACCCAGGTTCGTCGTTGAGTAGACCATCGCAGGCGCTCCTGTCTGTGATGCAGCGTCAAGGGTAACCGCAGCCATGGTCTCCGAGCTGATAGTCCATGCTGCTGCAAACGTCGTGGAACTGTTCGTGCAGATGGTTGTTGTCTTGCAAACATCCCCATCTGTTGACTCAGGGATCGAGACGTGGCTGCACGATCCGTTACAGCCATGCGGATAAGATGTCTGTCATCTCGACTGCTAATGATACGAGGCCATTGAGATCCCGCACGGCGTTCCGTATTACCCTGCTGAACCCACCGATTCCATATTCTGCTAACAGTCATTGGCTCTCGACCAACGCGAGCAGCAATGTCGCAATACTATAAACCGCAATCGCAATAGGCTACAATCCAAACTTTATCAAAGTTGGAGATGTGATGGTACGCTTTTCTCCTCCTTACACGAGGCATTACAACAACGTTTCACCAGGAAACGCCGGTCTACTGCTGTTGTGTATGAGAAATCGGTTGGAAACTTTCCTCATGTCAGCACGTTGTAGGTGTGGCCACCGGCGCCAACCTTGTGTGAATGCTCTGGAAAGCTAATCATTTGCATATGACAGCATCTTCTTCTTGTCGGTTAAATTTCGCGTCTGTAGCATGTCATCTTCGTGGTGTAGTAATTTTAATGGCCAGTAGTGTATATACTCTTTACTGTTGTTTCATGTTAATATCAGCTTATTCCCAAGAAAAATAAGCATTCACTCAGTTAATACTCGGCACAAATCCAACCTGCATTTGGATCGGACTTCCTTAACTCTTGTGCAGAAAGGTGTGTAGTATACTGCTGCATTGATTTTCAGTACGCTACTACATGAATTCGAAAATGTTAACAGTAATCCATGCACTTTCAAATCGAAACTGAAGAGTTTCCTCATGGGTCACTCCTATTCTGTTGAAGAATTCCTTGAAAAGTTCAGCTGATTCTTATGTTACACTGTTGATTGAATTTACTTAAACTTATGGCTTGACTTCTTTGGGTTCATAAACATTTTGTTTTCATTTATTGTTGCTTTTATATTGTAATTTCATGTACTGATGTGTTCCATGGCCTTGGGAATTTGCCCTGCAATCTGGTACTACGGAACCTGACATGTAAATAAATAAATACTTCTGTACTGGAGTGATGGCAGGGGATGGTATTGGGAAGAGTAGAAGCAGCCCGCACAGGGACAGACAAATAGGCCGTCGGAACTAGTGGTACTTCGTGTGGAGTGGATCAGACCATCATCCTCTGTTTTTACCAGTCCCTTGTCCGTTTGAAACTAGACTATTGCTGTTCTGTTCATGCATCTGCATGTCTGTCTATCTTATGCCGTCTCAATACAATCCACTATCATGGCATTCGTTTGGCCACTGGCAGCTTTTACACTAGTGCGGTTGAGAGTCTGTATGCAGAAGCTGCCGAATTACCACTGTCGTACCACTGTGATTTTCTCTTCAGCAGACACACATGCCTGGTCACCCATCCTGTGATTCCTTCTTCGATGACTCCTCTGATTGCCAGTACGGGGTGCGTCCCTCTTCTCTGTTACCTTTGGGAGTTTGTCTTCGGCTATTGCTCCAGCAGCTTAACATCACACTACCTGCTGCTTTCTCAGTGGACGTGAACCCATTGCCACATTGGCTTTGTACGGTGGCTCGTGTCCATCTCGGACAAAAGGACACTACTCCAGACTCACTCTATCACCGCAAGTTTCTCGACCTTCGGACGGAACTTGGTGACAGCTCGTGTGCACTGACGGCTCTGACCGACCTCAGTGTTGAGTGTGCCTCAGTCATTGGCACCGAAGATTTTTGATATTGGCTTCTAGAATACTGCTCAGTATTTACAGCGGAGCTCTTCACTCTGTATCAGGCCATGCAGTACATCTGGTGTAGCAGGCTTTGCAATTGTGTCATCTGCTCCGATCCTTCGCAGTGCCCTTCAAAGTCTTTTATGTGCTGCACACCGTCCACCCCTTAGTGCAACTGGTCCAGGAAAGCTGTCACTTGCCAACTCTCGACGGGGCCACTGTGGTGCTTATGTGGGTCCCCAGTGACGGGAAACGAGCTGGTCGACGCTGCTGCCGAGGCTGCAGTCCCCCCTCGCACCTCGGCCCGCTAATTCTTTGATTCCTTCCGATGATCTCTGTGTTGCATTCTGTCAGCAGCTGGTGTCACTTTCACATCAACATTGGTCTTCTGTTCACGGGAACAAGCTCCGGGGAACCTCTCCCAGTGGCTCGGTCGACCTCCTCTCGGCCCTCTCGCCGCGAGATCATTTTAGCTAAGTGGTGTATTGCGCACACGTCTTTTTAGCCATCACCATCCATTAAATAGTGACCCCCACCACCTTGTGCTCATTGTTGTCAACATATGGTGGTTCACCATTTCCTGGCGGAATGCCCTTTTCTGACCACTTACATTCTAATTTCTGTTTGTCGTCTGAGTTACCTGCAGTTTTAGTGAACAATGTGCAGGCTGTCGACTGTGTTTTACTTTTTATCTGCTGTAGCAATATAGTGAAGGACATGTAGTCTTTATTTCAGGACCTCCGTTGTTTTTATGGTGTATTTTATGGGCCTTTCTCCAAGAGACAGTCACTGTTTTTAGCTGTCTTTCCTTCAATTGATTGGGCTTAATGTATAATAGCTTTTAACTCCTTTTGCGTTTCTGTGTACTATGGTTATGACATGGCTGCGTATGACCTTAGTTGTTTTTGTGCCCAAAACAAAACACAATAGGGTATTGGAATGGAAACTATGCTGTGGATGGTGTGACATCGTGTATACATGATTCAATCGGTCATGTACTGTCAATCAGAATTAGTCATAATGCTATGGTGCTTTAATTTTAATTGAAAAATTAGAAAAAGCTCAGTTCTTGTTGAATAATGAATTCAAATTAAAGAACCACACCATTCTGGAAAATTTTGATTGCTTATATGACTAAGTATTAATTGTAATAAAATTCAGTGTTAAACTGGCTTGTAAAGGGAGTGATCCAGTGCTCCTAGTCACGTGTACATGAAGTCCCACCATTCACAAGATAGTGTCCATTTCGGCAACCTGAGAGTCTTAGTCACGTGTACGGGCTGCACGTACTCTTCCAGACACCGGGCTGCCCGGCCGTCACTCCAGTAAGACTGTGCCACTAGTCCGTGCTGTAATTTGCACTGTGTGTCGGATAATTGTGTTGTTAGTGACTATTTTATAGCCAATACAATTTTTTTGCATGCTGTAAATATAAAATATTTTTTCTTCTTCTAGATCCAGGCAAATCTTAAAACAAGAGTGTATAACTATGTGATCAACTCACCAGAAATTTTAATGAATTTAATGGATCATGTATTTGTCACCCTTTGTTTGCCAATGTAATGTAAATAATATTTGCTGAATAATATATCCTGACTAGGAGCGAGGGGTATACCTGTGACCTTTAACATTGTGAGGATATTTTAGATATGATCCCTATTAATATTAATAATCCATGAAGTTGGGACATTGTATATTACTCTTTACCAAGTAGGTTGCACCTGATGATGTGGATTTAGAGTGTGAAACTGGTTTGTGTCAATAAAACAATAATTTTAACAGCTGACAGCAGAATTCCTTGTAATATCATGTCCTTTTATCCAGCAATATGTACAGCCTTTCAGGAAACTTGATTACCTGTAATGTATAGCCTCATCATACTTAAACACCGTGACTCTTTCAAAAATAGAGTTGGCCCAGAAGGAGCACGAGATGATGCCTCTGTATTGGTGCTCATGGGCAATTTCAGTGATAAAGATCTGTCAGCAGCATTGAAGGCTGTAGCTGTTTGTTCATGGACAGCTGTGGATTTTTATTCTCTGTAATTCCTGACTTCAGACAAGGAAGTGACACACAGGGAAATAGTTGAACTTACCCATTAGCTATCTCGAAGTTTTCTCCTCGTGGGCAGCTGCAGTCCATTTTAGGTTCGTGACAGAACATTTAACTGAGACACTCTAATGGAACAAGTAATCATAGGCCTTAACTTAAGTTTATTAAGTAGTGACACACCAACTCATTTCGTGTGGCATACAGAATGTATACAGCCATCGATTTCTCGACCCGTAGACTCGGTTTCCTCTCCCCCTGCGGGTCCGAGGGTTAGAATAGGCCCGAGGTATTCCTACCTGTCATACGAGATGACTAAAAGGAGTCTTACAGGTTTCGGCCTTTATGTGATGGTCCCCTGTAGGGTTTGACCTCCATTCGTCAAAATTTTCCTGAAGAGCGAGCCAGTTTGGGAAGGGCGCCTTACATGGCGCATAGTGTCCATCGTGTGCTGAAACCTGCCGCATCCTTCGTCAACGTGGATCTGCACTTCCGCACTCATTCTCCAGCTGTTGGGCGAGGTCACCCTCCCGAGTGCATTTTCCTCCATCCACTGTGCAGTATCGCTTTCTGCATTGATGACGATAAGGACTTCTTAGCTCGTTTGCACTTGATATCCAGCACGGTAGCCAGTCCATTGTGGTGAGGCCACTATGTACCCTGTTGGTTGTAGGCTCCTGACCACACAGGGATTGCTCTGCTGATGCTTGCGCCATTAACTCCCCACGTATGCCAAGGAGTAGATACCCGTCACCCTGGGGCACGGGGACTCCCGGCAATGGCCATCCTGCCAGGTGGCCCTTGCTGTGGCTCATTGGCGTCTGTGGGGAGGGCCCCTGGTCAGAGTGGGTGGCATCAGGGCGGATGACACGCAGTGAAGCATAGTACATCATCTCTTGCTGGTGGTCCACCACCACCAGCAGCCTCTAAGCAGTCAAGGTCTACCTTCAACTTTTGTGGTCCTGTCCTCAGTTGTGCGTAATACTATGGTATATTGATAATTTTCACTTATGGACCGTCTGACAGCAACTGAATAAAACACAATTTTAGCGCCATACGCGTTTCGCCTTTATTTTCTGCAAGGCATCATCAGTGGCAGGTTGCGTGGACAATTTCCTACATATTACGCTCCTGTTGCATTTTTGGTGTTGTTCTTCTTCCTATGAGTGCCAATTTGCTGTTTTTTCCACATTCCACAGCACTATGCACTGAACGCTTGTTTTAATGCCACCTTCTTGTTTTAATGCTACCTTCAATGGTAAGAAATACGAGGGTCAGTCAAAAAGTAATGCCTCCTATTTTTTTTTCTACGTTTAATTGTCAGGAAATTTAAATGCAATTACATAGGTTGAAAACCACAACATTGAGGATCATTTTGTCATTTTTCAATGTAATCTCCGCCCATCTCTACAGTTTTGGTCCATCTTTGAACAAGGGCATGTATCCCAGCACGGTAAAAATCACAGCTCTGCTTCCTAAGCCATTGACGCACGGATGTTTTGACGGCCTCCTCATCTTCAAAATGAATCCCACGATGAGCTTCTTTTAGTGGCCCGAACAGATGGAAGTCTGATGGTGCCAGGTCAGGGCTGTATGGGGTATGAGGCAAAACTTCCCATCCAATTTTGACAATCTCGTCAGAGGTGTGACGACTGGTGTGTGGTCTTGCATTGTCATGCAAAAGAAGAACATCTGCCATTGATTTTGTTGGGCGAACTCGCTGAAGACGTGCTTTAAGTTTGTTGAGGGTTGTGACGTATTGAACAGAATTTATTGTGCATCCCTGCTCCAAAAAATCAACCAGAATCACACCCTCTGTATTCCAGAAAACTGTTGCCATAACTTTCCCTGCCGATCGCACAGTTTTGAATTTTTTCTTCCTCGGCGAGCTTGTGTGACGCCACTCCATTGACTGCCTCTTTGATTCGGGTTCAAAAAAATGCACCCATGTTTCGTCCCCGGTCACAATTTTTTTCAGAAACTCATCTCCCTCCAAACGGAAGCGCTGCAAGTGTTGGGAGGCTATTGTTTTCCTTGCCTCTTTATTCTGATCGGTTAACATTCTTGGAACCCACCGTGCACAAACTTTTGAGTACCCCAATTGTTTAATAATCGTGATCACACTGCCTTTACTAAGAGAAATAATGCGACACACTTCATCTGCAGTCACCCGACGGTCACCACGAATGATGTCATCAACTTGCTGAATGTTGTGTGGAGTCACTGCACTCACCGGCCTGCCGCTCCGCTTTTCGTCAGTCAACGGTGTTTGCCCTTCAGCTTCCTTACAACGACGAACCCATCGTCTAACAGTGCTGACATCCACTGTCACAACACCATACACCTTCTTCAGTCTTTCATGAATGCGTATGGGCGTTTCACCTTCTGCATTCAAGAATTCAATCACACAACGCTGTCTCAAACGAACATCGATGTCGGCCATCTTACAAACTTCTGCTGTGCTGCCACCTGTTGACACAGAAAGTTACTACTGCAGTGGATTGCAGAAGAACGTTTGAGGAATGGCGCCAAATTCAAATTTTTCACTTAACTTAATTTCTTTAAGTAGAAAAAAAATGGGAGGCATTACTTTTTGACCGACCCTCGTACAACCTCAAATTGTTCCCATCCCTGGCCACATATGGGAGGAATGCCAGGCTCAGGATGGTAACGAAGCTTATTCAACCCGGTACCTCTTATGTACAAGAGTTAGTGGGAATCTTTCATGTCCATGAAGCCTCAGTTTTTTGTTGAGCATTTCAAGGACAAGTTTGGGGAGCTGGAGGGCTTGTCCAAAATGCGGTCAGGATCAGTCACGATAAAAACGGCATCCTCTGCCCAGTCATGGGCATTACTCGCTTGTGACAAGTTGGGCGACGTTTCTGTAACCACCACACCCCAGAAGAGCTTAAATATGATCCAGGGTATCATATTTCACTGGGACCTTCTTTTGCTGTCTTACAATGAGCTGCACGCCAGTTCAGAGTGGCAAGGTGTCCATTTCGTCCAGCGCGTCCACAGGGGTCTGAGGGTTAATTAGGTTGCCACCAGTGCCTTCATCTTGGCCTTCGAGGGTGACACATTACACGAGAAGGTAAAGGTGATGGTGAACCGCTGTGATGTAAAGCCATATATCCCTCACCCAATATAGTGCTTTGAGGGCTGGATGTTCAGCTATATGTCTTCCCACTGTTCTTCCAGCGTCACCTGTTGGGATTGTGGATGTCTTTCACATCCCAATACTCCCGTACCCCGTCTCCCATTTGTGTCAAGTGCAGACAGCACCATTCCCCTTGCTCGCCAAACTGCAGGATTCTCCAGAAAGAAAGAAAAATAATGGAATACAAGACCCTGGACCGAGTGACCTACACTGAGGATAAGAGAAAATGAGAGGCTGCATCCTGTGCGTATGATGTCAACCTACGCCGCCGCTATGACAACAGTTCTACCATCTTCCGTTCTGCCGCGTACTGTTGACTCTCAGAGCCGTCAGACTCCACCTGCCCCCTTGATGGTGGGGGGAAAGGGAGGGCTGGTGCACTTCCCTCCCTGTTGCTCCTGCACAACCTACTTCAGGAGCAACACCTCCACAACCATCAGGGACATTAGTCCCCACTTCTCAGGTAGAGAAGCATAAGTATTCTGTGGCTCCTCCCGCCAGGAGGGGGATCCCTTGGGTCACTCCCTTCCCAGGTTACTACCATTGGCAAAGCTGACACCTGCCAATGGCTGAAGCAACCACAGGTAGCTGGTTGTAGGGCTTCACAGTCCTCCTCAGTCCCTGAGACGGAATCAGTGAAGCCCTCCCAGCCAGACAAACCTAAGGAGCAGCAAGAGATACCTAAAAATAAAAAGACCCCCAAGAACTAAGCACTGAGGTGGCATACCCACTACCACTACCTACAAGCTCTGTGTCTGTGGATGAGGTGGAGATTCTGGCATCCACTGAGGACCTAGATCTCGCTGGGCCCTCGAACACAATGGATGTCGATCACACAGGTATTCATCTGGTGGCAGCAGGTGACCCTGAGGCGTAGACTGCCTCATTGAGTGAGTGTTTCACACCTTCCCAGTCTCACGATAACGTAATCCTCCAGTGGAACTGCGGCGGTTTTTTCCACCACCTGGCTGAGCTACGGCAACTGTTAAGCTCTTCTCCTGCTTTCTGCATTGCCCTCCAGGAAACCTGGTTCCGAGCAATGTGGACACCTGCCCTCGGCAGCTATAAGGGATATTACAGGAACCGTTTGCGACTATAATAGAGTCAGGTGGAGTTTGCATCTATGTCCTGAAGTCGGTATGTAGTGAACCTGTGCCCCTTCAAACCCCTCTTGAAGCTGTGGCTGTCAGGATAAGGACGACGCAGGAAATAACTGTCTGCAATGTATATCTTCCTCCAGATGGTGCAGTACCCCTGAACGTATTGGCTGCACTGATTGATCAACTCCCTAAACGTTTCCTACATTTGGGACATTTTAATGTGCGTAACCCCTTGTGGTGTGGCGCCATGCCTACTGGCCAAGTTAGGAAGGTCGAAAATTTACTGTCACGACCTCTACCTCTTAGATACAGGTGTCCCCACACATTTCAGTGTGGCACTTGGGACATATTCGGCCATTGACCTCTTGGTTTGCAGTCCTGGCCTTCTCCCATCTATCCACTGGAGAGTACATGATGACCTGTGTGGTACTGACCACTTCCCCATCTTCCTGTCACTCCCCCAGCATCATGCACATGGATGCCTACCCAGATGGTCTTTAAACAAGGCATACTGGGAAACCTTCACCTCTGCCATCACCGCTGAATCTCCCCCACATGGTGCTGTCGATGTTGTCGTTGAGCAGGTCATTACAACGATCGTTTCTGGAGCAGAAAACGCTATTGCTCATTCTTTAGGGTGTCCCCGGTGAAAGACAGTCCCTTGGTGGTTGCCAGAAGTTGCTGACGCACTTATAAAGGGTCGACAAGCTCTACAGCGACATAAGTGGCACCATTTCCTAGAGCACCTAATAGCCTTTAAGTGGCTCCGTGCCCGGGTTCGCCAGCTTATAAAACGACGGAAACAGGAATGTTGGGAGAGGTACATGTCGACCATTGGGTGCCATACATCACCTTCCCTAGTGTGGACTAAGATCAGACGTCTTTTTGGGTACGAGACCCCAACAGGTGTCCCTACCAGTAACATCAATGGCATGTTATCTATCGACGTAAAAGCGATTGCCGAGCACTTTTTGGAGCACTATGCTTGGGCCTCTGCATCAGAGAACTACCCCCTCGCATTTCGCACCCTCAAATGGCGGATGGAAAGGAAAGTCCTTGTGTTTACTGCATGCCACGGTGAACCCTATAATGCCCCGTTTACAGAGTGGGAGCTCCTCAGCACCCTTCCACGTTGCCCCAACACAGCTCCTCGGCCAGATCAGATCCACAGTCAGATGATTAAACATCACTAATCTGACTACAAACGACATATCCTTATTATCTTCAACTGGATCTGGTGTGATGGTGTCTTTCCGTCGCAATGGCGGGAGAGCACCATCATTCCCATGCTCAAACGCAGTCAAAACCCGCTCGATGTGGATAGCTACCAGCCCATCAGCCTCACCAACTTTCTTTGTAAACTGGTGTAACCTATGGTGTGTCAGTGGTTGGGTTGGGTCCTGGAGTCACGTGGCCTACTGGCTCCATGTCAGGGCAGCTTCTGCCAGGCTTGATCTGCCACTGATAATCTTGTGTCCCTCGAGTCTGTCATCCGAACAGCCTTTTCTGGATGCAAACACCTGGTTGCCGTCTTTTTTGACTTACATAAAGCATACAACACGACTAGGCGACATCATATCCTTGCCACATTGTGTGAGTGGGGTCTTTGGGGCCCGCTCCTGATTTTTATCCAAAACTTCCTGTCACCTCATACTTTCCATGTCCAAGTTGGTGCCTCCCATAGTTCCCCCTGTAGTCAGGAGAATGGTGTTCCACAGGGCTCTGTATTGAGTGCCTCTCTATTTTTAGTGGCTATTAACGGTCTAGCAGCAGCTGTAGGGCCATCGGTCTCACCTTCTCTGTATGCGGATGACTTCTGCGTTTGGTACTGCTCCTCCAGTACTGGTGTTGCTGAGCAGCACCTACAGGGAACCATCCACAAGGTGCAGTCATGGGCTCTAGCTCACAGCTTCCAGTTTTCAGCCGAAAAGTCGTGTGTCATGCATTTCTGTCGGCATCGCACCGTTCATCCAGAACCGGAACTTTACCTTAATGGCGATCCAGTCACTGCAGTAGAGACATATCGATTCTTAGGACTGTTTTTCAACACCTGATTGACTTGGCAACCTCACCTTTGTCAGCTTAAGCACCTCAGTTCCCTCCGCTGCCTGAGCAACACCAACTGGGGTGCAGATCACTCTACGTTGCTGCAGCTCTACAGAGCACTTGTTCAATCCCGCCTTGACTATGGGAGTCTGGTTTATGGTTGGGTGGCACCCTCAGTACAGTAGTCATATTCACCCAAAGCAAAAATTACTGAGAGCTTACTGCAGCAGAAAGAGAGAATGAAGTGGTTTGAATTCACAGGTGCAGAAAGTCCTCCACTTGAAGCTAAAGGCCAGAAAATGAAAAGCTAGCAGGGCTGGTCAAGGGAGGAAGGGAAGCAGTGCTACCTGCCTTGAGCGCGGTTTCTAATTTCACACTATGGATGTAATTTTATCTTGCTTATTGATGAGAAAGTTATTTGAAGATACCATGGTTTATATATAACGGAATCGCTGGCAGGTTGATAGACACACAAACAAACACAAACATACACACAAAATTCAAGCTTTCGCAACCAATGGTTGCTTCGTCAGGAAAGAGGGAAGGAGAGGGAAAGACGAAAGGATGTGGGTTTTAAGGGAGAGGGTAAGGAGTCATTCCAATCCCGGGAGCGGAAAGACTTACCTTAGGGGGAAAAAAGGGCGGGTGTACATTCGCACTCACACACATATCCATCCACACATATACAGACACAAGCAGACATATTTAAAGACAAAGAGTTTGGGCACACCAACAACCTGACAACAGCTTTCGCATCTCGCAACTACCCTCCCGACCTGGTACAGAAGCAAATAACCAGAGCCACTTCCTCATCCCCTCGAACCCAGAATCCCCCACAGAAGAACCACAAAAGTTCCCCACTTGTGACAGGATACTTTCCGGGACTGGACCAGACTCTGAATGTGGCTCTCCAGCAGGGATACGACTTCCTCAAATCCTGCCCTGAAATGAGATCCATCCTTCATGAAATCCTCCCCACTCCACCAAGAGTGTCTTTCCGCCGTCCACCTAACCTTCGTAACCTGTTAGTTCATCCCTATGAAATCCCCAAACCACTCTCCCTACCCTCTGGCTCCTATCCTTGTAACCGCCCCCGGTGTAAAACCTGTCCCATGCACCCTCCCACCACCACCTACTCCAGTCCTGTAACCCGGAAGGTGTACACGATCAAAGGCAGAGCCACGTGTGAGAGCACCCACGTGATCTACCAACTGACCTGCCTACACTGTGACGCATTCTATGTGGGAATGACCAGTAACAAACTGTCCATTCGCATGAATGGACACAGGCAGACAGTGTTTGTTGGTAATGAGGATCACCCTGTGGCTAAACATGCCTTGGTGCACGGCCAGCACATCTTGGCACAGTGTTACACCGTCCGGGTTATCTGGATACTTCCACTAACACCAACCTATCCGAACTCCGGAGATGGGAACTTGCTCTTCAATATATCCTCTCTTCCCGTTATCCACCAGGCCTCAATCTCCGCTAATTTCAAGTTGCCGCCACTCATACCTCACCTGTCATTCAACAACATCTTTGCCTCTGCACTTCTGCCTCGACTGACATCTCTGCCCAAACTCTTTGTCTTCAAATATGTCTGCTTGTGTCTGTATATGTGTGGATGGATATGAGTGTGTGTGCGAGTGTATACCCGTCCTTTTTTCCCCCTAAGGTAAGTCTTTCCGCTCCCGGGATTGGAATGACTCCTTACCCTCTCCCTTAAAACTCACATCCTTTCGTTTTTCCCTCTCCTTCCCTCTTTCCTGATGAGGCAACAGTTTGTTGCGAAAGCTTGAATTTTGTGTGTATGTTTGTGTTTGTTTGTGTGTCTGTCGACCTGCCAGCACTTTCATTTGGTAAGTCACATCATCTTTGTTTTTTTATATATATATATATATTTTTCTTCTTCTTCTCTTTCCCCCCCCCCCCCCCCCCCCCCCCCCCCCCCCCCCCCCGGTAGACACAGGGTGTGGTTGGACTTCATGTAAACCGACAATACTCGTGTTCGGAAGACGTAGTCTGTAGTCCCAAAACAGTTGGCTCTTTCACACACTTCTTCCCTCACACCCTTGTGTATATATTACAAATTTAAAAAAACGTCAAAAGTGAAAGTCTGAACAGTATACAGATGAACTGCAGTTAGTAGTTACTGATATTATAGGGAATACACTGGCCTAGCATTAGTGTCCCACTATTGGGAGATAAAATTGAACATTAACACACAATGTTTGTGTGAGATGTCCCAACCAAATTCCGTTCTTGTCATGTGCTTGTATTCAGCATCTGATAAAAACAGTCTATTTTTTTTAAGTATATTGTCTGAAACTTCTATACTGTGCTTCCCAAATCACTGTTAATTTACTTGTTTACCAATAAAAACCAACAATTACATTTATTTTGTTTATCAATGTTCTGTACAATTCTTTTCAGTTACATAACTTCTAGTAGTTTTAACTATTGTTGTTTGTTTACTCTAATTCAACTTTTGGCAACTGCAGTTTTCACTAATTGCAGTTCAGATTTTAAATTGGTGTGTTTTTAAATATTTTCAATTGTAAGATAATTTCTATTAATTAACCTGTCACTCTGCACAAAAAATTCATTATTTTAGGTATTTTCTTCTTTGCCTGACAACATATCAATAGCTGCATTACGAGACTATGAAGAAAAAATTGATGAAGTATGTTGGCTTGTATGCAAGAAACATTACCTTTCAAGGGAACATCCTGTATTTTCCGATGTATGTGTCTACAAGCTATTCAGGATATTTTGTCTACTTGCAGACCTGATTCCACAGACTGAGGAAATTTACCAGGTACAAATAAGTCATACATCATTTTCTGGAAAAATGAGCTGTCTGCATGGAAGTAAACATAGTGAATTTCTTGTGTGTCTCTTCCTTCCATAAATAAATACACAAGTGTTACACAGCTCTGACATTTCAGTACATTTCACATATACTAACCGTGAAGTAGTTTCATAATATTTTGATATGCAAACACTCGTGTCATGTCTATTTGACCCAAAATTAAATGCAAAGACTATCACATATTTAAAATACATTTTGAATGAATAATAATGATTTCAGTGGTGTTTTGATGATCATTCATTTCCAAATAACTGAGTTTTGAACACGAAATTTCAGTAATGTTTTATGCCAAGCATAATTTTTACATTATATGATAAAACATGTTCATTCTTTGTTGTCATCTTTATAGGACCTGCAGATCAACTTAGTGTGCTTTTTGCATACATATTTGGAACTAATCACACGTGCTGTGGAATGCTTGCTGTCATTTGTAATTTGGCATGTGTGACACCTTACTCTTTTGCTGTTCTTGTCATACTTGTGTGCTGGCACCAATTACTTACCCTGCTAGATAAAGCTTTATTTTTTGTTGTAGATTTCAATGCATATGAGAACAGTTCATTCTTGGGACAGCATAGTAGATAAGAAAGTTCTTACCTACATTCTTCAGAAAGTCCTATTTTGCAAATTTGTTACAAGAACTCACATTAAAGGATACATGAATTCAGAGCACACACATTTTAGAAATGAAAAATACACTGCTATTGGCCACACTTTCAATCTTCTTCCATTGTTGTACTAACTAAATAAATGATCACAAGTTTCTACTCTACATTTGATATGGTGATGAGTACAACAGATCGCAATTGAATTGGAATATATGGCACAACGATTTTTGAAACCAAACAGGCTTGAAGCTACAGTTCTTTGTGTAATGGGCAAAAATTCTGGAGGAATGTTTTCTGTGTTCTTTTGTAATGTTTTGACTGTCAGCTTTTTTTCCCCAACATAATTCTTGCAAGAGGCATGCTAGTGGACCAGTTGTTAGTTCCTACTAGAGGAACAACAAGATGTTGCACTATTTCTGAACGCTTGTTTTGTGTTTTGAAAGGACAATCTAGCACATATTTCAAAATTCATAAGATAAAATGTTGTGGAGCCAGTCAAAACAAAACAAAAATGTACCATGTTTCTTTGGAATTTTTGGCAGATGCTTTCAGAAGGCACGTGTCCTGGAATGGAATGAGCTGCTCATTAATCATATATTCTCCAGAGTATAGAAACTTCAATACTTACTGTGCAATGGTGTGACAAGTTCATGCGCCTCAGCTAACTCATCAGTTTTCTTTCCTCTCATCTACAGTGCTTTTATCGTTGCAGGGAATACTGCAAAGTAAATATAGAAACCTCTTATGTAGCACAGTAACTGCAAGTACATTGGGCTCATCTGTATCTCACATGTCTTTGAGAGTTGGGAGCTTTGCAATTCCCATGTACAGCAGGAAATTTATTTATTTTTATTTGTTTATTTTCGAGTTCCATGGATCCTTGATGCGAATGTATCGCTAGGATGTAGAACGTGTCAGGTTATTACAGTAATAGCCACATTTAGATGATCATGAGGCAACCAATTTAACATATGTAAGCAGATACATGAAAAAGGACATCCACATGTCAAATAACTACACAAAAAATTCAGATAACAACACAGATAATAGTACAATAATGACATAGATGATTGCATAAATAATAGTGCAGTAATGACATAGATGATTGCATAAACAAATTTAAAGTAATCCATCTAAAAAATATTCTGCCAACAAGTGATATGCTAATCTACATAATCTGTTCTATTAGATATTCACAAAATTGAACACAAATTCAAGAAGTATTATACATTATCAAAGAATTCCTGTAAAGAATAGAAAGAATTATCCAAAAGATAAAGTTTTACCTCTGTTTTGAATTTAGTAAAATCCCCACTGACTGATTTGATATGGACAGGAAGTTTATTGAACACTTTTATACTTGAATAATGAACTCCTTTCTGTACCATGCTGAGATTTTTTAAATCTTTGTGAAGATCATGCTTTCTTCTTGTATTGTGATTTTGGTGTGCACTATTAATTTTGTAAATTGCATAATTTTTGTTCATGAAGCACATTAGTGACAAGATGTATTGACAAGGCATGTTGAGGACCCCCAGCTGTTTGAATAAATTTCTGCAAGATGATCTAGGATGCACTCTACTCATAATCCTGATAACTCTCTTCTGTGCAACAAAGACTTAATTTGCTTATGGTTGATTTTCCCAGAATATGATGCCATATTTAATAAGAGAATGGAAATAACCAACATATGCTGTTTTCATTGTTTCCATCTCACAAACAGATGCAATTGAGTGAATGGCAAATGCTGCTGAGTTCAGTCTTTTACATAGGTCAGTGATGTGGACAGACTAGTTTAGTTTGTTATCAATATGTAAACCCAGAAATTTGAGGATACAACTTTCACTATTTCCTTGTCTCCACATTTTATTTCAACATTTTCCAATTGTTTGTTTACTGTTTGAAACTGAATGAAATGATTCTTATTAACATTGAGGGACAGACCATTTGCAGTGAACCAATCTAGAACTTCTTGGAACATAGTGGTCGCAGTGTTCTCTAGACTGCAGTTGGGTACCTTGTCGATCATAATGGTTGTGTCATCTGCAAATACGGTGAAGTGTTTATTGATTCAAGGAGTTGGTTGACAAATGAGAAAATGGCTTGCTCAGTTGAAACACCCCTTTGGGATCCAAACTGATTTTTATTTAGAATGTTACATTTATTAAGGTGAGCCATGATTCTATTGTACATAAGTTTCTCAAGGATTTTTGAAAGACTTGTTAACAATGAAATTGGGTGGTTGTTAGAAACCTCTGCTGTATCGCCCTTTTTGAAGAGTGGTTTAACAACTGCAAATTTTAGTCTATTAGGGACAGTGCCTTGATTTAGAGATTCATTAAATATGTGACACAGAACTTTAAGAATATATTTGTGGCGATGTTTCAGTATTTTGATGGATATATTGTCCACACCAGTGGAATTTTTGTTTTTCATTTGCCATATCACCTTCTCTGTCTCATCTCTGGGGAGGGGCCAATACTGATGAAAGGTCCTGAGCCGCTGATGAAATAACAACAGCAGATGTAACTTTTGGATCTACTGCTGATGAACAAAGGGGGGCAGTTGCTGTTTCTGCTGCTAGGGAGGTTGGTACCACACAAGGAACTGTTTGGTTCATTTTCTCTCTTTCAACAATTGTGTTTACCATTTTACACACAAAGTTCTTTCTTTCGTAATTCAGATGCATCCCGTGCATGGTCTGCTGGCATCTGTCCAATTTGCCTATATCAAGGATGCTGCGTTTAGCGAACAAAGAGCACATTTGTTTTATTTTCATGTTAGTTTTTCGTATTTCTTTGTTGACACACGAGTGATACATCAAGTCATATCTGTGTGGTAATTTTGAGACAATAGTATTACGTTGTTAATTTTGTTCTAGGAATTTCTTTATCTCTGTTAGGCAATTATCTGCTTAATTTTTTGCGACATTGTTTGAAACTGCAATTCACACCTCAAAGTCATTTTTTCTTAGCAATTTGTCATGTAGATTGTCGCCAATAATATTTTTTGTTGTTGCTCCAGGTTTAACAATACTTGCTGTGTAACATTTCCTCTGTTCTTTGAAAAGTTTTGTCACATTTTTGCCATGGCTGTCGGTTAAAAATAATACACTACTTTCATAAATGGGCTGTTTTACATTTTTGCTGATAGTGTTCTTCTCATTCGTTTCCTTTTTATGTGCAATGGATGGCCTACACACTTTTTCACTGTCACTGTTTTCCCTAATTCTGGATTTTGACTGTTTCAACATTCTGTCGACACTCTTGGTTAAAAAGTCCAATTTTACTTTCCGGTATTAATCCTGTTCCTTCACGAACGGAAATAACATGAAATTTGTTTTCAACTTCCAATTGATCGGTGTTTTCATTTGCTGTGATTTTTTAATAATCGGATTTTTGTTTTTATACGATATTTTCACCACTTGTTTGAGTTTTTAGGCGCAAAAGAACTAGCTTTTGTTTGGCTATCGGTACACACATTTCCTTTCTAAGTCGCGACATCTCACTACTCAGTCAGCTGATGATTAACTGCAGACTAGAGATAAGCTCATTTAGCTTAACTATTTCATTCCTACAACTAGCACACACTTTACTTTTACCATCATTATTTTCATTTTTCACTGGAACACTCTTCACTTGAACACACAACACTTCCGCCATCTTTGCTATGTCATCCATCAATATATCATCGAAAGAGAGAGAACATTCCTGTTGAAGTCTGTGCCACTCAAGCCAGAGCTAAAGCACATGGCCTGTTACAACTTTTGGGTCTTCTCCCCATGATTAACTGCTATCGTCAGTCATTTAGTCTGCCATCTTTACTCATATAACAACTTCAGTAACAAATGAATTTGGAGCTTTATCAGTTGATGAGGCAGTCACATCGGAAGGCACCTTCTCCATTGTCTATTTTTCATGAGTCATAGCAGCTCTGATGTAATTTCCTCATTTGTGAGAAACTTAGACTTTTTCTGGAAGGATGTGTAAAACATCATTGAAACATCGTGAATGCACTGTTATGACGACGGCGAACGAGTCGTTGCCAAAGTTGACCGGTGGCCAGTGCTAAATAGAAACACACAAATCACAGCAGGTTTGTCAGTAACGTCGATAAGGTGCTGGCTGCATGGTCTGGAGATGCGACTAAAATAATTAGAAGTCGTTGGTAAAATATAATATATATTGTACATAACTGGTCGTACAGGAGTCTTCTTGGCTGCATACATATAATTATAAAGAGATAGCTATTGAGGCCTCACTTAGGCCATACATTGTATTGTATTTTATGTTAACTGGGGACCTAGAAATGATGGAGAGGCTCTGTCCCCGCCACAGCTGTGGTGGTCCACAACCCCACGATGACTACCGCAGTCCACTTCACCCCTCCACCGCCCCACACCGGACCCATGGTTATTGTGCAGTTCGGGCCCCGGTGGTGGAACACTCGCCCCCCCCCACCCCCCCCCCCCCCACCCCTAGGGAACATCTCACACCAGACGAGTGTAACCCCTGTGTTTGCATCGTAGAGTAATGGTGATGTACGCGTACGTGCAGAACTTGTTTGCGCAGCAATCGCCGACATAGTGTAGCTGAGGCGGAATAAGAGGAACCAGCCTGCATTCGCCAAGGCAGATGGAAAACCGGCTAAAAACCATCCACAGACTGGCTGACTCACCTGATCTGGGCACAAGTCTGCTGGGTGGATTCGTGCCCGGGGACCAGGTGCTCCTTCCCACTCCAGAAAGCCGTGCATTAGACCTCTCGGCTAACCAGGTGAGATAGGCCATACATTACTAAGCGCCTTGTTAGAGGTTGCTTCCCATCAGCTGAAAGCTATGCTACTTTACTATTTGACGTCCCGAGCAAGAGTGGATGAGAGCTTGCTAGAAACTTGATACAAGCTGTGGAGCAGCGCTGGTCGCGACTCGCGGGTCTAACGATCCTAATGCAAACCGCAATCGATAACAAGTGTGGTATCGAATGTTGATACCACATTCCTCCCCCGCAAATCTGCGAATGGCCATTGAGTATAGCTTATGACCTCCAGGTGGAGGACCCCATGCTGACGTAGTCGAGGAGGTGGGGAACAGCCTGACTGCAGCCGAGGGATGCCTATCCGCACCCTGCCATTCGGACCGAGGGGAGACAGGAAACACCTGGAATCCTACTCCGGGGTGCACGTCAACGTGAGGTGTCTGCGCTTCTACAACTATGGGAGGAACCGAAGGGTCGACCTCCATCGGATCGGGGCAACTGACCGGCAACAAAGACTGGAAACCAGGAAGTGAAGACTGTTCTATGGTGGTGGACGACGTAACCAGAATTTCACTGTGCCCTAAGACAGTCGAAGGCACCTGGTCCATATGGTCATCCGGTTCCGCAGCGATGCTGGCACTGCGGGCAGCTCCGGCACGAGACATGGCATCCACACTGGCGTGTCGTTGCGTGGCAAAGGCGAAGCTATGGGCGCTGGTACCCAGGGGCGAGGAGAGCAAGGAAGAGGTCCCCGCAGGGGCATCCTCGTCGGCGTCGACACTGGAATCATAGGACAAGTGACAGAGACCCCCACAACTAAAGAGACACATCTGATTCTGATGCCTATGCACTGCCAGATGGACCTGATATGACAAACATAGCGCAGCCAAGATGGCAAAAAATGTGCCCTTTCAACCATTGGCGATTGCCATGGAAATGACGAAAATAGGCAGTGTCATCTGGCAAGAATTTGTGGGTCTGCCATGGCAAAGACACGCAATGCAGAGGATGCAACATATTCGTCAGAGTTCTGTGAGGACGACTGTGCAGCAACTCAGCCGGCAAAGCACCATCGTGGTGCTGCGATTGGTACGAAAATAAGAACAACAAAAGAGCGTACTCGTGAGAATGAGAGTCGCGCAATTCAGGCATTTACGACTTAAACGTCCGAACGAATCTTTCAGTGGCTCCGTTCGATTGAGGGGAGAACGGTGCTGGTGTTAAATGCTGAATACCATTAGCTTCACAAAAGGTTTCGAACTCTGCAGACACAAATTTAGGTCCATTGTCGGTGACAATGACTGTGGCAATCTTTCTATGCAAAATATAGACGACAAGGCTTTGATGGTAGCAGACAATGTCGTTGAGGACATGCAAACAACAAATGGAAAACCACTAAAAGAATCAACCAGAATTAACCATCATACATCCCAAAAAGGACCAGCGAAATCTAAATGTAAGTGATGCCATGGAAAAGTTGCCTTAGGCTAACAGAAAAATTTCTGCGGCGGTGCGGATTGGTTTGCTGCACACACAGAACAAGAACAACAAATCTTGGTTATGTCAGTATCAATACGTAACCAGGTATAGTGATGGCGAGCTAACTGTTCTGTCCATACGTTACGCCAATGACCTTGGTGGAGAAGTCATAGCACAGCTGACTGCAAAGAACGTTGAACAATAACACGAGACTGATCGTTCTCCGTGCGGAGCAAGATGACACCACGTTGGACAAAAAGTCATTGTCTGTGCATAAAAAAAGACGAACCAATGGATCTTCAATCTGATTTTTAGACAAAGGCCATTGCGTAGTGACATAACACAAAACAACACTTAATACTGGGTCACTAGCTGTTGCTGTGGCTATACGACGAAATCCAACAGGAAAACTTTCTACACCCTCATCATTTTGCACATCGATGAACATACAAGCCTTTTCGGAAGAGTTGAACAGCGGGTCTGCAGCTATTGGCAATCAGGATAACGTGTCAACATTGCCGTGCTGGGCAGTAGGCTGATAAAAGATATCATAACGGTACTGCGACAGAAATAGTGACCGATGAATAAATTTTTGAGCCATATGCAGAGGCACGGGCTTTGACGGGTGAAACATAGACGTCAAAGGCTTATGGTCAGTGGGAACTGTAAACTTGTTACCATATAAGAAATCGTGGAATTTCGTAACTCTAAAAATCAAAGTGAGAGCTTCCTTTTTGATCTGCGAGTAGTTATGTTGTGCAGAGGAGAGTAGCTTTGATGCAAATTTGATTGGGCGAATGCGCAAACCAATTTTGTGAGCAAGAACAGCTGTGATCCTGAAATTGTAAGTATCAACCATGAGGACAAGAAGTTTTGTAGGATTGAAGGGCGTAAGACATGTACTAGATAACAGTGCAGATTTAAGCTGCTGAAAGGCACGTTCGCATTCAGGCGAACTGATGAACGGAACACTTTTTCGACATAGTGGATGTAATGGTGCTGCAAGAGATGATGTGTGAGGCAAAAACTTGGATAATAATCGAGCTTTCCAAGGATGGATTGTAATTCTTTAACTGTCTTGGGTAGTGGTAGCTTTGATACTGCTCTTAAATGATCTGGACATGGATTGTATGCCTTGAGAGTTTATTACGTGTCCCAAATAGGATAACGTTTCAGAAAAAAATGTACACTTGTCCTTATTGAGTTTAAGTCCATTCTCACGTAACACTTCAAATAACTGCATCAAATTATGCAAATGTTCATGCTGCATAGAACCAGAAACTATGATGTCATCTAGGTAATTACACACTGAAGGAATCGATGCACAAAGAGTCTGTAAGTACTGCTGAAATAGTGTCGGTGCAGAGGCACGTCCAAATGGAAGCCTCTTAAATTTGTAGAGACCTAAATGCGTATTCATGACGAGAATCGTCTGGGATTTGTCATCCACAGGAATTTGAAGATATGCATCTTGTAAATCTAACTTAGAAAAATATTTACCAGGACACAATTTGTCAAACAAGTCTTCTGAACGTGGCAAAGGAAACATTGCAACAAGAAGTTGAGGATTGACAGTTCCTTTAAAATCCACGCACAGTTGCAGTTTGCCTGACGGTATTGTTAAGATAACCAATGGTGAAGCCCATAGTGATGCTGTAACTGGGTAAATCACTCCTTGGTCCTCAAGTTCACGCAATGTTTTAACAACTTCATCTCGAAGCACGTGAGGCACTGTGCGAGTGCAGAAAAATTTAGGCTGTGCATTGTCCTTCAATTCAATATGCGCCTGAAAATTTTGCGTGCAACCTAAACCTGGCGACAAAATGTCAGCACATAGTTCGGAAACACTGTTTGTGGGTACCCGTTCAGGGATGGCTAGGGAATACATCAAATAAATCAAGTCCAAAAATATTTGCAGATGACGGTGGATGCAGTACATGAAAAGAAACCACTTAAGTTTGTCCACAGTACGTCACTGGCAAACTGCACAGTCCTAAAACCGAACTTTGACCACTTTACGTAGCTAATGTAACATTTGCGTTACGCAATGCAGGTGAACAGAGCAATTCGTAAGTTTTATGGTTCATGAGTGAAACAGATGTTCCAGTGTCCAACTGAAAAGGAATTGTATGATTCTGAATGTTCAAGTCTACAAAAAGGTTGTTCTGCCATCGGCAAAAAATGTCATTCTGAGAAGCAATTTTCACTGGGAAATGTTGACAGGCAGATCGTGTGTGGCGGGACTTCTTAATCAGCATGCACTGGCATCATAAGCAAAATTTTTATACTCGGTAATGTCACAGGTACTGGATGCGAATTTACATTTATTTCCATTGCTTGTGGCTTGCTGTGATTTATTTATTTATTTTATTTATTTATTTATTTATTTATTTATTTATGTCTTGTTCCGTAGATCCAGTTAGTGAGTCAATCACAAGGATATGGAACGTGTCAAATTGTACAGGTTTCAATTTAAACTTACAATAAATACAAGGGCATTTCAATGGCAAATTGTACATAGTTTAAGTGAGACATACTATAAATACAGTAACAGATACAATGTCAGCTAGATAACATAACTACCATTTGACAAAAAAAGGAGTTTCAAATAAAGGTTAAAGATAAGAGCACAAAGTTAAATCAGATATTAGCCCTACAAGAGTAAATACATGTACAGCCAATCTGTTGTTACAAAAAGTGTGCTAATGCCCAAATGCACAATAAAATCAATTGAACTACTTCTAGACATAATACGTTTAGTGATGGTATACATTTTCTTTCAGGTATTCATCCACAGTATAATAAGATTTCTCTGTCAGGTAATCTTTGAGAACTTGTTTAAATTTTGGCAGTTCTGTATGAACACATTTTATATGTCGTGGTAGAGCATTGAACAGCTTAATGCTGGAGTAGTAAACTCCTTTTTGTACCAGAGTGAGACGTTTCATTTCTAAATGTAGATTGTTTTTGTTTCTGGTGTTATAACCATGGAATTTACTGTTGTCTTGGTAGATGGAATAATTTTTGCACACAAAGGTAAGCAAGGAAAAAATATACTGTGAGGCGGTTGTTAGGATACCTATCTTCCGAAACAAGTGCCTGCAAGAGTGTCTTTGATGGACCCCACACATTATTCTGATTGCTTTTTTTTGGATGGTGAAGACTTTTTTTGCAAGTGTTTGGTTCCCCCAGAATATGATAGCATATGACATCAATGAGTGGAAGTAGCCAAAGTAGGCAACCTTAATAGTGTCAACTTCAGCCACTGATAGGAAGTCTTATTTAGGAAACCGTTCCGGCGGAAGCTACTTTGTCCGGAAATGTGATACGGAGCATCAGATTTTTGTCTTTTGAGGCACACTGCCTGGACTTGTCCCTTCTTGTTGCAAAAATGGCACACGGCCTTGCGCGATGGGCAGTTCTGGCGCGAGTGCTTTGAATTACATTGTGGGCACGAGCGCAAAGCAGGCGTCTTCTGCCGGCGCATAACAGGTGTGTGTTTCCTCGAAGTGAATTGGGCAGACCCGCGCCTAGCCGGTACAGCTTCATGTATGAGTTATGCGCGCACTGGCTTGCTAACCTGACAGACAGCGGGAGGCGATAATTTGTAGCATAGTCCAAAGTGTCCTGTCTGTCCAAAATGTCCAACACTTGTTCTAAAGTGGGGTTGGATAATTTAAGAATTTGCTTTCTAATTTGTGTGTCTGATACGATTTGCGCAATAGCGTCCCGTACCATTATGTCAGAATATGATATGCCACAACATGAAAATTCATAGTCGTGAATGAGGCCTTGCAAAGTGGCTGCCCATACACAGTAATTCTGCTGAGGTGCACGCTTTGTGCGGAAAAATTTGTATCGCTGAGCAACAACATTCTCGCTTTGCTTGTAATAATCAGTTAATGCCTGAACAAGTTCTTCGAAACTGTGCTGATCTGGAGAACTTCTCGGTAAGAGTTTGAGAAGAATGCAGTACGATGCCATGCCGACACAAGATAAAAGCGCGTGCAGCCGTGTTTTGCCTTGGATGTCATATGCAGCAAGGTGGTGTGGGAGCTGCACGTGACACTCATGTCAGGTTTCCATGCTGGCGTTGAATGCGCGGAACGGCAGGGCTGTGGCCCGCTGTACGGCCGGCCCCTGTGCAGCCGGTGTACTCGTGGCACAGCTTCTTGTTGTCCCTGGACGAGCTGTCCCAAGGCGTGCAGTAGTGCGTTGGACTGCTGATTCTGTAATCGTAACAGCTCTGCTAGTACATTTTGTTCCTCTGGATTTGCCATCACAACGAAATCAAATAATGATAGATGGGAGTAGGAAAAAATGTCATGCACTCGTCAGTCACACCATGTGGAGAGGGTGGGTGGCCCAGCCGGGTATAGAATCTATAAACACATATAAATAGCTCTGCTTTCACTGCTCCGCTTTCCAAAAAATCTGTACCTTTAACCTCGGCGCCAATTGTTATGACGACGACGAACGAGTTGTCTCCAATGTTGACTGGTGGCCAATGCTAAATAGAAACATATAAATCACAGCAGGTTTGTCAGTAACGTCGATAAGGTGCTGGCTGCATGGTCTGGATATGCAACGACTAAAAAAATTGGAAGTCGCTGGTAAAAAATAATATATATTGTACTTAACTGGTGTTACAGGATTCTTCTTGGCTGCGTACATATAATTATAAACAGATAGCTGTTGAGGTCTCACTTAGGCCATACGTTATTAAGCGCCTTGTTAGATGTTGCTTCCTATCAGCTGAAGGCTATGCTACTTTACTACTTGGCGTCCCGAGCAAGAGTGGATGAGAGCTCGTCAGAAACTTGATACAAGTCGTGGTGCGGCACTGGTTGCAACTTGCGGGTCCAACAATACTAATACGGACTGCGGTCGATAACTGCAACCTCTAACAAATGTGGTATTTGTACCACATGCACAAAACAAAACCTTCTGAACTATGTAACTGCTGAGGATTTCCTTAAGAGTTGTTATGCATGAATGACAAAGATGGTGATCCTGTTATAAAGGCGCCATTTCTGTTATTCACAATAATAGTCAATTGTGTCAAAGTGTTATTAGTTTTGCACAGTATGTGTAAACGACATTTATTGTGATGTTGATTAAATTCTAACATTATCAGTGATATAAAACAGGAAAAGAACATTTCAACTTACCTTTTTTGTAGTGTTAGTGTCTAGGGGCAACTAAACTCCATTCAGGTACATCAAAGTTGGTCCAGGTTGATTACAAAGTGACTGAATTTTTTTCTTGAAGTTCCTCCTTTTTTATTATGATTTTTGCAATTATTTCCATAATGCTCAAGAATATATGCACATATTTTGATAGTTAAAATAATACATTACAACACTACTCTTAACACTCAACTTTAATGACTGATTACTTGAGAGACAAAGACTATGCATATATCTTGATAGTTACAGTAACAGCATAAACTGTTTAAAAACAACACTTAACACTAAACTTTAATGAGTGACTACTTCAGAGAGAAAGACCAAACTGTCACACATGGAATAATCTAACAAAACACTCTCAGGTGTCCAAGATGATTTTTCAAAGAAGTTACATTTATCAGTTCTGTGTAATTAATTTTATACATTTGAAAAATAGAAATTCATGTATTATTATAAAATATACTGTGTATTGATATTAATAATTATTTTTATCTGCTTGTGTTTTAAGTTGATATTAAAAATACCTAGGTAACTAGTCTTTTAGAATACACACAATTTTGTATAAAAAAGGTTATAGTGTATTCACGAATTTATCAAGTAGGATAAAAGAACATAAGTGTGAATAAATACAATAAAAAGCATGAATAAATAAATAAAAAGCAGCATCCTGGAAAAGCTGAGAATTGCATGAATATCAGCAAAAAGTGGTATTGAGTGATTAATTAACAGTGGGACTGGCCTCGATAGTCAATTGGGAAGAGAGAATATTATGCTGGGGTTGACTGACACTGTATAAATGTTCACGTCATGCCACTTTGTTATGCAGGTAGTCATGTCAGGTCACTTCATTGCAACACAGAGCACACAAGTAGTCATGTTGGTTCAGAATATGCAGTACAAGGAAACACAGAGGATGACACTGGTTTAAAATAGATCTTCAGGGGCAGCCATCCAATGGAAGAATTTACATGCTATCAGCTACCTCTGTTCCTCACCATGTTTAAGATGAGCAATAGAAGGAAAAACCTCAGTTCATACTGTCCCGGTGCAAACCGATAAGGACTGTGTCACAATCCCCCGCCCCCGCTCTCTCTCTCTCTCTCTCTCTCTCTCTCTCTCTCTCTCTCTCTCTCTCTCTCTCTCTCTCTCTCTCCATAAATTTATCATCACTATTTGTTGCTGAATAAGATGTAATATATTGTAGACTGCAAAAACATTTGTTTTGTGAAGGTAGAGCAGTTTTGAATTGAATAGCTTATTGGCTTCACATCCTTTATTTACACTGCCTGACAAAGAAAGTGAAGCACCAAGAAGACATGGATTGATGTCAGTGTAACTTTGTACACATATGCACCATCAGCAGGTGTCTAAATGGTTAAAGTTGGAGTTCTCTGTGGCAGTGCAATGGCCACTGAGTAAATTAGAGTTAATTAGTGTTAGAGTTTAATGTTGTTACCAGGTCTGGTAGGGTGTGCAAAGGATGTGAACAGCATTAGATGTTGAGTGAACACTGTGACGGAGAAGTGTTATCAGTTCATCGGAGTTTGGGGTGGTCCTAATTATGGGATCTCCATTTGTACAGATCAGTGAATCGTGCAACAATATCCATATTTGTAGGACATTCGGACGTGTTGGTGGCCCAACTTTGGACGGCAATGGGAATGAGATCGCCAGCACGATCGTCACAGAGATTCCGACCGCCACAAGGGAGCATTGCCGTATGCACTGAGCACATCGTAACTCCTTCAAATCTGCTCCTGGCACCAGAGAACGAGTACTGGATGCTCTGCAACTTTCTGTGTTATCCCACTCCATACGTCAGTGACCAGTGGCAGCCAGACTAGGGAATTACTGTCCCACGCTTGGGCTGCTGGTATCGCTGCAACACGAACAGCTGCGTTTGGAGTGGTGCCGTGACAGGGAGGTCTGGACTGCTGAAATCACATCGAGCTACATATCTCTTTGAACTACCCGTGTGATATGTGAATGTAGGCTTTCCCGGTGTATACTGCTGATGAAATCTTCTCGGGCTTCCGTCCGGGTAGCTGCATTGAGATTCCGCGACATTCTGATGAGTGTCATTCCCATCATCTGCACTTCGCCAGAAGATGGTGAGAATGACACTCTTCAAAACATTACGGATTTTCAACGCAGTTACCCGGATGAAAGCCTGAGAAGATTTCATCTACCTGTGTGATGTCCAGGTACATCCACAGCAAATGAGATCCCCAGGTGTGCCCCTAAGAGGACACTTGTCGAGGCACTGGCTCGAACATTGATTCCGTCCCAGTGCCAGTATCCGGGATATTGAGGAACCCTTACAGCAGTTATGGGCCAGTGCGCCACATAATAGGACACAACAGCTTTACAATACCCTATCCACCACAATCAGTGCGTGCATCCAGGGCGGAGGTCGAACAGTGTTGTATTGAAAAGTGGGCTGATACTCCCAAGTCCTTTGTAAACTTGACTCGAATTTGGAATCACTGAAATAACATCACCTACCCTCTCAGTCTGTGAAGTTTAATTTTTGATTTCTTTGTCCTTCTGTGTGCTTCACTTTTTTTGCCAATTTTATTTTGCACAAATATATAGAACACTTGTAGCGAATGAAATACATTTAGCATCCAAATTTACTGATGGTGGTGGTTTTTTTTTATTTTTATTTTTTTAAAATAATACAACAGTTGTGATGTCTTGACAGGCCATTGACAGATGTTATGCTGGCATGTAATTCATTTTTGTTTGCTCGTATCTGTCTATTAGGTTGTTTTGATTTCTCCACCTCATATTTTTCTTTAATGTGTGACAGTCCATTTTAAAACTGGAATTTAATAATTTAGGCTTCTTATGATTGTTTCCTGAATGCTTCTGTACGACTTTAAAGACTTCTAAAATTGTGTTACTGACATTCAAAAGTTCAAATTATGTCAGGCTATTACATTAAAATATTGCTGTCCTCTTAGGTGTTAATTAATTCCTATACAGTTTTCAGACAAAAGATTTCCCGCAAGTTTATGATTATTTTTATTCTTTGCGTATACATGATACCAATTAGTTCTGCAGATGAAGAGAATGTGTGATGAGGTGAAAGAAATTATTCAGATGGTAAAGGAAGGCAAATATTTGACGTGACGGACTATAATTGAAGAGTAGGAAAAGAAAAATAGTAGGATAACATGAAGTGGGTAAAGGGGGGGGGGGGGGGAGGGAGGGATGAAGGAAACTAAATAAATACTAAATGGGGAAGAGAGTGTCATGGATATGATAAGTGAGTTGGGATGGCAAGATGGCAGTCATTAGAACAAAGGTGTATTTCATTGCAGTGGTATGTTTTTATGACATTTCAATAACCAACATTCTCCTCCTAACTGAAAAATATTTAGTTGATTCCCAACTGCATAGAGAGAAATGACCACAGTGATAAAATAAATTTGCAAATTTCTCCCCCACGGTGTTCAAGAGCAGAACAGTTGAAAAGTGGTCTGATAGTGGTTCTGTGAGCTCTCTGTGAAACAGAAAAGTGTGAACTGTAGAGTAGTCACATAGATGTAGCTGTACATACTTCTTTAATGCACCTCAAAAGCTGCTCCGTATGAACTGAATTTGGACTGTGCGCATAATACCACCTTTCTACTAACCGTCTTGCAGAGTGCCTCTGTCACCAGTTAAACACATTGTTCAGATCTGTGATGCCATACCACAGACAATAAGACTGACATTCTCTCTGTTCTGCAACTAGATGGCTACACTGTGTCCAGAAAAGATCTGTATGCAATAGTGACTGAAATAATATATGGACAGATGTGTTGAGTAAAATCATCTAAGCATGTTGAATAAAATCATTGAAGCATCAGACATTGCACAGTCTTTAAGCTAGCAGAACAACAAACTCAGAGTGGCTATTTCAAAAGAACACAGTTTCCAGCAACGACTTGTTTTCTGTGAAGGTGATTACTGAAAACAGAGTTTTGTCCAACACTGTGCCATTCAAAAACCTCTCGGAGCACCATACAGTGGTCCATACACAGTACTGGCATGCCATGATAGGAAATTTTGATGTTGACATCAGTGTTTCTTCTGTCACCATATGTATTGACAGACTTAAGCCAGCACTTACCCCAACTGAGACTTGCATCAGCTCAGAGACAACAGAAAACACAGAAACACTACGTATGTGCGATTGCATGAGGACAGTGTATGTACACAGCCTTCAGCTCCCACAGCATCTGCCTCTGAGTAAACTTAAGCTGCCAAGTTATCACTCATTCTGGATGTTGCACATGCTTAAACAGCAAACATTATTGACATGGTTGCGTGATTGGGAGGGTTAATAATGTGGACAGTAAACTGTCCATTATTTTCTATGTGCAGTGTAGATTCTTTGATTATTAATGTTGTCTCAAGACTTTGCATATAATGGCATATTCTTTGAAGTTCATTGCTATGTGGTATAATTGTACATTGTTGTAAATAAACAAAGATTTCACATGACATATGTAATACAGAAAAAAATGATTTTTTCCTCAGGTTCTCCTACATACGTCAGAATGTGCCAGTGTTGCATCACAGTTTGTTACTTCTTTGGGCTTACAGTGGGATGCTTCTGATTTTGAGTCCCTGGCTGCTGTGATTGGTTCGTTTAGGTTCCCAACATTCCTTGCTATTATGGAAACAAAGTACAGTGGTGCTGGAAAAACAGATCAAGCAGGAGTGGAAGAAGCAGTGCATGAAATGTACCAAACATTCCTCTATGATGTTCTGAAAAAGGTTGTATTCTGTTTTATTAATAATTAGTGTAGTGAAATATAACATATAATAAAGCTTACATCTTTAATGAATTTTCTATTAGGCAAGTAATGAAACCAATGTAAGCTGTGTGTTCAGAATAATGAAAATAAATTGAGACTTCATGGCCTATGTACAGGTTTCAGCAAGAAAAGAAATTAAAATGAACATTTGTTTGCTCTTGTATCTTAACAAATCTTATGTGCAGTACAACATAGAGATCACACTTCTGATGCCTTAGCTGCCACCTCCCATGTATGCTCTGGAGTGGCTGCTTGTCATTCTGGGGCATTCAGACTGCTGGCAGTGGCCACTGTGCCAGACATCCCTTGCTGTAGCTGGGTGATGCACTCGTGAAGAACACCTGATCAGAGTGGCTGGTGTCAGGGTGTACGTTTTGTGTGTGAAACACATTAAGCTCCAAAACAATTGGCTGTTCTTTGCAGCCATCTCTTTTGTAGGGAATGGTTCTTTAAATGGTGCTTCTTATGTCCCTGCGGCCTTCCCTTCCCTTCCCTGACTACTGCCCCCTCCTCGTGTCCCCGCCCCCTCGTGTCCCCCCCCCCCCCCCCCCGCCGTCTACCCCCCTCCCCTGGAAGGAGGATCAGACTTGCTGGCTCGGGGTGAAACCATTATCGCCACTTGCCCTCGCTCTCCCATGTACTTTATCTGTACCAGGAATGATAGGGACACTTTCCCATCACCAAGCTTTTATTTTTCGTGGAAACTATCAAAGGCAGGATTATCAAAGTGGACTCTCTGAGTAAGATGCAGTCAGGGGTGCTGTTGATCAAAATTGCTTCTGCTGCCCAGTATGTGGCCCTTTGTGCCTGTGACCACTTTGGCAACATCCCAGTCTCCGTTACTCATCGCCACTCTTTGTGGTCTAGGGGGTCATTTTTTATAGGGACCTCACCCTTCTAACTGACGAGGAACTCTGAATCGATGTGGAACGGTGGGTGTCAGTTTTCTTCAACATGTTCAGAAAAGCCATAAGAACAATCACGTTGATACCAGTATCTTTGTTTTGGCATTTTCCTGCCAGAGATGGTCACGGCTACAGTTTATTGGGGTGACACGAAGCTGTACGTTGTCCTATCCACGAAGTGTTTTTGGTGTTTGTGTTTCTGGCACATCTTCCTGCTGTACAGGAGACCCTCTGTGGTGAATGTTAACACCCAATCCACGAGGGGATCCCCTTTGTCCCACCGACCATGTGCGTTAATTGTCATGACCACCACTCTCCTCGCTTGCTGGATTACCCTTTGTATAAAAAGGAAAAGAAGACAGAGGAGCAAAAGTCCCTCGATCGTTTATCTTACACAGAGGCTCGTCAAAAAATGACAGTATTCACCCTGTGTCTGTGACATCCAACTTTACTTCTGTTACGTCCTTTCCCCCTCCTCCTTATCCCAGTCTTTGCCGGGACCCCTCTCCCATAGTTAATCCTAGACAAGAGGCATGCTGCCACAAGATGACTGAAGAACTCTCAATTCGTGTGCTTTAGATCACACTCTCTCTCTGTTCCAGATCTCTCTATAGCCTGCTCTCTCTCTCTCTCTCTCTCTCTCTCTCTCTCTCTCTCTCTCTCTCTCTCTCTAAAGCCTACAAAAGAGAACAACACGAAACAGTCCCCTCTCGCAACCTGAGTCTGACCTCTTGTTGGATGTCGTCCTGTCCTGTCCTTGTCCGTAAAGGATGGTGATCCCACGGCATGACCAGCTTCGGCCTGTTCACCGCTCATTTGAATTCCTGTTCCATACTAACTACTACTACTAATACTGCTACTGCTGCTGCTGCCACTACTACTACTACTACTACTACTGTCACCTTCCGCAGTTGTGGTCCCTTATTTCCTTTTAGTTCGCAGCTTGTGCTATTCCCCAGGAATCTCATTTTACTGATGCTCACTTGCTGACCCTCTGTGGGTTCCGTGCTTTGTCAGAACTGGTTCAGTCCTTAGAGGGCTTTGGGTAGAGTTTTTTTCACGATGGCCTGTACAGACATTATTAGTATGTGGATAGATTTTTGTATCACATTGGAAGCAGTTGCATTTTGGGTCCACTTGCACTCTGCTGTCACAGTTTGCAATCTCTGTATCTCTCCTGGCAGGCCTCGCACACCTGCTGCCCTAACTGCCCTCCTTCAGCAACTGTCCTTCCCTTCCTCCTCCTTTGGTATTTTAATGCCCATCACCCCGTGTGGGGCAGTGCTTTTTCGTCTCGTATAAGCTGCTTCGTAGACCGCAACGTGTGCATTCTGAATGGTGGTTCCCCTACCTGTTGTGGTGCAGCTTAATGGCACTTTTTCTGACATTGATCTTTTGCTCACTTTCCCTCTCCTTCCCTTGCCATTACGCTGCTGCTGCTGCACAGTGACTTCTGCAATAGTGATCATTTCCCATCGAGTCTCTTGTTCCCTTCCGACCTCCCAATGGCCGAGTTACCCCACTGGGCTTTTTATCACACTGGCCCCTATATACCTCCCAGGTCGTGTTTATCCCCTCTTTGTCAGATTGTGTCGATGCAGTCGTTCGTGATATGTCCGATATGATTATTCGTGCCCCTGGCATTGCTGTCTTCTGCTCGACGGTCCACATTCGTTGTCAACCGGACACACGGTCAACGATGACCATTGCCGTCACCCTCTGTTATTGCTGTCGAGCTTTGCAGTATCTGAAGAGGCACGCATCCTCTACCAGTCTTATTATCTTTAAACATTTAAGTATCGAAGCCCACTACTTGTTCAAACAGAGCAAGTGGGTGTGTTGTAAAATGCTTTGTTTCCTCCCTAGGTTCTTCTGTACCTTTGTCACTGATGTGGGCTACACTCTGCACCCTCCATTGCCAACAGTTGTCTCCCATGCTGGGCTTTGCTCTCGTAGGTGGCCTTTTTACAGGTCTGTCGGTTCTTGCAGAAAACCTTGCGACACATTTTGTGACGGTGTTTGTAACGCTACCTCCCTCTCTCGGACGTACGTTAGCTCTATAAAGCCTGTACTGTAATAAGTTCACGGGCTTCACCTTATAAACAAGGATTTTAGTACATAAGTTGACCGCGTGTACCTAATAGAAGCAAGATCGGACTTGTACTCAGTCAATAACTACAGTGATGCATCAAGCAAAAGTAAACTATAATCACTTTTTCGCATGGACAAGAAGTACACACAGTAGATGCTACCTATAATTAATAATTCGGTCGCCAGCCTACTTAGGCAATGAATGAGTTTTTCCTTGTACAAGTGGGTGCATGTACAAGCATAGTAACATGTAGTAATGATGCGTTATATGACAAAGTTTGGAACCAGAAAAATCCACTGAACCAAAGTTTTCTCTTTTTGTACTAATTTGGACGAGCTAAGTTTACACAACACCACACAGCAATGATTACTACGAACTGCATTTTGTATATTTATCAGACTGAAATCGGGCATAGATTGCCCTAGCATCGACAATCTTGAAAGTACACACACAATGTTACTATTAATGATGGAAAAACACTAATATACTTAGGATTAATATAAGATTTAGCTTTACTAGTCAAATCTGATCAGTACACTTCAAGGTTTGAAAGAATGGACAAGAGAAAGGGGGGGGGGGGGGGCCTGAAACTGTTATGGTCATTAAACTGTAACTATTAAGTACTGAAGGCAAATTAACATTCAAAATTATCAATCTATGGATAACTACTCTTCTGTCTTACTTCTGAATAATTTAACTGTCATTATTTCTGTCTCAAATTAATAAAATAGCATCGCTAACTCAATTAAAAAAAAAAACTCTCTTCCAATTTAGTCATACTTTTGTTCTTTACCAACATTTGCAATAACACGCAGAACTTTAGACTCCTTTATTGCATAGATTAATCTGCTGATAATTTTCGTTAACACTAACATTAAACTTTCAGTTCAGGATACTTGGGTTGCACAATACGAGGTAAGGACCCTGTCTAGGTCAGTGATTAGGATAAGTAATGGCTAAGGCAATTCTGGTAAAAGTCACATTATTATTAAACAGTTAGAAACAGTTTCGACACTGGTCCACACAGATACACTTCTAAAGATGAAATAAATGTTTGACCTGTACAAGTCGGTGCGGCGGATGGCGGGCAGCGAGATAGCGGACAGCACAGCACACATGCAAGCACGGCTAAGGCTCACACTACGTCGGCACTTTCCATCTTCTTAGCGTCGTAATCTTTCCAATTTTGTGTCTCAGAATATAGCCATGCCAAGTAGTCATCGGAATCGGTTCATCCGAGGCTCAATGGAATCCACTTTTCCTGGGTAGCCTCCTCGGTACAGTACGTGTTCCTCTGACCGATTCCCAACTCCGACCGTTGCTCGCCTCCGACTGTAATACTGAGCCTGTTGTGCCGAACCGCACCCAGTGTGCGTTTTCCCGCCTTGCCTGCCTCCACCTTTTCCTGCTCCCCTACAGGTAGGGTATTCACCACAGGTTTTCTACTACACATATCCTACTGCATTACCTACGTATGGCCCAAGTGTATAAATTACAATTTTCACATCTTACAATAGTTTTAACATTAAATACACTTCCCTTTTGATTATCACATTGCTGGAAATCTAACATAAATAATAATATTCATTTCAAAAGTTGCTCACAGTCTCTTTAACATAACGATACGAACCGAAAAAGAAGTTCAAAACATTGCTTACATTAATTTATCTAAATTCATAAAGAAAAAAATTATTATATGTACAGTTGTCGTTACACATGCCCCTGTTTCCAGAAAATTTTCCTAAGTCCAAATTTTATGGGAACACTAAATCTTACAATTATACAGTGGTTCTGAATCTTTACTTAAATGTCCAAAAAGATTTACACTACATATTTCCTTTTACTCACTGTATATAGGTTTACACTTTTTTAACACCTCAAGAATTATTACTTGTCATTTACTCAAGTACCTTTTGCACAGTCCAACTTCCCATCATAATATTACTAAAATAGCAATTTAATCATTTTTTCTAAATTTCTCAAAGAAATAATTTAAAATTCTGGAATACAAACATTTAACTACAAAAACAATTGCATATTTTGTATACACTATAAGATAATTTGTCGCTGCTTGCTTTGAATAGCAGTCCATTTCCTTACTTACTAAACAAAACACACACACACATATATTCAGAAAATTAACTACACATATTTGCTGCCTATTATGCGGATTTGGCAGTCCTTTTCACTTCATATTGCTATATCTCCTGGATCACATTTACCATTTTCCATCGACTATTTATCTGCCTCATTGGTATTTGGCAGTCCTTCATATTATGGTTCATACACTGCCCATTTTCATTTTTGACAGTCCCATCTTTTATCCGGCTGATAGCATTTTTCCTTTCTTTTCAGTCCTTTTCTCCATACATTTTTACAGTTACAGTACAATTGGTAATCTGAAACTCACATAACTACATTAGCACACTTTCAAGGGTATACAGATATTTACAAAGATTAGTTACATTTAGAATAACTTGGGTTCAGCAAAAGATACAGCACAATTACTCGTTCCTAGGAACATACAGTTTCAGGTCCACAATATTTCTTACACCTAAAGGTCTTTTGGATTTTGGGTAGATCAGGTAGTTAGCATTATCGTGTGGAATATTCTGTATTATATATGGTCCATTATAAATATATTTAAATTTTGAAATGTCATGGTTTAGTTCACTAGACTTTTTGTGGGTTTTTAAAAGAACATAATCTCCAATTTTAAATTTTGAAACTTTTAAATTTTTATTGTGTCTTTTAGATCTAGATTCAGCTTTTTGCTTTGCCCTTTTTATCACCAATTCTTTCTTTTGATCCAATCCCAAACTTGTACAAGGTGGAAACTCTAGTTTTTCTTCAATTAAACTTTTACTACTTCTGCCTAACAAAATTTCTTCCGGTGGAAATCCTGTAGTTTCATGATGTAGAGTGTTCATGACATTCTCAAAATCCGATATAAATATGCCACAGGCTCTATTTCAACAAAACAATAATTCACTTTCAGATAACACTGAGTTACAGTAATAATAAAGTCATGCATAATAATAATAATAATAATAATAATAATATATACAAATACAGCACCCTGCCCGCAGTCTCTTTATTAACAAGGCAGTCTTTTATGGTTCATCAAACAGTCACTTAAGTCTGGTGGCTTTTTTAGGCCTCTGGAGTTCAAAGTCTTTGCTTACTTGAACTCTTCGCAAAATAAACACTTGAGTCGTCAGGTGGTTCTTTCTTTCTTTGTTCTGTTTCAACGTCTGGATTTTGTTTTAAAGTTTCTTCATCATTAGATACATTATCGTAACTAACTGCATCCCTATTATTTTCACTGATTTTCTCATACCCTCTTTCAGTAAAAGTATATTCATTTTCCTGTACACCTGAAAATTCATCTTCACTAGAGTCATCACTACTCTCTTCCTCAACATCAGATTCACTTAAGTACGTTACTTTTGCGCAATAGGGAGAGTTAGTACATTCATTTTCGTCTGTATTTGCGTATCTTTCATCATCTGAACTATCGTCGGAATCCGACCATTCCGGATCGCTTTCAGGTTCTAACATAAAAGCTTTTCTGAGACAGGCACTAAGTTCTTCCTCTGTATTGTCGTCAGGCTTGGATTTTAAATCCATCTCCTCTTTTGGCAAAACGGCCTCTTCATCAGCTTTATTTACATCTACTGTGACTTCATATTCAGTGTAATCCTCGTGGACTTTGATTACCTTCAGGTAATCATCTACCCCTTCTCCACGGTGCCTCTCGGTAGCAGCTTGTACTATTGGTGGACTGTTAGCAGAAGTTATTTCTTCGTCAATGCTGAGGATTTCATCCTCCAAATCCTTCCTACCATTAACCTTCCTCCTATCGGCAGCACGCGTACTTTGCGCGGCGCTATTTATTCTCCCCTCTTCAAATTTGGGCCACGTCACTTTATGGACGTCCCTACTATCTCTCTTTCCACCAACTAATTTCTTCGCCTCATCCTCCTCCTTAAAATCCTCCCACTCACCTTGCTTTAGGCCCTTGTACAGATCATCGATCTGCACACGCCAATCAGTTACTTCTGCTAATTCATCCTCGCCTTCTATTTCATTGCAAACACTGCTAACCGCACCTCTCTGTGTATTCACAGTTTCATTTATTGTTTCCTTTGCCACGGAATTATCACTCGTAAAATTTTCATTAGCTCTGACGGCTATGTTCGTACCTACTGCTGCCGTATTGCTGGCAGCTTCTTTCCGAACAGATGTTCTGCTAGGCTGGGCCGTTGCCCTCTGATGCTCCACTCGCCTGTTAACATGTAGCGCTCTGTGCGGCAGCGATGATTCATTCTGGCTCGCACCTGACGCTTGTTTCGCCACAACACGCCGCGGCGTTCCATGCCCGTCCCTAGCCTGTCTCATAACATTACGGTCGGTCCGGTATCTTTTCTTAAATCTGGGCCGGTATGTATTGTCTGCTTCCGTTTGGCCCGCATCGTTCGCGGAAATTAGTTTCCCGCGTCGTTATTATTTTGCGCGGTATACTCTCGACCGCGACCTGGATAATTTCCTCTGCCTCTTCCTCTCTGTATTACATTGACGCGAAATCCATCGCCGTCATTTCGTTCGTCATTGTGTCAGTTATTACGGTTACCAAAATTTTGATAATTGGCACGACTTTCGCGCCAATGATCTTCGTCTTCGACTCTTTCGAGAAATGCTTGGAAGCTGCGATGATTGTTTCCTACATACCTCTTTGAATCTTCTGGGAGCTTTTTATATAACTCCCAGATAATTTCTGAATCTGATCTTCTGCCTCTTAAATGCGTCAATTTCCGGTACCAATACTCGCAGAAATCTTTCAAAGAATTCCTGCCCCTGTTATCATGCTGTTTGGCCATGATGAACTCCCGCCATAAATGGTCCTGCTTTTGTTCAGACCAATATTCTTCCGTAAATCTCTGCCTAAATTCTTCGAACGTCATTCGTTCGGTATTTAAATTTATTCCCCAGCGCTTAGCGTCACCTGCTAAGGCGCTAATTACTACATTTATCTTTTCCTGATCAGACAAGTGCTTAGGAAATACTCTCTCGCAATTTTTGATAAAATCTAACGGAAGCCACCCGTTATGTTTCTTGGCTGGATCGAAGCGTTCCTCGCCTTCTAACAGCTTCGTAATTGGTGTGCCATTACAGACAACACCAGGCCTATCTTTAATTTTGCTTTCCAGATCGAAAATTCTGCCTTGAATTTTCGTAGTATTTTGTTCACAGTTTTGAACACATCCGGTTACTTTTTTACCTAAATCCCTTTCAGTGTCTAAAACTACCTTTTCCAATTGTGATATCCCGTGTTGACATTCGTTTACGATCTCAGTTTTAAGACCGAAAACTTTTTCGCCTACTTTAGTTTCAACCAGAGGTTCTACTTTCTCTTGGATGTTGAGAATTTCAACATCGAATCTACTATTTGTGTTTCCAATTTCCTCCTGCATAGTATCCATATTTTTGTTAATGGTATCAATTTCAAGATTCAGTGTATTTACCACAGAACTTAAATTACCCACTTTTTGTTCTACCTGTTCTATTCGTTTACTAATTTTAATTCCCTGTCCTTCGACCTGTGCTTTAATTTGATCCACCTGTGTTTTGAGTTGCTCGTCAATGTGTGTTTTGAGCTGTTCATTCTATGTTTTGAGCTGCTCACTCTGTCCTGCAATTTGTTTGGTTAATTGTTCAAATAAATTGTTCATACTTAAAATTTTTACACTGTTTTGTTCTACGGAATCCGTGTGTTCCGATTCTACTTCAGAAGTTTCTTTCGGTTCTTTCTTTATCTGTGGTGAATCAAATATGTCAGTGGATTCGTTCACGTACCCACTATCATCTACAAAGTCACCCTCTACTTCCTGTTTTGTCCCTTGCTGTGTTCGAGACGATCTCGGCATTTCAATCTGTTCGTTGACGTGTTCATGGTATTGTATGTACGCCAATTGTCTTCCGCTAACGCCGTCTGTTATCTGGCCGCGTAAACTCCGGCTACTGCCAGCCGCATTCTCCATTTCGCTTGGCGCATCTACCCCGTCCACGTTTCTGTCCATACTAAATGCCAACTACACCACACTATTATACTTGACTCACACTGCAGTTTATTTTACTGACTTTTATTGCTATTCGTGCCACTGAACATCCACTGTTCGGTATTTACATTAATTTGTAACCGACAACAACTGGATGTCCTGTCACGGTCGCCACTTGTAACGCTACCTCCCTCTCTCGGACGTACGTTAGCTCTATAAAGCCTGTACTGTAATAAGTTCACGGGCTTCACCTTATAAACAAGGATTTTAGTACATAAGTTGACCGCGTGTACCTAATAGAAGCAAGATCGGACTTGTATTCAGTCAATAACTACAGTGATGCATCAAGCAAAAGTAAACTATAATCACTCTTTCGCATGGACAAGAAGTACACACAGTAGATGCTACCTATAATTAATAATTCGGTCGCCAGCCTACTTAGGCAATGAATGAGTTTTTCCTTGTACAAGTGGGTGCATGTACAAGCATAGTAACATGTAGTAATGATGCGTTATATGACAAAGTTTGGAACCAGAAAAATCCACTGAACCAAAGTTTTCTCTTTTTGTACTAATTTGGACGAGCTAAGTTTACACAACACCACACAGCAATGATTACTACGAACTGCATTTTGTATATTTATCAGACTGAAATCGGGCATAGATTGCCCTAGCATCGACAATCTTGAAAGTTGCCCTAGCATCGACAATCTTGAAAGTACACACACAATGTTACTATTAATGATGGAAAAACACTAATATACTTAGGATTAATATAAGATTTAGCTTTACTAGTCAAATCTGATCAGTACACTTCAAGGTTTGAAAGAATGGACAAGAGAAGGGGGGGGGGGGGGGGGGGGCCTGAAACTGTTATGGTCGTTAAACTGAAACTATTAAGTACTGAAGGCAAATTAACATTCAAAATTATCAATCAATGGATAACTACTCTTTTGTCTTCCTTCTGAATAATTTAACTGTCATTATTTCTGTCTCAAATTAATAAAATAGCATCGCTAACTCAATTAAAAAAAAAACTCTCTTCCAATTTAGTCATACTTTTGTTCTTTACCAACATTTGCAATAACACGCAGAACTTTAGACTTCTTTATTGCATAGATTAATCTGCTGATAATTTTCGTTAACACTAACATTAAACTTTCAGTTCAGGATACTCGGGTTGCACAATACGAGGTAAGGACCCTGTCTAGGTCAGTGATTAGGATAAGTAATGGCTAAGGCAATTCTGGTAAAAGTCACGTTATTATTGAACAGTTAGAAACAGTTTCGACACTGGTCCACACAGATACACTTCTAAAGATGAAATAAATGTTTGACCTGTACAAGTCGGTGCGGCGGATGGCGGGCAGCACAGCACACATGCAAACACGGCTAAGGCTCACACTACGTCGGCACTTTCCATCTTCTTAGCGTCGTAATCTTTCCAATTTTGTGTCTCAGAATATAGCCATGCCAAGTAGTCATCGGAATCGGTTCATCCGAGGCTCAATGGAATCCACTTTTCCTGGGTGGCCTCCTCGGTACAGTACGTGTTCCTCTGACCGATTCCCAACTCCGACCGTTGCTCGCCTCCGACTGTAATACTGAGCCTGTTGTGCCGAACCGCGCCCAGTGTGTGTTTTCCCGCCTCGCCTGCCTCCACCTTTTCCCGCTCCCCTACAGGTAGGGTATTCACCACAGGTTTTCTACTACACATATCCTACTGCATTACCTACGTATGGCCCAAGTGTATAAATTACAATTTTCACATCTTACAATAGTTTTAACATTAAATACACTTCCCTTTTGATTATCACATTGCTGGAAATCTAACATAAACAATAATATTCATTTCAAAAGTTGCTCACAGTCTCTTTAACATAACGATACGAACCGAAAAAGAAGTTCAAAACATTGCTTACATTAATTTATCTAAATTCATAAAGAAAAAAATTATTATATGTACAGTTGTCGTTACATGTTGGCGCCAGCTTTAGTCTTCTGTCCAACCGACTCTCTCACTTGGTAACAGTGTTCAGAAACTTCCCACTTACGGTTTACCCCTTGTCAAGTGGAATCCTACAATGAACATTTTACTGTATGGGATCTTCTTCTGGCCCTATCCTCTTCCTACATTCAGCCCCTGGCCCCAGTTTCATCCATAACCAATTGCTTCGAAGGTTCAGTCCTTCACGACGACAATATTTCTTCCAGGTGTTTAATGATATTCAGCTACAGTGTGCTTTCACCTCTCAGCGGAGGAACAGTATTGTGGTTGCTGTCCTTAATCCAGATAAGGATCTGTCGCCCCTCAGTAGTTACCAACCGATTGGTCTGATCAAAATTACCTGTAAGTTATTTGAATGGACGCTGGCTCTTTGACTCTGTTTGGTACCTAACCTGTGGACCTTTCTTCTCCTAATCAGTGGAGGTTTCGGGAGGGGCAGTCTCCGATTAATCATCTGCTTCAGTTGAAAAGTGCATGTTCGGCAAGCTGTCTTTCAGTGCCACCATCTTGTTGTAGTTTTCTTCAATCTTCGTAAGGTCTATAACACAGTTTGGTGCCATGTCATCTTACTTACACTGTGTGAGTGGGTTCTCTGGGGTGCCCTCCTGATTTTTGTTCACCAGTTCTTGTCACACTGGTCATTCAGAGATTCGATTGGCACTGTTCTCAGCTCTTCGCCAACCAAAGAGAATGGAGTTTCATTGGGTTTCGTTATTAAGTGTCCTTCTTTTCCTCCGTGGACTCGTGGCCTGCATCGGACCGTTGGTCACTTCTGATCTATATGTGAATGATTTCTGTTTTCGACTAGCTCCTACTCAGTGACCTCTGCAGAGGGACAGCACCAGAGTGCCATCTGGTGCACGTCTGTGTGGACACTCTGATATGCTTTTCAGTTCTCCCTCCATAAATCACTAGAGATGCATTTCTGTTGCTTTACTATGGTCCGTCCTGATCTAGAGCTCTACCTTGATGCCCAGCACCTGACCATGGTCGATCAGTTTTGTTTCTTGGAGCTTCTTCTTGAGAACAAGCTTACTTGGTTGTCCCATATCTGCCTTCTGAAGATGGGCTGTTTCTGTAAACTCAGTGTCCATTGCTTCCTTGTCCACATCTCGTGGGGCGTGGATCATTAGACTCTTATCTACCTTTATCAGGCATCAATTCTGTACTGTCTAGCTATCATTGTCAAGCTTATGGCTGTGCTGTCCCTTCCACTCTGTTCCTCTTTGATCCGGTCTACCGTCACGATATCCCTTTTGCCAATGTTGCACTAGTCATGTTGATAGTCTTCTGGTTGACACAGGGATCCTTCCACTTTCAGTTTGGTAGTCCCAGCTCCTGATTTCCTATGCCACCGCAGTCTGCTGTTTCCCTGCTCACTCCACATATTCTGTTGTTCTGTTCTTTTCATGGCTTCAGTACATCACCTACTCACTGCCTGCCCTCAGGTAGGTTTACAGGTTGGGCTCCACCTCACTTCTCTCCACTATGATTTCCACCTTCCCTCTTTGTCCTGTTATCCACATTCTGCCTTAGCCCCCCCCCCCCCCTACACACACACACACACACACACACACACACACACACACACACACACACACACACACACACACACACACTCTGCACCTCACCACCCTCTTGGTTAGTTCCTCGGCCACAGATTTGGATAGATCTCTTCTCATGTCTGAAAGCCTCCCTCCCTCCTACGGTATTCCTGTGTTTGTTCATCCCGCTCTTATGATAGTTTCGGTATCCTATTACTTTTACATCAGTGGCTCTAAATCTGCTGACCACGCAGTATATGCCTTCACACCTTCTAGGGACATGGAATACTATCTCTTTCCTGCAATATGCTGGTTGTTTACTGTGAAACTGATGCCCAAGCACCAGGCTGTCCGCTTTACTTAGTGGTTCTTCCTCATTTGAGTTTTGTTGTGTACAGGCTCGATGAGTGGCCTTCAGGGTATGGCCTGTCGTTTTTCCCTCCGCCCTTTGGCCTCGGCCATCCATGATCTTCTCGCTTATCGGGATCACGCTCCTTGTTCAGTTGATGATTTCCTTTTGGTTCCCAGCCACGTATGTTTTCTGGGCTGTGGCTGAAGGAGCAGCCACTAGCCCCCATTCTCCACGACACCCGCACGGGCGATTTGCTGCTCCATGTCAAATTCCTTTTTGCTCAGTCATGGGCCGACTCTTTAGAGGCCAACCTCTTCTTCTTCTTCTTCTTCTTCTTCGGCTCTACAACTCCTGATGAGTCTTCACCTCTTCAACTATCTCCTTCCATTCATCCTGGTGGCTTTCTAGCATTTTCCAGTTCCTTCTGAAGGTCTTCTATCACTCCATGCTTCCATCTAGTTTTTGATCGACCATGTTCTGTCTGTCTACCTGGCTTTCCTTGTAAAATGTTTTCTGTTATTTCTGTATCATTCATCTGTACCAAGTGTACAACCCACCTTAGCCTAGATTATTGTGTTCTGCCAAATTGTCTAATACAGCGTTCCTAAGAAGCAGTTTTCTCGGATCACTAGACAACATTTCAAGCAAAACGTATTAATGGAATTTATTACAGTAAGTTAAATTGGCAATACTTAACTATGTGTATTCAAAAAGGTGTGTCATAAGCAAATGGCGACATGCAAATAATCATTGTCCTTCGATATATAAAATTTCATTGCAAGCAAAACAACATCGTTCAGAAGTCACTGCTGTAGCTTTAGTATGACAGCTCGTCTTCCACTGCCTGTGGCTAGGTGGCACGGGCTCTTATATTTGCGTAGAGGCCGCTCCTGTCTTGGTGTCATCTTAGAGAGGGGTTCCTCAGCGTACTATCGGCTGAAATCATCTCACAGCCCTCCCTGCTCTTCCGTTCTTGTTGTTACGCCGGAACACAGATGAAGTCACAATACTTCTAACAGGCTGGTCTCTGTAGATGGCTTACAACTCATGGTTGTATCTACTCCTCCATCTTTCCTTTTGCAATTTGGACCGATTATTTTCCTGAGTATTCTTCTCTCGAATGCATCCAGTGATTTGCATCCTTTGCTTTCAGAGGTGTATATAAGCACTGGTCTGATCAGAGTTTTATAAATGGTTAGTTTTGTGGCCCTAGTCAAGAGCTGTGAGGATAGAAGCTTTGTTAAGGCAAAATAAGCTGCAGTTAGTCTCTGTTTTATTTCATATGAGGTATTATTTAGGCTGGTTACATTCAAACGCAGGTACCTGAAATGATACTCTTTCAGAGGTATAACTACCCATTGTTATTTCAACTGACATGTTCTCCCTGTGTGCTTTCCCAGGAGCAAGATATTTAATCGTGTGTTCCTGCTGGCCTGTTGAAGTGTAGTGAATCCCTTCCATTGCCATCAGAGTTCTTCCTACCGTGTGGATGTCATCCGCAAAGGGCAGAATCTACACAGATTTATGAAAGATCGTTCCCCTATTAAAGATATCACCTTCTCCAATGTGGAGTTGAATAGGAGGCATGCCAGAGCATCACCTTTTCTTATCCAGTTTTTAATCTCCAAAGTACTGGACAACATTCCTCCAGTTTTTATGCAACCTTGTGTTTCTCTCATTGTCAACCTTGCTACCCTTATCAGTTTTTCTTGGAATACCCAAATCACCTAGAACTTGATATAGTTGCTCTGTGTGTTTACTATCATACATTGCTTTAAAATCAATAAAAAGATGACACCTTTCGATCCTGTATACCTTTGCTTTTGCCAGAATTTGTCTGAGGATAAATATCTGGTTGATAGTTGACTTACTTTTGATAAATCCGCATTGATATGGTCCCGTTTCCCTCAGTATTATTGTAAGGAGTACAGTATGTTAGAGACGGTTTTGAATCACAGAGTAAGCAGTGTGATCCCTCTGTAGTTAGAAATTCTTTTAATTTGCTTTTAAATGTTGGTTGACTATCTGTCAGACTTTTAATACTATTTGGGAAATGACCAAAGATTTTTTGTGGCAGCATAATTCACCCCTTTGTGTGCCAAAGTGAGATTTAATCCATAATTGTGAATATCATCCTTTCTTCAAGTATTGTAGCTATGCACTTTGCTGTTATTTTTGAATTGGGATGGGTTATTAATGACAAATTTCATAAGTGAATGTATATGTATTGTGAAGGTACTGTGAATATCCTGAGTTCCTTCAATAAATGTCTGCAATGTGATCTTGGGTGGCCTTCAGCTATTATTCTGATTATACGCTTTTGTGCAATGAATACTTTCTCTCTTAATGACAAATTTCCCCAAAATATGATGCCATATGAAGACAGGGAATGAAAATAGGCATAGTTGGCTAATTTACTGATATGTTCATCACCAAAATTTGCAATAACGCTAATAGCATAAGTAGCTGAACCTAACTGTTTCAGCAGATCCTCTATGTGTTCCTTCCAATTCAATTTCTCATCAGTGCACACACCCAGAAATTTTGAGTATTCTGCCTTAGCAACAGACTTCCATTCACAGTCTATAATTATCAATGGTGTTACGCCATTTACTGTACAGAATTGTATAAACTGTGTTTTCTCAAAATTTAGTGAGAGTCCATTTGCAAAGAACCACTTAATAATTTTCTGAAAGACATTATTTGCAATTTCCTCAGCTGATTCTTGCTTCTTGGGTGTGTTTACTATATGAGGTGGAGTCCAAAATTTTTGGGACTGGTGCTGCCATCTGGAAAGTAGGAATAGTAGATCTTTGCACCGCTAGGTGGTGAGAGTTGCATATCTGATGAGTCAGTGTGCGGAGTGGCATTCAGCTGGGAGGACGTGTTGAGTGTCAACAGTGATTTCTGTAATACTTTGTGTTTGGTGTGTGGCGATTTTACGATGGATCCGTGAACAGACCAGTGTGTGTGTGTATCAAATTCTGTGTGAATATCAGGAAAAGTGCTATGGAGATCCTTGCAATGATTCATCAAGTGTTTGGGGGACAGAGCATGTGTTTTGAGTGGCATGCCCAGTTCAGGGCCGGCCGTACACACATTGAAGATGATGCTCACACTGGAAGGCCCGTTAGCCGCCCAACGCCAGACATTGTTGCCAAACTTCAACATCGGTTTGTATGGATCGACGTCAAACCATTCGAGACCTTGCGAATGAAGTAGGTATTGGTTATGGCACTTGACGACAAATGTTGACTGATGAATTGGGCGTGCATCGTGTTGCCGCAAAATTTGTGCCAAGGATGTTGAATACCGAACAGAAGACACAGCGTGTTGAAGTGTGCACAGACCGTCGTCAGACTGCATCTGATGATCCGACCTTCTTCTCATGGGTTATCACTGGCGATGAGAGCTGGATTTATGGTTATGAGCCAGAGACAAAGCAACAATCGTCCCAGTGGAAGAGCCCAAGCTCTCCAAGACCCAAAAAAGCGAGACAGGTGAGAAGCAAAGTGAAGAGTATGATCATTGTTTTCTTTGATACCAAGAGAATTGTGCACAAAGAATTTGTCCCACCCGACCAAACAGTGAATTCTGCATACTACTGTGACTTTTGAGACGGCTCCGTGAAAATCCGTGGCGATGATAGCCCGAACTTTGGTGTCGAGGGAACTGGCTGCTGCATCACAACTACATTCCCTGTCACACGTCCTTGCTCACCAGGACCTTTTTGGCAAAAAACAACATGGCGGTTGTACCCCATCCACTGTACTTGCCAGATTTGACACCTTGCAACTTTGCACTATTCCCAAAACTGAAACTCAAGTTGAAAGGCCGTCGGTTTGACACTCTAGGGAGGATTCGAGAAGAATCACTGGCAGTGATAAACACCCTCAAAGAACAGGCCTTCCAGAAAACGTTTGACCAGTGGCAGAAGTGCTGGGACCAGTGTGTACGTGCGGATGGGAACTACTTTGAGGGTGATGATGACCATTAGTCCGAAAGGTAAGGTTTTCAACAGATGGCAGCACCAGTCCCAAAAATTTTGGATAACACCTCGTACTTGTATCATCAGCAAAAAGAACTAGCTTTGCATCTTCATGAATATAGAGTGGCAAGTCGTTAATATATATTAAGAACAATAAGGGACCCAGTACTGAACCCTGTGGGACACCTTTCTTGGTACCTCCCCAGTTAGAGGACTCTGCTGGTTGTTGCAGACTGTCTGTACTGTTAACTTCAACCTTCTTTATTCTTCCAGATAAGTATGAACTAAACCATTTGTGCACTGTCCCACTCATACCACAATACTTAAGCTTATCTAGAAGAATTTCATGATTCACGCAAAGCCTTTGAGAGATCACAAAATATCCCAATGGGTGATGTTTGGTTATTCAATGAGTTTAGTATTTCATCAGTGAAAGCATACATAGCATTTTCTGTTGAAAAGCTTTTCTCAAAACCAAACTGACATTTTGTTAGTACTTCATTTTTACAAATATGTGATGCTACTTCTGAATACATTACTTTTTCAAGAATTTTCGATAAAGCTGTCGGAAGTGAGATTGGGCAGAAGTTGTTAGCATCAGATCTATCCCCTTTTTTATGCAATGGTTTAACAATAGCGTATTTCAGTCTATCTGGAAAAATGCCCTGTTACATTTGGGGCTGAGACCCCTGCTTACTTGTTGGGAAAAAGCTTTTAGTACTCTGTTCGAAATGCCATCAGTTCCATGTGAGCATTTACTTTTGAGTGAATTTATTATTTTCCTAATTTCAGTAGGAGAGGTGGGTTGGATTTCAATTTTATCAAACAGCATAGATAATGCCTTGCATTTTCTAATGAATAGCTGGACCCTATTTTCTCTACAACATTTAAAAATGATTATTAAAAATGCTTTCTACTTCTGATTTCTTGTTAACAAACTTTTCATTGTGTTTGATAGAAATAAAGTCTTCCTGTGCTCTCGGTTGCCCTGTTTCCCTTTTCACAATATTCGCAGTTGTTTTAATTTTATTATCAGATGTGCTAATCTCAGACTTTATGCACATACTTCTGGACTTTTTAATAACTTTTCTTAATACAGTGCGATAGTTTTTATAATGTTTCACTATTTCGGGATCATTACTACTCCTAGCTATAAGATACATTTCCTTTTTTCTGTTTACAAGCTATCTTTATCCCTTTAGTAAGCTATGGCTTTTTACATAGTTTCTTACAATTATATTTCACTGTTTTTTTAGGGAAACTGTTTTCAAATGTACTCACAAAGGTATCGTGAAAAAGGTTAAATTTTAAATTGGCATCATGTTCCCTGTACACCTCATCCCAGTCTAACTGTTGCAAGCTTTCCCTAAAATTTTGAATTGTTAAATCGTTAATGGAACACACTATTTTGGAGGACTGTTTTACATCACTGTATGGAGCTATATCACATACTGTAACTATAGTTCAATTCTTTTATCTTGGCGGCTCGCGCATGCCCGCCCAGACGCGGGAGATTGCTGCGTTGCCAGTTGCACACGACACACGCGCCAATAGAAGCAGCGCCATAGTATAGCATAGTTCGCAAGCTTACGTTTAGGGGGGAGGGGCGCAGTTCATGAAGTAAAGCCACCACGGCCGCATTAACCCTTTCGCTGCTACAAAGACGTGCTCCCTGCATTCCGCGCTGTGGGTGATTTTGTCACTGCACTGCTTGCCTGTGCAGACACATTGTGTTCCGACTGCTTTGACACTCTTTATCATTCGATTCCACAAAAACTATTTGGCTCAAAAATTAGATTTTTACCTATCTTCTTGACTGATACCTTCCCCCCATAAATGACTTAATTTTGTTTCGATGTTCAACGCAGTTATTATGCAGCATTAAATATAGTAAACCTTTGCACGAAATTTTGAAGAGTTTGCAGAGGTAAAAGTCCATAGAGTATACTTTCCGTATGGTCGATTTTAGTTGCCACAATGTTGAGAATGAAATGTGGGCAAGATACCTATATATTTCATTTAATTTAAGTACCACATAAGTGTCGTATGTAATATTGAGAAATATTCCACCTTTCGCGACTGTAACAAAAGTTTTACTTACACTGGGCACGTTTGGCTTTATTTTAAAGCACTTCAATCAATCTAATGGAAGTAGACAAAATACATTAAACAAAACTGTGGACTTACAAAAACATTAGGACTTGAATATACCGTCTGTCAGTGAAGTGCTCAGAGCTATGTCAAATATAATTGTGTGTGGCACACACAAACAGCATTTATTTGCTAAAACACTGATGAGCCAACACAAACGTTGAATATTGTGCTACCACAGCACAAAACTACGAAAGGTGACTTGGCAATGGAGGACACAAAATACAGTCCTTTATGATGCTTCAAAAGAGAGAAACGCGTCTGGTCTAAATAAGTCGCTTATTACAGTTGCAGAAGAGGGATATATTTCAATACCATTGGTAAAACTGCGACTGTGGAACAAAAACAAGAAATAGAACATGAATACCATTGTGTATGTGCCATACCTTTCACTGATGGAAGTGCTTTAAAATAAAGCCAAACGCGCCATGTGTATATAAAACTTTTATTACAGTCGCGAAAGACGGAATATTTCTCAATATTACATACGACACCTATGTGGTACTTAAATTAAATGAGATATTGTTATACAGTAAATATTATATGAAATTTAGGTATCTTGTCCACATTTCATTCTCAATATTGTGGCAACTAAAATTGACCATACGGAAAGTATACACTATGGACTTTTACCTCTGCAAACTCTTCAAAATTTCGTGCAATGGTTTACTACATTTAATGCTGCACATCAAAACAAAATTAAGTCATTTATGGGGGGAAGGTATCAGGCAAGAAGATGTGTAAAAATCAAATTTTTTGGCCAAATACGAGGGTTGCCCAGTAAATAATGCCCCATATTTTTTTTCTCCGAAATAAAAAATATTAGAAATGTGACACTTTAGGTGCGAGTTATTTGAAGTTTCCCGCGTGTGTACGCAAAGTTTCAATTTCCTCCGACAGAGAGCGGTGGTGTAGGAATGTTCTAAAATGGCGTCTGCAGGTGACATCCGTCATAAACAACGTGCAGTGATTGAATTTCTCGTAGCAGAGGAAGAAACCGTGGACAATATTCATAAACGCTTGTGCAAAGTCTACGGAACATCTGCAGTCGATAGGAGTACTGTTGGTCGCTGGGCACAGAGGGTGAAAGCATCAGAGGGCGGTGCTGCGGAGCTCCGAGATTTGCCGCGGTCGGGAAGGCCTCCCACGGCTGTCACGCCTGACATGTTGCAGCGGGCTGATGTTCTCATTCGACGGGATCGACGCATTACGACTCGACAGAGGCTTATGTCAAAACATTAGACAAACTTAAGCAGCGCTTCCGGCGCCTTGGGCGTCATGTTAACCCACAGGATGTTTTGATTCAGCATGATAACGCTCGTCCTCACACAAGTTTGAGGACTTGTGAACACATCGCGAAACTGGGTTGGATAGTGTTACCCCATCCACCCTACAGCCCCGATTTGGCTCCTTCAGACTTTCACTTGTTTGGGCCAATGAAGAATTTCATTCGTGGAAGACGTTTTGCCGATGACGAAGAAGTGATTCACGAAGTGACAACCTGGCTCCGTAGGCAGAGTACAGATTTTTACCGGCAGGGAATACACGCTCTTGTGTCTCGCTGGAAAAAGGCCGTCGAACTTGAAGGAGATTATGTGGAAAAATAAAGCAAGTAGACAAAACATCAGTCTTTCACATATGTAAATTTGATTGTTGTGGAATAAATACTTCTGGAGAAAAAAAATATGGGGCATTATTTACTGGGCAACCCTCGTAGTTTTTGTGAAATCGAATGATAAGTGTGTCAAAGCAGTGGGAACACCATGTGTCTGCACAGGCGAGAAGTGCAGCGATGACAAAATCGCGCACAGCGCGGAATGCGGGGAGCACGTGTCTACAGCAGCGAAAAAGTTAATGAAGAGGCAAAGCACTAGAAATTTCATTCAAACGAATAAAATTCGTGAAGTAAGGCACTCCAATATTGTTTTTAAATAAAGAAAATATTAAGCACCACACAAGGTTTGAACTCCTAACCTTTCACTTGGCAGCCCAACACCTTGGCCGTTCCGCTACCTCAGCTCATTGAATAGTGTAACTCCATAAGGACTCTAACACCTCACGCAACTACTTATAAACACTGTTGGTATGACTTTGAATTACGCTTTGTCGAAATACAATAGGAAATAAACAATTACCGCTGTTCTTTATTGCGAAAAAGCAGTTCGTGAGATTGAAACAAACACCTTTCCTTGCTATTGCCTGAATTAGGAGTCTTATTGCTTGCTTGGTTTAATTAATTAATAGAATATGAAGCAATTGGTATAAAGAATGCTTTTTCCAAACTTTCTGTAAAACAAAGTCTGCTATCAAGACATTGCTTTTGTTCTATTACTTTATTTATGACTGAACGTTTCTAAAACTGAAGACACTCGTCCGTGCTCTGCACTGCTGTCGAAATCTGGCAACGTCGTTCTCTGTTCATTAGCTAACTGTGTTTTGTGACGTCAGATGCGCAGAACGAACCTAAACTCGGCCGCCAAGATATATGACGCGCACTTTAGCTGTGCATCATGATCAGACAGACCATTCTTAACAGGAAAAGTTTTTATTTGATTAAATTTATGGTCAGGTGAGTACAGGGTTATAAATACAAAATCAAGTAGGGGTAATGCAGGAGTAGGTTTAATAATGAATAAAAAAGTAGCAATGCGGGTAAGTTACTACAAACAGCATAGTGAACGCATTATTGTGGCCAAGATAGATATGAAGGCCATGCCTACCACAGTAGTACAAGTTTATATGCCAACTAGCTCCACAGATGACTAAGAAATTGAAGAAATGTATGATGAGATAAAAGAAATTACTCTAATAGTGAAGGGAAACGAAAATTTAATAGTCATGGGTGACTGGAATTCGATAGTAGGAAAAGGAAGAGAAGGAAACATAGTGGGTATGGAATGGGGTTAAGGAATCTAACAGGAAGCCGCCTGGTAGAATTTTGCACAGAGCATAACTTAATCATAGCAAACACTTGGTTCAAGAATCATAAAAGAAGGTTGTATATGTGGAAGAAGCCTGGAGATACAGGAAGGTGTCAGATAGATTATATAATGGTAAGACGGAGATTTAGGAACCAGCAAAGAAGGACTCTGACCACAATCTATTGGTTATGAACTGTAGATTAAAACTGAAGAAACTGCAAAAAGGTGGGAATTTAAGGAGATGGGACCTGGATAAATTGAAAGAACCAGAGGTTGTAGAGAGTTTCAGGGAGAGCATTAGGGAATGATTGACAAGAATGGGGGAAAGAAATACAGTAGAAGAAGAATGGGTAGCTTTGAGAGATTAAATAGTGAAAGCAGCAGAGGATCAAGTAAGTAAAAAGATGAGGGCTAATAGAAATAATTGGGTAACAGAAGAGATACTGAATTTAATTGATGAAAGGAGAAAATACAAAAATGCAGTAAATGAAACAGGCAAAAAGGAATACAAACGTCTCAAAAATGAGATCGACAGGAAGTGCAAAATGGCTAAGCAGTGTTGGCTAGAGGACAAATGTAAGATTGTAGAAGCATGTATCACTAGGGTTAAGATAGATGCTGCCTACAGGGAAACTGAAGAGAACTCTGGAGAAAAAATAACCACTTCTATGAATATCAAGAGCTCAGATGGAAACCCAGTTCTAAGCAAAGAAGGGAAAGGTGGGAGTATATAGAGGGTCTATACAAGAGTGATGTACTTGAGGACAATATTATGGAAATGGTAGACGATGTAGATGAAGATGAAATGGGAGATACGATACTGCGTGAAGAGTTTGACAGAGCACTGAAAGACCTGAGTCGAAACAAGGCCCCGGGAGTAGACAACATTCCATTAGAACTGCTGATGGCCTTGGGAGAGCCCGTCCTGACAAAACTCTACCATCTGGTGAGCAAGATGTATGAGACAGGCGAAATACCCTCAGACTTCAAGGAGAATATAATAATTCCAATCCCAAAGAAAGCAGATGCTGACAGATGTGACAATTACCAAACTGTCAGTTTCATCTACATCTACATCCACACTCCGCAAGCCACCTGACGGTGTGTGACGGAGGGTACCTTGAGTACCTCTATCGGTTCTCCCTTCTATTCCAGTCTCATATTGTTCGTGGAAAGGAGGATTGTCAGTATGCTTCTGTGTGGGCTCTAATCTCTCTGATTTTATCCTCATGGTCTCTTCGCGAGATATACGTAGGAGGAAGGAATATACTGCTTGACTCTTCGGTGAAGGTATGTTCTCGGAACTTTAACAAAAGCCCGTACCGAGCTACTGAGCGTCTCTCCTGCAGAGTCTTCCACTGGAGTTTATCTATCATCTCCGTAACGCTTTCGCGATTACTAAATGATCCTGTAACGAAGTGCGCTGCTCTCAGTTGGATTCTCTCTCTCTCTTCTATCAACCCTATCTGGTACGGATCCCACACTGCTGAGCAGTATTCAAGCAGTTTAATAAGCCACGGCTGGAAAATACTAACACGAATTCTTTACAGACGAATGGAAAAACTGGTAGAAGCCGACCTCGAGGAAGATCAGTTTGGATTCCGTAGAAATGTTGGAGCACGTGAGGCAATACTGACCTCTACGACTTATCTTAGAGAATAGATTAAGGAAAGGCAAGACTACGTTTCTAGCATTTGTAAACTTAGAGAAAGCTTTTGACAATGTTGACTGGGATACTCTCTTTCAAATTCTGAAGGTGGCAGGGGTAAAATACAGGGAGCGAAAGACTATTTACAATTTGTACAGAAACCAGATGTCAGTTATAAGAGTCGAGGGGCATGAAAGGGAAGCAGTGGTTGGGAAGGGAGTGAGACAGGGTTGTAGCCTATCCCTGGTGATATTCAATCTGTATATTGAGCAAGCAATAGAGGAAACAAAAGAAAATTTCGGAGTAGGAATTAAAATCCATGGAGAAGAAATAAAAACTTTGAGGTTCGCCGATGGCATTGTAATTCTGTCAGAGATAGAAAAGGACCTGGAAGAGCAGCTGAACGGAATGGACAGTGTCTTGAAAGAAGGATATAAGATGAACATCAACAAAAGCAAAACGAGGATAGTGGAATGTAGTCTAATTAAGTCGGGTGATGCTGAGGGAATTAGATTAGGAAATGAGACACTTGAAGTAGTAAAGGAGTTTTGCTATTTGGGGAGAAAAATAACTGATGATGGTCGAAGTAGAGAGGATATAAAATGTAGACTGGCAATGACAAGAAAAGCGTTTCTGAAGAACAAACATTCGTTAACATCGAGTATGGATTTGTCAGGAAATAGATTCTAAAAGTATTTGCATGGAGTGTAGCCATGTATGGAAGTGAAACGTGGACGATAAATAGTTTAGACAAGAAGAGAATAGAAGCTTTCGAAATGTGGTGCTACAGAAGAATGCTGAAGGTTAGATGGGTAGATCATATAACTAATGAGGAGGTATTGAATAGAATTGGGTGGGGGGGGGAGGGGGGGAAGAGAAATTTGTAGCACAACTTGACTAGAAGAAGGGATCAGTTGGTAGGACATATTCTGAGGCATAAAGGATCGCCAATTTAGAATTGGAGGGCAGCGTGGAGGGTAAAAATTGTGTAGGGAGACCAAGAGATGAATACACTAAACAGATTGAGAAGGATGTAGGTTGCAGTAGGGAGATGAAGAAGCTTGCACAGGATAGAGTAGCATGGAGAGCTGCATCAAACCAGTCTCAGGACTGAAGACTACAACTACTACAAATTTGTCTTGGTCTATGAAAACGTTATTTATCAGTGTGCTGCTTTCCTGTACCACATGAGTAGGAAAATATATAGTTGATGTCAAATAGAAAGAATCAAGTAATATTTCAAGGTCAAGCTTTCTATCAGACACTTTCAGAAAATCTATGTGGAAATCCCCACAAGTTTAATCTTGAGTAAGGCTCATTTGAAAGTGTTGTGTTAACAACTATGACAGGAAAAATATTAGCTGCTAATGACTCATCATGAGCATTAGGAAGTCAACAGAAAATGAGTGCTCAGGAGATACAGAGATCAACTGCCTGTGAGATGTCTGTATTACACTTCACAAAATGGACCCTGGTGCCATACAAAAAATGTTCAAAACAAACCATGAACACCAAATGAGAAATGCCATGCCACAGTGATTACGAAGTTTGACCATCAACGTCAAAGGTTTCATTCCCATTTGCTGTGTGAGGATTCCGTGACATGTTCCAACCGAAATGCTACATTCTTCTGCAATCTCTTGACAGTTAATCTTCGATTGGCATGTGCAATTTCATCGACACTCCTGACATGAGCGTCGTAAGTAGACCTCATTTATAAACCATGTAGACCATTCGTATCACCAAGTATGGCTTAAGCAGTCATCACCGCAGGCTTCCTTCATAATTTAGTGTCTCTGTGTGAACGTTTTCTTGAGTTTCATGAAAAATTTAATACAGACATGTTGCTCTTATAACTCTGACATCTCAAAATTTGCAAACTGTGAGACAACAATAATCTGCTCAATATGGCTCTTACGAATAACTTAGTCATGTAGCAACGAAACTTCTGGCATTCACACAGTAAACACAGATGGTTGCACGGATGCCAACAACATTTCGCTCCAACACACCGTTGGCGTGGAACTATGAATATTCCAAAATTTTTGAAAAGACTACATATCTACAACAGTTGTCGAAGTTGACATTTCGTCCAAAAGACACCCAAGGAATTTTGCAGAGTGAGAAAGAAGTTGCAGATGAAGTATTTGTGTTTCTGCAAGATGAGTGGTGACGTGTTGTGTTGTATACGCTCGACTGTGGAGACAATGTACATGAGGAGTACAATTAACAAATATGCTGATACATATTTAACAAGTGAAACTGATACTGAAATAGGTGTTGAGCCATCAAGCCATGTAGTTCATCATCCTTGTTGGGCAGGAAGCAACAAATCTGGTCTTCAGCGAAACAAAATAAAGGACAATCATCCAAGGACCATGTACTAAACATAAGTATGTACAAGGAAGACCATCTGCAGGATAGAAGGGGGGGGGGGGGGGGGGAGGACCGGGTTTTGAATAAGTCCACAGCAACATGACCGTGTAGTGAAGAAGAAAAACTATGAATATTCAAGGGAGAACAAGTTGTACTTGTTACAAAAACTGTTGTTTGCGCATTTCGCAGTACAATTTACAGAATTTGCATGATAGTGACCACATCAAACTGCTTGTGAAATATATTTCAGCGATTTCAATGGAATCAGATGAAGATTCCATAACTTCAAACAGTGCTACAGAATTGGAAAATTTAAGATAACAGAATTTCAAACAAAGCATCAACTTTGACGGTGCACAGCAAACTGCGGAATCGGCATGAAAATTTGTAGGTGAGATAAATAACAACTTATCTCATCACTCTACTTAGGAATTTGTTTTCAACTCCAACTAATCAGGATTTCAAGAGGAGATGCATATGAAAGGAAACCTGGAAATTTATACAATTATGTCAACTGTTCATCTAGATGGTAAACTGGCTGGAAAGCTATTTATTGTGTTTTGAGAAGTTGGAGATGCTCTGCCACCTATGATTCTTTCTCACGTATGTGATCTTGCAAGGCAGTATGTAATATTTACGTCACAGCAAGAAAGAGTGGAAAAATGGGCATAAGGGAACTACAACTATGGTATGAGCATTACTTCTGGCCAATAGCTTGTCAAAACAACCGGTGATGAGAAATGGGTGTTTGGTTAAGATGTTGAGACCAAGGTTTAATCCTCACAATAGGTTGGGAAGGTTCTCTAAGACAAATGAAGCTCATCACGTCAGGCCAACTGTCAAAGCCATTATGATAGTTTTCTCTGACTTTGAAGGATTAGATCAACATGAACTCATGCCACAGGGACAAACTGTTAATCGATGGTACTATCGGGACGTGTTGTGACACCTGCAATAAAATGTGAGAAGGAAATGCCCGCAATTTGGCGAGATTCATGGATCTTGCATCATGATAACACACCCGCACATTCATCGCCGTTGGTGTGTGGCTATTGCACAAAAAATGAAATCACTATGTTGCCTCATCCTCTGTACTCTCCAGACCAGGCCCCTGCAGACTTCCTTTTTTTATTTCCAAAGTTGAAAACCCCATTGAAAGGACAAAAGATTTGCAAAGATAGAGGAGCTAAAAGAAAATTCACACATGACATTTTGCGCGATCCAGCAGGAGACATACCATGACTGCATCCAGAAGTGGAAACAGCAATGGGAGTGGTGTATCAATTGTGGAGGAGAGTATTTCAAAGGAGACCATGCACAATAAGTAAAAGTTAAGCGTAGAAAAATTTTGTGGACATTGTTCTGGAATTTTTTGGGTAGATCCCGTGTAATACAATGCTTGCTTTGTTTATCATTACCATTGCTCCGCTTTGTATCGACACGACTAGCACTGTTGTCAGCTACTCATTAACTAAGCATTTTGATTTGTTCTGTTCTCTCATGCTATGTTCACCATTGGATATATCTAGTCCCGGCCCCAATTGCCTTTAACAGCCAGTATTGTGATTGCATGGTTGACAGTATGTGGGGCATTGAAAGCCATAAACATCATCAGCATTTTACAGCTTTGTACTTGAGTGCTTCCTTGCTAGCATTAATATTGATGATAAAACAGGCAGTAGAAGAATTATACTAAGTGCGTAGCCTACGAAAAGTCAAGAACCCTTTGTTTTCTGTTGTTAAACAGCTACATTTACTTTCTTAATTTTGTTTATTGGACAAAGAGCTCATGTAAAATCAGTATGGACAGTTTCACAACCACTTTATTAAAACTACATAAAAGCAAAAGTGATTTTTACTTGTAAAAAATTGTGGCATTCAGCAAATCATAGTAAGTGATAGACGTGATTCAAATGTAACTGTTAGTTTTTCCACTGTTATCGTGCGTAAATGATCCCTTAAGTTATATTTATGTTATGATATAAAAATCAATTTGTTATCTGTTCTTTTACAGGGGATGTTGTATAAACGTGGGTATCTTCTTCCAACATTGAAGGAATATTGGTTCGTATTGCATCCAACAGAGTTGAGCTACTTCAAAAGTCAGACTGAGAGAGAACAATGTGGGTCAATTCCACTGGATCCCCAATGCAGAGTAGATGTGAGTCCACCAACAAATAGCAATTCAACCCGGGACAGGACTCGTTTTGTGCTCAATACCAATGACAGAACGTTCGAGTTCGCCACTATGGATCACAGGTGCATAGTCGTATTTCAACATACATTTTGCATTCCCTACTTAAATTATTTATTTAAGAAGAAAAGTAGAAAAAGTAGAGCATATAAATTTACTCGTGCTAATTAACTAGAATCACCACCACCACCAACACCGCAACTGTAAATATAATTATAACCTCTTCCAAGACAACAATTTTGTAAAAGTACGTGGTAGGCATTAAGGTGGGCAGTAAACCCAACAAAATCCATGAACATTCTTGTAACAAACAGTTACTTAAGATGGATGTAGAAATCACTGTTAAATGTAAATGTTCTTACTGATAAATAATATTGTTGGTACATCAGTAAAGTGTATAACTACTAAATTATTTCAGAACCCGTTTGCAATGGATATCTTCCTTGCAGACAGCAATATCATATTCTGGATTGCGTGAAGGTTACCAGAGGTCACAAGCAAATCGTAGAAGGCGGTTAAGAGATGCAGAGATCCTAAAAATAAGTGAGGAGAACAGACGTCGAACGAGTCAGATAATTGATATGGAACAGACGAGAGCAGAGTTACAAGCAGAGAAAATGGTAGGTGTACCTTTTTAAATACTATCAAATTCTCCGTTTTAGTTGTTGGAAAACAGATGTTTACTCTGTCCATTAGTTTATTGATTATGGTAACACCCAATAATAATTGTACACAGAAATTTTGCAGAAGCAACTAACTTTTGCTATGAAGTAACACGAATTACTAAACATGGTTTTCCAGAATTCCTTCACCAAAGAAGTGCAGTAAAGATTCCAGAATTTGAATCAAGAACAGCTGCCCACATGAGTATCTAGAAGTAGATATCCCAGCGTAACAAAAAATATTAACTTCATAAAGGCAAGTCTTCCAGCCCAACCTGTTTACCGGTTAGATTCTTTCCAGAGACTACTGATATAATAGCTCCGTACTTACAAGGGAACCTCCCCATCGCACCCCCCTCAGATGTAGTTATAAGTTGGCACAGCAGATAGGCCTTGAAAAACTGTCACAGTTCGATCGAGAAAACAGGAAGAAGTTGTGTGGAACCATGAAAAAATAAGCAAAATGTACAAACTGAGTAGTCCATGCGCAAGATAGGCAATATTAAGGACAATGTGTGCTCAGGAGCGCCGTGGTCCCGTGATTAGTGTGACCAGCCGCAGAACGAGAGGTCCTCGGTTCAAGTCTTCCCTAGAGTGAAAAGTTTAACTTCTTATTTTCAGTTTATGTGACAAACTCTTATGTTTTCATCACTTTTTTGGGAGTGATTATCACATCCACAAGAAAACCTAAATCGGGCAAGGTAGAAGAATCTTTTTACCCATTTGCCAAGTGTACTAGTTAGGTGGGTCGACAACATATTCCTGTCATGTGATGCACATGCTGTCACCAGTGTTGTATAGAATATATCAGACGTGTTTTCCTGTGGAGGAATCGGTTGGCCTATGACTTTGCGATCAAATGTTTTCGGTTCCCATTGGAGAGGCACATCCTTTCGTCAACTAATCGCACGGTTTTGCGGTGCGGTCGCAAAACACAGACACTAAACTTATTACAGTGAACAGAGACGTCAATGAATGGACGGACACATCATAACTTTGCGAAAATAAAGAAAGTAAAATTTTCAGTCGAGGTAAGATTTAAACCAAAGACCTCTCGTTCCGCAGCTGCTCACGCTAACCACGGGACCACGGCGCCCCTGAGCTCAGAATGTCCTTAATATTGCCTATCTTGCGCATAAACTACTCAGTTTGTATATTTTGTTTATTTTTTCATAGTGCCACACAACTTCTTCCTGTTTTCTCGATTGATCTGTGTTCAGTTTTTCAAGGCCTATCCACTGTGCCAACTTATAACTAAATCTGAGGGGGGTGTGATGGGGATGTTCCCTTATTAGTAATCATATACAATTGTTCGCTCAATAAAAGATCCATTCCTAAATCCTGGTAAATTGCCCAGATCACACCAATATTCAGTAAAAGAAATAGAAGTAATTACACACTTGTATCACTAAACCCTGAGGAGACTCACCACTCTGTGTTGTCCCCAGTCCTTCCAGCACTGCTTACTCTTTCTGTACTGCAAACCTACACTTTGACTATCTCTTCCTGTTGGATGGTCCATTTGGTGCAGGCCTTGCTTGGACTTTGCAATTTTGGTGTAGATTTCCAATTTCACTGCCAGTGCTATCTTTACCTTCCGTTAACACTTATGTGGCCCCCATTATTGGCTTTGACCTGCCATCTTATCCAAATTTTACAGAAGTGTGTGTTGAGCAGGGAAGGTCACCCACTAAGGTGTACGCTCAAACCTCTGTGCACTTCCACCATGACATCCTTCCTCCCTGTTGTTGTAGTATGTCCAAAACGCAACACGATAGCCATCCTGTTATGTGTATGTGTGTGGGGGAGGGGGGGGGGGGGGTTGGGGTAGTGAAGTACCTGTATGGTGGTAGCCCCTTGATCACGCAGGGATCGCAGTGTTGGTGCCTGCGCTGCACACTCCCCATATGCCACGGAGCATGTGCCCATCGTGACTGGGGCACAAAGACTCCCAGCAATGGATTACTTGTCGGGTTGCTGTTGCTGAGGCTGGGTGGCACCAATAGGGAGAGCCCCCATTTGGAATGGAAAGGCCGTGTACAATGCAAAAAAATACGATCCCAATGTGTTCCCTTCCCCGGCCACCCATGGGAGAATGTAGGACGAGACGACAAAAAGAAAAACACTCTCCCCAGTACCTGGTCTGTGCCAGGACTGACAGGGACTTCTTTTTGGCCACAAAGCATTTATTTAATGTTGAACACATCAAAAACAAATACAGGGATGTTCCAGCTAGCTTTAAGATGAAGAGTGATTCCCGGCTGATTAAAACATTACCTCCTGCCCAGTCACAGGCACTGCTGTCTTGTGGAAAGTTGGGTGACATTCTTGTGACCGCCACTCTCCGAAAGAGTTTCAGAATGGTCCAGGGCATCATCTTTCATGGTAATCTTCTATTGTGACAATGAGCTACGAGCCAACTTAGAGCGACGGGCTGTGCTCATCATCCGTGATGTCCGTAGGGGACCGAGAAAACAGAGTTGCTACTGTAGCTTTCGTCTTGCCTCACAAAGGTAGTACAATGCCTGAGAAGGTCAAGTTGATGGTCTACCGGTGTGATGTGAAACCATATGTTGCTCCTCCTATTAGATGCTTAGTGTATGAAGTTTGGACATATGTCTTCCCATTGCACTGTTACCCTTCTCTGCAGGGATTGTGGACATCTGTTGCATGTGAATGTCCCTTGTGCCACTTATCCCATCTGTGTAATCGGAGGCAAGCTCTTTTCTCCCTGCTCAGCAGAGTGCTCCATTTTTCATGAGAAGAAAATCCAGGAGGGTAAGACCCTGGATGAGCTTGCATATCAAGAGGCCAGAAAAAATTGTGAGCGTCTTAATCCCATAGAAACGATACAGTCTTGCACTACAGCTGCAATGTCAGCCCCTTCTTTGTCAGAGGTGCTTTCCTCTCTTGTGTTTCTTACTGCTCACCACCACCACCACCACCACTGCCACCACCACCCCATGCTGTTGGAGCCCTTCTTGTGCTTCCACCACACCCATTTTAGGAGCATTGGCTCCCCACCTGAGGCCACTGGTCCCCATCCCCCAGCTGGGTGTGCCTCCTCCTCCTCCTCCTCATCTTCCTCCTCTGGGTTCTCTAGCAAGGAGGAGGTCCCTTGGGTCTCTCCCTTCCGTGGTTTCAGTTGGTCCACAGCAAGATGCCAGCCGGCAGCTGAAGGAATTGCAGACTGATGCAAGCCATCAGATTCTTCCTCTGTCCCTGAAACCAATTCAGGGAAACTTTCCCATCATTGACGTCTAAGGAGGAGGAGGAGGAGGAGGAGGAGGAGGAGGAGGAGGACAACAATGACAAAAGGAAATCCTTTAAGACCAAGGAAACTACAGTGGCCACACACCAATGGAATTGTAATGGATTTTTCTACTATCTGGCTGAGCTACAGCAGCCTTTAAGCACTAACGCTGAATTCTGTATTGCCATCCAGGAGATATGATTTCCAGCAACTCGGACCCCTGCCATTTGTGGCTACTGAGGTTATTTTGAGAATCATACTGACGGTGATAGGGTATCTGGTGGAGTTTGTACATATGTACTGGACTCTGTATACAGTGACCTTGTGCCTCTCGATACAGCTTCGGAGGCTATGGCTGTACAGGTATGGGCACATCAGGATTTTACCATCTGTTATGTTCGTCTCCCTCCCAGTGATGTCCTGTCTCGGAATGTCTTGTGTGCGCCTTTTCTAGTCTTGGGCAACTTCAACACCCATAACCGTTTGTCTGGCAGAACAATGATCACTGACTGTGGTAAAGACATCGAAACTGTACTGGGACAACTTGATCTTTGCCTCTTGAACTCTGGTACCCCCATACAGTGAAGTGTGACACATGCAACTTATTTGGCCATGGATCTTGCACCAGCTATGCAGTGGAGAATACATGATATGATGGGTTCACCTCTCCTGTAGTCCTTAGCTCCCCGTCGCAAGGCAGTATCATTGTGGCTGTTCCGTGTACAACGGCAGCCATTTTTTTTTTGCAGCCAACCGAGCCAGTCCCCCTCCCTCAGGATGCCTCTGTAGGAAGATGGTACCCCGTTGGACTACAGAGATCGCTGTGGCCGTTAGAGATCACAGGCAGGTTCTCCAATGCCATGAGTGGTTCCCCTCACTGGAGCACCTCATTTCCTTCAAATGACTCTGTGCCAACATTTGCTACCTCGTAAAATGATGAAAGCAAGAATCCTGGAAACGGTATGTTTCACTGTTGGGTCACATACGTCTCCATCACAGTTATGGGCAAAGATCAGATGACTCTACAGTTTCCACTCCCCTGCAGGTGAACCAAGTATTTCCTCAGTGGTGCCATTTATACTTATCCAGACGCTGTTGCCAAACATTTTGCTGAGCATTATGCTCGCTCATCTCTGTCTGAACACTACCACTTTGTTTTTCATCTCGTAAAACTGCAGGTGGATCGAATGTGATTATCTTTTACTAATTGCCACCTGGAGCCATATAATGGTCCATTCAGTGGATTGGAACTCTCCACTGCCCTAGCGTATTGCTCCGATATGGTCCCAAGGCCAGACCGCATCCACAAATAAATGCTGAAACATCCCTCGGTGAATTGTCAGCATCACATCCTTGCCCTCTTTAGTCAGATCTGGAACAATGAAGAGTTCCCAACTAAGTGGCAAGAAAGCACGGTAGTTCCGGTACTGAAATCAAGTAAGATACCCCTTGAGATATACAGTTATCGCCCAGTCAGCCTTACCGATGTTCTCTTTGAAGTTGCTCGAATGCACGGTAAGGAAGGGGCTGTGTTGGCTCTTTGAGTTGTGAGGCCTTTTGGCTCCATCTCAGAGCGATTTTTACACAGGCTACTCCACGGTCTTTGCACATTGTCAGCACCTCACCGCTGTCTTTTTTTGACCCCCAGAAGACTCATGACATTGACATGACATGGTGTCACCACATCCTTACTACATTGCACAAATGGCATCTCTGGGGTCAACTCTGGATTTTTGCCAAGAACTTCCTGTCGTACTGTATGTTCCAGGTTTCAAGTAGGTGCTTCACTCATTCACGCATTCAAGAGAACGGAGTCTTGCAGGGATCAGCACTGAGTTTGCCCCTCTTTCTGATGTCCATCAATGGCCCAGTGGGGGCTGTGGGGCCCTCCTTGTATGCTGACAATTTTTGCTTTTATTGTTGCTCTTTTAGTATGGTTGTTGCTGAGCGTCACCTACAGGGTGCCGTATGAAAGGCAGGGTCATGGGCTCACATACAAGGCTTTTGTTTTTCAACCACCAGTACACGTGTCCTGCACTTTGGTTACTTTTATACTTCCCACCCACAGAGCTTTGTCTAGATGAGCAGTCAGATGATTTGTCTAGCTGCAGTTGAGATGCACAGCTTTTTGGGACTGGTCTTCGATCCCTGGCTGACATGGCTGCCTCATTTTTGCCACTGTAAGCAAAAGTGCTGGTGACACCTCGGTACACTTCACTGCTTCAGTAGCACTGCTGGGGTGGAGATCACTCTTTCCTTTTGCAGCTGTACAAAGCCCTGATTCTGTCCCGTCTTGATTATGGGAATGTTGTGTATGGTTCTGCATCACCCTCAGCAATGCCGATACTGGACCCCATTCGTCATTGTGGTGTCCGACTTGGGACAAGAGCCTTCTGGACTAGCCCTGTGAGCAGCATACTAGTTGCCGTTGCGAGTCCCTCTGTTGCCTATCAGGCACCAGCAACACCTCCTGAATTATGGTTTAACATTCGTAGCTTGCCTGAACATCACAACTCCTGTATCCTTTTTCCCTGAAGGGGAATTCCATCTTCCACAACAATGACCCAGAACTGGGTTTACAGTTGCTGCACAGCTCCAGTGTCTCTGTTCGGAAATGCAGCTTCCTCCGCAGTCACCTCTTTTCGGGGAGACAGCACATCTAACCCCCCCCCCCCCCACCCCCCACCCCCCCCTCGTGGCTTGATCCTAGACTAGACCTCGCATTTGTCTTGACGTCTCCTTTGGTCCATAAGATTCCGTTGGTCCCACGATTTTTTGCCACCAGTTATTAGCTGTCCTTGAGACCTATTTGGATTTGGAAGTGGTATTCACAGATGACTCGACAGTCGGACGTACAGGCTTTGTATACAAACACGTGCACGGTACAGTGAACTCCACCCTCCGCCAAACGGCTGGAGTGTCTTTACTGCTGAGTTCATGGCCATTAAATCAGCCCGTAGCCATTTTTGTTCTTGCACTGGCAAGAGTATCCCGATCTGTAGTGACTCCTTTAGCAGCCTTCAGGCTATAGGCCACTGTTACTTTCCTCACCCACTTATTATGGATATCCAGGATTGTGTCTCTAACCCCTATCAAGCTGGACGGCCAGCTGCAAATGTGGCTGAACTGAGTTGTTTTAGGATATCCAACAGGTACTTTTTCCAATTTAAAATTTCCTGTTGATATGGACACCTTATAATTTCGAAGTTTCCATCCATTCTATACCAAGAAGTCCCTTCTCTACAGCCTAGCCACCCGTGGTCATCGCATCTGCAGTAACGAGCAGTCCTCCTCAAAATATACCGAGGGTCTCACTAGATTAGATTAGATTAATACTAGTTCCATGGATCATGAATACGATATTTCGTAATGATGTGGAACGAGTCAAATTTTCCAATACATGACATAATTAAGTTAATATAACAACTTTTTATTTTATTTTTTTGTGTTTTAAATTTTTTTATTTGGTTTTTTCTTTTTTTCTTAATTTATATCTAAAAATTCCTCTATGGAGTAGAAGGAGTTGTCATTCAGAAATTCTTTTAATTTCTTCTTAAATACTTGTTGGTTATCTGTCAGACTTTTGATACTATTTGGTAAGTGACCAAAGGCTTTAGTGCCAGTATAATTCACCCCTTTCTGTGCCAAAGTTAGATTTAATCTTGAATAGTGAAGATCGTCCTTTCTCCTAGTATTGTAGTTATGCACACTGCTATTACTTTTGAATTGGGTTTGGTTGTTCATAACAAATTTCATAAGAGTGTATATATACTGAGAAGCTACTGTGAATATCCCTAGATCCTTAAATAAATGTCTGCAGGTGATCTTGGGTGGACTCCAGCTATTATTCTGATTACATGCTTTTGTGCAATAAATACTTTATTCCTCAGTGATGAATTACCCCAAAATATGATGCCATATGGAAGCAATGAGTGAAAATAGGCGTAGTAAGCTAATTTACTAAGATGTTTATCACCAAAATTTGCAATGACCCTTATTGCATAAGTAGCTGAACTCAAACGTTTCAGCAGATCATCAATGTGTTTCTTCCAATTTAATCTCTCATCAATGGACACACCTAAAAATTTTGAATATTCTACCTTAGCTATATGCTTCTGATTAAGGTCTATATTTATTAATGGCGTCATACCATTTACTGTACGGAACTGTATGTACTGTGTCTTATCAAAATTCAGTGAGAGTCCGTTTACAAGGGACCACTTAGTAATTTTCTGAAAGACATTATTGACAATTTCATCAGTTAATTCTTGTTTGTCAGGTGTGATTACTATACTTGTATCATCAGCAAAAAGAACTAACTTTGCCTCTTCATGAATATAGAATGGCAAGTCATTAATATATATTAAGAACAACAAAGGACCCAAGACCGACCCTTGTGGAGCCCCATTCTTGATAGTTCCCCAGTTTGAGGAATGTACTGGTCTTTGCATATTATGAGAACTGCTTATTTCAACTTTCTGCACTCTTCCAGTTAGGTATGAATTAAACCATTTGTGCACTGTCCCACTCATGCCACAATACTTGAGCTTGTCTAGCAGAATTTCATGATTTACACAATCAAAAGTCTTAGAGAGATCACAAAAAATCCCAATGGGTGGTGTTCGGTTATTCAAATCATTCAAAATTTGATTGGTGAAAGCATATATGGCATTTTCTGTTGGAAAAACCTTTCTGGAAACCAAACTGACATTTTGTTAGTACTTCATTTTTACAGATATGTGAAGCTATTCTTGAATACATAACTTTCTCCAAAATTTTGGATAAAGCTGTTAGAAGGGAGATTGGACGGTAAATGTTGACATCAGATCTATCCCCTTTTTTATGTAAAGGTATAACAATAGCATATTTCAGTCTATCAGGGAAAATGCCCTGTTCCAGAGAGCTATTACACAGGTGGCTGAGAATCTTGCTTATCTGTTGAGAACAAGCTTTTAGTATTTTGCTGGAAATGCTATCAATTCCATGTGAGTTTTTGCTTTTAAGCAAGTTTATTATTTTCCTAATTTCAGAGGGAGAAGTGGGTGAGATTTCAATTGTATCAAACTGCATAGGTATGGCGTCTTCCATTAACAGCCTAGCATCTTCTAATGAACACCTGGATCCTACTATATCCGCAACATTTAGAAAATGATTATTAAAAATATTTTCAACTTCTGACTTTTTGTTCGTAAAGTTTTCATTCAATTTGATGGTAATACTGTCTTCCTGTGCTCTTAGTTGACCTGTTTCTCTTTTAATAATATTCCAAATTGTTTTAATTTTATTATCAGAGTTGCTGATTTCAGACATGATGCACATACTTCTGGATTTTTTAATAACTTTTCTTAATATGGCACAGTAGTTTTTATAATGTTTGATAGTTTCTAGGTCGCTACTCTTTCTTGCTGTCAAATACATTTCCCTTTTCCAGTTAAAAGATACTTTTATACCCTTAGTAAGCCATGGTTTGTTACATGGTTTCTTACGAGTATATTTAACTATTTTCTTAGGAAGCAGTTTTCAAATGCATTTACAATAGTGTCATGATTTAAATTATATTTTAAATTGACAACAGGTTCATGGTACACCTCATCCCAGTCTAACTGCTGTAGGCTTTCCCTGAAATTTGCAATTGTTAAATCGTTGACTGAACGTACTACTTTGGAGGACTGTTTAGTACTGCTGAATGGAGCTATGTCATATATTGTTCCAGAGAGCCTTCACTGACCGCAACTATGCCCCCAACCTTGTACAAAAACAAATCTCCCGTGCCTTATCTTTCCAGTCTCCCACCACCTCCCTAAGTCCCACAGTTCGGCCACAGAGGAGCATTCTCCTCGTAACTCAGTACCATCAGCGACTGGAGCAACTGAATTACATTCTCCGCCAGGGTTTAGATTACGTCTCGTCATGCCCTGAAGTGAGAAATGTCCTGCCCACTATCCTTCCCACCCCTCCTACCGTGGTGTTCAGCCGTCCACTGAACCTACACAATATACTTGTCCATCCTTACACAACCCCAGCTCTCAATCCCTTAACTAATGACTCCTACCCCTGTGATAGACCTAGATGAAAGACCTGTCCCATACATCCTCCTACCACTACCTACTCCAGTCCTGTCACTAACATCACTTATCCCATCAAAAACAGGGATACCTTTGAAACCAGTCATGTGATTTACAAGCTAAGCTGCAACCACTGTGCTGCATTCTATGTAGGCATGACAACCAACAAGCTGTCAGTCCCCATGAATGGCCACCGACAAACTGTGGCCAAAATACAAGTGGACCACCCTGTTGTTGAACACTCTGCGAAACGTGATATCCATCATCTCAATGACTGCTTCACAGCCTGTGCAATATGGATCCTTCCCACCAACACCATCTTTTCTGAATTGCACAGGTGGGTACTTTCCCTGCAATACATCCTACATTCCTCTAACCCTCGTGGCCTCGACCTTTGTTAGTCACTGTCCTCACCCACCCAGCCCCTTGCCTGGTCCCCTTTCAGCACTACACAGCCATAATTTCACAGCCACACCCAGTCTTTTAATTTCTTTTTATTTCTTTCCTTTTCGCTACTTACTCCCTCCCCCATCCACACCTTCTCTCCTGCCCTCCGTCTAGACTGCAGCACTTCACTGTCCGCCACTCCCACCATACTATCCCTCCCCCTCCCCACTCCAACCTACTCCTTACCCCCACCCAGTCGCCACTCCCATCATGCACTGGTGCTGCTGCTCGCAGTGTGGTTTCAGTTCTCCGAGACTGCAGACGTGTTTGCAAGTTGCGTTAGTGCACGTGTGTGTGTGTGTGTGTGTGTGTGTGTGTGTGTGTGTGTGTGTGTGTGTGCGTGCGTTTGTGCTGCTGACAAAGGCCTTAATGGCCGAAAGCTATAATTGTGTGAATTTTGTTGTTGTGCCTATCGCGACTCAGCATCTCCGCTATATGGTAAGTAGCAATTTTCCTTCTCTGGTATTGTTGAATTTTATGTAGGCTACTTTTTCAACATACTGCTGTGATTTTTCTCTTTAACTGTTTTTCCAATACTTTCTACTATATTTAATAAATATTTGTTAAATGTATTTACTACTTGTGACTCTTCATTTATAGCCTGCATGTTCACCTGATTTCACTGGGGTAAATTCAAAGATGAAGATTATACACCACACGGCTGACAACCAAGAGAATTAAAATATCTCGTTGTTGCAGCACTTGTTGTGATATCAAAGGAATCTCGTTGGTCTGTCCACATAAAACCTAAATGTTGTAATTTCTTCAAAACTGCTAATTGGATTTTAAAGAGAGAAATGCTGTCAAATTTGTCCCTTTTTGAACTATGATAGTAGCAGCAGAAATTACTATAGTTCTGTTTGAAAAAGCAAAGTTGAATTCTGTGATAAATGTAGTCAGGAAAAGAGACTGCATGTTGTTTACTGTCAAATTTTCCACGTTTAGTGTCGACTTTCCATAGCACATTTGGGTGAAAACAGAATTACGATGTTTTAAACAGTTCCAGTGGACATCTTGGCTGAATCAGACTGTATAAGCAGCAAATGGCAGACAGTGGTCCTAACAGTAAGAGCCCCCACTGCTCTGCACTTTTCCTCCCCTTCCAGTTCCCACTGTCTGTTTCATCTGCTCACTGTAACACTACACTCCCGTTCACAACTGAAAGTACCATATGCCAGTTATCCCTGCTTTTCTGAAGATTGTAGTGATGTAACTGTGTTCTGCGTGGTAGTTCCATTTTAATTTATTTTTATACATTCACGTCCATACTCTGCTAACCACAGTGAAAGGCATGATGGGAGGTACATCCCATGGTAGGATTTTGTGTGTGTGTGTGTGTGTGTGTGTGTGTGTGTGTGTGTGTGTGTGTGTGAGAGAGAGAGAGAGAGAGAGAGAGAGAGAGAGAGATCTTGTGAAATTACTCTCTGTACAATAGTATTTTCTAATTTTCCTTATTCTTTCATTTTAGGCCCGCTTAGCTGCAGAAACGCAAGCAAAAGAACTTGAAGAAATCCACAAAGAGGAGGAAAGAAGGCTTCAGGACTTGGAAGATGTTCGTCGCAGACTTGAAAAATTACTAGAGGAAGAAACTCAGGCGAAGCGAGATGAAGAAATTGTGAGGAATCTCCAAGCGAGGTGCGATTTTAAACTCTTGTTAGGCAGTGGACTCCTGTCACTACCCAACCTGCTTTACAACTGTCCAGACAGTGGCTGCCCCTCCGTAACTTTTCATTGTGGTCTTCATTCCAAATACTGATAAGGTGCAGCTTTCAGTGCTAGTTTCTCCTGTGCAAGGCTCGTCATCTCTGCATAACTGTTGCAATCTTCGTATACTGATTGTAAATTAACTAATCCGTGATGCCACGGTATCTGTTCTACAAACCAATCCCTTCTTTTAGCCAAGTTGTGTTATAAACTGATTTTTCCCCCCTTTCAGTTCAGTACCTCCTGACTAGGTACCTGATCCACTCAATCTACAGCATTTCAGATGGAAGCTTTTGATGCTACTGGCATGCTACATTTTAATCCCCAGTACTTCAGCAATTGTCTATTGCTTTATTTGTCAAATAGCAAAACTCCTCTCCTACTTACAGTGTCTAATATGACTCCATCAGCATCTTATGCTTTAATTTGACCACATTCCTTTGCCCTTGTTTTATTATTTTAAATATTCGTACCTGCTGTCAGGGCGTTATCCTTTCTGTTCACCTGATCTTCCCAATCATTTACAATCTGACACAATTGCATTGTCAACAGAAAACCTCCAAGCTTTAATTCCTCCTTCCAGAAATTTAATTTTGTATATGAATTTCTCTTTGGTTTTCCTTACTGCTTGGCCAATGTACAGATTCAGTGAAATGGTGGACTGGTTATAACATTCCTATTCCCTTCCCTACTACATTTATTGCAGTCTGCATTCTGTATAGGTTGTAGATAACCTTTCACTCCCTTTACTTCATCCCTGCTACCATCAGAATATCAAAGAGTGTTGTTATTGTTGTTGTAGTTGTTGTTGTTGTGGTCTTCAGTCCTGAGACTGGTTTGATGCAGCTCTCCATGCTACTCTATCCTGTGCAAGCTTCATCATCCCCCAGTACTTACTGCAACCTACATCATTCTGAATCTGCTTAGTGTATTCATCTCTGGGTCTCCCTCTACGATTTTTACCCTCCACGCTGCCCTCCTATGCTAAATTGGCGATCCCTTGATGCCTCAGAACATGTCCTACCAACCTGTCCCTTCTTCTTGTCAAGTTGCGCCACAAACTCCTCTTCTCCCCAATTCTATTCAGTACCTCCTCATTAGTTACGTGATCTACCCATCTAATATTCAGCATTCTCCTGTAGCACCACATTTCGAAAGCATCTATTCTCTTCTTGTCTAAACTATTTATCGTCCATGTTTCACTTCCATACATGGCTTCACTCCATACAAATACTTTCAGAAACGACTTCTTGACACTTAACTCTATACTCGATGTTAATAAATTTCTCTTCTTCAGAAACCCTTTCCTTGCCATTGCCAGTCTACATTTTATATCCTCTCTACTTCGACCATCATCAGTTATTTTGCTCCCCAAATAGCAAATCTCCTTTACTACTTTAAGTGTCTCATTTCCTAATCTAATTCCCTCAGCATCAGCTGACTTAAATCGACTACATTGCATTATCCTCGTTTTGCTTTTGTTGATGTCCATCTTATATCCTCCTTTCAAGACACTGTCCATTCTGTTCAACTGCTCTTCCAAGTCCTTTGCTGTCTCTGACAGAGCTACAATGTCATCAGCGAACCTCAAAGTTTTTATTTCTTCTCCATGGATTTTAATACCTACTCCGTATTTTTCTAGCTTGGCCACAATAATTCGTTCACTATGCTATTTGTAGTAGCTTACCCGCACTCCTATTTTTTATTCATTATTAAACCTACTCTTGCATTACCCCTATTTGATTTTGTATTTATAACCCTGTATTCACCTGACCAAAAGTCCTGTGTCTCCTGCCACCGAACTTCACTAATTCCCTCTATATCTGACTTTAACCTATCCATTTCCCTTTTTAAATTTTCTAACCCACCTGCCCGATTAAGGGATCTAACATTCCACACTCCAATTCGTAGAACGCCAGTTTTCTTTCTCCTGATGACAACGTCCTCTTGAGTAGTCCCCGCCCGGAGATCCAAATGGGGGACTATTTTACCTCCAGAATATTTTACCCAAGAGGACGCCATCATACAGTTAAGCTGCATGCCCTCGGGAAAAATTACGGCTGTAGTTTCCCCTTGCTTTCAGCCATTCGCAGTACCAGCACAGCAAGGCCTTTTTGTTTAGTGTTACAAGGCCAGATCAGTCAATCATCGAGACTGTTGCCCCTGCAGCTACTGAAGAGGCTGCCGCCCCGCTTCAGGAACCACACGTTTGTCTGACCTCTCAACAGATACCCCTCCGTTGTGGTTGCATCTACGGTACAACCATCTGTATCGCTGAGGCACCCAAGCCTCCCCACCAACGGCAAGGTCCATGGTTCATTGGGGGGGGGGGGGGGGTCAAAGAGTGTATTTAAGTCAAAATTGTCAAAAGTTTTCTCTAAATCTGCAAACACTGTAGACTTAGGTTGCCTTTTTTCAGTCTGTCTTTTAAGATAAGTCAAAGGGTCAGTATTGCCTTTTGTGTTCGTACATTTCTCCGGAATCCAAACTGACCTTTCCCAAGGTGGTGTCTACCAGTCGATGTGTTCTTCTGATGGTTTAGTAATAATCATACCACTTAGCACATGGAATTACGATTATTACATTCTTCTTGCAGTCTAAGGATGTTTTGCCTGTCTCATGTATTGTTGTATTCCAGTAGAACAGTTTTAACATAGTTGGTCCTCCAGGATCTCTGATTATAACTAATGTGTTCTACCGAGGGTCTTTGTTTCAACTTTGGTCTTTCAGTGCTCTGTCAAATTCTTCTTGCAGTATCACAAATCCCATCTCATATTTATTGACTTACCCTTCTCTTTCTATATCCGTGCTGTCCAAGTCATTTCCTATATATCCACCCTTCCCTTCTTTTCTCAGTTTGTCTTGTCATCTGAAATTTTGATGTTCACAAAGCTGCTTATCTTTTCTCTTAAAATTTCCATTAGGTACTGTCTAGCTTTCTGCTAACCACATATGCTTTTACAGTCTCGCATTTGTCCTCTAGTCTTCTAGGTTAGCCACTTTGCACTTCCTATCAGTCTGTTTTTTTTTTTTAGACATATGTATCCACTTTTGTCTGCTTCATTTGCTGCTTGTTAATGTTTCTCCTTTGATCAGTTAAATTTAACATCTTATGTGTTATCCAAGGATTTCTATTGTGTATTGTGAATTTAATTGTCCTTCTGCTGTCTTAACTATCCCACCTTTTGTAATTCTGTATTTGTTTTTCGTTCTGTTCCTTTGCTCTGTTTGTCAACAGATGTCTAATATCCTGAAATGTTCAGCAAATTCTTCCTTCAACTTATTTAGGAACAATCTCCTTAACTTTTTTCCTGCAGTTTCTTTAGTTTTAATCCAAAATATGCAAGAAGTAAATTATGGCCCAAGTCAACACGTTCCTGTGGAAATGATTTTCAGTTTCAAATCATGTTTCAAAACCTATTTTATACAGTTCTGTGATAAACTTCAGAGCTTCCAGTGTTTCAGAGTCTCTTATGTGGTTATAACTTTCTTTCATTATTTTTAATGAAGTGTTAGCAAGGAAAAAATTATGCTCTATGTAAAGATTTATCCGGCAGCTTCTTTCTTTCATTTCTTTTCTACAATCTGTCATCTAATGTTATTTTCCCTTTTCTTCCTTTTCATACTGTTGAATTCCAGTCCTCCAAAACAATCAGATTTTTATCTTCCTTAATTACCTGAATATTTTTTCTTCCTCGTTATATATTATTTCAGTCTCTCCATCATTCTTGAACCTCATAGGCATATAAACTTGTACTTGTTGTTGGCTCATGTCCATCTTAGTTGCAATAATGCATTCACTATACTGTTCTTAGTACCATAACTTGCCTGCATTTCTATTATCTTGTTCTTTATTAGACCTATTCCTGCATTATCCCTGTTTGATATTGTTTTTATAACCCCATATTCATTTGACCAGAAGTTGTTAAATTTTCTAACCTATCTGCTCAGTTAAGGGATCTACCAGTCCCCACCCTGACTTGTAGAGAGCTAGTTGTGTTTTTCCTGATGTCATCCTTCTGAGTAGCACTTGTCCAGAGGTTTAAATTGGGTACTTACTCGAAGAGGATGCCATCTTCATTAAGTCCTATCTATAGCTGCAGGCCCTCAGTAGAAATAACAGCTGTAGTTTCTGCTGTTCACAGTACCAATATACCAAGGCCATGTTGTCCAATTTTACAAGTCCATATCAGTCCATCAGCCAGACTGTTGCTCCTACCGCTACTGAGAAGGCCACTTTCCCAATGTTCAAAGTGACATGAAAAATTAATACTGAATAGAGATAGAAAATTTTTTTGTGACCTGAAACATAGCCCCCAGTGGTCACCTGACTCTTTGGTGAGTATGTGCTTGGCTGCCTCGGGGCCACACCCTTTGCAGCAGTGCTTTCTCTTTCTGTGTTGCAAACCTACACTTCGACTATCACTTACCTCCTCCGGCTTTCCGTCAGATGATCCTTTGAGTGCACCTTACTTGGACTTGTTTCAATTTTGGTCTCAATTTCTAGTTTCGCTCGCAGCACTACATTCCTGGGTTTGACCTTCCATCTTTTCCAAATTTTACACAAGTGTGTGTGTCATGCAGGGAAGGTTGCCCACTGTGATGTATGCTCAACCTTTGTGCCCTTCCACCATGGCACACTTCCTTCCTGTTGTCATAGCATGCCCAAAACCCACCACAGTAGCCATCCCACTGTGAGAGGTGGCAGGGGTCGTCGAGTACCTGCACGATGGTAGCCCCCTGACCGCGCAGTGATCACACTGTCGGTGCCAGCACTACACACTAGTTACGTATGCCACAGAGTATGTACCCATCATGACTGGGGCACGGGGGCTCCCAGCAATGGATTACTGGCCAGGTAGCCATTGCTGCGGCTGCGTGGTGCCCATGGGGAGAGCCCTCATTTGGAGTGAGTGGCACTGTGGTGGATAATTCGCACATGAAGCGATTTAGTTTCTCCCACTGGTGATCACATGGCTGCAGCAGTCTCTTCAAATGGAAAGGCCTTGTATAATGCAGCAATCCCAATGCATTCTCTTCCCTTGCCACACCTTGAGTGGAATGCAGGACTAAATGACAAGGAGCAAAATCCTCCCCCAATACCTGGTCTGTACCAGGGCTGACAGGGACACCTTTTTGGCCTCAAAGGCTTAATTTTTTTTAGTAGAAAACACTGAAGACAAATGTGGGGAAGTTGGAACCATCTCTAAGATGAAGAGCGGTTCCCTCTTCATTAAAACATCATCTCCTGCCCAGTCACAGTCACTCTCTCTTGTGAAAGGTTCAGTGACATCCCCATGACTCTCACTCCCCACTGGAGTCTCAATATACCCAGGGTGTCCTCTTTCACCATGCACTCCTTTGCAATCTGATGTTGAGCTGCGGGCCAACTTAGAGCGACAAGGTGCGCACTTCATCCATTGTGTCTGCAGGGGACCAAGGGAAAAACAGAGTTGCTACTGGGACCTTCATCTTGAATTTTGAAGGTGATACATTGCCTCAGAAGGTCAGGTTGGTGGTCTGCCGTTGCGATGTTAAATGCTGTTTTCCTCCTCATACGAGACGCTTCAGGTGTGTGAATTCAGATGTATGTCTACCCACTGGACCGCTACCCCTGTCTGCAGGAATTGCAGGCGTCTAGTGTATGTGAATGTTCCTTGTGCCCCTCCACCAATCTGTGTAAACTGTGCTGAGCCCCACTCTTCCTACTCACCAGATCACTCCATTTTTTTAAGTGTGAGAAGAAAATCCAGAAGTATAAGGCACTGGACAAGCTCACATATCAAGAGGCCAGAAAAAAATGAGTGTCTTAGTCCCAGACAAATGACACAATCCAATGCTACAGCTGCAACATTGTTGTCTTCTCTATCACTGGTGCCTTCATCTGTTGCGCTTCTTACTGTGGGCCCTTAGAGCCACCTCCTGATAACTGTCCCCCCCCCCCCCCCTTCTTGTGCTTCCACTGCACCCACTTTGGGAACATTGGCTCCCCACCTGTTGGGCACACCAGTCCTCAGCTACCAGCTGGAGGAACATCATCCTCCTTGTGCTTCTCTAGCTAGGAAGAGGTCCGTTGGTACTCATCCTTCCATGGTCCTTGGTACTCATTCTTCCATGGTTCCTGCTGGTCCACAGCCAGACGGCAGCCAGTGGCTGAAGGAGCCACATGCTGCTAGCCGATGAACGTCTCATTCTTCCTCTGTCCTGAAATCAGTTCACGAAAACCTTCTCAGTCTTCTTTTTCTAACGAGCAGAAGGATGAAAAGAAGTCCTCTAAGATGATGGAAACACCAGTGGCCTCTCCCCCACTGGCCTCTGCTTGTATCCTTCTGTGCCCGAGGTGCAGATCACGGTGGTGCCCGAGGCACCAGACTTCCTCAGGTAACATGCCAACATGCCATGGAACCTACGTCAGTGGATCCCCTGATGTTCAGCCAGTGGCAATACGTAACCCGGGATGAGAACCTGCCCCTTCTGGTTGCTTCATTTCCCCACAGTATTCGTACAGTCTGATCATCCAGCAGAATTGTAACAGAATTTTCACTACCTGGCTGAGCAATAGCAGCTTTTTAACACATACCCTGCATTCTGTATTGCCATCCAGGAAACATAATTTCCGGCTACTTGCTCCCCTACCATTCATGGCTACCAAGGTTATGTTAAGAACTTACTGACTGTGGGAGGGTATCGGGTAGAATTTGTACATACGTGCTGAACTCCATATACAGTTTCTTTGTGCCTCTTGATACACCACTGGAAGCTCTAGCTGTTGGGGTATGGGCACATCAGGATTTTACTGTCTCTTATGTTTATCTCCCTCCTGATGATCTCATGTCCCAGGATGTACTGTATGGAGTATTCTCTCAGCTCCCTGCACCTTTCTTAGTCTTGGGTGACTTCAAGACCCATAAACCTTTGTGTGGTGGAACAATGATCACTGACTGTGGCAAAGAAATTGAAACTTTACTGGGACAACTCTATCTTTGCCTCTTGAACTCTGGTACCGCCATACAGTGAAGTGTGACACATGGAACTTATTTGGCCATTGATCTTCTACCAGCTACGCACTGGTGAGTACATGATATCGTTTGTGGTCGTGACCACTTCCCACTCTTCCTGTTCCTCCCTCAACATTGCTCCCCTTTACGCCTGCCCAAATGGGTTCTGCATAATGCTGCCAGGGATGGGCTCACCTCTGCTTTAGTCCTTAGCTCCCCGCCACAAGGCAGTATTGATGTAGCTGTTCAGCATACAACAGCAGCCATTGTGTTGGCAGCCAACCGAGCCAGTCCCTCTTCCTCAGGATGCCTCCGTAGGAAGATGGTACCCTGTTGGACTACAGAGATCGCTGTGGCCATTGGAGATTACAGGCGAGTTCTCCAATGCCATAAGTGGTTCCCCTCATTGAAGCGCCTCAGTGCCTTTAAACAACTCTGCGCCCAAATTTGCTACCTTACAAATTTCTGAAAGCAAGAATCCTGGAAACGGTATGTTTCACTGTTGGGTCACATACCTCTCCATCACAGTTATGGGCAAAGATCAGATGACTCGTTTCCACTCCCCCGCAGGTGAACCAAGTATTTCCTCAGTGGTGCCATTTATACTAATCCAGACACTGTTGCCAAACGTTTTGCTGAGCATTATGCTCGCTCATCTCTGTCTGAGCACTACCACATTGTCTCTCGTCTTGTAAACCTGCAGTTGGATTGAATGTGCTTATATTTTACTAATTGCCACCTGGAGCCATATATAATGCTCCATTCAGTGGATAGGATTCTCCATTGCCCTAGCATATTGCTCTGATAGAGTCCCAAGGCGAGACCGCATCCACAAATAAATACTGAAATATCCCAAACATCCCTCAGTGAATTGTCGGCATCACATCCTGCACTCTTTAGTCAGATCTGGAATAATGAAGAGCTCCCAACTAAGTGGTGAGAAAGCACGATAGTTCCATTACTGAAATCACGTAAGATCCCCCTCGAGATGTACAGTTATCACCCAATCAGCCTTACTGATGTTCTCTGTAAGTTACTCGAATGCATGGTGAGCAAGGGGCTGTGTTGACTCCTCGAGTCACAAGGCCTTTCGGCTCCATCTCAGGGCAGTTTTCACAAAGGCCACTCCACGGACTTTGCGCATCATCAGCAGCTCATAACTGTATTTTACGTTCTCCAGAAGGCTTATGACATGACATGACATGACATGGTGTCACCACATCCTTACTACATTGTACAAATTGCGTTTCTGGGGTCCACTCCGGATGTTTGTCAAGAACTTCCTGTCACACTGTATGTTGTGGATTCAAGTAGGTGCTTCACTCAGTACCCCACGTATTCAAGAGAACGGGGTCTTGCAGGTATCTGCCCTGAGCATCACCTTCTTTCTGATGGCCATCAATGGCCCAGTGGCAGCTGTGGGGTATTTGGTATCGCTCTCCTTGTGTGCTGTCAATTTTTGCTTTTATTATTGCTCCTCTTGTATGGTTGTTGTTGAGGGTCACGTACAGAGTGCCGTACATAAGGCGGAGTCATGGTGTCTCACCTGTGGCGTTTGCTTTTCAGCCGCCAGGACTTGTGTCGTGGTCACTTTTGCACTGCTCACCCACACCCAGACCTGTTCCTAGATAATCAGTTACTTCTTGCAGTTGAGACGCACAGCTTTTTTCGACTGGTCTTTGTTCCCCGGCTGACGTGGCTTCCCCATCTTTGCAACCATAAGCAAAAGTGCTGATGATACCTCAGTACACTTGACTGCTTCAGTAACACTAGCTGGGGTGCAGATCACTCTACCCTTTTGCAGCTCTACGAAGCCCTGATTCTGTCCCGTCTCGATTACAGGAGTCTTGCGTACAGTTTTGCATCACCCTCAGCATTGCGGATACTGGACCCCATTCGTGATTGTGGTGTCCAACTTGCAGAAAGAGCATTGTGAACTGGCCTTATGAACAACATACTAGTTGATGTTGGAATCCCTGTATTTCCTATTAGGCACCATCAATATCTGCTGAATCCCACTATACACATTTGTAGCTTCCTGAACATCCCAACTCTCGTGTCATTATCCCTGGAAGGAAGCTGCATCTCCCACAACAGCGACCCAGAACTGAATATACCATTGCTGCATGCCTCCAGTGTCTCTGTTCGGAACTACAACTTCCTCCTTTGTTGCCTCTGGTCAGGGATACCTCGCATCTACCTCCGTGGCTTGTGCCCTGACCTCGGATTTTTCTCAAAATCTCTCTTTGTTCAAAAGATTCTGTTGACCCTGAAATTTTTCATTGCCTGTTCTTCATTGTCCTTGAGATGTATCCGGGTTCGGAAGTGGTATTCGTTGAAGGCTCAACAGTCAAAGGCCAAACAGATTTTGCTACACACGTGCTCGGTGTAGTGAACGCCACCCTCTGCCAAACTGGTGGTGTGTCTGTACTGCCAAGTTGATGACCATTAAATTAGCCCTTAGCCATGTTTGTTCTTGCACTGGCAATAGTATCCTGATCTGTAGTAACTCCCATAGCAGCCTTCAGCTATAGACCAGTGCTGCTCTCCTTACCCACTGGTTACAGCTATGCATGATCTTGTCTCTGACCTCCATCAGGGTGGACGGCCAGTTATTTTCATTTCGACTCCTGGTCATGTTGGGATTTCGGGAAATGAATGAGCTGACCATTTGGCCGAGATGACCACCATGATGCTAATTCTGGAAGTTGGGGTCCCAGTACCAGAATCTTGAACTCAGATTGATCTGCCCTGATCTCCCCAAACTAACTGAGGACAATTAAGGAGACCATGACCATGTGACAGTCTTCCCTGCATGCTTCTTGCACGGTATCCGTGTCCTCCATAGACTTCACATTGACCACACTTGGTTGACCCATGGCCACATTCTCAGACATGAGGTTCCACCTCTCTGCTGACGCAGAGCCTTCCTGATGGAGGCCTACTTACTCATAGACTGCCCTAATTTGACTGCTTTGAGGCAGCATCTTGATCTTCCTGACACAATACCTCTGGTGCTCACAGACGATGCCAAAGTGGCTTACTTAGTGTTAAGTTTTGCTCGCAAAGGTGTTAAGTTTTGCCTGCGAATATGGTTTCTATTTATCCCCCCCACAGGTCCCCTTGTGGTCGTTGCTGAGTGGCCCAGCCTGGCCTATACCCTTTCCACCTTTTTATTCTCTTTCATTTCTTGGTGTTAACACATTGTGTTTACTGATATTTTGAGGATTTGTCTGTGCTGTCCTTTTTTTGTGCTTTTATCTCTGTTTTTAAATTTTTTATTGTGTTAGTTCCATTTAGGCTTCCAGGATTTGCCTTTCGCCTCTTTCCTTTGACGACTACTGCTGGTTTGCCACATAATGGGTGAAGGGGCAAATGACCTTACAGTTTAGTCACTTTCACTCCAAACCAACTGACCGACTGACCAACCTTAAAAGTAGATAATCAGATAATGTGTAAAGGGGTGCCTAACCCAGTATATTTATTTTTCATTTGAATTTCCAGGGATTCTAAAGCTCTTGCTTTGTACTTGCTGAGAAATAACATAACCTATCTGTAGGAGACATAATATGTATAGCAAAATCTGTATGAAAATTATTTGTGTTTAAAATTATTTTGGATTTGTAATACATAGCTCAACTGAAATTGAATTTTGTTATAGGCAACTCTACCACTACAAAGTAAGTAAATGGAAAAAGGAATTAAGATTACAAATATCTTCACTGAAAAGATATAAAACATGTACAAAGCAAATTTAATCCATGTAAAGAAGAAAGAAAAATTATCAGAGTTGGGTAGACATCATGCCAGAGTATGATAGGGATGTTGCCTTTCACCGCTCTTGTTTATTATTTGTTTGAATACAGTCATCAGAAACTGGAGTCAAACACCACATGGCTTTGCTCAAATCAACGGAAACACAAAACTGTGCTTTACTTTCTGCAAATGATTTCTCTCTTCTGGCATCTTCAGAGAATAACTTGCAGTGTTTTGTACATGATTTACAATTTTAGCAGAGAAATACAGCATAGGCAACAATGCCCCCCCCCCCCCCCCCCCCCCAAAAAAAAAAACACAAATTCTCTGTAAACAAACTCTGTTGGAAAGTAACAAATACAAAGAAAGAGCTGTTTCAAAAATGAAATTGTGGAAATAGTGAACACATTCATTATCCTGTAAGGAAGAAATAGGCTTAGCTATAAAAGACACCAACTATACAAAAACTAGAGGAATCATTAATGTAACGAGACTGTCTCTAGTCCAGAAGCACACCAGAATATGCCTTTGTAAGACCTCTGCTGTTTTATGTTAGTGAAGCCTGGACAATGAAATCTAATTGCTAAAAGACTATAAGCTTAAATCCTTGAGAGGAACAGTTACACCAGTGGAGATCATGAAAGGAATGAAGATATGTTGAGGGTTGTAAAATACATAATATAGAGAACTACATAAAAACTAGATAAAAGTCTACAACAAATGTGCTTGACGAGGATCCCAAAATCCGTGCTACAGAAGTGGCAGGAGAATTTTTCAATGAGATCGTAAGAGGCCAAGAGGTGTTACACATGGAAGGGAAAAGATGTAGTAGTTTGTCAGAAACCTCTGTGATGTCTGGTTATCTTATTTACCCACTTTTTTACTGTTGCTAACAGTGAATACCTACTTTGCCTCTCTTAGCTCCATTTTTCCAGGAGGTAATTCTGTATGCCAACATAATTGAAAACTCCAGTCAGTGGGTGGTATGTCTAAGTGCAATACATGTCAAAGTGAGGTGCTTAACTTGTTTATCTCTAGTTCTGCTTATAAACCATCTGAACCTTTTTGAATGTTATGCTCAGTATTTTATTTGGTGGAAGTTTCTAGTACTAACAACTTTTCATTTGTTTGAGATTGCTTAAACTATTTCCTGTGAGCTATTTTTAGGCAAATAGGAGAGTCACTCCAAAAGAAATGCACAAGGTTGTCCCAAACATCCAATTTTTTCCATACCTTCAGTATTTTTACAGTATGTTGATACATTCGTAAGAGACAGAATGTCATTTTTCAGCATAAACTTCATTCCTTCCCACTGCCTTACAGCTCTGTGGAATTAAGGCAAGGATACCTGCATGGTAGCATCCAGGAGGAAACATGGAAGGAGCCTCCACAAATGATTGTGGTATAGAGAAAACAATTGGCAACACCCGTGAAACATTGTACTAAGGTCAATAGCTAATCTGTCCACCAATGCGAAACATGTGAGAAACATCAGAATTCGATGGTAAACCCACACAGTTGATAATTTTCACGACCAAAAATTGTGAAAATATTGAAGCAAAAATCAAACTATGAAAAATACAGGATGGAATGTAACAATATTATGAAAAGGAAAGTTGCTACTCACCATATAGTGAAGATGTTGACTCGCAGGTAGGCACAACAAAAAGACTGCCACAAATAAATAAATCTTTTGGCCATAAGGCCTTCAACAATAGATGTAGACACACACACACACACACACACACACACACACACACACACACAAAAACTGCAGTCTCAGGAAATTGAAACCACACTCCGAGCAGCATCACCAGTGCATGATGGGAGTGGTGACTGGGTGGGTGTAAGGAGGAGGCTGGGGCGGGGAGGGGGAGGGATAGTATGGTGGGAGTGGTGGACAGTGAAGTGCTGCAGTCTAGAAGGAGGGCAGGAGAGAAGGTTTGGAGGGGGAGGGTGTAAGTAGCGGAAAGGAGAGAAATAAAAAGTAATTAAAAGACTGGGTGTGGCTGTGAAATGATGGGTGTGTAGCACTGGAATGGGAACAGGGAGGGGGCTGGATGGGTGAGGACAGTGACTAACAAAGGTCGAGGCCAGGAGGGTTAGAGGAATGTAGGATGTATTGCAGAGAGAGTTCCTACCTGCGCAATTCAGAAAAGCTGGTGTTGGTGGGAAGGATCCATATGCCACAGGCAGTGAAGCAGTCATTGAAATGAAGGATGTCATGTTTGGCAGCGTGTTCAGCAACAGGGTGGTCCACTTGTTTTTTGGCCACAGTTTGTTGGTGGCCATTCATGGGGACAGACAGCTTGTTGGTTGTCATGCCTACATAGAATGCAGTACAGTGGTTGCAGCTTAGCTTGTAAATCACATGACTGGTTTCACAGGAAACCCTGTCTTCGATGGGATAAGTGATGTTAGTGACAGGACTAAAGTAGGTGGTGGTAGGAGGATGTATGGTACAGGTCTTTCATCTAGGTCTATCCCTTTTATGCCATCTCAACACTATCCGGCATCGTGGCTCCATTTGGCCGTGGGTGCCTTTTACACCAGCCCAGTTGAGAGTCTGTATGCTGAACCACCACTGTCCTACTGCCATGACTCTCTCCTCAGCAGGTAAGCATGCCATTTGTCTGCCACCCTTCATGTGCCTCCTTTGATGATTTCTTAGATCATCAGTATGGGGCTCGTCCCTCTTCCCTGTTACCTCCTGGCGTCTGCTGTCGCCACTTTCTACGGCAGCTTAATTTCATGCTACCTGCAACTTTCCCTGTTGGTGTGAACCCTTCACCACCTTGGCTTTGTGAAGCGACCCACGTTAACCATGGCGTTCATTCGCTTCCTAAGGACACTACTCCAGCCTCTGTCTATTGCCTCCAGTTTCATGACCTTCGCATGGAACTTAACGATTGGACCTTTGTATACACTGATGGCTCTCAGACTGACCACGGTGTCGAGTGTGCATTAGTCATTGGCACCCATGTCTTTCGATATTGGCTTCCGGCTCACTCCTCAGTATTAACAGCCGAGCTTTTTGCCTTGTATCAGGCTGTGGAGTACATCCGGTAACACAGCCTTCCCAATTGTGTCCTCTGCTCAGACTCACTCAGTGCCCTCCAAAGTCTGTGCGCGCTTTACACTGCTTATCCCTTAGTGCAGCGGGTCCAGGAAAACTGCCATTTGCTCACTCTTGGTGGAGCCAATGTCATTTCTGTGGGTTCCTGGTCATGTCGGTCTGCCAGGAAATGAGGCTGCTGACGCTGCTGCCAAGGCTACAGTCCTCTTACCTCAGTCTGTGAGTACAGCTGTTCCCTCAGATGATCTCTGCGTTGCCGTCTGTTAGGTGGTGGTGTTCCTTTGGCATCGCCAATGGTCCTCCCTTCACGGGAATAAGCTTCGGCTTCTTAAGCCTCTCTCAGCGCCTCGGATGACTTCCTCTCGGCCCTCCAGCTGGGAGGAGATTATTTTAACTCTGCTGCATATTGGGCACTGCCTTTTTAGCCATTGTCATTTTCTCAATGGCACTACCCCACCACTTTGTATGTATTGCGCTCAAATTTTAACTGGCCGCCACTACCTGCTGGAATGCCCTTTTTTTACTAATCTACATTCCATCTTGGATTTGCCATCTGATTTATCAGCTGTTTTAGCAAATGACACACGGGCTGTCGCCCGTGTTTAACTTTTTATCCACTGAAGCAATATGATGAAGGCCATTTAATTTTTGGTTTTCGATCTCCATTTTTGTATGGTGTTTTGTAGACCTTTTTCCACGTGCCTTGTTTAGATGTCTCCTATTCTTCCCATTGGGGCTGACATATAGTCATTTCCCTTGTCTCTGTGTTTGCATTCTATAGTTTTGACTTAGGCGCATATGACCTCAGTTGTTTTTTGTGCCCTATAAAGGAAACAAACAAACCTCCCACAGTAGTATTCCACCGTCTACTGAACCTACACTATATACTCATCCATCCTTAGGAAACTGCTGCTCCCAACCTGTTACCTCGTGGCTCATTACCCTAATCGACCTAGATGGAAGACCTGTCCCATACATCCTATCACCATCACCTACTCCAGTCCGGTCACGAACATCACATATGCCATCAAAGGCAGGGCTACCTTTGAAACCAGTCATGTGGTCTACAAGCTAAGCTACAACCACTGTGCTGCATTCTATGTGGGCATGACAACCAACAAGCTGTCTGTCTGCATGAATGGCCACCGACGAACTATAGCCAAGAAACAAGTGGACCTCCCTGTTACTGAACACACTGCCAAACATGACATCCTTCATTTCAATGACTGCTTCACAGCCTGTGGCATATGGATCCTTCCCACCAACACCAGCTTTTCTGAATTGCGCAGGTAGGAACTCTCTCTGCAATACATCCTACATTCCTCTAACCCTCCTGGCCTCGACCTTTGTTAGTCACTGTCCTCACCCATCCAGCCCCTTCCCTGTTACCATCCCAGCAGTACACAGCCCTCATTCCACCATCACACCCAGTCCGTTTACTTATCTCCTTTTCCACAACTTTGCTCCCCCCCACCCCCACCTCTCCCTTGACCTCCTCCTAACCTGAATCACTTCACTGTCTGCCACCCCTACCATACTATCCCTCCCCCTTCGCGCCCCAGCCTCCTCCTTAACCCCACCCAGTCGCCACTTCCATCATGCACTGGTGCTGCTGCTCGCAGTGTGGTTTCAGTTGCCTGAGACTGCAGTCGTGTGTGTGTGTGTGTGTGTGTGTGTGTGTGTGTGTGTGTGTGGGGGGGGGGGGGGGGTGAAAGCTTTATTTATTTGCAACAGTCTTTTTGTCATGCCTATCTGCGACTCAGCATCTCCACTATATGAAAATATTGAAGGATTATTGAGGGAGAGGTTTTTTTACTATTTGACAAGTGCAACCATCAGTCACGAAACTTTTAGCTTTGCAAGAAGTGCTAATGACCAAAAACCCGAAAGTGAAGGGATGAAGATGGTAGTAGAATGCTGTGGTGAACAATTTGGTAGTCCTCTTTTTGTAAGACCATATATAGAGATTCACACAATAAGCATCATGGACACACACAGCACTGAAATTTTAACAACTGAGCTACAGACCTAGCTATATAGATTTGACATGGCAGAAACCAAATTATTTTCATAACCAAACCATCAAGATTGTAATGGGAGATTTTTAACTGCCAACTTTCAGCTGGGGATATAACTCGATTGATAATAATAGAGAAGACTAGAAAGTAGGATGGAAAGAGACAGAGTGAAGCTTATTTGTAACCCAAAACTGACCCTGTCATTTAATGGTAGCAGAGGGCTGAGAGGGTGTAATCCTAACAGTATCTTTATTGCTGAGAACATCGCTCATCATGTTACAAAAGCAGTAGAACAGCTAATTTGCAGGGTGCAACCTTGCCCTTTGTCTTGTATAGTATCAGAAGTTGTCAGAGTAGAAATTGTACCCTTCAAACTCCATTTTAACTCGAAGAGAGCAAAATGGATTTCAGAGAAGTGGATCTTGTAACTGAAAAAGTAGGGGCAGACCCTAAAAACTACAGAGAATGTGTCAGACTTGTAGAGAAAATATCAAAAAGGCAAATTTCACCTGGATGTAGGATCCAATTTATACCTGGCCATCACCAAAGTTCACACTCTCTCATGAGCAATGGTGGTAGCAAGTTTGATGCAGACGCTTTGTCAGCAAATGCAATTGAAGCAGGAGAAAAACTGCTCCGAAACATAGCTGAGTAGAGAAGGGAAAGACGGATGAAGTTACTATCAGATCTGGACATGAAACAAACCAGTTGAAGGATGTGGAAGCTGATAAAAAGTCTTGGTAATGACACTGCAAGTCTGCCATTGAACCCAAATGTTACTCTGAACCAGCTTCTACTGAATGGAAAGGCAAGACAGAAGATGACTATTCTGAACCTCAAGGGAAATGTAGGAGACGACAAATCTCCGTGCACTGTGGAATGCCACATTTAATTTACACCCTTCTGTTAGTTTCACTCAAGTAGCGCATTTAATCAGTGAGCCTTCTGATTTCTGTTATCAAAGAAAAATTACTTTTAGACTTGGAGGAAGTTATTTTAGTTTCCCAAGTGGAATTATGTGGTACACACAAGGATCTTGACTAGGGCACAGAATAAATATTCATTTGATACTTCATTGGTGTTACTTAAATCACTGTGCTTCTGATACAAAGCCAAAATATATGAGAGAGAGGTTGGGGAGGGGGGGGGGGCACTGAGTAAGAATCATTACCATTTCTCCACTTTCTCTGTTTGTCGTCACCCAAAGAATGCCTCCTAGCTGACGCCTGAGTACTCATGCTGAGTACACACACACACCACCCCTTGTGTATCTGAATGCTGCTGCTGATTTTAAGTATACAGTGAACTTTCTGCTTTCTGTCTCAATAGCTTTTCACAGTTCTGGCCACTAAAATGTGTCGGGTTCTTTGTAGTGATCTTATTTCATTGCACGAATGATCTTGCCAAAAAAGTTCCACCAGGCGTAAATTAGAGGCATTCACATAGTTTGAGTGCTTTTGTGTTCTCAAATCTTTGTTTAGTTTATTAACAAGTATGAAAAGGATAGATTGCTACTCAATGTAAAGATGACACTTAGTTGCAGACAGGTACAACAAAAAGGCTGTAACACACTGAACTTTTGGCTAAAGCCCTCTTCATGAAGAGAGAGGAAAAAAAAAAAAAAAAAGAAAATGGACACGCACTCACATAAGCAAGCACACTTCACACATATATGACCGCTCTCTCTGGTCACTGTGACCAGTGGTTTTGTGTCAAGTGGAAGCAGCAGGTGCTTGGATTTGTGTGTGTGTGTGTGTGGGGGGGGGGGGGGGGGGGGGAGACACTTTTCTGAAGGCGGCTTTGGCCAAAAGCTCAACATGTAACAGTCATTCCGTTGTGCCTGTTGGCAACGCAGCATGTCATCTTTATGGTAAGTAGCAGTTTGATTTTCATAATTTTGACATTCCAACCTGGACTTTTCATTATTTAGTTTATTAACCAGTTAATTTTTTATTAACATAGAATAAGCTTTCAAATGTTAGTTGCAGTTTGTTTTTAATGACTTCCAAATTTCGTACAGTATTTTTAATGTAATAAAAATTGAATCTTGACAGAGTTCTTCGTGAAGAATGGGAGAAGAGAGAGGAATTGGAGCAACTCCAAGAAGAACAGAGATTACTTCTAGAACAAGAGAGAGAGAAGAGAATTGAATTTGAGAAAAAACAGAGAGACAAGGAATTGCAACTGCAAGGTTAGATTACTACTCTGACATAACTGAGTGCTTCACTGGATAGGCTTATTAATATTCTATCTATACAAATGGAATCCTTGGTTTTTCAGAGGCTATTGATCGTTTGAGGCAGCTAGAAGAAGAAAGATTGCAGCTTGATCAGGAACTTAATATTGCAAGAGATAAGATACTTCTGTCAGAAAAGTCAAAAGAAGTTCTTGAGGCGAAATTGAGGGTGAGTGAGAGGTTGTATGTTTCCTTAGATGGTACTGTGACACAAAGAGCGTTGGGAATCGCCTAGCTGGGACTGGGTGAAGTGAAATATATAGCAGATTGAAAATTATACACACTGCAAACGTGACAGGCAAAGGTGATATACCTGTTGTCCTTCTGTGTTTTATTATTAAAATCTAGTGTTTGGTGTAATGCGTGGCAGCCAGTGCTGTATTAAATTCTGATTCTGACTTCCCATTAAGTATGGCTCAGTGCATGTAGAATGTTTATCGCTTGCTCTAATTTTGGAAGAATATCAGACATGTACTTCCTGAATCTATAGTGAATTGTAGAATATTCCCAGGTGCTGTGCAGGTGAGGTTACTGTCATTCTATAATCTTCCAACTTCATCAGCAGAATAAGACAATGCACTCATTTGCATATAAACACCACTACTTGAGATTTGTGAGCATATGCTGCTTTCACATTTTTTGTCAATCAACTGTCAAGTAGGTCGACAGCTGAATCTAGCCTGTAGCTGGTATCCTCGAGAGATGTAGCTGTTACGAATAAGCAAATATTGTCTGCGTATTTCAGTAGTTCAACAGGTGACAGTAGGAGTTCCAGTATCGGCATCTTTTACAGTACTGGGAGTTGAAAGTGCTCCTTGTGGGATGTCCTGTGATATTCTGTGATGAACCAGTGTCGTATATTTCAACACAATGTGTGGGAAGCAGCCAGTAGATATCTGTGATGAAGGTTTTTGATATTCTGCCAATATGGAGCTTATTTATCAGAATAGAAATTTTTGCATTGTGAGATACAAGTAAGGTATAGAAGACTGCACGCAGTAAGTTGCAACAAACAAATGTGGTCAAAATTTCAGTCTCTAATCTTACACAGATACTGCAAGTTCCCCTTTCTTTGCTGAAGTCATCTTGATGCATAGGCAATAAGTAATTGTGTTCCAGCCACAGTACTGGCTTTGTTTTAATAGTCCACTTTAGAGTTTTGTTGATGCTAGAGTTTAGCATAGTTTGCCTAAAGACTGGGCGCAACTGAACACACTCCCTCACTGCAGTGGTTTTTGTCACCAACCCGTGTCATTGGGATGGATCCTGTAGATCTCATTTCAAGTGGGTGATAGATAACAGATGTAAATTGAATATAAATACATATAACTGTGACCTGTTCCTTTCATAATATTGGTTTTTCTATAAACCAGTTTTTGAGTCTTTTCGAGCTCATCATCAGATGGGGTGTGCAAAAATTATGTATTGCTTTTTAAGTGCAGTGCCAGGTGCCAGCTTGTGATGGTGTTGGTTGTATTGCAACTAATGTCCACCTGTCTGCTTCCTTTTTACTTGTCTATTGGTCAATAAATTAATCACTTCTCACTGTAAATGCAGTGATGGCATAAATCTGCTAGAATTCAGCATCTGCTGTAAAGTGGAAAGAAAATAAGTCCATGGTCGATAGGCAGTTAAAATGGAAGCTGCTAGGTGGACATAACTACAATACTGCCCACACCATCACAGGCCCGTACCTGGCATTGTGCTAAAAAATAATTACATATCTTGTGAATGCTACAAAACTGCTTTATGGAAATAAATTTATCTGTATCTATGTTCAGTTAATGCACAGTAGTATGTTATACAATATATGTAATCTTTGAGCTTAATTCTAAATGTTGTCAGTGCTAGAGTTCATGATTGACATTTGTGTGATTGCCAGCTCAATCGTTATCTTTCTCCTTCAGGAACATGGAAAGTCATCTTCCAACGTGATATCAAATTACGTTACTTTAGGGTTAATGTTCACTAACAGTAAGTCTGTGACTGTATCTAGAATATTGTTCTCATATGTTTTGTTTCCAAACATTATAAATATCTGCTATATTTACATCTGCATCTACATATACACTTTATAAGCTGCTGTGAAATGCGTGGCAGAGGGCATGTCCCATTCCACCAGTTACTAGGGTTTCTTTCTGTTCAATTCGAGTTTTGTACAGGGAAAGAACGATTGTTTATAGTCTCTGTGATTTGTAATTAATATAAGCTTGTCCTCATGTTCAGTATGTGAGCAATAAGGAGGAGGTTATAGTATATTGCGATAATTATCATTAAAATCAGTTCTAGAAACTTTGTACGCAAGCTTTCTCAGGATTGTTTACATCTGTCATACAGAATATGCCTGTTCAGTTTTTTCAGCATCTGCGCAACTCTCTCCTGCAGGACAGGGCAGATCTGTGACCATTCACACTTCCCCTCTGTATGTAGATTCAATTTTCCCCATTAGTCCTATTTGATATGGGCCTCACACATTTTAGCAATATTCCAGAATGGGTAACATGAGTGATTTACAAGCAGTCTCCTTTATAAACTTCAATGCGAGATGCTTATAATAGTTTCCACAATGAAACTTTGTCTCGAAACCTGTCAGAAAGTCCAAAGAGATTCTGGTCATATGTGAAGTATGTTAGCGACAAGACACAATCAACGCCTTCTCTCCATGATAGCAATTGAGATACTACCGAAAACAGTGCTGCCAAAGCAAAGTTGCTAAACACAGCCTTCCGAAACGCCTTCACAAAAAGAAGACTTTAGTAAATATTCCAGAATTTGAATCCAGAACAGCTGCCGGCATGATTAACGTAGAAGTAGATATCCTTGAAGTAGTGAAGCAACTTAAATCTCTTAAGAGGAGCAAGTCTTCTGGTCCAGACTGTATACCATTTAGGTTCCTTTGAGAGTATGCTGATGCAATAGCTCCATACTTAACAATCATATATAATATACAACCATTTGTTCTATGAAAGATCCATGCCAAAAGACTGGAAAGTTGCACGAGTCACACCAATATTCAGGAAAGGTAGTAGGAGTAATCCACTAAATTACAGGCCCATCTCATTGACGTTGATATGCAGCAGGATTTTGCAGCATACTTTGTGTTCGAAAATTATGAATTACCTCGAAGAAAACAGTGTATTGACACAGTGTCAACACGGATTTAGAAAACATCGTTCTTATGAAACACAACTTGCTCTTTACTCGCATGAAGTGTTGAGTGCTATTCACAAGGGGTTTCAAACTGATTCCATATTTCTGGATTTGCGGAAGGCTTTTGACACTGTACCACACAAGCAGCTTGTAGTGAAATCGCATGCTTGTGGAGTATCATCTCAGTTATGTGACTGAATTTGTGATTTCCTGTGAGAGAAGTCACAGTTCGTAGTAATTGACAGAAAGTCTTAAGAGTAAGATGGAAGTGATTTCTGGCGGTCATCAGAAGAGCAAAACAAATTGCAAAATGGTTTAGAAAAGATAACTGTATTGCATGAAAATTGGCAGTTGACCCTAAATAATGAAAAGTGTGAGGTCATCCTCATGAGTGCTAAAAGGAATCTGTTAAACTTCCGTTACATGATAAATCAGTCAAATCTAAAGGCCATAAATTCAACTAAATACCTAGGAATTACAGTTATGAACAACTTATTAAATACATAGAAAATGTTGTGGGGAAGGCTAACCAAAGACAGTATTTTATTGGCAGAACACTTAGGAAATGTAACGGATCTACTAAGGAGACTGCCTACACTATGCTTGTGCGTCCTCTTTTAGAATACTGCTGTGCGGTGTGGGATGCATACCAGATAGGATTGACAGAATACATCAAAAAAATTCAAAGGAGGACAGCATGTTTCGTATTATTGCGAAATAGGGGAGAGAGTGTCTCTGGAATGATACAGGGTTTGAGGTGGACATCATTAAACAAAGGGGGTTTTTCGTTGCAGAGCAATCTTCTCACAAAATTCCAATCGTCAACTTTTTCTTCTGGATGTGAAAATACTTTATTGACACCAACCTACATAGGAAGAAACAATCACCATTATAAAATAAGGGATATCAGAGCTCATATGGAAAAGTATGGGTGTTCGTTCTTTCCATGTGCTATACGAGATTGGAATAAGAGATAATTGTGAAGGTGGTTCGATGAACCCTCTGCCAGGCACTTAAATGTGATTTGCAGTGTATCCCCGTGGATGTAGATGTAGACTGATAGTGTTTTCCCGAAGTTCTACCAGTGAACCGAAACCTACCACCTGCTTCACCCATGACAGTCTATGTGGTCATTCCATTTCATATCCCTACAAAGTGTTACATCCAGGTACTTTTATGAGTTGGCTGATTCCAACTGTGACTCATTGAGATTGAAGTCATAGGATACTAGGATTTTGTCATTTTTTGAAGTGCACAGTTTTACATTTCTAAACATTTAAAGGAGGTTACCAATCTTTGAATCACTTTGAAATCTTATCAAGATCTGACTGAATATTTCTGCAGCTTTTTTCAGACAGTACTTCATTATAGATAACTGCATCATCGTCTGTAAATAGTACGAGGGTAAAATTAATATTCTGTGCAATGTCATTAACATATAACATGAACAGCAAGGGTCCCAGCACACTTTCCTGGGGCACACATGAAATTACCTCATCTGACAATTACTCTCCATCCAAGTCTTCCCTAGCAAAAAATCCTCAGTCAAATGCTTTTTTGGAAATCAAGAAATACTCCAGCTACCTGACTACTTTAACTCAAAGCTTACAGTATGTTGTGTGAGAAAAGGATGAGAGGGGTTTCACATGATCGATCTTGTAGGAATCCGTGCCGGTTTGCACGGACAAGGTCATTTTGTAAGAAATAGCTCATTATGTTTGAACTAAGTTGATGATGTAAAATTAAGTTACAAATTGATGTCATGAATATTGGATTGTAGTTTTGTGGATCGCTTCTGCTACACTTCTTGTAAATGAATGTGACCTGTGCTTTCTTCCAACTAATGGGCACAATTTTTTTGGTGTGATATCGTGCTTGGTTACTGCAGGGCCCCAGCCTTTGCAGCACCTTTTCCCTTCCATAGTGCATGTCTGTCCTGCTATTCTTTTTCCCCTCCCATGGGGAACATATTTGGGTTACTTTTGGGAATGTTTTCTGAAGTTTTAGTAGCCTGATGTCAGAATAATCCCTCCTCTGTTTTCTTCACTGTACAACTCGTATCTTTTTCCCACTTTGGCATTTGAGGTTACTTTCTGTGTGTTCTTCCTTTCTGTTTGCTCCTGAAGATCGGCCCATGCATCTGACACATAACAGATGACCGTGTAATATGTAATTCCCAGGCCTGGGTTGACAGGTAGACTTGGCACACCCCATGGTACAGACTAGCCCCAGGGAGAGGTGATTGCTTAAGCTATTATCGTCCCAAATTTCCAATTAGTCGCTCTGTTTGGAGTGCGGGAGGTGTGGACAGTCACCGAAGGCAGGTATGTCCCCACTGAGGGGGGTGGGGGAGGGGGGGGGGAGAAGTAAGACATCAAAGCACAAAATCATTGTGTCTTCTCACAAGTGATGTCCCCATTAATAGTGTCACTCTGCTAATTGCTTTTCATTTATCCACATAAGGAACAGCCTTTCGAGATTGTGCAGAATATGAAAACACTCTTTAGATAGTCTTGTCACTCCCTTTGAAGCATCTGTCTCCTCAGTATTGTCCTTGTCCGTGAGAATAGCACAAGTAGTAGATGTAGACCGATTGTGTGTGCATGCTACATCAGCAACGCTCACACCGTGTTCGCATTTTTCAATGATTTTACGTTTTATTTCTAAGGTAATTTTCTTTGTCTTATGGTTGTCTTCTTGCGTCTTTATCTTTGGGGACGTTTTTGCGAAGGTTGTTAAAATTTGCACACAAGAAGCACTGTGTGAATACAAGTTTAGAGAAAATGTGTGATGACAAGCTGCACTAATAGGGTAGCAGAAGTAGCAGTAAACCCAGACCGCAGTATTACTAAAGTCATTGTTCACATGCCGCTGCCGACAATAAAAGGTGTTCATATGTGCGCGAATGGCTGGTAACATTACACTAAATCTTCGTCGCTCATTATGTGAAACATCGCTTGTCAGAGTCAGATTTACAATTTGTTTTGCTCATTATGCGAATTGCGCATTATGGGAGGTGCTCATTAAGTGAGATTCTACAGTAGTTAGAAGAGGGGCTAGCTCGACTGTAAATTCAGTGTAGAACCTGATAGGGATTTGTCTGTCACATTAGCACTACATATCACTGGAACACAGAAAGACATCCAAACACTACTATTAGCCACACATTTGTACAAGAGACCAAGTAAATTCAAACTCTAATTTCCTGCTAATATCATGATTGTAAATAAAACGCAAAAACTTTTAAAACAGTTGTGGACTTTTACAGGGGCCAAGTCGTAGTTTTAATTATGAAGCTGCGCCAAGTCATAGTTTTAATTATGAAGCTGCAACCTTGAAACTTGGGTACGTATTAATCCTTCTCTGTGTATTTGCACTTCAACATGACACATTTTTCCCAATGGTGAATGGCTCGATGGAGACCTGTTTTGTAGAAATAGACATTTTGTTGGTTCGGGAAAGGTTACTCTTCAAAAATCACCTTCTTGTTGTTGTTCTATAAATGCCTGCCATGCAGTTGTTTCCCTTTCTGAGGAAAGAAGGAGAAGTCACTAGATGCCATTTTGGGTTAACACAGTGGGAGAGGCATAATCCAAAGATGTGGCATGCGAGGCTCTCCTGTGCAAACTGAGCTCGAGTGAGACTGTGGACTGTGGACACTCCTTTGGGCAGCTTCCTGTAACATTTTTATCTGACAGCCCTCCATAATCTTGCAGGTGATCTTGATAGTAAGTTCCTGTAACAGTTTGCCCCCTTACCAGCATCAGCTGCTAATATCACACCATAAAGTTCAAAAAATTCTCGGCATCCCCTTGTCCTGTGATGACTGGGTGTCCTACGATGCCTGTCTCAGTGGGGAGTATTCCGTGTTTCCATTGGGTGCATTGTCCCTTTGACACTAGGCACTCGTCTGTGGTGATTGGGTGACAAAAGAAGTGGTGTGGGTTGGCCTGACATAGGTGAGACATACCCATGGCTTCGTCTGTTTAGTGGTCTTTCTGAATGGGTTTTGAGCAGTCGCAGCACGTGGTGTGTGGTTTGCTTGTTCAATTTCGTCAGCAACTCCATGACTCACTACCATGGGTCACACAAGCCTCTGACTATTCATGCTGTGCCCTTCTTTGTATACATTCAAGTTCTGTTGTTAGTTGTAGTTAGTTTGGTCCCACACACTAGAGTAGTATTCTTGGATGGGTGCATGAGTTTTTTGAAAGCAGTCTGCTTTTTAAATTGATTGCATTTCCCTTGTATTCTACCAATGAACCGAAGTCTGCCACCTCCCTTACCCACAAATGGGCCGATGTGGTCATTCCATTTCATTTTTGCACAATTTATTGCACCCAGATATTTTTGTGAGTTGACTGGCCGTGTCTTTGACTCATTGTAGTCGTAGAATACCCGATTTTGTGCAAAATTTTACATTTCTGGACACTCATCATTCTGACATCACTGAGACAGTTATATTCCAATGCCCTCCAACATGAACAAGCTACGTGTTTGAGACCTTGTTTGTAGGGTTGTTTATTTTGTGTGTGTGTGTGTGTGTGTGTGTGTGTGTGTGTGTGTGTGTGTGAGAGAGAGAGAGAGAGAGAGAGAGAGAGAGAGAGAGAGAGAGAGAGAGAGAGAACATCGTGAAAAAAAAATACTCACTAGAAATTACGTAATCAATTTTGTCTGAATTTTCGTAGCCAGGCAGAGTGGAAAATAGATAAATGAGATAGAGGAATGATTAGCATGAGGTCTAGTTTTGTAAGGGGGGGGGGGGGGGGTCAACCTTGCTCTGAATTAATCAGGTATTTATAAAAATTTAATTCGTGATTTGATGGGAAGATTTGTTGGGATTTTCATAGCCAGATGAATAATGGAAAATTTACAAAACGTGTATAAAATTGACCATTGTCAGATCTAGTTAAAAGAGAGAGAGAGAGAGAGAGAGAGAGAGAGAGAGAGAGAGAGAGATTTCATTGTTCAAAAGTAATTGGAATATTACATTCCATAGAGAGAATAATTGTTCTTAGACGATTTATAGGAATCAGCTAAAAATCCAGAAATAGTTCCTCAATGGCCATACCTACCATTTTGCTGGCAAACATTTCTATGGAATTTAAAATAATTGTAAGTTAGAATCAGTTCCAAACAATCCATGTATGTTTTAATCTCTCGGATTGACTTTATTTTTTTCTACTTACCAAGTTATCAGTCACCTGTGTGTAGAGTGAATTTCATTGGGTTGTTTGTATAGAGCTTCATCATGTCTGAGGAGGCTAATTGGGATTCATCAGTCATGTTAGTGTATGAGGGTAGGTTAAAAGTTCTCGGAACAGAATAGAAAAAAAGTGCTTACATCACTGAAACTGCTTTTATTTTTCAATGTAGTCTCCTTGTAGAATAATGCACTTGGTCCAATGATGTTCCAGTGCCTTTATCCCATCTCAAAAATTAGTTTCCTCCAGTCCTGCAAAATAGTTGTGAACTCCAGCTATCAGTTCTTCATTTTAAGTGAATCTTCATCCACCGAGAAAAATTTTCAATTTTGGGAAGAGATGGAAGTGTGATGGAGCCATATCAGGTGAATAAGGCAGATGTGGCTACAATTCATACCTTAGTTCGTATAATTTTTCCATGGCGATGGGACCTGTGTGTGGGCACACATTGCCTTGATGGAAGATGACCTTTTTTTATGTATGTTGCAATTTGTCCAGGAGCTTAGCATAGTATTCTCCAGTAATTGTTTGCCCGGTGGGGAGATAATCTACAAACAGAATCCCTTTCGCATCCCTGAACACTGATACCATGACCTTTCCCACTGAAGGAATTGTCTTTGCTTTCTTTGATGGAGGAGAATCACCATGTTTCCACTGCTTTGACTGTTGTTTTGGCCCCCTGCGGGTTCGGGGGTAAGAATAGGTCCGCGGTATTCCTGCCTGTCGTAAGAGGCAACTAAAAGCAGTCTCAAACGTTTCGGCCTTATGTGATGGTCCCCTGTTGGGTTTGACCTCCATATCTCAAAATTTTTCCGAAGAGCGAGCCGATTGGGGAAGGGTGCCTTACTTGGTACATTATGTCCATCTTGTGTTGAGATCTTTCGCCAGCTTCTTTGTCGTTGCATTGCAGTCCTGCCCGCTCTCCATCTCTTGGGCATGGATCTGTTCCTGCATGCACTTTCCGCCATGCGATGAGCAGTGCCAGTTTCTGCACAGATGAAAACTATGGACGACGTGTCACCTAAAATCCAGCACGGTAGCCAGCCCGTTGTGGTGGGGCCGCCATGTACCCTGTTGGTTGTAGCCCACTGACAACCCAGGGATCGCTCTACTGATGCCTGCGCCGTTAACTCCCCACGTATGCCAAGGAGTAGATGCCCATCTCCCTGGGGCATCGGGACTCCCGGCAATGGCCATCCTGCCAGGTGGCCTTTGCTGTGGCTGGGTGGCGCCCGTGGGGAGGGCCCTTGGTCGGAGTAGGTGGCATCAGGGCGGATGACCCGCAATGAAGCGTGGCACATCTTCTCTTGCTGGTGGCCAGCTGCCAGCAGTCTCTAAGCGTTCGAGGGCTCATTTTAGAGCTATGACCCCAAATCATTCCCCTCCCTGGCCACACCATGGGAGGAACGAAAGGCAATGAATGAAAGTGAGACGTATTCACCCAGGTGTCTCGTCTGTACCAGAGCTGATGGAGAATCTTTTATATCCGTGAAGCCTCACTTATTTGTAGAGCATTTAGAGGACAAGTTTGGGGAGGTGGAGGGCTTGTCCAAAATGCGGTCCGGTTTGGTATTGATAAAAACAGCATCCTCTGCCCAGTCGCGGGCCTTGCTCGCTTGTACTAAGCTGGGGGATGTCTCCGTCACTATCACGCCCCATAAAAGTCTGAATATGGTCCAGGGCATTATCTTTCACAGGGATCTCCTTTTACAGTCCGACGACGAGCTGCGCGCCAACTTGGAGCGCCGAGGTGTCCATTTCGTCCGGCGCATCCTCCGCGGTCCGAGGGATCATCAAGTTGCCACCGGTGCCTTCATCTTGGCATTCGAGGGTGACACATTACCTGAGAAGGTCAATGTGATGGTCTACCGGTGTGATGTAAAGCCATTTATCCCTCCCCCAATGCGGTGCTTCAAGTGTCGGAAGTTCGGCCATATGTCTTCCCGCTGTGCTTCCAGCCTCACGTGTCGCGATTGTGGTCGTCCATCCCATCCTGATACTCCATGTGCCCCGCCTCCCATCTGCGTCCACTGCGGAGGGCACCATCCCCCTTGCTCACTGGACTGTCCGATTCTGCAGCAGGAAAGGAAAATAATGGAAATCAAGACGCTGGACCGACTGACGTACACTGAGGCTAAGCGGAAATATGATCGGCTTCATCCGGTGCGCATGTCGTCTTCTTATGCCGCCACTGTTACTCCTGTTACAGTTCCATCAGCTTCACCACTTCCAGTCAGCTCTGAGAGTCGAAGGACCACACATGCCCCCTTGATGGTGGGGGGCACTTCACTCCCTGTTGCTCCTGCTCCATCTACTTCAGGAGCAACACCCCCCCACCCATCGGAGACATCAGTTCCCCCTTCCCAGCTGGAGAAGCGTAAGACTTCTTCGGCTCCTCTCACCAGGAGGGGTCCCTTGGGGACCTCCTTTTGCAAGTTCCAACCAGTTTAAAAGCGGACACCCGCAAATTGCTCAAACAACCGCCGGTTCCCGGTCGTAGGGCCTCACGGTCGGGGTCCGTTCCTGAGACTGAACCAGGGAAGCCCTCCCAGCATACACCACCGACGGCACAGAGAGAGAGACAAAAAAAGAAAAAGGTTCGTAAAAATCACGACAGTGCGGTGGAACCCGTCCCACCGCTTCCTATAAGCTCCGCGTCTGAGGATGAGGTCGAGATTCAAGCGTCTGCTGAAGACCTGGATCTTGCTGATCCCTCAGACGCCATGGATAGCACTAGCACAGGTGCTCAATTGAAGGCAGCAGGTGACTCTGCGGCGTAATATGCGTTCCCAGTGCCGTCACGCCTTTCTCAGCCACGGACAATATCATCCTCCAGTGGAACTGCAGCGGTTTTTTCCGCCATCTAGCTGAGCTCCAACAACTTATCAGCCTTCACCCTTTCTTCTGCATTGCTCTTCAGGAAACTTGGTTTCCAGCAATGCGAACCCCCGCCCTCCGTGGCTATCGGGGTTATTGTAAGAACCGGGCAGCTTATGAAAGGGTGTCTGGTGGCATCTGCCTCTATGTCCTTAACTCTCTTCACAGCGAGTCTGTCCCTCTACAAACACATTTAGAGGCTGTCGCTGTTCGGATGTGGACGCCACAGGCTGTTACCGTCTGCAGTCTTTACCTTCCACCAGATGGTGATGTCTCGCAGCATGTCCTGGCTGCGCTGATAGCCCAATTGCCGCCACCTTCCCTGTTACTGGACGACTTCAATGCCCATAACCCTCTGTGGGGTGGGTCAGTGGCAACAGGTTGAGGCGCCACCGTTGAGCATTTATTGACGCAGCTCGATCTTTTGATTTTAAATGATGGTGCCTTCACACACTTCAGTGTGGCGCATGGCACATACTCCGCCATTGACCTTTCGATTTGCAGCCCTAGCCTCTTACCGTCTCTCCAATGGAGTGTGCATGACAACCTGTGTGGTAGTGACCACTTTCCGCTCTTCTTGTCACTACCACAGCGTCAATCTTCAGGCTGCCCTAGCAGATGGGCTACGAATAAGGCTGACTGGGACTTGTTCTCCTCCACTGCCGCTATTGAGCCTCTCTCTAATGCCGTCACTGATGCGGTGGTTCACTCAGTCACCACCATCATCGTTACTGCCGCAGAATCTGCCATTCCCCGTTCTTCTGGGTCCTCTCGGCGGAGGGCTGTGCCTTGGTGGTCGCCTGAGATCGCTGAAGCTATTAAAGATCGCCGGCGGGCGCTCCAGCGTCACAAGCGACATTCATCATTGTAACACATTATCGCCTTCAAACGGCTGCGTGTGCGAGCCCGCTGCCTTATCCGCCAGTGCAAGCAGGAGTGCTGGGAGCGGTATGTGTCCACCATTGGCTTCCATGTCACTCCATCGCAGGTTTGGGCCAAGATTCGACGCCTCTATGGCTATCGGACCCCTGTCAGCGTCCCTGTGCTCTCACTGAATGGAGCAGTTTGTACTGACTCCGACGTAATTGCCAACCGCTTGGCAGAGCATTTTGCTCTGAGTTCCGCATCTTCGAATTACCCACTGGCCTTCCGCTCCATTAAAGAGCCTTTCATTTCGCACCCACCATCCTGAATCCTACAATGTTCCATTCAGTGAGTGGGAATTTCACAGTGCCCTCGCCACTTGCCCTGATACAGCTCCTGGGCCAGATCGCATCCACTGTCAGATGCTGAAACACCTTTCAGTGGACTGCCAGCGACGCCTCCTCGACCTTTACAACCGTCTCTGGGTTGAGGGTGACTTTCCGTCGCAATGGCGGGAAAGTATTGTTATCCCCGTTTTGAAACCTGGCAAGACCCCTTTGGAGGTGGACAGCTACCGTCCCATTAGCCTCACCAACATTCTTTGCAAGTTGCTTGAACGGATGGTGAGCCGGCGGTTGAATTGGGTGCTGGGGTCTCAGGGCCTTCTGGCTCTCAGGGTGGGTTCCGTAAAGGCCGCTCCGCTGCCAACAATCTGGTGAGCCTGGAGTCAGCCATACATACGGCCGTTGCCCGCCGTCAGCACCTGATCGCTGTCTTTTTTGACATGCGGAAGGCGTACGACACGACATGGTGTCATCACATCCTTTCTACACTTCGTGATTGGGTCTTCGGGGCCATCTGCCGATCTTTATCTGAAATTTTCTGGCGTATCGTACCTTCCGCGGCCTCCCATAGTTCCTACCGAGTCCAGGAGAACGGGGTACCACAGGGATCTGTACACAGTGTCTGCCTGTTTTTAATTGCAATACATGGGCTCGCTGCAGCGGTGGGAAATTCTGTCTCCGCTTTCCTGTATGCTGACAACTTCTGCCTCTACTATAGCTCCATTGGCATTGCAGCTGCTTAACGTCAGCTACAGGGCACTATCCGTAAGGTGCAGTCTTGGGCTGTAGAGCATGGCTTCCAGTTTTCGGCTGCCAAGACCTGCGTTATGCATTTCTGCCGGCGCCGAACAGTCCACCCTGAGGCGTGGCTTTATATTGCCGGCGAATTTCTTACTGTTGTGGAGACACATAGGTTTTTGGGAGTTGTTTTTGATGCCCGGTTGACTTGGCTGCCTCATATTCGGCAGCTTAAACAGACATGTTGGCGGCATCTAAATGCTATGCGATGCTTGAGCCACACCAGCTGGGGCGCCGACCGATCTACCCTGTTACGGCTCTACCAGGCATTAATCCAGTCCCGTCTGGATTATGGCTCAGCATCCCCATTTGCATTGCGGGTGCTGGACCCAATACTACACAGTGGAATACGACTTGCCACTGGTGGCTTCCGGGCCAGCCCTGTGGACAGCATCCTTGTGGAGGCAGGTGTCCCTCCACTGCGGTTACGGCGCCAACATTTACTGGCTGCCTATGCTGCCCATGTTTTTAGCTTGCCCGAGCATCCAAATTATCGTTTTCTGTTCCCGCAATCGGTCGACCATCTGCCAGAACGTTGGCCTCGGTCAGGTTGTATGATTGCGGTCCGCGTCAAAGAGCTTCTCTCCGGGCTTGGGGTTTTCCCTGTTCCACCTCCTTTCCGGGCCCCTTTGCGTACACCCCCGTGGTGTGTGCGTAGCCCTTGCCTTCAGCTGGAATTGGCACAGGGCCCGAAGTACTCAGTCCCTCCGGAGGCCTTCTGCCGCCGCTTTTGTTCCATCCTGGCCACGTATCAGGGCTCTGGTGTTGTTTACACTGACGGTTCGATGGTTGCTGGTCGGGTCGGTTATGCTCTAACTCTAGGTGACCACTACGAACAATGATCCTTGCCGGCTGGCTGCAGCGTTTTTACTGCTGAGCTGGTCGCCATCTTTCGTGCCCTAGAGTATACCCGATCCTGCTCAGGTGAATCCTTCGTTATCTGTTGCGATTCCCTGACCGGTTTACGAGCTATCGACCAGTGTTTCCCTCGTTCTCGTCTGGTGATGGCTATCCAGGAGTCCCTGCATACTCTTGCCAGTTGCGGCCGCTCTGTGGTCTTTGTGTGGACCCCCGGTCATGTCAGTATCCCGGGCAATGAACATGTTGACCGCCTGGCCAATCAGGCCACCAGTGAACCAAACCTGGACATTGGCCTCCCGGAGACTGATTTGCGAGCAGTCTTACGCGGGAAAGTTTTCACGCTATGGGATGCTGAATGGCGCGGTCTGCCCACTCCTAACAAACTCCGTGCGATCGAGGAGACGACGACTGTGTGGCGGTCATCCATGCGAGCCAGTCGCAGAGACTCAGTTGTCCTTTGTCGGCTCTGCATTGGCCACTCCCGGCTGACGCACAGGTACTTACTGCGCCGGGAGGACCCTCCTCTCTGTCGGCTTTGACAGTGGTCCACATTTTATTAGAGTGTCCGCTTTTAGCTGTGCTCAGGCAGACGTTCGCACTGCCTGACACGCTCCCTGCCCTTTTAATAGATGTCTCTGCCATGGTGGACTTAGTTTTGCGTTTTATTCGGGCAGGGGTTTTTTATCATTTGATCTGAGTGTTGATGTTTTTTAGTGTTGATTCTGGCTTTTGGCCTCCGATTTTAAACTGAGTTTGTAATGTGTTCTTGGTGGTTGGCTTTTCCTTTTTTTCTCTGTGGTCGGCCAACCACCGTCACACTCGGTGTGATTTTAATTTGTTTTGTCTCATCTCTGTCAGAGTATTTCTTGTCCTCTGACGTCTGCCGTCTTTCCTGTTGTTTGTTTTTTATTCTCTGTGGGTGGTTTTAGTTTTTTTGGAAAGAGGGACCGATGACCGTAGCAGTCTGGTCCCTTTAATCCCACAAACCAACCAACCAACTGTTGTTTTGTCTCTGTGCACCCCAAGTTTCATCTGTGGTCACAAACCAATGCAAGAAATTTTTTTCGTTTCTCCTAAAACGGGCCAGACATTGTTCCTATATGTTCATTCTCGTGCGTTTTTGATCCAGCGTCAAGAGTCGTGGCACCCATCTTGCAGATAATTTTTTTTCATTTCTAATTTTTCAGTTAAAATGTGATATACTCTTTCAGGTGACATCTGGCAAGCGTGAGCAATTTCAAGCACTTTCAATCAGCGATCCTCCATGACCATTGTGCACTTTTGCAATGATTTCGGGAGTAGTGACACATCTTGGCTGACCACTGCGCAGATCAGCATCTAAACTCTCCTGGCCAAATTTAAATTCGTTTGTCCACGTGGCAACAGTTCAGTGTGAAGGAGCAGAGTCCCCCAGTGTAATCTGGAAATCGGCATGAATGTCCTTTGCTTTCATACCTTTCTTTACGGAGTACTTAATCACTGCTCGAATCTCGATTTTTTTCATATTTGCAAATCACTATGTGGAAACAACTACAGAGCCACATCACTGCCACAGCTCTCTTCCAAGATCACTGATGTGGCACGTGTTTACAGGCAACAGTCCAATGAATATCATGTGACTAACTCATTGCACTCACCCCTGGTGGTGATTCTGACAACTTTTCAAATCACTCTCGTATAATACTGCCTTTTTGAATGCAGCTCTGTGTTCATGATTCTGTCATTTCTTATTTTATAAGCTCCTTTCAGTAGATTCAATAATTTGTTGTTGATTTTTTATGGTGGTCTCTTTCAGGATTTTACAGTTGGCCTAATGAGTGTGTGTATCTTGTGAATTTTGGGTGCTTTGTGTTTCTTGTTAAACATCTCTTGTCTTGTATGGTTTGGGCATAGGTGACTTTACTCATTCTTTCTTTAATTTTTGTCTTTGGAATATTTAAGAGAGGTCTTTCTGAATAATGTTGTTCTGCAGAATAATTTGGTTTTTTTTTTTTTTGTTTCCTGATTTATCCCTCTTCTTTCATTATGACTGCATTCCCTTTGTGAACCTTTACTACAAGTGAGTTGTGTTCTTTCAGTTTCTTCCTAATACTAGTAACTGTTACTTTGTCTTTGTTAGTGATATGTTATTTTCTGTGTGCACTGATATTTTTACTGAGACGGGAACTAATTTTGTGAGTGAGTGATCTCTGTCTGTTTTGTCTGGGCCATAATTCCTACTGCAATTGACTTTATAGTATCAGCCAATGTATGGAATGTAGATGCTGTATTACATGTAAAGTCTATATTAAGAATCAGTGTTTCTTCTTTCCTAAAACTTAAATCTGTCACATTAAGTAGCAGACACTTCATATTATTTTTTTTTACTGAGTGGACTGGTGGGCATGAATTTAACGATATCTTCATAAGTTCAGTGATTTTTCTTAGCTGCACAGTTTGTTTATTTATTTGATCTTCAATAATTTGGATGCTACTGATGTTAATAGTTTGTGCAAATTGAATAACACATAATGTTACATATAATAATAAAAGAAATAGTTAAATCATGTAGATTTGCATAAAGACATGCAGTGAGTATAAGTTAAACTTTCAGATATTCCTTTGCTCAATCAAACCTCTATGGTGTAGAAAGACTTCTTTTTAAGCCAGTTTTGTAGAGCATTTCTGAAGATTTTTAAGAGTTAGTATGAGCTTATATGGACAGTGCATTAAACAGTTTTAATCCGAGGTATGTACGACTATTCTGAGTCTCGCTCTAGTCATGTGAAGGTCAATCTTCTCTTTGTCGTGTATATTGTGACAATGGAGTGTTTGCCTTAATCTGTAGATCTCGTGGTTTTCATTTGTGTAGACTAGGCAACTAAGTGTAAATAATGATACAGCAGTGACAACTAATTTCTTGGAAAGTGGCCTAAAGGATATATTGCTTTTGAAAATACCTGCTACGCATGTGACAGACTTTTTCTGTGATATGAAAACATTTTTTGCTCCAGTGGAGCAGCCCCAAAACAGAGTGCAGTATGTTATGTGGCTATGAAAAAATGCATAGTAGGAACTCGGCATCATATTTTTGCTTGCACATGCTCTTAAGTTTATGTAACATGTGTATGACTCTTGATAATTTAATGCATATAGAATCTATGTGGAGATTCCAAGTCAGTTTTGGAATCCAAGGGTACACCAAGAAGTTTAACCGACATACGATCGTTGTTGATATTGCATAAATTAAAAATTACAATTTCAGTTTTTTTCTGGTTTGCAGTTAGTTCATAGTCTCTAAACCAGATATTGGACATTCTTTTGGTTTTTCTTTGATGCTGTAGGTCCTCTGTCATTTCCAGTTGCAATGAAAGTGGTGTCATCAGCATACAGAACAGATTTACGTAGCATGATACTAAGTAGACCATTAATATAGATTATAAATAATACAGGCCCCAGTACAGAAATTTTAGGTGCACATCTTGTAACATCTCAGAATCCAGAGCTCATACCATTAAAATGTACCACCTGCTTCCTGTTGTCAAGATAAGATTCTGTACAGGTGAGTTCTGTATCTTGAATGCCGTGGCACCTCAGTTTACGTATTACAATGCGATGACTCACAGAATCAAATGTCTTGTGTAGGTCAATCAGAGCACCTTGTAGTCAAAAGCTTTAGATGTAGTGACTGATCATCCTTGTTTTTATTTTTAACACCTAATATGTGTGTGTGCTAAGTGTGTAAGTCGATTTTATTCCATAAAATATGTGTATCTGAGATCAGAAGTAGTCAATCCGTAGATATTTTTGCTTGATAGTTTCATCTATACCCTTTAAACACTGAAAACTCTTACCAAGAGTGTCACAGTGATCCTGGACTCATTGAATTGGGAAGTCTTAATTTGTACAGAATTGACCTGTACTTGCAGTTTACTCAAACATGACAAGTTTGTTGTAATGTACTTAAAATTATTCAAGAGCGAGGAGTGAAAAATTGATTGTAATTGTTTTGTTCCAACGTTAATGAAATACCCCAAAAATATATTACCTATTGACATTAAAACAGCATGGATTTGGAGACACAGCTGGCACTTTAATCGCATGATGTACTGCCTACAGGGGCTCTCAAATTGGATTTGTACTTATATAGATCCATATTTGTATAGTTCCAAAAAGGGTTTTGGTATCATTCCTCAGAAGTGGCTTCCTGGCATATTCCTTTCCTATGGACTATTGATTCCAAAAGTAAAGTGATGTAGACATTCTGCTATTTCTAATATATATGAAAGCAATTTAGCAGACAATCGGAACGTTTCTCTTAGCTTTTTGGAAAGTGATTCTGCTGTCTAGTAAACTCCTCAGAAGAGCAAAGCAAATTGCCAAATGATGATGAAAATTATCTTCAAGCTGCAGAAACAATAAAATGTGTGAGGTTCTCTGCATGAATACCAAAACAATTCCATTTACGTTTGCTTACAGAATAAATCTGTCACATGTAAAGGTTGTTGATTCAACAAAATATCTAAGACCTACGATCATGAACGACTTACATTGGAACCATCATATGAAAAATATCGTGGGGAAGGAAACCCAAAGACCAAATTTTATTGATGGAATGAATGTTGTAGAAGATGCAACAAATCAGTTAAACTGACTGCCTATGACAAACTTGTCAGTCATCTTCGTGTGTATTCCTACGTGTTACGGGATCCCTACGAAGTAGGACTGAAGGAAGACATCAAAAAAGTTCAATGAAGGGCAGCTCTTTTTCTAATATCATGAAATAGGGAACATTGTGTCATGGATACCGTAAATGAGTGAGGATGGAAATTATTGAAACAAAGGCATTTTACATTATGGTGAGGTGTTTTCACTAAATTCCAATCGCCAGTGTGCTCCGCTGAATGCCACAATATTTTATTGGTCCCAAACATACGTAGGAGACATGGCCATTGCAATAAGAGACGTCAGTGCTTGCATGGTAAAGTTTAGTTGTTCATTATTTCCAAACTCTTTTTGAGAGTGACAAATAATGGTGACAGTGGTTCACAGAACCCTCTGCCAAGAACCTAATTGTTAATTGCAGAGTATTCATGTGGATGAATGTTTTCAGAGCAAAGAATGCATTGTAGGTAAGGGGATATAAAAGAATGCGGTTTCGTAGGTTTTTAGAGGAATGATAGAGAACAGTAAAGAAAGCAGAAATTAAATGAGAATGCGTAGTTTCAATGGAAACTGCTGAATTTGTTTATAACATTTTGGGAGAATGGATAATGTGAGATAGGCGAGTGAGAGAGAGAGAGAGAGAGAGAGAGAGAGAGAGAGAGAGAGAGAGAGAGAGAGAGAGAATGAAAGATAAATGAACAATAAATAAATTATGATGAAATCTCTTCAAGCTTTCCCGGCAAGATCTTGTCATGTGGAATAATCGGGTCTACTGCCCGGCAGTAGACCCGATTATTCCACATGTTATGATGAAATCATGTGCATAATTATGCGTCTATTAATGGATGGAGGAGAAGAGAGAGATGTATTTGAAATAACACAAAATATTTTTAAAGCGTCCATCTAAACTGATTACTTCGTTAAGTATCTAGACAGGGTATAATTGAAATAAAAATAGAATATTTAGCAGACTGTAAATTCAAAAGAAATTCACTTCAATTAAAAAAGCAACTCGAAGGAAAACAAACTCAAATTGTATTTTATCTGTTGCCAAGTGATCTTCCACTGGCTCTCAATGTGGATAAATGAAGAAAAAGACCATATAACAAAACTTTGAAGGACTCTAATATTTTATCCAAAATCGCACGTTATTTTGCATATAATCTATAATCTATAAGCTGTTGGCTGTGACAGCCTGAAGAAGCAACTTCCTTCCAGGCTTCAAGAATGCTGTCCCAAGGAGTGTCAGCTATAGTCAGTCGGTTTGTGGCCAGTTCTCTGTTAATATTCTAATGACCTCAGCCCATATGTTTTTTGTAGGGTTCATGTCAGCAGCCTGTGGTGACCATTCTGTCACACTGATGCCAACCTTGGAGAACTGCTGCTGAACAAATGCAGACTTGTGAATGGGAGAACAGTCCTCGCAAGGCAAAGTCCTCTTCTCTGTACTGAATTCCCACTGATAGAAGCATCATGTTTGCCAACATGTGGGCACACTGCTCGCAGTTGATAGTTCACTCCATCCTGTGAAGAATTCCTGCTTCTCTCGCAGAAATCTATCCCGAGCAGGAAACAGATAGCCACCCATCTCTTCTTATCGTGGTTACATATTTGCGTCGACAGTTTGTCCCTTATGGCCTGTAAAAATGTTTGGACCACTGTTACTGGTGGAAAACACCTTGTCAGCGAATATGTTGTTTTCCCGTGACATACTCAGATGGAGCTCTACAAATGCGAGCCAGTATAAAACATTCTCTCTGCTGAACTCTCGTTTCACACTGGATCATCATGCGTGCAGTTCAGGGTCCCTCATCCATCAGCGATTCGTGTCACTGGAGCTGGGGAAATTGGTCTCCCACCACTACTGCTTCACATTCAGAATGGGATTTTCTCTGCTCTGAGACACTAGCTTCCTGTCCTCGTGTTGTGAGCTCTCTCTCTTTGCCTGAGCCAGGAGCTCTGTTGGTAGTGCCTCTTTCAAGGCAGTTCCTTCACCATCTCATTGCAGTGGTATGTGACGTGCCATACCTTCTGCTAGCTTCTCTGCTGTAACATTCACTATCTTCAGTAAGGGTGATGACTCTACATTGAGCTGATCTGTCCCCTCGGCGTCAGGCTGCAACTGGCCAGCCCGGCTGACCAGTAGCTCGCGAGCCGTGGATGGTACGAGCCCAGACCGCAAAGCTGCGCTCACTCCATGAAGGATCAAATGTTTCAGTCACCCTATCCAAATCTGTTATATAAGCTAGTGCAACTAGAGCTATTTTGGTCTGACATGAGCAGGTACATCTGCTTTTGACATTTCATTCAAATCTTTAATGAAAAATGAGTTAAAGAATACACCAATGATAAATGTAGCTACCACAAAATATTCTATCTAGCTAGCAATTGCATGATGCAGGAAATTATTCTTTCTTGTAAGTGCTCTGCATTAGACCTCACCTTAAGAAAATATGTATTCTACCAACACAACTAAGTGGGTTGTAAAAGCAAACAATTTGTTGTCAACCTTGCCAAATATTTGTGTGCACCTAGTATATCATTCACATTCTGAGAACTTATAAAGTGCACTCATTGTCTCTGAAACACTACTTGCTGCTTGATGGAAATTACATTCTGCTGAGGCACTTCATTTGCTTTGCAAACAATACATGACTACTCTATAATTCACTGTTAAGTGTTTCATGAAGGGTTCACAGAATTGCTTCATTTTCTTGACCATTCCACTCATGTACGAAGCTAGAGAATAGTAAACACCAAAATTTCTATTTTCTGATTTCTCCTATGGTATTACTGTTCTACCATTATCCTTTGCAAGGCAGTGGCAACAAAAATTATTTGCATTTGGAGAAGAGAGATGGTGATTGAATGTCTTGGAAATAATGTGCTACAGTGAAAAAGGGTTTGTTTTAATACCGTGTCCCCAACTCGTCCCCCAGCCCCCTCCCCCTAAAATCTCAGGGGAAAAAAGAAAAACATCTGCGACACTCTCTCCCCTAATTCACGATACTACAGAATTGTCTGCCTTCTTTCCATGTTTTCAATGTTCTCCATCAATCCCATCGGATAATGATCGCACAGTGCTCACAATATTCCAGAAAAGGTTGAATAACTCGTGTACTTGCAGATTCCTTAGTAGAATTCTTGGGTCTTCTAAGGGTTGTGGCAAAAACCCAACATTAGTTTCATCTTCACCTTAACGTGTGACGTTTTCCAGTTACTTTGTTTATTTTTGTAACCCCTGGGACTTATATATATATATATATATATATATATATATATATATATATATATATATATATATATATATATATATAACACTCAAATTTGTTTTACTTATCGCTTTCTCAAAGCTTCTTAGTAATAATGTGGGGAACCTCACACATTTTATTGTTTAGCATCAGTTGCCATGTTCTGCACTGTATTTCCAACATCATTTTGCAATTAGCTTTGCTCTTCTCAGTAGTTTACTAGACAGCTGCAGTACCTGCCACAAATCTAAGAAAAATGTTTTGATTGTCTGCTAAATTGTTTATATATATTATAAATAGCAGAAGGTCTACATCACTTTACATGTGGAATGACATTCATCACTTTCATTTCACTAGGTGATGTCCCATCAGCTACTTCGAATTGTGAGTTTTCAGACAGGAAATCACAAATCCAGTTGCATAACTGAGGCATAGTCCATAGGAAAGCAGTGTGACTGGAAGCTGCCTCTGATGAATGATATCAAAAGCCTTTTTGGAACTATATAAATACTGAATCAATGTGAGAGCCCCTGTATGCAGTACGTCATGCGAATAGTAGTAACTCAGTGGATTACATTGTATTTTGTTTTATATGTACTATGCTAGTCCGTGGACATTCCATTCTCCTTCTAGCATATTCCTCATGTGGTCATTGGAAAAGTAAATAAGCTGCTGCATCATTGATGCACAAGATTCACTTCTAAACTGTTAGCCCACTAAAGAAAGACATTGCCTGTAGAAACATAATCGTCCTGCGTCCGACTACAGTAGGCTCATTAAACATGGTGGGATGTGTCTGGTGATGCTGTGACAAGTTTTGTTGCATCCTGAAGCGACAATTTTGCAAGATTCACTCAGAGCGACATCTTCAGAAATTTTGTCATAAGACGTCTCGTTATGTTCAGCATCCAGTTGATTTAGAGGTAAGAAGCATAAAATACTGTGGAACTGCTACTGAAAATACACAAATATGTTAATGAAATCATATCAATGAATACTCTGTTAACTGTGTGTCATACAGCAACTACTCTCACAGCCACACTGTTGTTTTACATTTTAGTCTAGTACAAAAGACTTCACGTTTAATTAAGATAATTCATTGTATGGCATACTAAAGCTCCAAAGAAACTGCATGCTTATTCAAATATGGAGGTATCTAAACAGGCAGAATACAGCATTGTGGTCAGCAACACCTATATAAGACAACAAGTGGCTGGGGCAGTTATTAGATCGATTACTGCTGCTGTAATGGCAGGTTATCAAGATTTGAGTGAGTTTGGACACGGTGTTAGTCACCGCATGAGCAATGGGACACAGCATCTCTGAGGTAGCGATGACGTGGGGATTTCCCATATGACCATTCCACGAGTGTACTGTGAATATCGGAATCCAATAAAACATAAAATCTCTGACATTGCTGGAGCTGGAAAAAGATTGTGTAAGAATGGGACCGACGACGACTAAAGAGAAACATTCAGCATGACAGAAGTGCAATCGTTCCGCAAATTGCTCCAGATTTCAGTGCTGGGCCATCAGTAAGTGTCAGCATGCAAACCATTCAACGAAACATCATCAATATGCACTTTCAGAGCTGATGCCCCACTCATGTACCCTCGGGGACTGCATGACACACAGAGCGAGGTGGCGCAGTTGCTAGCGCACTGGACTCGCATTTGGGTGGACGATGGTTCAATTCCGTATCCGGCCATCCGTATTTAGATTTTCCGTGATTTCCCTAAATCGCTCCAGGCAAATGCCCGGATGGTTCCTTTGAAAGGGCATGGCCGACTTCCTGCCCCATCCTTCCCTAATCTGATGAGACCGATTACCTCGCTGTTTGGTCTCCTCCCACAAACAACCCAACCCAACTGCTTGACACAAAGCTTTATGTCTTGCCTGGGCCCATCGACACTGACATTGAACTGTCGATTAGTGGAAACATGTTGCCTCATTGGCTGTGTCTCGTTTCAAATTGTATCGAGCTGATGGATGTGTACGCGTATGGAAACCACCTCATCAATCCGTGGAAGCTGCATGTCAGCAGGGGACTGTTCATGTTGGTGGAGGCTCTGTAATGGTGAGAGTCGTGTGCAGTTGGAGTGATACGGGACCCCTGATACGTCAAGGTATGATGTTGGTAGGTGACACAGACAGAAGCATCCTGTCTGATCACCTACATCCATCCGTGTCCATTGTGCATTCCAACATACGTGGGCACTTCCGGCAGGGCAGTGTGAACACCCTACATGTCTAGAATTGCTACACAGTGGCTCCAGAGACATGAACATCGTGGGATGCCTTGCAGCGTGCTGTTCACAAGAGATCTCCACCCCGTTGTACCCTTACAGATTTATTGATACACCTGCAGGATTCATAGTGTCAGCTCCCTCCAGCACTACTTCAGGCATTAGTCGAGTACATTCCACATCGTGTTGCGGCATTCTGCATGTTCGCAGGGACCCTACACAATATTACACAGCTGTACTAGTTTCTTTGGCTCTTCAGTGTATTATGATGAGACATCACTTGTACTTGTGTAGTGCGTATCAGTATTGTTTCCTGTTAGTTTATTGAACAAAATGGACACAAATATCAGATAAATTGTCAACAATATACTTCAACGGCTGAAAGCAAGGGGAAACTACGGCCGTAATTTTTCCCGAGGGCATGCAGCTTTACTGTATGATCTCCGGGAGGGGACTACTCAAGAGGGTGTCGTTATCAGGAGAAAGAAAACTGGCGTTCTACGGATCGGAGCGTGGAATGTCAGATCACTTAATCGGGCAGGTAGGTTAGAAAATTTAAAAAGGGAAATGGATAGGTTAAAGTTATATATAGTGGGAATTAGTGAAGTTCGGTGGCAGGAGGAACAAGACTTCTGGTCGGGTGACTACAGGGTTATAAACACAAAATCAAATAGGGGTAATGCAGGAGTAGGTTTAATAATGAATAGGAAAATAGGAATGTGGTTAAGCTACTACAAACAGCATAGTGAACGCATTATTGTGGCCAAGGTAGATACGAACCCCACACCTACTACAGTAGTACAAGTTTATATGCCAACTAGCTCTGCAGATGACGAAGAAATTGAAGAAATGTATGATGAAATAAAAGAAATTATTCAGATAGTGAAGGATGACGAAAATTTAATAGTCATGGGTGACTGGAATTCGGTAGTAGGAAAAGGGAGAGAAGGAAACGTAGTAGGTGAATATGGATTGGGGCTAAGAAATGAAAGAGGAAGCCGCCTGGTAGAATTTTGCACAGAGCACAACTTAATCATAGCTAACACTTGGTTTAAGAATCATGAAAGAAGGTTGTATACATGGAAGAACCCTGGAGATACTAAAAGGTATCAGATAGATTATATAATGGTAAGACAGAGATTTAGGAACCAGGTTTTAAATTGTAAGACATTTCCAGGGGCAGATGTGGACTCTGACCACAATCTATTGGTTATGACCTGTAGATAATAACTGAAGAAACTGCAAAAAGGTGGGAACTTAAGGAGATGGGACCTGGATAAACTGAAAGAACCAGAGGTTGTACAGAGTTTCAGGGAGAGCATAAGGGAACAATTGACAGGAATGGGGGAAAGAAATACAATAGAAGAAGAATGGGTAGCTTTGAGGGATGAAGTAGTGAAAGCAGCAGAGGATCAAGTAGGTAAAAAGACGAGGGCTAGTAGGAATCCTTGGGTAACAGGAGAAATATTGAATTTAATTGATGAAAGGAGAAAATATAAAGATGCAGTAAATGAAGCAGGCAAAAAGGAATACAAACGTCTCAAAAATGAGATTGACAGGAAGTGCAAAATGGCTAAGCAGGGATGGCTAGAGGACAAATGTAAAGATGTAGAGGCTTATCTCACTAGGGGTAAGATAGATACTGCCTACAGGAAAATTAAAGAGACCTTAGGAAATAAGAGAACCACTTGTATGAACATCAAGAGCTCAGATGGAAACCCAGTTCTAAGCAAAGAAGGGAAAGCAGAAAGGTGGAAGGAGTATATGGAGGGTCTATACAAGGGCGATGTACTTGAGGACAATATTATGGAAATGGAAGAGGATGTAGATGAAAATGGAACGGGAGATACGATACTGGGTGAAGAGTTTGACAGAGCACTGAAAGACCTGAGTCGAAACAAGGCCCCGGGATTAGACAACATTCCATTAGAACTACTGTCGGCCTTGGGAGAGCCAGTCCTGACAAAACTCTACCATCTGGTGAGCAAGATGTATGAGATAGGCGTAATACCCTCAGACTTCAAGAAGAATATAATAATTCCAATCCCAAAGAAAGCAGGTGTTGACAGATGTGAAAATTAAACGAACAATCAGTTTAATAAGCCACAGCTGCAAAATACTAACACGAATTCTTTACAGACGAATGGAAAAACTGGTAGAAGCTGACCTCGGGGAAGATCAGTTTGGATTCCGTAGAAATACTGCAACACGTGAGGCAATACTGACCTTACGACTTATCTTAGAAGAAAAATTAAGGAAAGGCAAACCTACATTTCTAGCATTTGTAGACTTAGAGAAAGCTTTTGACAATGTTGACTGGAATACTCTCTTTCAAATTGTAAAGCTGGCAGGGGTAAAATACAGGGAGCGAACGGCTATTTACAATTTCTACAGAAACCAGATGGCAGTAATAAGAGTCAAGGGACATGAAAGGGAAGTGGTTGTTGGGAAGCGATTAAGACAGGGTTGTAGCCGCTCCCCGATGTTATTCAATCTGTATATTGAGCAAGCAGTATAGGAAACAAAAGAAAAATTCGGAGTAGGTATTAAATTCCATGGAGAAGAAATAAAAACTTTGTGGTTCGCCGATGACATTGTAATTCTGTCAGAGACAGCAAAGGACTTGGAAGAGCAGTTGAATGGAATGGATAGCGTCTTGAAAGGAGGATATAAGATGAACATCAACAAAAGCAAAACGAGGATAATGGAATGTAGTCGAATTAAGTTGGGTGATGCTGAGGGAATTAGATTAGGAAATGAGACACTTAAAGTAGTAAAGGAGTTTTGCTATTTGGGGAGCAAAATAACTGATGATGGTCGAAGTAGAGAGGATATAAAATGTAGACTGGCAATGGCAAGGAAAGCATTTCTGAAGAAGAGAATTTTGTTAACATCGAGTATAGATTTAAGTGTCAGGAAGTCGTTTCTGAAAGTATTTGTATGGAGTGTAGCCATGTATGGAAGTGAAACATGGACAATAAATAGTTTGGACAAGAAGAGAATAGAAGCTTTCGAAATGTGGTGCTACAGAAGAATGCTGAAGATTAGATGGGTAGATCACATAACTAATGAGGAAGTATTGAATAGGATTGGGGAGAAGAGAAGTTTGTGGCACAGCTTGACCAGAAGAAGGGATCGGTTGGTAGGACATGTTCTGAGGCATCAAGGGATCACCAATTTAGTATTAGAGGGCAGCGTGGAGGGTAAAAATCGTAGAGGGAGAGCAAGAGATGAATACACTAAGCAGATTCAGAGGGATGTAGGTTGCAGTAGGTACTGGGAGATGAAGAAGCTTGCACAGGATAGAGTAGCATGGAGAGCTGCATCAAACCAGTCTCAGGACTGAAGACCACAACAACAACAACAACAACAACAACAACAACAACATACTTCACTTTGTTATTGAAAACCTGCTGATGATGCATAGGTAGTTGTTCGAACCCATGCAAACAGCAAACTGCTGATTTTGAGTTAAGCCACATTTAAAGTGTAATTACCAAAACAAAACAAAGAAAAGAAAACAAAAACTAACTCCCTTGGTAGTTGTTTGATAAGGGGTGGGAAAGGTAAACACATGCGGGTGCCCGATTAGAAGACTTGCTGTACGTATGTTTGCCAATCGAGTTCCTCGGTGTTGACTTCCAGCTCGCATTTGTTTAGCTGTGACTGCAGGGCTTTGTATTTTTTGGCAAAATGTAAACTGTGAAGGACACATCCCTGTGAAGCATTCGTGGCTTACTTACTACTTTCTTCTTATTAAGTTAGCATACGATACTTCAGTTCGCCATCAGGCTGCACTGATTTAGGTTTATGGTAACTTCTTAAATCTACTCGTATTATGTCAAATGTCAGGTCAATCCTTTGAAGGGGCACAGATAACTTCATCTACATCTGCATCTCTGTCTACATCTACATGGATACTCTGCAAATCATGTTTAGTGCCTGGCAGAGGGTTCATCGAACCACCTTCACAATTCTCTATTATTCCAATCTCGTATAGCAAACACCTATATCTTTCTGTATGAGCTCTGGTTTCCCTTATTTTATCATGGTGATCATTTCCTCCTATGTAGGTCGGTGTCAACAAAATATTCTCACATTCGGAGGAGAAAGTTGGTGATTGGAATTTCATGAGAAGATAGCTCTGAAATGAAAAATACCTTTGTTTTAATGATGTGCACCCCAAATCCTGTATCATTTGAGTGACACTTTCTCCCATATTTTGCGATAATACAAAACATGCTGCCCTTCTTGGAACTTTTTCGATGTACTGCATTAGTCGTATCTTGTAAGGATTCACCACTGCACAGCAGTGTTCTAAAAGAGGACGGACAAGCGTAGTATAGGTAGTCTCCTTAGTAGATCTGAAATGCCTGGGCTAGCAGAGCAGAGCATATTAGGTTGTGGAAAGGGGCCAAAATGAGTTCCTGTCAGTTGCACTCAACATACAAACTTTATTTATCAACACACATCATTACAACAAGGATGCAAAACACTCAAAACTTTAATTGACTTCCTTTGATTAACTTTAGATCGGCTGAAGGTCACATTCAAAATCCAAGATGTAAGGCTTAAGCAGAATTGAAATACAAGGTTCTTCTGGAGGTTTCACCCAAGAATATTTCCTAAATCTTAAATCTAATTGGTTGAAGGCATTTGCAATTTAATTTTAATGGAACTATACTGGAGGTCGCATATTAATTAATAAGAGGAGTTTCAATCAAAAGGCAGAAGGCCTTATCTTAAAACATTTCATGCAAATTGGGCAGAAGGCCCCGTTCAAAAGCATAACAAACTTATGCTTTAAGGGCAAGAGAAGAAGATTAATTTAAGAGATATTAAAACTCTGATAAAGGTCACTCACCAACAAATAATTTAACGGCTTGGGCCTTAGAAGTAGAGTTTCAATTTTAAAGGGCAGGAGGCAGTATCTTAAAACATTTCATATAAAATAAAGAATAGCAATCTCATGCCTTAAGGGCAAGACAAGGACATTAATTTAAGAGTTATTAATACTCGGCTGAAGGCCACATATCAACAAAATATGTTTAACGGCTTAAGGCCTAGAAAGAGTTTCAGTGTAAAAGGCAGAAGGCCTTGCAGTAAAATTCAGCTGAAGGCCCAATATAACAATCTCATGGGATAAGGGCAAGACAAAAACATTAATTTAAGAGATATTGATACGCAGCTGAAAGCCACACGTCCACGAAATAACTAAAATCCAAACAGGGAAATTACTATATCACACACAAGGAATGCCGCTCAAAAGTTTCCAAGAGTTGGCCTGGGATTGTAACACTAACTCCCATTTAGGTGAGACAGGCAGTCTGTCCAACGACTTCTGAATCTGAAGGGAGCCCAACAGACAGGCAGCCAGCCAACCAATCAACCAAATCAGCTCTGCTCCACACATCCAGCAAAACGACCACAAGATTTCAATACACGACACACACAATATTGGCACCCATAACGACCAACACCACCTCAGCTGTCGGACTACACACCACGCTGGACAGCAACAACATGACGAGGAAAATACACTGCCCAAAATGACGTCAACGACCAGCCAAGGAAGACTAGAGTAGGTAGGTAACCGGAACGTCAACAGCCACAAGGCAGAAGATAACTCCGGTTAACTTCCATAACAGGGAATAAATTAAGTTAAATTTCACAGGAAGATGGCTGGAATGTTAGCTGACTTAAATACACACATGTTGTTGCACATGAGAATTTCCCAAAAAGCCACAACCAGTATCAAATGAAGAAATGTAAACAGTTGAGGCTCTATAGTAAGTTAAGTGAGGACTAAACTTTCATGTCCAAGATCAGTGGGCGACAAACTTCATAGCACTTCAGCACCTCACACTCCAACTGCACGTGCACGCCGCCAGCAGCTCCAGCCCGACTCCGTGCAAAGGTGGCTTGCTTGCTGCCCCACACCAACTGACCTTCTTGACTACTGGTCCTTCTGCGACTGTTGCTCCGTCGCGACTGCACTGCTGGTGCATCTCCCACTCACTCACTCACTACACGACTCACAATGACCCGGAAATACTATTGGTCATCAGTCCCTCTGCAGATGGTACGACAGTGCGCTTATCGATACGTGCTGCTGCTACCACTCACGGGCAAGTACGGCAGGAAGTTAGTGACGCCAGTAAATGGAAGAACAAAATGAGTTGGCACTACTGTAATAGAAGATGAAATGTAATTAATGGGATGAATATGAGCCGTGCATGGCTAAAGATCTGTTAAATTTTCGAAGTGTCCTGCCAATAAAATGCAGTCTTTGGTTAGCCTTCCCCATCCTTCCTAAATCGAGATTTTGTTTTGCGTGTAATCTCATTTTTGACAAGATGTCGTACCGTAATCCTCCTTCCTTTCTTTTAATCTCAGAATGAATACTGAAGGCAAGTATCGAATGAAGATTAAGTGGTCGTCACACTTCCCAATTTGTGGATACACTGTCGTTGACCATAATAGCAAATCGCAGAAACATCTTTCATCATCGCCTGTTTTTCTTTCTGAATGTGGTGATTAATTTATCTCAAGATGACCATACTTGAAGTGGTACAGTGTGATTATCTCGATTGCAACATAAACAGAACATAATGTCACGAATGTTAAGACGTTACTCCATTTTAGACTCTGTTCTCTACTGCATAAACAACACTCTTCATAACTCTTCAAAAATGGGCTGTCATGGCATGAGCTTGAACAAATTGGAACAAAATAAGACCATAGTTCAGTATACTTATAGCAACCTGCCGTATAAAATCGCCACAGAACATGACGCTGAAATAGTATTACCATGGCAGATATTCACGACTCCTTTCACAAACGTGTTTCTCCAAGATTTTTCTATTACTGGCTGGTTAGAAGATGAATGAAACTTGTCTCTGACCTTCTGTCAGAGTCACGCTTTCAGCAGACAGACAGACAGACAGACAGAGTACAGCTTAAAAGGAAATGGACAGTTTTGAGATCACAGCTTTGCTTTCGCACTGCACGACATTGACTAATAGACCACGAACAAGTTATTCACAACTGCAGCTCAAGTGGAAGTTGACAATTTTCGTACTGTGCACTGCATACCCCAATATGACAATAACATAATACGAACACACATGAAATTCTGTGGTTGGTTGGTTGGATGGACTGAGGCTAGCTTGTAATGGCTAGGGTGTGGGTTCCACTCCTGCTGGGGGTACCAGTTTCTAACAGCCACAAACATACCCTCTTCTCCTACAGTAATGCCATGTAAAGAACGCAGAACTGTGCCGTGGTTCTAAATCAACATTAAACATGTCCATTCACTACTGACTCGAACAGAGTTGAGTAAGGCTTTGCTGTCAGAGATGAAAGTCTGTGCTTGCAGAAACTCTTATCTCCAGTAAGCTTTCTTACACTAGTAACGTTAGTTTAGTTCACAAACCAGTTGTCATGTAGGGTCATAGGATATTCATTTATTATTTTAAGTGATCTTTAGATTTTGAAAATATTAGCACCGGACTGGATCTCAGATTCCAATTTTTTGCTGGATTGGAACCCTTTGAGATGATTCTGTTCCATCATTTCGTTGTTCGCTCACAGTGCCAATCTCCTCTAGGTCTCTATGAACGGTGGGATCCTAATTACTAGTGAAATAAAATTCGATAGTTGACACCTCTTCATGTGGGGTCAACGATGACGATTTGTGCGGGAATGGAGTCCCAGGCAGCACAGAACTATTCATTATGTTACCTCCGCCTGAACACAGGCACATCTTGCCGCTGGTGGAGAAACAACAAATATTTCATGTCTATTCATAACTATAAGATGATACTGAAAGGTGCTGGGATCCGTTATCACACTATTGGTGAACATATTTAATATCTGACATCTGATTGTGCTTAGTTAACAATTCATATAGACACTGGATTCTACTCCCCGTCCATCACCACAACTTTACTTCATGATATTTCACACTTGTACATTGAACTTTATTACATTCCTTTTGTGGTTACTTCTCGGGGGCAATATAAGTGCTTGTACATTGAACTTTATTACATTCCTTTTGTGGTTACTTCTTGGGGGCAATATAAGCGGTCTACTCATTGGAAATCAGGGTTGGCCCACTTTTTGTGCTGTTGATTGCTAAATATCGTCAGCCATGCTCCTGATACTCATTTGCAGAGTTCGGATGTATTTTATGCAATATTCTTGCTGCATGTTTCTTTGTGAACACAGGCTTTTGATTCATGACTCCATGTGTCTGTTGCTGCATTTACAAATGTTGTTGTTTTTACATTGTGTTTTTTGATGTATACATGGATGTCTTAATGTTAGTAAAAAAAAAACTGTACTAGATACTGATCTTTGACTGAAACTGATCACACAATAGAGAATAAATTGAGCAGCAGCTTATGATGTTACACAGTGTTATTTCTACAGTCATTTGGCTTTACCGGCATTGTCCCAGATGATGTCATAGGGCAATATTGTGTGAAAGAATGTGAAGTGTGCTAGCAGCCCTGTCAGTATGTCAACTGAGTAAGTAATTTCTCCAACACCCAAACCTCCAGATGTCAGACACTTAGATTGATACCATATGTTGTATATCGATAGTGTCAGCCAAAATGCCAGTGTAGTTTGTGCTGTGTGTTGCCATCCAGGAGAATGTGCGTAAACAATGAGTAATAAGTACCAAATGACCTATAGCGCACAGGTAAAGCACAATTGTGAGCATCTGCTGTGTCAAGTTCCTGTGGGGAAGTCAGTAGAACATTAGTTTCATATGAAGGGTTCTGGGTTCAGTCCCTCGTCTCGACAGTTTTTGTACTGTAGTACGTGTGAAACTATTGTATGTCACAACATGTTCCTGACATGTGAAATGACTTTTCAGAGTTTATAGGAGTGTTCTATCGGCAGTCCATTTTCACTTTGTGTAGTAGTAGTAGTAGTAGTAGACTGCTAGGTGGCAGCACCGCCATACATCTATAAACTCCAGACAGTGCTTTTACATGTCAGGTACATATTGTCCCTTATAACAGTTTCACACTACTACAATTCAAAAACTGGCATGACCAGTGCTCGAACCTGGTATCCTTGGTACAATGAACTAACAGTCTATCGACTTCACCGATGGAGCTCCACATGATAGGTGCTTACAAATACGTTTTACCTGTGCGGTGTAGGTCATGTGGTACTTATTACTTACTGTTTACGCATGGTCTCCTAGACGACAGGATGTAGCACCAACTATATTGATGTTTTGGTTGATATTCTACCATTTGGTACTGATCCTAATGTCTGACATCTGAAGGTTTGGGTGTAAGTGAAAAGCACACAACTGATTAACTTCTCTGCATCCTTGTGACACCTCAATTTGTTATACATATTGCTACATAAGAATGTCACATACAAAATTTTATTTAATGTTTGCTTATTAAGTGCTATTTCTAGTACCTGTAACAAATCTTACACTGAAATCACACAGTAAGAGCCATTTTTTCTAAGATTAACAATTAAGCTGTTTCCTATGAAGCAATTGTAACCCTGTTCAGTTATTCTCCTGTCTTGCCATCCAGAATGTGTGTTTTAGGCTCCATCAGTATGGTATCATTTATGATGTGATGTTTCCTGTTGTTAAGTTATTTCTACCAGAACTGAACTTGTGAGATTGTATATTGTCTTCTCTGTTAAGTAACACAGGGAGAAGCGAGCTTTATTTATAATTTGAGGTTTCTCACTTGTCTTCAGTTTTGTGATGGGTATTACCACCATGTGTTTCGATCTTTTAGGAAGTGCGCCTCCAGTGTGAAGTGTGGCAAGATGGAATAGTTTCAGTTGCCGTAATAGCACTCCTAATGTAAATAGCATTTTTTCCTCTTTCTTATTGGAATTACATGAAATGCCAGATTTACCTTGCAGGATCACTCTTTAAACAATAAGGCTTAAAAAATACATTTGATTGGTGGCCATAATATAAACATTCTGTATGAAAATATTGTAATGTATTCAGTATTTAAGAGTTAATAAAATAATGTTCACTCAAGAATTTATTGCTGCTAATAACTGTTTGTTATAGGATTGATATACCTCATTATAAAGCCGTATTTTTCTTCTTTGTAAACACTTTCACATCTTCCTAAATTTTGTAGTTTAGTAAATTTTGTTATAAGAAACACAGGCTGTTCACATCATAGAATTTAAACCTTTTGAAAATCTGGCATTTCCGTTTTGTATCTCTAACTTTTCTCTATACTATTACTCACCTATAATGCCCTGCTGCTCACAGTCTGGGTCCTGCTTCCAGAGACTCTGGTCGTGTGTGTGAGTTGTGCTTGCGTGAGTGTGTGTGTATGTGTATGTTTGCCTACTTTTAGCAAAGGTCTTTTTGTCCAAAAGCTAACTTTCTGACAGTCTTTCTGTTGTGCCTTTCTGTAACTCACATTGAACACCTATGAAAAGGTATGAAAAAAAATTTTAGTGTCAAAAATTCATCGTATATGTTTGTTATAAAATCATTGAAAACATTATCAGCGATCTTTAAAATTAAAATTTGAAGATTAAAAACTGTCTTCAAAGTATATGTTTATTAGTTTCAGAAATATAGACGTGCCAAATCTGATGATTCTTTTTGATACACCCTGCACTGTTACTGGAAAAACATGCTATTTATGTCTTCACTTATAGAGTAATCTTGGTGAGCTTTTTTAGAAAATGTGGGAGAAATAAATGCATTCAAATCCCTACTCATAAAATGAGAACCCAGTTGTAAAGCCATTTGAAGAATGTACTAATAAAATGGAATTAAAATAGCTCGACTGCCGAATATACATAACTATTGCTTGCAATTCCTGTCTGTTATATTATTATTTAAACTGCAAGTGGTCTGTACTTTAACAGTGTGTAAAAACTTCCCTACACAAGTTTTTAAATGGGCGCTCTGTGTGTGTGTGTGTGTGTGTGTGTGTGTGTGTGTGTGTGTGTCAGTTCGCCGGCCGAAGTGGCCGTGCGGTTAAAGGCGCTGCAGTCTGGAACCGCAAGACCGCTACGGTCGCAGGTTCGAATCCTGCCTCGGGCATGGATGTTTGTGATGTCCATAGGTTAGTTAGGCTTAACTAGTTCTAAGTTCTAGGGGACTAATGGCCTCAGCAGTTGAGTCCCATAGTGCTCAGAGCCATTTTTGTGTGTCAGTCAGTCAGTCAGTCAAGGTCGCTATTACAGTCAGTCAGCATTGAGCTCCCAGCTTCTGTATCTGCACTCATTATATACTTTTGCTTTGGTGCTAAACCCTGGGATAGCCGGTTCAATTCCTGAGGATGGAAGACTTTTTGTCACTGGTACATGGCCATTAAATGCAGGAGATATTACTGATCCTCAGACTTTGTGCCACCATCCTTCAAACCCTACCACACTCCCGTGAAGTGAAGGAATGTGACACTGTTAATCTTGCAAACTTTGCAGGTGGTCAGTACTGTGTGAGATGAGTAGGCTACGTGCGAGAACTGGTTTCACCTTCTCCCTTCTTTCATCATAGGACTGTCAGGTCACCAGTACTCGTGAATTATACTGAAAGACAGCTCACACAGTTTGGGAAGGAAAGGTGCCATTTTGTGCAGAGAAAGAAAAGCCTTTCCAATTAGAGTGGATGAACCTACCCGTCGTGGTGTCCCATCTGATCTTGCGGTACTGTTTTACTTTACTTATCATTAAGCTCCAGTCAGGTTCAGTTTTGGTCCATTATTTATGTGAGATAGAGTGAAGAAGTGTGAAAATAAATGAAAGTTTACTCCAATTTCAAATATATGTATATATATTTAAATATTGGATGTATGTCATGTTTATTCAAAATTCTTCCAGCTAATTTTACTGTCAAATTAACACAAGAAACTTTGTACAGCCCATAATGGCTGATTACTTGGTAGCTCCTAATAAAGAAGTCTCTTAAAAGAGAATTTAATGACTGAACGAAAGAGATGGCTGTAATACAATTCTTGATACTTTTAAAGATTAAAGACATGTGTTTGTAAGGTAATGAGGACATTAATGAAGCTTTGTTGTAGCATAAAACAGGCAGACATTACAGGTGCTTACAAATAATTTCTTGAGGTAATGAAAAACTGTTTACCCTTTGTGGTTTGCTTTGCTCAAATTTGTCAGTTTTTCTGCTCTTTTGCAGGTGATATCTCCACAAATTCGAGAGCCAGATAGAATAAGACGTGCCCTTTCATTTATGCCCTCGACTAAGGAAAGACCTACTCACATACAAGTTAGAGGGGCTAAGAGCTTCCGTTCTAAAGGCCAACAGAATGCAGAATCCTGACCAGGCTTGGATTGGCAGTAATATGTATACTTTTGTCAGCGGGTCACAAAGTTAAACCTAACGAGTAGAATATATTAGAGGATAAGAATGAGTATAATCTATGCCTCATACCTCCCACTCTTCAGCCATAGTCCTGTCCCCCCTCACACTACCTCTTCCCTCCTACCTCGCACCTCCCCTCTCCCCTCCTCCCCCTAACCCCCACCTTCTCCAGACAGAAAATTGGAAAGACAGCTTGCTGGAGTCGTATTTCAGTGCGTGTTATGCTTCATTTGTGTTACGCAAGATTTTAGGTGTGAAATTTTGGAGTTATTGTAATGATTGCATATAGAATGTGCAAATTTATTAACTCATTGTCATGAAACTTGCCACCTCATATTTCACAAAAGTAGTATCGTAAAACTCTCAGGTCAATCTGTGACTTTTGTTGGCGAAGAATGGGATTGAGGGGTACATCTTGTTACGGAGGTTTTTTTGAAAGAACAAGCTTCTTTCGGCATTGGGATCTTCTTCTTATTAGCTTCTCTTCAGTAGTAAGAGCAATGTGTATGATATTGAATATGCCAAGTTCTTTGTACTGGCACGTGGAGTGGATTCAAATGTTGAATGAGAAGAAAATTGAGATGTCAGAAACAAATAGTTTGATGGACCAGTTATCTCTTAGGTGCATTTATAATGCTGCCCATTTAGGGCGAACCTAATATGATGATTTGTGTAATTGTGAACGTATTACATTGTTTGTAAACGAAACAAATATGAGAATTACTGACAATGTGGGATGAATGAAACAGGTGATTAAAATGAACATGATAAATAATTGTAGAAGACAGTTTGAATCTCAGTCTTAGGAAAAGCTTAATAACTGTGGGAGCTGTTACAAGCAAAATTTTAACAAAAAATGGTCTGTTGATATTTTTAGTTATATACAGTATGTGATGAATGAATATCTTAATTGCAATGAATTCTTGTTTCGTCATCACTGTGCTGCTCCAGACGTGAAGAATTTTCACATTTAGTGAAAACTCCGTAACTTTATATATTATATCATTAAATAGAAAAAGATAATGGTCGCATAGTACAAGATATTTTATATATCGGCACCACTGTTATGTAGTATGTTGGCAGTAGTTAATGTTGATAGCACTAAAATGAGGCCGGCCGGAGTTGCCAAGCGGTTCTAGGCGCTACAGTCTGGAACCGCGCGACCACTACAGTCGCAGGTTCGAATCCTGCCTCGGGCATGGATGTGTGTGATGTCCGTAGGTTAGTTAGGTTTAAGTAGTTCTAAGTTCTAGGGGACTGATGACCTCAGAAGTTAAGTCCCATAGTGCTCAGAGCCATTTTTTGAACTAAAATGAGAAATTTGTGTGCATAAATCTGAAAATGGATTTTTAAAAGTATCTATTGCCTCATAACTTACATTCAAAATTATCGATAATTACAATGATATTCTTATTTTGTTGTGTGAATTTGTTTATGGAAATCTAGAAAATTTTTTACTGTATGCCTTTGTGGTGCATGTTATAAATTAGCAACATATGCTTGATTACAGTAAGTTTACTTTTTCCTTATTCGTCCAGAATCTGAAATTACAGTTACTCAATTCTCTGAATGAGAAGGTTCTTGACAATGCCTTGTGCTTACTTAAATATGCTGGAGGCCCTCAGTTGGCATGGTCCAATGACTACTGATGCTACTTCAACTTTGGGAGCTGCGTGCAGTAATGAATAGCCATTTTCAAAATAATTAATCCATGACAAACTGGATATTTAACTTCTCACAGAAGCTATTTGTCATACTGATATTTCTATTGTATTTCTATTTGATGAACCAGGAAAGGGGGTTGTCATCTCAGTAAGAATTGGTTTTTGTAATCTGAAGATTCCTAGTAATGGGTGCAATATTTCCCTAAGTAATAGGTGTGCTTTCAATGGAATATTTTTCCCTTGTCTTCAGTTGCTGATGTGAAGTTTATATTGAATTTAATGTCCCATGATTTGAATTTGACATCAGCTACCTCACTGATAATAATCATCAGGGAGTTGAATATCATATGCCTTGCGAGATTTGTTCATTTCATTTCTAATAATGTTCCAAATTGCCTCTGCTATGTTCTTGGAATTCTCTATTTTTTGTACATAGTTCATGGTAATTTTACTGACACAGTGAATAATTTTGGTGTAATGTTTATAGTACACCTTTATGTCTTGGTTAGAATTTGTGTTCTGTACTAAATAAAGTTCTCTCTTCATACCACTTGATAATTTGATTCCAGATGTTCTCTCAGGGTTCAATGTGTTTGCCCATGACCAGAACTGGATTACACTGTTGTTAAAATATTTTTAGGAAGCCATTAAATTTCTTGTGTGCTGCAGGTTCTCGGTAAATATCTTCCCATAGTTTGTCTAGTTAATACTCTCTGAGTAAGGATGACTGAGTCAGTATTTATGATTCTATGAAACTTTTATGTAGTCCCCTTGTAGATTAATGCACTTGGTCCAATGTTGTTCAAGTGCCTTGATCCCATGTCGAAAATGAGTTTCCTCCAGGCCTGCAAAATAGTTGTCAACTCCGGCTATCAATTCTTCGTTTGAAATGAATCTTCGTCCACCAAGCAAAATTTTCAGTTTTGGGAAGAGATGGAAGTCTGATGCAGCCATATCAGGTGAATAAGGCAGGTGTGGCACCAATTCATACCTTAGTTCATATAATTTTGGCACATCCATTCTCACGCATTTTTGATCCAGCGTCAAGAGTCACGGTGCCTATCTTGCAGATAAATTTTTTAATTTCAGGGCACCTATCTTGCAGATATTTTTTTTTATTTCTAATTCTTCAGTTAAAATGTGATATACCCTTTCAGATGACATCTGGCAACTGTAAGCAATTTCACGCACTTTCAGTCGGCATGTCCTCCATGATCTTTTGTGCACTTTTGGAATGATTTCTGGAGTAGTGACACATCTTGGCCGACCACTGTGCAGATCATCATCTAAGCTCTCCCTACCAAATTTAAATTCATTTGTCCTCTTGGCAACAGTTGAATACAAAGCAGCAGAGTCCTCCAGTGTGTTCTGGAAATCGGCTTGAATGTCCTTTGCTTTCATACCTTTCTTTATGAAGTACTTAATCACTGCCTGAATCTCAATTTTTTTCCATCTTCACAAATCACTACACGGGAACAACAACAGAGACCCATCACCACTGCAGCTCTCTTCCAAGAGCACTGACATGGCACGTGTTTACAGGCAACAGTCCAATGAATATCACACGAACAACTCATTGCACTAGCACAGACCTCTCGTGGTGATTCCAAGAACTTTTCAAACTACCCTCTTAACTATATTATGAAAAGGAAAGTTGCTACTCACCATATAGCGGAGATGCTGAGTTGCAGACAGGCACAACAAAAAGACTGTCACAAATTAGCATTCGGCCAGTATGGCCTTCATCAAAACAAGACACACACACACACACACACACACACACACACACACACACACACGCGCGCGTTCACGCAACTCACAAACACATGACTGCAATCTTTGGCAGGTGAAGCTACACTGCCCAGGATGTGGGGAGGGGGTGTGTATTTTTGATGAAGGCCATTCTGGCCAAAAGCTAATTTGTGACAGTCTTTTTGTTGTGCCTGTCTGCGACTCAGCATCTCCACTACATGGTGAGTAGCAACTTTCGTTTTCATAATATTGTATGCTTTTACCTTCTTAGCTAAAACTGATTGGTGATGGCTGGATTAATCCTGACATTTAGCCATCACTGTCAACCAATTGTTTATTATGGGCCTCACATTTGTTTCTTGAAATACAATAGGATTTTGAAATTAATTATTAATTGCTGTTGGGCTGTGTCCTTTCCTTGTTGAGAATGTTACTGTGGGAAAAACCCAAAGTTGGTCATCAGTAACTCTAATTGCTCTTTATTAGAACTATTTTGAGATCACTATTGTAATTACCAGATACAGCAACTTCCTAATTATTTCTGTAGCATTTTAATAGTGGACACACTCGAATTGCCTGGTGGTGTTTAATCATTTTTCTCCATAGGACATATAATCTTGTCAGATTTGTTGTTTTTGTTGTCGGCAGTGGCCAAGTCTGAAGACTGTTTTGGTGCTGCTCTCCATCCTGCTTTATCCTGTGCCTCTTTATCTCTGTACAATCACTGCAACCTACATATATTTGAACCTTCTTGCTGTATTCATCTCTTGGTCTCCCTCCACAGTTTACCCACCCACACTTCCTTCCATTACCAAATTGACGATTCCTTGCCGCTTCAAGATGTGTCCTATTAACTGATGCTTTCTCTTAGTCACATTGTGCCATAAATTTCTTTTTTTACCCAGTTCAATTCAGTTCCTCTTCATTAGTTATCAGACTATCCATCTGATCTTTGGCATATTTCTGTAGCACCACATTTCAAAAGCTTCTTTTCTCTTCTTGTGTGAACTCCTGCCACATAAATTTGTATTAAATGTTAACAAATTCCCCTTTTTTACAAAAATGTTTTTTGTTCGATAGCTAACCTGCATTTTATCATTTTTCACTTTGGCCATAATCAGTTATTTTACTGTACAAATAGCAAAACTTGTTTACTGCCATTAGTTTCTCATTTCCTAATCTAGCTCCCTCAGCATCAGTTGATTTAATTTGACTAAATTTCATTTTGTTGGCACTCATCCTACAATCTCTTATCGAGACTATATCTGCTTCATTCGACAGCTCTTCAAAATACTTTGGCATCACTGATGAATTAGTGTTACTGGCAAACCTGAAAGTTTTCATTTCTTCTCCCCAAATGTAAATTCTCTGTCCAAATTCATTCTTGGTTTTCTTCCTGTACTTGCTCAGTGCACAGATAGAATATTAACCACGGTAGGCTACAACCATGCCTCATTCCCTTGTCAACCACTGCGTCTCTTTCATGTCTCTTAAGTCTTATAACTGTAGTGGGTTTTTGTACAAGTTATAAATAACCTGTCTCTTACTGTATTTTACCCTTGCTACCTTCAGAATGTTAAAGAATGTATTCCAGCCAATGTTGTATAAGGCTTCCTGCAAATCTAAAAATGCTGCAAACAGAGGTTTGACTATCTTCAATATATTTTGTAAGAGAAGTTGTGAGGTGAGTAATGCCTCCTGTGTTGGTATGTTTCTCCATAATCCAACCCAATTCTTCCCTCACGTTGGCTTCTACCAATTTTTCCACTCTTGTGTGAATAGTTCTGTCAGTATTTTGCAATCAAGGCTTATGTAATTGATGGTTTGGTAGTATCCACACCTGTGGAATTTCTTTGAAATTAGAGTTATTATATTCCTCTTGAAGGCTGAGGGTATTTCACCTGTCTCATATATCTTGCTCACGAGGTGGAATAGTGTTGTCATGTCTGGCTGTCCCAAGGGCCTCAGTAATTTTAAGGGAATGTCGTCTGCTCTGTGGGCCTCATTTCAACTTACATATTTCAGTGCTCTTTCAAATTCCTTTTGCAGTATCATATCTTCCATTCCTGTAATATTACCTTTGCACTAATTTCCCTTTTATAGCACTTCTGCGTAGTCATTTCACCTTTCAGCTATCCTTTCTTTTCTGAGTACCAGATTGCCATCTCAGCTCTAGATATTCATACAGTTGCTTCTCATTTCACCAAAGGTCTCTTCAATTTTTCTGTTGGTGGCATCCGTCTTTCCCCTAGTCATGGTTGTGCATACAGCGTTACATTTTTCATGTAGCTGTTCCTGATTCTAATTTTTTAGACATTTTTCTCTTTCGCCTGCTTATTTTGCTGCATTTTTATATTTTGTCATTTCATCATTCAGGTTAAGTATCTTGTGTGTTACCCATCAATTTTTCATGAGGTTTCGTCTTTCTGCATATTTGATCTTCTGCCTTCAATATTTTCTCTCTGTGCTACCCATTTGCCTTCTTGTCCTTACCCCCATTTCAGTCAGTCATTACCTAAGGTCATAGTGTCAGCAAACACTACTGCTTTCATCTTTCCTTCACCATTTACTTGTGGCACTCTGAGCACTCACCTATCACCACAATGAAGAGCAGTGGTGAGAGTGCACTTCCCTGCCTCAAGCCGGTGTCCTGTTCTGACTGATCTGGCCTCTCTCCTCCCACTTGCACACAGCTTGCTCTCTTGCCATACCTTTCTCTCATCCTTCGTATAGTCTATTTGTTCTCCAGGGACTTTGTTTCTACACATCTTTATGTAACAAAATGGCACATACATTGTTGTGTATTATAGCCTGTGATTTAAATGAAAATTTTGTATTCGTAACCTCGTGCTGGAAAACTCAATTGTCTTCTTATGGAGTTTGTTCATTTATATTTACTGATAACTGAGATTATTGTTTAGTATAACTGTTTATAGGATTTAAGATTGGAGAATGAAATAATTCCAAAAACTAGAGAGTGTATCTGTTACACTTTCATGTGTGTCTGTCAGCAGTACCATACATTTACCATTTGTGAAGGTAAATTACTGACTAGCAGTTCTGTCTCATAATTTGTTTGTTTTCTTGATTGAATTTTCCTGTAATACGTGTTATCAGTTTGGTTCTTTCAGGTACCTTCTGTTTTCAGGGTGTATTAGTAGTATTGTTTCACAGTATGATAATGACATTATGTAACTTTCAAGATAAGTTTGTCATGTAGACATAATATAAATGAACGTTCAGAGTTCCCAGGATCTCAAATCAGGAGGAAGCAATACTCAGGATGTCTTCCAGTTAAGGTGTGGTTTTACTGTCAGAATCTCTCCATTGTACTGATTTTAAATGGTCTCTCTACTCATGTGTATTGGGTATATTACCTGCTGTAGCGGTGTTGTTTTAACATTTACGGACATACTGTGAGGAACAGACATCATGTAATATACAGGCAGAGTAGCTGACACAAAGCACAACTATAATTCCCATCATCATCATTATGGGACATTTTTCTATTGTGAAGTAAAATGAATTAACACTATTCATAATCTGGATCTCTTTGTACAAACCTGTCTTGATACATTTCTTTCTTTTGTGTTCAGCTATCCTGTCATATATGGCATATATGTAATGGCTCATTTTACTTACATACATGGTTTGTGGTTTATATTTTACAGAGATGTTCTCCTGTATACTACCATCTAACTGAAATCTTGTAATTCCTATCATCAAAATGCAAAAATATTTGCATTGCTACTTGTTATGCCTTCCTAAGTTAAAGAATTTAATATAATTGTAAAAAAATATTTTTATATAATAAACCGTTGTAAATGATATATTGTTTTGTAACTATTTTTATATTGTTCTATTTTACACAAGGTGTGAAAAATAAACATTTTATTTTTTCTTCTTTTTTTATTTCATTACACTTTGAATGTGTCCTTTGTATTCCCTCCAGGCATGAAAAATTATGCGCGCATATCTTTTTGTAAAGAAATGGTTCATCTCGAGTTCACTGTTAATATTCAGCTTTTTTCATTAATTCTTCCAGATTCAGATTCTTTATTTGCCGTTGACCACATGCAGAGAAATAGGCATTACAGTTATGTCAAGATTCACAAGAAGTTACTACATTAGTGAGTGTTTACATTGCAAGTACAAATTATTTATGCTACATTAATCAATATACAGTATTAGAATCATAGACTGAAATCTCAATTTCTATGTTAAAAGTATCTATGAATACTGTGAGACTGTAGTATGGATTGTCTATTAACAATTTGTGCAGTTTACTTTTAAAATTATTGAAAGGTGTATTGAGTGCAGTATGTGGTAATTTGTTAAATAATTTCAAACAGTTAACTTTGTGAGAGTTGCCTGTTTTTGTCAGCCTATGTCTAGGAATGTCAATACTCTCTTTGTTTCTGGTGTCATGTAAGTGTACGTTCTTTCTGGTGTTAAATTTTGTTCTGTTCTTTTTAGCATATACCAGTGATGCATAAATATAAAGATTTATCACTGTCATTATTTCCATTTTGATGAATAAGGGACAGCAATGTTCCCTTGGACCAACCTTGCACATTATTCATAGCACCTTTTTCTGCATCAGTAGTACATCACTGACATGACATAAGTGGCCCCATAGTAACAGCCCATAAGATATATGAGACTGAAAAAGTCCAAAGTAAGCTGTTCTGAGATATTTGTTACTCACTAGATCAGACAGTTTCCAGATGAGATAGGACATCTTCGATAACTTTTTGCAGACCTGGTTGATATGGGGTTGCCAGTTAAGTTTTGAATCAATGTGTATTCCAAGCAGTTTTACGGATTTTGGTTCTACCTCATTAGCCAGTCCCAACTGCAGATGCTGAGTTTTCTCTGGATTACATAGAAGTTTGCTAGCCGAGAACCAGTTTAGTGTTAAGGTGAGAATGTCCTGTGATTTGTGGTGTAGCTTTGATAAATCTCGATCTGTGCTGATTAAGGTTGTATCATCTACATAGCAGATAACTGTCTCAGGCCCAACAAAAGAAGGCAAATCATTAATTGCAACAATGAAGAAGAAAGGACCAAGGACAAAGCCCTGAGGTACACCAGATGTGACATTATTCATAGAAGTGTATCTGTTATGAATTGACACAAATTGTCTCCTGTTATTTAGACAAGAGTTGATTATTTCCAACTCTGTATTATTTATACCATAATACTTTAGTTTGGATAGTAAAATGTCAAAGGGGATACAATCAAATGCCTTACTCAGATCACAAAGTTCAAGTGAGACGGTTTGTTTATTTTCAAATGCTGTTAATGTCATATTAACTATTTCAACGACTGCAGAGGTGGTATTTTTCCCTTGTCGAAAACCGTGCTGTCTATTACAGAGAAGGTCATACTTTTCAAAATAGTTGCTTAGCTGTTTGTGGAAAATTGCTTCAAATATTTTTGAAAAGATTGATACAATAGACACTGGTCTGTAATTTTCAGGAAGGTCTTTTTCCCCCTTTTTGTATATAGTTATAACTTTGGAAATTTTTAGCTGATCAGGGAAAACTCCAACTTCTAGGCATTTATTCACAATAAAAGCAAGTGGATTGCAAATGAAGTGTATTGTCCTTTTTATTGTGTAGTTAGATAGCCAGTAGTAGTCCATGGTTTCAAGTTTGAAAATTTACTAACAATATTTATATTATCTGTGGGTGTGACAGGGTGCCAGTGAAATTCGTGCCCCTTAGGTAGCTGATCAGCAAGTATATCAAGGGCTAGTATGTCGGACTGTTTAATTTTTTATTTTAATTCATTTACTGTAGTTGTAAAATAGTTATTGAGCTCTTCTGGCTCAAGTAGAACATCTTGTGTTTGGGTAGAAGTATGTTCTTGTTTTATAATATCCCAAGCAGCCTTGCATTTGTTTGGGGCTCCTTCTATGTAATTTTCACAGGCAGCTTGTTTGGCAAGTTTAAGGTTGGCTTTGCAATGTTTTTTACATTTCTGGTAGTCTTTATAATAAGTATCATTTTGTTCTGTCCCACATCTGACATTGTTTTTGTGTGTTTTGTAAAGTGAAAGCATCTTTTCACCGATACTAGCAAGGTCATCAGTGTACCATTTAAGCTTCTTACCTTTTCTATTTGGTTTGTTACTGTTTTCTTTTTTTTTTCATTGGTGAACAAGAGTAGCATAAGTCAGTATATGTCTTAAGGAAATTATCAGAGTTTCAACAGTTGATTGATCTGTATCATATTCATAAACAAAGTCCCAGTTTACCTTTTTGAGGGAGTCTGTGAATATCTTAAGAAATTCCTCTTTCTGACCTCTAACCCATGTCATGCTTGGCTTCTTATTTGCAACTTTATAATTCTTATCTGACTGTGTATACTGATATGTTAGGAGTAGAGGATCATGATCTGCTAAACATTCATCTGCATTGCTTACACGATGTAGGTTTCTTGAAAAATTAAGTATAATATTGTCCAAACAGGCATTTCCATGTGTCGGGCTATTGTTAGTATAATATAGATTCAGTGATCTGAGTAGGTTTAAGAATGTTTTTGTGTTGAGTTGTTCTGTGTCAATGTTGAAATCACCACATATTGCTACATTTGTTTTGAGTTTTAAGATTTTTCTCATCATCTGTTCAATATTCTCTAAAATTAAGTTAACATCACCGTTTGGAGATCTATACAAGCTAACAATTACAATATTTTGGTCTATCAGTCTTATAAAAGTAAATTTGCTATTTCATTCTGAGGAGTGTGAACTTACATCTATTTTAGAGAATTGTATACACTGTCTGATAAATATTGCAGCCCCTCCATTTTTTTCTCTCGTTTCTACACATTATATCTGCCAGAATGTACTCCTTAGGTATGAAAAAATCTACTTGACATTCTGTAAGCCAATGTTCTGAGACACACAGTACATCACTTTTTTTTTTGTTTTACAAAAATGTTCCAACTCTAAAAGCTTGTTCTAATGCTGCAAATGTTGATTTGCAGGATGGTAAGTGGGCCTACTTTACATCTATTTTGTTCCCTCTCTGAGCCATTGAGATCTTGTTCTTTACTTTTGTGTGTTTTAATTTCCTCTTCAGGAAACTTGTCGTTATTTTTGGACCAGATTCTGTAAGATTTGGTCTGTCTTAGCAGTTTCCCTGTGAAGGAGTGCCCAGCACAATTATAGGCTTAGTAATGATGTTTTTTTGCAAAATACTTCTTCTGTAGCCTGGTTATTATTTGTGATAAGTTCCTTTGTGCCATGCTGATCCAGGTGCATACCTCTGGATACTAAGGAGTTCCTGGAAAACATTTGTTGTAACACTGAATATGTGTAATGTAACTGAAAATTAACTCCAGAAAACATGTGTCGTTATTAATTAAGGAGTGGCGAAGCAAGCAATCAGGTACGCTACAATTACAACTACTTTGTAAATTCATGTTACAAAGTACAGCCACAACCGCCAGACATGCAGGTGCCACAGGCAGGTGCAGAACCTCGACATGCCAGGCTGCCTGCTAGCAGCGCACAACCTCCCATCTGCACTCCCCGACTGCTCCACTGCCGACCACTGCAATCTGTCAGTCACAGAATAATTTTATTTGAGCTGTAGTAGCTAAATAAATTTAGTGTGTGGAAGTTGAACCAAAGACAGTGTTTTGTTGGCAGAACCCTTAGAAGGTGCAATACGTTTACTAAGGAGACTTTTCTGGAGTATTACAGCACAGTGTGGGATCCTTACCAGATAAGACCGACATCGTTTGTCGAAAAAATTTAAGAAGCGGCAGCTCATTTTATACTGTTGCGAAATAGTGTCACAGATACTAAAATTCAGTTGGTGCGACAATTGTGAAAACAGATATTTTTCATTGGGGCAAAATCTTTTCACAAAACTTCAATCAAAAATTTCTCCTCCTAATGTCAAGTTATTTTCTTGACTCCCATTGACACAGGGAGAAGTGACAGTCAGATTAAAATTAGATAAGTCACAACTCACATGGAAAGATGGAGGTGCACTACAGTCATGTAGCTGTCCCAGAAAATAATGTAGAGTGAAGGTGACCACCTATAATGAATTGCAAAACCTCAAAAATCAATTTCCTTTATGTATAGACAAGGTAATGACAATGTGTAATGTGCAAAAACTACTGAAGCCAAAGGTTATCATATATCAGAGGGTCCAGAAAAATGTAGACTTTGATAGACAATATTAATGGAAGAAAATGATATAGCTCTACAATTCTTTCATGGGGGGAAAGTTATTTTGTGTGTTCAAAGTGACCCCCATTAGCAGCCAAACGATGTCAGTGCTGCTGAACAGTTGGCCAAACTACAGTTGTCAGTGTTGCCGATGCGATAGTCGCACCTGACACCTTGATGGTTTTGTGTAGCTTGTTCAATGTTCTGTTGATAAACTTCATTTTTCAATATTTCCCATAGGCAGAAGTCAAGAGGTGTAAGGTGGGTCCTCGAAGCTCTTCTTTGACCTATCCCTTGCTGAGGTAGGTTTTCATCCGAGTAGGCTCTGACATCTTTGTCATAGTGAGGCGGAGTACCATCTTGTTGTAGGTAAAATTTGTCATTTCCCCACATTTCTCAGCTACCGTATCTTCCTTCGCCGTCGGCGTTGGCGTGGTTACCGTGAGACACCGTTATACCAAGAGGAAAGGCGCGTCAATCTTAGAGCATGAGATATGATGACCTTAAGCCATTGACAACACACAACGGTCACGGTAGCATCTGATTCCAGAATAGCTGCAGTAGTTAAGATCTACGAACTATCCCCTGTTGACCAGGTCCCCAAAACTTAACTCGTAACGAGATCCCTTCAAAGCAAATTGTCATAACGATCGTCTATAAAGGCTTCGTACAACGAGAATAAATGTTACGGTTTATGGAATAACAACAGATACGACCAAACTGTCTTGTCTCTTCTGCTTTATTTGACATAACTTCGTTCACAGTTTCATTTCGCATTCACCAATCATTCACCGAAACCCTTTGATGAACAGTTTTGGTTGCTTAACACCAACAGTCAATGATAATGATACAGCTTTTCTCCTTTTTATAAATTGAAGCCCGCTCTCCGTGATATAATAAAAAAAAAAAAACCGGTCTCAATACCGCGTCCCTCATGAGATGCGAATAGACTTATCCCGGAATTGACCGCCCTGTAGGTGTACTCAATTTAATGACCACACTTCACTGTCCGCTATTTCGCGTAACTGAATGTCCATTTGTTAGTCTGATTATACACTGTAGCTATTTAAAATTCGCCCCTATATTTTTCACAACGCACAATTAGTACTTCGTTACTTGTTTTCTTTTTTTTTCTTCTAAGAGCAAACGGAAAAAAAAGACGCCGTATCATCGGCTTAGTCGATATAAAGCAAAACACCTTAATATGCCCAATTCTACCTCTTCTTATAGGATCGGCTACCTTACTCATTAATTTATTAAATATTATTTCCAATAACTCTAAACAGGTATCGCCGTTATATTTTAATTGTATTCAAAAGCATGTTACTACTATTATAACCGACCAAATCATAACAAAATGCGCGGCGTGCGTTTTTAACGATAACTTTACGCTATTCAAGTTCAGTTACAGCTGTCTTGACTCGTAATGTTACACTATCCCTTGCCGAGGTAGGTTTTCATCCGAGTAGGCTCTGACATCTTTGTCATAGTGAAGCGGAGTACCATCTTGTTGTAGGTAAAATTTGTCATTTCCCCACACCTCTCAGATGGCAGGTAAAATCAGATTAACAGTCAACATAATAGTAATATGAATGCATGAAGCTGTTGATGTTAGTTGATCTTAATACAGCTCTCTGGATACCTCTAATTTCCAGGATTCCGTTCATATGCATTTCCTCTTCAAATCCTGATTGTTCAGAGATAAAAATAAATTCCGTACCAAACGATTGGATAAGAAATTGTATACAAATTTGCGGGCCGTTTCTGCAGTTTGGTGTGCATCGTCAAGTTGACACATTGTTTGAAATTTCTTTATCTTAAGTCTTTCAATTCTGTAGTACTGTTTGCAGTTATGCAACATCACTGCTTCCCTTGAAATCACTGTAATCTATGTTGTGTGCAATTTGATGTCCATGATATAGTAGGTCACTATCGTGCGCATCCTGTAAATTGTATCAAGCATCATTGAAACACACAAACATCAGTTTCTGTAACAAGATCACCTTGTCCTCCTTTGAATGTCCATAGTTTTTCATATGCTCTACTCGGTCATATTGCTGCAGACTTCTTCGAAATAAACTCATTATTGTTTTTTTACTATGCTGTGGATGTTCTTCCATGTACATAATTTGTTCAGTACCCGCTGCTTGGATCATTGTCCTTTCCTTTGTTTCACTGGAGACGTGATTTGTGGCTTCCTGTCCAACAAGGATGATGAACTACGTGCCTCAACACCTGTTTCAATATCAGTTTCCATTGTTAAACGTGTATCGTCATAATTGTACTCTTCATGTACATTGTCCGCACAATCGAGTATATACGAAACTGCACATTTCACTGTCTTGTCGTGCAGAAACACTAATATTTCATCTGCCACTTTTTCACTCTGGTAAAATCCTTGGCTTCCTTTTGGACAATATGTCAACTTTGGCAACTGTTGTTGTAGATAAATGCAACATTTGCTTTGTTTGTCATTGCCATTGCTCTGCTTTGTATCAACACCACTTGCACTGTGGCACTGTTGTGGGTTACTCGTCGACAAAGCAGTACGACTGCACTTCGTAGCCTCACATTTTGCTCACCATTGTATACCTCCAGTCCCGCCGCCTGTTCCCATTAGCAGCCAATATTTTGGTTGTATGGTGGACAATATGTGCGGTGTAGATTGCTGTAAATATCATTGCCCTTTTGCAACCTCCTACTAAAGGGGTTCCTTGTTGGTTCTTTTTGGTGCGGTTTATACACTTGAGCAATATCCTGGAACGTGTCGCATGAGTGGGACTGATTGTATTTTCATAGTATTCTGTCAATAAACCAAGGTCTACCACCAGCTTTACTATGACTGAGCCTATGTGATCGTTCCATTGAATATTCCTACAAATTGCTAAATCCAGATATTTGCATGAGTTGACAGGTTCAATTTGTGACTCATTGAAATAGTAGTTGTAAAATACCGGACATTTTTGATTTTGTAAAGTGCAGAATTTGACATTAATGTAGATCTCAAGTCATTTGACTGTCTTTGCAATCCTTTCAAGACCTGACTCAATATACGTCCAGCGTTTTTCAGATAGTATTGCATTATATGAGTAGATAACTACATCATCTGCTCAATGGCTAAGGTTACTATTAATATACAACATGAGTAGCTAAAGTAGTTACTGTAGTAGTCCTCTAAAAAATACTTAATATTTTCTAAAGATCTGTTTATACAAAACAGAGGTGCACTGTGTGTTAATTTAAAGAATGAATCTGATTTGATCCATTATAAATGGTTTTTGAAACCCTGTAACTGTAGAAACAATAGGTTTGTTTATAAATAAATAAATCTTCTGCTACCAGTCAGGATTTTTCTTTATTTTACTATTCGCACGACGTGTTTTGAGAAATGATTCCCATTTTCAAGTGCGTTTTTTGTGTGTATTAAGCTGTTTCTTTTGATGTTGTCACCACAATGTTATTGCAGTTGGACTCCCGTACCTGTGTTCGGAAACACGTGATAACAGTATAGTAAAAAAGTTCATCTGTGCATATACTATCATGTGGTTGAGCATGTCCTCACGAAATATCATTATAAAAACCTGGTGGTAACTTGACCGAAGTTCCCTCACTTCAGGGTGCAAGAATATTATGGTAGACTTGTACTGATAGCGCACACAATAAATGTCATTTTTTCTCATCACATTTCTCATGTTCTTTGATCGTTGCATTCCATAAAATCATTTAAAATAGGGCACTAGAACTAACATGCAACCTGTGTGGCTAACTAATGCGATAAGGGTATCATGTAGAACAAAATAAGAATCATCTCAAAACACCAGAAGTAGTCCCAACTGAGCTGTAGAAGCCCATTATAAACAGTACTGCAAGATGATTAAAAATATAATTAGGAAGACAAGAACAATATGGAATGCAGACAGGCTGACTAATTCTCAGGATAAAATGAAAACGATGTTACGATCAGTCCTGAAGTAAGTGCATGCCCAACAGCACAAGATCGAGGATATAAAGTCTGTATGTAGAAAATTATTTTTTGTTACTGAGAAGTCGTACACGAAGTGTTCGAAAAAACTGTCAAATACTTTGAGAGATTGTAGCACTCATTGAGACGAAAAAATAAGTCTTCTTAACATGAGTCCAGATATGCATACTTTCTCTGATACACATGTTTACAGAAGGTGTTCGATTGGCATGGCATAGATCAGTTCGAGTGTCCCTGTAACCAAAAGTCTATGTAAATGTGGTGTGGGGAATGAGCAGGCCAAGATGCCAGCCCCCCTGACCAATCCGGCAGTCATGAAACGTCTGCATCAGATGTTTGTGCACATTGTGACGAAAGTATGCTGGTGTGCCATCTTGCGTGAGCCACATTCGTATTCATTGCTGCAATGACACAGCCTCCAGAAAGGTAGGCAAATACATTAATGAGGAAGTTCAAATAATGTACTCCAGTTAACCTTTGTGGTAACGTGTATGGCCCTATTAATCTATCGCCAAGTATGCCTGGCCATACGTTGATTGAGAATCGGTGTTGATGCCCTCTTTCCTGAATTAGTTGGGGATTTACATCTGCCCATACATTCTGGTTGTTGATATTCACAACACCATCTCTCGTGAACCCTGCCTTATCGGAAAATAAAATGTTGGATGTGAACAGTGGATCTGCTGCACACTTCTGCAACGGTCATTGACTGAACTGCCATCTTGCCATGATGACCCTGCGGCCTTAGGCCCTGAATGTGCTGTAAATGACATATTACAGCAATCGTTCATAAAGCATCCCACAGATAAGAGTGTGAGACACTCGTGCTGCTAATCATTGCACATAGGCCACAGTTTTCTTTTTTTTCTTCATTGAGCGTAGCACACACTCCTCCGTCAGGCATGCAGACTGTGGGGGGACTTTGGGGGGACTTCCACTGGCAGTCTTGTGAGGTGCAAGGGTACCTGTGTCCCTCAGGTGCTGGAAAACTTTGCCGAACAGCATACTTGTGTTGTAAATATTTTTCAGCGTAGAGGGCATGGGCTTGCAGGCTATGTCCATTTGCTAAACCACAGCAGAATATCGTATATGCCATTTCCCTTGTCGAGTAGGAGGCTTCCATTGTCAAAAAGTGGTGAAAGAGAGAAAATGTAAATGTACTACACTACTGTATGTACAGCCAGTGCAATAACAGTAAACATGAATGTGAATCCACATTTGGAAGAATGTAAAACACCACAATACATACCGAAGGTTAGAGTACTGTACAGTAAGACATGCAAACACAACGAAAACTAACGTAGCCTACAACATGACTCGAACCACACAACTAACAGCAGACCAGCTAATGGTTGGTAGAATAGTAAGATATCATAATACACTACAGACACATTTAATGAAGTGCTAATGCAACGACTGTGCTAATGTCTGCAACCTTGTGTCACGAAGCTCTTCCTTTAAACAGACGTTTATGTCGGAAAGTATCTGTTTCCGGACCCGTGTTTACTCGACTTATTTTTCTTGTTTGGATGAGTACTACCACCTCTCAAAGCATTGTACACATTTTTTTAACACCTTCTATGTGTACATTACTTAACAATAATTTTCTGAATATAACAGGTAAATTAAAATAAAACTTTGTTTTTACAAGGAATTGTATCACTCTCTTAGAAAATGACTTTCCAAGAATTTTGTGTGGAATGCTCCTCCATGCTCCTTGGAGGTGGAGGGGAGGGGGGGGGGGGGGTAAGACTGAATCAATAATTAATCACTGAAGACTAAGGACTCTTGAGGGTATGACGGGGGTATCTAGAAGGATTCTAAAGCACTGTGCTGTGTATGCTAGCCCTCTACTTGGCCATATTTGTAATTTTTTTTTTTTTTAAGAATGGTCAGTTTCCTGGATGATTAAATTCTCAGTACTGAAACCACTTTATAAAAAAGGAGAAAGGGATAGTGATGGCAATTTAAGACTTATTTCTGTGACATCAATGTTTGCAAAATTTATCAAAAGGCTATATATGTGAGGGTAATTGATCAGTTCAGTTCACATAACATGCAGTCAAATGTTCAGTTGGACTTTAGAAAAGTTTTAACAACTCAAAACATCACTTTCTCTTTTCTCTGTGGGGCACTGGATGGTTCAAATAAGAAGTTATGAAATTTAGGCATTTTCATTTATTTAACTGAAGCTTTTGATTGTGTCAATCACAAAATATTACTGCACAAGTTGGACTGTTATGAAATAAGAGGTATACTTGAAGAACAAACACCAAAAAAGGTTATTCTCCATAGTAATGAGGACGGCTGTGACGTGTTGTCTTACTGGGTCACAGGTAAGTGAGGCTCGCGTAAGGGGTCAGCGCTGGGACCATTACATATATTATGTGGGCTGCTTGCCAAACAACAGTGAATCACCCACAAGAGGAGGAGGAAAGAGAATGGAACTTCAAAAGTTGAGAGGATATGTAATGGTCTTGCAATGATTACTGTAGTGAATCAAATTTACATACAACTTTGAAATACGAGCCCACTTACCAGTATGATGTCGCACTCTCTCTGACCTGGACAAACGCACCGATAAAGTCAAGGCAGGTGTCAAGAAGCCATTGTATTCTCTCCTGAGGCAAGCTGGCCTACAGCTATTGTAACTGGTCCTTTATATGCTAGGATAGGGTTGACATCCTGGCCAATCCCACACATTCTATCAGGGACAGGTCTGGGGATCTCGCCATCCATGGGAGTACCTCGACATTGTGTGACTCCCCCGTCGGAAAATGGCACCATGGTACTGTCACATGAAAAGTAACATGTAAGAACATGCCAAGTCTGTGACATACTGTCATGTCATCAGGGTTTCCTCGGTCACTGCCACAACCTGAAGACGTACCTGACGGCTCCCCACACTGTGACGCCAGAAGTAACAGTTCTGTGCCTTTCTAAAGCATCAGAAGGACAGTACCACTCCCCAGGTCAGTGTGATACTTGTCGACAATAGTCGTCTGGGGTAGCACAGTGTGGCAACTTGTCACTAAACACTGTGTGTCATTTGTTAGTGGTATGGGCTTCCCAGATGTGGCACCACTCCAAAAACAGATTTGTGCTGTGGTGTTAACATAATCCTACACAGGGTTGGTAATTCCCTAGTCTGGCTGCCGCTAATATCCAACCAGTGGTGTGGGATGACACAGAATGTTCAGGGAGTCGAGTACTTGTTCTCATGTGGAAGTTGCAGACACTAAGGGATCACAGTGTCCTCGGCTGTGGTTGTTGGAACCTTGATGGTGCAGTCTGACTTCAAGACTCTGTCAAATTTGAATACGCCACAAATCTGAAAGTTCTAAGGTTCGACCATTTGACCAAATGGACACTCACAGTGAGGCCCCTTTCAAACTCTGAGTTGCTGACAACACCGTCTCACCTGATTATGCAGCATCTCTGTGTCCTTTGAAACTATCACTCGACATCCGATGCTGTTCGTGACCCTTTGTTCCCTACCAGGGCTGGTAATGACACTAAACACAAACAACACTAAAGCACTCTCGTGGCCGTTCTGCTTGTCACAGAAAATTGTAATCCTAATCCTTTACACACTTGATGATGGTGTCAAAGCATACGAAGTTATGATAACGTCAGACTGTATGTAGAACTGCACCACAAGATGATTGTATCTTCTGCGTTCTTCACTTTTCTTTCTTTAAGTCTAAATAAATGATATGACTTATAATATGACTGGCAATTCTAAAATAATTTTGTTTTGTGATTACACTAGCTTTGTACTGAAGGGCGTCGAGTACAACATAGACAATGTATCAAATAGTACAGTTCGAGACATTTAGTCGTGATTCGTACAAAATAAATTGGTGCTAAGTCACAGTAAGACTCAGTTTTTATTATTTCTGACTCACAATTCAGCTAAAACTGTCATTTTAATTACACAAAATGGACATAGGATTAGTGAGTCAAATCAATCCAAATTCCTAGGTGTTCAGACGGGTGCAAGCTCTCATAGGAAGCCCTTGTTCAAAAACTGAATGCTGTTATATTTACCATTAGAATAGTATCTGCAATAAGTGGTAGCCCAACACAGAAACTAGTCTACTTTACTTATTTTCATTTGCTTATGTGTGCAGCATATTCTGGGGTAACTTTTCTCATTCACAAAGGGTATTTTTGGCTCAGAAATGGGCATCTCAAGCAATATGTGATGGAAGTTCACAAACTTGTTGGCAACCACTGTTTGGAAGTCTGGTAAATCTGACATTGCCCTCTCAATATATATATTCTTTAATGTCATTTGTTGTTAACAATATGAGCTTATTCTCAAGAATTAGCATCTTTCACTCAGTTAACAATAGGCAGACACTGATATGCATTTGGATTGCACATTCTTGACTCATGTTCAAAAATGTGTGTATCATGCATCGATTTTAAGTAGGCCACAACAAGAATTTAAAAAATCTTGTAACCCTCACAGTTCCAAGTCTAAATTGAAGAATTCCCTCATTGCTCACTCCTATTCTGTCAGGAAGATCCTAGGAAGCATTTAAGGAAATTCCTGTGGTGTACTGTTGATGTTTCTAATATACACTCCTGGAAATGGAAAAAAGAACACATTGACACCGGTGTGTCAGACCCACCATACTTGCTCCGGACACTGCGAGAGGGCTGTACAAGCAATGATCACACGCACGGCACAGCGGACACACCAGGAACCGCGGTGTTGGCCGTCGAATGGCGCTAGCTGCGCAGCATCTGTGCACCGCCGCCGTCAGTGTCAGCCAGTTTGCCGTGGCACACGGAGCTCCATCGCAGTATTTAACACTGGTAGCATGCCGCGACAGCGTGGACGTGAACCGTATGTGCAGTTGACGGACTTTGAGCGAGGGCATATAGTGGGCATGCGGGAGGCCAGGTGGACGTACCGCCGAATTGCTCAACACGTGGGGCATGAAGTCTCCACAGTACATCGATGTTGTCGCCAGTGGTCGGCGGAAGGTGCACGTGCCCGTCGACCTGGGACCGGACCGCAGCGACGCACGGATGCACGCCAAGACCGTAGGATCCTACGCAGTGCCGTAGGGGACCGCACCGCCACTTCCCAGCAAATTAGGGACACTGTTGCTCCTGGGGTATCGGCGAGGACCATTCGCAACCGTCTCCATGAAGCTGGGCTACGGTCCCGCACACCGTTATGCCGTCTTCCGCTCACGCCCCAACATCGTGCAGCCCGCCTCCAGTGGTGTCGCGACAGGCGTGAATGGAGGGACGAATGGAGACGTGTCGTCTTCAGCGATGAGAGTCGCTTCTGCCTTGGTGCCAATGATGGTCGTATGCGTGTTTGGCGCCGTGCAGGTGAGCGCCACAATCAGGACTGCACACAGGGCCAACACCCGGCATCATGGTGTGGGGAGCGATCTCCTACACTGGCCGTACACCACTGGTGATCGTCGAGGGGACACTGAATAGTGCACGGTACATCCAAACCGTCATCGAACCCATCGTTCTACCATTCCTAGACCGGCAAGGGAACTTGCTGTTCCAACAGGACAATGCACGTCTGCATGTATCCCGTGCCACCCAACGTGCTCTAGAAGGTGTAAGTCACCTACCCTGGCCAGCAAGATCTCCGGATCTGTCCCCATTGAGCATGTTTGGGACTGGATGAAGCGTCGTCTCACGCGGTCTGCACGTCCAGGACGAACGCTGGTCCAACTGAGGCGCCAGGTGGAAATGGCATGGCAAGCCGTTCCACAGGACTACATCCAGCATCTCTACGATCGTCTCCATGGGAGAATAGCAGCCTGCATTGCTGCGAAAGGTGGATATACACTGTACTAGTGCCGACATTGTGCATGCTCTGTTGCCTGTGTCTATGTGCCTGTGGTTCTGTCAGTGTGATCATGTGATGTATCTGACCCCAGGAATGTGTCAATAAAGTTTCCCCTTCCTGGGACAATGAATTCACGGTGTTCTTATTTCAATTTCCAGGAGTGTATATTCAGCAGCTTGTCATGTACATAGGATTTGTGTACATTTTATCTATTATTAACTTTTATGATGTAATTTTATCTACTGACTCATTCCATAACCATGGAGATTAACTGCCTAATGTAGTCCTACAGAACTAGATAAGTAAATAAAATAAAAATAAAATCATTTATGGAAGGCCAAGGCTCACAAAAGGCAGTTGTGGTGACAATGATGAAGTTTGTGCATTTTATACTTGCGTAGTGAACACGACACAACCTGCTCTCAATCTCTACTAAAGGGGCAGTTTAATTTTGTGCAGAAAACATTATCTTTTGTGGACAGTATTCAGTAATGTAAAATTTAACTAATTCAGTAACATTTGTAAATCATATACATGAGTTTCATGCATAAATTATGTCAAGTACTATATTTTTTATTAAATGAAACTGCTTGAAATTGTGTTGTCACAAATTTTTGTTGAGCAGCTACCACTAAATAATTCTTCTAGACAAAAAAATTATCATCACAAGGGACAAATAGGGAAATTGCAAGATCAGTTAGAAATGGTTGACAGTATAAAGAATGCTTATACTTTTATCGTGTCGGATGCTGTGAAGCAACCAATTTGGATGGAGATGTGGCTAGTCTTTGGTGATGTAGTAGTTGTGGCTCTCACTCCACAGTTAGGGAGAAAGAGCCACTGATCTGAATACTCAAAACTGATATGGCAGTTGCACCAGTAGAGCTAGAGCAGATGAGAGCTGTGGTTGGCAGGTGTAAAGTTAGGAATAGGGTAGTAACTGGCCTGTGATCATAACTGCCAGACTGGACAAGCATCAGTCTAGATGTCTGGAACTGTAGACAAAAGCTTTCAGACAGCACAAGGAGGTCAGGAACACTCCGACAAGGTGGGAAAAACTGCAAGCAAGAGCAGTATTTAGAAGAATAATTAGTTTATATGTAGAAAGAAAGCTACATACTTGCCAGTTACAGGTATTTTTCTGCAAAAATGTCTAATTATTTCTATTCAAGAATTCCTCTATGGTGTAGATACCATTAAGGAGAAACATCTGTCTGTACCTTTGAAAACGTTTCTGCTGTCGGTCAAACATTTCATTTTCATTGGTCGGTTGCCAGAGATTTATAGCTGTATTTCACCCCTTTCTGTGCTAAAGATCAGGAAAGTCTTTCTGCTAGGAATTACTCATGGGAGGAGGAATCAACTGCTGCAGAACACCCTAGGTAGTTAATACCAGGTAACTAGTATTTTTAAGCGAAGTGCGGGGCTCAACAATGTCACCTATGATTTAGGCAATGTGGGGAAAGATCTTGGCAAAGAATATCATGTAGGGATTATTGGGAGTACCATGAAAGTTTGGATCATAACCTCAACTACACAGTTAAAGATGACATCAGACAAGCACTGGGAATGTTCCGCACACAAATTGAATATTGTGTTAACCTTTAATCAATATGACAAGCACAGGACTAAGTGTTCTACTGAATGTGTAAATGCAGAGCTTCACGAGTCACTCTCAAGACTGGGGTGATGACACACGAGTGAGATCAATGCACTGTCCCTTGCACGGTCACACCACAAACAGCACGATCTACATTTCAATTACTCCAGTAAGGGTTTACTTGCACAACCAATTTCCATGAACATTTTGTGCAACCAAAATAATATCTGTCAAATCCCCGCATTCTCCAGTATTTTCACTAGACCTCCTTCAAGGTTTCTGAAAGAGAGAGCTGCCAAATAACTATGGACACAGTTTCGATAGTAAATGGAGAAACAAAATGTGGCAAAATGTTAGAATCTCACTCAGCAAGAAAAGTACAGTACTTACATTAGTACAAGATAACAAAAAGTCTAAACTTATTTTTGCAGATGTACTATGCACAACAGAACATCATCTTGAAGTCACATACATTGAACAAGATGCATCTAGATGGATACTAGTCACTGTCACATTACATTTTGTGCCATTTGAGGAAAGGAGGAATGGCCTTATACATATAAAGTGGAACAAAATCCCAGGCCGTAGGCCTCAGTTAATACTGCACTGGAATATCTTTAAGTGTGCTCTGCTTTAGTAATAAACTAGGAAGCATGAGACAGCAGTTTTGATTACCTGTAGAGCCCCTACAGGAAATGTTTTAGACTTCATTAAGCAGTTATGGGGGGGGGGGGGGGGGGGGGCTTATGAGACTTAGCAAAAACAAGCAGAAATTGTATGTATGCAGAGATTTCAAAACTGATTGAGGACACCAAGAACTACTGATGTCTAGCTTTAGTCTGATCCCCACAATAACATTCCCTACAGGAACAGGATATAGTGTAAGATGTATTGATAATTTATCTAAATCCACCTTTCTAATGAAATTGATGTGTACCCCATAACAAATGGATTATCTGACCATAATGGTCAAATGGCAGCTGTAACACATCTTCATCAATCAGTGTTTTTGGAAGATGACTGTTAACAGCCATCAGGTATCAAGTAATGTATAAAATGTGTATTTTGCCATCAGTTGCTTTTTTATGTAAAACCCAAATATCAACCGAATTAGTGTTAAAACAGCTTAAGCCATATCACATTTGTGCCGGCCGAAGTGGCTGTGCGGTTAAAGGCACTGCAGTCTGGAACCGCAAGACCGCTACGGTCGCAGGTTCGAATCCTGCCTCGGGCATGGATGTTTGTGATGTCCTTAGGTTAGTTAGGTTTAACTAGTTCTAAGTTCTAGGGGACTAATGACCTCAGCAGTTGAGTCCCATAGTGCTCAGAGCCATTTTTTTTTTTTTTAACCATATCACATTTGTCATTACTTGAATAATGGCCACATCTCATACGTAAAGCTTATCATGAACTCCATTATACCACACAGGGCTTTTAAAGGCAAACATACTAATGACCATAGTGGCACAGGGGTGGACCAGCATCATATGTAGGTTTGGAGGGCAGTAGGATATCACTATTGAGTGGAGGGGGGGGGGGGGATTGTGGTGGGAAGTCCCCCATTTCTGGGGATGACAATAAATAGGGAAAGTCCTGACAAAGGATGTGGTTCGGTTTCTCCAGTCTATTGTGATCTCAGTTGGTAAGGAAGCCACTCCTCTGCAGCTGGTGGTGGTGGTGGGAGGATTGAGGGGTGCGACGATACGGTACCAGTTTTGGGGGAAGTGCCTTTCTGTCCTGGGTCTCAAACTTGTATTTTCCCCTAAACTCAGGTGTTTAAAATTTTGATGCAAAATGTGTCCTCCCATGTTAAAGCACACCAGTCTGGGAGGGTCGAGACACCCGACCCCCGCCCCTCCCCCCTTTCTATGAGCCTATGTAGGCAGTTGCAATAAACACTGTGCCTGGGTGCCGCATTTCCACTGCCTCCTCTCTCTTTTGCCCCTACTGCTTCTATGTCCATCCATATTTCCTTCTCTTTTACTGCCACTCTCTCTCACTGACCATCAGTATCTCCTCTCTTTCACTGCTATTGTCTTCATACACCTCTCTTTCTCTTTCACTGCAACTTTTCTCTTCCACCATCACTGTCTTTTTGCCATTTGGTTGTCACTATCTCTCTGTTACTCTCTTTCAGCACAAAAAGCATGAATATGTTTGCAGGTTGCATGTTGCAATTTTTGATGGGGAAGGCAGAATGAGGAGGCAGCTGGTTCCCAACTTTTCTGTCAGGGTCATTTAAAGAGGAACTCAGGTGCATTGTTTGTGCTCTGACAGAAGCATTTTTGTGCCGGTTGCCTTCTTTCCCATGCTACAACAGTGTTTGCCGCTTATATGAAATGAATTCTATAGGTCAGTAAAGTTTTAACAGTTTACTTATACGCTTCGATACATTTATAAATTTTGACACAGACAAAAAACAAATAAGTATGCATAACATAAGGTTAACACAGAATCGTTTGCTTTACTTTTCTTCTGGATGCACTGTTCATCAGTCACAATTCATCAAAAACACCCAGCTTAAGATTTGTATCATAAAAGACTAAAGGTTTTCTTGAAATATTTTACTGAATTTGCAGTCTTTCCAGTTTTATGTAATTTTTGGCGGTTGCTTTAAGTTCTTTTATATGAATGCATAGTGTCTGTTCTTTCAGACATGTCTGAAAGAACAGACACCATGCATTCATGTAATTGATTCACCTCAATGGGCAATGGATCCACCACATTCGGTGTTGACGCACAATTGGGTCCGACCTTCTGCAGGAACCTCTAAGTACTGAGCACGGAGCACACGGACAGGTCCTGTGGATAGACTGTGCTAGGTGGGAATGTGGTTTGTCCGAGAGGCATGCTGAGACAGTCCACACAGTTGCGATAAATGCTGTGCCCGGGTGCCACAGCGGTTAACGCAACTGGGTTTGAATCCTTGTATGCCATACATTTTCACTCATTGCCTCTGGTGCTGCACAAAGTCCTGATGCAGTTGATATCAATAATCTGTTCCCTTCCCTTCCCTTTCTCCTCCCCCCCTCCCCCTACGTCTTCAATTTACATAACTTTAAACAATGGAAAATCCAGAATGGAATGTAACAATATGAGAGAAGGAAAGTTGCTACTCACCATATAGTGGAGATGCTGAGCCGCGATAGGCAAACATCTGCAGTCTCAGAGAGCTAAAACTCTCAGCTGAAACTTTCAGCTCTCTGAGACTGCAGATGTGTGTGCAAGTTGCACTTGTGTGTGTGTGTGTGTGTGTGTGTGTGTGTGTGTCTACTGCTGGCAAAGGCCTTAATGGCCGAAAGTTATGATTGTGTGAATCTTTTTATTGTGCCTATCGCGGCTCAGCATCTCTGCTATATGGTGAGTAGCAACTTTCCTTCTCTTGTATTGTTACATAACTTTAAGTTCTTCTCATGCGTGTTAAGATCTTTATGAGCCAATTTTGTCACTGCAAGACCACCTAGGGCATATTTGTATAGGCATGAAGTGCCCATTATACAGAGACAGTGCATCATAAACTTTTATCCACTGGCTCTTTCTTCTGGCAGAAGAGTTGAAGGGGAAGGAAGAGGGGTGAAGGAAAAGGACTGGAGATGTTGTGAAAAGGGATACAGTTCAAAAAAGTCATTCAGAACCCATGGTCAGGGGAGTCTTACTGGACAAGATGAGAATGAAACACTGGTTCTTTGGGACTGCACCAGATGAGATTTGGAAACCTGAGAGCTTATCGCTGGAAGATAGGACAGTATGCAAGACAGAGATTACTACTAAAACATTGAGTTAATAAGAGTGAAAAACTAGGTGCAATGTAAGTTACAGAGGTGGGAGGGCGGATGGCGAAAAATAGACAGGTCATGAAATAACAGATGTAGAAAACTAAAATGGAGTAAAGAAAGGAGAGTAACTGTGAAGAAATACTGAGAAGATAAATTAAGGCCAGGTGGGTGGCAAGAACCGAGGAAATGTTGTAGTGCTGGTTCTCACGTGCAGAGTTCCGAGAAACTGGTATATGGGGGAAGAATCCAGATGATGTGTGTGGTGAAACAGGCACTGAGGTCATGACTGTCATGTTGTAGAGCATGTGCTGCAACAGGATATTGTGTGTTGCCAGTGTACACCCTCTGCCTATGACCATTCATCCTGACAGATAACTGGATGGTAGTCATGCCGATGTAAAAGGCTGAACAATGTTTACATAACAGCTGGTATATAACATGTGTCATTTCCAAGGTGACTCTCCATTTAATAGTATTTGTTTTGCCAGTTAAAGGGCTGGAATAGGTGATGGTAGGAGGGTGCACAGGGCAAGCATTGCAGTGGGGATGGTCACAGGTGTAGTAACCATAGGGTGCCCGCCTGGTTAGCCATGCAGTCTAACGCACTGCTTTGCATGCGGGAAGGTGTGCCGGCCCCTGGACAAATGCGCCTGGCAGATTAGTGTCGATGTCCGGTGTGCTGGCCAGTCTGTGGGTGGTTTTTAAGGCAGTTCTCCACCTGCCTCAGTGAATGTAGGCTGGTTCCCCTTATTATGCCTCAGTTACAGTATATCAGCAATTGCTGCCCAAACACTTTCTCCGCATACGCGTACACCATAATTACTCTACCACGCAAACATTGGGGTTACACTCGTCTGGTGTGAGATGTTCCCGTGGGGGTCCACTGGGGGCCGAACCGCACAGTCAATAACCCTGGGTTCGGCATGGGGCAGCGGTGGGGAGAGTGGACTGCTGTAGCCTGTTGTGGGGTTGTGAACCACTGAGAGCTATGGTGGGAATGAAGCCTCTCCATCATTTATAGGTCCCCAGTTCCATAAAATACAATACAATACAATACAATACAACCATAGGGTAGGGAGATGGGTGCAGAAGGATCATAGGATCTGATAGGGATACTGTGAAGATTGGGAGGGCGATAAAAAGCTATTCTAGGTGTGGTGGCCCAAACCTCAGACAGAATGGATCTTATTTCAGGGTATGGCTGTAGGAAGTCATGGCCTTATTGAGGTATGTGATTAATACAGGGTGACAACTATTGAACTATATGAAAAGCACTTCATCTTTAGGCCACGAGTGGCCTACCGGGACGATCTGACCGCCGTGTCGTCCTCAGTGGAGGATGCGGATAGGAGGGGCATGGGGTCAGGCCACTGCTCTCCTGGTTGTTATGATGGTATTCTTGACCGAAGCCACTACTATTCCGTCAAGTAGCTCCTCAATTGGCACCACGAGGCTGAGTGCACCCCGAAAACGGGCAACAGCACATGGCGGCCTGGATGGTCACCCATCCAAGTGCTGACCATGCCCGACAGCGCTTCGGTGATCTCACGGGAACCGGTGTAACCACTGCGACAAGGCCGTTGCCACATTGAACTATATGAAAAAAATTTAAATTAGTTACAAAGTTCAGTGTGAACACACTTTATTCAACATTTAAATGTCACTACAGATATTTGGATTTAGGTTATGACATGTTCAGTACTCCTGCTATCATTGGCGATGATCTGGTGTAGATGAATAGCAAGTTCTGCATGACCCACTGAAGTGTCGGAACATCAATGCTGTTGATGACCTTCTGAATGGGTGTTTTCAGTTTAGGAATGGTTTCGGGGTTATTGCTTGTATTTATTATAGCCCCACAAAGACGAGTCAAAGGTGTTCAGATCCAAAGAACATGGCAGCCAATCGAGGTACGTACCAGTGGCCTCTGGGTACCCCAGAGACAGTATGCGCTCCCCGAGGTGCTGCTCCAGGACAGCAAACAGTCTCCTGCTTAGATGGTGTCAAGCTCCACCTTGCGTGTACCACATTTTGTGAAAATCAGGGTCGCTTCGGATAATGGGAATGAAATCATCTTCCAAAACCTCCGTGTACCATTCAGGAGCCACTGTGCCATCAAGGAATATTTCACCAATTATTCCGTGACTGGACATTGCACATCACACAGTCACCCATTGAAGGTGAAGAGACTTCTCAATCGTGAAATGTGCATCCTCAGTCCCCAAATGCCTCAGTTTTGTTTACTGATGAACTCACACAGACGAAAGTGGCCTTTGTCACTACACCAAACCGTAATGTGCATACTAATTCACATCGTGCCCTGTGGCCGACTGTGCAATTTGATTGACCTAACACAAGCTGTTCAGAAGTTATGATGATTTCATTTCAGGTAGTTCAATAATTGCCACCTTGTACATTGAAGACCAGGATAATACTGAGTGGCAAGTGCTGTTCTCTGAACTTGTTTTTTGAAGAGATCAGCAGCGCCAGAATTGGATGTGATGGCCTAGGAAATCCGCTTTTGAACTAGGCTGTTGTGGTAATGTCCAGTGAAGTCTGAGGTGAGAATGGTGGTGTACTACTGTAAAGAGACTAAACCAGAGCAAATACATCTGCCTCAAATGCCAAGTCTGTACGGGAGGGAACATCCTTCCTGCAGAGCTGCTCACAGCTGTGAGGAGTGGTTGGTGGGCACAGTTGTGACGCGACCCACCTCTGTAGTGATCTGGGGTGTGCCCTGTGGGATTCAGACCAGGAGAGCGAGCACGCCGTGTCGTGCGTGCAATATCTTCTGTTTCCAAGAAAACATCAACCACCTGTGCTCTATGAGGTTGAGCATCAATGTCCTCCAGTACAAAGTTCAGGCCCACAGCACCTCACAACAGCCACACATGAAGTCCTAAGATATTGTCACAATACCTGACAACAATAGCTAACACTTGGTTCAAGAATCATGAAAGAAGGTTGTATAAATGGAAGAACCCTGGAGATACTAAAAGGTATTAGATAGATTATATAATGGTAAGACAGAGATTTAGGAACCAGGTTTTAAATTGTAAGACATTTCCAGGGGCAGATGTGGACTCTGACCACAATCTATTGCTTATGAACTGTAGATTAAAACTGAAGAAACTGCAAAAAGGTGGGAATTTAAGGAGATGGGACCTGGATAAACTGACTAAACCAGTGGTTGTACAGAGTTTCAGGGAGAGCATGAGGAAACAACTGACAGGAATGTGGGAAAGAAGTACAGCAGAAGAAGATTGGGTAGCTCTGAAGGCAGCAGAGGATCAAGTAGGTAAAAAGACGAGGGCTAGTAGAAATCCTTGGGTAACAGAAGAAATATTGAATTTAATTGATGAAAGGAGAAAATATAAAAATGCAGTAAATGAAGCAGGCAAAAAGGAATACAAACGTCTGAAAAATGAGATCGACAGTAAGTGCAACATGGCTAAGGAGGGATGGCTAGAGGACAAATGTAAGGATGTAGAGGCCTGTCTCACTAGGGGTAAGATAGATACTGCCTACAGGAAAATTAAAGAGACCTTTGGAGAAAAGAGAAACACTTGTATGAATATCAAGAGCTCAGATGGAAACCCAGTTCTAAGCAAAGAAGGGAAAGCAGAAAGATGGAAGCAGTATATAGAGGGTCTATACAAGGGCAATGTACTTGAGGACAATATTATGGAAATGGAAGAGGATGTAGATGAAATGGGAGATATGATACTGCGTGAAGAGTTCAACAGAGTGCTGAAAGACCTGAGTCGAAACAAGGCCCCGGGAGTAGACAACATTCCATTAGAACTACTGATGGCCTTGGGAGAGCCAGTCCTGACAAAGCTCTACCATCTGGTGACCAAGATGTATGAGACAGGCAAAATACCCTCAGACTTCAAGAAGAATATAATAATCCCAATCCCAAAGAAAGCAGGTGTTGACAGATGTGAAAATTACCGAACTATCAGTTTAATAAGTCACGGCTGCAAAATACTAACGCTAATTCTTTACAGACGAATGGAAAAACTAGTAGAAGCCGACCTTGGGGAAGATCAGTTTGGATTCCGAAGAAATATTGGAACACGTGATGGCAATACTGACCCTACGGCTTATCTTAGAAGCTAGATTAAGGAAAGGCAAACCTACGTTTCTAGCATTTGTAGACTTAGAGAAAGCTTTTGGCAATGTCGACTGGAATACTCTCTTTCAAATTCTGAAGGTGGCAGGGGTAAAATACAGGGAGTGAAAGGCTATTTACAATTTGTCTAGAAACCAAATGGCAGTTATAAGAGTTGAGGGGCATGAAAGGGAAGCAGTGGTTGGGAAGGGAGTGAGACAGGGTAGTAGCCTCTCCCCGATGTTATTCAATCTGTATATTGAGCAAGCAGTGAAGGAAACAAAAGAAAAATTCGGAGTAGGTATTAAAATCCATGGAGAAGAAATAAAAACTTTGAGGTTCGTTGATGTCATTGTAATTCCGTCAGAGACAGCAAAGGACTTGGAAGAGCGGTTGAATGGAATGGATGGTGCCTTGAAAGGAGGATATAAGATGAACATCAACGAAAGCAAAATGAGGATAATGGAATGTAGTCGAATTCAGTCGGGTGATGTTGAGGGTATTAGATTAGGAAATGAGACACTTAAAGTAGTAAAGGAGTTTTGCTATTTGTGGAGCAAAATAACTGATGATGGTCGAAGTAGAGAGGATATAAAATGTAGACTGGAAATGGGAAGGAAAGCGTTTCTGAAGAAGAGAAATTTGTTAACATTGAGTATTGATTTAAGTGTTAGGAAGTCGTTTCCGAAAGTATTTGTATGGAGTGTAGCCATGTATGGAAGTGAAATATGGACGATAAATAGTTTCGACAAGAAGAGAATAGAAGCTTTCGAAATGTGGAGCTACAGAAGAATGCTGAAGATTAGATGGGCAGATCACATAACCAATGAGGAGGTGTTGAATAGGATTGGGGAGAAGAGGAGTATGGGGCACAACTTGACGAGAAGAAGGGATTGGTTGGTAGGACATGTTCTGAGGCATCAAGGGATCACCAATTTAGTATTGGAGGACAGTGTGGAGGGTAAAAATCGTAGAGGGAGACCAAGAGATGAATACACCAAGCAGATTCAGAACGATGTAGGTTGCAGTAGGTACTGGGAGATGAAGAAGCTTGCACAGGATAGAGTAGCATGGAGAGCTGCATCAAACCAGTCTCAGGACTGAAGACCACAACAACAACAACCTGACAACAGCTAAACCTTGCCAATTCACCCATACAAATGGTCAACATAATTTCTGCCCACACCATTAGGGATCCTCCTCAATATCAGTCTCTTTCCACAATGTTTGTGTTCCAAAATTCTGTAACACATTTCCTAAAGATACGAATCCATTGAGACTCACTTTCCAGACCAATTTGGGACTCATCTGTGAGAAGAACATTGGAACACCATTCAAGTGTGCAGATGGCATGTCCACAACTCCACTCTAGATGTTCCCTTCCGTGAAGAAGCATCAGAGGCACACATACAGCAAGTCTCCGACAATAAAGGCCACTCTGCTGAAGTCTTCTGTACACTGTTTGCCTCAATACAACACATCCAGCATATGTTGGTATGGCAATTGCTGTGCAGTTGTAAGGCGATTGCACTGTGCCCTTACAGCCGAATAAGTCTTCTCTTTCTGATGTCACGTGTGGTTGGCTCTGCCCTAGTCTTTGGGATACAGTTTTGGTCTGTATAAATTATCACCACATTTGAGAAACAACAGAACAATTCACTTTAAGTGATCGCGCCACATCAGTTTGCAGCTGTCCTGCTTCCATTCTTTGTACCTCTCCATTGCATAGAGTCTGGCAGGCGTCTTTTCTGTGCCATACTACACTGTCTGTGACTTTCTACACAGCGGTTGTGGTTATGAGACTACACGACAAATACTACCCAGTTTGATGGGTGCCCTGACGTCATCGATGGAATGGTTGTCTGTACACCAGAATGTAATTTTCCGTTCAGAACACGATCATACAGAAATCTGTCGAAACTAAGAAAGTAAGTGGGGAAATAGCAGGTTGTTGCTTTAATTTTGGACATCAGTGTAAATTTTTGTCTGCTAAGAGGATAATGATGGACTTCAGAACACACCACTTGTCACTCAGTATTATTGTGATCTTGAATGTATTAATCAGCTATTTTGACAAAACTGTGATTTTCTACATTATGCCCTGAAATAAGATCCACTCTGACTGAGATTTTACCCACCACACCTAAAATAGCTTTTCGTCGCCCTCCCTGTCTCCCCAACACCCTTGTCAGACCCTACGCTCCTTCTGTGCCCATCTCCCTCACTGCACTCCCCTGTGACTATCTCCACTGCAATACCTGCCCTATGCGCACTCCTACCACCACCTACTACACCTCTGTAACTGGCAGAACAAATACTAAGAAAGGGAGAGCCACCTGTGAAATGACACGTCATATACCAGCTGTTATGTAAACACTGTTCGGCTTTTTACATCAGCATGACTACCACCCAGTTACCAGTCAGGATGAAGGGCCATTGGCTGAGAGTATATACAGGCAACACACAGTATCCTGTTGCAGAGCATGCTCTACAATATGACAGTCATGACATCAGCGCCTGTTTTACCATACGCATCATCTGGATTCTTCCTCCAGGCACCAGTTTCTCAGAACTCTGCAGGTGATAACAAGCACTACAACATGTCCTAGGTCCTTGCCACTCACCTGGCCTTAATTTACAATAATTCCTTCCATCTCAGCATTTCTTCACAGTAACTTCTCCTTAGTTTCCTACATCTGTCATTTCATGACCTGTCTATTTTTTGCCACTCCCTCCCATCGCTGAAACATACAATGCACTTAGCTTTTCACTCTTAGTAACTCATCTACTATGTTTCAGTATTAATTTGTATCTTGCATACTATCCTGTCTTTCACTGTTAAGCTCCCACATTTTCAAATCTCACCCAGTACAGTCTTGTCCGCTAAGTCTCCCCTGACCCGGGGATCTGGGTGATCTTTTTGAACTGCACACCTTTTCGTAAAGCTATCTTCCTTCTCCTTCAGCTTATCTGCCAAAAGAAGGAGCCACTGGCTACAAAGACTTGTACAGGTGAAACTTTTTTGTGTACGTGTTCTGCTGACGCCACTTGGTGAATATATTTTCTATCTATCCGCTTAAATCATATTGTAAATAATTGACTATTTTTGTTGACTAAAACATAGTTTGATGACCTCAGAGCCCTTATGATGACCTTCCCATGAGTTCAGTACATTAGTTAAAACTAAATTTATACTGCAGACTGGATATTACATGTATATTTTATGTGCACAAACACGGTAACTTTGAACCGCTGGCTCTTGGTGATGTATAATGACATTAAAAATGTTTTAATGTTCCCCAAGAACATCTTAAGAATAAATGGTAAAATATTTGATGATTTGCCATGAACAGATATTCTAAAAGTGACCAGCTCCACGATTGTTACCTTTGATACCCAAACTTATGGTTTTTCAGGTGTATCTGGATAACAGACAGAGATTTTCAAAAACAGGAAAGTGGTGATTCTAGATGAACATCTAAAGAATGTCCAGTTAAAATTTGAGCCATTTTCTATGATTCGTTATTTAGATAATTGTTGCCCACTGTGCAAAATTGGATAAAAAGACTAGTTTTGAGGTGTTTTGCAAAGATGTGGTAGCCTTGATACCCTGGATCTTGGTTATGGCTAACAATATTTGAAAAAGTTTTGTAGTTCCTTGAGAATATCAGCTTAAGAATAAGTGGTAAAAAGGTCTGATGATTTGGTATGAGTATAAATTATAGAAGTGGTCATACCCACAATTGGGACTTTTCATACCTAAAATCATGGTTTCTTTGCATTTTATCAGGAACCACAATGAACAAACAGTGCTTTTATAAGCCACCTTAAGTCCACCCTGGACCACACCTAAACCACCTGACTTGCTCAATTTGCATGGGCTGGAGGAAGCGTGTAACATTTAAATTTTGACCCTGTACTATAGGATAGTTACAGTATGCCTCTTAATCCAACAGATATACAAATAGTCTCTAGGCCAAGTACAGTGCAAAACACTTAGCTCCTGGGTCCCTCATCACTGTCGATGCAACCTCCTTACACACCAACATCCCTCACGGCCATGCCCTTGCTGTGATTGAACGCTACCTCTACCAACATCCTGCAGATTCCAGACCCACCACTTCATTCCTTGTATGCCTAATCAACTACATCCTAACCCATAACTACTTCATCTTTGAAGGGAAGGTATACAAATTCCTGGCACAGCCATGGGCATCCACATGCCATCCTCTTCATGGGCCACTACAGGAAACATTCCTAGCTCCCCAAAATTCCAAACCCCTGGTGTGGTTTGTTGATGACATCTTTATAATCTGGGCCCAAGGTCAGGGCACCTTATCCTCATTCCTCCTCAACCTCAACACTTTCTCTCTCATCCACTTCACCTGGTGGAGGAATCCATCATGCCACCTTCCTAGATGTCAATCTCCTCCTATCAGATGGCTCCAGCCACACCTCGGTCCACATCAGACCTGTCAATGACCGACAGTACCTGCACTTTGACAGCTGCCACCCCTTCCACAACAAAAAATGCCTCCCATACAGCCTGTCCACCTGTGGTAGACACATCTGCAGTGGTGAGAACTCCCTTGCCCAATATGCTGAAGGCATCACAAAGGCCTTCGCAGACAGGCAACATCCTGTAGACCTAATTCACAAACATATCTCCCGTGCCACATCTCCGCATGCACCTGATCCTCACATCCATCCCAGGAACCAACCACAAAGAAGTGCCCCTTTGTCACCCAATACCACCTGGCACTGGAATGAATGAACTGCGTCCTTCATCAGGGCTTTGATTATCTATCACCGTGCCCAGAAATGTCGGACATCCCACCTGAGGTACTTCCATCCCCTCCCAAAGTGGTGTTCCACTGCTGAGGCAACCTCCACAACAACCTAGTCTAGCCCTATGCCACTCCCATCCCCAATCCCCTGCCGCAAGGATCATACCTCTCTGGAAGACCCAGCTGCAGGACTTGCCCAATCCACCCAGCCAGCATCACATACTCCAGTCCCATCACAAGCTTATCCTACCCCATTATAGAGACAGGGCCACTGGTAAAAGCAGCTATGTTATATGAGGTGCTATGCAAAATTTTTGGGTCTGGTGCTGCCATCTGTTGAAAACCATACATTTCTACCAATGGTCATCACCACCCTTGAAGTAGTTCCCATCCGCACGTACACACCGGTCCCAGAACTTCTGCCACTGGTCAAACGTTTTCTGGAAGTCCTGTTCTTTGGGGTGTTTATCACCGCCAGTGATGCTTCTTGAATCCTCTCTAGAGTGTCGAACTGACGGCCTTTCAACTTGAGTTTCAGTTTTGGGAATAGGACAAAGTCACAAAGTGCCAAATCTGGCGAGTATGGTGAGTGGGGTACAACAGCCATGTTGTTTTTTGCCAAAAAGGTCCTGGTGAGCAAGGACATGTGACAGGGCGCGTTGTCATGATGCAGCAGCCAGTTCCCTTGACACCAAAGTTTGGGCTGGTATTGCCACGCATTTTCTCGGAGCTGTCGCAAAAAATCACAGTAGTACTCGGAATTCACTGTTTGGTCGGGTGGGATGAATTCTTTGTGCATGATTCCCTTGGTATGAAAGAAAATGATGGTCATGCTCTTCACTTTGTTCTTCACCTGTCTCAGGTTGGGCATGTATTCTCCCTGTAGATCAAGCTCACTACGTCTAATGTTGTCTGTAAAGATGTGTAGTTCTATAACTGCACCACTGCTCCTCTTCACCAAATCTTGTACGATATGTTACTGTATTTTATAGTTTACGTCTCAGTCACACACATTTTTCTATAGGTATATCTCATTCTACTTTTCACATAAGTAGTTGACTTTTGTCTGTGCGTCGGAAAATGTTGAGTGTACAGAAAGAACAGCGTGTTAACATCAAATTTTGTTTCAAACTAGGAAAATCTGCAAGTGAAACGTTTGCAATGTTACAACAAGTGTACGGTGATGATTGTTTATCGCGAACACAAGTGTTTGAGTGGTTTAAACGATTTAAAGATGGCCGCGAAGACACCAGTGATGACACTCGCACTGGCAGACCATTGTCAGCAAAAACTGATGCAAACATTGAAAAAATCGGTAAACTTGTTCGACAAGATCGCCGTTTAACAATCAGAGCAGTGTCTGAGTTAACAGGAGTTGACAAGGAAAGTGTTAGGCAGATTCTTCATGAAGGTTTCAACATGAACAAAGTGTGTTCAAAAATGGTTCCAAAGTGTCTCACAATTGAACAGAAGGAACGCCGAAGAATGATTTGTTCTGACATCCTGGAAAACATTGAAAGTGATCCCACCTTCTTACTTGCAATGAATCGTGGTTTTTTACTTACGATCCCGAAACTAAACGCCAATCGATGCATTGGAAAACCCCTGGTTCTCCACGACAAAAAAAAGCACGAATGTCAAAATCGAAATTCAAGGCAATGATGATTGGTTTTTTTGACATCAAAGGGATTGTGCACATTGATTGGGTACCAGAGGGACAAACAGTGAATCAGCATTACTACATTAGTGTCCTGGCTACCCTACGTGAGCGAGTACGGAGAAAACGGAACAATTTGTGGAGAAAAAAGTCATGGATCCTTCACCAAGACAATGCCCCAGCTCACAGTGCGTTGTCAGTGAAGACGTTTTTGGCAAAACACAACATTCCCATCTTAGATCATCCACCCTACTCACCTGATTTGGCCCCCTGTGACTTTTTTCTTTTCCCTAAAGTCAAGTCAGCTTTGAAATGAACTAGATTTGAGACTGTTGAAGCAGTAAAAGAAAAAGCGACAGAAGTAATGTATGGACTTACCGAAAATGATCTGCAGCATTGCTATGAACAGTGGAAAATTCGTATGGAGCGGTGTAGAGACCAAGGAGGAGAGTACATTGAAGGAGATAACATGAAATTGTAAATAATTGTAAATAAATGTTTTTTCCAGCATCAGTCCGGTTTTTTTCTAGCCGCACCTCGTATACACATTACCTGTGTATATTCTCTTCTATTTGAATACTTATACTTATTTCTAACTATGTACATGCAATAGCCTGTGCTACGTTCAAAAATTTTGTGTATTCCACGCTCCTTATGGTTTACTTGCATCAGTGCGCTCATTTTCTTAAAACTACAAATGGTTAACCTAATGATATACTCTTAAAACTGGTGCTCTTTAAAGTATGGTGTCCAACTTGGAAGTAAATGTCTCTATTCATTTTGTTTATGTAGCTGATTTACATCATAGTAATCAGCTGATAGGTACTACATTTCATATAGCTTCTGTTTTGTCCAGCTGGCTGGAAAAAGATCACCCTCGTTGGTGATCTGACTCATTATTATAGAAATTAAATAAAGTTCTCTTCCTTATCGTTAATCCTTACCTATTAAAAAAACTACACATTGATCTTGCCAAAAGCTGAGAAGCGATTCTTCTTGGTGTTGTAGCTCTCTGGGACACCCTGTGATGCTAAATGTTCATTAATATTTGTTCATATGGGCGAAAATCTCGTCTCGAATGTGTTGTAGCTGGTTGCCTATCTGCCACACCAGGCCGTCTCTAGTTTTAACAAGACGGCCGTAACACTAAATTCAAGTCTTCCTGTCAACACCCTTCTGCAGCTATATAGGTAATTAATATGGAGAGAGAGCGTCTGTCGTCGAGCAGCCGCACGTGCAGCAGCATCGAGAGAGATTAGTTATGCCGCGTTATTTTAGGAGGAGTAGGCCTTGGCGTCTTCCAGATTTTAAAGCAATAGACAACATTTCTATTACTACCAAGGATTTCGTAGGCGCCCAAGTCGTCTTACATGGGCCGTCAGTATTTTGCGGTGGAGTTTTGAACTTTACTCTCGCTAAAAAGGATACGAATGAACAAGGTAACGGCTGGGTCACTGTTGCTCTCGTACGTGGACCAAAAGTCAATAAAGTAAAAGGGCTAGATAATTTCAATTCATGTGCCATCGCTTATCGGACATTTCAGATTTGTGAAGTTTACAACAGAGATAAGGGTTCATCCTATTTCATGTCGACTATGCCTTTGGTTATAAAATAAATGAATCAGAATCTGTCTCAGTGTGGGTGAAAGGTGTTGACAACTGTAAAAAGATCACACTCATTAGTGATCTGACTCATTATTATAGAAATTAAATAAAGTTTCCCTCCTTATCCTTATCTTTTAAAAAAACTACACATTCATCTTGCCAAAAGCCGAGAAGGGAACTACATGGAGGTACTCCATCCATATCAAACCTACTAATCACCAGCAATACCTCCACTTCAACAGCTGCCACCCATTCCATACCAAGAAGTCCCTTCTGTACAGCCTAGCCACCCCAGGTCATCGCATCTGCAGTGACGAGCAGTCCCTCTCAAAATATACTGAGGGTCTCACTGAAGCCTTCACTGACCCTAATTATCCTCCCATCCTTGTACAAAAACAAATCTCCCATGCCTTATCTTTCCAGTCTCCCACCACCTCCCAAAGTCCCACAGTCCGGCCACAAAGGAGCATTCCCCTCATAACTCAGTACCATCCGGGACTGGAGCAACTGAATTACATTCTCCACCAGGGTTTCGATTATTTCTCGTCATGCCCCGAAATGTTCTGCTCACTATCCTTCCCACCCCTCCTACCGCGGTATTCCACCGTCCACCGAACCTACACAATATACTCGTCCATCCCTACACAACCCCTGCTCCCAACCCCTTACCTCATGGCTCATACCCCTGTAATAGACCTACATGCAAGACCTGTCCCATACAACCTCCTACCACCACCTACTCCAGTCCAGTCACTAACATCACCCATCCCATCAAAGGCAGGGCTACCTGTGAAACCAGTCATGTGATTTACAAGCTAAGCTGCAACCTCTGTGCTGCATTCTATTTAGGCATGACAACCAACAAGCTGTCTGTCTGCATCAATGGCCACCAACAAACTGTGGCCAAAAAACAAGTGGACCACCCTGCTACTGAACACGCTGCCAAACATGATATCCCTCATCTCAATGACTGCTTCACAGTTTGTGCCATATGGATCCTTCCCACTAACACCAGCTTTTCTCTATTGCGCAGGTGGGAACTTTCCCTGCAATACATCCTATCTTCCTGTAACCCTCTTGGCCTCAACCTTCGTTAGTCACTGTCCTCACCCATCCAGCCTCTTCCGTGTTCCCATTCCAGCACTACACAGCCATCTTTTCACCGCCACACCCAGTCTTTTTATTTCTTTTATTTCTCTCCTTTCTGCTACTTACCCCCTCCCCACCTTCTCTTCTGCCCTCCGTCTAAACTGCAACACTTCACTGTCTGCCAATCCCACCATACTATCCCTCCCCCTCTCCTCCCCGTCCTCCCCCTTGGGCTCAACAACTTCCAGAAGCAGCCGATAACGATTTATTTATTTTTATTTATTTATCTCTTGTTCCGGTGATCCATGTTGTGACACTATCACAGGATATGGAACGTGTCAATTTTACAAGCTTTTGGCCAGAATTTATGGTAATACATAAAACAAAACAAAAACAGTAACCAGTAACTTAGGTCCCACTTCAAAAAATACATTTTAGAGATAGATAAAGATTACAAAATAATGAGTGTTACAGAGAAATAAATACTGCAAAATGTATGTTTACAATAAAAGTATTCGGTATTACAAATACAAATTTGAGCATACATTTGCAATTTACAATACAAGAAATGTTAAACACTGTAGTTCAGGAACCCTTCTATTGTATAAAATGATCCTTGCAATAGGAACTGCCTTAAGGCTTTTTAAACAAGAGGTCATCATCTACCAAACACTTAATTCTTGAAGGGAGGGCATTAAAAATCTTACAGCCACTGAAATGGACTCCTTTCTGCACCATACTTAGATTTGGCTGTTCATAGTGGATATCATGTTTCCTTCTAGTATTGTGACTGTGATATGCACTATTCAGCTTAAAGATGGATTTTTCTTTCCTTATGAAGCACATCAAAGAGAATATATACTGTGCAGTGGATGTAAGTATTTCAAGCTTCTTAAAAAGATTCTTGCATGTGGCTCTAGGATGGACTCCACACATGATCCTTATGGCTCTTTTTTGTACACACAGTACTTTTTTAGCCAGTGGCTGAGTTCCCCAAAATATAATTCCAAATGCCATAATTGCATGAAAGTAACCATAATATGCTGATTTCATCGTTTCCATATTTCTATAGGAAGAAACAATGAACAATGCGTATGATGCTGAACTTAGTCTTTTGCATAGATCTAGGATGTGGTTTGACCAATTCAGTTTGCTACCAATATGCAAGCCTAGGTGTTTTGAGGAATCTACCTTGGTTATTGTCTGCTCACCTATTTTTGCTACTATTTCCTCATCTTTAGAGGTTGTGTGGAACTGAATGTAGTTTGTTTTTCAGTAATTTAAAGAAAGACCATTAATGTTAAACCAGTTCACCATTTCATTCAAAATCTTATTTGCTGTTACCTCAAGTTTATCTACTGAATTATCAATAAGTAGTGTAGTGTCATCAGCGAAAATGGTGAATCTACAATATTCCGTACAGAGAGGGAGATCATTTGTAAATATAATAAAAAGTAGGGGTCCCAGAACTGAGCCCTGCGGCACTCCACATGTGATGGTACCCCATTCTGAAGATAATGGGACACCATCTTGACTATCTACTACAACTTTTTGTTTCCTGTTTGACAGATATGAGTCAAGCCATTTCCCTGCTGCACCACTTATACCGAGATGTGCAGCTTTCTGTAAAAGAATTTGGTGGTTTACACAGTCAAATGCTTTTGTTAGTTCACAAAATATGCCAATCACTTTCAGTTTTTTGTTGATAGATTCCAAGAGTTTGCCAGTAAATGCAAATATTGCATCTTCTGTTGACAAACCTTTCTGAAATCCAAACTGACTTTTGCTGAAGATATTTTGTTCACTGAGATGCTTAACTATTCTGGCACGCATTAGTTTCTCTAAAACCTTTGAAAAGCTTGTCAGTAGTGATATTGGCCTATAGTTAGCAGTATCCATCTTATCCCCCTTCTTATACAGCAGTTTTACAACTGCATACTTAAGCCTCTCAGGAACTATTCCTTGCTTAATGCATCACGCATCAAAAATGTGGCAAAGGACTTTACTTACATGGCTGGAACAGTATTTAATAATTTGTTAGAAGTGTTGTCAATTCTGGCAGAGTTTTTACTTTTCAGGGATTTAATAACTCTTTCAATTTCTTGAACAGTGACTGTTTTTACCTTCATGTGTTGCACTGAACCAGGTACTCTAGCTTTCAAAAGATTGATGGCTTGCTTCATGGACCCTTGTAAACCTATTTTTTCCGTTACTGTTAAAAAATTGTTGTTTAATGTGTCTGCAACTGTTTTTGGATTGCTAACAAGATTACTCTCACTTTTGATTTGGATATTTTCACTACAAACTGCATTTTTCCCCATTTTCTTCTTTACAAATTTCCAGATAGTTTTTACTTTATTGCTCGAGTTGTCAATTTCTGCCTTCAAGCACACGTTCTTTGCTGCCTGAATGGTCTTATTCAGAACTTTATTGTAGATTGTATATGCCACCAGCTCGTCGAAAGTTTCTTGGGCAGCAGCCTTCGAAATGCAATTGAAACAGGTTTGCTCTAATGAAACAAAAGGAAAGCCGCTCCAAGCAAAGCGTTTAGCATTAACTCCAGGAAAAGTAATTGTTATCGACTTCAATAAATATGGTAGTGATGAGGCTGCAAGCAGGGAGTCCCTATCCGGAACACTTAATAGTGATCTCGAACAGCCCAAGTCAAATGAAAATGAAGAAATGGACAAGGAGGAAGATAAAAATTGGCATGAATTTAAAGAAAATGATTTCACCATAGTAAAATTTCCTACGAAAGAAAGATTCAGGTTTTTTATTGGTAAAATTGAAAGCATCTCTAATGACACCTATTAAATGACATTTCTGAGAAAGAAAGTTCTTGATGGTAATGTTTATTTTGTCTTTCCAGAAATTGGCACATAGAAGGCACGGTAAATTTATTTTTGAAGGGATAGATGATTATGACATTGAGTAAATAGTTTTCGCATTGATTATGACATACAATAACTAAAAATTAATATTTGTTTGTCAAATTTTGTGAATGCAAGTGTTTTTATAATAGAAATCTCAAGCTTAATGTGCTTGTAAAAATTTGTTTAGTCTAGAAATTGAAAAATTTTGTTATAAATACAGCAATATATTTTTAAAAATGAAAATAGTGATCAGATTCACTCCACTGGAAGTCTCATTCCGTTCCTGCATACAAAATACACTGGTGATCGGGTTCACCCCAACTAAGGAGAAATTAGAGCAAATGACTTAGTTGACAACATCGGTAGCTCCGTGAGGCTATTTGCAGATGACACGGTTGTCTACAAGAAAGTAGCAACATCAGAAGACTCGTACGTACTCCAGGAGGACCTGCAGAGGATTAATGCATGGTGCGACAGCTGGCAGCTTTCCCTAAACGTAGATAAATGTAATATAATGCGCATACATAGGGGCAGAAATCCATTCCAGTACGATTATGCCATAGGTGGTAAATCATTGGAAGCGGTAACGACCGTAAAATACTTAGGAGTTACTATCCGGAGCGATCTGAAGTGGAATGATCACATAAAACAAATAGTGGGAAAAGCAGGCGCCAGGTTGAGATTCATAGGAAGAATTCTAAGAAAATGTGACTCATCGACGAAAGAAGTAGCTTACAAAACGCTTGTTCGTCCGATTCTTGAGTATTGCTCATCAGTATGGGACCCTTACCAGGTTGGATTAATAGAAGAGATAGACATGATCCAGCGAAAAGCAGCGCGATTCGTCATGGGGACATTTAGTCAGCGCGAGAGCGTTACGGAGATGCTGAACAAGCTCCAGTGGCGGACACTTCAAGAAAGGCGTTATGCAATACGGAGAGGTTTATTATCGAAATTACGAGAGAGCACATTCCGGGAAGAGATGGGCAACATATTACTACCGCCCACATATATCTCGCGTAATGATCACAACGAAAAGATCCGAGAAATTAGAGCAAATACGGAGACTTACAAGCAGTCGTTCTTTCCACGCACAATTCGTGAATGGAACAGGGAAGGGGGGATCAGATAGTGGAACAATAAGTACCCTCCGCCACACACCGTAAGGTGGCTCGCGGAGTATAGATGTAGATGTAGAAACCGATCAACAATTAACTTAAAATAATAACTGCAATTATAAACTAAAAATAACTTAATACACTGATATATCATTATCATTGTCCAATATCACAATAGTAATTGGCGAAATTAAAAAAAAACCTGCCATTTTTTATCGGATTCACCTCATTGGCACAAGTGGTAAAGTATCAGTGGTTACAAGTGACAGAAAGCAGTCTTTTAGGGTAAGGAGGGCAGGAACAAAAGCTGCTCAGAGACAGGCTGAAAATGACATTCACATCGATAAAACAGGCGGCCAGAAAGCAAATTTTAATGTACACAATTCAAGCAAACACCCTATGATTGAAACTAAAGATACTCAAAAACTGACAGGAAAACTGGGTACATCCAGTTGTAATTCAGCCAGTGCACAAAATCAGTTACCATTATTGCATCAGAATATCTGAGAACTAAGGGGTAAGCTTAATGAGTTGCTTATGTGTGTCGAAGAATTAGAGTTGAGCAAACCAGTTGACATAATCTGCCTCTTGAACATCATGTGACCACTGGTACAGATATGTTAAATGTTGCAGAATTCAAGTTAGCTTCTTACTTCTGTGGAGAAAATATGGAGAAAGATGATGTTGGCACATTTGTCACAAACTGTTTTGATTTCAAGAATACTGATGTTAATAAATTTTGCCCAGAACAGCACTTAGAACTTGTGCAACATAATTAGTATTTCATGATAAGTGCTTTATAATAGTAAGTATATGCAGACCACATTCGGGAAATTTTAACCTCTTCATAAAAAATCTGAAAGCTCTGTTGTCCCATCTCACAGTATAAACAAGGAAATGTGGTTACTGGTGAGTTTAATGATCATTTATTGGAAAGCTCTGTTAGTGAACAATTATTGCAGTCAGTAACACTACCATTCAATTTAATTCCCACTGTGAACTTTGCAACTAGGATATGTAAATGCTCTGAGACTGCTATTGATAACAACTTTGTAAGCAAATCTGGGGAAAAAGTCATATCACAAAACCAATAATAAATGAATGATGACTAACTGATAACCTCAGCTGCCGACAGGTGTTGTTGATATACCTCGATGTGGACAGTTGAAAATGTGTGCCCCGACCGGGACTCGAAACCGGGACCTCCTGCTTACATGGCAGATGCTATATCCATTTGAGCCGCCGAGGACACAGATGAATAGCGCAACTGCAGGGGCTTATCACTTGCACGCTTCCCGTGAGACCCACATTCCCAACTGTCCACAATTCTACATATGTATTGTACAACACCTGTCGGCAGCTGGGGTTATCAGTTAGTCATCATTTATTCCAGGGAAAAGCTGCACGGTCTTCAACAGTAACTGTTCTTTCGAGAACAAGTTGCTATCTGATCATGACAAGCAGCATCTTGCGTTAAATGTTGATACTTGTCAGGATAAAAAAGTATTAAATCTGAGTACATGAGGGTAATAAATAAGTCGAAAATTGAGAAATTCAGGAAATTGCTCAAAGACATGAACTGGATAGATGTTTACAATACTTCTGACTCAAATGCAAATACGAAACAGTCATTAATAAAGTTACCTCCACTACTGAAAATTGTTTTCCCCTAAAGGTAACTCAAATCCCGAAGAAGTCAAAAAATAAACTATGGATTACACGAGGAATAAAGATATCATGTGGGACAAAAAGGAGACTGTATCTGTATCTAGGAACAGTTCTGATGTAAGGATTGTAATACATTCCAAAGAATACTGCAAAATATTGAAGCAAGTAATTCATAAATTGAAGGAGCTTTATTATGAGAAACAGATAATTACATCGGGCAACAAAATAAAAACTGTATGGGATATAGAGAATACAGAGACAGGTGGGGCCTAAAAGGAGAGGAACAGAAATATTAGCAGTTCCAGTTTACTGTAACATATTCACGTATTTTGACAGTGTCCTGACAAGTGATCAGGATAGTGAGTGTTACATTCAAAAGTTTTACTTTGTTATGTTACACGTTCCACACCCACGAAAATCATGTCATTTTTTGGGTCTGTGGAACGAAAACTGAATGTAATCTAAAATCCACGGTACCAGAAACCAAGATTGTTCCTATTAACATATGCATCCGATGTCGGCAATCGTTTTTAGGAAGTCTGCGCTTCCGTTATGTAGATTGCGAGCATTGTCTGATATCGAGAAGTGATCCGTGTCGATTCCTGGTACGGAAGGCGCTGCAGTCGATAGACATTGTATCTGGGTCTCTGTGCACGCTGTGGGACCCCATTAGCCCGGTCTGCTGTAGGTTGTGGAGTGGGGTGTATGGCTTTCGTTTGTTGTGGAAACCCCAGCAGCGACACCAGCACGAGAGGTTACGGTGGTGAGGCGGCTGTCTGCATTACGCGGGCAGCGTGCCCTGGCGTGTTCGTCGCTGCAGTCCTTGGTGAGTACGGAGCATGTTCTGATGTCATGCACAGCGTAGTTGTTACGAAATATTGAGTTTCTGCACACGCTATTGATAACCTGTCATGATGCCGATATAAGCTTTGCATACGGAACTTGAGATTACTTACTGAAAGGATTATTCCTTGCCTGTTCGGAAAATAGCGTCACTATACTCTTAGTAGATAAAGGTTTTCATCAGGGCAGACAATTACGGACTTCTGCAGTAGCTGCTGAGAAAACTTCGGCGTCGTAGCTGCGTTCTTTAGTCAAATGTGGACTCTTCGGTGCGACACAGACTTCATTAAAAAATGAACCACAGTTGTCAACGGTGTTGTAAGCCAAGCGCATAGGGTGTACCTTCAATCCAAGTAACTAACGATGTGCAGTACATAAGTTTAGACTTAGACTGGACGCATAGCTATCAGGTGGCAAGTAGAACTTGTTTCACTTTAGAGGCCCCTACACATGCATCAGTTTATGGGCCGGCGGACCGCCTTATTTCGAGGCAGCCTACACACGTCCCGACCGACTGCCTTCGGCGAATGCAGCGCCGGTGTGTTGCTGTGATTTGTTAACGGAAAGTCCCTAGAGTTTGTTCGAAGAGGTACTGCTGCGTTTTACACAAACAGAAACTGGAGTTTGCCTTGGCTATTCTGGAGGGCACAGAAACTGTGGGCAAAGAAGCGGCTAATGCAAGGAAAGAAATTCACCCACGTTCCGCTACTTAACGCAACTGGGAGCAAAATATTTTCGTAATTATATAAGAACGGATGAATTGTGCATTTCGGAGTTGAGGAAATGAAGCGATTTTTTGACGAAAAAGGATGGTGATGTGAGGCTGTTATATAAATTTGTACCCAATGCCAGATGTTAGAGGATCTCAAAGACATTGGTGTTGTATTCCCACAATTAGCAATTACTATGACTTTTGAAACCTCCGATATAATTTATAGTTGACCTCAAATACATCATGGTAATGCACAATTTATTAATTTCTATAGCATAAAATGAAATGCAAGATTAAATTTATTTCAAATTCGAAGGAAGACTACACATGATGGTGTCGCACATAATGTAATAAATGCACCAGGTACACGAGAAATAAACCATTTAGCGACTGGTAGAACTGTGAAAACAAATCCTACACTTCGCTCTTCGTTCATCTGAAATCTGGGAAGGTAATATGGCAAGGAAGGTACCTGAAGAGTCGAATATGATTTTAGCACTTTTTTTTCCGCGAGTTTGTTACACAAACAGCTGACAATGAGTGCTTGGAATTGTCGTGAAACTAACAAATTTGCGTAAAATTGTCGTCCTTACGTGCAATTTCGTTGTTTCGTGAGACGACTTTGACTTGTAAGAAATTTAAACATTGCGCTGATTGTAGTTTAACAGGAAGTTAGTCTTGATACCATTTGTCTTCCATGTACTGCTTGGCCATTACCTTGTTCTCATACCGTCAAAATCAAAATACAAAGTCTGTGTAAATAGCCGAAAGTAATTTGAGTCCATCATAAATACTTTGGTGTGTAATTGCTGTGCGAATGTTTACCTCATACTGAAACAACTAAACGCTCTGAGCTAGGTGCCGTCATTTTACGGGCTCATAGTGCTGTGCCCGCAGTACGAGGTGCGGTTAGAAAAAAAAACCGGGCTGATGCTGGAAAAAACATTTATTTACAATTATTTACAATTTCATGTTATCTCCTTCAATGTACTCTCCTCCTCGGTCTCTACACCGCTCCATACGAATTTTCCACTGTTCATAGCAATGCTGCAGATCATTTTCGGTAAGTCCATACATTACTTCTGTCGCTTTTTCTTTTACTGCTTCAACAGTCTCAAATCTAGTTCATTTCAAAGCAGACTTGACTTTAGGGAAAAGAAAAAAGTCACAGGGGGCCAAATCAGGTGAGTAGGGTGGATGATCTAAGATGGGAATGTTGTGTTTTGCCAAAAACGTCTTCACTGACAACGCACTGTGAGCTGGGGCATTGTCTTGGTGAAGGATCCATGACTTTTTTCTCCACAAATCGTTCCGTTTTCTCCGTACTCGCTCACGTAGGGTAGCCAGGACGCTAATGTAGTAATGCTGATTCACTGTTTGTCCCTCTGGTACCCAATCAATGTGCACAATCCCTTTGATGTCAAAAAAAAAAAAACAATCATCATTGCCTTGAATTTCGATTTTGACATTCGTGTTTTTTTTTTTGTCGTGGAGAACCAGAAGTTTTCCAATGCATCGATTGGCGTTTAGTTTCGGGATCGTAAGTAAAAAACCACGATTCATCGCAAGTAATAACATTTTGTAAGAAGGTGGGATCACTTTCAATGTTTTCCAGGATGTCAGAACAAATCATTCTTCGGCGTTCCTTCTGTTCAATTGTGAGACACTTTGGAACCATTTTTGAACACACTTTGTTCATGTTGAAACTTTCATGAAGAATCTGCCTAACACTTTCCTTGTCAACTCCTGTTAACTCAGACACTGTTCTGATAGTTAAGCGGCGATCTTGTCGAATAAGTTTACCGATTTTTTCAATGTTTGCATCAGTTTTTGCTGACAATGGTCTGCCAGTGCGAGTGTCATCACTGGTGTCTTCGCGGCCATCTTTAAATCGTTTAAACCACTCAAACACTTGTGTTCGCGATAAACAATCATCACCGTACACTTGTTGTAACATTGCAAACGTTTCACTTGCAGATTTTCCTAGTTTGAAACAAAATTTGATGTTAACACGCTGTTCTTTCTGTACACTCAACATTTTCCGACGCACAGACAAAACGTCAACTACCTAAAACAGACGCCACGGGCAGACTGAGTGCAGGAGGCAGATGAAACTCTAGCAGTAGGCGGAGCGAGAGTCACGTGACAGGCCACGCGACTTTCAGCCTTATTGCATTCGTTTTATTGTTTCACCAGTACTAGTCCGGTTTTTTTCTAGCCACACCTCGTATTTCCGGAATCGGCGTTTTCTGGATGTTACCATCACAATTTCCTCTAAGAACACAGCTATTGGTATCGGGTTTTCTGTTCCATTGGTGAAAATCAGCTTCTCTGCTACTTATTTGCCAGGTACTTCACCTTTGTCGCAACTTCGAAAAAAGTATTACTGCAGAGCATTTCGTGTATTAACAGAAATGCCAATCAAAAATCTGTAAATACTAAAATATGGAAAATAAAATCGCAATTTGATGATAGGTTAGTCAATGAGATTTGAAAACATTTTACTAAACTGATATTCTACGAAAAATTGTCAACCGAAATGTTACAAAGCAGATAAAATCCAGAAAACTTTTCCTATGCTAGATAATAGATCTACTCGGAAATCTAAAGAGTAGGTGTGATTGCTGCGTAATGTTTCCCAGTTACGGAAAAAATGCATTTTGCCGAAGAATAAAATACGTTGTTACACTTCTTAAACGACTTGTTACTTACCTCCCATGTTTATCAATGTGCCGTCACCGTGAACGGACAGTTGTCGCGTCTAGGGGTGGAAGTGCAACCGTCAAATCAATTCTCTGTACTTTAACATTAATCTAATTTTGTGTGAAACATCAAATTTTATATATTATGCACTTCAATATCTTCATATGTACCTAGGGTAGGTACACACTTCATCACGGGTTGTGAGAATTGTAATACCGTGTAAGGGGTGTGTTGAGAAATAAATAGAAAATGAGATACATTGTGCTGTTGCAGAGTTAACATTGAAGTTAGCCAATCAAGCTGTTGGGGGCACAAATTAGTGCCGGCCACAAACAGTCAGTTCTCACAGCGTAGATGACAGCGCCCGAGGCGTTATTTATCCATCTTTAAGCATTTACATGCAATCGATGTGATGATTAATGTACAATTTACATATTTACTATTGTGAGGTATCACACAAAGCTAAAATATGCATTTTAAAAGAACATACATAATAAAGGAATACACTGGATACATAAAGATATCCCACATGACTAAAAAGTGCATTTTAAAGAATGTGCATAATAAAAGAATACATTTCATACATAAGGATTTCTCCACATGTTTAACAGTTAAATGTGGAACTACAGAGACAAAAAAAGCTTAGGAAGAGGTACATACAGAGTTGCAAGTTGTTTCGTAATTCAGGTCTATTTTTGAAGAGTTTTCAGATTCTTTAACACTGTAAAAAGCTTAGTCTTTCAGGCATTTTTTTAGTCTCTCAAATATATTAAGAGAGACAATGTGCCTGCACAGGTAATGTGTTGAAAAGCCTTATTCCCATGTATTCATAACTGTCTTGTGTTTTCTTGAGTCAAGTTGTTGGTATGTCTATCTTAAATGTTTGACAAGTGTTATGATTACGAACGGGGTGCCTAAGGTTATAACTGTTAGTTTTCTTTTATGTACAAAAGGCAGCTGTATGTGAGAAGAGAAGGAACTGTCATTATCTGTAATTCTTTGAAGTATAACCTACATGAAATGTTACTTTTGGTAATCCGAGAGATGCTCCTGATGGCTTTTTTCTGCCAAATAAAAATTTTCCTGGACCATAGAGAATTACCTAGAATAATACCATAGCTAATATGGCAATGAAAGAATGCATAATAGGAATTAATCAGCAGACTTTCAGAAACACAGGAGCGTAATTTTTTCAGTAGATAACTCCAGAAAGCTTTAGAGATGTTGTCTATGAGACTCTGCCAGGTTAATTTCATAGCTAAGTATATGCCAAGAAGTTTGGTTATATGTACTCAATATCATCATTGGATAAGCTGAGGGATATATTTACAGTCTTCATAGTTACTACAAGCCACACCCACAAGTTGGGAAATGGGGCCAAATTTCTAGTAGTTTACTGTGAAGTTGAGATTTTCGCATATGTTTTATTCGTATCTTACAGAAACTAGCAGTACGGCAATAAACAGTCTTTTAAACACGCCGCTAACGGCAATCAAGTAATTGCTAGCAATACAAAAATTTAAAAAAAACACAGAAGCTAGCAGTACGGCAATAAACTGTCTTTTAAAACACGCCGCTAACGCCAATCAAAGTAATTTATAGCAATACAATAATTTAAAAAAATTGAAAGAATATTAGTAAACAGGCTACTAAAGTAAATACAGAACTATGTTGATAAGGTACAGTGAGGTAGCGAGGCTACCAACACCGCCATTAAAAAAATTAAACAGGTCGCAGCAAACACACGATTAAAGGCAATAAAAGGAATTTACAACCTTGGAGGAATTTAAACAAAAGTGTCCTGGAATATCATTAGAACATAACAGATATGACAGACCCGTGTAAGGTGGCCGCATCACCCACTCAGGGATGCTCAGGCTAGACAGGATACTGACGCTGGTTACACAAACTTATTAAACCTTCCACTAACTTAACTTGCAATTATGCTCAAACAGGCAGTACACGACCTCCGGTGGCAAGGATCCACACATCCGACCGCGCACGCATCGCCAGCGTACCCAACACGCCACGGTGACGCGACAACACACTCTGTCACCGGAGTTCACGTCTTCTCGGCAAGGTTGACGGGTAGTGACCGCTCCTTCATGTTAGGTGTCTCCTTTTAAACTCCAGTGTTGAAACGGAGGATTTAAAGAAGCTTGTTAACGTCCCACCAAGGCGAAAATAACAGCAACTACTCGTGGGGCGATTCTGTATACAATCAACACGCGGGGAGCTCTTCCGTCAACTTGACCCGTTCATAACACACAACCGACGTACATCACGTGGCGACTCGGTACAACCGACCACGCCTGCTTCGCGCTGGAGAGCCACACTCCCTCCTGTGTCCACTACACTCGCTGCGCGCAACGCCCCTACTTCCGCGCCACCACACGAGGTTACAACCGGTCAAAGATCTCACTTCCTCCATAGCAGTTTCCCGGAAGAAAAAACGCAGATATCGATAGCAGAGGGAAAAGACAACCAAGCAGCCACTTAATGACAGACAACATATCAAACAAACACGCCAGGGGAAGAAAAGGAAAACCAATGCAATCTAAACACAGGGTGGAGCACGAGTCGATACACGGCTCAGCTTCGAACCACATATTGGATAATCTGAGAAAATCTTTACTTTGCTCCTTCAGTTTATGTCCTTCCCTGAATTGATGAAAGTTGTATCATCTGTGTAAAGCACAGATTTGCGTAGCATATTGCTGGGCAGGTCATTTATAAATATTATAAACAGTAATGGCCCAAGCACTGATCCTTGGGAACACCTCTAGTGACATTCAGTAACTGTGACTTTTGACCGTTGTAGCTTACAGTTTGCTTTCTGTTACTGAGATATGATTTAATGAGGAGAGTTCCAGATCCCTAATGCCATAACACCATAGTTTTTCCAGCAGAATTGTGTGGTTTACAAAATCAAATGCTTTGCTTAAGTCCACTAGTGCAGCTTCAGCAGATAATTTGGATTCAAAAGAACATTGCGCCATAGAAACATTTTAAACAGCATTAATTGTTGAGAACTGGGCCCTAAAACCATATTGAGACTTAGTCAGTATATTGTTTTTTGAGAAATGCATGTTAATTTGCTTTTGTATACAATATTCGATTAATTTTGAAAAAATAGGTATCAGAGAAATTGGACAATAATTATTAGTGCAGGATTTATCACCCTTTTTGTGTAATGGAATTACTACTGTCTTCAAACATTCTGGAAAAATAGCACTGTCATATATGCAGTTTGAGTGTGCAGAGAGGGAATGATATCAAGTCGATTATTTTTTTTAATCACAAAATTTGAGAGGCCATAAATATCTTCTGATCTGGATTCGCTTAACTTTGCCACTGATTTAATTACATCACTCATTTTCACATGTCCCCAGTTATAGGTTGGCACGGTATCAGCAAAGTTTTGTAAAAACTGGTTTATATAAGTAGATTGTGAATTTGATTTTGAACTCTTCTTATGAGAAGATGAGGGATTAGGGTTTGCTGCATTGACAAAAAAAGAGGTTAATTTCATCTGGGGTGACATTGACATCAGTTGTAACTTTTACTCTATGACTACCTGTACCTAATTCTGCTTTAATGACCCTCCACGCAGCCTTACACTTATTGGAGTTTTTGATGAAGTTATCATTTGCTCTACATTTTGCTAATCTGATTTGTGATCTATAGTGTCTCTTGAGGCTAACATACGTTGCATTGTCAACACTCCCTTTTTTTTACGTTATCATAGCATATCAAAACCATTAATCTTAGCTTCTGTAAATATGATGTGAACCACCTATGTGGAGTAGTACGATCATGCTTTCTTGCCATAGTTTTTGACTGCCCAGTCTGTGGCTGGGGTTCGATCCCCACTATCGTTAATCTTTTTTGGTCTTAGGAAACCGGACACGTTTGGCGAAAGTCTCTTTAGGACGCTTGAATTTCCGCGCGGAACGGCCTGGTAGGCTAACTTCAATGCTAATTAACTCGGAAACTCCGTAACGTATCGAACTGTTAGACGTGTATAAAAAAACAACCCCAACTTCCACACTTTGTTCATAGCGGAGGCTTTGATATATGCTGAACGTTGTCTTACATCAATGAAGCAAGTACAGGGCTATTCAAAAAGAAAATTTCAAACATTTATTGCTTCCAAACTAAAATGCAGAAACAAAATTCAAACATTCCTGAAAAGAGAAATGTTTACATTTTGACGCATTCAGTGTAACTATCATGTTACGCTACAAATACCAAAGCGTTGGCTCATATCCTACCACACGCGAAGCAGCTGGTCCGTCGTTACCGAACTCACCGCTTCAAAAAGTGTGATTGCGCAGACAATCAGGCAAAGGGCAGGCGAGGCTGGGGGCGGATGAAAGTGCAGTCTTTCACGTAACCCCGCAGATCAGTCACAAGGTGCGAGGTCTGAAGCCGGCGGCGGCTGTCGGGTCATCTACTCGCCCAACAGCCCAACAAATAATGTTCGTCGGTAGATCAAAACGCCTACACGCGGACAGTTTGTCGGTCCATCCATAGATAGCTCGATTGGTGCGTGTGTAGGACCCTTTAAACGTGCAATACACTGAAACCAAACGTGAAAAGTGTGAAATTGTAACGAAGAATATTTGTCAGACAACTGATATGTGGAATGCTTTGAAATTCCGTCACAAGAGTTGCGTTGGTATGGTAGCGAGTCACAGTAAATATCATTGACGATACCATCTCTTGGACACAGTTGCAGTGGCCTTCTTACGGGTCTACTGTTTTTTTTTTTTTTTTTTTTTGTTTTTTTTTTTCTGAATCACTAAATGCGACAAGGGCATGACGTCAAACTGAACACACCAACTTTCAAAACACAACACTCACACCTCGAATAATACCAGACACAGCACAAATTCATCTATATGCGAAACAAAAGTAACTCCCAGCGAACCTCGCATACCCAGCTAATTTCCAAACACGAACATCTAACAACTGTGCCACCAAATACAACACGCCACTCGCAACCGTGACGCAATGGAAACAATTGCTGCACAATGAAGCCACACCGGCGCCAACGTGATGACTGTTTCAGATAACTTCAGTATCTATTAACGTAGTTACACACAAGCTCTTCATAACACGACAAAGTTGAGACCTTTGGCAAGCACCTTTCCACCGCCACTGGTTTCCCGTCGGTTCTGCTCGGAGCCGAGCGCTGGCGTGTTGCACGGGCTAGGCGACGAGGTCCGCGAGGAAGATAGGCCGCGGCTCGTACGTCACGAAGGCAGCCATTAACTCGCTCGCTCTGGTCGGCTGACGAAATGCGTTTCTGAACCTGTTAGCTTGCAGCTGGACGTGTACGTACTAACGGAAATTGCATCTTCCACTGGGATATATTATGAAGTCTTACTGATTGAAAGTACAACAAAATTTAGTATAACTACTAGATATAAATGGTATAATGGCTTGTTTATAGCATTTAGTCTCCTCTGCTTATGTCCTCGTTTCAAAGAAGTGGTGCCATATACAACTGATAGTCACTTTGGCGTGATTTTAATTTTTTGTACCCCCAGCACAGCCGTAACAAATCATAAGTAGGCCTGTGGACTTCGTCATTGTAGGAATAACAGTAAGCCTCAATAATAGCGGATTCCAGAAGACGCAATTCTCGTTAGTACGCAAACACCTAGCACACGAACTACGTTTTTACACCTGTTAACTTGTAAATGAGCGAGCGCAAGCCTACCGCGCCGCGGCCTGTCTCGTAGGACTCGCTAGGCGATTAGTGACGTCACAAGCTCACTGCGGGCCCGCATTTCTCGTGGGGCCCCACCACCACCTAGAGTGGTGGTGTTGGTGGTGGTGGTGTCCGTGTGGCCAAAGCTCGTCACCGGGGCGAGGGAACCCCCAGCACCTTGCTGCTCACGGGACTGCTCGCAGCTGGTGTTCCAGCAGGCAGATTCGCATACCTGGGGCTAATCTCCAATCCGCGCATCAGCCGTACTCCCAGAATTTCTCTGCTTAACCTTGCAGTTAAAATTCACAATACACGGAGAAAAGAACACGGCTAATCTTAACATAGGATATACAAGAAAAGATCGCCCATAGTTTCTTCAATGTGGACTTCAAAGTTAAAGTAATTTTCAAGTAAACAAAAGCATACCTCAAACAATGAAAAATGAAACTCACGTAATCAGTGTGGTGTGGCTCAAAATGAGACCAATCGTCCTGAAGTAATTGGAAATATCTTCACATGAGATTGATGGTAATCGTTAATGTTATAAGAACCATTATTCCTCTTACGAGGAGGGATAACAGTAGCTCAGGCTTAGTGTTAATGTTGTTCGCATGCGCGTATTTTATCACTAACTTGTGCTTTCGACCAGCTGAAGACTCAACAAGATTAAACTTCCGCTCTGCACTGGACATTAATTCTGGAAATGGCTACCCTATGGTACCCTTCTTCTCAGGGGTGTTAGTCCAGAAGTGTGTGTGTGTGTGTGTGTGTGTGTGTGTGTGTGTGTGTGTGTGTGTGTGTGTGTGTTCGGTAGCAGCCTGTAAAGTCGGGAAGGCAGATCGAAGTACTGGCAAAAGTAGGGCCGTGGGTCGTGACTGGAGAACAGAGTTGGTACGATCGTTTCTTAAGAAAGGTGCAGTTCTAGTTCAGAGTTAAATTACGGCAAACAGTGGCACATTAAAACTACGATCATTTGGTGTGCACACTACCTTATAGCGAAAAGTTCATTCTGCAAATGAATGTACATTAATCTGTACATGTTAACAGCTCTGCTTAGAAAATCTGAGCTAGAGCAATGCACTATTAGTTAACACCACAGGTTACCTCACCAACATGCAATCGTTCTACATGGATCCTTCTTGTTCTCTGCTCACCTACCCTTCCTGGAGCTCGAGGTACATGTCTATTTTCACAAGATAAATATCTACACTTACCTTGAACATACGAGGTGCGACAATAAAGTAATGAGACTGATTTTCTTTGCAAGATGTGGCAACCCTGCAGGCTTGCGTAGACACAATATCTTTGACCTTGGTCTACAAGCTGCTTCTAGTCCAAGTGGCACATCGATGCAACTGCTCATTCGTGAGTTTTGCTGTAATAAATTAACACGTGTTTGTGTATCTTGTCACGGAAATGGAACTGCATAATATTGCGCAATGGTATGCCATTTCTTTTTGCGTTAAATTGGGTGAAAACGCGAAGACAACTTACAGTGAGCTTCAGAAGGCTTTTGGAGAGGAGGTTACGTCAAGAGCTAGTTTTTCTTTGGCATAAAATGTTCAGTGAAGGCAGAACGAATATTGAAGATGAAGACCACAGTGGACGACCATCAACCTCACGGACAGATGCCAACTTCGCCAAGGTGCGTGAGCTCGTAGAATCAGAGAAAATGATTGCAGAAGAACTGAACAACAAATGAGAAACGGTTTGTCTAATAACTGAAGATCTTGGTATGAGAAAGATTTGTGCAAAAATGTTGCCCAAAAATCTCACACCACAACAGTGAGTAACACGGAAGAGTGTGGCAGCCGATCCGTTAGAGCGAACGGAAATCAATCCAGAATTGTTGATGTGTTATCACTGGTGATGAAAGTTTCTTCAGTACGATCCAGAGACAAAACGTCAGAGTTAGCAATGGTGTTCAAAGGAATCACCCATACCAAAAAAGCTCTGTCAGTCAAAAGTGAAATGCATGCTTGTGTGCTTCTTTGATTCCAAGGGAGTTGTTCATAAAGAGTGGGTGCCTCCTGGACAAACTGTTAACCAATATTACTACAAAGAAATTTTAGAAAGACTTTGTAAAAGAGTTCTTCGTGTCCGTGCCAACATTGCTGATAATTAGATTCTGCATCACAATAATGCGCCATCCCATATTGCTGTCAGTACAGCAATTTTTAACCTCAAAACAAACTTCAGTACTACCACAGCCACCTTATTCACCAGATACCGCTCCGTGCGACTTTTTCTATTTCTAACAGTCAAAACGGCGGTCAAGGGGCACCATTTTCAAACACAAGATGTCCAAAAATGTGTGACGAGGGTCTTTGAGGATATTACAGAAGACGAGTTCCATAAATGTTACCATCAATGGCAGAAGCGCTGGAAAAAGTGTGTGCAAACAGAAAGGAACTACTTTGAAGGAGACAACACTAAACTTGACTAAAAGGCTAAGCAACATTTTTTCACATCAGCCGCATTACTTTATTGTCGCACCTCGTATGTCATTAAGTGATATACGCAATAAAATATACTCATAAACCACCTGAACGTGTAGCTACTTTTAACTTTTTATCGTCTTAGTGTTCCACGATGACATGGGCACGTATGACCTTAGTCATTTTTGAGCCCTAAAACACAACACAACAAAACAAAAGACACGTAAGATATCAGGACCTCCTACAAAGTTTCGAAAAGTGTACCTTGTTCGTTTGGCTCAAGGTTAATCAAATTTCTTACAGACTGTTTGTGCACCTTCCAGTGTACAGTATAAAGAGCAATGGGACTAACATCGATCTTGAAGGTAAGCAGTTCTGGAGAAATTTATGGCTACTTATCCTGTCTCATGATGACATTGCATCTTATATTTAGTCATGTTTTGAAGCTATGTAGATTCTTGGCGTAGATTACATTCATCAGTCTATCGAGAAGGCCTTGTCTCCAGACAACATCGTAGGCTGGATACAACTCGGTGAAAGCCAAAGACGTTTCCATCTTCTGAAAGTCCACCTAAATCTGTACTGCGAGGCCAGGACTTGAATCACAGAGATTCGTTTGTGGCGAATGCCGGCTTGTTCTAAGGTATTGTTCACCAGTCCTACTCAGCAATATCCGTTCCAGAAGTTTGTGTCACACTAAGCAGTACAGTGAGACGAAAGCTTCGCGGTGGATCTCAAGCTTTACTTGCGTTTGGGAGAGCAGTTAACTTGGCTCGTTTAAGTTCTTAGGGTACGTTTCTCGTCTCCAATAACGAGGCGACGAATTTTGCTAACAATTTCGAAATACACTTACCAGACTTGATGAGAAACTCTGGGATTATATGAACAGAGCCGCCAGGAGCTTAACTAGGTCTGTGTCCCTTATTGACGCTGCAATCTCAAGGTTGAAGTCATAAAAAATACTTAGTGTCGTAGACGGCCGCTGTTTTTATATCTTCGAGCTCCTGTTTAATAAGTGTGTTACTGTGTCTCGGTGATTTGCTTCTTCGTATGTTCCCACAGCGTGCGAGGCAGTTTTGCTAATTTTTGGAGCAGGGACCATGTTCTTCTCCAGGATACTTGGACATAGATGGAAACTACTCAGACGATGAATTTCTGCCTCCGTGCAATATGTACGTTGTGCGTCAGTTCATCAGGTACGTGCAACCACCACTTCAGAAACCATTGTGGTGTTCCTTACATTTCTCGTCCGAGCTTGGAATATATCTTTTCAGATATTCTCAGGCTCGTTCGTCGGTGTGATAACTGCTCGTACACAAGTGTTGCAGATACCAGCAGACGGAGGAATCCAGTCCCGATATTTATCAAGGAAAGCGTTCCAATCAGCTTGATGCACAAGGAAATAGCGTTTTTGTTTTGCATGTTGGTATTAAAGTTGCTGGGGGTTGTTAGACCCATTTTTATCTGAGCTCACTGCTTGAGCTTTCATTCTATTGTTTCGTCTTTGGACGTAGTGGAGCTGTGGAGTTAGATAATGGAGTGCCATATGGACAAATAGGCATTTCGTACATATTCTTCTATTTGAGTTCAGTAGTAGAGTGACAGAAACGGAGGTAGCCAGAACATGAGCTGTAGATCGTTCTAACGCATTTATCCACAAATGATTGTCAGTGTACTGGAGGAGTGGCAAATGTGATGAACTATGGTCTTTCCACCATCGTGCGACATAAGCATGCAAGGAGAAAGATTAAAAAATGTGTATAGGTACTACATACTCTAAGCCAAAATAAGGAAGTCGCCATATGTGCATCCGTTTGCTCATAAATTTTCTCGTGAACACCGAACGTTCTTATCGTGTATCGTTAATGGTCACGGAAAAATGTATCATGCTAACATAAGAAAAAGAAAGGAATGGTTGAGCCCACACAACGAAGCAACTCCCCATACAAAGACATACACGCTTCCACACAAGATAGTTTATGCACCTGGTGAAGCAGGGACGATGTGGAGTACTAAGAATTGCTTCCCTGAGGTCTTCCTCTGATGACATTTGTCAACAACTGAGACGTCTTGTAGACGCAATCAGACGACGGCGATCACGGAGTGATGACCCCACGATAATGCCCGCCCACATTGTTAGACTGACAAACACTATACAGGAGATGGACTGCGAAGTCGCTGAACACTCGCTTTATTCCCTTCATCTAGCACTCTGATTTTCACCTTTCCCGCTCTATCGAATCACCTCCAAGAAATTTCCTTTCATGATGAAAAAGCGCTCCGAACACGGCTCGGCGACTTGTTCGCCTCAAAATCACGTTGTTCGTACAGCTAAGGAATCGAAAAGTTACCCCAGCGTTGGCAGACGGATGTAAATAGCGAAGGATAATATATTACTAATGTCTAAATTATGTATATGGGTTGTGTTTATTAAAGTTACAGAAAAATGCTACCAACTTACGCAGCAACCTAATAAATAAAATACTTGCGCTCATTTGTTCTAAAGTGAGACAGTATTAACTAAGAGGGAAATCTGACAATATTTTCAGTTGTAGCGACCGAGCTATAGTTTCCATCAGCAGTGATAAAACGCGAGTGTGGCTGGAACTTACTTTTTCAAGTTGCCCAATTGAAGGAATCGGTATCTTCAGCACTGAAAGTAAAGTGGATGTTATTTCCAACTGTCTAGCTTACTAAGACTACCTCATATTGATCAGTTATTCCACACTGAGAGAAAAAATTCGCAGCAACAAGGAAGAGTTGCTAGGTCAACAAAAGTTGGTAGTCGTGTTCGTACATCTGGGAGATATCTGTTCAGATTTCGCTCCACTCGCGTAAGAGAACCACTAGTAGCTCGACTGGGTGGATACAAATCAGGTTTGCTTCAAGTAGACGCAGTAACGGTCGTGAGCTTCAGTTGCTTTCGAGATAGCGCGTGATATGTTGTTAACCCGAAAGAGGTCGCACTGGACCTCACAGACCCGGGAGACATTTCAGCTGTTTAATGTTGTATATTTAGTCATGTCATATGTTTACCATTGTTATAGGATACAATAAAACGAAACTCAATAGAATATGTGTAATACACGTATTGACAAATTATATTCATAAAGAAATGTTATAGGAAATATATACTAATAAACAATGTTTATAAATGAGAAACAAACTTTAACAGTATGCTTTACGTTTGAACAATCTTTATTTACTTCTAAATAGTAATTTTAACAATATTGACAAACGAAGATGGAGTGGTCCTTTACGTAAATGTACTTTTGGCATTTCATACATTGGTAGTTTTACTGCCAATATTACTCGAACAATCGTAACATCTTTTCCTTCCTTGGTTCTTTGTCTAAGAACTGATTCCACTCGATGGTTCTGGATACAATATTGCAAACAAGTTGTCAATCGATGATCTCAGTTGCCTGAGAAGATTTTGCATGTATTTCCTCCGTTTCACCTGCTCATCACAAAGACCAAAAAAGTTCTTTCAAAATGGTACCGCTCTTATTTTTCTTTTTTTTTCTTCGGAAGAGTATCTTTTGAACACAGTCATTGGCCAACGTCGAGCATTTCTGGCCACATCCACAGAACTGCATATTCTATCCACTGTGTCAACGTGTCAACCCCAGATCTTATGGCACTGTAAAAAGAAATTATTTCCGGCCATTTGGTGACTGTTTCACTTTGTCATAGCGTCATGATGCATACTAGATAAGAGGATAACTTTTTTTTTGCTTGATACGCACTAAGAGTTTTTGGGTCATCAAACAAGAATTGGGTGCAATACAGATTTTAAATGCAATTCCAGGTGGTAATTCCTTTCTATTTTTGCATACCGCCCGAACCATTGTCAACCTTTTATTCGACAATTCTTCGGCCAGTGAAAAGGTACTGAACCAGTTGTCCACAGTAATATTTCTGCCGGTATTGTGTATAGGCTTCGTGAGCCGCATCACCGCGTCGTATGGAGACAAGCCAGTCGAGAAAGGTCCAGGCGGCTGTTTCCCAGGATAAATTTCCAATCTGAGGGTATAAAAGGTCCTTGCATCGGTAAGAGGAAACATCTTTACACCGTACCTGGCGGGTTTCGAAGGTATATAATGCTTGACAGGGCATCTTCCTCTGAAAGACTCAAGCTTTTCGTCAATTGTAGCATATTCCCCAATAGTATAGCACTTTTGGAAATTACCAGCTGTTATTTTTCTCTCTCTACAAGTTCGTTTATCATCGAATCGTAAATTTTGTAATAAAAACCTAAACCTCTGCAATGTCATCACTGCTCTGGCAAATTCCTCACCGGTTCCATCGTTAGCCCATATTTCCTCGAGGTTTTGTACGGTTAAATTTTTCAAACCAGACACATATATTACTCCCACGAGTGCCCTCAATTCTACAGCGTCTGTATCCTTCGCGTCCGTTTCTCGAGAAAAATTATGTTTTGTGCTAATTTGGAAGTTTGTGCACTGAACTATAGTATTTATTATATCGGCCTCAAAGAAAAGTTACCAATAGGCTAAAGGGGTCCTAGCATGTTTTTCTTGTCTTTTCACACCAGGTAAATGTCATAATGTTCCTTTCCAGGGTTCTCCTATTTCCAGGCGGAAATTTCCTGGTTGATATACTTTCATCATAACGACAAAGAAGAATGTCGCCTGTGTCATCCTCGTTCGAGGAATTTTGTTCCGTGTCAGATGTTTCCTCCAGCGATTCTAAATAGTAGTCGCTCGCCACATGTGCCGAATCCTCATCTTCACATTAATTCTCACCCTCGAAGTTAGAGGTGTTGCGTAAGCCCAGCTCCGGAAGATCGAGGAGCATCGTGAATTCGTCTTCCTCAGGCGGTAATATAAATCGCTCTCCCTCCATACCTAAAAAGGCAAAAGAAAAATGTTGAGGTCTCCACGCACGAACAAAAGTGTTGTGAGAAAAGTAACATGATTAGTTGCGTGGGTCTGACAGACTCCAGAGCCGCAAGGTCCTATTTAGGAATCCTACTATGCAATAAATGGATTATATAATGTCAATAATCGATATGATGAAAATGTTATACTCGGAAGGAAAAATAAATCTTACTGTGACAAGGAAGGTCAGGGGAACTCGCAGACGAAAACTCGACAAAGTACACACAGACAGCAGGGTGAGAACTGCAATCGAGCTGAGGTTCTCCGCTTGCACAGGAGGGAGAGGCCCACCGGACGTCAGGTCGTTACACCCACACCGCCTATTTCCTGTAGAGTATGTCTGGAACTAACTGTCGGGCCTGTCAGACCCGTGCGGCTGCCGCGGGGTTAATAAAGAATGCCTCTCGGGCGATAAAGACGCCATTATGAACACCTGAGTTTTTAGGAGGGCGCGAGTAGGGTTACGAGAAGTCGGTTGTTCCTTTTGCGACATTGCAGAAAAACTTGGCAGAAACGCGTCCACTGTCGGTGATAGCTGGCAGCGGTCGTCATAGGGATGTACGGTCACAAGAAAAGGCTCTGGACGACCACGTAGCGCTACCGAGAGGGAAAGACCATCGTGTTCGTCGTGTGGCTCTGGCTCACCGTACCGTATGTGCAGCAGCAGTCGGCACCACAGTGATTACTTCAAAGGCAGCTCCGAGCCAGACGGCCTGTAGCCTATGTTCCACTGACTCCAAACCATCGCCATCTGAGACTCCAGTGGTGTCAAGGGCAGGGTGGAGGCATACTACGCTCCCTGATTAAATGTTTGGAGCTCGGTGCCAGCGATGGCGGTGTGTTGGTTGGGAGGAAGCCAGTTGATGACCTGTGAGCAATCTATCTGCGTGCTCGACACACTGGACCGAAACTTGTCGTTTCCGTCTAGCGTGAAGCTTCGTATAACAGCATTACTCCCGTGATTGTCCCACTCACCCTGACACCAGTTTTGTACATTATTCCGATGGTTCTACCTGTTGCACTGCCATTCATGAACAGCATTATGGGGAGGGGGGGGGGATGTTCAAAAAGATTTCGGGCTTGCAGCCGGTCGTCGTAAACTTCATTGCACGATATTTTGGCTGGACAACTGCCAGCCATCTTCAAGTGAGCCGAACGAGGACTGACGAAGACTCGCTTGCTTGCTTGCTTTAAAACTCTGGCTGCATATGCCAGGTGTAAAGGCAGTTTAAGCAGCGGAGCTGCTGTTCCTGCGGTGACCTCTTTAGGGTGCAGTGGGACCTAACGGGTTGAGCTGTCCTCACTGGGCGTCGTTCATTGTGACGCCCTTTGTTTCGACATCGGTCGGCAAGAGATGATTACTCTCGCAGTAGGTCTGGCCAACGAGTCGTTGGCCTGCGGTGGACCTGGCGGCCCAGACCACGAATCAGGCGGCTGCCAGACCGTTGTGCATTGCTGTAGAACTGTGTGGCGATTTGCCGGGAGTGATCCCGCAGGAAGGGGATCCCAGCTTCTTCATGGAGCAGCCTCGTCGGATAGCGAGGCGGCTTGTGGAGCGCAAGTCGCAGCGCCCTATTTTGCACGCGTTGGAGCGTCGCGATTTGCGTCGGTGCCGCGTTACCCCACACCAGAGCCGCGTATTCCAGTGCCGGCCGGACAAGGGACAGATACATGGTGAGGCCGTGGCGCGGAGGAAGTGTCGATGAGGGGTTGAGCAGTGGGTGAAGCGCACGAAGGCGCCCCACTGCGCGCCCTCTGACGTCTCGGACGTGTGGCAGCCACGTCAGGTGCCTGTCCAACGTCACCCCGAGGTATTTGCCGGTCCGCGACCATGGGATGGGGCCCCCCACGATCGTGACCGGCGGTAGGTCCGGTGGCAGCCTCTTTCTGCTGAAGATGACAGCCTGATTCTTCGCAGCGTTGAACTTTAAGCGCCATTTCGTGGACCAGGCGCCCAGGACGTCACATCCGAGCTGGAGGCGACGGCGCATCTCGGCCGCGTTCGTGCTGCCGGTGAACAGGGCCGTGTCGTCGGCATAAAGGGCCAACTGCACGCGTGCCAACCGCGGGGCGTCGGCGGCGTACAGGGGGTACAGCAGGGGGCCGAGGACCGACCCCTGCGGCACTCCCGCTCCAATCTGCCGGTCGGTGGAAGTGCCTCCATGTGCTCGGACGTGGAATGTGCGTCCCTAGAAATACGAGCGCAGCAGGACTACGTGCGACGTCGGTACCCCGTGCGCAAAAAGTTTGTACACGAGGCCGTCGTGCCACACGCAGTCTAAGGCCTTGGAGACGTCGAGAAGCTCCGCCCCTAGGTACTGCCGCGTCCCCAGCGCTCGCATCGCCTGCTCCACGAGGCGCAACAGCTGCTGCGTGGTAGAGTGGCCGCACCGGAAGCCAAACTGCTCCTCGGGAATGAGTTGCTGTTCCGTCACGTGGCGCAGCAGCCGCTCCGCGTACAACCTCTCAAACACTTTTGAGAGGGACGGGAGCAGACTGATCGGCCGGTAGTTCGCGGCCGTGCGTGGATCCTTGCCGCTCTTGGGGATGGCAACCACTTCCGCGTGTTTTCACGCGGAAGGGAAGGTCCCAGACCGGAGGATGCTGTTGAAGATGTCCGCCAGAGATTGGTGTATCTCCGGCGGAAGCATCCGCAACAAGCAGTTGGTGACACCATCCGCGCCACCCGCCTTCTTCGGGTTGAGCCGACGGAGCTGCAGGTCCACTTCCTCAGCTGTGATTTGCTCGATCTCGTCGTCTTCCTCTCGTGCAGCGAGGAAAACCGGCAGGCGGTCTGCCACCAGACGGACGTGATCGGGATCGACCACACCGTCAGCAGGCTGAAAGTTTTCTGCGAACGTGTCCGCGAGGATGCCGGCTTTGGCATCTGGCTCGCAGACAACGTTCGCACCCGCATGGAGAGGCGGGACTCGCCGGCGACGACGAAGGAAACGCTTGGCGGTCCGCCAAGCGCTGCCGTCCGTCGATGTTAGTATGGCCACGAGGCCCGCCCAGTCCCGATGTCGATGGTCGTCGATGGCGGCCCGAGTCTCGCGCCGCGCCCTGTTGAGGCGGCGCTTCCTCTCGGGCAGCCGTGCGAGCTGCCACTCCCGAAAGAGGCGATTCTTGTTTGTGACCGCCTCTAGGATGTGCGGCGGGAGTTGGCGCGACATCTCTCGCGGCCGTCCTGGCCGCCTGGGGGTGGCCGCCTCCGCTGCAGCCAGAGTGTGCCGCGTGAAGGAGGCCAACGCTTCGTCTGCCCCTTGCACAGCGGGATCGGGCGCGCCCTCGAGGCGGTCTAGGACCTCGACACGAAAGCGCGCCTCGTCTATGCCACGGCAGTTGTGGCGGTCGGACGGCAAAGATGCACCGATGACGTCCATGTCGAAGACCACCGGGAGGTGATCGGACGACATGGCACATTTAACGGTGGCGGACGTGAAGTGCCCAACACCTTTGAGGACGGCGATGCCGAGCACGTCAGACCGGCCGCGATGGGGGAAGACGGTGTGATCATAAGGCCCCAGTACTATCGTGCCATGCCGTTGTGTGGCGCGAAGGAGGCGGCGGCCGCTGGCGTTGGTGATGCGGGAGTTCCACTGCGGGTGCTTGGCGTTCAAGTCACCTGCAATGAAGACTTTCCCGCGCAGTGCCAGCAGGGCGTCGACGTCAGCCTCCTGAAGCAGTCCCCTCGGCGGCCTGTAGGCCGCAACCAAGGTGATGACCCCCGCCGTCGTGGTGACAGCCACCCCAGTGGCCTCCATTGCAGCGAGGGGCGGAAGCTGGACTTCATGATATTTGAGGGACGCCTTGATATAGATAGCCGTCCCGCCGCCGTGGGTCAACCTGTCGGTGCGGTGGCACCGATAGTTGGCCACCTTCACGCGTATTGCCGGCTTCAGGAAGGTCTCGCACACGAGGCAGATGTCAATTGCCTCGTCGCGCAAGAACTCCCTGAATTCCCCTTGTTGGGGGACCAAAGTGTTTGCGTTGAAGGCGCAAACGGTGAAGCCACGGATATGGCGATTATCCGTGGCGCGATGGAGTTGCAACGCCGGCCTGAAGGGCCGACGTGACCGCGGTGACGAGCACCGGGAGCTGCTCGAGCAGCTGGCTCAACGACCGCAAGAGCGATCGGAGCTCGGCTGCGCCGCGGCCAAGGGGGCTGTGGGGGCCGCTGGGGCGGCCTCCGCCACTGGGGCGGCCGTTTGCGGCCGCTCCGTAGTAGACGACTGCCGTGGAGCATCGGCAGCCGGTCGCGGTTGCGGCGCAGCACGAGGTGCCGTCCTCTGCAGCGGCAGAGTGTCGTCGGCAGTCCGTCGTGCAGCGGCAGGGGTGGCCCGGCCCGCGCGCCGGAGGCGCCTGCGCGGGGCGGCAACCCGCGCGCCCTGCGTGGACGCGGGGGTTGCCACCCCGACGGGCGAAGCCGTGGACGGCGCGGTCGGTGGCTGCGGCTCGCGCTCCACCTGTGCCGAACTTCGGGTGGTGGAGGCTGATGGTCCTCCCTTGGTGGCGGCAGCAAAGCTGGTGGCCGGGTGCACCTTACGAGAAGGAGCGGCCCCTCCCCTCGGTTGATTTCGGCCCCTTTTGAAGGCCGAGCGGCCTCTGTAGCTGGCAACGTGCGTGCCGCCGCAGTTGCAGCACGTCGGTTTGTCTTCGCTGGCAAGCCCGCAGGACTTGCTCTCGTGCTGGCCCGCGCACTTGACGCAGCGGGGCAACATGGAGCAGTAGCGGGAGACGTGGTCGAGCCTTTGGCAGGAAAAGCACTGGGCCCTCTTGCCCTTGGCCCTGAGAGGTTCCACTGCGACCTTGACACGGCCGACCCGCTGCACCTGGAAAATCTTCCGATTTTCCAGGTTGTCAACGAGGACAACCTGGTACAGCGGCATGTCGCGGTGCGTACGTGGAGACTTCATCAGTCCGGTGGACCGGACGCCGAAGCCCATGTCCTCGAGCTCCTCTCGAAGGTAGTCCGCACCAAACTTGAGGGGAAGATGGCGGAATACCACCTTCAGAAGTTTGAGCGGCTCGGAGGGGCGCGTGTAGCACGGGAGGCCATCTTTGCAGATGGCGTCCATCACCGCGCGGTACTCCTCGTTGGACGACACTGTGACCTTGTAGAGGTCACGGCCAGCGTTCTTGACAGCGGCGGACGTGGCCACCCTGTCCAGTTTGTGCTGGAACTCCTTGTACTCGCCGGCCCATTGGATGAGGATAGGCGGCGGCTTCTTTTGGGCCGGCGCCGGAGGCGCGGCGCCATCCTCCATCGCATCGACGCTGGCGCCCGCAAACGCGTTGGCGGTCGGCAGCGGGGTCGGTGGCTGCAGCGCAGCAGCCCTGGCAGTGTGCCGCCGGGGTGGGGTGACAAAACCGTCCTCGTCCGGCTGCCGGGAAGCGGCAGGTGAACGAGTGGGCCGCCGCGTGGTCTTCGTCGATTTCTGCGCGGCGGTGCTCCGGGAGGAGCCCGCGATAGTCAGCCCAGACTCTGTGGTGGAGGTGCGGGAGGCCCTGGAGGCCTTCTTCCGCGGCGTCGCTGCTTCAGATGTCTGAGAGGGAGTGTCAGAATCGTCATGCGCCACAGCCCGGCGCTTTCTGGGCGCGCGGGCAGCGTCAAGGTCGGTGTCACGGCGCTCCGACTCGGCAATCGCCTCAGCCAGATTTGCGTCGGGCAGGTCGATGTCCTCCATCTCGGTGGCCGCAGCTAGTGCAGCCACGGGCTCTTCTCGTGACTCTGGGGCCAGGGGGGCACTCAGTACGGGTTGTATGTGTCTGCCCTGCTGCCCCCTGGAGTCCGCTTCCGTCGCCTGCTTCGACAATTGGATTTTGCCGTCCCTACCACCTTCAGAGAGGGAGAGAGCCCGACACCACCTTGGCTCCAGGCTCCGGTTCATATTTATCTCGACCTCAGCTCACTCCCGAAGGAGGGTACTCCGGCTGCAGTGTATTGCTCACAGTTTGTCGAACTTCGTGCTCGACTTGCCGGTCACACCTTTATTTACACCGATGGCTCCAAAACTGACGATGGTGTCGGCTGTGCCTTTGTCGTCGGGGCCGCCACCTTTAAATACCGGCTCCTCGACCAATGTTTGAGCTTTACGGTCGAGCTTTTTGCTCTCCATCAGGCCGTTCAGTATGCCCGCCGCCACCGCCATTCATCGTATGTACTCTGCTCTGACTCACTCAGTGCTCTTCAGAGCCTTGGAGCTCCCTATCCCGTCCATCCCTTGATTCAACGGATACAGCAGTCCGTCCATTCTTTCGCTGATAATGGTTCTCCTGTCATCTTTCTGTGGGTTCCCGGACATGTAGGAGTGCCTGGGAATGAGGCTGCGGATGCTGCAGCCAAGGCTGCAGTCCTCCTGCCTCGGCCAGCCTCCCATTGTGTCCCGTCATCTGACGTTCGTGGGGATGTTTGTAAGAGGCTTGTGTCGTTGTGGTGGGATGCTTGGTCATCCCTCCAAGGAAACAAGCTCCGGGCAGTAAAACCGCTCCCAACTGCTTGGACAACCTCCTCCCGACCATCTCGGCGAGAGGAGGTCCTTCTGACCAGGTTGCGGATTGGGCATTGCCGGTTTAGCCACCGCTACCTGCTCTCCGGTGACCCAACCCCGCAGTGCCCTTGCGGTCGTGCATTAACAGTGCGCCATGTTTTATTGTCGTGTCCCCGTTTTAGTCAATTTCGTGTTGTCCTGTCCCTGCCATCTACTTTACCAGATATTTTAGCTGATGACGCTCGAGCAGCTGCTCGTATTCTGCGTTTTATAACTTTGACTGGCTTGTCCAAAGACATATAACCTTTTTACTTATTTTATCTGCATCTTTGTCAGGTCTTTCTGGTGTCCCCCCATCCCCTTGAGTTTTACAAGATTCCATGTGCTCTAACAACAGTGACTGGGCGCTAATGACCTCACTAGCTGAGCGCCCTTAAACCCCACCAAAAAAAACAAAAAAAACCGGGGGCACATCGACCTGTTCAGTGGTCGAGGCCAGCGGCGCAACTCCCGCCGAGGCCGCCACCGCCGGGACCGCAAACTCAAGCGATGCGACCGGCGGGGCTCTCGGTGGCACACCCGACGTATGCTGCCTCGTGTGAGGTAGAGCGGCAGCCTTCTGAATGTTACAGAAGGCGAGTATAGCCGCCTCGTCGTCCTCTCGACCAGGGTAGGGGCCCCCGTGGGCGAGTTCGTTCATAAGAATGAACACTCGATCACGAGAGTGCGCGTCAGAATCCGAAGAGTCAAACCTGTCAGCGTCAGTTGTCCGCTCCAGCTTATATAGCGCGCTGATGGTGCTGCCGCGCATGCGCTGCAGTCGCGGAGACAGAAGGGCCACACCCCCCCCAGCGGCAGCGTCCTCGCTGGTGCAACTGCAGTACTCAGCTGCCGTCGGTATTGTCGCCGGCCGCAGCTATCGAAGTCTTCTGGCGTCTTCGTCTCGAGCAAAATTCGGAGATGACGGGATTCCATGCGTTATTCAATTGGTAGCCACTGCCACAGTTCATTAGATTTCCCGCAATGCGTATTTCAATTGATTCTTTGATAATGGAGTCCCAAAAATTTGTTGCAGTGGCCAAAATCGAAGTTTTGTCGTACTCCACTGAATGTCCGTTAGAAATGCAATGTTCCGCAACTGCAGACTTACTGGGTTGCAGTAGGCGAGTGCAACGTTGATGTTCTGTACAACGCTTTTCCACTGTACGCGTTGTCTGTCCTATATAGGCCATACCACATTGACACGGTATTTTGCAAATTCCCGCCTTCCGCAGTAACGAGTCATCCTTCACCGAACCCAGCAAATCCGAAATCTTAGAAGGTGGCCGAAAAACCACTTTCACATTAAAATGATTAAGAATCGTTGCTATCTTGAAGGAGATAATTCCGACAAAGGGAAGAAAAGCTAGGGACTTGGCTGGCGCGTCCTCCTCTTTATCCACTTCCCGGTTCCTGGCTCTAGTTGAGAAGGCCCTGTTAATTCGCCGGGTAGAGTATCCATTGTCTCTGAACACCGTCCTCAAATGTGCCAGTTCCTTAGGCAAATTCTCTGCACCCGACACTGTGTGTGCCCTGTGTCCAAGGGTTTTAAGTACACTCATGGTCTGGGATGGGTGGTGGCAACTTGAAGAATGAAAATACAAACCAGTGTGAGTGGGCTTGCGATAGACAGAATGTCCCACAGTGCCGTCACTCTCCCGTTTAACCAAAACATCCAGGAATGGAAGGCAGCCATCTTTCTCTAGTTTCATAGTAAATCGAATATTTTCATGGATGGAGTTAAGATGATGAAAAAACTCCATTAACTTTTCTTCTCTGTGGGGCCACAGTATGAAAGTGTCATCGACGTATCTCCAAAAAACAGCTGATCAAAGTGATCCCTCCTCAAAATCCTCCATAAAGAGGTTAGCCACCAAAGGAGACAGAGGGCTGTCCATGGCGACACCGTCAGACTGTTCAAAATATTCCTGGTTAAACATAAAATAAGTTGAGGAAAGAGGATGTCGAAACAAAGCAGAAATGTCAGATTCAAACTGCTCACCTGAAGATGGCTGGCAGTTGTCCAGCCGAAATATGGTGTGCAATGAACTTTACGAGCAAGCCCGAAATCTTTTTGAGCAGTTGATTCGCCGGGAAAATTTCAAATTTTACATTATGGGTGGTGTTTTTCAACAGGACAACGCTCGCCCACATGCCGCTGTTGCAACCCGACATGCTCTCCAGAGTATACACACGTTGTCTCGGCCTGGGCGGTCACCAGATTTGTCGTCTACTGATTAAATACGGGACATAATCCGACGACGGCTAGTCAGCCACAACCAGCATTAACCTTCACGGTATTGACCGACCAAGTGCAACAGGCTTGGAACTCCCATCAGACACCTGTACAATACAATGCATGCACGATTGCATGCTTGTATTAAACACTCCGGCTGTTATACCGATTGTTAACTTCACATTTGCAATGGCTTTTTTTCGCGCTTACGTTAAACTGTGATTTTGCAAAGTTAGTGACTTAAATGCGTCACCTAGACAAATGTATTCCAGAAATGACATTACTGTAATACTTTTTAGTAGTTGGGTTTCTTCTCCGTCAGTCTATATGGCCATTGCATCTGGTGCAGGACGTCAATATGACTGAAGAACATGGGTTGGCCAGGGAGAACATGGTGGTTTGTAGATATTATGTATGGTCACTTCTGCAGTTCCGATTCAGAGTTAACGAATATAGTTTGTGGAACTGGCTAGCAAGTGAACATTCACGGTTTTACTCCTGACCCGTGTGACTGATCCACAGGCATGGTGACAAGTTGCACCGACGATATATCCCAGTATTTAGAATAACCACGTTGACGATGCGGTTAAGCTTTCTCTCTTCAAAACTTGGTCATTTGGTTCTGGTAATGCCCTCAATCTTCAGTTAACATATTCTAATACCTGATACCACTTTCCTAGATGTTCGGCTCTCCAAAAGAGCTTTTGATGTAGTACTGAGTCATTCCTTCTCTGACTGCAGTGTTCTCATCCTTCCTTAATTGATCTACAGTCGCTGTGCACATTTATTCCTTATGAAATCAAAGCTGGTGACTTCTCACTTAGTGAGGAGACCTGGGAAGATTCTCTGGCAGTCAGTTACGTTGCTTTCTTAGCAGCACCCTAGTCACCTATAAGGCACGTAGAGGTTAACACCAAAGGATGTGAAGGTACATAGATCCCTGAAATACTTAGAAATACAGCTCAACAGTTCCACAGTGGACTGCTACGTTAGGTACGTTGTCTACTCCAATATTGCTCACCACTGGAATGTGTCATTTAAGAGAAATCGGTGTACATTTGATTTGAATAGAGATTTGCTACATACTTAGCGTTTCTCTACAGCACGGACAGATAACGTAACTGATGTCATTCCATTTTTGTCCCTCATGGAACCAGTGTCTCGTCCAAAGAGTATGGAGACCGTCATAACAAAACAAATCTGAGAACCGCTGGTAAGTATTCTCAGCTTTCTCAATAATTTGCAACAGGACGTTCTTGGGCTTAACCTACAAATAACTCTGACCATTCTACTAAGCAATGAAAACATTTTGAGCAAGAGATCTCCCCAGAAGGCTATTCCGTGTGACATGGAGTATCCAATACGAGAGAGCATTCTGGATCCAAAAGCTGCTGAGTTAAATCTGTTTCCAGACTGGGACGTTTCCAGTGTAGTTTTCAATCTAAGTGATTGTCCAGGAATTTAGTGCTCGTTATTGTCATTGAGAATTCCTCCAGCTCTGTGAAGTGACATAAATTGCGTAAAATTTATCTTCCTTAGGCGCGCAAAACGGAGGTAACAGCAAACCTGTTGGACTTCTAATAAAATGTTCTTGCTGACTGTTAACGAGGAACCCCAGTATTTTAATAGAACACATCTGTCAAACATGGCAAATTTGCACTCTGCACCATCCACAAGTCCTGGTAGATCAGCCTGAGGCAGAGACGTTGAAGGACCCAGGACAGAATGTACATAGATATTACTACACTGTCATCCCGGCTCATGACACCCAGCGCCAGTTGCATGTTGCCTATATAATGGCTTCCGGGACCCAATTTCAAAAAAGACATTAATTTCAGAAATCATATGACTGTCATAATCTGCTCGCTAAGAGACACAACCTCAGATTCTGCCTGCATCATTTGGTTTACTGTAAGAGACCTGTGACCTGTGTGTCTTCAGAAAGCGTAGATCCCGACGCGCAAATTACCCAGACTTACTCATGCAGTGTTACCTAGGGAGGGTATTTAGGGACGCCGAACAAACATTAAACGTGATTTCAATAACCCTTTCTAATTATTTTCTTGCTTACACGCTTAACGTCAGATAGTTAACGCACAGGAAAAGCTTAAACTTCAGATTGCTTTACAAATAAGTTCAAAACATGGTAGTTTCAGTGCATAAGAATCAGAGGTTTACTATTTGGTTTCTAATTGCTATTAATCTTCTGATAACGGAGGTTTTCATGCTCCATAATTGGTCTTCTTTAATATGTTCAGCTTATGCTTGGTGTAATACTTCTCTGATGAGAACTAAATAAATTTTAAGTGAAACAAAATTCTATACAGTAATTGTTCAGACTGTTACCCCGGATAGAGCCACGACGCTTGCTCATTACGGGTGTACTCGTTGTCATGAACATTTTTATATTTGGTTTTGTTGTGCTAATGTGACGGCACTAAATATGTAATGTACTTCTTTGTAACTATTTACGCCATTCAGTGTATCTAACTGCTTTAGCGCTTATGTACGCTACTTCTCTCTTTCAACAGGCAGAGAACTGGGCTGTTCGTTGCGCCAATAAGTCGGCAGTTGTTATTAATTACTTGTTGCATTAGCTTCACGCACTGCATGGCGTAAATAGTAAACTTACTTACATCACTTTGAAATTTAAACAGGCTGAGTGCTATATAGCTTTCTTTTGTGCTAATAAATCGGTACTAAATGTTTGTTACCTTGTAACCACTTTGGCCATACAATGCATATAGCTATTATAGCGCTTATATATGCACTTCATAATTCACAACTGTTTCATTGTACTTACATGTCGGCACCAAGTGTGTAATTCCTTGTCATTATTTACGCTAAATGGTGCATGTAGCTGTTTCAGCACGTACGTATGCTACTTTCCATTTAGAATAGGAAGGAAAATGTATTGTTCAGGTTATATGTTCCGCAATTTAAGTTTAGAACCAAGCTTATTTTGTGACCACTGTCAGGTTACTGTATTTGTTCTTACCACCATTTAAAACTGTCACACTTCGTGTCACACAGTTATAAAATCCCCCAATACTAACAACAATGGTGTGTTTTACTAGTTAATTTTTACTTAACACTTTAGTTTGCAAACATTTATTACTGTTATTGACATTGCTTTGTATTCCCCTTGGTTTAAAGCTCTTTGTAAGTCGTCAGTAATTTGATACTATGGTGCTACAGGGCGCAACACCCACTCTTACAACTCCACCTGGTATTACAGATTTGTATCCTCACCAAATGATCAGCAATCTTATCAGTTTGCTTATGTCTGTTACCCTTACAACATGTAAGTATTATGTCTAGTGGTGCTTGTAACTGCTATGTCCACTGGTTGCATACCATTTCCATGGTACATGTCCTCTTAAGATATGCAATGCTTTCATTGTATGCCAGTATTAGTTTCGTAACACATTTTATTTCATGAGTGATTTATTTCGACAGGCATCTGTTAATAAACGACAAAACGCCTAATTACTTTCAGTCAATGATTTCCTGCAATCTGAAATACAGCAATCTGCAGACTATATACAATTTTAGATAATGGCACACAACTTATTGCTACCACGTCTTCCAGTTATATCATACTGAAATTAAATTTACAAGGGCCAACACAACAAATGGACAATGCTTTCCAGTTTTTATGCCCTTCCGTTATCCATGCATTTTATAATATACTGAATAAATTTTGTTGTGAAGCAATCCTGTGATCTTAAGACTGTCATAGTAGATAATTGTTTTTGGTTCAACACATAAGCTACTGTAAGCAGTTTTTTTGTTAATAACTGCAAACACGTTTTTAGTGTAATCTGAACTTTATATGTGTAAAGACAAGCATGTGTTGTTAGTCTTGTGCATTTGAAGACTCCCCATTTTTCACTCTGTTCGAGAATTTAACTCACCAATTTATGGGCTTTATATACACTGAAGAGCCAAAGAAATTGGTATAGGCAAGCGAATTCAAATAGAGATATGTGTAAACAGGCATATATAACTCAAGTGTGGTGCAGCAGTTAGATTGGTCAGTGCTGCTACAATGGCAGGTTATCAAGATTTGAGCTTGAATCTGGTCGGCGATGGGACACAGCATGTGCGCGGTAGCGATGAAGTGGGGATTTTCCCGTACGACCATTTCACGAGTGTACCGTGAATATGCGACGTTGCTGCAACCGGAAAAATATCCTGCAAGAACAGCACCAATGACAACAGAAGAGAATCGTTCAACGTGACAAAATGCAACCCTTCCTCAAAGTGCTGCAGATTTCAATGCTGGTCCATAAAGTGTCAGTGTGCGAACCATTCAACGAAACATCGATAACGAAGGTCCACTCGTGTACCCTCGATGACTGCACGACGCACAACTCTACGCCTCGTCTGGACCTGTCAACACCCACATTGGACCGCTGACAGGGAACATGTCGCCTGGTCGGACGAATCTCGTTTCAAATTGGATCGAGCGGATGGGCGAGTACTGGTGTGGGGACAACCTCACGAATCAATGAGCCCTGTACGTCAGCAGGGGACTGTTCAGGCTGGTGGAGGCTCTAATGGTGTTGGTCGTCTTCAGTTATAGTGATACGGGACCTCTGATACGTTTAGATACGACTGAAAAGCGACAAGTATGTAAGCATACTGTCTGATCACCTGCATCCATTCATGTCCCTTCTGCGTTCCGACGGACTTCGGCAATTCCAGCAGGGCAATACAACACCCCGCAGACCCAGAATTGCAACAGTGGCTCCAGAAAAACTCTCTAGAGTTTAAACACTTCCGCTGGCTAACAATATTCCCAGACATGAATATTATTGAGCATATCTGGGATGCCTTGCAACGTGCTGTTCAGAAGAGATCTCCACCCTCTCGTACACCTATTAATGGACAGCCCTGCAGGATTCATGGTGTCAGTTCCCTCCAGCACGACTTCGAGCATTAGTAGAGTCCACGTCACGTCGTACTGCGGCACTTCTGTGGGCTCGCAGGGGCCCTATTCGATATAAGCCAGTTGTACCAATTTCTTTGGCCTTCAGTGTATTTTGTTCTGTTTTGATTCAGTTGCGGATAGTTTCGTTTAGTCTTTGTGCATACGGAATAACGACATGCAGTCGCAGCATTACCTTGAGTGCTGGTTGCCTACTGACATTAAACCACCGCACTTCGTCTTAAGTAGAATAGTGCTCTCACAGCGCTAAGATTACATTTCGAAGCTCTCATGTTACTTTGAGCTGTCTTGCAATTTAATTTCATCGTCCATATACTTCAGGGTGCTCACTTATTGCAATCTCTTCGCAATATTAGATAGTTAAGATATACTGAATGCATATTTTATTACTATATTATTTACCATGACTTCATTGCATTGTCCTGTAGTATGTTGAATTTAATGTTTAAGCCCCCTTAGGACATTTGTTCAAAAATGGTTCAAATGGCTCTGAGCACTATGAGACTTAACATCTATGGTCATCAGTCCCCTAGAACTTAGAACTACTTAAACCTAACTAACCTAAGGACATCACACAACACCCAGTCATCACGAGGCAGAGAAAATCCCTGACCCCGCCGGGACATTTGTTGTTGATGCCTTTTACTTACCGGTATCTTTGGGTTTGTGCATGGTTCCTACGTTTGTAAAGAACGTGCACTCTGTACATTCAGTTCACTGTGAGGGTGGCGTGTAGTTTATTTAATTGCAAAATTCTTATATTGAACGTAACCATTGTAGTTCTATGCACATTTATGTTCGTTTGTTCTGACAGTCAATGTATAACTTGAGTACCGCAGACTTGCGTTCACCGTTTTATACATTTTTGTGTTATTCTTCCTACATGGAGAAATGTAAGATACCTGATGATGTAATCAATATTTTTCGTGAGTTTTTGAAGGTGACTACGTAATCTCATTGGATATTGAATTTCTATTGTTGCATTGCGTTTTCTATTATATCATTTACATAGTACTGTGAGTGTGGTCAGTGAGTGAAATTAGTCGTAATAAATAAGGATTACAAGACATAATTGTCATGGATTTTTCCAAGCCAATAATTATTTAATTTCGTGCAGTCGCCTCTGTACCTAAATGTCTGTATGACTAAAATGTGTAACTGCTGATAGCTGGACATAAAAGTAATTTTGTCTATCTTTCGATCTTTATGTAACCCCACTACCACCACCACCACCACATGTCGGTCCTGCTCATCAAAGACTCTGATTTCTTCCTTTCTCACCTCTCCCTGCCTACCTCTTCTACTTGAGGAAGGAACTACTAGTTACAGAATCCACGGTTTTCTAAATGGCATTTCCCCTTCGTTACCATTATCTTTATATGAATTTTTGTGAGTTCGTATTATGGTCGTGTATGTAACACTCGATAATTTATCATGTTCACTTTTTAATAGCTTGCAAAGAAGAACTACGTTTCAAGAACTACTTTGTAAAATCTAAATACTTTGAAATGTGCTTGACGCATTCCTCTTGACCTGGGAAAAAAATTGTGCACCAGTGCAGAGAACTCTTTGAAATATTTGCAATAAATAAGTTTAACGTAACTGAAATTTATATTATTAGTAAAGTCAATAGAAATTCCTGTCTCTGAAAGAAAACAGTAATATAATGTGAAATATTGCTGAGATTTTTTGTGTTAGTTCTTACAACCATTATAATAACGCCTGTTACAAAAATTGTCTGTACTTAATAGAATTGGTAAGTGGTAGATGCAGAAAATGGTTTACAGTTGAACCGTTACGAATTCATTGCTTCTTATGACAAGATCCAACAACTTGCATAGTCATTTAAACTATAACTGAAATTAAGAAAATTGTAACTCGAGAATTTTTTATTTTTAGGTAAGGTGTAACCCGCATGTAACTTCAGCTGTGTAACGATAAACTTTCAATGTCTACTAGAAGGTAATTTAAAAATGTATCTGCACGCTGTATGTTGTAAAATTTATTTAATAATGCTGCTGATCTATTTATCATTTCTTTGTAAGCAGTAATACAAAAGCGCTGTTAGATAGAATTATTATAACTGTCATCGAAGTCTGACTTTGCTTCCACTTGTCGATCTTCTGTTTCCTTTTCTGTCGACCTCTCTTGGTCAACTCTTGTTTTTTCGACCCCAATGGTATTAGGTTGCGAGGCCAGAGGGTGTCTTTCATTCTCATTCTTCAATCTAACCCACCATGGGGAGGGGCTGTCTCAGGGGTGGTGAAGGAGAAGCCAGCGTTCCTAGGGACTAAACCCTTCACAGAAAGCCTGGTCCTCCAAGCTGGGTGTTACGCGATCAAGTTGGCAAACGATCCATGTAAAAGCCTTCATAGTGACATTCGTGAAAAAATCCTCGGATGTGAAGGCCAAGCAAGAGATGGTGAGGTCGAAACAAGCCGTATTGGATGTGTAGACAGTAGTGTCTGTACGATCATATACTCAAAATATCCCTGGTTTTGGAACAAAATGTGAATAACAGATGTTTGTCTACGTCAGTACTGAAGTAAATGGGATGGAAAAAGCAGCTTTACACATCACGAAGGATCCTTTACAAAAGGGTATAAACCATGTCAAATGTTAACTGATACTGCTCTTGGAGGTACCACCACCAGTGGAAATGGAATCAAGTAATCACAAGTTGCTGCAATTACTACAGGGACAATCCTGGACAGATGCACAGTGCTGAAGCTACCTTGATGGCGAGTGAACAAACGTGAGACAGACAGAGCAGGCTGATGTTTCAAAATTCCAGTGATATAGTACCAGGCTGTAGATTGCTCATACGCAAAGTAGTTTTGTGGTTGCCAGGTGCGAAGAGAAGACAAAGTGAAAACGAGGATAGAACGCTGTAGTGGAACATTGCTGAAAGTATCAGATACCAGTGTACTTCCTCCCAAAGAAGTATATCTGCAGTATACAGCCTCTCATATTGTATCGTGTTCAAAGTTCTGTGTCAGACTTCATGGACGCCTGCCCTGATTCTCGTCGTTTTTATTTTGGTGACTATAACTAGAAGAGTTGTGATCATGTGTCACTGTAGAAGATCGTTGTGCAGATCAGCCAGCAGGAATATGAGAAGAGGTCCAGCCAGAACTTCACCTGCAGTCTTTCACTTGGCGAAGAAGATAAAGATGTTGGCTGAATGCAGTCTTCAGTGCTACTGGACTATCACTTCTGCCCGACCTGAAAGCACCAAGCTTACAAGATACACAGTGAAAGACGCAATCCGTAGGCCAGCACCTCAAAAGTGGATATCGGTTACCGACGATTTGCCTGGAGAGGCGTGGACGAGTTGGCTCTTGAAGAACGATCACAGTTCCAAGGCAGTGGCTCCGTAGTTGGAGACATTCCCCATCCCCCACCCCCGCTCCCCTCCCTCTTGCAAACTTCATACTGTTTACTGCCTCTATACTCAAATCGCTGTTACGTAAGTGAGCAAGTAAAATGTCATGTTGAATATGCATATATAGCTGAAATTAACTGTCAAGTCTCATAGTAATACATGATTTCCTTTATTTTGTTAATTATGTAAATGAAAATTATTCCATTACTCCATCAAATGACTGTAACATGCTCAAATATGCAACATTTGAGTCATTACTGTAATTAAGACGTCAAATATCAGTTTGTAAGCGCAAATGTTTCTCACCAATGCAGAAGACGAAAGTTGTCAGAAGCAGGTAATCATTTAAAACGCTAGGAGAAGGAGAAAAATGGTCTTCTCTAATTACCTCACTTGAAGGTGCAGTTCGTCGTGAAATGTGTAGTTAGCCTAAAAAACTGAAGCAAATGAGAAGCTCACTATACGCACACAGTCTTTGAAAATGGAGCTGTATCTCCGAAACACATTGGGCAGATAGTTGAAAATAAAATCTGTGAATGACCAAGGATTCGATCCTGAAATCATGCTTAATGTGTTTATATTGCTGTATGTTGACATCCACTGACGTTACGTAATGTCCATAAAATTCTGTTCGCAACAATAAAGTTCGTCGTAAATTAATATTATGCACGCACTGTTATCATGTCGGCATTTTGAATAGTCCTGTTACGGCATTGGTCTTTCCATGTATCTCTAATTTGATGAAATGCTGTGTCTAAAAGTGTTTTAAATGTACCAGTAAACCTCTGATCCTTAAGGACTGTCATGTATAAAACAGCTTCAGTCGTGTGACTACCTCATTAACCAGTTACTGCGTTCAATATTGCACTTCAAGCTTAATTTCAGATCTTTCATAAGCTTTCCAAACGAACTTCATGTACATAAACGAGAAAGTCACGAGGTGTCTTCATTTTCAAATACTGGATGAATATAGTAAAGATAATTGCGTGCTGTCAGCTAAACTGCCTGAAGACACACTTTTTAGCTGTAATGCTTGCTTGCTTTTGTTGTTAACCTTTCAGCATAAGAATATGCCTCATAATGTGCAGATCATGACAATATAAATATATACAGTGCTAAGTCAATAATTACGTGAAGTAACGGAACTCAAATTTGTTGGTTCTGGAAGCAGCTAGATGCTCCTTAAGCAACCGACCTGGCCATTGGACTGTAATAATATTTATGCTGCATGAAACCAATCTGTCAGTAGTTGGACTAAAATAGTCCGCTCGTTTACCATTCTCCACCAATAAACAACTTCAGCTGTGCAGTTGCACACTAATGGTGTTGACGTAGCTAAACGCAACTTCGTGTGGCGAGAATGCATCCTGTACTTGTCTTAGCATTACGGCTCACAACAAAGACGACACAGGTTGTAAAGCCACTTCGTACAATGGCGTGTATCTGATATTGGGACCCCACTGCAAATCATGTCATAGTTCTTGCACTTCATGCTGTGGATTTTTCATCTGACCACCCCATCTCAGATTAGGTTTTGTGATTTCCGGTATTCCATTATTTTCAATATTTCTCCATATTTAGCTTTCAAATCTTCCTGTACAAACCTTCAAATTCTACTTTCCTTGACGTTTATCGTCACTAAAATATGAGGAAGTCTACCTGATGGTAAAGATACATCAGCTTTTGTGCAAAGTTTGTAATGCTGATCAAACTGACATTTCCGCAGTGCAAGAAATTCGTTAACATTATTGTTAGATAATAAATGTACATATTTCCTGTTTCATCCTTAGCAGTTCACGTGATTGTGGCAATGTAGTGAGTAGTCCATCAAATTTATCGGTAATAGGTCTGATGTATCTTTCAGGATGTGTCGTTAACTTTAGTTGTTCCGCCTGCACATCTTGCAGATTCTGATTAACTGAATTTCGAGCTTCTGTGTTGGAGTGTACCATTCTCGCTGCCACATAAAGCTCTGAGGGATGTGGTTACTGTGCAAAGTTGTTGGGTGTTGTGATATGTAACTTTTATACCCGTGGTCTGTTATGGGGTCTTTGGAAGAGTGGTGATAGATCGGGAAAGCGATTACCCTGCACATTTAGGGTTAAAGATTTGTAAACCCAGTCATTCGTGAGATCACTTTCGTCTTGTAGCTTACGGACACATTTTGAAAATGGGTAAGCTCAATTCCTCGCCATTTCTATTCAATGCTGGGGCAATTAGGCCTACAATCACGCAAGATAACGGTAACTGACTTGGCACAATTTTTTGAAATACGGAATGTCGGTTACTTTCAGGGAGAAAAAAAATTATCTCAAGTTGTACACTCGTCGTTTTGTAAACTTTTGACACTTTGTGGGTCAGAAAAAAATTTTCTCAAACTAAAACAAACGCAAAAAGGAACTAAGTGAATAGGATGATTTTTAAAATCTGAAAAAGGCAGCCAGGTGTGGGGGACGTGGTCACAGTGACTCCAAACGTAAAGGGCTTCAAACGTGAGACAATGTAATCAGAAATACGCCACACACTTCATGAAAGAAACGGCCATTAGCAACTGTCGAGGTAACAAAATACCATCCGACAGAACGCACTGGCCGCTCCCCAGGCGCCACTGCACGTACACAGCTTAGCTGCGACGATACGACCCTGCAGGGACACAATTGTGGCTCTCGTTACACGATGCCAACTTGTGCTGAAGCCAGCCCAGACCTCGTAGCAGGGAGGAGACATCTGCTGTTGTCCATTTCCAGCTGCACAAAGCTCGGAGCCGCACCTCCCAGCTGCGCGAAAACTGCCAGCAGACGCCGCTACCACCAGACCTAAGGCGTAGCAGAAGATAGCACAAAGGTGCGAATCGATGAATCACTGGTGCACCACACGGCCTATCCTCCCCCGCAAAAGAGCTAAAAGACACGTCTCCCTTTTCTCTCACAGAAAGAAGGAAACTAGTCCCCTTCTTGACCTGAGATACGGGGACTTGAGATTTTTTCCAGTCTGCACCAAGAGACTGACTGGATAAAGGACCTCAGAAACTGGACAGGGGCCCTCAAAACGCGGGATATCATACTTAGAGATTGCCTTTTTACCCTGCCTCTCCCCTGTCCGCCCAAATCCCAAAATTATGGATCAACACCTTATCCCCTGGCTTAACTTCAGAGGATCGACACCCTTCGTTATAACGTCGCGCTGCTCTGGAGAGAGAATTCTATGTACCTACAAGCCCATTTCAAGTTTTCCTTAATGGCCTCTGAGGTTCTTACCAGGCAGAAGATCATTGACCACAAATTGCCGAGTGGGGAACTCGTGGGGTAGCTTAACACACAAGAGGCTGGAGTGGCCTTACTTGAATTGCGGTGAGCAGAGTTAAAAGCCAAGTTCAACCATTTAAGCGAGGCGTCGTATCTTCGCTGAAAATACTGATGAAGCACAGTAAGAACCGACTTGAGGTTCGGATTAACCCTCTCTGCAAAGGAGCGTTGCAGATACTAACGTACTGTGGTGGAAGGATCAATGTCGTTCTCAAGCAAAACCTCCTAAATTGGTGCAAAAAAAAACCGCTGGGTATTATAATTAAAAACGATCTCGGAAGGTCGATAATGGAAAATATTAGAGGTAAATGCCAATTCCTTAGACCGGCTGTGACGCCAGTACTTAGTAAAAGCCACACACAAGTCGAGGAAGCACCCACAACTGGGATATAGGTCACCATCCAGTGTGCTAGAAAATGTACAAATGTGATCGATTGACATGTTGACCACCGGATTGTTTTCCTTCCCGGAATGCAACATCCGCTTCTGAGAATCAATATTAGACTTGGCTACCTTGCTGCTGTGACATTCGCTCACTAACCTCTGAATCACCTGATACAGGGTGGGTCAGGCGAGGTGCTCCCTAATCTTTGAAAGTGTTCTGGCAACTGCTAAATGACTACCTGCTGCAGAATTATGGAAATAATAGGAAATAGCAAGAATTGGTTCACCAGGAAAACAAATATTAAAAAATTTCTCGCTCCTGCTTAGCCTTACTTACACTGTAACCTGTCACACCACACAGAAGCAAGGTGGTGCAATGGTTATCACATTGGACTCTCATTTGGGAGGACGACGTTCAAACCCACATCCACCATCGTGACTTAGGTTCTCTATTATTTCCCAAAATCACTTCGGGCAAATGCCAGGATGGTTCCTTTGAAAGGGCACGACCTACTTCCTTCCCCACTCTGATGGGACAAATGACCTCAATGTTTAGTCCCCTCCTCCAACCAACGAACATTTCCTGTCGCCTACTTACGTTCCAGAAGCTGCTGCTTAATTACGTTCAAGAAAGGATCGTGGCTCTGTTCTCCCACAAACTAGTCAAAGACTCAGGAACAACTCAGAGGACAGCCATTGTCCAACTGGAATTCTCAGCACATGGACTACCCTGATCATTCTGATTACCTTCGGCGAACATGCGACTCCAGGCATCGCCTACCGAATTATCGGTGCTCCTTATGTGCCTAACAGTGAACGAAAGGCCGATATTCTGACTGCCCAGTGGGCAATACATCCGGTCTTCATGCGCCGAACTAGGACCCAACTTAAGGCTCGGTAATCCACCTCCAGATCAAAAAACCGATGTTGAAGACAAAAACAAAATCTCTCTCTAAGGCAAACAATACTGCCAAGGCCTCCCACTCAAAGACTGAACATTTTAGCTCAGCCAGAGAGAGCGTTACAGATGAACAAGCTATGGGGCGCCTTTCGCCTCTCTTCTTGTAGAACAGCAACCACACCTGAACGAAATGCATCGGTCTGCACAACGAAAGGTTACTGGAAATCTGGAAATCACACTAAAAGAACGGGGGGGGGGGGGGGGGGGAGGGAGGGTCGCCAAAGCAGTCTTGAGAGCATCACAGGCCCACTGTTGGGATTCTCCCAACCTAAACTCCACATTTGTCTTACGCAATTCATTCAAGGGAGCCGCCAGTTGAGCAAAATATGATACGAACTTCCTTAAGAAAAATTGGCCATGTAATTCCCTTCTTGTTCAGAGATGGGGAAAACACAAATATCTAGCCCATCCTTGATCTATCCTCACCCCCCCTTCAGCCGACACTAAATGCCCTAGGAAAGAATTTCCCCACGTGCTAGACTTCCTTCAGACAGCTTAACTATGAGGCCGCCAGCACGAAAACTCCGACAAACCTGCTCCAGATGTTGGTGTTCGAAGAGGGCAGCACTCTAGACAGCATCGTCCAGATAACCGTAAGCCGACTTAATTTCAGATCCCGCAAGTTGTTATCCAACGTTGGCTGCGACTGTGTACAGTCCAAATGTAACTTACTTCCACTTAGTCAGTGCAGGCGGCCATTACTGGCTTTGATTCTTCAGTGAGAGGAATCTGATAATACGTCTCGTTCAGATTGAAGAGTATAAAAGTCTTTGTCCCATTAAACCAGGTAAAACAATGGTGTAAATCGGTAACGGAACAGTTTGCAAAATAACGTTCAGATTCAACTGCATGTAATCAACGAGCAGGGGGTACCCAGACTCTTCTTTAAGGACTAAAAACATGAGTGAAGTATAAGTAGATGTATAGATGTAGATAGCCTAATTACTCCTTCCTTCAAGCATTTCGTCCACTATCCGCCGTAAGGCCTCTTTGGCAGTGAAAACAGATATGGGGACTGTCTAAATGGAGAATCATTGGTCAGCCGTTCCTTGTAAAGAACCCTATTAGTGACGCGCGGTTTATTGGTCAAAACGTCAGGAAACTGAGATAGAACATTAAACAGGCCCTCAGCCTCCCCACTGGGTATGTGGCTTATACAATCTACATATATACTCCGCAATCCACCATACGGTGCGTGGCGGAGGGTACCTCGTACCACAACTAGCATCTTGTCTCCCTGTTCCTTTCCCAAACAGAACGAGGGAAAAATGACAGCCTATATGCCTCTGTACGAGCCCTAATCTCTCTTACCTTTGTGGTCTTTCCGCGAAATGTAAGTTGGTGGCAGTAAAATTGTACTGCAGTCAGCCTCAAATGCTGGTTCTCTGAATTTCCTCAGTAGCGATTCACGGAAAGAACGCCTCCTTTCCTCTAGAGATTCCCATCCGTGTTCCTGAAGCATTTCCGTAACACTAGCGTGGTGATCAAACCTACCAAACTGAGAACTCTCCAGTCACAACTCGACATCAACATATCCGAATTTGTCAGTACAAAACCTGAAGGAAAATACTTTATCAGAGTAATCTAAAACTAACCCCACTTGCTGGGTCCAATCAATGCCCAATAACAAACTGCCTGAAAGAGACCTAATTACTAACACTTGAACAACTGATGAAAAATCTTGTATAGAGATACTCCCTTTACAGTAACCCATTAGGGACAACACCTGTAGATTGGCAGCACGACATCGTTGTAAGGTGGGCTGCAAGAGAGAGCGCGCCTACAAAGTGAATGATCACAATATAACTGGTAGTCCAACAATGAAACATCAGTGCCGGATTAAAGTAAGGTACAGACTGTATCAACAACCAAAGCACTTCAATAACGTGTGGCAACTCATCCAACATTAGCACATCCGATCCCTGCACCAGGGTAAATATAGGATTGGAGCTTAGCAAAAGGTCATGAAATAAGATGATTTACTACAGCCCTACCTTATAGCAGAACAGCAATGTCCCTACTGTTGTTGAGGTACCTCCCCCTATTATACCATCATTCTCCTGGCATCCTACAGCATTAAGTTCTATTTCAAACTCGACGACTTGGTGAAGTAAAAACCTGGCTGCTAACTTTTGCTCAGCTGTAGCCCTTTCCTGCTCTAAAGTACACACCCTTCAAAACCAATGATTGAGGAGGGCTTGCACTCTACTCATTAGGGTATGGGTGGGCTGACAGTCCCACATAAATTTGATGTTATCTCTCACAGTAGAAAGAGAGAGAACACAAAAATCCAATGCAGCACATACCTTTCCAATCTGTTCAGCTGTGGGGCCAATTGATCATTCCAAGCCTCCCAGCAATTGTATGCCAAACTCTGCGATGTTTCTACTGGTTGATGTTCCTCTGATATTTAACTTATGTAAAAGTTGTTCCTTTAGGAGGTGGTCCAGCGTCAGATTCTTATTTGTCAGTTCCTGTCCCATCGGCTGTTCAGTCTAGGTTGGCACTGCTCTCAGCTCGCCACAGAAGCAGCATTATGGCATTCCATGGGGATGGCATTATGTAGTGTCCTTTTCCTCATTGCTATATAGACTAATAGCCTGTGCTGGACCATCAGTCACCCTGGCTCTGTATGTGGAAGATCCATGTATTCGGTCTAGCTCCCACTGGGTGACCTACGTGGAATGACAACTCCAGGGTGCCATCTGGTACTTCTCCACAAGACACTCTCACATGATTTTCAGTTCTCTCCCTTAAAATCGATGGTGGTGCATTCCTGTCTATACTATGGTCCATCCTGATCCAGAGCTCTGCCTCGATGTCCAAAACCTGGATTATACAGTTCCCTTTCCTTGGCCTTATTTTCCAAAAAACTGCTTACTTGGTTATCCCATATGTCATTGGAAGGTTGGCTGTTTTTGTGAACTCAATGGCCTTCACTTCCTTGCCCACACCTCTTCAGGGCACAGTTCATTCAACCCTACTTTGGTGTTCCATCTGGACTATCGCTCTCCAGTTTATGGGTCAATTTCCCACTTTCACAATGGTACTCTGGGACCTGGTTCAACATTGTGGTATCTATTCAGCCACAGATGCCATTTACATTGCCCTAGTTGAGTGTTCTGGTTGATGCTGCGACCTCTCACTTTTAAATTCAACAGTCCTATTTATTTTCCTACGCCATCATTATCTGCTCTTCCCCTGCTCATCCCTCCTATTCTTTGTGTGGCTTCAGGCTATTGCCCACCCTTGCCTGCCTCAGGTGGGTCTGCCAGTTGGACTGTGCCTTGCTTGTCTCTAGTGTGACTTCCGTCCTTGTTCCTTCTGACCACCCCCTTGGTTAGTTGCTCGACCCCAGATTCAGATGGACCTCTTCACAGATGTGAAAGCATCTGTCGATTCACTCTCAGGTGAAAGTCCCTCAGCGTAGAAGTGAGCTATGGAGGCATTGGCCTTGCCTCAACAGTGGTCAGGTTCTCCCTGCCTTGTGCCTCCATTTTGTCTGGTCTATTGTGCAGTTCTGTTCCCCTTTCTTTGTGTCTTCTTCCCCTGGTATCCATTGTACTGAAATAACTATATGGTGTTGTGTGATGTTGGTACAGGCTGGCGGCAGCATTGCTGATGCCTCACTACATGTATGATTTCTGGGGTATCTTTACTCTGCCCATTTCCGCACTGAACACCCCGCCGCGCCCCCCCCCCCCCCCACTTGTCCTTTGCTCTTCCTGTAACCCCTTGCAGGTCTGGGGGTAAGAATAGGCCCAAGGTATTGTCGCCTGTCATAAGAGGCGACTACAAGGAGTTCCACACGTTTTGGCCTTTGTGATGGTCCCCTGTAGGGTTTAACCTCCATTTTTCAAAATTTTCTAGAAGAGTGAGCCAACTTGGGGAAGGGCACCTTACATGGTGCATTGTGTCCATCGTGCATAGAGATCTTTAGCCCACTTTCTTGTTGTCGCAATGCAGTCCCACCCATTCTCTGCTAGTTGTAGTCCCCTGACCACACAGGGGTCGCTCTGCTGATGCCTGTGCTGTAACTCCTCACATATGCCAAGGGCTAGATGCCCATCCTCCTGGGGCTTCAGGACTCAGGGCAATGGCCATCCTGCCATGTGGGCTTTGCTGCAGCTGGGTGGTGCCCACGGGGAGGGCCCCTGGTGCTAGTGGGTGGCATCAGGGTAGATGACACACAATGAAGTGTAGTACTTTATCTCTTGCTTGTGGTCAAACACCAGCAGTCTCTAAGTGTTCACAGGCTCAATTCAATGCACAGAAGTATGACCCCAAATTGTTCCCCTCCTTGGCCACACCATGGGAGGAACGTCAGGCTGAGGATGGCAGCAACTATTATTCACCCCAGTACCTTGTGCGTAAGAGAGCTCATGGAGAATCTTTCATGATTATGAAGCCTCAGTTTTTTGTTGAGCATTTAGAGGACAAGTTTTCGGAGTTGGAGGGATTGTCCAAAATGAGATCTGGGTCAGTTTTGATCAAAACGGCATCCTCTGCCCAGTCACAGGCGTTTCTCGCTTGTGACAAGCTGGGAATGTTTCTGTAACGATCACGCCCCATAAGCACTTACATATGGTCCAAGGTATCATATTTCACAGGGACCTTTTTTTGCTGCGTGCCAATTTAGAGTGGCGAGGTGTTCATCTCAGTTGGCGTGTCCACCAGGGTCTGAGGGATAACCAGGTTGCCACCAGTGCTTTCATCTTGACCTTCGAGGGTGATACATTACCCGAGAAGGTCAAGGTGACTGTCTGCCGCTGTGATGTCAAACCCTGTATCCCTCCCCCAATGTGGTGCTGTAAATGCTGGAAGTTTGGCCATATGTCTTCCCACTATACTTCCAGCATCACATGTCCAGATTGTGGATGCCCATCACACCCCAATACGCCATGTGCCCCACCTCCTATCTGTGTCATCTGCAGAGAGCACCATTCACGTTGCTCACCGGACAGTAGGATTCGCCAGAAAGAAACGAAAATCGTGGAGTAAAAGACCCTGAACCCACTGACCTACACTGAGGCTAATAGGAAATTTGAACGCTTATATCCTGTATGCATAACATCTTATGCTGCTGCTACAACAGTTCCAGCCCCATCAGCTCCACTAACCCATCAGCCCTGAGTTGGAAGATTTATGCCTGCCCCCTTGATGGTGGGGGCACTTCCCTCCCTGTTGCTCCTGCACCACCTACTTCAGGAGCAACATCTCCCAACCATTGGGAACCTCCATTCCCACTTCTAAGCTGGAGAAGTGTAAGTCTTATTCGGTTCCTCTCGCTAGGAATGGGTCACTTGGGTCACTCCCTTCCCAGATTTCTGCTAGTGGGGATGATGACACCTGCCAGTGGCTGAAGAGCCCAAAAGCAGCTGGTGGTAGGGCTTCATGCTCATTCTCAGTCCCAGAGACTGAATCAGTGAAGTCTTCCCAGCCAGGGAAACCCAAGGAACAGTGAGAGAAATCCAAAAAGATCCCCAAGACCAAGGGACTAGCGGTGGCACCCATCACCACTGCTACAGGCAAGCCCTGCGTCTGTGGATGAGTTGGAGATTCTGGTATCTGCTGAGGATCTAGATCTTGCTGGACCCTTACACAATGGATATAGACAGCTCACGCAATAAGTCAATGGCAGCAGGTGACCCTGGGGCATAAACTGCCTCATTGAATACTCCATGCCTTCCCAGTCACAAGATGACGTCATCCTCCAGTGGAATTGCGGCAATTTTTCCAACACCTGGCTGAGCTACGGCAACTGCTTTACATCTGCTTTCTGTACTGCCCTCCAGTAAACCTGGTTCCTGGCAATGCGGACCCCCGGCCTCTGTGGCTGGATGTGGTATTACAGAAACCATAGCGAATATAATACAGTGTCAAGTGGAGTTTGCGTTTATGTCCTAAATTCAGTCTGTAGTGAAATGTGCCCCTTCAAACCCCTATGAAGCTGTGGCTGTCAGAATGATGAGGCAGGAAATAACTGTCTGCAATGTACATGTTCCTCCAGATGGTGCAGTACCCCTGAATGTATTGGCTGCAGTGATTGGTCAACTACCTAAACGTTTCCTACTTTTGGGAGGTTTTGACACACACAAATCCTTGTGGGGTGACACCACGCTTACTGGTCGAGGCAGAGATGTCGAAACTTTACTGTTTCAGTTCGACCTCTGCTTCCTAAATAATGGGGCTGACACACATTTCAGTGTGGCTCATGGTATTTACCCGGCCATTGATTTATCAATTTTCAGCCCAGGACTTATCCCATCTATCCACTGGAGAGCACATGACGAGATGTGTGCTAGTGACCACTTCCCCATCTTCTGTCATTGCCCTGGCGTTAGGCCCACAGACGCCTGCCCAGATGGGCTTTAAACAAGGTGGACTGAGAAACTTCCACCTCTAGTGTCACCGCTGAGTCTTCCCCACGCGGTAACACCGATATGATGGTTGAGTGGGTGACAAGAACAATCGTTTCCGAGCAGGAAGCGCGATCGATGCCTCGCTGTTCAGGGTGCCCTGGCGAAAGGCAGTCCCTTGGTGGTCGCTAGAAGTCGCTGAAGCAATTAAGGAACGTCGGCTCGCTCTACAGCGGCACCATTCCCTGAAGCACCTCATAGCCTTTAAAGGGCTCCGTGCCCGCATTCACGAACTTACCGAACGACGGAAGCGGGAGTGTTGGGAGGAATATGTCTCGACCATTGGGAGGTCCAACAGGTGTTCCTTGCGTTAACATAAATGGCGTATTATCTACCGACGCAAACACAATTGCTGAGCACTTTGTTGAGCACTATGCTCGAGCCTCTGCGTCAGAGAACAACCCCCATCCTTTCGTACTCTCAAATGGCGGCTGGAAGGGAAAGTCCTCTCGTTCACTACACGCCACAATGAATCCTATAACGCCCCATTTACCGAGTGGGAGCCTCTCAGTGCCCTAGGACATTGCCCCAACACAGCTCCTGGGCCAGATCGGATCCACAGTCAGATAATTAAATATCTCTTACCTGATTTGTAGCGACATCTCTTCATAATCTTCAACCGGATCTTGTGTGATCATCATTCCAGTCCTCAAACCCGGTAAAAACCCGCTTGATGTGGATAGCTATCGGGCCATCAGCCTCACCAACATTCTTCATAAGCTGATGGAATGTATGGTGTGTCGGTGGTTGGGTTGGGTCCTGGAGTCACGTGGCGTACTGGCCATCAGCCTCACCAACATTCTTCATAAGCTGATGGAATGTATGGTGTGTCGGTGGTTGGGTTGGGTCCTGGAGTCACGTGGCGTACTGGCTCCATGTCAGGGCGGCTTCTGCCAGGTTCGCTCTATCACTGATAATCGTGTGTCCCTCGAGTGTGCCATCGGATAGCCTTTTCCACACGCCAACACCTGGTTGCCGTCCATTTTGATTTACGAAAAGCGACCTGGTGACATCATATCCTTGCTACATTATACGAGTGGGGTCTGAGGCTTTATCCCGATTTTTATCCAAAATTTCCTGTCTCTTCATACTTTCCATGTTGAAGTTGGTGCCTTTGGTGCCTTGCATAGCTCCCCCCCCCCCCCCCCCACACACACACACATCCAGGAGACATGCAGGGCTCTGTATTGAGTGTCTCTCTCTACCGTATCTTCCTTCGTCGTCGGCGTTGTCGTTGTTGTTGTTGCCGTGAGACACAGTTATACCAAGTGGAGAGGCGCGTCGATCTTAGAGCACGAGATATGGTAACCTTAAGTCATTGACAACACACAACGGTCACGGTAGCACCTGATTCCAGAATAGCTGCAGTAGTTAGGATCTACCAACTACCCCCTATTGACCATGTCCCCAAAACTTAACGAGATCCTTTCGAAGCAAATTGTCATAACGATCTTCTATAAAGGCTTCGTACAACGATAAGAAATGTTACAGTTCATGGAATAATAGATACGACCAAACTGTCTTGTTTCTTCTGTTTTAATTAACGTAACTTTGTTCACAGTTTTATTTCGCATTCACCACTCCTTCACACTCTGATGTGGAGTATATGTGAGTGCCTGAACCCTAACTCCCAAGTTCCATCGAAACCCTTTGATGAACAGTTTTGGTTGCTCGACACCAACAGTCAATGATTTTGATACAGTATTTTGTAATTGACTCTTCTAGTTTAGCCACCGCCTCCACGAATGTTTGTTAGGCGTAAGACAATTACACACTTTTCTCTCCGATCTGCAATTATTAAGAGTTCGCGTAAAAGTTAACGTATTTCTCCTTTTCATAAATTGGAGGCCGCTCTCCGCGATATAATTAGAAAAAACGGTCTCAATACCGCGTCCCTCGTGAGATGCGTATAGATTTATCTCGGAATTGACCGCCCTGTAGGTGTACTCAATTTAATGACCACACTTCGGTATCCACGATTTCGCGTAACTAAATGTCCTTTTGTTACTCTAATTGTATACCGTAGATATTTAAAACTAGCTCCTATATTTTTTCACTACGCACAATTAGCACTTCTTTACTTGTTTATTTCTAAGAGTAAACGAAAAAAATGACTCCATATCACCTTCGTCGATATAAAGTAAAACACCTCAATATGCCCAATTTTACCTCTTCTTATAGGATCGGCTACCTTACTCATTAATTTACTACATATTATTTCCAATAACACTAAACAGGTATCGCCGTTATATTTTAATTGTATTCAAAAGCATGTCATTGTTATTATGACCGACCAAATCGTGACAAATCGCGCGGAGTGCGTTTTTAACGGTAGTTTTACACTTTCCCAGCCTTTATTCATGCAATATTATATACATACATACAGACAGGACCGAAAGATCGATCTCTTTACCGTAACCAATAGAGGCAAATACGCGATTCAAGTTCCGTTACATCTATCTTGACTCGTATTGTTACATCTCTATTTTTGGTGGCCACTAATGGTCTAGGAGCAGCTGTACAGCCGTCCGTCTCACCTCCTCTGTATGCAGACAACTTCCGCATTTTGCACTGCTCCACTAATACTGGTGTTGCTTAGCAACGCCTACAGGGCGCCATCCACGAGGTGCAGTCATAGGCTCTAGCCCACGGTTTAGAGTTTTCGGCCGCAAAGTCGTGTGTTATGCACTTCTGTCAGCCTCGTACCGTTCATCCACAACAAGAACTTTACCTTAATGACGATCCACTCACTGTAGTGGGGACAAATCGATTCTTCAGACTGGCTTCCGCACCTTCAGACTTGGCTTCCTCACCCTCGTCAGCTTAAGCGGAAGTGCTGGCAGCACGTCAATGCCCTCCGCTTCCTGAGTAACACCAACTGCTGCAGCTCTAAGAGCCCTTGTTCAATCCAGCCTCGACTAGGGGAGGCCGGTTTATGGTTCGGTGGGGCCCTCAGCGTTTACTCGACCCCGTGCACCACTGTGGCGTTCGCCTAGCGACAGGAGCTTTTAGTAAGAGTCCTGGTAGAGGCCGGAATCCCTCCAATCAGAACAGGCGTGCACAACTGCTGGCTAGTTGCACACTTTCATAGTTCTCCTGCTCATCTGAATTACTGCCTCCTTTTCCCAGCCACAGCAGTTCATCTCCCGCATCGGCAGCTCAGGTCAGGGATTCCAATTGCAGTTCGTGTCTGATCCTTTCTTTCTGAACTTGAGTCCTTTCCTTTACCACCTGTACCTGAGGTCCATTCACGTACATCTGCATCGTGTACACCTAGGCTGCAGCTTCACCTGGACCTTTCACATGGCCCTAAGGACTCAGTTAACCCTGCGTCTCCCTGCTGCCACTTCCTCTAGATTCTCCATATGTACTGAGGCCACAAAGTGGTTTACATAGACGGTTCAATGGTTGATCACGCTGGCTTCACGTATGTCCATGGAGGACATATTGAAAAGCATTCCTTGCCAAATGGCTGCAGTGTTTTCGCTTCCGAGCTGGTGTGGCTATCTCTTGTGCTCTTGAGCACTTCCGCTTATGCCCTGACGATTCATTTCTCCTGTATACTGACTCCTTGAGCAGCCTAGAAGCTATCGACCAGTGTTACCCTCGCCATCGTTTGGTAGCGACCATCCAGGAGTCCATCGATGCCCTGGAACGGTCAAGGCATTCAGTGGTGTTTGTCTGGACCGCAGATCACGTCGGCATCCCAGGCAACAAACTTGCCGACAGGCTACGCGGAAACGGCTTATGGCGATCGGCTTCTCTGCAACTGACCTGTGTTCAGTACTACACCACAAGGTTCTGCGGCTTTGGGAGCCGGAATGGCATAACCTCCGTATGCACAACAAACTGTGTGCCACTAAGGAGATTAAGAAAGTGTGGAAGATCTCCTCGCGGGCCTCTCGCAGCGGCTCTGTGGTTTTGTCAGCTCTGCTTTGGCCACGCTTGGGTGACACGCGGCTGCCTCCTGTGCCTTGATCACCTGCATCAGCGTTGGTGCGGCGCCCGGCTGACAGCGGCCCATATCTTGGTGAGCTGTCTTTCTTTGCCTGCCCTGAGATGGACTCTTCAGTTACCGGACTCGTTACCATTAATTTTAGCTGACAACGCTTCATTGGATAATTTAGTTTTACATTTTATATGTGGTGGTGGGTTTTATCATTTTATATAAGTTTTAGCGCATGTCCTTTGTCCCTTTGTGTTCTACACTATAATGGTTTTAGGGTGGATTGTTTTAATGTGTCGCAGAGTGGCTGGCTTTTCCTTTTATTCTCGTGGTCGGCCAGCCACGGTCATTTGCCCTCTTGTTTTGGTCCCTTCTATCTGTTTCTTGCTTCTCTCTCTGGTTTTCTTCCCCTGTTTTGTCCACTGTAGTGTTGGTTGTCCTCCTGTCGTTCATCCGGTTCTTTCCTTATTTCCTCCTGTTATTGTGCTGTATGTCTTTCTTTTCTTCCTTCCCTTGTGTAATGATTTACCGGCAACAAGTGACCAATAACCTCGCAGTTTGCTCCCTCACCCCTCTTTTAAACCAACCGACCAAATCTTGATTGCTAGCTTCTTTGCTGTCTTCGCCATTATTATAAGTTTGCCTTTTCTTGAGGTCTGTTTGCTATTGCGTCCAAACTTCGGTGGTTGTGCAGGACTGAAGTTAAGGCCATACTGCCTGGCAAAATGCGTCTTAAAGACTTTTGATAAATTTGGTAGCGATCTATGATAATACGCAGTCAGTGCTTTCTTCTTCCAATGGCTACTTTAGTCTCAACATTTCTTGGAGAGAGGTCACGGCTCCGACACATAACCAAAACTTCTGACAAATAAATGAATGAAAGAATTGAATTTAGTTTCAAGTAGTGTAAAGTTTTTCTTCCATAGTGCTGACGATGAAGTTAAGGGATGCCTCATACATGCAATCGAGCTGTGTTGCCAATATGACCTAAGTGAAGGAAACTAGACAGTATCATTCACCAAACAATTTATTGTGAGTCTAATTCTCACCTTCGTAGTTGGTACGATATCAGTAGGGGTTGTCCGCTGCCCTTAGACATCTCGCGATGAGGCTCCATTTGTAGGCACTGTGACGTAAACTGAAGTTTGCATCGTACTCACACAGTCCCAGTGGTAGGGAATGTTTACTTATTTACATCTAGTGCCGACAATACACTGTTACGAGGCTTGCTAACCTGTCAGCAGCTATGATGTACATACGACAGACGTAATTCAGTTTGGTATAAGCACATCAGAGACCTTTGTGTTCAAACACACTACTGACCCTGTTTATTTCTGAACTGACGCATGTTACACAAGACTTCGCAGTGCTCCTTAAGAGCCCCTAGTGTTAGACTCCCAAGCCAGGAGCAACTGTAAGCAGAAGAGTCAACACAAAACGTTCCGACTTGAGCTGACATTAAACAGTGAGTTATTGGTGGAGTGAGGGGTTGGGGACGGTTGCGGTCGGGGGTGAAAAATTTGTAAAATTATTTTACAACTATTTTGGCTTCAGTTTTACGCAACATGAAAGGTGATGGTTAGTCCCTATACATAGCGTTCAGTATTTTTCGGCCTTAAGGACGTCACGGTGATGATAAATACCTGAAAAATTTTACAAATACAATGTTAATGGGCGCAGTCTTTGCATTAGTAGCACTTACTCGAGTCTTAAAAATTTCTCCACATATGCTTTCGGTCAGTCTTCGCCACTCTCCTTCAGAGATAATTAGAATATTTTTTTGATAAACAAATTTTTAACGCCGTTACTACTTCAGTTTTTCGTTTAGTACTTTCTATTGCATTACTTTTGTCTGTTCCCTAAATTTGTGTGGATGGCATTAAAATCTTCCAATTTTGGGTTTCTCGACCCTGAATTACAAAGCGTTGACTTTATTCTTGACGCAACACGAAGTGGTGACAGATCTTCCAAGACAGCCTGTTAGGTGCAGATCACCGTCCATACCTCGGACAGAAATCACCAATTTCGTAGTATTTGAAATGGCTAAGGACTGACGTTGTGCGATGGAAAATTCAATGAATTCCTGCATTTTACTTGTCTGGTGTCAGTTACTGGCAATTAGTGACACATTTGCGGCAACATAGTGCGCCGAGAAAGGCTCGAAACAGATTTGCATTCAGTGGACACAATTTGCAGCCTCATTGATTCTGTATCATGAACGCAGCAAAAGGTTGGAAATCGTTTGTCGGAGCGACGTCAAGTGCAGTCTAAGTTGTACGTACTGTAGGACTGTCATTCTGCCGCTCTGGCAAACTGAAAATAGTATTGCATAAAGTACATCACCTAGATGTTTGTCGTGAGCTGCTGCTGCTGCTGCCACGAGAGGTTCGCACGTCTACTTCATCAGGTGTCGTCCAACCGCTCTTTCTAAAGTCATTTAACATTCCCATTGTCTCAGAATCCTAATACAAGCTGCGCTCATCCTTGTTTAACATGTGGTCATATACTAGCTGGTCAGCGGAGGTTTCATGTAGGACATCGTTATATTGCGATTTTGAGTTTTTCTTTGTAAACAATAATGAAAACTGGTTCTCCCGTTCCTTCCCAAATGAAGTCAAACCTATTTTATTGTACCTATTATTAGTCTTGTTGGATAAAAATTCATTGGTAGCATCAGCACGATAGCAGAAGGCCGCTGAGATCTAATTATTCGGTAAATCCTGTCTGAGAATATCTACCATCTAAAAGTTGTGTGGCGTGGACGAAATTATTGCATTGTGTAGCTCTCCTGGTTGTGGGGTACAAGTTTTGGGTGACTATTTGCCAGTTTGATGGAAAACAAACCATGTAAAACGGTAGTTGTAGTGTGGATCGCTTATCCAAAGAGAGGCTGCAGTGTCATTGGTCTAGTAGATTTTGCAGCTTGTTTTGGCTATTGTGGCTTAGGAATAATTTTTGTTGGTGCATTCTTGTGTGGGTAAAGAGTTCACTGTAGTCTAGGAGCAGGATTGTACAGGTTGTTAGTGTGGGAGTGTGGGAGTATCCTCTGTCTTCTTTGGTTGCCAGATCTTTCTCGGGATAAGTTGCACCTTCTCGTATTTGTTTTATGGAAGCACTAGATCTTCTTGTGCCTTTTGTTGCTGTATTTTCAGAATTTAGTTTACCTAGACACTTAGGTGATGGACTTCCTTGGCTGCAGGTTTGTTTCGTATTTGGTGGATGATTTTGTTTTTTGTCGAGGTTTTTGTCTTCGAAGCTTCTGACAGGCAATATTTGTTCTACACTAACACGGGAACATTTTCAGGTGTCAATAAACGATATTTGTGAAACTTTGCGTGTGTGGAGAGGGGGCAAAATAGCGCAATACATGTATTTTTGCGCCAACTTTCACTTTCAAGTGAACCGACTATGAAAGGTAATTTGGCATTTTAGGTTGAGTGAATATCTTAGAAACCATCACACATATTTTTTCGTATGAACGTTGATATATAATTAACGTTCTTGCAAACTGTACATTCAAAAGTAACCCACCAAAATACTGAAAAATGAAAACTTTCATTACAACATGAATTAAAGAAACCCTGCTTAATAAATCTGGTTTTTGAAATACTATTTTTTGGACAATAAGCTGTACACAGTGTGCTGTCACAGTATTTTCAATAACCTAATCAAAACATCCAGATATTCACTACTATTCTATTTATTTTACTTGTTTTATGTTTAAATTTTTAATTTTACATTCACAGTTTATTTTCGGTTTACCATGGCCCATGTATTTTGTTCTTTGAAAATAACTCATTATGATACAAAATCATTACAATAATATTATTTACGGAAATGTTTAAAACATGTTCTTTTGCAGCCTGCACATCAGATGGATGAAATTTCTTTATATGTACTGTACATGACAATGCAAAATTTAAAAGGATTTGAACATCAGTGGTGAGCCTCTAAATATAGTGATTTGCATCAGGCACGCTCCAGTATACTGGTATTCTTGGCGAAGAGAGCTGATCATATGCTTAAGACTGCATCTTGACTGTATTGTTTATCAAGTGGAGATTGACATAATCAATCAGCAGAACTAGATCCGAAAATCTTTACACTAACTCCTTCCACCTCCACTTGAGAAACAATACAATCGAGCTGCAGTCATTTGTACATAATCAGTTCTCTTCGCAAGGTATACCAATGTGCTGACATATGGCTAGTAAAAATCTGTGTATTGAGAGGTTCACCACTGACTTCCAAATCCTGTTAAATCTTGTTCTATACAGCCTTCTGTCTTGTGCATGACATGAAATTTGTTCATTTCGTGAGCATGCTGTGAAAAAATTAAGTTCCAAACATTTTCTTACATACCGTATTATCGTTATTGTAACTACTTTCTATGGTAATAATATTACTACTTTCAATTAACGAAATAGACATATATGAAAGGGTGAACTAAAGAGGATTGGGAATGTAAACTTAAAACCGTGTGCAACGAAAACGAATAGAAGTGGACCAAATAGTAATGAATGTTTACTTTAATTAGGTATGTCGAAAATAGTTGAAAGCGCATTGCTTTCCAAAAATGGTATTTCAAAAACCAGCTTTATTGAACAGGAATGCATGTGGCTTGTACAAAACTTCTCATTTTTCAAAATTGTGTTGGTATTTTCTGCATAATTTAGAATTATACTGTTCTCAAGAACATGAATTACATATCAATTGTCATATAAGAAACATTTTATACATATCATTGTTTCAAAGATATTCCCTCTAAACCTAAAATGCCAAATTACCTTCCGTGGTGTGGCTCAGCACTTAGAGTGAAATTGGGCATAGTAAATCGTATTGCACTATGTTGCCCCCCCTCTCTACACACATGCAAAGATCCATAAAGATGGTTTCACGGCCGGGAATGTTAGGTTGTAGGTACGCAATTTAGTTAAGAGATGGGAGATGGTGTCTGACAGTGCTTGTCGTGCGTGTGTTTGTTCATGCTTTAATGTACTTGCGTGAGTTGTCAAAAGTTTACTCCATTGGGTAACCTCTAAATACTGTTCCCTTGAATTAGGTCTTCCAGCATACATCTGTTCCTGATAGTTCTTGAGACTCCAAAATTTATTGATCTAGCGTTCCTCTGAGGAAGATAATGCGTGGTCTTAAATTGAAAACATTACTTTATGGCCACAAAATACTAACGTATTTTTATTTATACCAGTTGCGTCCACCTTCAATTGGTGTAATACATATTTAAATTTTCAGTTAGCACATTGATTAAAAAATAGATTTCAGTCTATATGCTGCAGCTGCCCTGTGCAAAATAACCTGTTTATTTATCTTCTGTACTTCATGGGTTATATTTCTTCAGTGTATTATTCCTCCGAAGTACTTACTTGCATCCTGCATGTTGTCTCGCTTATAAATGCTCCTCGTGTCGTCCAAAAACGATTCTTCCCCCAGAGCCTACTTAACCCCGGCCCCTCCCGTCCACGATAGTGGTGTTCCTGGAATGTGTGGCTACTTGTAACACACGGGTAGGCTTGCTCTAGGGTAAACTGCAGGTGTCTCTGGTGCTTTCTGCAGGTTTGGTTTCTGGGACGAGGACGATTCTGCGGTTGAGTGACTTACTTTACGAGAGGTGGCACCAATCCTGGAGAAAATACATAAACTAAATTACTTGCTCCACTTATGTCCGTCGTAAATTAACCAATGAACTTTATTTGGCGAAATTGTTGAAGAACGATTATCCTTCAGGTTCTTAAACGTGAACGTAATTGGTTTATTGTCTGTAAATAGACTTCAAATGATCTGGATAATGAATAAAGACGAAGATGCCACAAAGCTTCTTACGTAGTCATCAGCTCTGGGTCATACGAACTACAGTTTGTTGCTCCATCAGTGTCTTGGAGAAATCTGAATGTTTTCTCATCCTCATGGAGAGCCAAGCGGGTGGGATGCTGGATGATGTCAACCACACTGCTAAAGGCACATTATGGTCGGGGCTACAGAAAGCTGCTTTTTGTAACCTGGCTTTCGAATGAGTGTTGTGCCTCTGGCGACCATGGCAGGGGGCGTCAGCCAGTGGTTTCATTACCTGTCGGTGCTGTTACCAGCGGTGCCTTGTCCTGGTACAGGATAGAGGCGAAGACCGGGGGCTTCAGGTCAGTCTGCAGTTTCCGAGTGGTGAAGAGCAAATGCAGAAAGACAAATTCCCAGTGAAGGCAGGTTGACGACCTAAAACAGCTCCAGTCACGGGGCGTCTACGACAGAAGAGGATTTTGGGAATCGGCAGGATGCTTTCATCTGGAGACTCACGGAATTCGGGGAAATAATTGCAATCAAATTAACAGCTACAAACTAGAGCAGCACTGAGAAAACCATGTCAGAGCGACATGGACTTGGCGCCCCAATGATGTGACTGCACATTCTTCTGAATACAAATGCCATAGATTTTTGAAGAATTGTGGCGGCGCAGCGTTTCTCCCTCCCTATAGTCGAACCACCAATCCACTGACACTTAACAAGCTTTCGCCAATCTGGCAAGCCGTTTTACACCTCTAGGGCGCCACTGGCCAACCCACCTTTCTCCTACTCGGTAGGCAGTGATACTTCTGGATATTACATTAACTCCAAGTTTGGTGTAAACAGTGTACAGCTGAAAGCTGAACGGCACTGCCACTCCCATTATGGTCAGCAACAACAGCGTTTGTCACCTGGCCCCCATCCTCCTGTGGGTGGGGACTGCTGTAGCGGCACTCTAACCTGTGTAAACCAGCTTACGATGTAGTTTTCAGGAGCAAGTATTAAACTTGCTGCCTCTAAGAAGTCTTTCGTGACTCTCTTACAGTGACGCCTTATGGCAGCGTCTAGGCGGTGGCTGGAATTACCAGTTAATTTCCTGAAGTGAAACCTATTCCCTGGGACAGCTGCACAGAGCGTCTACAGTTCGCATGGCTCTAATGTTTCTCCCCTCAGGGCTCAGCGTTCGTTTGTGAGTATGGGTTTGGCGATCCCAGCATTCCTGAGCTGGTGATTGCTAAGCGCCGCCAGCCCTGTCGCCGTAAGCCCTGGGCGTGCTTCAGTGACGACCGTGCACCACAGCGGTGGAATCTTGTGTGCTTTGGAGAACAGGGGTCTTGCCTTCACTGCCTGGACTCCGGGGAAGGTACATACCTCTAAAAAGTCCCCTCACCTTCAAGGTGTGCTACGTGGTTATGAGGTGAACGGCTGCTGAGGTAAAAAAGTCTCTAGTGGGCAACGTCTCCCACCAGTGGTTCAAGGCTTGCTCGGGCATGCAGGGCTCTACCTGGGTCGACGGTTGTCTCCCTAGCGTCTTGTGGGATCCCCGTGGAACGGTCTCATCATACTACTACTGCTGTTGGACGGGTGAATCGTCAGGTAGTACCTAAAAGTAGCTAAACCCACTCATCAAAGAGCTCGGCTGGTCAGTCCTCCCGAAAAGAAGTCCCAGAATCATAGTAATAGGGCATTAGTGTGTCATAATACTTTCATTGTAATAAAGCAAACAGGCGGAAATTTTGTCTCCACTTCGTATATTCATAAGGTATTGCTGGGTCTCTAAAAAATGTCAAAAGACTTCGTAATGGAACACTTCTAGCTGAAACTGCTAATTCAACCATATTTCTAAGCTCTTGGGATTTAACACCTTGGGTGTCTACACAGTCGAGTGTGATTTGCATAACACCCTTCACTTTAGTAAGGGAGTGCTTTGCTTCTATGATATGATTGACTCTCCTCATATTTTTGCACTTCCGTGACTCCCATATTTTCCATTCTTCATGTAACTCGGTGGGGTAAATGGGAAATTGGAAAAATCGGCTACATTTATTCTACTCTGGAATTTTCTGAACATATCCTTGCAGGCTACATCTGTCTTAAGGTTCGCCCATTTGTTCCTGACCCAGTGGAATGCTAGAAGTGTCAAAGATTGGGCCATACCACTATGAGATGTAATGGGAGGGCTACGTGTATTAGTTGTGAAGGCTCAGCTCACGAATCAAACAATTCTTGTACACTTGCTCCGAAAGTGTCAGGTTTACGACAAAGAAAGGAAAATGCAGGAGTTGAAAGTCAAGACACACAAGGTACGGTGAAGCTAAAAAAGCTTTCAAAGCTGTGTAACCTCCTGTTTTCGCTACTTCTTTTACATCGGCCCTTAAGACGCCAATTGCCAAGTGTGGTGCGTCCACACAAACTCAGACCACAGATTAAAGTACAAGCACATGTTATTGTCGGTGCACCTGTGGGGGAAACAACTTGAAACTGGAGTCGTTCACAAGCTGTCAGCAATGGGCTCACCGCCTAAGCCACACACCAGTACCCACCATCAGAAGCTATCTAAGCTGTCTCCACAACCCAGGCAACCACTTCCTCCCATTAGTAAAGAAAAAATCCGAGAAAGCGGTAGTTAAATCTTCTTATTGGCGAGCGATCTTCCTCACTGACAGGGACTGTGCTTTGGAGGATATGGACTTCCAATCGGAGGAACTAGAGCTGAAAACCGGCTAACGTCCCTCGGACCTCCCCAGTAATTCACTGCCTCAGAGGCAGAAAGAAAAGAACAACCATTGCTAAACAATGGCTTCCACAGGTACTGCTGTTTTGCAATGGAATATAAATGCATATCCGCTCACATTTGGAAGAATTACAGCTCCTGGTCCAGGAGAAACCATTCTGCATCTGCTTCCAAGAAACTCATCTTAGTCAGCGACACACTTGCATTACAGGGTAACCAGCCATAGAGGAGGGATGACACTACCGGAGACAAGGCGAAAGGTGGAGTGGCTGTTCCATTGATGAGATGCCACTTCTCTCCTGTCCCTCTTACCACGGCCATGAAAGCAACTGCCGTAGTTCTCACACTCTTTAATGTCACAGTGTGTTGTTTGTACCTTCTGCCCAGTGATGATGCTTTGGATGCAGATGACACGGCAGAACTCTTCTGGGCGCTCCCACGCCCATTCCGCCTGGTGGGAGACTTCAATACACACAATGTGCTGTTGGGCTCGGCTACAACTTGCTCCAGCGGTCGGATGATTGAGTGACTCATCCATTCTGAGAAAACCTGTCATCTTACCCAGGTCTGGAATGCACTTTTCCACAGTTACCGGGTCTTCCTCAGCCATTGACCTTTATGTTCCCCAGCTATTGCAGACTCAGTTCAGTGGGAAATGGCTCAAGATTTAAATTACACAGACTACTTCCCAGTGTGGATCCATCTGACTAAGCCGGTGGCTGACAGGAGACAACTCAAATGGATGATAAAAAGGGCAAATTGGTTGCAGTATAGTGGACAGGGTATTTTTGAACAAAAGGATTGTGCACAGGAGATGGTGGTCCATATCACTTGCGATATCAAATGGGCTGCCGCACAGTCCATCCCCAGTCTAGTAACCACCTAAGACGATGGCCTGTACCTTGGTGGAATGATGACTGTCGATTGGCAATCGGGGACAGACGAACAGCTTTGCAGAACTTCACTGTCCAACTACAGAAAACCTTCATGCCTTCAGATCTACTAGAGCACATGCAAGCTCAGTGATACAGGAATGGACGAAGGCTTCCTGGAGGGAATTTAAGACTTTCATGAATCGGTCCATTTCCACTGTGCAAGTTTGGGACTCACTACGGCGAATTTCCAGCAAGGGCACTAAGTCTCCTTACAGCCTTGTTGTGTAATGGGTCTTAGTGGACGTGCCAGCAGACAAGGCTCAGGTTTTGGCTGAACACTTCTTCACTAGCACGAAGTCATCCAGACAAGCTCCTGCTTTTGAAGTGTTCCGTATGACTGCAGAGATGAGGAAGCTCAACTTCTTTCTGCATAATGAGGAAGTCTACAACCTTCTGTTCTCCATATGGGAAGTGAAATTATCTTTGTCTGTAGCCACACACTGCTGTGATGATATCCATTATGCCATGTTTCGTCATATGTGCACTGAATCAAAAGGACAGCTCCTCTCTCGTTCCAATGAAACCTAGTTTGATGGACAGTACCCTACGACTTGGAAGGAGACAACATTAATTCCATTCTGGAAACCAAGCAAGGAACGTAGCGCCCCTAGCAGTTTAGCCCTTAGGAGTTCCGTGGGTAAGACTCCTGAACGCATGGTCAACTGCCGCTTCGTCTGGCTGCTCGAATCCCGAGGCCACCTGAGCCACTCCCAGTGCAGTTTTAGGTGCTACCGTTCCACCCGTGGCAACTAAATTTTGCTGATTTTGCTGGAGATGGTGATGCAGTAGTCCTCCTTACGCCAAAACGAGTTGGTCTCGAAAAAGCATATAACACTGCTTGGAGGTACAGCACCCTTTGACAACTTCATGAATGGGGCTATGCGGACGCCTGCCACTTCTTATCCAATCCTTTCTCGAAGACCGGTGTTTTCGATACCACTTCGGCAAAGCCTTGTCTGATTACCTTGAGAGACCCCAGTCTGTTGAATATTGCAGTGTCCTCAGTCACATTGTTTGCCATTGCTATCAATGGCATTTCCTCCAATCAAGTAGACCTGGCAAATGCTCTTTGTTTGTGGATGACTTTGCAATCTTCCGATCTTCTATAGACGACGTGGCAGCCACAGCTGACCATTAGGAGGCTGGAAACCAGGGCCATGACAACTGGTTTTCGGTTCTCGCCTGAGAACACTAGACCAGTCAATTTTAACTGTGCTTGTCGAAGTTTAACCAACCAGTGCTCACAATGGTGGACAATATTCTACATTTCCAAGAAACTGTTCGCATTTTGGGTTTATTCTTTAACTCGAAATTAACTTAGCTCCCACACCTGAAAACCTATTAACAAAAGGCTTCCAGTCATTGAATATTTTGAAAAGCCATAGCAGAAAAACATAAGGAGCTGACAGTTTTTTTTAAAATAAGAGGTGAAGCCCCTCCACGCCCACACCGGCATGATGGCCAGCACAATAGGTCTACTGCCATCTCTGCATAAGGGTTAGTATTCACTGACGTGAGGTGTCGCAGCATGTGGGTACTGCTATGTTTCCCTACGTCTGGTTAAGGTTAACCATTAAAACGCGTTCATCTGGAGAGAGATTGGGTCGAAATCGAACGAAGGGTAGCGGTTTGAAGGGCAGAGGAAAAAAGTGCCAAGGCAAGAGCGAAGGGAAAAAACCTCTGCGATAGTTAGGTCGGGTGGTAAGAGCAGTAGCGGTTGTCTTGCAAGGATGGGCTTTGTTCGTAGTGGGTATCATGCATGTCGATACCTTGACCTTGACGTTGTGCGGTCGTGCTGCTCGGCGGCTGGCGCTGGGTGCCAGTGCAGAGTCCTCGTTCAGCGTCAGCAACCTGCAACAGTTAGGTTTATTATCGTTCTTGTGTCCAATAGGTCATATACCGGAAGCACAGTGTGAGGGAATGTTGGCAGATTGTTTGTGCGTCTGTGGGCGAGCTCGTCGGTGTCCCTGCTGTGGCCTGTTGGTCGGCTCTAATAGCAGCTGGTGATTCCCAGTCAGTGTAGCTGATATGCAGGGGCTTGCCGACGTTTGTCGCTTGTTTGCGTGTGTTAGTTTACAATAGGTGGCTATGCCCTAGCTAGCAGTGTCTTTGGCCGCTTGTGCATCCATCTTTGGTTGTGATCGTAGTTTCCCAGAGTGAGGATGAAAGAATTGTTCGAGTGTCTCGAGTTCCTGTACAGTCGTGTAGCGTGTTTTTTGAATACTTCCTTGAGGGTATCAAGGCGGTATTCGTGGTGAAGTTCCACGGTGCGTGTGTAGCGTGGAGCGTTGCTAATGACTCGTAGCACCTTGTTCTGTATGATCTGCAGGCGACGCAGGCGTGTAGGAGTTGCATATCCCCAGACATCATCAGAGGTCTAATCAGTGTCATGTATATGGACCTCGACACCCTCCTATTCAGTGTGCTTTCCCTGTTGAGCATTGGGTAGAGCTGTTTGAGCCTCGCGTGCGCTCTGTTGGCAACGTACTCGATGTGGTCCCCACATGTAAGTTTTCGGTCCAGCCAGACACCACTCGGAAACGTATTGGGCGTGTATGTAGTGTTATCGGTCTACAGTTTCATGTTTGTGCGGTAGTTTCGGTCTACGTGTGAACAGAGCTGCTTCGCACTTGTCGACGTTTACTTTAATACGCCATCGCTCCAACCAAGGCTCAGCTGCTCTGAGTGCTGTCTGTATTCGTGAATTGATGTTCGACGGCTTCCAATCTTGCGCAAGGATGGCGGTGTCATCCGCGTAGATGGCTAATGTCGTGTTTTGTGTTGCTGGGAAGTCGTTAATCTATAGGTTAAACAAGATGGGCCCTAGATTGCTTCCTTGGGGTACTCCAGCTTGGATACCGTGTTGTGTTGATTGTTTATCCTGCACGTTAGTGTTGAAACACCTGTTCGTGAGATATGAGTGTATGAGACGTAAGAGTCCGTCCGGGAAACCAGCTTCGCTTGGTTTGCGTGAGAGTCCGTTGTGCCAGAGACGGTCGAAAGCCTTTTCGATGTCCAGCAACGGCCCCTGTGGCTTTGTTCATGTTGTAGCCGTGTGTTATATGTTAGACTACGCGGAGGAGTTGTTGTTGTTGTCGAGTGGTGATTCCTAAAGCCGAATTGCTCCAGTCTTAGGGTGTCATTGGCGATGCAATGCCTAGTGATTTGTTTTAGTATTACCTTCTCAACAATCTTGCTGAGCGAACACAGCAGACTCATGGGTCTGTAATTTTGTGGGAGGGAGTGGTCTTTCCCTGGCTTCCTGAGCATCAGGACCTTGGCCGCCTTCCAAAAGTCACGGAAGTGTTGGTGTGTCAGGATGGCATTCGTTAAGTGTGTGAGGTATTCTACGGCTCTATCCGTGAACTCCTGGAAGACACGGTTTTGAATGCCATCAGGCCCAGGGGCTTTTCTAGCGTTGGTGTGCTTGATAGCCCATGTGATTTAATTTGTGCTAGTACATCTAATTCCGTTGCGCGAGGGCTGGGCTAAAAGTCGTGTAACCTCCTGGTCCGTTTAAAGTGTGAATACTGGGTCTGAGGGAACCAGATTCGGCATGAAAGACGCTGCAAGTGTTGTGGCCATAAGCTCTGCCTTCTCCGTCGCGGAGTAGGCTCGGCCGTCTGGTCCTTGTAACGCGGGAAGTGTCTGGCCAGCTGCCACACGCCAGGACGTGCGGTATCTAGCCCAGCGAGTTTCTGTTCCCATTGCTCGTTTCTGAATGTTTGTATTTTATCCCGTATCATGGCCTGGAGTCTGTTGACGTGCAGTTTATAGAACGGGCGTTGGTACGCTGCCAGTGTCTCCTGAAGCGGTTCCTCATTGAGATAAGGCCCAGGATCTCCTGGGGCAGGGCCGTAGAGTGTTGTCTGGGTGTTGTATATGGAATGGCGTCAGTCATTGCGTCTTGGAAGGCAGTCGTGAGAGCCTCCACAGCCTCATCGATTTCCTGTGTGTTGTTAATTTCGTGGGTGTCGGGAATACGACTATCAAGCGTTTGCTTGAACAGTGTCCGAACCACGCAGGCTGCTTAACTACAAGCGCGCGAATTGATGTCCTGCAGTGTTTCTTCCGTGTGCAGTATTACAGGCATGTGGTCTGAGTCCAGATCGTTTTCAACCATAAGGTTGAGTGTGCATGTGATGCCCTTTATGAGGGCTATGTCTAACACGTCTGGCCTATGTGGAGCCTGTGTAGGCACGAACGTGGGAACGTCCGGCCCAAGTCTAATGTAGTTTCGGCCTAGTGCGTGTTCGTACAGTTTCTTGCCGTTGGAGGTTCGTATTCGTGAGTTCCAATCAGGGTGTTTGGCGTTGAGGTCTCCAGCGGCTATTACCCGCGGTGCCATGTTGAGTACTGTGCTGATATCGCGTGTTACTATGTGATTAGGAGGATTGTATAGCGATACCAGTGTGGTGTTGGCTCCGTTGATCTTGACCCTGACGGCCGTGGCCTCTAGTCTTTCAAGTGCTGGGAGCTCGATGTTCGTGTGTTCTATGTCTCTGTGTATGAAGATCGCCGTGCCGCCTCCCCTCCTGCCATCCGCTCGGTCGGTACGATAGACGCAATACCCTGGGATGTTTAGTTGTTTGCGAGGCGTAAGCAGTGTTTCGTTCACAAGAGCGATTCGGATACCCTTTCGCTCCATGAACGCGGCCATTTCGGCTTTTTTGCTTGCGATCCCGTTGGTATTCCAAAACAGGATCTGTGAGTTTGTGTTAGCGTCTGCGTTTCGGAGCTGGTGTGGCGTATTATCAATGTAGTAGTGTAAAAAGTGGTGTGACAGTGGCTTGGAAGCTATTCCATTGGAACGTGCTCGACATGAACTGCATGAAGAGTTGTGAGACACACCGTATAATCTTCGTGATTATTTCGGTGGTCGTGCGTCCGGGGAAAAATGTTTCCATTATTCTCTGGAATGTTGACATAATGTTGGGGATGTCGGCCTGTGTGTTGTTGGTCGTGTTAGCGGCCGCTGATGCCTGTTGGCGTCTGGTGAGGGCTGGCCTGTGTGTCGGCTGTTCGTGTGACAGTTGTGGTCGCCTGTGTGTTCTCTGTGGTGAGTGGGTGTGTTGTGTGGGTTGTCGAGTTGGTGTCCGGATTGTGTTCGTGAATATTGATGTCCTGTTGCCTGTGTACTTGTTGTGGTGTGGTCGTGTTCCTCCCGTTGCGGCTGTTTCTCCTTCTCCTCCTCTGACGCTGTGGTCGTCCCTGTATTGGTGTGTCTTCCGTAGCCTGTGGTGGGCTGCAGTTTGTGTGCGTGTCCTGAGCTCTGGGGCTCCTCTGACCGTCCCGCGCCGCTGGGGCTGCCAGCGACCACTCCAGTGAAGGATACTCCACTTCTTACTGGGCGCGGGGGCGGTTTCGGAACTGTGATGGCGGTAGGTTTAGCGTGTTTGGCTATTGTGCGCCTCAGAGCTGCTTTGTACGCAATGCACCCCCTGTAGTTTGCCGGATGGGCAGCACCACAGTTGGCGCACTTGCGAGGTGCTGTATGGGGGAGTTTGCAGTGTTGGGTCGTGTGGCCGCCAGCGCAAATGCGACAGCGGGGAGCGAGGCCGCGTCGAATGCCCGCGTGCGCAAAGCGCTGGCAGTTGTGACACTGTTGGGGGGTGCGCGGCGTGTTGTAGATCTCTACATTGACGACCGTGTGAAGAAACAGCTTTAACTTCAACAGGTCGCGGGACTTGGCCGTGTCGGCCAATTCCGCCATGTAGTTATGCGACGGTCTTGCTGTGCCGAACTCTGACATTCGGTTTACCCGAATGCACTCCCACCCGAGAGCAGAGAGTTCTTCGTGTGCTGTTTCGGTCGGGGTTCGTGAATCTATCCCCTTGATCACGAACTGTTGTCTTTTCAAGGACTGTTCGGTACGTGAAATGCTCTACCTTCCTTTCTTTAAGAAAGTCCAGCAGATTTGAGTAATCTGATTTGTTTCCCACGTACAGTGCAGCGTGTTCCCTGGTGAGTTTAGAATAGTATGTTGTGGGGTTACGTTTCTTATTAAATTCTTTGTTTAGGAGGCTAAGGTCTCCGTAGTTGTGTATGATGACTGGTGGGAAGCCAGTCGCGGTATTGTTTGGGTTCTGCGTAGCTGCTTGTGTGTTTGTGGATTCTGCAGTCGCGGGGTTGTTCATGTTGGTCCCCGTGTTGCCTTTGTTGCTAATTTGCCGTGTGGTTGGAGTTGGCAACAGCACTCGGCCGTTGCCTCGTGAGTTTGTGGGCTCACTTGTTTGTGTGTTTGGCGGCTGTTTGTGTCTCGGACCGACCTGCTGCCACGGTCCGTCTTCTTCAGTGTTAGCTGTGTCCTCCGTCGGCTCTGGCTCTGGCTCCATCGGTGCCTGGGACGCCAGAGGTGAAATAGAGGGCATGTTCTTCGAGTTTTGCCGGCCGCGGTGGCCGTGCGGTTCTGGCGCTGCAGTCCGGAACCGCGGGACCGCTACGGTCGCAGGTTCGAATCCTGCCTCGGGCATGGGTGTGTGTGATGTCCTTAGGTTAGTTAGGTTTAAGTAGTTCTAAGTTCTAGGGGACTTATGACCTAAGATGTTGAGTCCCATAGTGCTCAGAGCCATTTGAACCATTTTTTTTTTCTTCGAGTTTTCAGCAGGCGCTTGTGTGTGTGTGGTGTGGGTGTTTGTCTGCGTGTGCTCACTGCCCATCAGCTCTGCGATCAGCTCTTGCTGTTCCGCAGTCTGCTTGTCCTTCAACGCAACCTAATCTTGGAAGGTGGACAGTGGGACGGAAATGCTGGCGGGAGTAGCCGGCATTCCCGCCTCTTGGGCTGCAGCTTTGCTGCGGGTAAGTGGTGGGAAAGCACAGGAAAGATCGGACATCTTTGCTGCTTGGAGGAATTTTAGTTGGATAGGGAAGGATGTACGTCAATTTTGCTCTTTTTACGAAACGACAATATTTGCTTTTTCGGCGAAAGTGCGGTGTATCGTGTCCCTACTGAAGACGGGAGGTCCCTACGACCTATCTGCGCAGTGTGCAATGCGCGGCGCAAGAGAGCGCGGGTTGAAGAGAGCGGCCTACAGTGCGCTGGGTTATCCGACGTGAACGGGCCCCTGACACTGGATTACCCTACCAGAGAAGGGGAGAGTCCCGCTGGGGAGATTTGCAACCGAAGTTGCGGGAAGTTGAGCCGAAACTCTTAACGCTTCCAGGCATTAAGTGGCAAGTGGCTTGCGGTGGTTCATGGCGCTCAGAAGAGCGTCACCGGCAGCTACGCCAGTTGCAGCTTATTTGTGACCACTCCGAGGAGCTATCAGACGGCCAGCTACGCCAGGTGCAGAGAGCAGCATTCAGCTCGGGTCGGCTGCTCGACTGCTAGTGCATTTGTTCGATCATGTGTACATTACAGCAGCATGGTATATGGATCTGCCCATACTTCTTACCTCAAGACATCAGATGCTGTCCACCATGGGGGCATTCGGATATGGACAGGGGCCTTTTGGACCAGCGCAGTTCAGAGTCTTTGTGCAGAGGCTGGTGAACCATCACTTTGAATTAGGCGACATGCTTTTGGCTCGACAGGCGCTCGAAATCACAGCGCCACCTCAGTCATTGACAATCAGTTTAGTGGCCCAACTCCCCTTTGAACGGCTGTTAAGGAATCTCCCTTATGTGACCAAGCAGTTTGGGATATGTGCTATGGACTGTCTCAAGGATTTGGATCTATCAGGCATCAAAATACACAGCCAGGGATGGAACGCATTGCCCTTGGTGTCTTCAGAGGCCCAAAGTGTTTTCAAGCTTGACACAGTACAACAAAATTTGTACTCCAGATTATGTATTAACAACTTCGTTTTCATCCATTTTAAGTATGTACGACAGTCTGATCGTTTTTTATACCGATGGATCCCAGCAAGAGAACGTCCTCTACTTCTAGCTACCGCCCCATCCCTCTTACCAGTTGAGATTGCAAGGTGGTGGAACGTATATTCATGCTTGGCTGATATGGGTGGCTCAAGTCTCGCAATTTACTGATGAATACACAGTATGATTTATTGATCCATTTTCATCTACAGCTGCACAGTGTGCAAGAGATATTTGGATTTTTTGTTAATATAACAGTTTTACAGATAATAAACCTTTGTACATAATAAAACACATTAATATATCAATTAATGATGAATACTTAAATAAATGATGTTACGCTATATACAGAGAGATAAAATACAAATGTTCTTGTCAATGAGACTACATTGGGTAAACACACAAAAATTTAGTTTTGTAGGTATTCATTTACTGTGTAAAAGTAGTGATCAACCAAGTACAACTTCAGTTTAGATTTGAAGTGACCAATGTTTTGTATGAGTTTAATGCTATCTGGTAAGGCATTGTATAGTTTGATACCAGGATGGATAAGGCTGTTTTGGGTATGTACATCCAATTTTTGTCTTGTATCATAGCTGTGTATTGTGTGATTTTGAGTGATGAGTGGTCTTTTAGTATGTACGTTTTGCTTTAAATACATTATATTTTCAAGTGTATATATATGCAAGGAAGTGGCAGTATCATCCTTTTTTGAAACAATGGTCTACATGATTTACAATTATGTACCTGTTCCATTATTCTTATTTTTTTTAAAATTTTGAATGATTTGATGGCATATCCAGAATTTCCCCGGAACATAATTCCATACCGGAGGTGAAAGTGTACAACTGCATAATATACACACTGAAGGGTGTTGTAGCTGGTACAATTTTTTAATGTACGCAGCACAAAACGAGAAGTACTTAATTTCTTGTTCATTTGCTCAATATGTGCTTTCCATTTCAAGTTGTCTTGTAGATGAAGTGCAAGAAATTTGGTACAGGCTGTTTTGGCAATTGCCTGTCCATATAGCTCTAGATTGGGGTATATCAGATTTTTTTGTTTCTGCTGTGTGTATATCCATAGCTATAGTTTTTCCAGTTTTTATTATTAAGTTATTGTCATCAAAGTAATATGTTGGCCTGTAAGTGGTTTCTTTTGTTTTTTACAAGAGTTTCTTCTGAGTTTCCTGTAATTAGAACACTCATATCATCAGCAAATTGAAATATTTTACTGCTGTCATTGCTTATGTTTAGGTCATTTACATAGAGTAAGATCAGAACAAGGACCCATTACTGATCCTTGTGGCACTCCATATTTAACATTCAGTAGCTTGGTTTTATATTTCCTAATGACATTGTCCCTTTCTTGTTATATTTCCACATATTGTTCTCTGTTTTTAAGATAAGAGCTGAGCCAGTTGTTAGCTGTTTCCCTAATGCCAAGATTTTCTAGCTTGTGTAGCAATTTGTCATGATTTGTGGTGTCAAATGCGTTTGACAAATCTAAAAATATGCCCATGGTAAGTTTTTTGTTGTCTAATGCTATCAGTGCCTCTAATAGAAAGGAGTGAACTGCAGATTCAGTTGAGCGGATTGCTCTAAATCCATGTTGAGATTCTGACAGAATGCCATTTACCTCTAAGAAGTCTGTTAGTCTCTTTTTGAAAAGTCTTTCTAATATTTTTGAGAAAACAGACAGAAGTGCCAGTGGTCTGTAGTTGGAAACATCTTTGTTTCCTTTCTTGTATAGTGGCTTTACTTTTGCTATTTTCAGACATGAAGGAAACGTTTCTGTAGCAAAAGATGGGTTGTATAGGTGGGTTAAGGGCTCAGTAATAAAGTCCCCACACTTCTTTATAATGAAATCAGGTATATCATCTACACCTGCAGTGTGTTTCATTTTGAGACTATTTATTGTAACCTGTACTTCTTCTACATTTGTTGGGTACAGAAACATTGATCTGCTTGAGACTCTTTTCCCTGTTTCTGTATGCTGTTTTCTATTAGAAGTCTGTTGCAGTAGTTTCTCTGTTACATTTATAAAATAGTTATTAAACATATTAGCTACTTCCTGTGGGTTGTTAATGTTTTCCAAGCCAGCCTTTAATACTATATTATTAACTCTATTTTTGTAAGATTTGGTTTCTTTCTTTACAACTAGCCAGATTGCTTTGGTTATGTTTGAAGCATCTTCTATGTATTTGTCATTGTCTTGTTTCTTTGCCTCCTTTATTATTTTATTTAAGATAGATTTGTATTTTTTAAAGTAACTATCAAACTTCTGAGTTGTGTTGTGCTAGAAAACGCTACCTTCACAATATTGCAAGAAGCTACAAGATTTCCTTATACCACTAGTAATCCACTTGTTGCTTTTAGTGGTTTGCATTGTTTTGGCTTTCAATGGAAAAGCAAGATCAAAATAATATTTAAAAATATTCATGAATGTCTGAAACTTATCAGAAATATTTTCTGTACTATACACTATCTCCCATGATTCTTGTTGGAGATAATTCTGGAATGTTTGTACTGCAGTATTACTGAAAGTTCTGCCCATGTGTGTAGTCTTCCTCATATAATTATAGGATGGATTAGTGTTTACACAAAAGCTTATATCCTGTGCATGATCGTCTGCCAGTCCAGCTTTAATTACAACTGATTTATATTTTGTTTTGGAGCTAATTATTATTTGGTCTATGGTAGTACTAGAACGATTCGTTTCACGTGTAGGGGAGTGGATTGTAATCCCCAATTATTGGCTGTTAATATGTTCATCAGCTCAGATTTTGAATTGGTTCGCTTATTAAAGTCTACATTTAGGTCTCCACATATAAGAACTGTCTTTCAATTTGTTACTACTTTATTTAGTAAAGTATCAAGCCGAGTGTTGAATTTTTTTAGGTGGATATCTGGAGATCTATATAAACATATTACAATTAACTTTAATGCTGGAATTTCTATGCCTGATGTTTCAAAATGTTTCTCAGTGTTTAAGGATTCAACATTGTCTAAGTTATTGAATTCAATATCTTTCTTTATGTATATGCAGTTCCCTCTACGTGTAAACTAATTTCTACAAGTTTGTGCTGCTAACACATAATCCGTTATTTTCACTGTCTTTAACTCATTTTCTTTCAGCCAGTGTTCAGTTAAGCTCAGTACATTAACATATCTGAGTTCACTTGATAGCAAGATTTCAAGCTCTCTTTCTTTATTCCTAAGTGACTATATATTCTGATGAAGAGGAGTGACCTGGTGAGATTTTAGGTTTGTTCTGATTGTGCTTGGTTGGTCACTTACCTTTATTCCCGAATTTAAATTGTGTGGGAAATCTTCATTCTCATCTAGAAGCATGAGTTGGTGTTTTCCATTGGTTATAAGAAAATTTCCTGATGGTGAAAAGGGACAGTTTTCCATCTCTCTGGTCATTTTACTTGTGTGGTTGATGTTGAGGTGGTTTATGTTTTTGCTGCAAGGACTGCTACTGGAGGTGGTGTTCATAGGTGCACTAGTTATCCTAATTTGGTCTTGAGGCTTTCTGGGAATAAACAAATCTTGTAGATGACATGGTCACCTTACATTTCTTCTCACCGGAATTGCTGAACTTCCTCCTGCTGCTGAGGTGGTGGTAGTTGATTGTTGGTGTTCACTGATAAATGTAAAATTAGATGTCCTTGGAGATACTTTTGAGACTGGATCTGCTGATGTCCTTAGTGGGTCTCCTGTAGTTACTGCTTCTGGTTTCCAGTGCCCAGTTCTTCTTATTGTATCTCGAATATCTTCGGGCGTGGAACTCGGTTCTGCTGCTTTTTTTGGGTTAGATGCTTTTGCCGGTATCGCAGCCTGGTTTAGTGGATGGTAGTTTTGTTTCGCTGTGTCGTCTTTGAGTGATGAAGGTTTAGTACAGCTATTTTTCGCGCCTCCTCGTTTATCTTTCATAACTATCGAGCTGGATAAGTCCATTTCTGCTGCAGATTTTTCTTGTGTTTTCACAGTCATAGTTGCTGAAAGGTCTTCACATTGTATGTATGTTAGAGCCGGTATTTGCAGATTGGCACTTACTGCTGGTTGTAAATGTCTATATAATTTCTCTTTGCCTTCCATTCGCAAGTGAAGTCCATGCTTTGCATAATCGCTTCTACTGAGGAATGTATTGACGTCCACTACCATTACATGCTCATAACTTTTTGGTGTCCTCATTGAGAACTCGTTTTCAGCATAGATTCTGTTGTTCAGTTTTGGTACATCGTATCTGTACGGAATTGTGCACAAGATAACTTTTGTGTGGATTGTCTTACGAAGAGAATCTGTTAACGCACGTTTGAAATCCTGAAATTTCTTTAGGATGTCGTTTGTCCCACATAGAATGATTTGGAGGACGGTTCTGCAGTGACCATCTCGTTACTTTGTCCACCCATGTCATGAATGGCTTTCTGCGGAAATCCCAGACTGTGGCCATGTTTTTAGATTCGAAGAAGCCTGCAACACCTGCTGGAGAACTGGTATCCTCCATACTCTTTACACGTGGGGCTTCCGTGGCTACCTGCCCTGTTTCCTTCATGCATTTTTACAAGATCGAGTTTTTGGGGTACGTGTGGGTTCTGCCTTGATGGACCCCTTTATCCAGGAAAACGGTACGCCTCAGGGTTCTGTCAAGTGTGTCATCCTCTTTGCTATCGCCACTAACCCTGTCTCCCTCCGGGCATCTCCGGCTCCTTTTTTGTTGATTTTGCCATCTATTGCAGCTCTCCACGGACCTCTCTCACTCAGCTGCGTCTTCAGTGCTGTCTTGATCGTCTTTACTCCTGGAGCATCGACAATGGCTTTCTCTTTTCCCATGACAACAGTCTGTAGGAGTTTCTGGCGGCGCAAATGGTTACTCCCACCATCTCTACATCTTGGGCCTCTTGGCCTTTCATTCGTTGAAACTACAGAATTCCTAGGGATCCTTACTCGATACGAAACTGTCTTGGCCCTCCCATGTGTCTTACCTGGCAGCTCACTATACACAGTCCCTCAACGACCTACATGTCCTCAATGGTACTTCCTGGGGTGCCGATAGAACCACCCTCCTCCGTTTGTAGCAGTCCCTTGTCCGTTTGAAACCCGTCTATAGGTGCTTTATGCATCTGTGTGCCTATCCCTCTTACACCGTCTCACACTAGCCACCATCGTGGCATCCATTTGGCCAAGGGCACCTTTTACACCAGCTTGACTGAGGGTCTGTACGCTGAAGCTGCTGAGCTACCACTGCCCTACCGCTGTGACCTCCTCCTCAGCAGGTGTGCATTCCGTTTGTCCGCCATGCATGGCCACCCCTCCTGTGCCTCCTTGTCTGAGATTCCTTTCACTGTCAGTATGGGGCTCATCCCTCTTCTGTTACCTCCTGTAGTTCACTTTCGCCACTTGCTACAGCAGCTCAACTTCACATTACCTGCAACTTTAACAGTGGGTGTGAATCCTTCACCACCTTGGCTTCGTCAAGCGGCCCATGTTAACCTTAGCCTTCATTCGCCCCCTAGGACACAACTCCAGCCTCAGTCTATCGCCTCCAGTTTCAGGATCTTTGTATGGAACTTAATGTAGACAAAAGTACTATCGCTAATGGCTCTGAGTGATCATGGGGTCGGGTGTGCCTTCATCACTGGCACCCACGTCTTTTATGTCGGCTCAGTATTTGCAGCTGAGATTTTCGGCTTGTACTAGGCCACGGAGTACATCCAACAACACAGCCTTTCCAATTGTGTCCTCTGCTCAGACTCAGTCAGTGCCCTCAAGTCTATATGCACGGTACATCCCTTAGCGCAGTGGGTCCAGGAATGCTGTCACTAGCTCAGTCTTCGTGGAGCCAGTGTCACGTTTCTGTGGCTCCCTGGTCATGTCTGTCTGCCAGTAAACGAGGCTGCTGACGCTGCTGCCACGACTGCAGTCCTCGTATCTCAGCCTGCGAGTGCCTACATACCCTCCGATGACCTCTGCGTTGACGTCTGTGTGGTGGTGGTGGTGGTGGTGGTGGTGTCACTTCGGGCTCGCTGACGGTCCTCCCTTCACGGTAACAAGCTTAGACTCAAGCCTGTCCCAGCGCCTTGGAGACCTCCTCTCGGCCCTCGCGCCAGGAGATTATTTGAACTCTGCTGCATACTGGGCACTGCCTTTTTAGCCATCGTTATTTGCTCAGTGGCACGGCCCCACCACTTTGTATACATTGCGACAAAAATTTAACTGTCCGCCACTTTGTGCTGGAATGCCCTTTTTTAACAATTTACGTTCCAGCTTGGGTTTGCTGTCTGATTTATCAGCCGTTTTAGCGAATCACGCGCGGGTTGCCGACCGCGTTTTACTTTCTATCTGCTGAAGCAATATGGCGCAGGCCATTCAACTTTGTTTTGGACCTCCATTTCTGCGTGGTTTTTCAGCCCTTTTTCCACGTGCCTGTTCTTAGCTGTCTCCTATTCTGTCCATTGGGACAGACGTATAGTCATTTAACTCCTGTGTGTTCGTGTTCTATAGTTTCAACTTGGGCGCGTATGGCCTCAGTTGTTTTTTGCGCCCTAAAACAAAACAAACAAACCCCCGATTTTTACATTCGTAGTCACTTATTTTTCCTATGATACTATTTAGTGCAGAAGTTTTATCTTTGTTCTAATAACTGTACATTTTAGTATATGTATAATACAGACATATTTCGACGTGCTAGAAATTTCGAATTGCGAAATTATCGAAAAGCTAAAATCAGTTATTCAGATTATGGAAATTCTAAAATAGTGACAATGGCTGGATCGCTTCCTTTCTACACCCATGTCTCACATAAATTCAAGAATCGTCCGGAAAAAAAACTTAATGGGCATTTGTCATATAAATCGCAACCTTCACTTAATATAATGTTTGAAATACAAATGCGACACTAGTCCATATAGGTTTTTTTTTTTTGTGAAAAAGTTCCCATTGATTAGGGATGACCATGATAATCGATGGAAATCAGCAAGAATGTGTGGTACACCTTTATGCGCAGCATTAAATAACACGCAAATGGGTTCAAAAAGTAATAAAATTCCTTTTTCTCCGACAGTTCCGGTTGAAAAAAAACCTATATTTTGTTGTTGGATGCCGCTTCCACCTCTATAGTTCCTTGTACTTCTGATAGCAGACGGCGCTGTACGTCGCCTTAAAAATGGTGTCTGTAACGGTGGTCCAATCCAGAGCTGTCATTTAATTTCTATTGGCGGAGGACCAGAGCGTCACAGATACGTGTAGGCGCTTCCAGAAGGCATCCAGAGACGTGGCAGTGAACAGAAGCACGTAGAGTCGCTGGGCAAGGCGTCTGTTAGTACAAAAACTTCCCGGAAACCTGTGTCATGCCCCACGTGTCGGCCACAGCTGTGACTCCTGCGATGTTGGAATGTGCAGACACACAGATCGCGATCTGTCGATCACTGCGAATGAAACACCTCACTGCTCAACTGCAACTTTTGGTAGTTCTTCCACACTCAGTCTCGTAACGCACAAGCAATTACACACAGAATTGTTGTTTACGGTCTTCAGTTAGGTGGCAAGGAACCCAGTGGGCACATAACTTTCCTGTATCTGTATTTTGTCGATCATCATCACTGTTGTGTACTATTTTGTGGGATACAGGGCTGTGCGATAACTGTCGTCGTACAAAAGCTGGACAGGAGCAGAAACGATTAGCGAATAAGTTAACACAGTAAATTAAAGATTTACTTGTTTCTCCAAGCGTGCGAATACTCACTCTGTCGCTGTATTGTTTGTAATGGGTCCAGCTATCACACTGCTAAGAAGGATGACTGAGCTGCGACTAGGTGGTGTCTGCGTAGATGAGTGAAACATATGGAGAGAGCACCATCTGACTGCCGCCGGCCATCCTGCACGACTGCAGCAGAGGTGTCGCTCAGTGGGTGTGTTCCATTGTGTCCACCAGATCCTGCATGACAACTATCAGTGTCTGACGGAAACTTGAAATTCCGTTGCCAGCTGTGACGCCCGTGGGACGAAATCGACATGTGATACCACAAGGGCGTGTTCATCACTTCAAACTGGAAACAATGAAGTGGCGCTGCACCCTGAGGCAGTAAAAACATGGTGATGGACTTTGGGGACTCCGAAGGGATTAAATGTCCTTCCACATTTTGCAACGATCAGCTCTGAAGTGTATTTTCCTACGCACAGGCAACTAAACAAACCACTTAAGCCTGTACATCGCCACAAAAATGCACGGTCATGGAAAAGAAGTTCGTTTTAAAGGCCTCACAAAAGTCTGTGTACCGGTGAGGAGCTCTCAAAACCTCGTTGGTCTCCTCCTCCTCCTCCTACAGCCTGGATCTCACATCTACAGACTTCCATCTGTTTGGCCCAATGCAAGATGCACTCCGCAGGAACCAGTAAGTGGATGATGTGGACCCCCTGGGGGGGATCTGACCAACTCTTTTTTGGATACGTGCGTAGCGAGCACGGGACCCCAAGCTAATGTGGCCCTCTTTCCTTTCCGGGCTGCATACCTTCCTTTTCCGCATCCTTCCCTATCCCCCATCTTCGCCCCCCCCCCCCCCACCCCTCACCTCTGGCTCTTTCCTTCCCTTTCTCCCCCGCTGGGAGTATGGTTTGTGCCTACGTCCGGAGACGGACGCTCGTAAATTTAACGCATTCTTCGCCTTCTCCGCTTGTATGTCTTCATCCTTCCTTTGTCCTTCTCTTTTCCTTACCTCTTCTCTTTACCCTTTTCTCCGCTGCGGCGTTTGAGACCTCTCTTCTTTCCTTTCCCTTCCTTTGTTTTTCCCTTTCTCTTTCTTCCTCCCTGTGCGTGTCTGAAGGCCAACCCAAGCATTTTCGTGCGTAGCCGGTGACGCGTAATTCCCCGCCCCGGGTGGACACGTACATACCCCCTGGTAACGGCCAGGCCCAGGTAGGGGTGATTACCCGAGCTGATACCCTCCGAAAGTGCCAATTGGTCCCTCCGTCCGTTTGTTGGGAGGTCTGACCTGAGGTGTGAACAATCACGTAAGGCGGGGTGCCCTCAGAGAGGGCCCCCACAAGGGAGGAGCCCGCCATTGGAGACGCCGGTAATCATGGGGGATTCTTCCGCAATGGTTTCCTCACCTTCCACTGTGTCTGCTCCCAAGCGTAAGTTCCTTGAGTCTCAGCCACAGACAGTTCTTCCATCGTTGCCACAGTTGCTTGTTGTTTCTCGGTCTGATGAAGGTTGCGACTTCTCCACGGTCAACCCTATCATTATTCAGAAAGGTGTCGACGCAATTGCAGGTCCTGTAAAGTCTTGTTCCAGACTACGGAATGGCACCTTGTTGTTAGAAACAGTCAGTGCCCTCCAGGCACAAAAATTGCTGCGTACTTCACTTCTCCACACCTTCCCTGTCCGGGTGGAACCGCACCGTACTTTAAATTCCTCGCGTAGAGTCGTTTATGCACGCTCCCTCGATGGATTGTCTGACGAAGAAATTCAGCACTACCTGTCTGACCAGGGCGTAACGGCTGTTCATAGAGTTATGAAAAGGGTTGACACGAACATCATTCCAACCCGCACTGTCTTCTTGACATTTGACAAGTTCAACTCCCATCGAAAATCAAAGCAGGCTATGAGAGAATTTCCGTTCGCCGTTACATTCCAAACCCTACGCGTTGCTATCGGTGTGAGCGGTTCATTCACACCAGCCAGTCCTGTTCCAATCCGGCCAAATGTGTTTCGTGTGGCAAGGATGCCCATGAGGGTGCTTGTCCACCTCCATCCCCTCGCTGCATCAACTGTATGGGTGACCACGCTGCTTCCTCTCGAGATTGCCCCATTTTTAAAGACGAAAAGCTCATCCAGGAAATCAGAGTGAAGTAAAACGTGTCGACCTTTGCTGCTCGAAAATTATTCGCCAGTCGACAGCCCACCATGCCTCAGACAGGAAAATACAGCACTGTCCTTGCTTCTACTCGGCCAACAAAGGAGGCGGCCACGCAGACTTGCGACCTCACCTTTAGTGCCACGGTCGTCAGATCGGCCAGTGCAAAGATCGCCCGTTCAACCTCACCACTTTCGCCTGCCCACTCTACGGATCAACCTTCATCGGGTTCTGCTAAATCTCGAGCCCAAAAGTCAGACCCCAAGACTTCGAAAAAAGAGCATACTCGTGAAGATTTTTTACGTACCCCAACTTCATAACCATCGGTTCCTCCTTCATCTAAACACCATATTTCCAAGAAGGCTAATAAGAAACCCAGTTCATCTCCTTCTCCGCCAAGGCATGTCTCATCTACAGCACCACCTGGCGGGAATCGCCCTCGGCCGTCTTCTGTGTCACTGAGGTGCACTGCTGGCGGCTGATCAACCGGCCGATCGCTGGTGGCAGGAGCTGCTACTGAACAACCTATGGATCAGGATCTACTGCCTTCAGCTGAATGCCATTCCATGCTGTTGGTCACAAGCTCTGAGCAGTCGTTGAGTTGACGGCAACCTTGGTCACATTCCTCCATTTTCTGTTTACCCTATGTCCATTATCCACTGGAATATCTGCGGCATTCGAGCCAATCGGGATGAATTGTCGATCGTCTTACGATCCTACTCGCCGGTCATCTTCTGTCTTCAGGATACAAAGCTGCATCCCCATCACTGCTTTGTTCTCCCCCATTTTCAGTCAGTCTGATTTGATCTCCCCTCTGTTGAAGGCACTCCAGCCCATGGAGGACTCATGATTCTTCTCCATGATACTCTCCATTATCACCCAATCCACTTAAACACTTCCTTCCAAGCTGTCGCTGTCCATCTTTCCCTTTCTGTATATACCTTCTCTTTGTACTGTATACATTCCATCGTCCACACCAATGGCATGAGCTGATCTCCTTCATCTTCTTGGTCAGCTTCCACCCCCTATTTGCTGGTTGGGGACTTCAATGCCCACCACCCGCTTTGGGGATCTCCACATCCTTGTCCACGTGGCTCACTATTGCTAGACGTCTTCCACCAAGCGGATCTAGTTTGCCTCAGCACTGGGGTCCCTACATTTTTGTCTGCCTCCACGACAAATTTATCTCATTTGGACCTTTCGGTCGGTACTGTTCCGCTAGCTCGGCGCTTCGAATGGTTCGCCCTTGATGATACACACTCGAGTAATCACTTTCCATGTGTCCTTAGACTGCAGCCTCACCTGCCCTATATGCGCCCGCGACGCTGGAAGTTTGCCCAAGCCGATTGGACACTTTTTTCGTCTCTAGCGACATTCGATGACCGTCACTTTCCTAGCGTCGACCATGAGGTCACACATATTATCGACGTTATTCTTACAGCTGCGGAACGTTCAATACCACGCACCTCCGAATTGCCCCGGCGCCCCCCAGTTCCTTGGTGGAACGAGGCATGCCGTGACGCAATACATGAGCGGCGACGTGCTCTTCGCGTTTTCCGCCACCATCCTACTTTGGCCAACTGTATCCGCTATAAGCAGTTCCGTGCGCGATGCCGTCGCGTCATCCGCGATAGCAAGAAGGCAAGCTGGAAATTCTTTATTAGCTCATGTAACACCTTCACTCCCTCCTCGGAAGTTTGGAGTCGGCTTCGACGGTTATCAGGCGCGCCTAGTTTCTCCCCGGTCTCTGGGCTCACTGTCGCGCGTGACACATTAGTGGACCCCGTCGCAATTTCTAACTCCTTGGGTAAACACTTTGCTGAGATTTCGAGCTCTTCAAATTACCCGGCAGCGTTTCTCCCGAAGAAACGTGCAGCGGAAGTGCAACCTCTTGCTTTCTTCTCTCAAAATTGCGAAAGCTATAATACTGTTTTCTCCATGCGAGAACTCCAACATTCTTCTCGTTTGTCCGCCCCAGGACCGGATGGTGTCCACATCCAAATGTTGCTGCATTTACCAACCCATAGTCTGCGTTACGTCCTTCGCATTTATAATCGAATTTGGACCGACAGTACTTTCCCCAGACGATGGCGGGAAGCTATCGTCGTTCCTGTTCCGAAACCTGGAAAGGACAAATATCTCCCCTCTAGCTATCGCCCCATTTCTCTCACGAGTAGTGTATGTAAGGTTTTGGAGCGTATGGTGAATTGCCGTTTAGCTTGGTGGCTGGAGTCCTGCAGTCTTTTAACACCTGCCCAATGCGGTCCGGTTGTGCAGTTGACCATCTTGTTTCTCTCTCCACTTATATCATGAACAACTTTCTCCGGAAACGCCAAACAGTAGCAACATTTTTTGATCTGGAGAGAGCATACGATACCTTTTGGAGGACAGGCATCCTCCGCACACTGTTCTCTTGGGGCTTTCGAGGTCGGCTGCCCCTTTTTCTTCGCGAATTTATGGCAGAGCGCACATTTAGGGTGCGGGTGAACACTACTCTCTCCCGTACTTTTTCCCAAGAAAAAGGGGTACCCCAGGGCTCCGTGCTAAGTGTTGTACTGTTTACTATTGCCATAAATCCAATTATGGATTGTCTCCTTCCTGATGTCTCGGGCTCCCTCTTTGTGGACGATTTTGCGATCTACTACAGCTCTCAACGGACCAGCCTTCTTGAACGACGTCTTCAAGGATGTCTCGATCGCCTCTACTCTTGGAGCACCGAAACCGGCTTCCGTTTTTCTCCCAGTAAGACCGTTTGTGTTAATTTTTGGCGACGTAAGGAGTTTCTTCCACCCTCCTTACATCTAGGACCTGTCAACCTTCCGTTTTCGGACGTCGCTAAATTCTTGGGTCTTATGTTTGACAGAAAACTGTGCTGGTCCTCCCACGTTTCCTATCTTTCGGCTCGCTGTCTGCGATCGCTCAACACCCTCCGTGTCCTGAATGGTACCTCCTGGGGAGCGGACCGAGTGGTCCTCCTCCGCCTCTATCGCGCCTTAGTGAGCTCGAAATTGGACTACGGAAGGATAGTTTACTCCTCTGCTCGGCCGTCTATTCTTCGTCGTCTCGACTCTATCCACCACCGTGGATTACGTTTAGTGTATGGAGCTTTTTACACCAGCCCTGTGGAAAGCCTTTATGCTGAGACTGCTGAACCTCCGCTGTCCAATCGGCGAGCAGTCCTTCTGAGTCGTTATGCTAGCCATCTGTCTTCCATGCCTGCTAATCCAGCCCATGACATTTTTTTTCGACGCCTCCTTTGATGTATTGTATGCAGGCCGCCCCTCCTCCCTACTACCACCGGGAGTCCGCTTCTGTCAACTGCTCCATTCTCTTTCCTTCCGCTTTCCTAAAACCTTCTTGACAACTTGGGGTACAGCACCGCCTTGGCTCCGTCCCCGGATCTGCCTGCTCCGTGACCTTTGTCGATTTCCCAAGGCTGGTACCCCTTCACTTGTTTATCGTCGGGCATTTGCTGCTCTATGTGCACAAGTGAAGGAAGCCACACTTATTTACACCGATGGCTCGAAAACATCGTTAGGAGTAGGGAGTGCCTATATTGTTGGCGACACCCCAAATCAATTTCGGCTTCCCGACCAGTGTTCGGTTTATACTGCGGAGCTTTACGCTGTTCTCCAGGCTGTCCACTACATCCGCCGCCATCATCGGATACAGTATGTTATCTGCTCAGATTCTCTCAGCTCTCTCCTCAGTCTCCAAGCTCTTTATCCTGGCCACCCTTTGATCCACCGGATTCAGGACTGCCTGCGCTTGCTCCACCTGGGGGGCGTCTCTGTGGCGTTCCTCTGGCTCCCGGGACACGTTGGTATCTGTGGAAATGAGGCGGCCGATATTGCGGCCAAGGGTGCAGTCTCTCTTCTTCGGCCAGCTATTGAATCGATTGCCTTCGCCGATCTACGGAGCGTTTTATGTCGTCATGTTGTTCTTTTATGGCACGCACATTGGTCGACACTTCCCCATAATAAATTGCGGGACGTGAAAGCTCTTCCCTGTGCTTGGACCTCTTCCTCCCGAACGCGTCGTCGGGAGGAGGTAATTTTAACTAGACTCCGGATAGGGCACTGTCTTTCTAGCCATCAGCATCTTTTAAGCGGCGATCCTCCCCCACTCTGTCCCCACTGCTCTCAGCTGTGGACGGTAAGACACCTTTTACTTGAGTGCCCCTATTTTACTCCGTTACGCGCCCGTCTACAGCTGTCGCCTGATCTATCGTCCATTTTAGCAGATGACACGCGCTCGGCCGATCGCGTTCTCGAGTTTATTAGTGCCAGTGAAATGACGTCAGTCATTTGAAGCTTTTTTTTGGGGACAACCAACCCCTTTCTGTAGTGGATTTTTAAGCCTTCCTTCTGCTTTTAGTTTCTCCAATTTTTTGAGTTTCGTTCCCATTGCTGCTGGTTTCCATTTTCGGTTTTTACTGTTTCCTAAGTCGCGGACCGGGCGCTAATGACATAGCAGTTTTGCGCCCAAAAAAAACAAAAAACAAAGAAAAAAAGACGGTCAGATTAAAAACGTAGTGACACGCTGGCTCCAATGTCGACCAGTAGTGTGGTACCACGCGGGAATACACACCTTCCCGTTAAGGCAGCGTAAAGCCATCGCATTGAACGCAGGTTGTTGAAAACTACCGTTGGCAGCCACAAGTGGGAGTAGTATTGTGTAACGTTTACTTGAAACGTCGGACTGTTTCTGTTGATTCGTCTGAAAATCACTTGGGCTCCGGAAGGCGAACCGAAACTTAGTTTAAACTTCAGGCTTCGCGAAACCGGTTGTGCCTGTGCTTCTATGACGATCATGTTGACAGCCCAGCGTCCGACGAGCGAATGTCGTGAAACGACTTGCCTTCTGCCCGGCCGGAGGACGTACTTCCTCTCGCTACGTCTAGTGCGGCAACAGCCAGTACCATCCTTAAGAGGAACAGAACCATTATAACAGATAAAACAACACCACATAACAAACCTGACATCATACTCACCAATAAAAAGAAGAAATTAACACAACTAATCGAAATATCCATACCCAATACAACAAATATACAAAAGAAAACAGGAGAAAAAATTGAAAAATACATCCAACTGGCTGAGGCAGTCAAGGACATGTGGCATCAGGATAAAGTTGACATTATACCAATTATACTATCAACTACAGGAGTCATACCACACAATATCCACCAGTACATCAACGCAATACAGCTACATCCAAACATATATATACAACTACAGAAATCCGTAATTATTGATACATGTTCAATTACCCGAAAGTTCCTAAATGCAATATAACATATACCGTACAGTTAAAAGGAAGTCACGCTTGATCAAGGTCCGCGTCACTTTCCGTTTTCGACCAGACATAACGTCTGAGAAAAGAAAGAAATAATAATAATAAAAATAGAACAATCGACGCTAAGTGTTCCGAACCGATAGGTAACGAAACCAAACTATAGCGACCCATCCACCACCTATTGTGTTACACATTCATTTTGCTTGTAAAAACTGCCTGTCATCACGACTTCTCCATAGTGGACTCCAAACTTCGTTAGCAACAGTAGCTCGCGTAGTTTAAATTTTGTTACAACGGTGCAAGTTAACAGACCAGGTGATAATTTTTATGTTTCACCACAGTTAAAGATATGAATTTCTGGGGGGAGACTTTCCCCCTGGGCCACCCCCTGAATGCATCACTAATTCTCACTTCACGTATGTTGAATGAATACGGAAATCAATGTTCGCGCCCGCAGAAAGGTGCAGTCGATTTAACGCTTGTGTTTTGGCTGCCAGGGATTGGCGGAAATCACGCTGATCTGTGACTTACCAGTGACCGCTAACGTCGCTCGTGCACCTACTGCATTTGACGATTTCTTTAGGTTTTGCCGAATGCAGACAGCGCCATTCACGTTGCTCGCCATTCGACTCATTCGGACTGTTGCTAAGAAACGACATGCGACGTCGAAGAGACCCCTATATTGTTGAAAACTGCGTCACATCGCGATTGCTGTTGTTTACTGAAGGCGGTATGCGGACAATTATTACCGTTATTTAAGGGAACTGTACACCGATCATAATAGGGGTGTTAATGGGCTGTGGTGTCCGGGGCAGTTCCGCCGAGAACAACACCCTCACAGCCTTACTTCCTGCAGCACCTCATCTTATACCCAGAAGAGCTAAAGAACTCGCTACCTCGGAGATGCTGAGTCCCATCGCTCGTGTGCTGACTCGAACACCACGTTGGAACTCGCTTAAATGTTGGTAACCTTCCATTGTAGCAACAGTAACCGATCCAACAATTGCCCAGACACTCATATAGGTGTTGCCGACTGCGGCACCATATTCCACCTGTTTACATATCTCTGTGTTTGAATACACGTGTGTACCAGCTTCTTTGACGCTTTAGTGTACTGTCCAAACCTCACAGACGTTCTTCTGTGAAACATACAAGACCTGCACTCCTGGAAGAATGGATATTACGAATAGTTCTTTCTTCCAGGTTTCGCAGGAGAGCTTCTGTGAAACCTGGAAGATAGAAGACGAGTAAGGCTGCGAGGACAGGTCATGAGTCGATTCTCGTTCTGGCGTGGACACCTTTAATCTGCCAGGAATTTCATATCAACGCACGTTCAGCTGCAAAGTGAAAATTTCTCTTTGGAAAGTAATTTATTTATTTTTATTTTATTTTACACGTCTAGTTCATAAGGACCAAATTGACTAGCAAACGTCTGTGATCATGGAATGAGGAAGCACATGAAATTAACATCGGAAACCTTAACTGCAGATTACGAATAGTACGAAAATTACAAGCTGACGAGCAAAATCTAGCATAATCCACAATGTAACACGCGAATTTTCTTTCTTTTATCCAGGAACTCCCTGGCACACGAGGAGTGATCTGTTTCCTTCACGGCTTATTGAAAATGAGAGGATCTGAATACTGCATGCCTTGTTGCCCAGGAGTAAAGGAGATGCGATCCAAATGCAGATTGGATTTCTCCCTAATATTAACTTAGCGGAAAGATGCTACTTCCTGGGAATAAGCTAATAATGTTAACAGCGAATGGAATTGGAGAAAATATGTATTGGAATTCTGACACTGGCCTCTCAAGACTCCTGAACAGGGGTCGACAAGAGGTTTCGTGCCCTGTACCACATTTTGCTCGAACTGCCTGTTTCTGAACCAAAAATACCTTTTTAGAATGGGAAGAGTTACTCCAGAAGGTAATAATGTATGCTATAAATGAATGAAAATAAGGAAAGTAGACTAATTTCCGTGTTCGACTGTCACTTATTGCAGATACTGTTGTAATAGTAAATATAGCAGCATTATGTTTTTGAATAGGCTCCTGAATGAGGGCTTTCCATGACAGCTTTTCTTTAGCAGCTATCCTAACTCTTAGGAATTTGGAGTGTTCAGATTCACTTATCATATGCCCAGTCTGTGTAATCAGAACAACAGTTTTGATTGATTTGTCCGATAGAAACTGTAAAATCTGAGTCTTATTGTGATTCAGCATCAATTTTGTTTCTACAAGCTAGGAACTTACATCTTGAACTGTACCATTTCATACTTTGCTTATGTTGCACTCAACGTCCTTCACTATGAAACTAGTGTCATCAGTAAACAGAAATATCTCACAATCGCCTGTTATTTAAAAAAATATCATTTAGATATATAAGAAACATCCCCCAGTCAGAATCCATGTCATACCTGTCCTTATTGTTGTGGCTGTATGATCTTTCACTGTATGTTCTTAACCCTAGTACCAGTATGGGGGAGGGGGGCAAAAATTGCCCACAGTATTCGTTTTATTTGTGTAATATATCTATCTGTTGGAGTGAAGAAGCCAGAATTTTGATAATTGTAGAAAAATATCTAGAGTAGGCTAAGTGCTGTCATATATAATTTTTGTGAATTATTTAAATTTGCCTATTACATTTAAGTGCGGGCAGTTTTTGCCCCCCCCCCCCCCTCCCCTTAGACATCGGTGAGATAACTTTTCCCATTAAAATATTTCTCAATATAGCAGAAAGAAATGCAGTTTCTGACTGTTGGTACCGCAGTATTGTGTTGCCGTTGTTGTTTTAAAATAAATTTTCTTTGTTGTTCGAGCATTTGTACATTACTCGCAGTTCTAATAAAATGCTTCGTCAGTATAGGGACTGTGTCTGTTGTGTGCGGATGCAAGAGGAGTCGGCCAAAACGCAGCTGAAAGCTTTGTTGGCCACAGTCAACAGGCTCCAGAGTGCCACCTTGAGGTGCAGTGGGGATGGCGTGCCTGGGACAGCCTCTGCTGCACTAGATGTGCAGGGGGGACGTCACAGCTCTCTGCCGACCTCAGGTGCCACGGAGCCGACCGGCCCACTCTCACCTCAGCGTGGGAGGTCTCGAGCCCCAAGGCGAAGGCTGCGTGGGGGACACAGGCTCCTACCAAATACCATGCACTTTGCTAACACATTCAGTGTGCTATCTGAGTCTGACGGGGAGGGGGGAGGCTGAGCGGGATCAGACTGCACTTTCTGCCAGGATAGTGGCTGCTCCTTCAGCGAGGTCCAGACCGGCACATGGGGGGGTTAAGGGTATGTTAGTTATTGGGAGCCCCAATGTTAGGTGGATCATGGAGCCCCTCAGGAATTTAGCGGCTAGGGCGGGGAAGAAGTCCAACGTTCACTCGGTGTGCTTGCTGGGGGCCTTGTCCAGGATGAGGAAGAGGCTCTTCCAGCAGCTATCTATCGAGCGAGCGAGCGGGTTGCAGCCAGCTGCAGATTGTTGCACATGTCGTCGGGGTTCGGAGGAAATTCTTGGGTCCTTTTGATGGTTGGCTAAATTGGCGAAGGCGTCCTCCATATCTCGAGGAGTGGAAGCCAAGCTGACGATCTGCAGCATCGTACCCAAGGTGGACCGGGGTTCTCGCGTTTGGAGTCGAGTGGAGAATCTAAGCCAGAGGCTACGTCGACTCTGTGACGAAAATGGTTGTAGATTCCTCGACCTACGCTATGAGGTGGAAGGTTGTAGGACGCCCTTCGATAGATCAGGGGTGCACTACACACAGGAAGCAGCTACATGGGTAGCACAGTACTTGTGGCGTGCACATGGGTTTTTTTTTTAGATTAGGTTCCTCCCCGTGGGAAATAAACCGCTGGCCTGAAATATTACAAGTTCATGACACTGATGTGGATCTGCCAACTGTAAAAATTGTTAGTTCGCCAAAGGATTTAAATATGCTTAATCTCATTTTAGTAAATTGTCGAAGTGTCTTTAGCAAGATCCCCGAGTTTATTTCGGAGATTAAACAGTAGCAATGCCAATATTGTATTAGGTACCGAGAGCTGGTTGAAACCAGACATAAAAAACAGTGAAATTTTGATCTCTGATTGGACAATGTTTAGGAAGGATAGGACTCATGCTATGGGGGGGGGGGGGAGGGAGGGGAGTGTTCATTGCAGTTAAAAGCTGTTTAAACGCAGTTGACATCGATACTGCGTCCGACTGTGAAATAGTCTGGATAAAGCTGTCAATCGGACAACGATTGACCATTGTATTAGGATGTTTTTATAGACCACCAGCATCCGCAACAAACGTCGCAGAACGTTTCAGGGAAAGTCTTGTGTACATAGGAAGTAAATACCCAAATTATCCATTAGTTATTGGAGACTTTAATCTAGCATCCATTGACTGGGAAAATTACGCGTTTATCACAGGACGCAGAAGCAAAGATTCGTGTGAAGTTATCCTAGGAGCGCTCTCAACATACAACCTTTAGCAATTGGTTAGAAAACCAACTCGAGATGGGAACATATTAGATATCTTGGCGACAAACAGACGCCGGCCGCGGTGGCCGTGCGGTTCTAGGCGCTGCAGTCCGGAACCGCGGGACTGCTACGGTCGCAGGTTCGAATCCTGCCTCGGGCATGGATGTGTGTGATGTCCTTAGGTTAGTTAGGTTTAAGTAGTTCTAAGTTCTAGGGGACTGATGACCTAAGATGATAAGTCCCATAGTGCTCAGAGCCATTTGAACTATTTTTGACAAACATACTTGATCTTTTTGAGGAAGTTAATCTAGGAGAAGGTATTAGCGTCCATAATGTCGTTGTGGCTTCTATGTCAGTGGAAGTTGCAAAAAAAAAAACAAAAAAAAAACAAAGAAACAGCGTAGAGTTTTCAAGTTTGGGAAAGCAAATAAGTGTCATTAATGAATATCTTCATAGTAGGCTCTAAGCATTCACCGCGGGACACAAAGATAGTGAGCATCTTTGGTCGGAATTTAAAGGTATTGTCCACCATGTGCTAGAGAAGTATGTGCCTAGCAGAAGTATAGGGGAGGCAAAGGATCCACCTTGGTACAACAAACATGTAAGGAAGTTGCTGCGAAAGCAGAGAATTTTGCACAGTCGTTTTAAACGTAGTCACTGCACCGCAGACAAACAAATTATGCAAAATGAAAGCAGCTGTCAGAAGGACAATGAGAGATTCTTTTAATGAATTTGAAAGCAATATTTTATCTGCAGATTCTAAAAATAACCCCAAAATATTTTGGTCGTACGTAAAATCTATGAACGCTACAAGTAATTCAATACCTTCTCTTGCTGACAGTACGTGTAATGTAACTGATGATGATAAACAGAAGGCCGAAATTCTAAACCTAACTTTCAAAAACTCGCTTACGATAGAGGACTGCAGCACCATTCCCCCTTTCAATTATCGAACAAACGAAAGGATGGCTTACAATCACACGCCAGAAAGGCATCTGGCCCAGACGGTATCCCCGTAAGATTTTATGGTGACTACGATACAAATATAGCACCACTCTTATCCGTCATCTATCAGAGATCATTGGAACGGCGGAAAGTTCCATGGGACTGGAAGAAGGCCCAGGTCATAGCAGTCTATAAGAAGGGTAAAAAATCAGATGCACGTAATTAGCGGCCAATTTCACTGACATGTTCCATGATTCTACTACAAATCTGTATTTTGTGTTCAGACATAATGATCTTTCTAGACTCTGAGAAGCTCATCTGCAGAAACCAGCACGGTTTCAGGAAACTGCGTTCATGCGAGACACAGCTGGCCCTCTTTGTGCATGATATACAACAGGCTCTAGATACCGGCTCCCAGGTTGATGCCATATTTCTCGACTTTCGAAAGGCTTTCGACTCAGTTCCGCACTGTCGCTTGCTACAGAAAGTGCGCGCTTACGGTGTGTCCAATGACATATGCGGTTGTATAGAAAGTTTTCTAACAGGTAGGGAGCAGTATGTCGTCCTGAACGTGGTAACTTCAAGAGAAACAAGAATAACTTCAGGTGTGCCTCAGGGCAGCGTAATAGGTCCTCTGCTTTTTACGATTTACATAAACGATGTGGTTGATAGCATTGACAGCGGCCTTAGACTGCTTGCCCATGATGCTGTAATCTATAGGAAAGTAGTATCACACGAAAGTTGTGAACAAATCAATGAGGATTTGCTGAAAATAAATGCGTGGTGTAATGACTGGCAGTTATCTCTCAATATTTGTGTGACCTACTGCGTATAACAAGGCGAAAATCCTCATTGATCATTTATTTTGTACATATATATTAGTCTTTGGAAGTGTTAACATCAGTCAAGTATCTGAGTGTGAACATTCGAAATGATCTCAAATGGAATGGTCAGATTACACAAGTAAGTAGGGCGAACTCTAGATTGCGGTTTATTGGTAGAACCCTGAAGCGATGCAGTCCTTCAACAAAGGAAATAGCTTATAATACGTTAGTTCGTCCAGTCGTAGAGTATTGTTCGTCTGTATGGGACCCTTACCAGTTGGGTCTGATTCAAGACATTGAGAAGGTACAAAGAAGAGCGGCAAGATTCGTGACTGGTACATTTAGCGCGTCGTCTATCTGCAAGTGTGTTCCACTTCAACGTTCTATGACATTTGTAACGCTCTCGCAATGGCTAAACAGAAGGGGCTGCTCACTAAATTCCGAAATCCAATCTTCACCGAGAATGTAGAGCATATATTATTACCACCAACTTTCAAATCACGTAATGATCATCATTCAAAGATAAGGGAAATAAGAGCTCGTACTGAGGCGTTCAGACAGTCGTTTTTCCCTCCCGCGAATTGTGCCCTACACCACACACCGCTTGGTGGCTAGCGGAGTATATATGTAGATATCTCTCCACGTGTAAGAAACCTCTCATATCTACATGCCAGCTATAATAAATGAAGCAAGTGAAGTTGATGAAATTCGTCCAGAAAAGACTATATAGTTGACATTCATTTTCAATTGCTGTGTCACGTTCACGGAGTTCATCCGCTGATGAACAGCCTGCAGGAGCTTCCAGCATCATTGTTACAGCAAAAAACCGTAGGGAATATATTTCTGTGCGTCCAAGGCAAGTACGCACGTCAGTACAAAATACAGTGAATTTTCCTGAAGTTTTGACTCCTGAAGGCTCGACCTCTAGTGTGTCAGAATCTTTCAAAAAGTTTATAACTCCCGAAATAAAGAAGATTATCGTGGATTATATAAACCAAGAAGCTCGTAATAAGAACTTAAAACTTAAAACAACTATAGAAGAAATGTACACCTTCATTGGTATTTTGATACTCGTGGGCACAAATAATGACTCTAGATTGCCTCTTGAGAACTTACGTGGGAAAGTACTGGGAAAGAATATCTACGTAGCTACAATGAGTAGTATTCGATGGGGAGAACTTCTGTCCCTGATTAGATTTGATGATAAAGAAACAAGAACCGAAAGACGGAAGCGGGATAAGTTTTGCCCCCTTCGTGAAGTTTTCGACAAAACTGACGAAATGTTTGTGAAATACTACGTATCGAGTGCAGATCTAACGATCGGTGAAATGCTCTCCCTATTTCGAGGAGGATTTCCCTTTAAGGTCTGACAAGCCTGGGAAGTATGTATCTGATAACATACTACTCAATATGCCACACACCCTGTATGTTCGAAAAATGGAGATCTATGCAGGGAAGGATGAACGACCTGCCGAGGAACAGAGTGCAAAGGCAGTTGTTAGACGCCTAGTGAAACCGCTTGCAGGAAGTGGAAGGATTATAACAGATCGTTATTATACATCCACAGACGTAGTCTAGGAGCTTTACAATGATCAAAAGTTAAATTTTGGTGGGCAAACTGAAGAGTAATAGAAAATACATAGCTCTCGACCCTGCGTCTTCTTTAGCTGTTCTGGTAAGTTCTTATCCGTAGGTCCGAAAATATGAAACCAAGGTAACTGGTGTGTTGCCTACGTCCACAAACTGAAGCCTACTAAGAATCCCCTACTTGATATGCGATCTGAAGTTTTCCCGACGTATTTCCAATTTGAACAGTTCTCGGGTATCTGACCGGGTAGTGTCGCAATTTCTCCACAATATTTCGGCAGACGTACACGCTGCCATCTTCAGGTGGTTCCTGACGAATGCTGTGCTGTTCCTCTCGGCGCCCTATATATACTAGCCGTTGCCCCCTCCACCGTTCCTCTCCTGGTGTCTTCGGTGAGGCTACTGGAGGTAGTGGGGGAAGCGGCGCCTGGGTCTGAACCGGGGTCTGCAGTCTCCCTGCTGCCGCCGTCGGGGGCGGTCCTCGATGTCTGGGACCGCATCTTTATCTCCAGGCTGAGTGCAGGGTTCCAAGCCTGACTAAGTTGAAGGCCGCTGTCTTTATTAACTAGATCGTCCTGGACGATGGTGCGCTACCGTTTCTTGACGTCCTGGTGAAACGGAAACCTGACAGCAAGCTGGGACACAGTGTATACAAAAACCCTACACACACCGATTTGTATCAAAATGCCTTCAGTTGCCACCACAACTCCCAGCGTGAAGGCCTTTTGCGCACACTTGTTCACAGGGCACGATCGATCAGCGATCAGGAGAGGCTTCCAGCAGAACTGCAACACCTCGAGACAACATTTCGGAAAAATGGGTACAACCAGAAGCAAATAAGACATGCACTCAGACTGCGCTAAGAGAACAAGAAGAAGAAACAGAAGAACACGAGTCATTGGCGTGCATTCCGTTTGTTTCCCCAGGATTCTACTGATTTTTCTTGAGGTGTTTCCGACACAGCGTGAAAAGGTTTTTGCAGGGGGTCGGAACACACATGACTCTACTGGGTTCAGTGAAAGATGACCTAGGCCTTCGAAAACCAGGCGTTTATCAAATTCCCTGTCAGTGCGGAACATCGTACGTTGGGGAGATAGTCCGCAATGTAGAAGAGAGGCGCCGCGAACACAAGCGCCATACCAAATTACGCCAGGCCACTAAATCAGCCGTGGCTGACCATTGTGTAAAGACTGGCCATACTATTGACCACGAAAAACCAAAAATACTGTCAATCTTCGTACTTCTGGGACTGCGTTACTAAAGAGGCCATCGAAATGTGACTACAGGACGATGTAATTAATAAAGACAGCGACCTTCAACTTATTCAGGCTTGGAACCCTGCACTCAGCCTGGAGAGAAAGATGCGGTCCCAGAGATCGAGGACCGCCCCCGACGGCGGCAGCAGGGAGACTGCAGACCCCAGTTCAGACCCAGGCGTCGCTTCCCCCACCACCTCCAGTAGCCAGGAGAGGAACGGTGGAGGGGGTAACGGCTAGTATATGTAGGGCGCCGAGAGGAACAGCACAGCATTCGTCAGGAGCCACCTGAAGATGGCAGCGTGTACGTCTGCCGAAATATTGTGGGGAAATTACGACGCTACCCGGTCGGATACCCGAGAACTGTTCAAATCTCCTACTTCTTTCCACACAACACAATGATAACAAGCTGTATGAGTCGACAGTGAAAAAAGGACAAGCATCAATCTCTACTACAATGAAACCCAAGGTAGCATAGACCGCATTGATCACGTAACACAATATCAAGGTGAAAAAGAGAGACAATGGCCACCTTCTCGCCCCTCGTTTTACTGAATGATAGATATTGCCTGTCTCAGTGCTGGAACGATCTTGAAAAAGATAAACAACCCAAAGTGGAATAAGAAGAAGCGTAATGTAAGAAGGCTGTATCTGCTAGAATTAGGTCAACTGCTCGTTTGGCAAGCTGTGGAAGAGAGAGCAAAGAATATCATGGGTTTGCAAAAGCCAATCGTCTCTGCAATGGAAAGTGATCTAGGGGAAACGCTGCGCAGCCGTCCTGCAACTGTTCAATCTGTTGAATTTTATTCAAGAGGAAGATGTCACATCTGTTTGAAGAGTAAAACTCAAAAAAGGAAAAAGACAAGATGACAAAAGTCTGTAGTTTGTTGCAGGTGTTCCAAGTATGTGTGTTCCATTCTGCGAAAAAATCATATGGAAAGGTTGTGGAATTGAAAGTGAGCAGGAAGGAATAACTCAACTGTAATTTCTGACTTTGATTTTCTATTTTCTTATTTGTGGTTTGCTATTGTACGTTCTTTTATGATTTCTTAATATAAGTCTGATGTGTGTGAAAGTGTTAGTTTCATGAAAAAATACAATAATATTTCTCATTCATTTCTTTATTTATTGTATTTGTATATGTTATAATGTTTCTGATAACTATGGAAAGTGTGTTGCAACCTAGTAAAGAATTTCCTCGTTCATTAAATAATCAAATCAAAACAGCGTGCCACTGTGACCAAGCGGTTCTAGGCGCTTCAGTCTGGAACCGCGCGACCGCTACGGTCGCAGGTTCGAATCCTGTCTCGGCCATGGATGTGTGTGATGTCCTTAGGTTAGTTAGGTTTAATTAGTTCTAAGTTATAGGGGACTGATGACCTCAGATGTTAAGTCCCATAGTGCTCAGAGCCAAATCAAAACAAACAAAAACAAACGAACAAAAAAGTGAAAATGTGAAAAGAATGGGAGGACAATTTTTGCCCCCCTCCCCCCCAAAACACACACACACACACACACACACACACACACACACACACACACACACACACACACCGCCTTAGACACCCATGTGACAGATTCGAGCTTTTAGTGGTGCTCAGTTTAAGATGGTGGTGGTGGTGGTTAGTGTTTAACGTCCCGTCGACAACGAGGTCATTAGAGACGGAGCGCAAGCTCGGGTTAGGGAAGGATTGGGAAGGAAATCGGCCGTGCCCTTTCAAAGGAACCATCCCGGCATTTGCCTGAAACGATTTAGGGAAATCACGGAAAACCTAAATCAGGATGGCCGGAGACGGGATTGAACCGTCGTCCTCCCGAATGCGAGTCCAGTGTGCTAACCACTGCGCCACCTCGCTCGGTTCAGTTTAAGAGATAGGGATTGTGTAGAGAAGTTAAGTGCTCTTTCATATAGTTTTGATAAATGTGCTTTAACAATGCCAGTATTTTATTTACACTGTAATGAAGGCTACTTTTTTTTGGTAGCTCTCTTATTTGATACTGCACAACGTATTTCTCAGTAATATGTAGTTTCCCTGCCACGTGTTGTCCACAGCACAAATATAATTTTTGTAGAAGCAGTAATCTGACTTGTATCCTTTAACCAATGGAAGCTTCAGCTGATTGAATTGATATTATATAGAATAATAACTGACGGTGACAGCCCTTGATAATTACCGTGCCCCTTGTCTTGTGCAAACAGAGAGCTGGAGATTGACTACTGTGACGGAGACAAAGACGTACTGGACAGAATTACTGCCCAAATGCCAAACCTGAGGGTGGAAACAGTTATGAAGAGGGTGGCTACGAGTGACACTGTTCCCAGCACCTGGAGCTGGCTAACTGTGGGACTGGCACACTGCTGGAGGCGGCACTCATGTTTCCTAGGTCCTGACTGCGAAACTCAGCAAGGAACTGGGAGCACTGGCTGTCATCGGCATAATAAGGAAACGGGAAGGGGGAAACAACTGCCAGTATGACAACAGTGAACACTTTAGTAATTCCAGATGTCTCGAGTGTCTGATTTTTGTTTTAAATTATTGCATTTAGTTATCGACGACTTGAGTGACTGTCAGTGAAGGTCAGCGGATACAAATTGAAATTACTTTCTGCGACATTGCAGATGGCACCCAATGTTTGTAGTACTGTGTGGCTGAAAATATTTCTGTGCATAATTGTAGATTTGTTTTTCACATGTAGTAGTGTTTGACTACATTCACTAAATGGCATGTTGGTCACACTAAAAGGATACTTGCGATTTTTTTCATTTAAAAGACATTATTTGTTTTCTTCCTTATGCATCTGGTTGTGAGTTAATACTACTCAAAGAAAACATATTTGAATTTAATCCCAAAAACTGATGTACAGGCGTGTGTTTTTGGGTGCAATCAGATTCCTGCAAGTGTGTCTCAGTTTCTATTTCCAAACAATGGAAACTCCAGGTAGGAATATCAACAATGTAGGAAAAGATAGATTGCTACTTACAGTAGAGAAGATCGTCAAGTTGCAGACAGGCATGATTAAACGACGCTCACATGTAGCTTTCGGCCACAGCCTTCGTCAGTAAAGAGAGACATTCACACACACGCACACACAAGCAAGCACACCTCACGCACACACAACTGCCAACTCCAGCATCTCGGGCCAGCATTCCTTTTCCTACATTGTTCAGTTTTTATTTTATTTTTTTTTAATTGGCTGTGAATCACGTCTTGCTCCATCTCCAGTAATCTTGTCCTTCTTATCATGTTGAACTGAAGTCAGTGTTTCTTCAGGCTTCCAAAATCACTAAGGTTCAGATAACAAATATGGACTCTTTCCAGCCTCCATTATCAGTTCAGAATTCCCATGACAACTGTAATTATGCCTCCTTACTTTAGTTACTGTTGTAATCACTGGCCTGAAGACTGGTTTTACACAGCCCTCCAATCTAGTCTATCCTAAGCATTCCACTTCATGACTGGGAAACTGTTGTGCACGGCAGCACTGTAGTCAAACCTTTGTCGTATTCTACATATTAATATATTTCTCTTTCCTCGTAAAAAAGTTTTTCTTGCTCTTACTACTTTGAGACCACCAGAAGTAAAGAGAATATAAAACACAGTTATTTTGCTTGCCAAAAATGGATCATTTTCAAATGAGCAGTAGTATGCTGAATTTTAAGCAAAAAATTATTTATTCAGTATCAAAAGTTAATAATTCTATTATGTATATGGTGACTTACAAAAAATGTTATACGAGTGGCGACAATTCTCTTCAATATAGTTTTAAACTGTTTGCTAGAAGTTACCCATAACTCACGCCAACAGGCACTAGTCAATAAAACCCGTGTCGGCACAACTAGGAGTTGGCAATCTGCACAACTATTACTGCACATACCGAGAGACTCGGCCAATTGAGCGAGATATGGACAGTGTACCAGGAATAGATGAACATTTATTAACCAAATAAACACAGAATAGATAATGAAAAAGATGTGAGGTTAATTAGTGCTGGAGAAGAGTTTGATATGAACTGTGTATATCTGCCAAGAAATTATTGTATCAAACATTGATGAAATCTCATGCAGTACACAGAGAACAAAACGAAATCCAGTGCCTCTCGCAGCTGGCGTAAACGCAGCAGCTGACCGTAAGTGACAATTTCGGTCACTACGTCAGCCACTCGTGAGAAGAGGAGCACTGTCGACATCTGGAACGTGTTCTGCTGTGCGGCAGCAGCTCTGCTTTGGGTGGGTGCTGTTACGCTTGAAAAGTTGAACAGAACGGGTAGTGTCTTAAAAGGAGATTGAGGTGCATACCAACAAAAGAAAAAAAAATTAATTAAATGTAGCCAAACTGCATCAGAAAGTGATGATGAGGGAATTAGGTGAGAAAATGCAACATAGAAAGCAGTAGATGCGTTTTGCTATTTGGCGAGAAAGATAACGTGATGGCCGAAGTTGAGAGAATATAATAAATTAAGAGCTGACAATAGGAACAAAACCATTGCTGAAAAAGAGAAGTTTCTTAACACTGAATATAAATTCCATTTAGAAACAAATCTGCGACGGGCATCCGCAGCTGTGGTGGAACATCTTGCAAAAAGAACTCTGGCTGTGACTGTACCATTATCTGTAATGTGACACGACCAATTTTGGTATATACCTCAGGATGTGGGTATAGGCCACAAAATAGAAAAAAAATCTGAATAACACTCTATATGGTCCACTGGACCCACGTCATGGCATTACAGGCACAAAATCCTAATGATGACAGTCAGTAAACATACTCGTAATACCTTAGTCATTAAAGGAATTGATGTGGGACAGAAGGGTGACAAAATCGTCATTAGTAAGATGGCATTGCCTACCAAACGCAGATAATTAGTTATAGAAGACGCCAAATGTGTGGATCGTCCTCCATAATGGCGAGGAAGAACTTATAACCAATGATAAAGAATATGGAATAGAGTCCTTGGAGAATAGCCCACACCAAACCGATTGTTTACAATGTCTGTTACTAGGATGTGATTTGTTGGTATGCAAAGAGTAACAGCACACTGGCTACACGGAGCACAGCGCGGAGCGTCAGTGCACAGAAAATAGTGCTTTTGTTGCGGCCAGCCCAACTTTCTCAGCTGCGTGAAGTACACAGGATGAGGTTTATCTACTGCTCGTCCCCCTCGCAGCACCAGCTACGATGCAAGTTCTGTGCCCCGAGTCCTGGTGCGTTTGATCCTGGGGGCTGTCGCTAGGATATCCTGCATGGTCTGTAAGCATTCAACCTGTTCGTTTGCTACAGGCTATTGTTCAGTGTCTCTCTATTCCATATTTTTTGGTATTGGTTGTAGGTTCTCCCTTGCTTTTATGGAGGATGATGTATGCACCATTTGGCCCCTTCTATAACTATCGTGATTTGGCGGGCAGTGCCATTTTACCAGCGAAGATTGGTTCACCTTTCTTTCCTACAGCGATATCTGTAATGACTTAAAATATTTCGAGTGTGTTTAGCGATTGTCATTATCACGGTTTTGTGATTGTAATGTTATGACGTGGGATTCCTGGACCATATGGATAGTCATTCAGATATTTCTGTTTAGATATACACCTGAGGATACGGCTGTAGGCCACATAACTGGTCGTGTCGCATCAAAAATTGTCATACAGTTGTCGAAGAATCCAGAAGATTGGAAGAGGGCACTAATTGTCCTGATATTCAAAAAGTGAATAGGAAGGATTGTAGGAACTACAGGGGTGTCACACTGATTCCACACGGTGCCGAGGTATATGAAAGGATCCTGGAGAGCAGATTCCGAACTAGGGTTGAGAAACAAATTGAGAGGAACACCACAGGTTCAGACTGAGCTAGCACGAGGAACACAACTATGATTTTTGGAAAGACCTCACGATTTCCTTTGTTGATACAGAAAAGGCATTTCATAGTGTCTGTAGAAGAAAGGTCTGGGAAGCACTAGAAAAGAAGGAGTGGAAAAAGATACAATAAGCAGAGTGGAGGAAATGTACTAAGTTGTGTGAAAATGGGAAATAAAAGAACAGAGTGGTTTCAGCAAACAAGTGGTGTGAAACAAGGCAGTGTGTTGTCACCTCTCCTCTTCAGTGTGGTCTTTGCTGAGATAATGACTAATTTGGGAGAAAACACTGGAGAAGACAATATGAAAGCAATGGTATTTGTAGATGACATGATCACCTGAGGATACATGCAGGAGGAGATTTAGGAACACTTGAATACTTGGGAAGAAACTGTGAGAAATTTAATGTAAACAAATATGAAATCGTGGTTACAGCTAGAAAGAAAGAAAGAAAGAAAGATACACAGACCAAGTAATGGAACTGTAGGAGAACAGTTGAAGATGGTGGCATGTGTCAAGTACTTGGGGAAGAGTAACAGAGAAAAATGGAAGAACTAAGAAAGTGATCAGTGAACATGACAGACAGGCAGAAGCCTTCCTGTGAAATGTCAGGAACCTGTTTTGGAATGAAGATGTAAAAGTAGAGAAGTGATGCATAGAAGTCATTGCATCCCCAATACTGATCTGTGCATGTGAAAAGAGAGGTAAGCAGATTACAGTGATGTGAAATGTTCCTCAGTAGTAGGACAGAACTAACAAGGAGAGATAGGATGAGGAATGAAAGAGTAAGCGAAACAGTGAAAGAGAGCATGATAGAAACGTCAAGACTAAGATGGTATGGATATTTAGAGAGATTGGAGAACAAGAGGATTCCCAAGAGATACACGAAACGGAGATGGGAAAGAAACGACCACGAGGAAGAGTAAGGGGTAGGTGGCTGAAAGGTGTGCAGGAGTGTGTTGAGAAAACAGGCGAGAACTGGACCATAGTGAACACAAGAAGATTGTGGAAAAACTGGATTAAATGGCGAGGCTTATTTTCCACCCAGCTCAAGCCATACAGTTGTAAGCAGATAAATTTATACTCTAACAAAGGGCGTTACTTTAGCCCGCTACTGCAGAACAATACTGCAACAATAAAATGTAAATGAGAGAAAAGCACCAAAATAAAACTTCCCTTACAAAGACCACCTGTATCCAGACGTGTAATAGAAATTTAATATATTTCCTTATTCCAGTATTTTTTAAAATTACAAAAATTACCCTGGAAAATTAAGGCGTTTAAAAATTTGAAATATACTCAGAGGTAAAACATGGTCATGTATCTGGGAAAAATCTACTGCAATTTAAACATGTTGTGATCTATAAAGTCTTGTCAATACCGTATTTAATCCTTTCAGACACTCTGGCTACAACTGTATACATTAAATTTTACTGCCTTTTAGTTGCAACAGAAATATTCTTCCACAGTGGAAACCTCTAAAACATATTTGGCAATGTTCCATCTTTTTATCATGTATATCTGCTGCCAATTGTTGGGATTACCTGTAAAAATATGTACAAGTCACTGTAGCAGCGCACAGAAACATGAAAGTGATTCGTTAGTTATATTCCAATATGTAAATGAACATTTTTATTATTATTTTGCATGTGGTAAACATTGAATGAACAGTTTATTTATTACAATAGCGAATATTTGAAAATAAGTTACTTTAGTCCATAAAAAAAGCCAAATGTACAAAGTATAATTTTTGTATAAATTGCATCTGACATCATTGAAAAAGATCACCTAAGAGCTTTACAGCGTATAGAAAATCATTCCTTCTTCCAGAAAGCATTCAGATCTGAAAGTGTTAATAGTCTATTTCTTACATTATAATTCTATTAGACACTAATAATCAGAAAGTGAAATCAAATTAAAAATAGATATTATCAAAAACCACTTAAAACTTAAATGGATTTTGAAATACATGCTGTCTACATCACTCGTACCAGTTACAGTGTATGGACAACAAAAATACAATTTTCAATAATTTGTGTAGTTTTTGACCAAATTCAACGATGTAAAATGCTGTCATAATCTACTCATCAAGAAGTATAATGTTACGTTAAAAGTTTAACACAGTGGGACAAATATTACTATCAGAAACTGTCCGTTTCTCTCGAGGCTACGTAAGTAATGGCCCGCAAATACCCAGACTATATTCATTCAGTATATAAGAATTTGAGTACTTTGAAGTTATATTTAAAGTTTGTCGGAAGTAACAAAGCTATACGAAATATTTTCTCGCTGACACCATCCACAAAATGACGGAAAGAAAAAAAATTATCGCTTACTATATTTTCGCTATTCATGCAATAAAACTTCAGCATCAGGAATAAAGTTTTAATTTATTACTTCCTTACTACAAATTCTGTTCGCTGAATGTACCTGCGAAGTTACACTTAAGAGCCAAAGAAACTGGTACACCTGCCTAATATCGTGCAGAGCCCCCGAGAACACGCAGAAGTGCCGCAACACGCCGTGGCAAGGACTCGACTAATGTCTGAAGTAGAGCTGGACGGAACTGACACAATGAATCCTGCAGGGCTGTCCATAAATCTCTTATGAATAGCACGTCGCAAGGCATTCCAGGTATGCTCAATAATGTTTGTCTGGGGAATTTGGTGGCCAGCGGAAGTGTTTAAACTCAGAAGAGTGCTCCTGGAGCCACTCTGTAGCAGTTCTGGAGTGGGGGCTGCGTATTGTCCTGACGGCATTTCCAGAATGCAGCATGGACATGAATGGATGCAGGTGACCAGACAGGATGCTTACGTACGTGTCACCTGTCAGTCGTATCTAGACGTATCAGGCGCCCTATATCATTCCAACTGCACACGCCCCACACCATTACGACACCAAAAACTGGCTTCTACTTAAGACAGAACGCAATTACCCCATTTACATTCATTCAGTGTTTCAACATGAGGGCAATTCCAACGAACTTTAACCATAATTTCAAATCTTTCCTACACTTTTTCTCTTACATGCTGAACATCAAATATTTAACACATTAATTTATTTGTAAGGTAACCAGAGTTTGAAGGTGTCTTATTCGTAGGACTTGGATTCTTTGAAAAATTAGAGGTTTATTGGTTGGAAACTAATACAAATTTCCATCTTCGAGACAGGTGTTGTGAACACATTAAAGAAATTCAGCTAATTTGCAAATATCACCTTTTCCATGGTAAGAGACCTCGTTCTGTATCAGGGTACAAACGGTCCACGACGGACGAAATATAAGTTAACCATTGACTTGTTATATAAATAGTTCTAAAAAATATACAGCATTTTACACCCCACAAAATTCTGTACCTGACGAATTATGTTCCAAGTAGCTTTAATGCACTTTAATGTGTAGAACACGAAATATTTACATATGTTTCGTAAAACGCATTATGTGTAACAACAAAAACTATAAAAAATGGCAAAAGGTAGTTACTGTGGTCTAAAGTGCGGATTCCATCATGTTATTGTAGAATCAGTCAGTATACCAGCAGTTCCCAAGCTTTCTTACACGATTACCCCTGAGTGCAATCAAACATTAGCGTGTAACTGAAGTTGGTGATAATGTTGAGGAGGGGGGAAAAGGGGGGAAGGGAGGGCGGGTTTATTAGCTAAACTAAACTATAAATATCAATCGTCTTTCACATCTTTCATCATTTTAAAAATGAAAGAGGGAGAGAAAAAAAAGTCTTTCATTAGAGTGTGTGTGTGTGTGTGTGTGTGTGTGTGTGTGTGTGTGTGTGTTTCAGAATGAATGATGAAGCAATTCGCAGTGTGTCGCAAGCACAACTCGGAACTCCTTCTCAGATAAGAAAGCTAATTATCCTCAATGAGGGTACACACTTGTTACAAAACATACTACTTCTGCGTTACTCATCTCCATTGCGGCATTTACATGACCTGCACACTGCAACCTCATTTAAATAAAAACAAGTTCAGATGCGTGCGCTGTACTTACCGTTTGTGAATCACTCGATTGCTGGGCCCCTTACTTCTGAACTGCGTGAGCCGGCCGGTGTGGCCGAGCGGTTCTAGGCGCTGCAGTCTGGAACCACGTGACCGCTTCGGTCGCAGGTTCGAAGCCTGCCTCGGGCATGGATGTGTGTGATGTTCTTAGAACTAATTAAGCCTAACTAACCTAAGTTCTAGGGGACTGATGACCTCAGATGTTAAGTCCCATAGCGCTCAGAGCTATTTGAACCATTTTTTTTTTTTAAATTGCGTGACCTGAGGCTGATAATGCTTCATGTCTAACCACTCTAATAATAATAATAATAATAATAATAATAGTAGTAGTAGTAGTAGTAGTAGTAGTAGTAGTAGTAGTAACAACCTAGACGGCCGGAGTGGCCGTGCGGTTCTAGGCGCTACAGTCAGGAACCGAGCGACCGCTACGGTCGTAGGTTCGAATCCTGGCTCGGGCATGGATGTGTGTGATGTCCTTAGGTTAGTTAGGTTTAATTAGTTCTAGGCGACTGATGACCTCAGAAGTCACATAGTGCTCAGAGCCATTTGAACCAGTAATAATCTTGTGCACGAGTTTATGTAGTTACTTCTGTGTCATGCTGTCAATTCATTTATTTGTTCCGAAACGAGATATTAAGGAATTTCTGGACTACTGCAAGTACTATTTACAACTTGGAGAAGAGATTTTCCTGAGATATTTAGCATTTGTATGTGTCTGTCTCACTTTTATCATGAGCAATGCACAGGACATAGCACAACGTATATGTGTAGTGGGTGGACTCTGTGAGGAACGTGTAACCTCCATAACATTAATGCCACTAACAGAGGAAAAGTAAGTATTGATAACTTATATAATCATATTAGGGTTTTACAAAATTTGATAATGCTAATGATATTTGAAAGAAATTTAGTTTTGTGACTGAAACAGAATCGAATTGCTTAGTTTTTACCCCTCAGAAAATTTCATTTTACCCCTCAGGGAGTATTTACCCCCACTAGCTTGTTGTAGCTCGAGGATAGGATAACACCATTTTTCTGCTCGGTACTTCACTGTCCCCTACGGATGTAAATGTTGATGTCGATTGCGGTTTGGGTAAATTCCTTTCTGTTCATTGACCCTAGTAGTCAACGCCACGTAATCTGTGTAGCGCACTCGTAGTTGTGTGAACTTTTTTTTTCGACGGCTTGCCTTACTGAATTGGTGTAAAATATCTCTGAATTGCTGGCCATTGCCACGACACCTAACTGTGAAGCAAGGTTAGGCTGTCAAGGAAATCCCCAGTCCGGCGCAAACTGTGTGAACTTCTAGGCCGATAACGAACGGCCTACACACATCCCTGCTCAAAACTGGGACAATGGTGGGAGCTTCGGAGCGTGTGTGATCGGTTTGTAATCCAGGAACTCACTCTTTGTCTCCTTCCCCCTTTTCTTTCTTTGAGCTCTTGCATCAAAGCTCATCTACATCTATACTTGGCAAGCCACCTGACATCCTGTGGTGGAGGCATTGTCTGATCGCCCCTTGCCTATCCCACTCGCGAATGGTGCATGGGAGGAATGACTGTCGGTAAGTGTCTGCATTACCTCCGAGCTCTCGGATTTTCTCGCCGTGGACATTTCACGAGATGTATGTGGGAGGAAGTTGTTGTCCCTTTGCGGGACATACTCTCTCGGGATTTCAGTAGTAAACCTCTCCGTGGTGCAAAGTGCCTCTCTTGCAACGTGTACCACTGGAGTTGTTGACTATCTCCGTAATGGTCTCGCGCCTACCGAACGATCCCGTGACGAAAGGCATCGCTCTTCCTTGGATTCTCTCTCTCTCTCCCTCTCTCTCTCTCTCTCTCTCTCTCTCTCTCTGTCTCTCTCTCTTGTATCAGTCCTACCTGGTAAGGGCCCCAGACACATGAACAGTACTCAAGAATCGGTCGAACAAGTGCCTTGTAAGCCACTTCCTTCGTGGTCTAGTTACATTTCTATAAGATTCCTCCTATGAAAGTTACTCAAGCATCTGTTTTTCTTCATATTTGTTTTATGGAGTCATTCCACTTAACGTCGCCGTGAACGGTTACTCCTAGATATATTCAGCAGTTACTCTTTCAAAGTTGTTCGTCATCACCCAGTGCTACTCCAAGCATACTTGTACATAGGGTATGTGTAGGTGTGATGGTTGTCAGTGTTTGTGTTCACAGTGGAATGCTCACTCCTAAAAGTGAATTAAATTAGCCCTGTCATTGACAACCTGTAGCCGGGAATAACATGTGAATAAATCCCCAAGTTGTGAGAATACTCTACTCTAACTTAATCAGGATCGGTACTTGGGCTCTGATCTTAAGAAATGAAGAAAAACTGAGTACTTTGAAGACATTTATTATAAAAACCAACACTAGAAAACGGTTCAAATGGCTCTGAGCACTATGAGATTTAACATCTGAGATCATCAGTCCCCTAGAACGTAGAACTACTTAAACCTAACTAACCTAAGGACATCACACACATCCACGCCCGAGGCAGGATTCGAACCTACGACCGTAGCGGTCGCTCGGTTCCTGACTGATGCGCCTAGAACCGCTCGGCCACTCCAGCCGGCAAAACCAACACTAGAAAAAAATGCAAACTGAACACAGTTATTGACACGAAACGTTAACTCGTACTGATTAACCCAAATCTGAGAACGGCACACATCTATGACTTGATTCGAAATCGCGTCCTCATTTGACTGAAGCAGTAAGTGGTTGATACTGGTTAGGCAGCTGGTCATAATGTCCTCAGGGTTGCCACAAGTTCTGGAAATAAGGGAATATCATGGAATTTCAAACGTATCAGGAAAATATGAAAAAAACATTGGAAAAATATCTTTTTTGTCTCAGCAGATGAATTGGTTTGTTTACCTAGATGTCATGCGTCGTCGCTGGCTGGGCGCAGCTGAGTACGCGAGCCGCTTCCCTACTCCCTCATTCTTACTGTTTCTTCTACTTCTACCGCTCCCCTCGGCTTGCAGTCAGTGTTGCCACCATTTCTTGCTCCTACCTCAGCAGCTGGCGACGAGTGACAGGGAGGCGTGAGGAGTGGTTTGTGTGGACCTGATTCTCACACATTGTCGACGCAGCTGCCGGAGACAGCGCTGATATGTGCACGAGTTGAGTCTGAGTGCTTGTGTGAATGTGTGTGTACTCTCATTTTCTGACAAGAGCTCTGGCTTAAAATTTAGTTGCGAGAGGATGATTCTCTTTCCTACACACCTGTCTGTGGCTCAGCAATCATCTTTATGGTGAGTTGCTACCTATCGTCATTATTATTGATTCCCAGTGTATATGAACAAGTTGTCTGTTGCACGGGCTGATCACCGCAGTCTCATTTCGTCGACATGCTGTCTGTGGCTCGTGAATAGCTGGCCACACCAGCGGACCTCCATGACGAGACAAAAACGCAGGCCGTATTTGATTTGTGGGTATCTCTTAACGGATCAGGCTGGCCAACCTGAAGCCCATGTTTCCCACTAACGTGCAGGCCCTGTCCCTCACCGATCTGCCTGCAAGCCGGGTCTGTTTGCCGGTGGCGTAATGTCGCAGATTTTCGTGGTTCATCCACGGACTCCGGGCTGCAGTGCTCCTTGGCAGGCCAGAGGACACAGGCAGTGGATTTCAGGAATTGTGACAGTCTCACCGCAAGTACAGTGTACAATGCCGCGTTTTATACACTTTTATTTATTCTAGTACATTTTGGCACTTCAAAAATAGTTTATATATTGGAAAATGTGGTTGCTGAGAGGAAGAAAATTGTGGCAATCACTGGCAGTTTGAAGAAATACGTGAGTAAATAGCGTACAAAGAAAAACCACACAATACCTGTAATATGATAGACATAAAACATTGGGTAATAACCGACAATAACAATCATAGAACCAAAATTTTATTGGCAGTTACCTATAGTGCTGGTTTACACAACCCTTCCCTGCCTTATAAACTTCTTTCAAGAGGCCTACTTTTTCCAAGGTTATTTCTGAAATCGGTGAAGACATTTTAAATCTTTCTTGCGACTCCAGTGATACACGTTTTTTTTTTTTGTCACCAGATGTGTTTCGTTTTGTCGAAAAAAATATCTGTGGTCTTCATGAAACATATGTACCATATGGCTTGCTTTCTCCATCTAAGAACAGTTCATTACAAAAGATGTTGATGTTAGTACTTAAGTGTTTTTCTCACACGTTTAGAAATACAGAAGTCTTCACATTTTTTGTCATTTTATGTCTCTTGAGATCTCAAAATTTGTCCCCCTAGGGGGCTCACAGCTCTTTTGTGGGTACGTGTGTGGTGCGCATGGGTCTCTGAGCTATTGCAGGCTTTATTATTTTCCAGGCAGCTTTGCCTTCCCCTATCTTCTCCTTCCTTCTTCCTTTCCCTCTGCCCCTTTCTTCTCTTGGTGTTCTTCCTAATGTTGGCCCGGCTATCCTCATGACTTTACTTTGCCTTGCAGATTTTGTTGGTTTCTTTTCCTCCTCCTGTTTGGCTTTTCTTTTTTCGTCCCCCTCAAGGGTTTGATCTACATCTCCAAATTTGAAACCCCTAGTGGGAGCCAGATGGGGAAGAACTCCCTCCCTAGCGTCTTTGGCGTGGGTTGCTCTCCCCCTCCTCTCCCTCACCCTTTTTCCCCCTCACTCTCCCTCCCCACCAAAGCCCTTTGGTCTCCTTGCTAGGTCACCAGCTCGATAGCCAGTCCATGTGGTTGAGCTTTTATCTACCCATCTGGTTGAACCCCTTGACAACACAGGGCTCACATTGCTGATGCTTGCCCTGAAAACACCTTGTGCAAACCTAGGAGTGGTTGCCCATCTTTTCGGGGCATCAAACCTCCCGGCAATGACAGTCCTTCCAGGCAGCAATTACTGTGGCGAGCCCCTGTTCTGAGTGTGTGGCACACGAAATGTATTACTCTCTGTCCATTCTACATCACACACATCCATGCCCGAGGCAGGATTCGAACCTGCGACCGTAGCAGCAGCGTTGTTCCGGACTGAAGCGCCTACAACCGCTCGGCCACAGCGTCCGGCACCTATGTCCTCATTGACTGGACACGGTACTTTCCTTCTTGCCTCGACATGTTCACGGTTATTGAAGTTTTTGTTTATAAACTGTAGCGACAAAAGTTATGAGACAGCGATACGTACGTTTAAGGATGACGACATTATCACGCTCACGAGGCATAAAAGGGCAGTGCGTTGGCGGAGCTGCCCCTCTGTACTCAGGTGATTCGTCTGAAAAGATTCCCGGCGTGATTACGGCCGCACGACCGGAGTAAACAGACGCCGAACGGGGAATGTCCCATTCTTCTAGCTCGAACTACCACTCCATTTCTCAAATCTATAGGGTGTTCAATATGCAAGAACCCGTGGTATCAACACTGTGCCGAGAATGCCGCACCTCGACCATTACGTCTCAGAGTGGACAGCGAAGTGGCCGACGGACTTTACTTAACGACCGAGAGTAGCGGCGTTCTCGTAGAGTTATCAGTACTAACAGACAAGCAGCACTGCATCATACAACCGCACCAGTCAATGTGGAACGTACGACGAACGTATCCGCTAGGAAAAGGCGGCAAAATTTGACGTTAATGGGCTATGACAACAGAAGACTGGCGCGGGTGCCTTTGTTAACAGCACATCACCACCTGTAGCGCCTCTGCTGGGCTCGCGACCATTTCGGTGCGATATGACATGTCCGAAATAACAAATGCCATCGACATATCGTTAAGGCTAACCTCCTTCAGTGCAGATGCACGCGAATTGCCTGAACTCTTACGGGACTCCGTGGATTGTCTGCCGCGAGTAATGGGTATAATGGCAGGGGCACTACGAATGTAGCGTGTGGACTATAAGTTGAGAATGTGGGTCTCACGGGGAGCGTGCCGGCGATAAGTCCCTGCAGTCGCACTATCCTCTGTGCCCTCGGTGGCTCAGATGGATAGAGCGTCTGCCATGTAAGCAGGAGATCCCGGATTCGAGTCCCGGTCGGGGCACACATTTTCAACTGTCCCCGTTGATATATATCAACGCCTATCAGCAGCTAATGGTATTGATTTAATTTTAATATCAGTATGACGCTAGACGACTGAAAGACAGAGTCCAGGTCAGATGAATTCCGATTTCAGTTGGTAAGAGCTGACAGTATGGTTCGAGAGTAGTGCCGACATCACGAAGCCGTGCACCCAACAAGTCAACGAGGCACTTTATGCAAGCTGCTAGTGGTTCCATAATGGTGTGGGTTGTGTTTACAAGGATCATTGACTGGAAACGGAAACGGCCATGTTCAGCTACTTGGAGACCATTTGCAGCCATTCGTGGGCTTCATGTTTCCAAACAACAGAATTTTTATGGATGACCATGCGCCATGTCACCAGCCCACAGTTATTCTCTCAACTGTCAAGAATGTTCTTCGAACTGATCGTGAACGATTTGGCCACCCCGATCGCCTGCCACGAATCCTATCGAACGCTTATGGGACATAACCGAGAGTTCCCGCACCGGCAACACTTTCGCAATTATACAGGGTAACCCATTTATCTTGACCACCCTCAATAACTGTTTGTCCAGAAGCAAATTACAAAATGTTTCAAGCAAATGTTCTTTAGCCGTCAGGGGGACATCAATCAGCATGATTGCCTTCGTTCCAGCTTTGTTTTTTACAAAGATATGAACAGCGGTATGACTTTTTTAAATGGCGCCCTGTATTTTTTATTCGGTAATTCATTTCCTCTCCTAAAGACCTATTCAAAAATGTATCACAGTGTCCCATTCACTGAAATACAACGTTATTAATTATATAACACAACATTCACGTCGATGCGTACCAGATCGGGTTGACGGAGGAGACAGAGAAGATCCAAAGAAGAGCGGCGCGTTTCGTCACAGGGTTATTTGGTAACCGTGATAGCATTACGGAGATACTGAGCAAACTCAAGTGGCAGACTCTGCAAGAGAGGCGCTCTGCATCGCGGTGTAGCTTGTTCGCCAGGTTTCGGAAGGGTGCGTTTCTGGATGAGGTATCGAATATATTGCTTCCCCCTACTTATACCTCCCGAGGAGATCACGAATGTAAAATTAGAGAGATTAGAGCGCGCACGGAGGCTTTCAGACAGTCGTTCTTCCCGCGAGCCATACGCGACTGGAACAGAAAAGGGACGTAATGACAGTGGCACATGAAGTGCCCTCCGCTACACACCGTTGGGTGGCTTGCGGAGTATAAATGTAGATGTAGACGCTCCCAGGGCTTAGTGCGAGGTACCCGGGGTAATGGAATACATCCACGTGCTGACGTTGACAGAGGACAAATGTAAACATAAGTAGAATTCACACCCGTCATTCCGTCAACCATCGTCAGTTTAAGAGTTAGTCATTTTATGTACTGTTGTGGAGAGTAGGCATACAGTAAAGGCTGTCCTTCCCACAAACGGCATCGTCATAACGTTTCTTTTATTGTTGTTGTTGTTGTTGTTGTTGAAGGTAGGCGAAATGCTACGCAGGCAGCGGAACTGTACAGAGAGCGATATCCCGACGAGAACCCACCTTCCCGACGGATGCTTCCTCGTCTTGTTGCGACGCTTCAGGAAACGGGAAGTTTCAACCATCGACAACGCAACAGTCGTAACACTCGCACAGACGAAGTTGCCGAAGTTACTGTTCTCGCTTCCGTTGCTATGGACCCACATGTGAGCACACGACAGCTTGAACACGAGATTGGAATTCCTAAAACCAGTGTATATCCCATTCTTACAGGACACCGGTTCCATCTTTACCATGTACACCTACATGAAGAATTGCATGGGAATGATTTCCAGAATCGTGTACAGTTCTGTCAGCGGGCACACGAGCAAAATTCTCGTCAATCTGAACTTCTTCTCCAATGTTCTATTTAGCGATGAATGTTCTGTATCAAAGGACGGGTAAATGCAAGGAACATGCATTCTTGGTCCAGCGACAACCCACGTCGGCTTCGACAGATGGAACATCAGCGTCAGTGGAGAGTTAACGTGTGGTGTGGGATGCTTGGTACTACAATCATTGGCCCTTATTTCATCAATGGTAGTCTAAACTGCACAGCGTATGGCAACTTCCTCAGACGAATTCTTCCTCCTCTTCCGGATGAAGTGCCGCTAAGAACCAGAATGCTTATGTGGTATCAAGACGATGGATGTCCAGCACATAATGCCTTGCGTACACGTTGTGTTCTGAACCGAAGGTATCCTGCCAGATGGATTGGTCGAGGAGGAGCAGTTACTTAGGTTGCTAGGTCTCGTGATTTAAATCATATGGACTTTTTTGTTTGGGGATGCATTGAAGACGTTGTCTATCACGATATTCCAACAACTCCAGAGGACATGCATGAACGTATCGTGCTTGCTTGTAATTCTCTTCAGCAGGCAACACTGGAAGCAGCAAATAAGTGTTTCATTCAACGAGTGCACCAGTGTATTGGTGTCCAGGGTCACCACTTTGAGCAACTTTGAATGTTCTACTCCTGGGCGATGGTACACGAGAGTCAGTCATTTTTGTGTTATGTTTTTACTTGGTTTTTAATTTGTTCTCTGACAATTTCGACAAGTGGACGAGTTTGTGATCCCGGGCCCAAAGTCAATGTAATTAATAACGTTGTGCTTCAGTGAATAGTACATTGTAATACATTTCGAGTAGGTCTTTAGGAGAGGAAATGAATTACCGAATAAAAATACAGGGCGCCATTTAAAAAAGTCATACAACTGTTCACGTCTTTGTAAAAAAACAAAGCTACAACGAAGACAATCGTGCTGATTGATGTTCCCCTGACGGCTAAAGAACATTTGCTTGAAACATTTTGTAATTTGCATCTGGACAAACAGTTATTTAGAGTGGTCAAGATAAATGGGACACCCTCTATATGGCTAGAGAGGACTTCCACCGACTTGTTGTGTTCATACTGCATCGCGCTGCTGTAATGTGCCAGGCAAAAGGTCGGACGCGATGTTAGGAGGTATCCAATGACTTTTGTCACCTCAGTGTTTATACTATAGACAGAACAAGTAAACCAGCATATGGACAAGGGAAGAACTGTACTTTTTAACACTGCTAACGAAGGAATTTTGCGTCCGTTCATTTTGTAAACAGTGTGATCTGCGAGCCAGATGCAGCTGACAGATGCCGCTGTTGATCGCTACGACCGCATATACCACGCTGAGAACACGTACAGTACGCACGAGTGACATCATTTCTGAATTTTCAGCAGTACGTTGAACTTGGTATGTAAAACTTCGGCGTTCGAAGGCATGGTCCATGTGTCAATAGCTTTACCACACTGTGAACACGCGGCGCCACCAGGCGAATGATCACCTTCTAAAGTGTGTCTGTCGTGTACAGCGCTTGAACATATCGAGCTGAATTTGGCAAATCCATATTGGCTTACGAGAGTTGGAACTTAAAAGTGGCAACTATTTATTCACAACCGATACAAAAGAGTTACATGTTTGCACCTGTTACTGTCCTTCAAAGTAGTCACCAGCGTTGGGTAGAACCCGTTGCCAGCGATGTGGAAGGCGTAGTATATCGTTAGCAGAGCCTGTTTTGTTGATGGTGCGAATGGAGCGGTCCACTGCCTGTCGAATCTCTGGAACAGTTCTGAGGCCAATGCCACGAAGTGGTTCCTTCATCTTCGGAATCGAATCAGTCACAAGGACGTAAGTCCGGGTAATATGATGGATGGTACAGTACAGTAGTTCCCAGTCTATCAACCGAACAGAGCAGCCACAGCTTGCGCTGTATGCGCCCGCGCATTGTCGTGCAAAATGATGGCTGGGTTGCGCAGAAAGTGTCGCCGCTTCTTTCGCAAAGCTGGTCGCAGGTGATGCTCCAAAAACGAACAGTAATATCGTGCATTCACGGTGGCATTCGCTTCAGAACTGTTCGAGATCCAACAGGCAGTAGAGCGCTCCATTCGCACCATCAACAGAACAGGCTCTGCTGACGGTATACTACGCCTTCCACATCGCTGGCAACGGGTTCTACTCAACGCTGGTGACTGCTTTGAAGGACAGTAACAGGTGCAAACGTGTAACTCTTTTGTATCGGTTGTGAATAATTAGTTGCCACTATTTAACTTCCAACCCTCGTCATATTATAGTTCTCAAATGGTCATAATGTGTGAACATAAGTGTTGTCCATATTTCTACAAGAAATTCATTTAAGCAAAATAGGCCTATATTTACCTGCATGTCCCGAGCGAACCTTCTTGAATGTGGAAGTGATCTGTCCTCTTTCTTTCAATGTCTTGATACTGTTAGTGCAGCGACCTACGATAGACTGATGCTAGTGGAAGAGCAAGTTCTTTCGCATAATGGCCGTACAATGCCATATATATCACACCGAGTCCAGATACCTTTCCACTGCTTACTGATTTTAGTTGATTAACAGAAGATTAATTATGGCTCATTCAGAAGTAAGTTGTTCACCATTTTTCCGTCCCTTACACATACGGATTGTAGCAGACAAACGCAGACACTGGGATTAACTGCCCTCTGACAGACAAAGTACAGTGCTTTGCGGAATATTGTACCCTGGTGTCCAAAATTCAAGAAGGAAAGTAACTTTCATATGATGTGTCTGTGCCAAGTAACAGCTCGATGAAACTTGGCCCAAATATTGACAAATCTGCTAAAGTATATTACAGAAGGTAACTGAAAGAAAGTATGCAACCAGACGAAGATAAATGACACTTTCATTCAAAGAAAAAACACGCTGAAGACACCGCGATTCATGGTGGTCCCCTGGAGATAACAAACGACGGCTCGTGCTTCTTAACATGGTCTGTAATCGCCACGGGCAGCAAAGCATGCTCTACAACGTGCTGACCTCAGTGTTGGGTTGTTTGGGGGAGGAGACCAGACAGCGAGGTCATCGGTCTCATCGGATTAGGGAAGGATGGGGAAGGAAGTCGGCCGCCCCCTTTCAAAGCAATCATCCCGGCATTTGCCTGGAGCGATTTAGGGAAATGACGGAGAACCTAAATCAGGATGGCCGGACGCGGGATTGAACCGTCGCCCTCCCGAATGCGGGTCCAGTGTGCTAACCACTGCGCCACCTCGCTCGGTCCTCAGTGTTGGTAATGATTTCTGTTGTAGGGTGTTCCATTCCTCAACCTGCGCGATTGATAACTGCTGGATGGTCGCTGGTGCATGTGGACGTTCTGCAGTGTCTCTTCATCGGATCCGATATGTGGTCGATGGGATTTAAGTCGGGGAACCGGGCAGAGCAGTGAATTCTCTGAATATCACCACGTTCCGAGAGCTGCTACCACGTGCGCTGTTACATGCGGCTGTAAACTGTTGTCCATGAAAATGTAGTCATTGCCGAATGTACCCATGAAAAGATGAACTACTGTCATACTTTTCCACAATAGCGTTGACCGGTAACTGTTCAAAGATTTGGAGGTCATTACGCCCACGCAAAACTGTACATCCCCGTACCATAACACCTGAACCACCAAAACTACCATGTCCGACAATGCCGGACGTACCCAGGGACGTTGCCGAACATCAACGTTTTGCTGGCCCTGGCGCTATCGTATGGGGAGGCATAATTTTGCATGCCTTACTCACCTCCAAATATCTCAACACTGTACACTCACAGGTCATCGTTATTGTAACGCTGTACTCCTCCCCTCATGTCGAGTAGTTGAAGCCGAGCACTCGTCCTCGATTTCATTCTTGTGGATGAAATTGCGCGACCAATTCGAACTGCGCAGGTTCAAATGGCTATAAGCACTGTGGGACTTAACATTTGCGGTCATCAGTCCCCTAGACTTAGAACTAGTTAAACCTAACTAACTTAAGGACACAGCCATGCCCGAAGCAGGATTCGAACCTGCGACCGTAGCAGCAGCAACTGCCCAGGTGGAGGAGCTCTTTGAACGAGATGATATTCAGAGAAATGACTGGTCTGCCCGTTTGCCCGACTTAAATCCCATGGGGAAAGTGTAGGATGCGTTGGGAATACATTTTGCAGGACGCCCACGCGCATCGACGACCATCCATATATATCTCAATTTATTGATAAGGTTGATAATTGTTTTTCTAGTATAAATAGTACATTTGACTTCCATTCCTTCACCAGCGCGCTCGATAACTGCTTTCTGTTTGGAACACCCTACAACAGAAATCGCAACCAACCTTGTGTCCACCGTAGGAGGAGCATGAAATGCCATCCATGGTGATCACACGCCCTGTTAAGAATCATGTTCAAATGTGTGAGAAATCTTATGGGACTTAACTGCTAAGGTAATCAGTCCCTAAGCTTACACACTACTTAACCTAAATTATCCTAAGGGCAAACACACGCACCCATGCCCGAGGGAGGACTCGCACCTGCGTCGGGACAAGCCGCACAGTCCATGACTGCAGCGCCTGAGACCGCTCGGCTAATCCCGCGCGGCTAAGAATCATGTCCCGTTCGTAATATTTAATGGGCCATCGCAAATTGCGGGACTTCAGTGTAATTATTGTCTTTGAATAAAAGTGTCATTTATCTTCGTCTGATTGCGTATTTCTTTCAGTTACCTTTTTACAGCATACTGTAGCAGTAGTTTCTATGTGTAATCGAAGTGTCGCCGAGCTGTGTTCTTTGCAACGACAAATGATGCTAAAGTTACTTTTGTCCTTAAGTTTTGTACACCAGTGTAGATGTAGATCCTTCAGTAGTCGATGTAGATGATGCAAGATGAAATATAATAACTCCAACCGCTTACCACGCCAATATGCCCCGAAAATAATGTTCGTATTTGTCATTTTTTAAACATGTGGTCATTAATTACCTAAGTCAGAGTGCACGTAGTGTTTCATCTGGATACTGGTCACAGTTCTCTTTAGGTTGAACAACGTGTTTCCAAAAACACTCAACAACAAATGAAGCCGCGCGGGATTAGCCGAGCGGTCTCAGGCGCTGCAGTCATAGACGACTGTGCGGCTGGTCACGGCGGAGGTTCGAGTCCTCCCTCGGGCATGGGTGTGTGTGTTTGTCCTTAGGATAATGTAGGTTAAATAGTGTGTAAGCTTAGGGACTGATGACCTTAGCAGTTAAATCCCATAAGATTTCACACACATTTTTTAGTTTTCACACACACAACAAATGTATTGAAATGGTCATTGTTGTTGTGGTCTTCAGTTCGACGGTTGGTTCAATGCACTTTTTCGCGCCACGCAACCGTGTCCAAGCTTCTTCATACTCTACTGTAACCTACATCTGTTTCAGCCTGCTTACTGCCGACAGGTCTTCCTCTACAATTTTTACTCGTCACCTCCGCCCCCCCCCCCCTCCCGCTCCCCACCTCCCAACCTCCCATACACAAGCAACATACACACTTATCCTCGTTACACAAACGGACGATAAACATTTTGCACAACTGGCGAATAGAAAATTTTGAAATGTGGTAATACACATGATGAAAACTGAAAGACTTCAACAACTGAAATTGGGAAGAAAGAAATCTGTGGCCGCTGATATGACGCATTCAAGTAATCGTCAAAGTTTCGATTCCCGTATAAGGCTACACAAGAACAAATACTCGTACCTTCAGAAAAAAAAACTTCTTAAGATTTAAATTTACGTCGGTACGGCATGGTGCCTCATTCACAACGCTACGAAGACGTGCTCGAAACCAGCTAAGAAAATTACAGTAATGTCTCCAATCCATCTAGACAATATTCGATGAAGACACAAAAACACAAAAATAAATTACAACCCCACTGCCGATGGGCTCATAGCCCATTACCAGTTCGTTAAAATAAAAATAATCATATATACACCAATAACCAGTGAGCCTGCTGTCGGCGATATATAGATAAGCTCTGCTTTCTCCTGAATTGTAGTCGGAGCAAGCGTTGATAGTAGTTTAGACGTCTACTACTCTTTAGCGGAGGGCAGAAGTCCCTCGCTTCATTTGTTACATGTCAGTTCTCCATTACATGTTCTGAAGGTTCACAAAATTTTTTCAGTGTGCTATGTTTTTTGTTATTTGTTGTAGATACTGGGAGGTAACCCCATCAGACTATATGTATTTTTCGGTAGTGAGGTTCAAGGTTAATGTTTATTACTAAACTATTTCACTCAGATGTCTGGTTAAAAATTTGTGCAGTTAACAAAATGTAGGCTGTAGTTGCGTATACTGGACCCCCATCATTCGCCTAAATCAGCGACTGTAATATTTAAAAGGATTCACATTTATTCTTCAGTCTCAATCACATTTTTGATTGCCTGGCGTGTTTCGATCTCTCTGGATCATCTTCAGATCTATGTGCGTCATCAACCCGTCTTGTAAACATTTTACGCTCTCCTGTAACAAATAACTGGTACGAACAACAGTCATTGGCTACGAAAGCATCACTTGATGCATACAATAACAAGCTCTTCTCTTGAAGTACAATGTTGAGTGTTGACTCAAGTACATGTTCCAATGAGACTTCAACTTCATCTAGCAGGCCAGTGTTAGTAGATCACTGAAGATGAGGTCACAAGCTGTGCGAGCTGTTGCATGCTCGGCGCTACATTGACCTCTGTGTGTGAGCGCAGAGCTAGCTGAGAGGGGGGCATCATCTTCTGAAGTGCCTGCCATTGGTCGTTGCTGGTTGTAGCGATCCCTTGCTAATGTCTGTGGCATCGATTCGCGTTGCTGACTTCGGTGTGGCATCGAGATCTCTGGGCGACATCACACCTCACACGAGAGTAGTCTGGGTATTCAAGTACTCCCACATGAGGTTCCGATGCAGACAAGATGGGTTGCTGATGCAGCTACTTAGAGAGTAGAGATCAAAACGTATCATGTAATTAAAAACTTGTAACTGAGATTGAAGAATAAATGACAATCGTTTTAAATTGTGTTTGTTCTGATTTAACGCCAATTTACAATTATTTTCAGTGCTGTTTTCGTTATTTTTAGAAGGGGTCTAATGTTGGCAACTATTTTTCAAACTCTCCTTGCGTAATGTTTCTCAAAATAATTTTGTTTCATAACAACTTTGTTATATTTTGTCAGAGAAAAATGTGAGTTGCCCATAATATTATAAATTAAATATTACATGCTCTTAAAACATAACTTTCCACTATTTTGTATTTTTTAAAGTCAAAAACAAAATGAGGCTTATGTTTTAGCACTTGCCACCCCCACCTCTTTTCTCTCTCTCTCTCTGTCTCTCTCATATTCTGTATCTGCCTCCACCTCTCCCTCCCTCCCTCCCTCCCTCGCTCTGTAGGCTGCAGGACACGATGAATACAGAACAAATTTCTCTTTTCCAGAAATGTTTGTCTTTTTATTGCCAGTCTGCAACTAATAGTGTCTCGTGTCAATAGAATCTTCCGTCGGTTCTTGGTAGAACAACATTAAAAACAGTAAATGTCTGAAGATGGCCTTGTAAGCCGAAAACCGGGCAACACAATAACATTAATTTATTAATAGTCTCTCAATTTCGGCCAAGGTCACTTATTTTAGTACCAAATTAATAATGCTCATCCACTACTTTTATTGACGCATTAACTGATCTAATTCCCTCAGCACTATCTGATATAATTTCACTGCAATTCGTTACCCTTTTTTTGCTTTTACTGAAGTCTGTCTTACGACTCCATTCCAAGAGTCTACCATCCACTCGGTTCAACTGCTCGTCCAGGCCGTTTTCGTCTCTGACAGAATTACTGTATCACCGAGTTTTTATTTCTTCTCCTTGAACTTAATTGCCTGAAACATCCTTTACTGATAATACCACACAAAATATGAGATGTTGTTGGTAACAAGTGCAGCTGTTATTCCTCAAGTAGTACTGCGGTTATATTTATCGTGCAGATAACAAAAATTCCATCTTCAGCAGCTTATATTTCTTTTACTTCTAGCGAACTAAATAGAAAAAAAAGAAAATAACACACACACACACACACACACACACACACACACACACACACACACACACACCGGAATGCACTCACCCATACTCAGCCTTCCTTCAACCCCACCCCTACCCCAACCCAACACCACTCCACTCGCCGTCTACTAGATCTACATCTACATACAAGCCACCGCATGGCGTGTGGCGGAGGGTATCCTGTACCGCTAGTAGTCATTTCCTTTTCTGTTCCAATTGCAAATACAGCGAGGAAAAAACGACCGTCGATATGCCTCACAATGCGCTCTAATTTCTAGTATCTTATCTTCGTGGTCCTTACGCGAAACGTAGGTTGGTGGCCAGCCTACTTCATCGGTTCTCTAAATTTTCACAGTAGTGCCACTCCCATTATCCTTCAGCCGATCTTCAGCATGTTAGTAAGGCCAAGTTTTGTACTGGGAACAGGGAGGGTTATGCATAAAACAAAAGTAAGCCTAAACACTGCTTGCGGATTAGGCCTTAGCGCTATTCTGACTGGCTACCTGGTCGCTGCAAGGCAGTACGAGGAGCGATGTGTGATCGTCGGACATGTGATGAGCACGTTACCAACCTCTGACAATGCGACTGCCTTTTTATTCAAGCAGCTCTTCATTAGGCCTCTTAAGGCCGAATATATCCCGTTCAGAAAAATCCGAGGAGGCCTCGGGAATCGAACCTAGGCCCTTGCACACCGAAGACAGCAACGCTAATCATTGATTTACAGAGGCTGTCATTATGTGCTGTGTAATGCACAGGATGATGTCGTGACGATATTACGAACTTCTGTTGATCAGTTTAAGATAAGCAGTCCTGGTCCAGAAACGACCGACTCGAAAGTTATAAGCGAGAACCGTTTTGATGCACTAATGTACACACTGTTTATCAGAGACATACTATCCAGATTCCTGGAACATATCCCACTTGCTATTCGTCGACTGGTGTGGTTTCAACATGACGGAGTTCGCTCTCACTTTGGACTGAGGCTTCGTGAACATCTGGATCAGACATTTCCCGAAACGCGAATAGGTGGAGGAGGTCCTGTTTCGTGGCCGGTATGTTCACCTCATCTCAATTTATTCTTGTGTAGCCATGTGAAACGTCCTGTGTACGATACGCCTGTCCAGATTGAAGAGGATCTCCTGGCAACAATTCTCGCTGCCTGCGACATTCTTCAGATGGCACCAAGTGTCTTACGACTGGTACAACACAACTTTCTGTGATGGCGTCTCCCGAGGTCAATGCAGGCATGGTACCATTTTCAACAACTGTTGAAAATGTAGCAGCTAGTGAAACTTGTGCACGTAAATGGAGTTCATAATTTCTGCATCATAGAATTAGTATTTCTAGTATTATTTAATATAAATAATTTTGTTGAATTTTGTCTTAGTATATTTTATAGAATTGATTTTTTAAATTATAGTTTATTGGTAATGTAAGTGTTTTATGAAATATTATTTTAAATTTTTTAAAGTAGATTTTATTTGTTGTACCTTTTGTATCAGGGTTTATCAAAATTTTGGTATTTATTTTACTTGTCTCGATTTGGGTTGATTTATAAATAATTTATAGTTAATGTGTCATAATTGTTATTAAATTATTTATAGAAATGATATGTTTATCGTTTCCTAAGATATCTACTTTCTTAAGAGAAAATTTAATTTTTTGCAGTTAATTGTTTTTATTTAATTTTTTAAGTATAAATATTAACTTATTTATTCTTTAAGGGGTAAGCTTTGAAGTTAATAACCTATAATTTGTTTTATAAAAATATAGTAGTAAGTATGGTAACACAGGTTCCCGTCAGATCGCCGAAGTTACTTCGCTGGTTGACTGTCCGGGTCCGCCAAGCGCTGTTGGCGAGTGGTGTGCACTCTGCCCTTGTGTGGCCAGCTGAGGAGCTGACTGACTGACAAGTGGCGGCTCCGGGCAGGCAAACTGACAACGGCCGAGAGAGCGGTGTGCTGGCCACGTGCCTCTCCACGTCCGCATTCAGTGGCGCCTATCGGCTGGGGATGACACAGCGGTCGGTCGATACCATTGGGTCTTCCGAGGCCTGTTTGCATGGAGTAGTATTACAAGTAGAAGAATTAGGATTTTCAGTCCCTCTGACATAAAATCAGGTGCGCAGTTTCTAGTCCATCAACAGGGGGAATTATCAAAGGATGTTCTGGTGGATTCTGAGCGAATCCTGTACTTCACAATGAGGGTTTGGAAGTTTGGGCCCTTAGTTTTAGCGCTGCGCCAGGCTCAAGCGGAACTTAGACCTTTCGATAGGTCGTTTATGCACAAAAGTACTTATCTCAGATTGATATGCATTTAGCATTCTCCATCATCCGTGAAATTTGTGACGGCATCATGGAATCACCGTATAGAGAAATGATAGTGATGTGTGAGAAAATCTTAACCTCGATGCGATATACTCCATTCCACGCTTGTGCAAGCGAAGCATAGGAGTGAAACAATACACTGAGGTGAGGAACGTTATAGTATAATGATAGACACATATATAGATGGCGGCAGCATCGCATAAAGGACGTATAAAAGGGCAGGACATTGGCAGAGTCGTCATTTGTACTCAGGTAATCCATGGGGAAAGGTTTCTGACCTGACGTGATTGTGGCCGCACGAAGCGAATTAACAGACTTTGAACGCGGAATGGTAGTTGGAGCTAGACGCACAGGATATTCCATTTCAGTTTAATATTTCGTGGCTCACAGTGTCAAGAGTGTGCCGAGGATACCAGAGTCCAGGCGTTACTTCTCACCACGGACAACGCGGTGGCCGACGGACTTCACTTAACGACGGAGAGCAACGGCGTATCTGCAGCGTTGTCAGTGCTAACAGACAAGCAACGTTGCATGAAATAACCGCATAGAACCCAGCGTCAGTGGAGTATATACAATGTCTGTGTGATGATGGATAAAGCAAAATGTAGGAATTTGAGGTAAAGGACACTGGTCTGCAAATGACCAAATAAAAAGTTACGAGAGGGAATCGTTCTGCTACCTCTGACAGTGATACACGTATTGGCGCTGTTGTTGCTGGGCAATTTTCAGAGGTGATACTATGGACCACAACAAGAAAAATATGTCCATTAAAGATGGGCTTTAAAATGCACACCTTAATGGCTATGAGCACTTGTACAGTAGGAGGATGTTGTTTCGCAGCAGCGAAGATGAACAAGCGTTCGTAGCTCCTAAGGTATGAACTTTAGAGCCCATGTTTACTGCAAGTTTTTTTTCTTGTTTTGGTCTACACTACCATTTCTCAAAATATGGATAGAAAAGAGTTTTCAGTAGAAGTAGTCCACTGTCAGAAATATCAGGACGATTCTCGCATTTCTCGCTTCGAACTTCCGGCTCAGTCGTTTCCCCACTAGGGTCGCTTATCTCAAACTGATACATTTACCATTCTCCGTCATCCCCCAGAGGTAATAACACCATCACGGAACCACCCTGTATAAATGTGACCTACTGTCAATTGGACGAAATACGTCCAATTGTATCCGTACACTGCCTACATAAGAACCAGTAGATATGCGAAAAAGAGTAGAAGACTGCAAATATGTGGCAAATCACCACCACATATTTGCAAACAGGAGGTGTGTAGCGCTTCCCGGAAGCCCATTTACATCACCTAACAGAATACACACATCAAACAAAATTTTGCATCACCCCAGTTCCCAGAACTGCTGTGGATAGACGTTGACTGTGAATATTGTATCACAGACACAGTCCCTCTGACTGTTCAGATTTGTCACTAAACCCGCCCAAAGATCTAACAACCATAAATGAGCAGCGCCTATTAGACGGAGAGGGGATCTCACAGCCGATCAGTTCGTCATTCCACCAGGATGGAGGTACATGGCTCGTGTTGTCTATAGCTCAACCATGCCTAGACGGTCCGCATTGTTACTTTGTGCTAGGATGGGCTCTCAACAAGTGTCCAGGCATCTCGGAGTGAACCAAAGCGATGTTGTTCGGACATGGGCGTCCTGAGCGAGGCATGTCATCGACAATTCCTGTCTCTCTGTATCCCGTCCAAGGGCTGCTATTGCAGTGGATGACCGCTACCTAAGGATTATGGCTCGGAGGAGCCCTGACAGCAATGCCAACATGTTGAATAATGCTTTTCGTGCAGCCACAGGACGTCGTGCTATGAGTCAAACTGTGCGCAATAGGCTGAATGGTGTGCAACTTCACTCCCGACCTCCATGGCGAGGTCCATCTTTGCAACCACGATAGCTTGCAGTGTGGTACAGATGAGCCCAACATGCCGAGTGGACCATTCGGGAATGGGATCATGTTCTATTCACCAATGAGTGTCGCATATGTCTTCAACCAGACAACTGACGGAGACGTGTTTGGAGGCAACCCAGTCAGGCTGAACGCCTTAGACACACTATCCAGCAATTGCAGCAAGGTGGAGGTTCCCTGCTGTTTTGAGGTGGCATTATGTGGGGCTGGTGTACGCCGCTGGTCACGGAAGGCGCGGTAACGGCTGTACGATACGTAAATGCCATCCTCCGACCGATAGTGCAACCATATCGGCAGCATATTGGCTATGCATTTGTCTTCACGGACGACAATTCGCTCCCTCATCGTGCACATCTTGTGAATGACTTCCTTCAGGATAACATCATTGCTCGACTAGAGTGGCCAGCATGTTCCCCAGACATGAACCCTATCGAACATTCCTGGAATAGACGGAAAAGGGCTGTTTATGGACGACGTGACCCACCAATCACTCTGACGGATCTACGCCGAATCGCCGTTGAGAAGTGGGACGATCTGGACCAACAGTGCCGTGATGAACTTGTGGATACTATGCCACGGCGAAGGCAGTCATGCATCAATGCAAGAGGATGTGGTACTGGGTATTAGACGTACCGGCGTGTACAGCAATTGTGGTATCACCGCCAGACACCACACTTGCTAGGTGGTAGCTTTTAAATCGGCCGCGGTCCGTTAGTATACGTCGGACCCGCGTGTCGCCACTATCAGTGATTGCAGACCGAGCGCCGCCACACGGCAGGTCTAGAGAGACTTCCTAGCACTCGCCCCAGTTGTACAACCGACTTTGCTAGCGATGGTTCACTGACAAAATACGTCCTCATTTGCCGAGACGATAGTTAGCATAGCCTTCAGCTACGTCATTTGCTACGATCTAGCAAGGCGCCATTATCAGTTGCTATTGATCTTGTTAATCATGTACCGTCAGACCGACGTTCACCTTTAACGGATTGAAGTTAAGTATTCCACCAGCTTCGTCCGTTTTTCTAAATTCTAATTTCCTTGTCCTGTTTCAGACCTCACGCCAGCCTGCGTGAGCTAAAACGCGTGCCTTTCGGCTTCCTCTAGATTCCTGGGTTGGCTCTCTTGCCAATCCACAACAGCAATCTGCACCACCACCTAGTCTCCCAGAGTGGCTGCACCATTAGAGGCACCATGTCACGGATTGCGCGGTCCTTCCCGCCAGAGGTTCGAGTCCTCCCTCGGGCGTGCGTGTCTGTGTGTGTGTGTGTGTGTGTGTGTGTGTGTGTGTGTGTGTGTGTGTGTGAAACCTAAGGGACCCCACACACACACACACACACACACACACACACACACACACACACACGTGAACATTTTTGAACCGCCACCTCTGAAGGTCTCGCTGTATGGTGGTGCAACATGCAATGTGTGGTTTTCATGAGCAATAAAAAGTGCGGAAATGACGTTCACGTTGATGTCTATTCCAGTTTTCTGTATAGGTTCCGGAACTCTCCTTACCGAGGTGATGCAAAAGCTTTTTTCTGTGTGTGTACGTACAGTTAAATAATTTCGTTCATTTTATATACGTACCACTGATGATAGGAAGCATGGATAAGCGAATTATGTCAGGTTAGGAACAAAACAGGCATTCAGTTGTGCAGGATGGAATTTTTCTTGCCCACGTGGGAGACGTAACACGGGTGTTCTGCAGGAGAAACGGATTCTCCTGTAGCTGTCCTTCTGCCGTAGCGATTCGGCTTAACAAATGCTACCGCCGGCTCGGAGCGCCTCATTCTCCAGATCGCAGAATTACTTTCCGCAGTCCGCGCCGCTCCTGCTGTTTAATCCAATTTCCAGCGACGCGATCCCACTGGGTTCTCGTCCCACTGGCCAACACTTTACTGCAGCTGGGGAGAGCGAAGCGTCTGCAAATATCACCGATCCCATTTAGTAGATACGGGAAAGCTGTAGACAAAACTTCTGCTATTGTGACGCAGTCTTTGCAGTGCCAGTGGATTGTAATTCCATCACGCCATCCTTACCGATATTTTCAAAACACGTAGCCAAGGCATTCCATCCTTTCTGGATAATACGGAATTCATCAAGATAATCAAAAGTTAATTTAGTTTCTTTAAAGAGATTAGAATCTACGTGATCGATTCCTAACATCGGAAACTGTTCTGATAAAAGTGTTCTACAATGGGTGTTTAAAAGTATTTCTACAAATTTTGGGGACAGTTTCCTTGCACCAAGCAAAGAAGAAATGTTCAAATAAACATGGGTGGAAAAACTTTCATTTTAGAGTTATTAATGAAATTTGACGTTCATGAGCTAAGCAGGCAAAACCCAAGCACTTCTCTTGTGTATTCACTTGTTTCACACATTGTACCCCAGAGAACTGAAAGACCTAACTCGAAGAAAGGCCCCGGCGGTAGACGACATCACGTCAGAACTACTGGTAGTCTTGGGAGAGTCAGCCACTACAAAGCTCTTCCATCTGGTGCGCAAGATGTGTGATGAAGGCGAAATACCCTCACACTTCAAGAAGAATATATTAATTGCAATTCCAAAGAAAGCAGGTGCTGACAGGTGCGGATCTTACCGAACTATGAGTCTAATAAGACAGGGTTGAAAGTACTAACGCGAATTCTTAACGGGAGAATGGAAAAACTGGATCTCGGGGAAGATCTGCTTGGATTTCGGAGATATGTAGTTACACGCGAGGCAATATTAACCCTACGACGTCTCATAGAAGACAGCTTAAGAAAAGGTAAAGAAAGCTATGTTTACAGCATTTGTAGACTTAGTGAAACCTGTTGACAGTGTTGACTGGAGTACTCGGAAATTCTGCAGATGTTGTTGTTGTTGTTGTTGTTGTTGATGTGGTCTTCACTCCAGATACTGGTTTGATGCAGCTCTCCATGCTACTCAGTCCTGTGCAAGTTTCTTCATCTCCCAGTACCTACTGCAACCTACATCCTTCTGAATCTGCTTCGCGTATTCATCTCTTGGTCGGTCTCACTCTACGATTTTACCCTCCACGCTGCCCTCCAATACTAAATTGGTGATCCCTTGATGCCTCAGAACATGTCCTACCAACCGATCCCTTCTTCTGGTCAAGTTGTGCCACAAACTCCTCTTCTCCTCTAGCGGTTCAGGCGCTCAGTCCGGAACCGCGCGACTACTACGGTCGCAGGTTCGAATCCTGCCTCGGGCATGGATGTGTGTGATGTCCTTAGGTTAGTTAGGTTTAAGTAGTTCTAAGTTCTAGGGGACTGATGACCTCAGACGTTAAGTCCCATAGTGCTCAGAGCCATTTGAACCACTTTCCTCTTCTCCCCAATTCTATTCAATACCTCCTGATTGGTTATGTGATCTATCCAACTAAACTTCAGCATTCTTCTGTAACACCACATTTCGAAAGCTTATATTCTCTTCTTGTCTGAACTATTTATCGTCCACGTATCACCTCCATACATGGCTAAACTCCACACAAATACTTTCAGAAACGACTTCATGACACTTAAGTCTATACTAGATGTAAACAAATTTCTCTTCTTCAGAAACGCTTTCCTTGCCATTGCCAGTCTACATTTTATATCCTCTCTACTTCGACCTTCATCAGTTATTTGGCTCCCCAAATAGCAAAACTCATATACGACTTTAAGCTTCTCATTTCCTAATATAATTCACTCAGCATCACCCGATTTAATTCGACTACATTCCATTATCATCGTTTTGCTTTTGTTGATGTTCATCTTATACCCTCCTTTCAAGACACTGTCTATTCCGTTCAACTGCTCTTCCAAGTCCTTTGCTGTCTCTGACAGAATTACAATGTCATCGACGAACCTCACAGTTTTTACTTCTTCTCCATGGATTTTAATACCTACTCCGAATTTTTCTTTTCTTTCCTTTACTGCTTGCTCATTATACAGATTGAATAACATTGGGGAGAGGCTACAACGCTGTCTCACTCCCTTCCCAACCACTGCTTGCCTTTCATGCCCCTCAACTCTTATAACTGCCATTTGGTTTCTATACAAATTGTAAATAGCCTTTCACTCCCTGTATTTTACCCTGCCACCTTCAGAATTTGAAAGAGAGTATTCCAGTCAACATTATCAAAAGCTTTCTCCAACTCTACAAATGCGAGAAACGTAGGTTTGCCTTTCCGTAATCTAGCTTCTAAGATAAGTCGTAGGGTCAGTATTGCCTCACGTGTTCCGATATTTCTACGGAATCCAAATTGATCTTCCCCGAGGTCGGCTTCTACTAGTTTTTCCATTCGTCTGTAAAGAATTCGCGTTAGTATTTTGCAGCCGTGATTTATTAAACTGATAGTTCGGTAATTTGCACATCTGTCAACACCTGCTTCCTTTGGCATTGGGATTATTATATTCTTCTTGAAATCTGAGGGTATTTCGCCTGTCTCATACATCTTGCTCACCAGGTGGTAGAGCTTTGTCAGGACTGGCTCTCCCAAGGCTGTCAGTAGTTCTAATGGAATGTTGTCTACTCCCGGGGCCTTGTTTCGACTCAGGTCTTTCAGTGCTCTGTCAAACTCTTCACGCAGTATCGTATCTCCCATTTCATCTTCATCTACATCCTCTTCCATTTCCATAATATAGTCCTCAAGTACATCGCCCTTGTATAGACCCTCTATATACTCCTTCCACCTTTCTGCTTTCTCTTCTTTGCTTAGAACTGGGTTTCTGTCTGAGCTCTTGATATTCATACAAGTGGTTCTCTTTTCTCGAAACGTCTCTTTAATTTTCCTGTAGGCAGTATCTATCTTACCCCTAGTGATATAAGCCTCAACATCCTTACATTTGTCCTCTAGCCATCCCTGCTTAGCCATTTTGCACTTCCTGTCGATCTCATTTTTGAAACGTTTGTATTCCTTTTTTCCTGCTTCATTTACTGCATTTTTATATTTTCTCCTTTCATCAATTAATTTTAATATCTCTTCTGTTACCCAATAGTTTCTACTAACCCTCGTGTTTTTTCCCTATTTGATCCTCTGCTGCCTTCACTATTTCATCCCTCAAAGCTACCCATTCTGCTTCCCACTGTATTTCTTTCCCACATTCCTGTCAATTGTTCCCTTATGCTTTCCCTGAAACCCTGTACAACCTCTGATTCTTTCAGTTTATCCAGGTCCCATCTCCTTAAATTCCCACCTTTATGCAGTTTATTCAGTTTTAATCTACAGTTCATAACAAACAGATTGAGGTCAGAGTCAACATCTGCCCATGGAAATGTCTTACAATTTAAAACCTGGTTCCTAAATCTCTGTCTTACCATTATATAATCTATCTGATACATTTTAGTATCTCCAGGATTCTTCCATGTATACAGCCTTCTATCATTATTCTTAAACCAAGTGTTAGCTATGATTAAGTTGTGCTCTGTGCAAAATTCTACCAGGCGGCTTACTCTTTCATTTCTTACCCCCAATCCATATTCACCTACTACATTTCCTTCTCTCCCTTTTCCTACTGACGAATTCCAGTCACCCATGACTATTAAATTTTCGTCTCCCTTCACTATCTGGATAATTTCTTTTATTTCATCATACATTTTTTCAAATTCTTCTCATCTGCAGAGCTAGTCGGCATATAAACTTGTACTACTGTAGTAGGCGTGGGCTTCGTATCTATCTTGGCCACAATAATGCGTTCACTATGCTGTTTGTAGTAGCTTACCAGCATTCCTATTTTCCTATTCATTATTCAACCTACTCCTGCATTACCCCTATTTGATTTTGTTTTTATAACTCTGTAGTCACCTGGCCAGAAGTCTTGTTCCTCCTGCCACCGAGCTTCACTAATTCCCACTATATCCAACTTTAACCTAGCCATTTCCCTTTTGAAATTTTCTAACCTACCTGCCCGATTAAGGGATCTGGCATTCCACGCTCCGATCCGTAGAACGCCAGTTTTCTTTCTCCTCTTGAGTAGTCCCCGCCCGGAGATCCGAGTGGGGGACTACATTACCTCCGGAATATTTTACCCAAGAGGACGCCATCATTTAACCATACAGTAAAGCTGCATGCCCTCGGGAAAAATTAAGGCTGTAGTTTCCCCTTGGTTTCAGCCGTTCGCAGTACCAGCACAGCAAGGCCGTTTTGGTTAATGTTACAAGGCCAGATCAGTCAATCATCCAGACTGCTGCACCTGCAACTACTGAAAAGGCTGCTGCCCCTCTTCAGGAACCACACGTTTGTCTGGCCTCTCAACAGATACCCCTCTGGTGTGGTTGCACCTACGGTACGGCTATCTGTATCGCTGAGGCACGCAAGCCTCCCCACCAACGGCAAGGGCCATGGTTCATGGGGGGAGGGTGGGGGGGGGAAACTTTTATTAATAACTCGAAAACGAAGGCTTTCCAGACACACGTTTATACAGGGTGTTACAAAAAGGTACGGGCAAACTTTCAGGAAACACTCCTCACTCACAAATAAAGAAAAGATGTTATGTGGACATATGTCCGGAAACGCTTAATTTCCATGTTAGAGCTCATTTTAGTTTCGTCAGTATGTACTGTACTTCCTCGATTCATCACCATGATTTCATACGGGATACTCTACCTGTGCTGCTAGAACATGTGCCTTTACAGGTACGACACAACATGTGGTTCATGCACAATGGAGCTCCTGCACATTTCAGTCGAAATGTTCGTACGCTTCTCAACAACAGATTCTGTGACCGATGGAGTGGTAGAGGCGGACCAATTCCATGGCCTCCACGCTCTCCTGACCTCAACCCTGTTGACTTTCATTTATGGGGGCATTTGAAAGCTCTTGTCTACGCAACCCCGGTACCAAATGTAGAGACTCTTCGTGCTCGTATTGTGGATGGCTGTGATACAATACGCCACTCTCCAGGGCTGCATCAACGCATCAGGGATTCCATGCGACGGAGGGTGGATGCATGTATCCTCGCTAACGGAGCACATTTTGAACATTTCCTGTAACAAAGTGTTTGAAGTCACGCTGGTACGTTCTGTTGCTGTGTTTTCCATTCCATGATTAATGTGATTTGAAGAGAAGTAATAAAATGAGCTCTAACACGGAAAGTAAGCGTTTCCGGACACATGTCCACATAACATATTTTCTTTCTTTGTGTGTGAGGAATGTTTCCTGAAAGTTTGGCCGTACCTTTTTGTAACACCCTGTATAATCTTTTTTGCTTGCTTTTGCTGTGAGGAACCTGTCCCCCAATTTTGTGAAATTATTTTTGAAACACGCTGCATTATGATACTTCCTAGTAGATTACAAAGTTTCATAGGTAGGATATGAGGTACTGCTGGAAATAAAGCTGTGAGGACCAGTCGAGAGTCGTGCTTGGGCAGCTCACTCGGTTTGCCTGCACGGGAGCTCAGAGTGTTCCGCCAGAGGGGAATAAAAATATGAAGTGTCCAACAATCTACTTGGACAGATGTAATGTGACATCCGCCCTGACCAACTGTTGTGGGAAAAAAAACGAGAGAAAGAAACAAAAAAATGAGGGTGACGCACTTGCCCGGAAACGGTAAAGCTCCGGAGGTCGGGTCTGGATCCGGCACACAGTTTTAATCTGCCAGGAAGTTTCATATCAGCTCACATTCCTCTGCAGAGTGAAAATTTCATTCGGGGCTCTCTATTGTGTTTCATCATACATTTGCATCTACACATACGACGTGGTACAATTGCAGTTTTGCTATAAAGATAGATATTGTTTCAAAAGACTATCTTACGGGGGAAAGTAACAGCATCTACAGCTACAGGGAGCTGCACATTTCTCTCCTGTATTCTGCCAGTTGGTCGATGATGTGACCCGAGCGAAGGTACAATGGAGCCATAAGGTTTCTATGAATCGACAGAGTTCACAGGAGATAGCATCGACAAGTACAAAGTCAGCCCGACGGAGAGAAGCTTGTACAACGCAGCGCCTTGTGTACCAAGTGAAGGCTCTAACTCTGCACCGACATCGGATACGCCATTTTTAATACTTTTCGTTTGAAGTATTGGAGAATTCGAGAGACACCTTCCTTTGGATGCGGTGGAAAAGACAATACAGGAAATTCGTCGTGGGCTTATAAAAATTTATCTTATACGAGGCACCATAACCTCAGCACAAAAAGGCTGCACTGCGAGTAATGTGGAGGTTCTGTTGACTCCTAGCATTTATGTCGATAAGATGAATGGTTCGTTTTAGCAACTCTATCGGACGGTCAAGTAGGATGATGCTGCAGGACGCATGGAATGGTAAACTCTCCTGCTACCTGACTGGGGCAACAAGGAGAACGCAAATTACCAAGAGACAGAACAGACGGTAGGAGTCCACACTGTCCGTACAACCAGTTAATGAAGGTATCAAGAGGCTCTAATTTTACATCCAGTAGAGAGCGTGAAATCTGTGAGCAAAGAAATACGTGGAAAACATAGCAAGAAGAAGGAACAGGATGGCGGGACACGTGTTAAGACATAAGGGATTATTGTCCATTGTACTCGATATATAGGGTAAAGTTAAAGGGGATGATGCAGACTGGAATACATCAAGTAGCTGAGGACGTAGCTAGCAAGTGCTACTCTGACATGAGGAGGTTGGCGCCGAAGAGGAATTCATGGTGGGCCGCATCAAACCAGCCAGAGGACTGATAGTTCAGGAAAAAAGTAACTAACAGTGATAGGGGAAGGGCGGGCATAACGGCCATTTGAATCTGAAAGTCCGTACGGGCCGTACGGAGCTTCTGTCGTATGGAAACTCCATAAATGTGTGACGCGAAACTCCCCTTAGTTCCACACAGTCATTTGAAGGCGAAGACGTTAAACGTTCCACATGCATTCGCTCGAGACGTAAATGACTCGATGTGGCAGACGCCATATTTCTTTGGCACACTTATCTGTTTTATACTGCAACTTACAGTAACGGCACATTGAAGATTTGTCACAAACACGTCACCCCTGTCATCGGCAATATAAGCCTTCAAGAGACACAGTGATACCCAAGGTTTCTTTCTTTCTTTCGCTTGTGTCTCATTCCGCAGTTTTCTCAGGGTCGGCATGGTTACAATCGGATTTCGCCTGTCTAATTTGAAGGGGTTGCTGACCCCACCCCGTACCTGAGGCGACAGAATCAGTGTACCTCAGCTGTCTGCATCTAGTGTAAATCATGAAATAGTGAGAATGTGTGCGAGTCGTGTAACTGAGGCGGGACGTGGGGACCAGCCCGGTATTTAACAAGCGGGATGTGGAAAACCGCCTAAAAACCACATCCAGGCTGGCCAGCACTCCGGCCCTCGTCGTTAAACCGCCGGGCGGATTCGATCTGGGACTATGCGCCTACCCGAGTCCAGGAGGGAGCGCATTAGTGCTCTGGGCTAACCTGCCAGGTCCCTGTGATACCCAAGACAAAAGGCCGAAATCACATAACTATGATATAGCGTAACGGCTGTGTGCTACATTTCTCTTCTTTTGTTTGTTTTTTCTTTCATGTTAGCACTGATAATACATTCTGGGATTTTCCTATGAATGTAACACATCTACATCAACATGGCTACTCTGCAAATTACATTCAGTGCCTCGCAGAGGGTTTATCAAATGGTTCAAATGGCTCTGAGCACTATGGGACTTAACTCTTCAGGTCATCAGTCCCCTAGAACTTAGAACTACTTAAACCTAACTAACCTAAGGACATCACACACATCCATGCCCGAGGCAGGATTCGAACCTGCGACCGTAGCGGTCGCGCAGTTCCAGACTGTAGCGCCTTTAACCGCTTGGCCACACCGGCCGGCGCAGAGGGTTTATCGAACCACCTTTACAATAATTCTCTATTATTCCACTCTCAAGCAGCGCGCGGAAAACAAAGAACACCTATATCTTTCAGTGCGAGCTCTAGTTTCCGTTATATCATTATTTAATTTCCGTTTGATTTGAAAACGAAGAATGAAATAAACATTTGTCTATTTACGAACATGTGGCTAGGCAGGAACTTAAGAGGACAGCTTAAATGGCCACCACTGAAACAAGGAGCAGCGAAATGTATGTTCTTCGTTGTCACACATACTGTGCTACTTAATAAGAGGAGGGAGAAGAGCAGGTGTTGTGAATGCGCAAGGTGAGGTGCTTCTTACACCACTACTGCTTGCAACAGACGCGTATTTTAGGTTAAAAGCCTCGTATTGGAAATAAACACGATATTGCTCTGTCTCGCAGTCCCGTTTTGTGTGCTTTTGAAACACTCTGATCGAAGGTTTGTTCTCACTTCGTTTACCCGTCAGAAACTGACTTCACACGTTAGGTGTTTCTAACATAATGGTGTTGAAAGAATGCTTACTTAGCGACAAATTCCCATGTCGGTGATTTATTCATTGGAGATCGTCACAACTAAAAACATCTTTCATGGAACGGCGCCTATGCGATGACGATGACCAGACAGAGGCCGATATAATGGGCCCTCAATTAAAACCTTCTTCCATTTTCTGAGAACAGACACTGATTGCTGACAATATTTCAGCGATGGGTTCGTCCTTTACGATGGTAACGCGGAACAACGCATACACCTCGTGAATACCTGTCCGCATCTCGTGGTCTCGCGGTCGTGTCTCGCTTCCCGAGAACGGGGTCCCGGGTTCCATTCCCGGCGGGGGTCAGGGATTTTCACCTGCCTCGAGATGACCGGGTGTTTGTGTTGTACTCATCATTTCATCATCATTCATGAAAGTGGCGAGATTGGACTGAGCAAAGGTTGGGACTCTGTAAGGGCGCTCATAACCGCACAGTTGAGCGCCCAATAGACCAAACATCGTAATCATCATCGTGAACACCTCAAGAGGGCCTCTCTCGATTAATGGGGCCACCACACTGTGAACAGCATGCCAGGGACTCTAAACGCATTACATGTGAACGGTGCATCGGACGAGCAACTGTATTCTGGCAGGATGGAGGATGCAATTTAAATACCATATTCCTTGTCCAAGCACGGTATAGTCAGTGAACGTCACAGGGATGTCGAGACGATCTGAGACAAACAGTAGGCAACACCACTTAGATTAAGGTGGTTAGCTCAGCCCACAGGCCACCTTAGTCTAAGAGGAGTCATACACATCCGATGTCCACGAAACCCCTGGTTAATCCGCAGGACAGAACAAGTAGTCGGAATGGTGGAAAGGGGGCCAAAAATAAACTGCTGTCAGTTACACTCGAACACATATAACTTTATTTAGTTGCCCAAACGTTCCAGCGCAAATTTCCCAGCTAAACTATCGACTGAATATGTAACACAATCTTATGGCTTAAGAGCACAATCTCTTCAATTTTTAAAACGGCTGAAGGCCCATGATTAGAAACAACTACAATAAATTCTCAAAAGGTAGAAGGCCCAAAGCTTTATCCAGAAAAAAAATATTTAAAATGATGCTGAAGGCCCAAACAATGCAAGACTTGACAAGTAAGGAACTTTCAATTTTAAAACGGCTGAAGGCCCATTATTTAAAACCCAACTTAAAGCATACAGATTCAAAGCATCGACTATGAGCCATTAAAATACACAATCAAACACCAATGAGAAAAGGCAGTACAGCAAGCGGCTCTCAGAAGTTTCCAGGGGTCAGTCTGCACATAAAATATTAACTTTCGCTTAGGGGAGACAGGTAGTCGGCCCAACTATATCCGATCCGCCGGCGACCCATCCAAGAGACAGTCAACGGACCCACTGACAAAACGACTTGCTTTCCACCTGACCACTACACAAGGAACTCCAAAGCCAAAATGTAAAAGGTATAGACTAATGACCTCAGCAGTTGAGTCCCATAGTGCTCAGAGCCATTTGTAAAAGGTATAGCCGCCCACAACCAAGTATGCATAAGCTGTCAAAACTACACGTGTTGGACAGCGACTACATGGTGAAGAAAGGACACTGCCTGAATTTTACGTCAGTGGCCAGGGCAGGTAACCGGAACGCTAACGGCCACAAGGCAGAAAATTCTGCTGGTACACTTGGACTTCAAATAACCAAAATACAGTTAAACTCCACCGGATGATGTCCAAACTTTCGCCAACTCGAACACTCGCTCTTGCTCACGGGAATACCCCCAACAGCCAACCATGAAAACCAACGCCGGCCGCGGTGGTCTAGCGGTTCTAGGCGCGCAGTCCGGAACGGCGCGACTGCTACAGTCGCAGGTTCGAATCCTGCCTCGGGCATGGATGTGTGTGATGTCCTTAGAACTACTTAAACCTAACTAACCTAAGTTCTAGGGGACTGATGACCACAGTAGTTAAGTCCCATAGTGCTCAGAGCCATTTTTGAAAACCAACGGCACAATGTGAACAGACTGGCTTCTGTAATTAAATCACCACTCAACTTTGATGTCCTGGGTCGGTGAGCCACGAACCTCGTAGCAATCGCAACAGCTCCCACACACTCCGACACTGCATAGACTGCCAGCAGGCCCAGCCCACTGTACCGCACGGAGACTTCCTGGCTGATCCACACCAACCGACCGGCTCCTCAGAGCCAGTGCGCCGACAACATTTAAAATAACTTTTCAGCCAAAATCACACAAGCTACACACAGTGTCACGAACACTTGCATCAAGAACTAGAGAATGCTAACGGCAGTGGCTGTACAGTAACAGGAACGAGTAACGAGTCGACACACACAGCCAACCCATAAGCGATCGCCGGCCAAATACACGTCGTCCGGCAAGACGAGCGACCGACGACCAACCCAAGTCGTCCCCACTCCAGTCACGTGTGTCGGCAACCATAGGGCGAGTCATGGCAGTCCGGACCACACTGCTGCCGCGCCCCGACTGAACTTGCGCCGCGTGCCAACTCAAACACTGCCAGGCCCGAACTAACTGCTGGCACGTTCCAACTGACATCACGACACACGACGACCGGGAAGTCACAGCACTCAGCAAAGATAATACGCCAGGGGTTATATCGATAAGCGCCGCTGCTGCCGCTCACGGGCAGGCAGAGCAGCACCACCAGTAATTGAAATTAACGTAACGAGGTGGTTGTACAGTAAAAACAGGATGTCCAATGAGGTATGGCATGAACCCGAGCCACGCACGGTTCAGCCCCCTAGCGCAGTTTTCGCTGTTAGGCACTCTCTGGAGCGCTTTTTTCTGGCTGGCTCTGAGCACTATGGGACTCAACATCTATGGTCATCAGTCCCCTAGAACTTAGAACTACTTAAACCTAACTAACCTAAGAACATCACACAACACCCAGTCATCACGAGGCAGAGAAAATCCCTGACCCGCCGGGAATCGAACCCGGCCGCGGGAAGCGAGAACGCTACCGCACGACCACTAGCTGCGGACCGCTTTTTTCTGACTAAATATTATATTTCTAGTGGCATACATCACTGTCGTCTATCCTGAGATGTTCTGATAATCTCATGAGGTCGAAAATGCTGTTCACACACCTACAACCAATAATCCACATCGCAATAACGCAGGGGCGATTACCATCGTCTTAATAATGAGGAACTAGACAACAGCTCTTTTTTACAAACTTTCGTTTTTATAAATGCTGAGTATTACATTTTATAATTATTTCTAGTAGATATTTGTGAACTGTTAGTTATCTTAACAATTTCGGTGTCTGGTCATTTACATTACGCCACCTGTTCTTCCCCAAGCCGTGTTGTTGAAAAAGCGGGGTTGTTACCCTGAAACAGGCATATAGAGCCATTTCTCAGATAACCTAGTGACAAGATAGAAACATCTACTCGTTTTGCCTTCCTTTCAATTGAGATTCGAGAACCTTGCCGTAAGTCTACTGAACCACTAATCCAGTACCTGCTAAACACTTCGCCTTGTTAAAATTTCTACGAGCAGCTCCACTGGTATAGAAGTAACCTCCACACATGTAGTGCTCTAAATCAAGGGGAAAAAAATAAATAAAACGATATTTGCTAAACACGTTACGAGAAACGCGCCAAAGCACATGGCGATACGCTTCTGTTCCACATCACACTTTCACGGCAAGAAAACAACCAAAATGAAACACGTGATCATAACACGTTGTAAGACAAAATTCGTAGGTGTTATATGTTAAATCCAGCCTAGTCGTTCAATATGGGGTGTCTAGAAAACCTGCTTTCTCGGATCGCTAGACAATATTCAAACATATTGTGTTAATTATTGTATTTGTTCCTTTTGGAATAAAACTCATTAACTCTGCTTGCAACACATCTCTTTAACACAAAGGGCGACAGACAAAATAAGAAATCTCTTCAGTACAACAATTCCCAAGGCCGAGTCACATAGATTGTACAAGCAAAGCAACTAGTGTCTATGCTGCTGTAGAACCCACTAATCTTGACTACTCTTCGACTGGGGCGCGACAAGTCGGGCACGGCGCTTACGTTCTCTTCACACAGAGGCCGCTGCTGTAGCGTTGTCGTCCTGGGGAGGGGTCAGTCATCGTACGATTGACTGATGTCTTCTCACAGCTCTCTCTGTTCTATTGTTCCCGACTGGCGTGCCGGCGATCGACTTTATGCCGTAACATTACATGCATAACCGTCCGCCCCCGTTAGCTGAGTGGCCACATTCGCTGCTCGGCCGCCGAGCCGGACGGACGTGTGGCGGCAGCGCTAGGAGGCCTGGCGTAAACAGCGGCTGCGTGGCTTTTACGAAGGTCAGTAGAGCGCTTTGTTTACTTTGCATCTTTCAGTGACTTAAAATGAACGAAATTAACTGTGAAAGAAGAGATACGGTTAGATTCACTTTTGATTGGACCTGCATAAGACCAAAGACTTTTGAGATTAAAAGGTGGCTTTCACAAACAGTCAAGATCACAGGAGACGAAATTATTGGCGTTCATCTTACTTTTGTTTCCAATTCTGTCTTTTTGAAATTGATTTCCTCTGATTTGTGCTCCTCGGTAGTTGACAAGTGTGGTGGCAAAATGAAATTTAATCATGCAGACGGAACCGTTAGTGACGTTCTTGTTTCTCATGCTGGGCTAGGCATTCCAACAGTGAAAGTTTTCGAATTGCCGTTCGAGGTCCCTGCCGGAGCAATCAATGCTGCTCTTCAGCCGTATGGTAGGGTTATATCTAATATTGCAGAAAAATGGTCGGAGCAGTATATGTTTCCGGTTTTGAATGGAGTTAGACAGATTAAGACTGAGCACTTAAGACACATCCCTTCTTACTTGAATATCTGTGGCCATCGCGCTCTCATAATTTATGATGGGCAGCCACGGACTTGTGCGTTACGTGACGCCACAGGGCACGTCAGGAGTGAGTGCAGTAGAAGGCGTGTTCCTCAGTTACCGACTAACGAGGCGGCTGTCCCAGGACCAGTTGTCAGCACGCAAGTGACACGCTGCCGCGGCAGCTAGCCGGGCCCCCTATCAACAGAATATGGCCGAGGCCGAGCAGGCGGGAGCTTCCGACGCGCGCACGGAAACGGGGAGTTGACTAACGATGACAGTCAGAATCTGGCCAGTAATGACGTCACTGAGGGCGCACCGCGCTTGCCCTCTGAGTCTGACAACTCTTCCAACAAGTGACAAGCTTCATCGATAATACCTGATGTAGACATGGTAGAGTACGAAGCGGTAGTTACACACGAAACGGCCAACATCCTAGAGGGAACTACTCTGGATGGACATAAAGAGGAAGTGATGCAACAAATAACTGACAACCACACAGATGACAGGACACCACAGACAGGTACAGGAAACATCAAAGGAAAAGGGGAGGGGGGTGCAAGAAGACGACCCAATGACATCACCCATCTCACGTGTCGTAGAAACAGCAGCAACGGCCGACTCCGAAATTAACGGAGCTCAAAAATCTTCCGCCACGAAGGCGGGACAGGTGACTTCTCTTCGACTTTCCATGGAGTCGCCAGGAAGTTCACCAAAGGTTTCACCGACGATTTCACCGAAATCATCAAAAAATAAAGAGAGACAAAGAGCACATCAAGCTGCAGAGAACTTGGCCCCTCCTTTAAGAGAGCGGCTGAGGAAGATACAGGAGACCGAAAACAAGGACGAAGATACACCAAAGGAAGCGGTCGGCGAGTCTTCGGATCGGAACAAGAAACAAGAACGGGCTGACACGCCACACGGTACATTTGAACCCTTGCATGACAATACGACATCAGATATGGACAATGAAACCCGTCTTGGACAAGGACACGGACACGAAATCACAGCGCCACGATTTAACTGGGCGGACGAAAAGGAGGATCAGACCGATGCAGTGGGGGCGGAAGGGGCTTTTGAGGAAGAATTTTTTTATTAAAAATTGTCACACTGAACTCTAAGAGGAAAGAAAAAAAAGAAAAAAGAAGGAAAACCTTCAATGGAATAAAAGTAAAATACAATAACACTATATACATCTAACCAGAAGTTATTGTACGCGGCTCCAATAACGTGCCCTCTATTTACTGTCTTGTAGCGTCTCACAGTGGAGCATACATATAACGTGACCACCCTCAACATAAACAAAATTCAGAGTCAAGCAAAGGTAGCTGCACTGAAGGACTTCCTGTACCAGTCAATCGCCTTCCTGCAGGAAGTTAATGTCAAAGAACTGAATGTTTCAGGGTGGAACAGCCATCCTTGCTAAAGAACGGATCGAGATGACAAACGCGTGCCTTTTAGAGTCGGGGAGAGGAATTAGCTGCAAAATTTTGAACACCACTTTTATAAACCTTTACGCACCATCAGGCAACAATGCGAGACGAGAGAGGGCAGCCTTTTTTAAAAGTGACATTTTATTTCTACTCCAAGAAAACCCTGCAGAAATTGTCATTGGTGGAGATTTTAATTGCGTTTCAAATAAAAAGGATCAGCGACCAAATTTTAACTTCTCGCAAGAACTGCAGGCGTTGGTCACCAACATGAAGTGGTTTGACGCGTGGGAAATAAAATATCCGACGCTGGTTCGCTTCACATATATCACTGGTGCTACACTGAGTAGAATCGACAGAATATGTCACCCCCACTTTAGCCACCAAAGTCAGAAGTATCGAGGTGATACCAGCTGCCTTCTCTGACCACCTCGGAGTGAGATGCAGCATAAAATTAACCAGGCAAAAGACATCTTGGGGTCGCCCACTATGGAAATTAAATATCAACACCCTCTCTGCCAAGTTTCTTGCATCTTTAAAGCTAGATCGTTTTCAGTCTGTTTTAAGGATGTGTACTGAATATAGAACAACTATTGAATGGTGGACTATGGCCTCTAAGAAAAAGATAAGAGCAGCGCTGATATCTTACGCCAAAGAAAGGGCAATGTGGTCAAGACACACACTGGAGTTTTACTACTCTTGCTTAAGAGACCTTTACGACCAACCAATGTCTCAAGACGTCTTTATCAATATTAAAAACGTTAAAGCCAAAATGATAAGTATCAAGAGGGTACATTTGGAGGGATTACAAGTCAAATCACACACTAGGACGACGGTGGAGGCAGAAAACACCTCCATATACCACTTGATACAACACAAAAAAAACAGAAGAAGAAATTTTATTGCCGGCTTCAGAACGGAAGATAACAGAGTCCTGACAGAACAAAGGGATATCTTAAATGAAGCACATAGATTTTTTCAGCAATTATATTCTGGAAATGCTACTGACGATAACTCAGTACGAGAGTTTTTACAGAACTCCGGAATAGAGGCAGTTGTTACAGAGGACGAGAACAGAGGTTTAACGTTAGAAATTACGAATGACGAGATTTTCGATATACTCAAATCTTCACCTTTACGGAAGTCTCCCGGCCCAGACGGCCTGCCTGTCTGTGGAGTTTTATAGGACCTTTTGGCACCTAATAGGTTCCCAATTCACGGAAGTAGTAAATGACGTCTTGAGGGGAGAGGACATTCCTGCTGCTTTCAAGGAAAGTGTAACTGTACTACTTCCAAAGGGAAGGAGTACGGACACGAAAGATATTACTAAAATGAGGCCGATCAGTCTAATGAACTCAGATTATAAGGTAGTTCCACGTGTAATTAATGAACGAATGGGACCGATTTTAAAAAAAAGTCTTTGGATGCTACCAGACGTGTCTCCCCCGACGTACCATTTTTAAGATTGTATGTGAATATCGAGACATTATTTCTATTTTCTCATCATCGTCAGCGAATGGCGGACATTGCCTTCATTGATTTTGCTAAAGCGTTTGACAGAGTCACCTACGGATGTCTGTTCAGAACCTTGAAACACATAGGTTTCAATGATGGCAACTTAGCGGTTTTAATGAACATCGTCTGAGGCATACGAACCAAAATCTCGATCAATGGACAACATACTAATGAAGTATTGATATCTAGTGGCGTTCGTCAGGGAAGTCCCCTGTCCATGTTGTTGTATGTGGTTTCTCTGGAACCCCTTTTACGGCTTCGGAACACAACCTGAGAAGGCATAACAATAGCTGTGCTGAAGACGGTTAGAAATGCATACGCTGACGATGTGGGAGTTCTAGTAAGGAATGATGATGACTGTGCCCAGATAACGGACAAGTTATTGCTTTATAGCAGGGTAACTGGTGCGAGGATAAATGAAACGAAAAGTTCCTTTTTAAATTTACAGGGTCTTGACAATGTGCAGCTACCGTGGGCAAACAGGGTGGACCGTCACACTGCTTTGGGCATAACTTTTTACAGTTGCCCATTAAGAACAACGGTTGCTAATTGATTTTTCCTAACACCTGTTTCCAGAGGCAGCTTAATACTGCATGAAACGAGAGACTTAAATATCAAGCAACGAATCAAACTAATAAACTGTGCAGTTCTTTCGAAAGCTGCATATGTCGGTCAGATTTTACCAACACCTCCAGACATATCGACAGATTGTGCTTATTAAAAATATGGCCTTGCCATACGTAGCGAAATTTATAGAGTGGCAGTAGGTACAACTACATCGAGACCCGAAAACGGAGGCCTAGGGCTGACAGACCTTCGGAGGAAAAACACTGCCCTCTTCATTAAAAGAACGCTAAAACTAATAGAGACGCAGCCGAACAGCATAACTGCCGCTGTATTTGACCTTCTCAAACCCGGAAGCATGCAGCCGCCAGTAGATGTTCACAACATAAATTGCAACCTAAAGCATATTAAGGATTTTTATGTAGAATTAAGCTACTTGACATGCATTTTAACAGACAAAAATAAGAGGCCAAGTAAATATATAGTAGCGCAGTTACAATCACGCGAAAACCAAAATAAAATGGAGTTGAAGTATCCCAAAAAAACTGGAAAAAATATGGACTAATATAAATAACAAAACACTGTGCCATGACGCTTGCACTTCCGTAGTCAGAGTTGTCAACAACATCATTAGTACCAATGAAAAACTGTGTTCAATAGGACTACATGCAACCAATGTGTGCCAAAAATGTCACAATTTGGACTCCTTAAAGCATCGCTTCATCTGTAATGGATACAAGAATATTTGGAATGACGTATTGCAAGTCGTTTTTCTCAAACGGACCGATGGAAGAGAGATCACGCTTCCCAGAAGAAGTTTTCTTTCCACCACAAAAAAACAATGACAAAATTTCCGAATAGCCACAAGATGACAATTACGTCGTCAACAACAAAGGTAATGACAATCTACAAGAATATCGAGAATATATCAAAGATGAATACTTCAAAATATACCGGAACAAAGACCATAAAAAGAGGTTCGGGAATATGATGCACATTTTTTTTTTCAGAAACAATCTATCTACAAGGTTTTCAAAAATGACCGTTATATTTGAAACGGCAATAAAAACTAAACGAGCAGCGATAGAAATACACCGTTTGTTGCAATATGCTTGGGACAACAGTACATTTTCAGGCGGACAAACTTTCGAAATTACAGTAGTCACAATTTTCAACAACAGATGGCGCTGCAAGTGATGTGAAAGATATAGAAGACAACGCAGTCTGTGGGTGCGCCATTCTGTACGTCGTCTTTCTGCTGTAAGCGTGTGCTGTTCACAACGTGCAAGTGTGCTGTGGACCTCATGGTTTATTCCTTAGAACAGAGGATTTTTCTGGTGTTGGAATTCCACCGCCTAGAACACAGTGTTGTTGCAACAAGACGAAGTTTTCAACGGAGGTTTAATGTAACCAAAGGACCGAAAAGCGATACAATAAAGGATCTGTTTGAAAAATTTCAACGGACTGGGAACGTGACGGATGAACGTGCTGGAAAGGTAGGGCGACCGCGTACGGCAACCACAGAGGGCAACGTGGAGCTAGTGCAGCAGGTGATCCAACAGCGGCCTCGGGTTTCCGTTCGCCGTGTTGCAGCTGCGGTCCAAATGACGCCAACGTCCACGTATCGTCTCATGCGCCAGAGTTTACACCTCTATCCATACAAAATTCAAATGCGGCAACCCCTCAGCGCGGCTACCATTGCTGCACGAGAGACATACGCTAACGATATAGTGCACAGGATTGATGACGGCGATATGCATGTGGGCAGCATTTGGTTTACTGACGAAGCTTATTTTTACCTGGACGGCTTCGTCAATAAACAGAACTGGCGCATATGGGAACCGAAAAGCCCCATGTTGCAGTCCCATCGTCCCTGCATCCTCAAAAAGTACTGGTCTGGGCCGCCATTTCTTCCAAAGGAATCATTGGCCCATTTTTCAGATCCGAAACGATTACTGCATCACGCTATCTGGACATTCTTCGTGAATTTGTGGCGGTACAAACTGCGAACACCTCGTGGTTTATGCAAGATGGTGCCCGGCCACATCGCACGGCCGACGTCTTTAATTTCCTGAATGAATATTTCGATGATCGTGTGATTGCTTTGGGCTATCCGAAACATACAGGAGGCGGCGTGGATTGGCCTCCCTATTCGCCAGACATGAACCCCTGTGACTTCTTTCTGTGGTGACACTTGAAAGACCAGGTGTACCGCCAGAATCCGGAAACAATTGAACAGCTGAAGCAGTACATCTCATCTGCATGTGAAGCCATTCCGCCAGACATGTTGTCAAAGGTTTCGGGTAATTTCATTCAGAGACTACGCCATATTATTGCTACGCATGGTGGATATGTGGAAAATATCGTACTAGAGAGTTTCCCATGGTGGATATGTGGAAAATATCGTACTAGAGAGTTTCCCAGACCGCAGTGCCATCTGTTGTTGACAATTGTAACTACTGTAATTTCGAAAGTTTGTCTGCCTGAAAATGTACTGTTGTCCCAAGCATATTGCAACAAACGGTGTATTTCTATCGCTGCTCGTTTAGTTTTTATTACCGTTTCAAATATACGGTCATTTTTGAAACACCCTGTATCTATCTATCTATCTATCTATATCCGAATCCCGCTCCAGCTGCTGCCGGGTCTGGGTGCTGACGAGTCCTCTCCATTTGGCTCGGTCCTCCCACCACTTTTCTTCCTCCACTTGCTGCCAGGTCACACCTCTCCTTTCCACAGATATTCTCACTCCCATTTTCCACCGTGATCTTGGGCGCCCTCTAGGTCTTTTCCCATCCATCTTTAGTTCTTCCATATTTTTGGGGAGTCTCTGCCCATGTATCCTCTTAACATGCCCATACCATCTTAATCTCTTTCTTTCAATTTCTTCTCTCATACTTTCTTGTTTGAGGTCCTTTCTAATCTCTACATTCCTTACTCTGTCCATTCTTGTTTTCTCCTTAACTGCTTTGAGAAATTTCATTTCCCCTGCTTGCAGTCTGCTCCAGTCCCTTTCTGTCACTGTCCATGTTTCTCCACCATAGGTGACAATACGGATGTAATAATTCTTATACATAAGGAGTTTTGCTCTTTCTGAAACTTCATTATTCCAAATCAGGTGTTTTATTGTTTGGTAGAAACTGTCTCCCTTCTGTAACCTCCTATTAATTTCGTTAGTTATTCTTCCATCCCTAGGTATTTCACTCCCTAGATAAGTGAAACTTTCTACCACTTTGAGGGGTTCTCCATTCAAGGTAATATTTCCGTTGATTCCTTTCTCTCTTCCAAATACCATTACTTCACTCTTATCTTTACTTATTTTTAATCCATACCTTTTCATTATTTCCTTCCACGCATCTACCTCTTTATCACCCCATATTACCATATCATCTGCAAAAATCATCTTTTTGTCTTTTTCTTTTACTATATCTTTAACTGCCCTATTCATTCCCTCCATCACAACATTAAAAAGTGCAGGAGATAGAATACTTCCTTGCTTAAGTCCTTGTCTTATTTCGAAGTATTCAGAGTTTCCCAATGGTGTTCTAATCCTACAATTGTGTCCTCTGTACATTGTCTTTATAACATTAATGTATCCATCTTCTATATCTATTTTCTTCATTTCTTCCCAGAGTCTTTCCCTGTTAACCGAGTCATATGCCTTTTCTATGACTATAAAAACCATTATCACCCTTTTGTTATACTCCCAGCTTTTTTCCATCAGTTGATGGATAGAAAATTTCAGGTCGATCTTGCTTCTTCCTTTCCTCCACTGGGGTAATTCCTGTCTGGCGCGTCCACGTCGCGAGGGTGGGCACCCTACACTTCAGTAGGCCGGTGTGCTAGGATGGCTGAGTTCAGGCAGGGACCCAATCCCGTGGGGTACAACACGGAACCCATGCCCAGGGTTACGGGTGAAGAGCTTAATGGCAGCGACGGCGGAGAAGGAAGACTTCCGAACGGCGTAGCTGGCAGATGAGGCAACCCTCCTTTCTGGGGATTAAATGAGAAAAGAACCACTGCCTTGTGGTGGAGGAGAAACTCCAAAGGCTAAGGGAGACAACCCCAACAGAAAATCCTTTCCTGCGTTAGGCCTAGCATGCCAGTAGGAAAGTCTTCATATATTGCTTTCAAAACACAGACGAGCCTCGGAACGAACCACTCAGGATTTCAGAAACAAGGCATCGGTTAATACCTAAATAATATGAAATCGACGGAACAAGATAGACTGCCAAAGTAGGGGATTGCTGTTGAGGGTGAAGTACGGTGGGGACTTCGTGGGTCCCGGGGCCGCTGCGGTAGCCGTGAAGGCTTCAACAGAACCCCGAAAAAGCACGTTTATCCAAAAAGTAGCAGGAGTCATGCCACAGCACAAGAATAGTAGGGAAAAACTAGTCTAATGCATAAGACGTGCATCACTGAAGAAGTTTAATTTCCTCTCTTAATTTTGCTTCTCTCTCATTTTTGTTTAAATTCTAATGGAAGAATAATTTGCGTTCCGTTAATGCAGTCAACAGTATAATAGAGTGAGTTATTTTCAGGGTAAATTTATTCGGAATACAATTTTCTAACTTGTCTTCAAGATGCAATTCAGTTTCATAGCCCATTAAAAAAAAAAAGTGTTCAGCGCGGCGGAATGCCATGTCGAGTGGCTGGGTTCGATTCCCGGCTGGGGCAGGAGATTTTATCCGCTCAGGGACTGGGTGTTGTGTTGACCTCGTCATTATTTCATCCCCATCTCCGACGCGCAAGTCACCCAATGTCATGTCGAATGCAATAAGTACTTCCCTGAATGAGGACTCCCGGCTCACAATGCCATACACTCATTTCATTTCCACATGCATAACCCAATAACAAATTAGCGTTTAGTGTCCTGCAACTTTTATGAATTCAACGAGTACTGAATCGTTGCGAACCCAAAGAGGTTAATTCCTTATCTATAGTTTATCTTGAGCAGTGGACGCACTTCATGCTTGTGTTCAGTTTTAATCTCCCATTGCAAAATTTAAGACATGTTAATATTGATAACAACCACAATACTGCCAAAACAGTAACGCAGTGAGCGTAGATTTAAGATAGTGCTTCACGTTGTTAACTTCATACTACAGTATAATCATAAAGGAATATTTGTTATTTTGCTGATAGTTAAACTTTAACTAGAAAACATGCAAATGGGCTATCCCAAAGTATTGTTCTTCATTCGGAAATGAAAAAAACTTGGAGTTTTCGATCCTGTTCCATAATTTCCTTTACATATACTGACACAAATTTGAAATATGCTTCACGCAAAAAACATTAAAAATTGTGCAACATTCAGGTATTCCTAGGCTCGGCCCAACGTTACAAAACACTAGTCGTTTTCTGTTGTTATAACTACTCTAAGTACACCCTTCATGTTGTTCGCAGGCAGCGCACAGACCTTCTTAATATAAGTAGCGTTGCAGGACATCCGTAATATGGACTCTTTGCCCCGACCAGGACTTCCATGTCTTTGTTCCGTGGCAGCAGCGTCCACTGTGACCAGGAAGTGTGGTCGTTCGGTGTTTCATGGCTGTGACGTGTATGCCCGGCGACATGGGTACTGCAAGGGTACAACACATCCTGGACGCTATCCTGACCCACAGACATTGTTGAAATTACACCTCACATGTTCCCTGGGTTTACCAGACCCCACCAGTTTCGACATCTTAGAGAGTTCATAACTGACACGCATGTTATTTCATACGGACGTGCACAATATATCAGTAACCTTTCGACTGTTTTTTTTATGTATGCTAAATGTTAATGCTTTGTATGTATCGACATGTAAACATTGTTTAAACAATGGAAAATCCTGGATGAAATGTAATTGTGTTAGCCGGCCGGAGTGACCGAGCGGTTCTGGGCGCCACAGCTGGAACCGCGCGACCGCTATGGTCGCAGGTTCGAATCCTGCCTCGGGCATGGATGTGTGTAATGTCCTTAGAACTACTTAAACCTAACTAAATTCTAGGGGACTGATGACCTCAGAAGTCAAGTCCCATAGTGCTCAGAGCCATTTGAACCATTTTGTAATTCTATTATGAAAAGGGTAGTTGCTACTCGCCATACAGCGGAAATTCTGAGTCACGTATAGACACAAGAAAAAGAGAGTCAGAAACTGTATGTGTGTTGTTTTCGACGAAGGGCTTGGCTTGTTGATCGAAAGTTCACTTTCCAATCTTTTTGTTGTGCCTATATGCGTCTCAGCTTCTCCGCTATATGGTGAGTAGCAATTATCCTCTCCACCCGCTATATGGCGAGTAGCAACTATCCTTTTCATAACCTTGTATACATCGTTTGTTTGTCCTGTACACCGGACGCCACTGATGATGTACTCTCGGGCCCGAATGGCGGTCTGACAGTTGAATACTTTTAATTCTGTTCGTGGTGTGGAGCAAAATGACTTTTAACAAATACTTACAAGCTGCAGAAGACGAAGCATACGAGATTTCACCATAAAAAAGAATTAATAAGTCGACTCAACACTGGAAAGCAAACCAAAATGCAGAGGAAACCTGACACATTACAGTATTTTTATGAGTTTTGTAAGTTTTATTGTTTTATTCCCTGTTCCCCCTACAAAATTAGGTGACACGCCTTGATACTTAAGCACGTGATGGAACAAGGTGCTCAGGTAGAGCCTGCACGCCCCGCCACTCACGCGAATTGTCACTCTCCGCGAGGAAGCGGATATCGTCCCTCTAAAGACGACCACACGCAACAACGCGCGGCGGCTCTATGAGAAAGTGGATGCCTCGCGGGACACTGTCCATGGGTTACGCCACGTTGGGACCACACTTCCGCGCCGCTGGCATCGACATCCGGTTCCCCTAACCATCCTAGAGGAAACGGATTCCGACCATGGCTAACGATACCTGCCCATGTTAGGCTAAATTTTTCTGCCTGACTCATGTAGTACTGTCACCGTCAGAGGGTGGTACGGGACTACAAGTCCCACCGCCACACCTCCAAAGTGAAATGCAGTGACGTAGTGTCACTGCCCTGTGGAAATTTACTGCCTCACCAACACAGTTAGACCGCAAAAGACCGGTGATGCTGTATTGTCACATATCACAAAAAAAATAGTTGTTGATATGCTTAGAATAATATTCAGTAGTTCATTGTTGGTTATTACCGATGTGTAGCTTCATAACGCAGAAGGGAAGGTGAAACCCGTAGAAATTATGCGATTGAGACGGAAGTCGTCGGTATGATGTACTGGTACAGACAAACGATTTCAACTTTAGAAAAACTGGATTATTCATATAAGAGAAAGAGCTTCACAAATTGAGGAAGGCAGTAACGTGTTGGTCCACCTCGGGCAGCTACTCGTTGGAATTCCTGAGGAATACCGCGCCAAATTCTGTCCAACTGGCGCGTTACATCGTGAAAATCCCTAGCTGCTTGGAGGGCCCCTCCCACATTGGTGCAAACTTTTTAAATTGTGGAGAGATCCAGCAACCTTTTTGGCCAAGGTAATGTTTGGCGTGCACGAAGACAAACAGTAGAAACTCTCGCCGTGTGAGGGCGAGCATTATCTTGCTGAAATGTAAGCCCAGGATGGCTTGCCACGAAGGGCAAAAAAAAAGGGCGCTGAATGTCTGCGACGTGCACCTGTGCTGTAAGGGTACCGCGTATAGCCATGAAAGGAGTCCTGCTATGAAAACCAGAGGAGTCCTGCTATGAAATAAAATGGCAAGATAGACCATCTGGCCGTATGGCGGGCGATAGTCAAGTTGGTATACAACTACTATCTGGGTCGTCCCCAGACACTTCTCTGCTGGTCATCGAGGCTCAACTCGAAGAGCGACTCGTCACTGAAGACTAGTCCAGTCGGTCAGATTGCAGGCCGAAGACGCGTCCGGAGACGATGAAATGTCTCGCAGAGATCGTGAAAGCTTTATCGAAAGATGATGAATGTTTGAACTATCTGTTTCAATGAACTTAACATAATGTGTAGCGGTCTCAATTCAGTTTTTTGGTATACAAGATACAGCACGAGAAGCTTTAGGTACGAAAACAGCAAATGTAATGGGAGGCGATTCTACACACAGAACACCGTAGTTCAACCGAGATGTTCAAGAATTACTTGTTCAGCCAGTCACAGGCGGGAAGACTGCATGGAGTGTGAGATTAATAGTAATAGGTTTAAATTGAATATACGAAAAATAAAACAGTATTATTGCAAGTGATAGACAAAACGCATGAAACGAGACCTTTATGGAACACAATGTGTGGTGAATGCCCCTGGAGCAAATGAACGATGCTATTGAACACATTCGGATATAGAATATGCAATAAAATTCAGTGGTAAAATAATTTTCGACCTTTCTTGGTCTCTATTGATTGGGCTATCACACCACCAGCATAGTCTGCTATACCCTTAACATTATTATTATTACACGACTTTTGTAGATGTTACGCTTAAACTAACTACACTGACATTTCGATCCCAACTTAACCCTTGCAAGCACAGTACATTTGCAGTCTGAAAGCCACACGAATGCAATGATGTAACTGTTTTGTTTATTTTGTACTGTTGGAATTCACTAAATTGTTAGGTAAAATTTATACACTTGTTAAGTGCTCAACTAATCCAGTGGTGGAATATAGGAATAAACTTTATTAGGCTTGTAAGCCCATTTTCGAGTACAGAACTGTTTCCGACGATGGAAACCATGTGAAGGTAATGTGCGTGATATCTTATGGGACTTAACTGCTAAGGTCATCAGTCCCTAAGCTTACACACTACTTAACTTAAATTACCCTAAGAACACACACACACACACACACACACACACACACACACACACACACACATACACCCACCCACACACACACACACACACACACACACACACACACACACACACACACACACATGCCCGAGGGAGGACTCGAACCTCCGCCGGGACTGCAGCGCCTCAGACCGCTCGGCTAATCCCGCGCGGCACGTGAAGGTAAGTGAAGACCAAAGACAGACTCAATGTGGCAAATAATTCGTGCAGTCACAAATTTTTGTTGAATAGTAGGAGTGAGTGCCGTGAACAACGTACTAGAAATCCCGACTGGTAGGGGCTGAGTGAGGATGCATTTGAAGGTCACTTTTGTACGTTTTTCTTGAGTAACTCGAAAACGACGGCCTCTAGCGAAAACGTACCCCAATGTAGAATTTAACTATGTTAAATTTCCTACAAAAAGGTCCTGTTAATTGTTTCTGCACAATTTGTAGTTTGCGCGTGATGAGCGAGAGAATATGAAAATCTCCCGCATGGTTTTTGAAGGCCAGCTGTAACACTGCGGGCTGCAAAAAACAAAATCGGTAGGGGCAGCTTGAGACACCTTGTATATTATACAGCAGCTGAAATGTGTACAATGAGGAATATTTAAGAATGCAGCACGAAACATAACATTCTATCAGTGCTAAAAACTATAGAAAATGGCGGAAATTGCTTATGGCGGTCTCCAATGAGGATTTCTTCGTGTGAGTCTAAGATTTGTCATGTGACTGAAGTACCGACCAAAAGAAAAACACGTGTTCCTAGCTACACTATCTGCTAAGTATAACACACTCCCTACCTAAAACTAGAGTAATGGCATTTCATGGAATATTCCCATTCTGTTCAAAGACAATTATCAACACAAAACCTACAGAACAAATCCCTTATTTGCCCTATCTGGTTGCTGAAATAAGTGACAATAAAGGCTGGTATATTGAAACTACGTTACATTTTTTTAACACATTTTTGGTGACGGTGAGTAACAAGACAGGAAAGGGCATGAGAATAAAAGTAAATAAAGGCATCACCAGTTTTAATGAATGGGAGTGAGACAGAAGGACGTCAGTAAGACCGAAGGGACGGAAATGAGGATTTCAAGAAATGTTAGACCCAATACGTAATGAACACGGAAGAACAGAACTTAATGTTTAGAATATTAGAGAGAGTGGACGGTAAAGAAGATCGAAAGAAGGTATTAACACAATAAATGAAGACAGATTGCCAAAACGGATAGGGCTAATAAGCCACAATGAAGAAGAGAGTCGGAAACGCCCAGGAAAAGATGGGAACAACTCTGAGTGTGAAGTCGGAAGACGTATTTTTTCTTCCCAAATCGTGGAGTGCAGAAGAACAGACTTTTACTCATGTAGTTATTTTATAGCACGTATATTATCCAGTGATTCCAGTAATGATTTATTACATTTTTATTATGTATCTAAAATTTTTCCGCATGTCTCAGTTACAACATACGCAACAAAGAATGCAGGAGTACCAGCTGGCCAACAATTGTACGGGCGGCGCATGTGGGGGGCAGGAAGAGGGTGTAAGAGATCAGTTGCGACGCTTTGCCAATCTTCACGACGCATCGTTCGCGGTCCGTTCACTTGGAAATCACTTGTTTCCAGCATTCGACTTACTTCAGTTATTCACCGATTTTAGAAAATGTTGCAACTAGAAGGGGAACCTTTGTGCCATCGTTCATAAATAAGTAATCACAGAAATACTCATTCCTCTGCACACAAATGTACATCAGTTAGCTTATTCATAGCTTGACTAAACACTGCCCTATTAAATGTCATAAAGTTGTTCGATGCAAACATAACGTCAAAATAGACAACATTTATAGTCTAAGACGAGGTTTCATTAAGTAGTTGACATGCATTTACCTGCACGTGGTTTCCATCTTCGGAAACAGTTCTGTACTCCAAAATGGGCTTACAGTCCTAATAAAGTTTCGCGAAGCAAGGCAAAAAGTGTCCCGTTTAATCAACACAATACGAAATGTTTTTCCGAGATCCTACAGTTAAATCAGTCTTTTGCAGCCAGAAGTGTGGAGTATAATATGGAGTACTGAAATCCTAAATAAAACGAACCTGCTTTCAGGGAAAAATGTTTCTGAGCGCCTCACGTAATTCGTGATCAGCTTCGATATGAAAAGCTTCTCCCACTGGAAGCGACAGTCACTGGCATGGTTATCAGTAATTGTTGGGTTATGGGTTTCCAATTTCATTTAAGTATTTCAATATCCTATAAGTGTCTTAAACTTTTTGGTGAAAAAACTGAAACAAAAGTTTGGGCAACTGGCTAAGTATTCCGAAATATTCAAACTTATTAATACTGTGTCAACGACAGGGTAGAAAAAATTCAGCTTCGTATTCTCCTCTGGAAGCTGTGCCCTGCAAAGTACATCGTCACTTTTACAATCAAATTGGGCAAAATTTGAACAAAAGAGAACTGGCAAGAAAAGAAACCAATCTGTAAAGTTTCAGCTATCACTTTGGTAGTTACCTGCGCATTAAAGAAAACCTTCCTCACGGAAATTCTCGCTTAAACTTTATTTAACCTTCGAGCGATTTGGTTGCTAATTTCACGTCCATGTTTTCTGCTTGAAGGGCCTTACTTGGAAAGAGAAGCTCATACCGTATGACAACACCGTCGATAAACTAGAAGTTATCTAATTCGTTCACAGCAAGAAAGTGTGCTTCGCTCTTTGTTTTCAATTCATCAATGCTATTGCTCATCTCAAGAGGGGCATCTATGACTTCTGTTGATTGGTACGTCATAGCTTCGACACTCTCCACCCAACTTTCCCATCGAGGTTCTGAAAGCTTCTTCACTGTTAACTTTGGTACTCTGTTTTTGATGCATCCTCTCAGAGAGCGGAAATCTTATTGAACAGTGTATGTTCTTTGAATTACACGAAAAAATGTGACTGCTTTTGCTGTGCGTTTTGCCGCATCTGATAACACAAGATTAATATTCCAGGTAGCACATGGCAAATAAAATGCTCTTGGATTACATCGGGATTCTGGTTTGAACACCACTTCAATTACCATCTATATTTGTACCATTTTCGTAACTTTGGCCTCCGCAGCCACGAATATCGAGACCTAGTTGGTCTACTTTCGATAAACGGGTTTTAGGCAAACTTTCTCCTGTTGTTGAAGAGACATCCATAAAGTCTACAGTCATTGTTAAGTTTGTAAACCTATAAGAATACACAAACAATGTCATTTGTTCATTTTTGGTTGTATCAAGAGTACAATGAGGGATGACTGAAAAATATTTACTTTCTTCTAGAAAATTAACAGTGTTGTTTTGTACTTTGAGTGCATGCAAATTTATGAGTTAATGTTGAATGTTTTTGTACACAAGAGCGGTCAGGAATTTCTTAAGTTTTTAACCGCGATTAAATTTTTCTGCAAAACAGGGTCAAATTCTGCAATCATTCGGATCAAACCAAGAAAATTGCCATTATTATATTGATAGAGCATGTAGCTGGCTCCTTTGAAGGCCATATTATGCTGAGCCAGATACCTGATGGCGCGTATAATTCTGTTTAGAGCCGAAAACCAACGTTGCTTCTCTCTTTCTAGTAGTTCACTTCGATAACTACCACTTTTTTGTTTCAACTGTCTCACACTGTATGCATCTTTTTGCAGAGTGTATGTGGGCAAATGATTGTTCATGGCCTGTATGCCGATCTCCTAAATGAACCCAGTCTCAGTCTGTCACTTGACAGCTTGTTTGCAGAAGATCGAAAAATTTTACAACAGCAACAAAGAACGTTTTTGGTACATTTCGAATACACAATCCATTTTCGATCCCTTTTTTCTCCATTGGGTAGAGTTGTTACATAATAAAAATTTACGATTCATTTTTAACTTTAATACGAGAAGGGAAGAAAATTTTCAGTTTTAGTAGGGCCTTTCTGTACAATTTCATTTATCATGGAGTATGTTAACGTATTAGGTCAAGTGCCTGGGTGTGGATTTGTGATTATTTCACGGTCGCTATCAGTAGACCTAGCTGAATGTGGGGTAGCAGTTGGTTCTCATAACAATATATTTTCAGTTTTATCTAAAGCACCACATGATGAGAGGGTAGTGTTAATGACATCTCCATTTCAGCATAAATTAGTTTTAATTTGTGAAGATAAGCGTCTTTTTTTTTGCAGTTCAAAATTGTTCGTGATGAAGTTTTTTATCACCTTATTTTTATTTATTTTTTAATTTTTTTTAAGCACACGGGAGGAACACTATATCGTAACACAGGACGGACATACAGCACGAGAAACGGTTTGAACTCGAACGTACATTTAAACTCATGACAACTAACAAATTATTCTGAGAGATAACCGATAAAAATAACGCTTAATTGTTAGCCACAGCAGTGAGTTGCAAGAGTGCAGAGAAGAGCTAAGAGACAATGAATAACGGTCCTCTTAAATTACGGATGAACAGATGTTAACAGAAGATACTGTCGCGCATCCCTATTGGGGATGGTGGTTATCGTTGGTACAACTGGTTTTCCGTTGTATCGGTTTATTACGTCAGTACCACGGGCACCTGACCGCTCAAATTTTGAAATAACCGAGTTAAGTTTTTATTTCTGTTATTTCCTGTAATATATGCAGGAAAAAGTTGACTTCCTCAGTTTCAAGATTAATAGAATCAAAATAATGAATAGGCAATAAAAGAAAACTTATGTCGAGATAATCAGTGATCAATGGTCGGACTGTGTTAAGTGGTTGAATACTACGAAAAATTACTAGTTTTATCCTATTTATTCTAATTTTATGAAACTAAGCTCAAAAATAATGTAATCGAGGATCATACCACTATTTGGACATTATAAATAGCCAGCGCTAAAGGATGAAAACTGAGGTTGAAGAGCTCGTATTTTGCGTGTTGGTTTGTCCTTTTTCAAGGGCTACAAGCGGACAAAGGTATATTATGTAGACACAGAGAGCAGATCAGCTACTTTCTATTCTTATTGTATACTACAAATTATTGTTAAGTTTTTGATTTATTACGGTTACCATAATATCGTTCGTCTTTTATTATTTCGTAGAAATGGCAGGCAGATCTTGAATCATTCTAAAGTAAATGAAGTATTGTACTTCGTTCTTGTGTCACTTCACAAAAGTATTTCCACACTATAGATGTAGTCACGGACGATGGCTTTCGAATTTAGCCTCGTTCTGTGCACTTTCGTCGCGCGTTCTCCAGTAGCCAATGAGTCTTCAGCAGTGTTCTGAGCGCTGTGCTGTGAATGTTGGCCGGCCTGAGTGGCTGTGCGGTCCTAGGCGCTTTAGTCTGGAACCGAGCGACCGCTACGGTCGCATGTTCGAGTCCTGCCTCGGGCGTGGATGTGTGTGATGTCCTTAGAACTAATTAAACCTAACTAACCAAAGTTCTTGACGACTGATGACCTCAGAAGTTAAGCCGCATAGTGCTCAGAGCCATTTGAACCATTTGTGAATGTTGTAAGCAATGCGAGCATCATACGCGATCGTAGCGAGTTATTTAACGAATTTTTATTCCATTTGTTTCGAGTTTTCATGGTTGATGGTGGTGGCAGGCGACTAATTCTGCACTAGAAAGCGTGTATCCTGCAAATTATATCTCTCGCTTGCATCAGGTGCAAAGCACGTGTATGCGAGTACGGCAACTGCCTGTAACCGGCAACAATGCAATCGCCGTCCTTGACCTGTGTGAACCGCCATCGTTCGTGGATGGGACTCTAGGATTGGTGCCGTTCTCCAATAGGATTGATGTCCGCTGACGACAGGGAGAAACTAACATATAGACCAGGTGGGGGTAAGTCTTCTTGCAGTCTCAGCAATGCTGTACCAATTCTTATGCCATGTTTGTTGGTCGTTTCTGTCGGCAGTATTATTAAAATAGCGCTGATCACATTTCTCTTTTTCTACAATAATGCAATATTTCAAAACAATGGAAAATGTCTAAATAAAATGTACTCGTTTTCCAAAAAAAGATTTATTTAAAAACAAACAATGGGAAACTCCAGGTAGGAATACCAACAATGCAGGAAAAGACATGTTAAGTTGCAGACAGGCATTCTGACCGCAGATGCTGGAGTTGGCGATCGTGTGTGCATGAGGTGTGCTTGTGTGTGTGAGTGGTGGGTGTTTCGTTTTTGCTGATGAAGGCTGTGGCCGAGAGCTAGCTTTTAATTGTGCTTGTCTGCAAATTAACGCGTCTTTATTTAAAAACAAAAATTTACACTGCTGCTATGGCTAACTGATACTGAAGTATTTTTCCCAGTTATTAGTAACAAATAAAAATACCTGTTATAACCGAGGCCAAAAGATACCGAAAAATACCGGTTATCGATAACTAATCCTTATCATAGACCTTGGTTCCCTCGACCCCGATGCTGCGATGGTTTTGTACGATGTACACCAGTAGCATGTAGTCAGGAAACAATGGGTATATACCTCAACACTTAAATACTTGATTCATGCCTAGGATTGTCATATCTATCTGGGGCCTCGTCTGGACGCTCGGAGATGGGGGTGTAGAAATGAAGTAAAAATTTTATTTAACATAATCACTTTATATTTAGAAATGAAATACATGGAATTTGTTGCGGCCGAAGTAGTTGGTACACTATAATGTTCGGAAGATTTCACCTTTTCCAGCAAGTCTTTTTTTCCTTTTTAAGTGTTTAAAAAAATCCGTGGAAGTTAGTTTGCAGTTAACTGGCAGTGTAGGATTGATTCCACAGTCCTTGGCAGCAGTCAGTTTCTTTCATCAGTCCACTGGTCCGACATCAGCGAAAGTACTCTTTCCACAGTGGCGTTGAGTGCGGGAATAGAAAACAAATACTCGTATGATTTTAGCCGTTGGCATTTGCGTTCATGATTTTCGGTTTGCTTAAGAAAATAAGTACACTTTTCCTCCATAGAGTGTGTAGACTTCCATTCTTCGAGTCACGCTTAGATTCTAAAAAGCCCTTCATGTAGAGTACTTCAGGCGACAGTTATTTTCACGAATATATGTATCACAACATTTTTAGTCAGGTATATAATAATGTTTTAAATCTTCACCCAATCTGAGGTTTCAGATCCAATCAAATACTTGATATTTATTAAAACAGAAAGCCCATTTCTCGAACTAGTCAAATGCTACGGTATAGAGAACCATTCTGTCTACCTCAAACTTCGAAATAAAATTAATTATTTCTTGATTAGGGTTCCCATTCTTTAATTTGTTCTAATTTATCTGGGTTTGCATGCCAATAATATTTGCAGTCTTCCTTTCATTCAGACGTCTTTGAGTGTCGATTAATGAATGTATTTCTTATTTCAGTTATCGAGACTTTATTCTTCTCCACGATTATTATATATTTTTCAAAGAGCCGAGTTTGACTGCAGAAACATGAAGTAAATTTCACTGTCGGACTACTCAAAAAATCTGAAATTGTTTTAGGTGACCTGTCTTCACCGTCCAAAAATTGTAATAATGGAATCCAAGGCTTAAGAATTCTCTCATTGCGGGCATTAACAACAGCCATCTTGTTTTTCAGTGAGATAGAAGAACGTGATGATTGACACTATCGTGTAAGCACTCTTTCTACTTCTCTGTACTTATCATGTATACTGAAAAATTATGAAATATTTTCATGACGATTATTTCCGTCGGTTAAGTCTGCAGCAACACTTTAATATACACTGAAGCGCGAAAGAAATGCGTATTCAGATACAGAGACGTGTAAACAGGCAGAATACTGCGCTGCGCTCGGCAACGCCTATATAAGACAGCAAGTGTCTGGCGCAGTTGTTTCACCGGTTACTGCTGCTACAGTGGCAGGTTATCAAGAGTTAAGTGAGTTTGAACGTGGTGTTAAAGTCCGTGCACGAGCGATGGGACACAGCATCTCCGAGGTAGCGATGAGGTGGAGATTTTCCCATACGACCATTTCACGAATGTATCGTGAATATCAGGAATCAGGTAAAACATCAAACCTCCGACACCGCTGCCGCCGGAAAAAGATTGTGCAAGAACGGGACAACGACGACTGGAGAGAATCGTTCAACGTGACGGAAGTGCAAACCTTCCGCAAATTGCTGAAGATTTCAGTGCTGGGTCATCAACAAGTGTCATCGTGCGAACCATTCAACGAAACTTCATCGATGTGGGCTTTCGGAGCCGAAGCCCCACTCGTGTACCCTTGATGACTGCACGACACAAAGCATTACGCCTCGCTTGGGCCAGTCAGCACCTACATTGGACAGTTGATGACTAGAAACAAGTTGCCTGGTCGAACTAGTCTCGTTTCGAATTGCATCGAGCGGATGGATGTATAAGGATATGGAGACAACGTCATGAATCCATGGACCCTGCATGTTAGCAGAGGAGTGTTCAAGCTGGTGGAGGCTCTGTAATGGTGTGGGACGTGTGCAGTTGGAATGATATGGGACCCCTGATACGTCTAGATACTACTCTGGCAGGTGACGTATAACTAAGCATCCTGTCTGATCACCTACATCCATTCATGTGGGGTGTCGCATTGTCCTGCTGGAACTGTCCTAGTCCGTCGGAATGCACAATGAACAAGTCCAGAATTCCTACAGAGTAGCTCCAGGAACACACTTCCGCTGGCCACCAAACTCCCCAGACCTGAATATTATTGAGCATATCGGGATGCCTTAAAACGTGCTGTTCAGAAAAGATCTCCACCCCATCGTACTCTTACAGATGTATGGGCAGCCGTGCAGGATTCATGGTGCCGGTTCCCTCCAGCACGACTTCAGACATTATTCGAGTCCATGCCACGCCATGTTGCTACATTTCTGCGTGCCATTACGTAGGTGTATCCGATATTTAGCTCTTCTGAGTAGTATTGTCGAGAATATGGGCAGAGCATCCAATTCCTTGTATATTTTTTCCTAGTTCTTTAATTTGCTGGAACGAATTCCGCTGGCCATGTTAATGTTAATGAAGTTGGTATTGATACTGTTTCCACAAAAAGGGATTAATTTGTCTAATGGAATCTGCATTTGTCTTTAAAGGTCAGGATAAAACTTTGCACTTGTCTCCGATGTTTCGTATTCAGCGAATCAAACTTCAGTAGCTTCTGTTGGATTTCACCAGTTTTAGTAAAGTATTGAACAATTAAAGGAAAAAGAAAGAACATCTTTTCAGAGTTGTGGTTCAATGCGTCATTGCCTGTGTCGTAGAATGAAACGTATTTCAGTTGTTTTATGCATTAGGACACAGAGTGCGGTGCGAGGTTTTTAACAATCGCTGTAGTTTCGGTCCTGTCTGTAGACTGCTATGCGGCGACTTTGGAGTCAAGATACACTGCGGAAATCAGTTTTGCGGTACAGTCGAGAGAGCTGAAGGATTGATGCTTGACAACGTTATAAGCTGTTGTTAGTTCTGCAGCAGCAACGAGAAATTCTTCCTGGGTATCTTCTTTAATCATGAACGTAGAAATATACCTTGATGTCGAATCTATTTGTATGATTCTTGTTAGAAATGTGATGCCTCATATCTGGCTTACCTCCACGAGTTACTGAAACGAAACATCTACATATCACACACAACGCTTCCTGCTCCGTACGTCCTTTGTTAACAAAAGACCACTCTTTTGTGTAATCATCCGAAAAGTGGCACTTTCTATTTCCATCCTAAGGCATTTTCGTAAGCTATTATAAGTTCATTAGACAGTAACCAGTCGGCAGTAACAGTTTAGTCATAGAAGTACACGTTATTGTTCACTTCACGCAGTAAATACTTCAAGCGTTACTAACTTGCACTCCTTGTTCGTATTACGTTTAGAAATAACCGTCTTATCAGATTGCTATTCACTCGAGAACTGCCCGATTCTTTCGCGTGGCGCTGCTTATAGTTTTCCTGGAAAAATATGGTATTTTCTCAAACAGTGGCGCTAGATGTAGAAGGTGCTTCCATCGTCGATACAGGGCACGCAACATGCAACGCCATCTGTTGACTTTTACTAATTGACGCTGCGCCAACAGATGGCGTTACTCCATAACTTAGGCAAGTTGGTAACAGCATTTTGTAAAACTGGGACAGAATTAGGTCCTGTCTGGATGTCGGGACAAGAAGGTCCGTCATGGTGACCGTCCCGATATATCGAGTGGGATGGCAACCTTATTTATACTGTTGCAATTCGTTACGGCTGTACAAGGAAACGACAGGGATAATATCGGGTCCTTAATGTGGGAAATGTTCCGTAGAGTTTCACGTGCCCCAAGATTGCAAAATAAATCTACGGCACGAAAAACAGAATAATTGCCCATTAACAAAGTGACAACCAAACACCCCAGTGATTTGCTACAGCCAGAATAATCTTGGATTCAGCAACGCTAAAATCAGTGCCAATCATTTCTAGAAATACACGAGAATTCTGAAAATAATAAAAAGTTTACATCCCATTCTAGGAGGGGGTAAGAACTCCTCTTGCTAAGCCTATGAGAACAGTGATTAAACGTACATGATTTGTGAAGAAGTTACGTTTCAACTCATAGGAGAAAACCAGTTTGGTTAGTACACCACATACTGGTTCTATACTCGCAGTTGAAACATGGGTAGCGGATTAATAGCCGTGTATTTGTAACTAGAAATCACAGAGATATGGTATTTATTTGCAGGTAAGTTGTGAACTGTCTGAATGGGTAATCATTGCACGTTTCGTAAGTTGATGGTTTTAAGTTAAAGTAATTATTTGATAAATATGCTTTATATGTGCAGGGAAGCTGTGAATTGTGAATTGATAATCGAGCTCTCGTTATATAACAATGAATCACAATAATGTGGGTAATATTAGCTCCATTTTATGGAAAGCTAGTTTTTCTCGCATCTAATATTTTACGACGTATTGTGTCTGAAAAACGGGCTGTGAATACAGTTATTAGTAAAGAAACAATCAATTAGAACGTCATGCATGTTACTCCCCGAACAGCGAAAACGTAGTAACTGATACACCTTTTTTTTCTTTCTTTACTTAGAGGGAATTTTCGGCGAGAAAAAAGTATCGGAGTAGTTCGAAATTATGAGAAAAGTCTGTTGGAAGTCGCAAAGCGCTCTGATTCTGGAACACAGTATGAGTGTAGCCTGGGTGATTCGCATGCTTTGAGTGACGCTGCCTTAGTTTAATTCTCTAGTTGTGCTAAACCTGTTACGTAAGATCACACCTCTTACTGAGATCATTACGACATCAATTTAAACACAGTCTATAAGTATGTGAAATGCTGAAAATCAAATTTGTTTGGTAATACATGAAATTTGGGTCCTGCTACTGGAATTTATTGTCATTTTTATGCGATTTTTCAGACCAGACATACAATGGAGAGACGTGGCGTAGAATGCCAACGTTCCTCTCGCCTTATGAAACCCATGCTATCCCTCAGCACTGTATGCCCACCGTGCATTCAATGGAATGTTATGAAAGCAGAATTTCGAATTTGGGACTACGTTATTAGAGTATCCTTGGAGATACGTCTGACTTAAAATCTTATTAGCCAGGACAGTGGCCATCAATTCGACGGCATAGTGGATGGAATGATAATATTACGGCTTTACACTGCACTTCACTAGACGATAGGAGAATCTGTGTTAAGACCGTGGCCTGCTTTTCCGTATGCTGCTCCTTCCGCCGTGGTACTGTGGATACGCTTTGATGCTCCAACACGACATAAAAGTTCGACACGGATGGAATGAACGGCTGCTATTACACCAATTGAGGTAAGATGGTTCTGATAATGTCAACTCTATACTAAGTTGATTATCCTCGGGGTTGCTCTGTTCCCCTCTGTGACACTGATTGTTTCTAAGCATGAACTTAAATCAGACACTAAAGGGCTATTGACCGCTTATCAAGAATTTCCTGATTAAGTCATCAGTAAAAGCCGAAAATAGTCCACAGGACACCCAGTATCAACTACAGGTTATTTAACAGACATGTCATTTTCGGTATTTTACGTAATTATAAACGGACTTCAAAAATTCAAAATGCTGTCCTCATGTACCGTGGGTATAATCTTACGTTAAAGGTTCAGCATAATTTCTCAAGTACGAGAGTTGTAAAATCTGTATACGTCTTGAGCCGCCGAAATTACCCAACTATATTCACCTTCTATTTGACAATGAGAGCACTTTGAGACTTCCAACAAACTCATAATTTTAAACGTACGTGACACGAATTCTCCCTATGGCCCTTCATAAAGTAGGAAAAAAGTTTCTCATGTATTAAAGCTTTAGGATCCGGTTTTTTGTTGTTGCAGTCTTCTGTCCGAAGACTGGTTTGATGCAGCTCTCCTTGCTACTCTCCCCTATGCGAGCTTCTTCATCTCCGAATAACTACTGCAACCTACATCTTTCTGAATCTGCTTAGTGTATTCATCTGTTGGTCTCCATCAACGATTTTTAGCCTCCACAGTTCCGTTCCAGTACTAAATTGGTGATCCCTTGATGACACAGAAAGTGTCCTATCAATCGATCCCTTTTTTTAGTCAAGTTATGCCACAAATTTATTTTCTCCCCAATTCTGTTCGGTACCTCCTCTTTAGCTACGTGATCTACCCATCTAATCTTCAGCATCCTTCCGTAGCATCACATTTCAAAAGCTTTTATTCTCTTCTTGTTTAAACTGTTTATAATCCATGTTTCACTTCCATACTTTGCTACACTCCAGACAAATAAGAGTCAGGAAGTGTTTCCTGAAGTTAAGTCTATATTCGATGTTAGCAAATTTATCTGCTTCACTAACGCTTTTTTTGCCATTACCAGTACACATTTTATATCTTATCTACTTCGACCATAATCAGGGATTTTGCTGTCTAGATAGCAAAACTGATCCACTACTTTCAGTCTCGTTTTCCTAATCTAATTCCATCAGTATCAGCTCATTTAATTCGTCTAAATGGCCTCCCCTGGTAGCTGAGTGGTCAGCGCGACGGAATGTCATACCTAACGGCCCGGGTTCGATTCCCGGCTGGGTCGTAGATTTTCTCCGCTCAGGGACTGGGTGTTGTGTTGTTCTTATCATCATCATTTCGTCCCCATCGACACGTAAGTCGCCAAAGTGGCGTCACCTCGAAAGACTTCCACCAGGCGAACGGTCTACCCGACGGGAGGCCCTAGCCACATGGAATTTAGATGAATGGAAAATGTAAATGCCATTATCCTTTCTTTGTTTTCGTTAATGTTCATCTTATATCTTCCTTTCGAGACACTGTCCATTCCGCTCAACTGATCTTCCAACTCTTTGCTGTCTCTGACAGAATCACAATATCATCGGCAAACTTCGAAGTTCTTATTTCTTCTCCCTGGACTTTAACTCCTTCTCCAAGTTTTTCTTTGGTTTCATTTATTGCTTGCTCAGTGTAGAGATTGAGTAGCGTAGTGGACAGGCTACAATCTTCGTGACAGAAAATAAAAGCACCTACAACCGTTTTAATTTATTTTGTCGCTACCAGTTTCAACACTCCATTGCGTCACCTTCAGGCTATCTTTGATGCTCCACAAAATAAATTAAAATCATAAGGACGGCTGTAGGTGTTTCTATTTTTTGTCACGATAGTAAACGGTCGTTGTCCCAGAGACCTCCTGCTAAAAGGATGAACATACAAAAGGCTACAATCTTGGCTCACTCCCTTCTCGACCACTCTTCTATTTCATGTCCCTCAACTATTAAAACTGCAGTCTGGTTTCTATACAAGTTGTAAATAGCCTTCCACTGACCGAAATTCTGAAGATAGCAGGGATAAAATACTAAGAGAATATTCCAGTCGACATTGTCAAAAGCTTTCCCTAAGTATACAGGTGCTATAAACGTAGGTTTGTCTTTCCTTGAACTGTATTTTAAATAATACTGATAATTTTGAAACAACCACGTATTGGGTAAAACGGCGCACTAAATGCATCGTTTGCACATTTACGCTGCGCCTAAGTACGAACACAACTAACTGCCTTGTACCACTCATGTAGACTCTTCCACTTCACTACTCGTTCTGCAAGGGAGGCAGGTTGGGTGAAATACGTGGTGAAGTGTTTTATGGAAATATTTCATTGTGAAAGCATTTTTGAAGCTAGATCTATGAAAACTGGTATGTGTCGTCTTGTTTGGAAATGAAAGGAATATACGTGTTTCACTGTTTTTGTAAAACCAACCCCTAAGGGGGGTGAAATAGGGCCAGACTGATATTTTCACTCTGCAGTGAAGTGTGCACTGATATGAAACTTCCTGGCAGATTAAAACTGTCTGCCGGACCGAGACTCGAACTCGGTACCTTTGCCTTTCGCGGACAAGTGCTCTACAAGTTCTGCAAGATTCGCAAGAGAGCTTCTGTGAAGTTTGGAATGTAGGAGACGAGGTACTGGCGAAATGAAGGCTGTGGGGAGGGGTCGTGTGTCGTTTTTGGATAGCTCAGTTGGTAGAGCACTTGCCCGCGAAAGCAAAGGCCCCGAGTTCGAATCTCAGCCCGGCACACAGTTTTAATCTGTCAGGAAGTTTCAGGGCCAGACTGATTCACTGACTCATCGTCGCCCAGCCGAAACCGCTATGAATAGAAACTTGAAATTTAGAGAGGGTGTGAATCTTATAGTGTAGTTATCGTTTAAGTAGGGATTGTTCGAAATTAAAGACAAAAAAGGGGTGAAATAGGGGACGGAAGGCTTTCTCAAAATATATCGCAATTAAGGCAGTTCTGAAGCTAGAACTACGAAAATCGGTATTTGGTTTCTCAGTTAGAAGTAAAAAAAAGACTCGTTACAGCAATTTTGGAAATTCGACCACTAACTGGGGAAAATAGTGAGTGAACTCTTTTGGAAGTAATTCATTATCACTATTTAAAAACAGTCGTAGGTTGCACAATATTCATTACTAAAGAACAACTAACGCATTTTTAAAGCTAAATCTATGAAAATGGATGCTAATTTTTTAAAAAAAGTTTCACTGTTTTAGGAAATTCAATGCTTGAAGGGAGTGAAACAGGGGATGAAAGGTTTTATAAAATTATTTCATTATGGAAACGTTTTCAAAGCTAAATCTTTGGAAATTATTTTTTTTATTTCTAACAGAGACGCCAAATACTATGTTTACTCTTTACAGAAATTCAATCCTATAGGGCGCAAAATTGTTAGGTTAAAAAAAAATAATGGCTCTGAGCACTATGGGACTTAACTTCTGAGGTCATCAGCCCTCTAGAACTTAGATCTACTTAAACCTAACTAACCTAAGGACATCATACACATCCATGCCCGAGGCAGGATTCGAACCAGCGACCGTAGCGGTCGCGCGATTCCAGACTGAGGCGCGTAGTACCGCTCGGCCCCACCGGGTGGCAAAATTGTTAGGAAAATATTTCGTTACATTAAAAAAATTTTAAAGCGTAGCCTACGAAATTGGTACGAGTATTTAACTTAGATATAAAGAAGTATGTGTTTCAGTGGAAATATCATCACAAGAACGCAAACGGCATGATTAACAGAATCCTTGAACTACAGCTACTGGAATTGCTTTTTGGTCAGAATTACATTCGGAAAAGACCATGCATCTATGGCCTCACTTAGCGTGAAAAGTTTAGAAGGTGTTGCAATTTGTGAACAATATAAAAATTTGATTAAAGAAAATAAAAAAAATCTGTGCAGATGATACAGACTACGCGTGAAAAGTATCGGGTGCTAAGGTAGTATGTGATACAGACTCAATTTTACAACAGAATAAATAACGTTCGCACACTTGCTTTGAACCAAACGTTGAACTAACTTTACCGAATTGTCTGTGCAGTGGAGGATATGGCTCTTGGGGTAATATTGTGTATATTGTATAAATTCCTGTAGTTGTCATATCAGCTCAAGTGGGAGGTAATGAGGAGGTACATCAGCAACCACAACCATGAATGGAAATCAGTGTTCAACGTGCAAAGTGTTGACATTTCTTTGAGAACTCGTGACGAAAATTTTCAATTACTGAAACGAAGGTAATCATGTCTGGTCGAGAAATGTTCCGTGGCATCAACTAGAAGCTGATTTTTCCACAGGATTAACTTTTGTTTTTTAGCATCAATATAGTCGTCATATATGTAAATCATTATCCCCTTGTATTAAAAGACTTGATGAAATCAAATAACTGGTGACGTCGTCCATAAAAGATTTTGTCACTGCTCTATTTTTCACCTTAACTCTTCTTCGCCTAATCACATCGTCTTTGTGCCTGGTGGTGTAACGATGTTCCAATGAATGTTTTTCCCAGCGTTCAAAGAGCAATTTCCATTTAGCACTGAATGATGTGACTTCTCCACTTTTTCTTTTAACAAGTGCTTAGACGCAGTGGTGTTCCTGATTCAGAACGTAAATCTAATTTAGCACAGTCGGTGTTGTGACAAGGCGACTGGCTCTCTCTAGCGGCGTCCGGCTGCTGACTCGCTTTGCATTTCCTGTTCCCACCGCTCGCCCCTCAGCGCCATTTGCCGTGGCGCTCGGAGCGCTGTTTGGCCATACCAAATATAACCAACTCACTTGTCTTAAAATATATAGAACTGAATCAGTATCTTTCTTCAGTTTGGTGCGAAAATTTCTTCATAAAATAATCTTAACGTTTCCATTGTCTTACAAGAAATTATGAAAAAGATGTAAGAAATGTTCTCAAATGTAGTTTTAGACATGAGCTTTTAACATATATACTAGGTGTCGAAAATTTTCTCCCACCAAACGCTGACTGGAAATATCTTGTATGATGAGGGGCCCCATAATCTGCAGGTTGACAGAAACTGTTCCGTCAGTGGAGGCGCGTCTATTTGGTAAAACATCCACACCTTCACCTCCGTGCGACTCATCGCCTGCCCCGGGTGGGTCCTGAACCCGTCCTAGAGAGAGGAGGCGTGTTTCAGCCCGAATTAATGGAGCACTCTGCTAGTTCAGAGGCATGTCTCCGTGCCGGCGCTGACGCACGGCGTGGTAGGAGGTCCACAAAACCTCAGGCGTTGGTGGGGATGTTTTGCACTTTTCCAGAGAATGGGAGGGGGTGCGTCGGTTACTCCTACCTGCACGACATCCCGACAAGGAAATTCATCGCTCGGTCCATCTAAACACTAAACGCATCCAATTTGTCGGTTGGTACGTGTGTAGAGCGCTTCGAAAAGTTGCGAGCTGTGGCCGTATTGGCTAGACAGCTCTTGTGACGTCACATCCACGAATCACGTGTTCGCGGCGCCTCAGTTAGCGGGGCCGGATTGTATTCAGCGAGTGGGGTTCGAAACTTCTAATCTGCATAATTCTGGGTTCTAATTTATCCAGCTGGGTTGCTGTTTAGATTTCCAGCGAAAGCTAAACCTCCATACGACGTAACAGTTACGTGATGAATAATTCGATAAGAGATATTGTAAGAAAAGTAGACAAGTTTCCACGGCGGTTCAGTAACTCGTTACTTGTAGGACATCTGCAATTGATAGGCCGACAAGAAAGATTGCCAGGTGTGTATCGGTTAGCTATTTCGCCATGCTTCGCTAGCGTTAAAGTACTATGGCATTTTACGATCGCCAGAGCAGCGTACATTTGGAAAACGTTATCACGAGCAAAAATGTTCTGTTAGCTACATGGAAAGCAGCAGTGTTCGTTGTAAAATCTGACAGGGAGTGACGTACTGAAATTAGGACTGAACTTTCACAAATCCAGGTAAACATTTTCTTTCATAATGTTATTGTAATGAAGTAAAAGTTTAGCTACCAACAGAAGACAAAAATCAGCGATCTAATTCAACAAAAACGGCAGTGGCTCTTTCAAACCAGCAACCTCATTTCGGATTTAGGGTCAACGGAAGCGTCCGTGCCGCTTAGAACATTTACAGCCGGCACATGAAGTAGATGTGAAATATTATATTTTAGCACCGTTGATGAATTTCGGAAGTGGATGGAGGAAACTGAGCAGAGAACGTTCTCAAAGTTCGCCAAACGTCGTGATTCCCATGCTAAGGTTGATTCAGACGTTGTTTCTTACATTTGTCACCGGTCTGGCAAGTTTGTGTCTAGAGGAAAAACGTGCGATGTCTTAAATTACGAGGTAGTAGTAAGATTGGTGCACTGTGCCCTGCTAAGATGAGAGTAGAAATGAAAAAGAATGGAACCTGCTGTGTGAAATATGTTTCAACCCATGTTGGCCACAAATCCGAGTTATGTCATCTGCAACTAACAAAAAGAGAAAGGGCTTGTATTGCTGCAGATATAGCAAGTGGCATACCATTCTCTGTCATATTAGACAAAATTCGAGATACAGTTGTAGATTCGAACTTGGAAAGGATACATTTGATTACGAGACAGGATCTACATAATATAGATAAATCTTATAATTTGTCCTTCACGTCAATAAGAATGTGTGAAATCTTATGGGACTTAACTGCTAAGGTCATCAGCCCCTAAGCTTACACACTACTTAACCTAAATTATCCTAAGGACAAACAAACACACCCATGCCCGAGGAAGGACTCGAACCTCCGCCGGGACCAGCCGCTCAGTCCATGACTGCAGCGCCTAGACCACTCCCTCGGCTAATCCCACGCGGCCGTCAATAAGACACCATAATCATGCAATAAGTGTAGAAGCATGGGTAAATGAAGTAAATGGTGGAGACAGTCCTTGTGTGCTTTTCTATAAACCACAAGATGTCGTCCTTGATTCGTACCCACAATTAAAGTGCGCTGATTTTGCATTGATAACTATGAACAATGCTCAAGGCGAGATGTTAAAGAAATATGGGAACGTCTGCATTTGTGTTGATGGGATACATAAGCTCAAAATTATATCCATTGAGACCATAACTCTACTAGTGCCGGCCGGAGTGGCCGAGTGGTTCTAGGCGCTTCAGTCTGGAACCGCGCGACCGCTACGGTCGCAGGTTCGAATCCTGCTTCGGGCATCGATGTGCGTGATGTCCTTAGGTTAGTTAGGCTTAAGTAGCTCTAAGTTCTAGGGGACTGATGACCTCAGATGTTAAGTCCCATAGTGCTCAGAGCCATTTGAACCTCTTTTCTTTTTTTTCTTTCTTTAACTCTACTAGTGCAAGACGACCTGAGACAAGGGTTTCGATGCGTGTTTCTAATATCTAACAGGAATGACTCCCAGGTGCTGTCCATATTTTTCCAGCATATGAAGAGGTAGGTTGCATCAATTTCGCCAAATGATTTTATGTCGGATTTGGCCGAGTCTTTCTTTATTGCACGGAATGATGTCATGGCAGCTCCATCTATGCGACTTTATTGTACATGGCATGTTGGAGGAAGGCTATCAAATGTAAAATTCAAGGTGTAGAAAAACAAGGTAAAGTGTACAAGCAAATCAGAACTTTGATGCATGAGCAGGATGTAGATTAATTTGATGAGATGTTAAATATTGTGCCAGAGAGATTGGAATGTGATCCTGATACAGTTCAGTTTGTCACATACATCTGAGACAACTATGTTGGGAATGCAAATTGTTGGGCATATTGCCATAGATTGAATGCTGGAATCATTACTGAAATGCAAAAGAATGCATCGCACTAATATATATATATATATATATATATATATATATATATATATATATATGAATATAATAGAGGGAAACATTCCACGTGGGAAAAATATATCTAAAAAGAAAGATGATGAAACTTACCAAACAAAAGCGCTGGCAGGTCGATAGACACACAAACAAACACAAACATACACACAAAATTCTAGCTTTCGCAACCAATGGTTGCCTCGTCAGGAAAGAGGGAAGGAGAAGGAAAGACAAAAGGATATGGGTTTTAAGGGAGAGGGTAAGGAGTCATTCCAATCCCGGGAGCGGAAAGACTTACCTTAGGGGGAAAAAAGGACAGGTATACACTCGCACACACACACACACATATCCATCCACACATACACAGACACAGCTTGTGTCTGTGTATGTGTGGATGGATATGTGTGTGTGTGCAAGTGTATACCTGTCCTTTTTTCCCCCTAAGGTAAGTCTTTCCGCTCCCGGGATTGGAATGACTCCTTACCCTCTCCCTTAAAACCCATATCCTTTTGTCTTTCCTTCTCCTTCCCTCTTTCCTGACGAGGCAACCATTGGTTGCGAAAGCTAGAATTTTGTGTGTATGTTTGTGTTTGTTTGTGTGTCTATCGACCTGCCAGCGCTTTTGTTTGGTAAGTTTCATCATCTTTCTATATATATATATATATAGATAGATAGATAGATAGATAGTAAATGTGTCAAATGTTTAGACAAAGCTATTTTTGCATTGATGTCATTAGTGAACCACAAGCTGTTAGACAGGTAGACTGACAAGTAAACTTAAGGACATTCGCCTTAGGCATAAATCTGGCAGTAATATTAAGGAGGACTTCATTACTATGGGGTTTTCTGGCTGGAAAGTGCATTTGCATTAAAAGTCATTATCATTTACAAAATAATCTGTTGACCTTCTTGAAGATGAACACAGATTGATGTGCATTAAATGTAGGGCTTGCATTCATAGGTATTCTTGTACATGTGTCAACTATACCATCAAATGGAATATGTGCAAGCACATACATAGTGTTTGCCAGATTCAGTTAAAGCAGCAACATTCTGAACACTCAGGAAATAGTGAAGTTATACTTATAGAGAGTGAAGATATTTCTGTTGTAGACGAGAAAACAGAAATACTAGCTGAGGTAACAAAAAAAGTAGTAATGATTCTGTACCTTCGTCAGTCCAAACAATGGAATGTACCGCAGTTCTCTGATATTGTATCTGAACTGACTTCAAATGACTTGGAAACAGCTAAAAAAATGTTATCATCACTAAAGGCAACTATAGCTGTTGGAATGTTGCAGCAAAAACAGGCACCTATGCAAACAGAAATGAAACAACCACAAAAGATGTCACCTCAATGTAGACTGTACTCTACAAATAAAAACAAAAGGAGTAATAATGCATCTCTGGTGTTGCCAAATTCAGAAGAATCCAGTTAGATCAAATTATCTCTACTGCCAGACAAAGATTTGTGAAAAAGGTATGTTACTAATGGCCCCCCCTCCTAACAACATACATCCCTGCAGCAAAAAATGCTTGTAATTAAGCACTCTGCCCACATCAGCACACTATGGTAAAATTCTATGTATGACTCAAGTGGCAATGATCAACCATGAAGTAAATAATTAATGCTGTTCCTGTTTTCTGGTTGTCAGGTTCTCGTGTGTACCCTTGTTTGCTCAGTAATTTGCTTGGTCTAAATGTTCATTAATTTATTCTGTATATTTTGTTTCTTGTAATTAATTATCCTTGTAAAGCGGTCATAGCCAATGTCACAGCACCACGCCGCCTGAGTCATAAACCAGTGCCCCATTATCTGTCAGCAGTCTAATATAATATCCTGTTTGCAGGTTCAGCTCTTCAAAAGACACCAACAATAAGAAATACAGAGGGTGTAGCAGGTCCATCCCTCATTACAGCATGTGCCCTACAGCAGAGCCCGACGAATCGTGAGTATTATTTTATAACAAAAAGGAACATTAATGCCTGGATTTATATCATTCTAGTTTCATGCCATAGTTCCTTACAGCAATCTGGTTTGCAGTTCTGCTTGCAGGCTCAACTCCCACGATTCAGCCAATAGTAAAACGGGCCGAGGTGGCATCTGGTCCATCTCTCGCTACATCGTACGTGCTGAAACACTGCCCAAGGAATAGTGAGTACTATGAATCGAGATATTAGTGCACCTATGTGTTATGCCATTGTTTCTTTTTGTCACAGCTCTTTATAAATCACTTACTGTAACTTAGTTTGCATTTCTGCTTGCAGGCTCAACTTCCACAACCCAACCAATACCAAAACGGGCTCTGGTGGTACCACATCCATCCATCAGTACAGAGCGTGTGTTGCTACACAGCTCAACAAATGGTGATTTTTATGAATTCAGGCATTAGTGCATCTCTTTATTATAAAATGTTATTCCACCTTTTGCCATAGTTCCTTTTAAATGCTGATTGCAGGTGCTGTTCTCCCACATTTAAACCAGTGGCAGGGCAGGATAAGACGGTATCAGTGCCATCCCTCGCTACAGCACATGTACTGCAACACAGCTATGGAATGGTATTATAAAATCGGGCAGTATTTGTGGATCCTTTCTGATCTGAAATTTTGCTTGCCAACTACAACCTTCCTTATGAACTTTCATTTCTCATTTATACCAAAGACGAGTGTCCTCTTGTTTAACTGAAACTTTTTTACCATTTGTCAGACTGGTTTTTCTTCACAAAATACAAATATAGCTAGGCCTGTGTAATAGTGTGATGCATTCTTTCTGTCTTGATCTTGCTATTAATACCAGTATTTAGTCTATGAAATTATGGCCAATATTTCATATTACAGGCATAGGCAATTGTCTTGGTTACAAATTAAACTGTTTCAGGATCACACACATCCTAGTTGTGAATCACGTTGTCTGCACTGGCGATTTGCTCACGTGTCCCAGTACACCTCGCACATTAAGTACACTTCACTAGGAAAATTAAAAAAATGCTCTAACTTTTGAATCACTGCAGATAAGACAAAAACTCTTTCACTCTAATGCGTAAGAAACACTACAGTTTACATCCTTAATGGACATTACATGCAAGTTACACCAAGAATTAAATTTAGCAATAGTTTTTAAATAAGGCTAAATTTCACTCCATAGTCTTCCTTATAATAATGTCATACACACTTCATTTTACTCCTCACTAAACTTGAATTAAGAGAATCTTACCTAGCTCACTGAGGAGAAAGATGCAGTAAACACCAAATGAAAAGGCTAAATGACACTAAGACAACACAGTGTGGTAGTCAGCACTCAATATGGTAAAACCACTACTAGATATTGACACCATTGACTATGCCTCTGAGAAGCACAAGCGGAATGTGGAGACGATACAGGATGAAGCATGTATCATTGACTGTGACACCTAGCCAAACTGCTAGGTACAGAGATCGACAGTGTGGAGATGTACTTCATAGTGTTTACAATCCCAACATCAAGGACGCCCGCAGCTGCAGGGAAAGATTCTCGGAGTGAAGGTCGAAGGTGCTGCACTTCGTACTGGACACATCGTGCTTCAGTAGTGTGATAATTTGCTGCCAGTCAGTGTGACTGCACTAAACATGTTGGTCAACTCTGGTCAAGTGCAGACAACTTTTTTTTAGTTAGGCTGTGTGCTAGGAACTTTGAATTATTTTCAACATTGTTCCTTTTATTTCATTATTTTCTCAGAATGTGCCACACGGTATATAGGCAAGATTGTGAAGTCACTTTGTATGAGTGTTTTCCTCCATAATTCTCTCCCATGCCGCTCAGATGTCTAAAAATGTGTTCTTAGTGAAGACTGTCTCTATAAGTCAAAGCAATGACCAGCAACACAATATTCTGTTTACTCTTGATTCAATGCTTAACATATTCTGCAACTGACACTTAAAATAATTACGAGTTAATAGCATGTGCATAAGCCAACAGCAAATGTGTTAATTGCTAATATTTGAAACTGAGTAGCTAAATGGCATAATGCTAATTTAATGGCTTCCTACTGTCCTCACAAATTATAAACATTAGTTTTTTTAATTTATTTCCCCTTCACATCACTTTTCAGCACCTGATATGTGCATGTAACATTTTTAGCGAAATAATCAAAGTGTAATTCTGCTAGCTGCCATGGTATGCAGTGAACTTTTTAAATGCTATTAGTAGACCTTACATGAGGATTGATTGTTGGAAAAGGGGGGGTGGGTATATATGTTCACTTGCAGGTTCACAACAGATATTATGGCAGTTACTTTATACATTGATTATCTCTTTGTTCTGTGTTCAGGAGTGTAACAGGCTTGTACTGTATGTGATGAGACTAAAAGTTTTCCAATGAGAGTGTGGATGTGCAGTTCTTAAAATACTTCTTGTTGGTGTGACAGCCAATTCCTAATCTAACAACACTGGTTGGTTTCACTCACGACCCGGGAAAAACCCGGGAATTTTTTCAGCTGGGAGAAAAGTGGGAAAAACTCAGAAATTTTTCAGAATTCCGGGAATTTTTCATTGCTTCAGTTTTCAATTAGTTTTATGTAATTTTGACTGGTAAGAACTGATTCTCTAGCAAAGAATGTTACAGTATACTGCTCCTGGAGAATAATACTGCAGCAATAAAACATACATAAGAGAGAAAAAAATAAAAAATAAAAATAAAATAAAACTTTTGTTGCGAAGGAAATGCGCCATTTACAACAAAACACCGTGCACGCACAAACATCTCTGCAAACAGCAAAAATATGTCAATGACCATAGGGCAAAGGCTATGATGGGATCCAAGGGTAGAGAACTGTTCATAAGAGATAAGAAAGGGGAGCTGGCTTTTAGTGCAAAGGAGAACTGTAGGATTTTTGCAGAGTCCTTTCACAACCTGCTAAACTGTGAACCACCCGGAGACGGACTGGAATTGGGAACTGATACAGAAGAGAGAGAGCAGTAAAGAGCAAAAAGGACAACAGGGCTCAAGTGGACTGCCTAGCCTTTGCAGACAATCTAGCAATAGTAAGTAAGATGGAAGAAGACACAACTTGACAGCTTAAGTAAGGTAGCCAGAAAGGTGGGACTGAGGATCGTCTATAACAAGACAAAGACATTAAATACCACTGCAGACTGAGAAACACTGAAAGACACTGTTTATCCCTCCTTGCTCCTATTTCTTCCTTTTATAAATTCTCCCAGGTATTTAAATTTGTCCACCATTTGCACAGAGAGGATGAAGAAGATAAGGTCAGCCTTTTGTATGATGGGAGAGATATACAATAAAAAGATATATCCACAGAGGCAAAGATAAGCCACTACAAGGCAATGGTGAAGAATACTGTATGATATGCTGCTGAGACAATGACACTAGGAAGAAATGGGACAGAGCGACTAGGGAAAGAAGAAAGGAAAATACAGAGAAAAGTACTAGGTTCCAAAAGAGGTAGAGAGAAGTGGTTGTGAAAACCTAGGGAAGAACTATACTGGAACATGAGGGAAATCAGACTCAAAAGGGCAAGATTTGCTGGACATGTAATTAGGATGAGTATGGACGGAATGATGAAGAGTGTGTGGGAAACAACAGGAAGGACAAGGAGAAAGACAGGAACCAATTGGGTTGTTGAACTTTGGAAGGACTGGTTGGAATTGGGGATCAAGGCTGAAGGAAAGGAAAACTGTAGGAACAAATATACACCAACCAATATGCTAGAGATCAATGACAGAGAAGAATACAGGAAAAGATTAGAGTGTCACCAGTGGAGCCAACAGTAGAGAAGGACACTGAAGATCTAGCAAGAAGAGCAGGAGAGAAGAAGAGAGAGAATGAAGAGGTTCTGGGAAAATAAAAGAAAAATGCAGTCCACGAAGGGGCTACCCATGGTTCTACACAGGCCATAATGCGAGAAGAAGAAGAAGAAGAAGAAGAAGAAGAAGAAGGGCAAAGACTATGCAATACTTCGTAACAATAAACTGATTTCTATGAGCGTGACATCACAACTATGTACATTACGTTCATTTGAGCAGTTGCCAGCGGGCTCATGCGCATGCGCAGTTGACTCGCATTTGAGCAGTACCTTCTCTCGCTTCTGGCTACTTGAAGTGTGGCTATTAGCTGTATCGGCAGTAGCCGCAAACACCCAGATGCAAACGAGAAAATTTTTTCTGGCGTGCTCTAGATGCCAGATTTGCACATGCACAGAGTAGGGGGGTGGGAGGGCAGTCTCCACGTGACCCATGTTTACATTAAGTGATTTCGCTGTTTCCTTTCGTTTACAGCTCCCAAGCCAAATGAAGCAAAATGGATTTCTGTTGCTGGGAGCTATCAAGTGAATGAAAATACATTCACATAATTATGGAAGGCAAAAATATTATTAGTTTCAGTTTTCTGATTTTATTTTATTTCGACATTTTTTGCAGTTAAGCATTAATCACCTCACAGAAAAATGAAGTTATTTTTGTTAGTTTGCTAAAGAACTTTGGCTTTATTAATCTTTTCCACTGAGGCAATCAATTTATTTGAAACGAAGTGTTTCATTCTATAGTATGGGCTAGTTCCAATTGTTCGCTGAATTTCACGTGCACGTTTTCATCTTCTTCCATTATGCTGTAATAAAGAACCAAACATGAGATAGTACAGTACTGGTGCTCCCAGAAAATTTACATCCCAAAATCCACACTGAAAAGCTTAATATTAGATGGGCCTACTTCATTGTGAATCTGTACAAGCCAATGTGCACTTCAAGACGAATTATGCATTTTAGTGTGGTTTACGAAATTCTGATGCTCTTGGAGTATCCTCTGATGCCTGGTTTCTTGTATGGCATAGTGTGAGATCTCTTCATGCCTTATACATACGAACATATGGGCTTCCTACATTACAGCAGCTGTGCATGCATAATAATGCCTGTTTTCTGGCCCTCTGTGAATAGCTAAAATGAGCCTATTTCTAACAGTCTCGGGAAAGTGCTGGGAATGATGGTTTGAAAAGTGTTACTTTCAAAGTAAGCTTCCTTTTACGCAAGATGAATTATGTTATGTGTGAGAATGTGGGATGAATTTCTTGAATCACAGACCATTTGACTCTTGTTTAAAACTTAACACTTTAAGGACCAGCCACTTATAAATGTCTGGTCTCCTGGGATTGAAATTCTTCTGTCACTATTTTAAATTTACTGGCACACTTTAGTGATGTATCTTAAATAATAACACATGTAAAAAAAAGGTTAATATTACATATGAAAGCTTAGATACTCTTGCAGCCATACTATGTATATTAATGTAAACAATTAAGTTTTCTGTTCATGTGTTCGTGCTACTTAACAGTGATCTTCCTATTGGCTGACAACAACACATGTCATATGATCTGGATATCTGCTGTCATTGACTGGCGAGACCACGTGGCATGACATATGATTGGCTTACAAAAGGGCATCGCAATCTTGATTTCGACACTCAGGAAACTGACGTGCTGGGTTTGGTGGAATTCGAATTTATACTTTTGTAATACTAGAATATACAGTGTATATGTTGCTGAGCACTGAAGGTCTTTCCAATACTTCTCTCTCTCTCTCTTTTTTCCGTTAGAAGTCTTTCCGAAACTTCTCTCCCTTTTCTTTCTCTAAAGTGCTGGGAAGTTCTAGGTAAGTGTGTAAAATGTTGTTTATAAGTTTTACAGTTCCGAGGGAAAATCTAAGGAAAACCTGCTGTCACTTAGCACGGAAAAAGTGTATTTTTGCCTGGTAAAAAGTATATTTTTTAAGTGGGATATCTGGGAAAAATCCAGGAACTTTTTTTCCTTGTCCGCATATACACCCTGAAAATAGAGCAGGGATAAACAAATATTTATATGCTTCTGTATAACTCCTGATTTCTCTTGTCTTATTTGGTAGCAGTAGAATTGCTCTGCACTCAACTTCAAATGCTGGTTCGCTAAAGTTTCTCATTAGTGCCTTTGGGAAATCCCTGTAGGAGAGGCGACGAACTTTTCATAGTATCTCCATAACACCTGTGTGCTGTTGGAACCTACCGGTAATAAATTGAGCACCTCGATTGTGATCTGCTTTGAGTCTTTCTTTAATCTGACCTGATATGGATCCTCAACACTTGAGCAATGATCAGGAATGGGTTGCACTAGCATCCTATATAGGGTCTCCTTTACAGATGAAGCACATGTTCCACAAATTCTCCCAATGAACTGAAGTCATCCATTTGCCTTTCCTAACACAATCCTCACATGCTTGTTCCACATCATATCACTTTGCAGCGTTACGCCGAGATATTTAAGCTATGTGATCGTGTCAAACAGAATGCTACTAATGCTGTATCTGAACATGACATGTTTCTACATTTAGATCTAGCTGCCATTTATCACACCAATTAGAGATTTTCTTGTATCCTCCTACTGTCACTCAACTTTAACATCTTCCCATACATCACATCATCATCATCAAATAACCACAGATTGCTGACCACCTATACATAAAATAATAGTGGTCCTATCACAGTTCCCGGGCAACTCCTGATGATATCCTTATCTGTGATTAACACTCGCCGTTGAGGACAACATACTGTATTCTATTACTTAAGAAGTCTTCGAGCCACTCATATATGTGGGAACCCATCCCATATGCTTTTAGCTTCGTTAACAATCTCCATTGGGGCACCATGTTAAATGCTGTCCAGAAATCTACAAATATGGAATTTGCCTGTTGCCCTTCAGTCACAGTTCGCAGTATATCATGCGAGAAAAAGGGCAAGATGAGCTATGCACTGGTGATTCTTTTCAAAACTTGCTGATTCATGGACATAACCTTCTCAGTCTCAAGAAAATTTATTATGTTGAAACTAAGAATATGTTCAAGGATTCAGTGGCAAACCAATGTTATGGATATTAGTCTGTACATTTGTGGGTCTATTCTTTTAACCTTCTTATGTACAGGAGTCACCTGCATTTTTTTTTTCCAGTCATTTGGGATTTTGCACTGGGTGAGAGATTTGCAATAAATGAAAGGTAAGTAAGGGGCCAACAATGTAAGGTATTCCTTGTAAAACTGAATGGGGATTCGTTCCAGACTGAAACACTTTCAACCAAACAATGAAAAATCCACGATGGAATAGTGACAATATTGTGAAAAGAATAGATTGGTATTCACCACATAGAAGAGATGTTGAGTTTCAGATATCCACAGCAAAAAAGACTATCAAACAAGTACGCTTTCAGCCAACAACAACAACACACACACACACACACACACACACACACACACACACACACACACACACAAAAATGACCACAGTCTCTGGCTGCCGACGATCGACTCTGACCTCCGCAGGCAGGGGCTGTGGTTGTTTTGGTGTGAGTTGTGTGTGTACATACTGCCTAATGTAGATGAAGGCCTTTTTGGACAAAAGCTTACTTGTTTGACAGACTTTTTGCTGTGCCTATCTATGACACACCGTCTCTGCTATATGGTGAGCAGCAACCTATCCTTTTCATAATATCGTCAACTCTTTGAACTGTCTCTCTATCCTAGGGTGGCTCATTACTATGTTGTCCATACGGAACTCTGTGTGATGGTCACATGGCAGGATGTTTGCATGATTCTGCTGCGTGAACAATTTGCTAACTGTGTAAATTAGAATTTTGGCTTTTGTTTTGCAACCTTCAAATGTCACATGAGACTGGTCAGCGAGTGACTAGATGGAACCCTAACCCACTTATCGATTTTACATAGGACCAGAATTTTCTTGGGTCCTTGGCTAGATCTTTTAGTAAGGTATGATAGTGGTAGTTGTACGCTTCTCGCGCAAATCTTTTCAGAGCTGCAAGAATCTTTACTAACCTTTGCATGTAATCATTTGTGCAGTCTCTTTTGAACTGATAATGCAACAGCTTTTGCTTCCTCAGCATATTCCAAATTTCATTGTAAAGTCATGGAGGGTCTCGTTCCATCCTTAATCCAACTTACTAGGCACATAGTTCTCCAGACCATGATTTACAATCTGTTTAAACTTTGCTCATAATTCCTCTATATCCATCTTATTGGAGCTAAGTGACATCAGTTCATAGCATAAGTGGAGGCTAACAACTGATTATCTTCTTTTTGTAGCAGGAACACTCCTCTAACCTTCTTGGCTGAGTTACTAACATTTTTAATCACAGTCGCTATGATGATATTATCATCCCTAATCCCCATATCTATTCCAAAGCTATCGATGAGGGCTGGCCTGTTTGTAGCTACAAGGCCTAAACTGTCTGTCTGTAATCCCCGCCCCCTCCCCACCACCACAATGAATCCATTGATGTCCCTGTCTGTGCTCAGTAGGTTAGTACTGCAGGAACTGTGAACTGGGTATTTACACACATACTAACTGTACGTAGACTTTCTTTGAATGACTATAGAACTGTCACAGTGGAATTGGGTGGCCAATAAAAATATACAGTAATGAACTTTGTTTCACTCACACCTGTTACATGTGTGACAGCTAACTTCACTGTCACATTCGAATTTGACCTCAACAGAGACAATATTTTCATCAATTGCAATGAACACTCCCCCTCCTACGACATCCAATCTGTCTTCTAATAAACATCCCATGACTTGATGACTTGCTAAATATCTCGGAGCTTCCTACTTAAGAGCTGTGATGTGTTTCATAGTAGTGAAGGTGAACAAATGCTCACAGCTCTTGTGGTATGCATTTAGAGCCCAATACAATAGCCTTTTTTTTTTTCCTAATGATCATTCTTTCATACCCCTCAATATTGACCATTCATCCTGGGACACTCCATATTGTTTTCTACTACACAGTTTTGGCTGTGTAACAAGCAATACATACCAGATGTAACATAATTAAAATACAAAGGATAAACCATCACTGGTCGTTTAGCCGACAGAATAACAAGAGAACTTACAGAGTATCAAACAGAGTTCGGACACATTAATTACACGTGCTGTGGTCGAGGTCAACATACTTCTCTGTGCCACACAGTTTTAGAAGTGCAGTTGACCTGATATACAATAATACAAACAGGAATTAAGTAAACTTAAAAATGATAAGTATTTTCATGTATGATATCCTCCCTTGCAGTGTACTTAACTTCAATACCAGACTTTAGAAAAAAGGCATGACACCAGGTGTCATGAAATACGACAGGCCATCAACTGGATAATCACTCATTTTTGAAAACATAAGAATGAAAATAGTGCAACAAAACACAGCCTGTGACAGCACAGCTCAGTGACAAAGCAGGAGACAGTGCAGTTGACACCACTAATATTACATGCACAGTTAGAAATGAACATCTGCAAATCACTACAGCACAAAGTCTTCCGGCTTCTGCCAACAAGGACTGGGAAGTCCACATGCTGGTTTGTAGTTCCCACATGACAATCATTTATACTGTGTAATAATAAACCCCATGCGAATAAGAGAAAAATGAACAATAGAACAACACTGTTAAAGGAACCAGTCATCTTCTGATGGCTACTGGGACAGCAGCTGCTATATTTATTTGCATTAATGATTGTAACTTCAGCTGAAGGTATTATCACTATTGCAAATAGAGAATGAAAAGTCTAAACACAGAATCTTAAAGTAGTCTTGCTAATGTCTCAGATCAGGTAGCTGGACTATTTCATAACACTATAGGGGAAAAATTGCTTTCCACGTAGAGAACACTTTGAGTAGGAAATAGCTGCACAATAATTGTACAGTACTTCCTATTTCACATATGGGTGTTTACAAAATCAGTTGTGGAATATTACAAAAATACTGTGTGTGTCAGACGGGTAGAACATTTAGTGAATGGATTAGGAAACATACATCTCTAAGTGACAGCTGTAAGTCTTCTTTTGGAATACACATCACGTTGAAAATGCACGAAATAATGAGTGTGGATGATGTACATATTTATAAACTAAATAAAAGACAATTATGGACATTCTTGGGAAGATAGAAATACATAACAACATCCACAAACAATCTTCAAGTATTTTCAGAGAACAAACTGGACTAAAATGTCGAAAGTCACTAGAGAATTTTAATCAAATATTGTGCAATATAATATTTGCTAATATATTATTTGTATGTGAATTTCCTGTGCGACTTCACAATGATGTTACATTCTTGCTTGTGAAGCTGTTAACTTTCCAGTATTTCTTAACCTCGAACCTTGCCTCACCTTCATTCTCCAAATCCCTGAACATGCAAACTAACCTTACATTCGCAGAAGGAACTGCAGTACATCATCTAAATACTGATCCTGACCTCATATCCTACCTGCAGACAAAGGTTCCACCACCATTGTTTTGAACTGCAAGGATTACCTGGCAGAAGGACTCCGCCAGCTGTCAGATGCTTCCACATACAAACCTTGCCACAGTGACCCCATTCCAGAAATCCAGTAGGATTTGCAGTCACTCCTCAAATCCTTGGGTGGATTCTGGTAAGAGGTTCTGGGATGGGCCTCTCTGCTCACCCCTACCACTCCCCGCACTCCTACTTTCTATATGCTTGCTAAACTCAATAAACCCAACCACCCAGGACGCCCCGTTGTGGCCAGTTACTGTGTCCCCACTGAGAGAATCTCTGCTCTCATAGACCAACACCTTCAACCTATTACCTGGAACCTACTCTCCTATGTAAAAGATACCAACCATTTCCTCCACTGACTCTCCACAGTTCCTGTCCCTTCACAACACGGTGCCCTGCTCATCACTATTGAGGCCACCTCCCATTACACTAACATCCCTTAATGGCCGAGGCCACACCACTACTGTGTGGTGTCACCGCCAGACACCACACTTGCTAGGTGGTAGCATTAAATCGGCCGCGGTCCATTAGTATGTGTCGGACCCGCGTGTCGCCACTGTTAGTGATCGCAGACCGAGCACCACCACACGGCAGGTCTCGAGAGACTTACTAGCACTCGCCCCAGTTGTATTGATGACGTAGCTAGCGACTACACTGACGAAGCATCGCTCATTTGCGGAGCAGATAGTTAGAATAGCCTTCAGCTAAGTCCATGGCTACGACCTAGCAAGGCGCCATTAGCCTTACATAGCTTGTATCTAAAGAGTCTCACTTGTATCGTCAAGAGCGATGTACCACAAGGATGGATTAAAGTTAAGTATTCCAGAAGCTACGTACTTTTCTTTATAGCATTCATTACGTATCCCGTTTCAGACCTATCTCTAGTCTGCGTGAGTGTGACGCGTGCCTTTCGGCTACTTCCGAGTGGCGTGGCTGTCTTGTTACGCCACAACATACTGAACACTACCATTCCCAGTGCCTGACGGATTCCAAACCGACAACCTCCTTCCTAGTTGCCATGACCAACTATATCCTCACCCACAATTACTTCTCTTACCTACAAACAAATCCACAGTACGGCTATAGGCACCCGCATTGCACCATCCTATGCTAACCTATTCATGGACCATCTAAGGGAATCCTTCCTAAACATCCAGAATCCTAAAACCCTTCACCTGGTTCAGATTCACTAATGACATCTTTGCGATCTGGATTGAGGGTGAGGATGCCCTATCCACATTCCTCCGGAACCTCAACAGCTCCTCCCCCATTTGCTTCACCTGGTCCTACTCAAAGTAACGAGCCACCTTCCTAAATGTTGACCTCCACCTCTGTCCATATCAATCCCGACTAACAACCAGCAATACCTCTACTTTGACAGCTGCCACCCATTCCACACAAAGAACCCTAGCCACCCATGGTCGTCACATTTGCACTGATGGCCAGACCTTAATTATCTTCCCAACCTTGTATAAAAACAAATCTCCCGTGCCTTATCTTTCTAGTCTCCCATCACTGTCCAGCCACAGAGGAGCATTCTCCTTGTAACTCAGCACCACCCAGGACTTGAGCAACTGAATTACATTCTCTGCCAGGGTTTCGAATACCTCTTGTCATGCCTTGAAATGAGAAATGTCCTGCTCACTATCCTTCCCACCCCTCCCACAGTGGTATTCCATCGTCCACTGAACCTACACAATATACTTGTTCATCCCTACACAACTCCTGTTCCTAACCCCTTACCTTATGGCTCATACCCCTGTTATAGACCTAGATGCAAGACCTGTCCCACACATCCTCCCACCACCACACACTCCAGTCTGATCACAAACATCACCTATCCCATCAAAAGCAGGGCTACCTGTGAAACCAGTGATGTGGTCTACAAGCTAAGCTGTGGATCCTTCCCACCAACACCAGCTTTTCTGAATTGTGCAAGTGGGAACTTTGCCTGCAATACAGGCTACGTTCCTGTAACACTCCTGGCCTCGACCTTCATTATTCACTGTCCTCACCCATCCAGCCCCTTTCCCTTCCACCACTGTACCGTCCCATTCCACCAAGTCTTTTTACTTCCCTCCTTTTCTGCTACACCCTCCAACCACCACGCCTCTCCCCTGCCCATTGTCTAACCTTCACTGTCCACCACCCCTACCCTACTACCCTCCCTCTCCCCACCCCTGCCTCATCCTTACCCCCACCGTGAGAGTATTTTTGTTGTGCCTATCTGTGACTCAGTATGTCTGCTGTATGGTGAATAGTAACTTTCCTTATCAATATTGGTACATTCCATCCTGGAGGTTCCTTTGTTTGTTATCTCATTACAGTATGCTGTGTAAAAAACTGTCACAGAAATGTTGTTATTAATTATTAACTATTTCTAGTTTAAGACACTTTTACATAGGGCCTTCCTATGAACCATGTACACACAATAAAGAAACAAAATTCCTTCTTTCACAACCTGTCACTCATAAATTGTACTATGTTACTTTCGTTGTTAATGAAGATTATCTGTTCATATTTGATCAGCCAGCCACAAGGTGATCCTGTCATAGTTCAGTAATGCCTTGAACTTGTATATAACTATGTAGTGTGACTACTGTTGTCGTAACACCTGGTGTCGGGACTGTAATTCTAAAGTCCGATAATGTACTTAAAAGGGGAGAGATCATACAGCAGAATATTTAACTTCCCTTTATTCGTGTTTATGTTGTTGTGTCTGGCTATCCCCATTCTTATCCATTTGTGTGACATATCCAACTTTCAGTGAATAAAAGTTTCCAAGACTACAAGAAGCACTGTGGCCCATACGGATTAACTATGGAATATTCAAGTACTGAAGATAAAGAAATTGAAAATATACAAGGTGATATTCACAAATCATTTACTTCTGTTTTGATTATGACCAAATTAAGACAAGAAAAACTTCCTATTTACAAATGCCAACACACACACACACACACACACACACACACACACACACACACACACACACACACAGAGAGAGAGAGAGAGAGAGAGAGAGAGAGAGAGAGAGAGAGAGAGAGAGAGAGTGAGTGAGTGAGTGTTGTGCTTGTATGAATGTGTTTTTGTTTCTACTTTAGAAGAAGGGGTTTTGGCTGAAAGCTCACGTGTAGCAGCCTTTATTATTATTAGTACTGCTGTGTAATTAAAACCCTCAAAAATGACAAAGCTAGTGGAGAAGATTGTATTACAGCTGAACTTCTGTAGTGGTCCTTGCCAAATATAGCAAATGAGCTAAATTTACTCCCTGAAGAAATCTAGAAAACAGAAAAAATCACAGAGAAATGTGAAGTTGCTTTTAACATCCACCTCACAAAAAAGTGTGCCACAGAGGAATCTCTTTACTGCCAGTAGAGAATAAAGTATTTTCCAAGATTTTATTACGCAGAATAGAAACAATATGAGACAGTCATTTAGGTGAATATCAAGATGAGATTAAATATTTGTTCTGAGCATGACCTTCCCTTCCTAAAACCAAGTCAGATATTCACCACAGATTACTTAATTCAAAGAACATTGTAATTATGTTTGTGGATTTCAAAAAGGCTTTTGTTTCAGCCGACAGAGAAGTTATAGATAAAATAATTCGAGAATTTAGCATGAAGTCTAAATTGGCAAACCTAATCTATGAAACACTTACAGATACAGTCTGAAAAGTAAAATTTATGGGAGAAATTTCACAGCTTTTCAATATAAAAACAGATGCGCAGCAAAGTGATGGCTTATCCCAAATTCTTTTTAAATAGTATGTTACACAAAACAGTGCGAATTTGGACAAAAAACTTATTGAATTCAACATCTCACCTTTAGGAAGAGGAAAGAAAAAAGATTGTAGCAAAATCATCTATAAATGCAATTTCACTTTCCGAAAATGTGGCATCTGCTACTGCACAAATAAGTCTCCTGGAAGAAACAGCCAGCAGAACTGGCTTAAGAATTTCTGCAGAAAAAACAAAACTTGTAACAAACTTAAGGAGGCTCCAGAATTACTGAAATCAAGTATTAGACAAATAGAGAGGGTAAAAAAATTCAAATATCAGAAAATGCTTTGGGAAAATCTGCAACAGAGGAAAGGTTGCATAAAACGGGGAGAGCATAGGGCATCACCAAAGACCTTTACAGTAAAAAGTGCCTATCCAAAAATGCAAAAATAAGGCATTACAGCACAGTAGTGAAGCCAGAATGCCTAAATGCAAGCAAATGTCTGGTGCTAAGCTATAATTTAGATAAATTAGAAGTACTATAAAGGTGACTTATAAGGAAACACAGCATAAGGTTGGAAATTACAAAGGAATGTTGAAATATACCAAACTATAAAAAATATTTCAAGCACAATGAGAAAAAGAGGACTCATGTTATTTGGAAATTTATTTTGATTGCGAGACAGTACATTAACCAAATGGTTTTCAAATATTTGTGGGGTAAAAAGTCCACAAGAAGCTGGGTTAATGCTTAATGAAGGTTTTACAAAGAAACAATATAAAAACACAGAAGATATTAACAACAGAGAAGCCCTTCAGGAAAATGTAATGAATCCAAGGCAGGGTAGCTAAAAAGACTGGTTCAAAATAGTCTGAAGACAGAAAGAAGAAACACAGTGAACAGATGAAAACATACTGGTAGAAGAGAAAAGACAAAGAATTGAAATTGGAATGTGGTCCTTAGATGGCCTATATACAATAAAAAATAAAAATAAAAAATTTGTGTAACTTCATTACCTTCATCGAAGCAGAGCATACACGTTCACCTCATCAGCTAACTGCATCAGAGCGTAAGGAAATTTATTAGGAAATTTAGTGTGCATTGCAGCCATAATTTTGTGCTTGGCTTGCCAGCATCTTACTTTCCTTTCAGTTTATTGTAGTCCTTATAAATAAACCATTCTATGCATATTTTCTTGTCTTCCTATTCCACTAAAGCTTGGCACAATTCATATCCAGTTTTAGATTTACTCAATTTAATTCACTACCCTCCAATATAACCACCTTCATTCTTCTTTAATATTCATGTTCACTTCTATAGAGCAATACCTTTTTTAAATGCCTGCTAATAGTTCCACACTCCATGTTAAACCTATTTATAATAGTTAACTGAATGTATTAAATAAATCAATATATACATACACATATTTCTTTGACTTTATTTTAGCTACTTCGATAGAAAAATCAGGTTTTGTTTTCAATATTTATATTCAATACACTGTGCTAACATTTGGTAAACTACACATTTTCGTTATTATACACAGGAAAATAATATTTGTGACTGGGTGCCAATACAAGGCATATGGCATGAAAAATCAATGACTTTTTTTAATTAGGATAATTTATAGTTATATACACTTAAATTCAACTACAGAGATAATATGGAAAGGAGATGAGGCAGTTTAGTTACATACAAGAATTATATGATATGTAATTGCAAAATTTAACAAAAAATTAATGAAAGACTTTCCTCTGCACTTGCGTTTGCTAGCACAATATATAAATCCTGCTGGATTCAGCCTCATCCCCAATGGTAACATTGCATAAAATAATAGACATAAATGTAAACAACTGAGGTGTTGCAACTGACTCCACTGAAGCATAGCTTTTTATGGCTTGACTCAGTACTGGGATTTTTCTTCCTGAAATCTGACTGTTGCATGTAGGTATCCCGTAAGAACAAAACAAAGAATTTCATGTGCATTTTTTCTAACATGGTCATTGTATCATCATAGTCACTATCTAACTCATTTTTGAATTTCCATTCAGTCACTAAACAAACACTTTGTAACTCTGCTATATTCTAGAAATGGTCTACGAGAACAGACACACTGTTGGGTCCTATGTGTTTTGCAGTGTTGTTACTGTCCAGTGCAACACTCTGCCAGTCTTTGGGTTGACACGAATGCTCTCCAGATTCACCTGATTTAAGAGCAAAACTCCACGGGTCTGACGGGTCAGACGATGCCCAGTGGGGAAGGCGAAGTTCGACAGGGACTTGGAACTTCAGACCGTGAGGCCCACACATTACTAGTGGACTTAGTAAAGCTTCACCTGAAACAATAAAAACATTTACAAATGGCAAATTTACTAAATTAAGAACATAGTTTTACTGAAATGATTTGAATTTTTTTGGTCAGAAAAGGGAGAGAGAGACACTGCATTATTTAGTTCACAAAAATAGTGGCACTGTTACTTGTGCTTCGGCCATTCTGCACAGTACTGTACTACTCATCAAATATGTTACAGGAATATTTATAGTTCCACAATACTAGTCATCAAAGTTTGGGGCTTTAGGCTTGCTCTTGGTCCTTGTTGGCACTACTATCTTTTCTAAGGAGGAGCCCTGTCAACACAGCACATTTCTATTCCTATCCCTGCATAATCAGAGTATGATTTCATCACTGATGGGATGTGACACCCAACATACTTTTAGTTTGTAACAGAGCAAGATAAAACCAGCCTCCTTGTCCTTGTAGCCTACCACCCCTGACATCAACATAAAATTTGTCTTCCTTTTGTGGTGTAGTTCTATGAAAGGCATATATATGACATTTGCAGAAATTAGCTATGTTCTTATTCAAGTAGGAATTTGTAAAGTTCTACTGCTCACTGTGTCATCTGCCTGTTACAGATTACTACAATCTAGTTAACCTGACTGTAAGTAATTTTTATAAAGAGAAAACCATAATCCAAGATTCATAAGGAACACATAGGGTTCAGTTTTTTAGTGAGCAAATACCAGTTTGTTTATAAACTGATATACTTCATCTGAAAGCCCTCATTCCCTTCTTCTCCATAAGCATCTATTGTGAAAATCATACTATTTCCAAATAATGTATGGAAAATTCTAGTTGAGAATTACAAAATATTTAGGAATAAAGGAGAGAAATCACTGAAAGGCGGAAGCTCCGTGTTGTCGATAGGTACACAAACAAAAGGTACAGAGCTTTGGTAGCTTTCAGAATAAATTTCCTGTTTCAAGCTTGTAGGAAAAACATGCACACCAACACATGTTCACTCACATGCACATGCCTGTCTCCCTACATTGTGCTCGGTCAACTGCCAGTTCTTTCCTGTCCCACAGTGAGTGTACTGGGGTGAGGTGGGGATGCATGGTGGGGTGGGGTGAAGGATGGAGAGAGGAAGGAGGCAGAGAGGGGGTTGGGGAAAGCATGTAGCAGCTCATGGGAGAGTGGGGAGCCATCTGTGGGCTGGCTAGGGGTACAGAGAGAGGGGGCAGGTGGCAGATGGCTGGGCATACGATTTCACAGTGGGTGGAGGGTGGAGGGTGAGGGGTAGAGAGTTACCTTATGTTTAGGCCAGGGAGGTTATGGGAGTGAAGGATATGCTGTAAGGATAGCTCCCATCGATGCAGTTCAAAAACGTTGGTGGTGGTGGGGAGGATCCAGGTGGCAAAAGTTATGAAACAGCATTTAAAACATCGCCTGTTGGGATCTGCTTCGTGTTGTAACACTGGGTGGTCCACCTTATTTTTGGCAACACACACCTGATCCTCACGTCCATCCCAAGAACTAACCACAAAGAAGTGCAACCTGCCTGGCTTTGATTATCTATCATCATGCCCTGAAATGAGGGACAGCCTATCCAACACATTTCCATCCCCTCTCAAAGTGGTGTTCTGCTGTCTATACAAACTTCAAAACATCCTAGTCCATCTCTATGCCACTCTCACCCCTAACCCCTGCTACAGGGATCACACCCTTGTGGAAGGCCCAGATGTAAGACATGCCCAATCCACCAACCCAGCACCACCTACTCCAGTCCCGTCACAGGCTTATCCTACCCCATCAGAGGCTGAGCCACCTGTGAAAGCAGCCATGTTATATACCAGCTCTGCTGCTACCAATGCACAGTGTTTTACATTGGCGTGACAACCAACCAGCTGTTAACTAGAATGAATGGCCACCACCAAACTGTGTGTGTGTGTGTGTGTGTGTGTGTGTACACACACACACACACACACACACACACACACACACACCATCCCTGTCCCGGTACCCCTGCCCAATTCATGTCAACTAGTTGTGTGCTGCTATCTCACCCCCTAATCTGTGAAATCGTGTGCCCAGCTGTCTGCCACCTGCCTCCTCTACCTACACAGTTAGCTAGCCCACAGATGGCTCCTCAGTCTCCCATGAGCTGCTAGATGCTTCCCCCCAATCCCCTCCCTGTCTCCTGACTCTCTTCATCCCTCACCCCACCCCACCCTGCACCCCTACCTCACCCCAGTACACTCAACTTGGGCCAGGAATGAGCTGGCAGTCAACTAAGCACAATGTAGGGAGACCGGCGTGTGCATGTGTTTGTGTGCAGGTTTTTCCTACGAGTTTGAAAATGGAAATTTATCCCAAAAGCTAGTAAAGCTCTGTACCTTTTTGTTTGTGTACCAATTGAGACACAGTGCTTCTGCCTTTCGGTGAGTTGTCTCCTTTATTCCTGAATAATTCTATTTAAAAAATTATTCCTAATCAAAGTTATGTTTCGGAATATCTGAATATTAAGTAATAGTTATTTTGAAAATCCAGTACCACAGTTTTGTTGCTCAGATTTTTCTCATCCCAAAAATGTCTACTTCCATTAGCAAAATTTGTTTGACCATCAGATCATCTGATTTTGCTCTCTTCTCTGTTATAAATCAAAATATAACAACAAAATTTGGTTATTATTCTTATGTGTGTCAATAAGTAGTTATTAAGAACAGTACTTCCCTCATTTCATGCCTAACAGCTACATTATTGATACCTCTATGTTGTTTGCCTTCATCAGTCAATCCTCAATCAGTTAACAAAAAGTATATGGTGAAGTAGCAACAATGTGTACTTAGTCTGTTGGTATCAAACATTATATTACCATCACGTATTTATGAGACAGTGAGTAAGCGGGATATATATGTGTATCATTCTCATGCATCACTGACCTAATCTGCTACCAATGAAATGTAGGACACTTTATTAATGACAATAGCTTACTGAACTGGTTTAAAAATTGAGACTCCTGACAGTTACAATCTGCTCATCATAGAAGTGAAACTGTGTTTCAGTAAATGTGAAGCAATTGATGCAGTGTAAACAGGGAGTTCACTAGAAATGGTGATGTAGTGTAAAAAGGAAGGTCACTACAGGCAGTGATGCAGTGTAGTGTACATTCTTTAACCAATGTCAATCTAGCTCACTAATAGCAGGAGTGTGATTCAAGGCAATAGATTACGAGACCATCAAACGCAAAACACAAGATCCGATAATTTACAAGATGCCTTCAAATTCAATGTTTCTTCTGTACACATGCATGTTTCACACAGTTCTGACAGATGAAAGTGCCGTAGTGAAGCATCCAAATGACGTCTATGCAAAATGACGTCTATGCAAAGCACTCTTACAAGCACTGTGTTGTAACTGAATCTCCCGTTGCAGGGAAAAAAAAAACTGTGGTGAACACCTGTAAACATTTGTGTGCAGTGTACGGTAATGATGCAGTCGGGTGATGGACAAAGAAAGTTATTGTGTCAGGAAGCACAGAAACTGAGGTACACGGTTGGTCACGTTCCAGACGTCCTGCCACAGCCATTGCCTCTGACATGATGAATCACACAGATGTCATTATTCACGAAGACTGATGCATCACGACTTGAAATTTGGGTCTACAGCTATCGATGAGCATTGGAAGTGCATGTGCAATGACTGAGGCACTCGGATATTCAAAGACACTTGCCCATGATGGCTTCACGAATGCTCACAACATACCACAAGTTTCAATGAAAATGCATTTCACATCGACAAATGGAGCAGTTTGAGGCCTGCAGAGAGGCCTTCCTGTCACTGATTGTTACAGGTATGCATCACTTTGAGCTCAAAACAAAATGGCAGTCACTGGAGTGGCACCACTCAGAATCACTAAAAAAGGAGAAATTCAAAGCAGCTCCCTCTGTTGACAAAGTCACGATGACAGTCTTTCAGCACAGTGGTGGGTTCATTCTCATAGGTGTGTTGCCAAAGAGGTCAACCATTAATTGAGAAGCATACGTGAAGACCTATTATAGTTACTTAGCGTTTCCACTTTGTTATGTGGCAGAGTATACTGTCCAAATTATTCATCTGTTAGGGAAATGGTAAATACACACTAACGTAAGGTTCATGACATCACATATGATTCCAGTGATTTCAAAGTGTTGCTCTACACATGCCCAACTAAGATCGAGTCCTCCAAACTCATTTCAATTGAAACAAAGATAACAGTACCACTATTACCGTACTGCAAAAACTTTTTCCATGTTTATAACCTTTTGGTACATACTATTCTATTTGTCCTGGTTTACGCCAATGTTCACATAAACACAGGAAAGAATACTTATTTTGTGGCAATGACTGCTCCAGTACTTCAACTTTACTTTCAAGACCCTGGTTGTTTAGAAATAAGATGTTACTGTGACTTAACTGTGAGTTATCTGGCTGATTTATCACATTTTTATTTCCTTCTTGGCTTGAAACCATAAAAAATCATCATTGAATGACACAGACGTATTTTGCCTTTGGCTCCTCCTTAGGCTGTGCTGTACTGCTGCTCCAGTTGTTGTTATTTCTGTCACTGCTACTGTTGTTGTTGCTGCTGCTACCGCTTCTGATGATAATGTTGCTGCTGTTTCACTCATTCCTGGCGTTTGCTCTTCCACAACTACTGTGCTGTTCTGTGAGTTGCTTGCATTTGGGATGTTCACTTGCGTTAACAAAATTTCACATTTGTCTTGGAGGTGTGTAGCTTCACTGCCAGCAGATTTACCATTTGAGTCTCCAGGTAACACACACTTCTTGTCCATGAGAGGTATGATTCCTGTATCATCACACTGCACATTTCAGATTTTATTTACTACATCTAAAATTTTTGTTACTATGTTTCTCCCAAGTTTACTTTGATGAAAACCATGTGCTGTGAGGAATCTTTTCCCCAAATTGCTTATGTTCACAATTGTTACATTTACAAACTGCCTGTGAATATTTTGGATCTCTGTACTTGCACTTTCAATTTCTTTGTTTATGCAGGACCCTTACCTCAATTTGTAATGATTATACACTGAAAAAACAATAACGTTTGTTCCTCTCAGCTCATACAATTTTCTTTTTAATGAGATTAAAAAAATTTTTTTCCCCTCCATTCCTTGCAACATTGTTTGATACTGCCAGGCAGATGGAGAAGTCCTTTTTGCTCAATGAGAAAATTTTTTCCTGGCTCATTGGTGTAGCAGCACTGAATTTCGCTCCTGGCTTTATTATGAAATTGAAATTATGACTGCTAGCCTGCCAGAATTAAGTGGCTATACTTCGCCCTTGGCTCTCTGCATACAATTCAATTTTACGTGTACTTGCTGTTGGGAGCTTACTGATCTCTGCTGTGCGTGATATCATGTTTGGCATTATTTATTATGTCTTCTTTGTTAACATAGGTCAATAATGTCTTAGGTGAACAGCTTATCAGTGGCAAATTTTTTGAGAGCACTTTCGCACTTAACTGCAGTTGAAGTATTCCATATTCTACCTCACTCACAAACTTGTTTTGTTTTCCATGTGGTGTACTCGAACTGTTAACAACACTATCACATTCTGTAATAGAAAGAGCTTGAAAGTGATTTTTGTGCACTACATTTATGTTCTCTTCACAGTTTGCTATACCCTGTATTATCTGTTTGTGTCTTTAGAACTTTATTTCCATCTACTTCTCCGACAAAGTCCAACTTCCATGCTGTGATTTTGTTGGGTTCAGTACACTTTTATCTTCTTTAAGTTTCTTGATATCCATTTCCAATAAACTGATAATAAAATTGTAAACTTGACACACATTCTTAGAGCTTTGCTATTTCACCTTTACAGATGTTTGGGCAGTGCATCCTTTACTACATTCATGTTGTAACATGAGATTATTACTGTATTAGTTTTGTCTACACACTGAAATAGTAGTAGTGCTTTGCATGGTAACTTTTAAGAGGAGATTGACCTATATACATTCATAAATACACTCCTGGAAATGGAAAAAAGAACACATTGACACCGGTGTGTCAGACCCACCATACTTGCTCCGGACACTGCGAGAGGGCTGTACAAGCAATGATCACACGCACGGCACAGCGGACACACCAGGAACCGCGGTGTTGGCCGTCGAATGGCGCTAGCTGCGCAGCATTTGTGCACCGCCGCCGTCAGTGTCAGCCAGTTTGCCGTGGCATACTGAGCTCCATCGCAGTCTTTAACACTGGTAGCATGCCACGACAGCGTGGACGTGAACCGTATGTGCAGTTGACGGACTTTGAGCGAGGGCGTATAGTAGGCATGCGGGAGGCCGGGTGGACGTACCGCCGAATTGCTCAACACGTGGGGCGTGAGGTCTCCACAGTACATCGATGTTGTCGCCAGTGGTCGGCGGAAGGTGCACGTGCCCGTCGACCTGGGACCGGACCGCAGCGATGCACGGATGCATGCCAAGACCGTAGGATCCTACGCAGTGCCGTAGGGGACCGCACCGCCACTTCCCAGCAAATTAGGGACGCTGTTGCTCCTGGGGTATCGGCGAGGACCATTCGCAACCGTCTCCATGAAGCTGGGCTACGGTCCCGCACACCGTTAGGCCGTCTTCCGCTCACGCCCCAACATCGTGCAGCCCGCCTCCAGTGGTGTCGCGACAGGCGTGAATGGAGGGACGAATGGAGACGTTTCGTCTTCAGCGATGAGAGTCGCTTCTGCCTTGGTGCCAATGATGGTCGTACGCGTGTTTGGCGCCGTGCAGGTGAGCGCCACAATCAGGACTGCATACGACCGAGGCACACAGGGCCAACACTCGGCATCATGGTGTGGGGAGCGATCTCCTACACTGGCCATACACCACTGGTGATCGTCGAGGGGACACTGAATAGTGCACGGTACATCCAAACCGTCATCGAACCCATCGTTCTACCATTCCTAGACCGGCAAGGGAACTTGCTGTTCCAACAGGACAATGCACGTCCGCATGTATCCCGCGCCACCCAACGTGCTCTAGAAGGTGTAAGTCAACTACCCTGGCCAGCAAGATCTCCGGATCTGTCCCCCATTGAGCATGTTTGGGACTGGATGAAGCATCGTCTCACGCGGTCTGCACGTCCAGCACGAACGCTGGTCCAACTGAGGCGCCAGGTGGAAATGGCATGGCAAGCCGTTCCACAGGACTACATCCAGCATCTCTACGATCGCCTCCATGGGAGAATAGCAGCCTGCATTGCTGCGAAAGGTGGATATACACTGTACTAGTGCCGACATTGTGCATGCTCTGTTGCCTGTGTCTATGTGCCTGTGGTTCTGTCAGTGTGATCATGTGATGTATCTGACCCCAGGAATGTGTCAATAAAGTTTCCCCTTCCTGGGACAATGAATTCACGGTGTTGTTATTTCAATTTCCAGGAGTGTAGTTCAACACACAGTGATAGCATTATGGTCTGTTCTAAATACATATGCCACTAAAAAGTCATAAACATTACTATATTTTATAGAAACTCAGACTGCCAACTAACAGTCTTGCACAATAAATACATTTAGTTCCCTTCTGGGAAGAGCACATGTTGACCTTGTTACCAAGTTTGGGCATAAACATGATAAAAATCTACAATTGGAAATATCGCAATACTAGGCAATACACAAACATATGACAATTTAATTGTTCAAAACAATGAAAACAGAAGTAATTTGGTGACATTAAAGAGAGAAACAGTATGAGGAAGTTATGGACATCAAATTGTGTATATTATAAATGGAATGTTACCCACCAAAAGATTATTCTATAGTCTCCTCTCTTCTCTCTCATTATTCTCAATTCTCTCCTTCAAATGTGCAATACAATTTGCCTTTTTCTGTTCATGTATTTAAATTTTTTCTCCTTTTTGCATACATTACACTTTCTTTCCATTTGTACCACTCTGAAGATTTGTCTTTACTCCCATTTTTATTTCGAGTTTTCTTTCTTGCTTGTTCAGACACACTGAATCACTATTTGTTGTTCAGTAAGTTGCTAATGTATTAAAATGGTATTAGGAAATTGCCCTTTTAGTTGCCCAGACAATGACTGTGTGTCCTAGTGGCAGTCAGCAGGTAAGGGCGTCATAAGCAAAGAGATCAGTAATGGTATGATGAAGGAACTGCTCACAGTCATGCCAAAAAGATTATCCATGCACTCACCATCAGTATTTTGGAAAAACCAAAAATAAGACGGGTGATACGGAAATAATGTGATATTATCATTATTTAGTTACACTATTATAACAAAGGTACTTAAAGAATTCTTTGAAATTAAATGGCAACACAGCAAATGTGAAGTTATTATTATCCATTCATTCATTCACAGGTGCTTCGTAAATCCCATCATGCAGGAAAAACTTCATGGACATGTAATGAGTGAAATTATACATTAAAAGGCAAAAGCGGCAACTACAGATGGGCTACATCTGTAAGGTAAACTGATAATAAATTATAAATTGTGCTATTCTACCCACACTCATAATGATGGGAATCAATTTATATATGTACATTAGTAGAAAAGACACAGGTCCTTCTCTTTTACTACTCTGCTGCCACTTTATCAGATACTTCAGACTAAGCATCTAGTAACACAAACCACTACCTGCTGCCAGTATATGGAGAACCCTAACTCTGTCAATAAAATTTCAGAGGTTGAACAGTGATATTTTTTGAGTATTTCATACGAGCGAGGGACATGTTGTCCACGGTGGACCATTACGGACTAATTGCATTTACTTTAATTTCTTCCCCAGTTTTTCTTCGTATCTGTATAGCACAACAGCACAAATGTCAAATTTTTGGTTCGGTCTGTTTAGTCTGCTGGTTTGGATGCAAACTTGTTCCATTCACTCACAATACTGTTGACAAGAGTAATGCTCACTTTACTCTGTCATAAAACTCATAATCAGTAATGCTCGGTTGTATCTCGGGCACATTTTTCCAGTACTGTCAGTTGTACATTATCAGTTATATGTAACAGTAAGTATCAGTTTACTGGCAAAGAGTTGGTCGACATGTACTTCGTCGTGTTTTGTATCACTGAATGAAAAGAAATAGTGGCACAATAATGCAATGCTGAGCTGTACTTTTACATGTAAGGCCTGACGCATTACTCTCTGTTTTGCATTGTACGTTTTAGTGATTGCATAATACAGGCTTTTTCATGTTGTGTGCCAATTTTCATGGAAGCAAAGATAAACAAGTAACAAAACGAATGAATCATAATTACATTATTTCCCAGGAACAATCAATCGTAGTCCACAGGTTTGTTGTACCAGAATACACTATAGGACAAGGTCCGAAAATGTGTCAGTGTAGTTGTAATACACTCTGTATGCTTGCAGAGGGGAGGTCTGTGAGGTTAATATGGGATTTACCCTCCCAGGCTGAAATATTCTGATAAATTGTAGACAGCCTAAGGTCAAAAAAGTATTCTCTTACTTGATTTTTTAACATCTGAGAATTTTCAGTTTCCTGCCTGATGTCCACTGGAAACTTGTGATAGACTTTTGCACCAGAATATACAACTCAACTTTGTGCATCCCATTGTAAAGTTCAGTCTACGTAGAAATTAGGATTTTCATATTTGATCCTAAATTCACCAAAACGATCATTAGAGAGTGTATGCAATGGCATGTAAGAGTAACAAGCCCATGCACCCTGAAGAAGTTTCTGCAAGATGTATGCTGATCAACTTCTTATTGCATGCTTCTGTAGAATAAACAGTTTTTTTTTTACTTTACCAACGCAGTGGAATAGTATTAAGTAAAAGTATGTGAAATATTTTAAGAATGAAAATATGGTCCAAGCAGGCTGTAATCTATCTATTGTTTGTGCTATTACCTAATTTCAACCGTCAGTCATTTTTGAGAACCTCGAGATCACTGCTACTTGTAGACAGCACTGATTCCAAGGTACTTCAAAATATTAGCTAATAACACAGACAATACATAAATTACAGCCTTCATGGACCATATGTTCATTCTTGAAACATATGTAGGTTGTGGACCCCAACCAAGAACAAAATTCTATGCAAAGTACACCGATGAGCCAGTACATTACAACCACTGGCCACCACAATGTTGTAAGCTGCCCAGTGGCACTGAGGGCACCTGACGTGGTAAGAAAAGCATACGAGTGCAGCAGGGACGAATAGTGAATCATTCTATAAATGATAAGTAGTACAAATATGGAAGTTTGCCGACTTAAATGACTTTGACAAATGCCAGATTGTTGTGCCTCACTGCCAGCATCTCTGAAATGGCGAAGCTGGTCAGCTGTTTGTGTGCTACTGTCACGAGTGTCTACGGAAAGTCGTCGAAGAGTGCTGAAACCGTGAGTAGCTGACAAGGAGCTGGCCATCCGTACCTCATCACAGAACACAGGGATCAAGAGGCTTGCCCACTCTCTAGAGCTGGGTAGGTGATGACCTGTGGTAGATCTGACAATAGATTATAGTGCCGGTGCAGACACAAGTGTTTCGGCTTATACCGTTGGAACGTGGTGCTCTGCAGCAGAGGACTCCTAACCTGCTCCCGTGCTGACCAATCAACACTGTCAGTTATGATTACAGTGGGCACGGGACCATCAATATTGGACCATGTATCGGTGGAATCGTAACACCCAGTTGGATGAATCCCACTTATTGTTAAACCAGGTCTACGGTTGTGTTCGGATATACTGTCATCCAGGCAAAAGGCTGCTCAAAACAAACAGCATGCCACGAATGCGTGCCGGTGGGGGCAGAAATATGTTATGGGAATATTCACCTGGGCTTTCGTGGAACCTGCGGTAGTAATCAAAGACACCAAGCTGTGGAATACGTGAACATTATAAGGACCATCTGTAACTCCTTATGCTTGACGTCTTCCTCAAATGAAGCCCACACCCACCACAGTAGTTTAAGCATAGATGACAACTAGCATCACATATGAAGACCATCCATAAATTACTGTAAATGTGTGGCGTGAGCATAGGCAACTGGTGCCACAAACCTCTGGAGACCTATCGAGTACTTGTTGAATCCGTGGAAAGGAGTCACTGGCGAATTGCTTGCAAGTAGAAGGTTACGATGTTTTGGCTCATCAGTGTATGCTTGCAATCCTATATGCAGATCAACACAGCGAGAGATACTTCTCAGTGTCAGGCAGGTAGAACTGAACTTTTTTGGCTAACTTGTCATTATGCTGGTGTCGCCTATGTTTATTACTCATCTGGATACCCAAGAACATTGTACTGTGAGCCTCATCTCTCCTTTTGGTACCTGGAGGCATTTTTATTTGTTTGGAATTTGAACAACATTACTTTCTGCAAGATTAATGATTAACCTGTTTGATGTGAACCATGTGTCAGTCTGTTCCATTATCATTGAGTCTGGTACAGATGTGTTTGGGCCCTTTATCAGTGTCATTGTGTCAATAGCAAATTTTGCAGTTCTCGAAGAGTTTACATTCTTCTTGTCGAATAATTACAAATGTGACTTGAGGGGATGGTGGTACTGGTGGTAATGTATGCAATGTCTGTCTGAGTTATCCTAATGGGTCTTGTTTGATGGACTACTTTTTGTCCCTGCATTTTTGGTACTGTTAGTTAAGAGTTAGCTGAATTTAGTAGCTTATAATTTGAATCCAGTAACCTATGATTAGATCTGAATATCACTCGTCTAGCTGTTAAAGTCATGAGAGAGTTGAATTCCATTTGCCTGACTGAGTTTATTCATTTTTTAATTACATGTTCAGCCTCATATCCCCCATGAACCAGATACCTTGCCACTGTAAGGTGACTTTGTGCTTCGACCATAGTTGCAATCACAATGGATGGGTATTTGTGGAGTGGCCCGACAAACATGTGAATTCTGAAGAGGGGCAGCAGCCTTTTCAGTACAGCAATGACTGATCTGGGAACATCAGTCAATGTGGCCTTCCTGTGCCGGTACTGTGAATGGCTGAAAGTGAAAGGAAACTATACTCCTTACATTTTAGGAGGACATACAGCTCTGCTATATGGTTAAATGGCATCCTCTTGGGCAAAATATTCTGAAGGTTAAAGGTGTGCCCAGTGGCATCTTTGGGCAGTGACTACTGAGGATGATGTTGCCATCAAGAAAACAAAATTGGGATTCTACAGTTGGAATGTGGAATCGTGAATACTCTAATTGGGCAGGCAGGTCAGAAAATTTAAAAAAGGAAAATGGATAGGTTGAAGTTAAACACAGTGGGCAGTAGTGAAGTTCAGTGGCAGGAGGGACTGAACTTCCAGTCAGGTGAGTGCAGTACAAAATCAAACAGGGTAATGGAGGAGTAGATATAACAATGAATAAGAAAATAAGAATGTAGGTATTATGAAGAGGAAAGTGAATGCATTATTGTAGCCAAGATAAAAATGAAGCCCACACCCGCCTCAGTAGTTTAAGCATAGATGACAACTAGCATCACATATTAAGAGATTGAAAGAATGTTTGATGAGATAAAAGAAATTATTCATATAGTTAAGGGAGACAAAAATTTAACTGTGATGGGTGACTAGAAGTTGATGATAGGGAAAGAAAGATGAAGAAAAATAGCAGGAGAACATGACTGTGAGAAAGGACTGAAAGATTTTGCACAGAGTATAATTTAATCACTGCTAATAATTGGTTTAAGAATCATGAAACAATGTTGTACACATGGAACAGACTTGGAGACACTGGAAGGTTTCAGATCAGTTTTTAATGGTGACACAGACATTTCCAGGGCAGATGTGGATGATTATGACCACAATTTATTGGTTATGAAAATAGATTAAAACTAAAAAAAATGCAAAAGTTAGGAAATTAAGAAGATGGGGCATAGATAAGTTCAAAGAACCAGAGGCTGTTTAGAGTTGCAAAGGGAGCATTAGGCAACACCTGATTGGAATAGGGGAAAGGATTAGAGTAGAAGACAAACTAACACTTCTGAGAGATGAAATAGTGAAGATAGCATTGGATCAAATCTAAAGACATGGCCTAATAGAAAGCTTCAGATATCACAGGGGATATTGAATTTAATTGATGGAAAGGAGTACATCTAAAAATGCAACAAATGAAGCAGGCAAAATGGAATACATACATCTAAAAATAGAGACGGACAGAAAGTGCAAAATACCTATGGCTATAATGCAAGCCTACAGGAGCATGTATGGTAAGGGGAGAGGTAGAAACCACTTACAGGAAAATTAAAGAAGCCTATGGAGAGAAGGGAAACAGCTATATAAATATCAAGAACTCAGATGGAAATCCAGTACTAAGCAAAGATGGGGAAGCTGAAATGACTAAGGAATATATAGAGAGGCTATACAATGGGAATGAATTTTAAGGCAATATTACACTAACGAAAGAGGAAGTAGATGAAGATGAAATGGAAGATATGATATTGCAATAAGAATTTGACAGCACTGAAAGACGTAGTCGAAACAAGGCCCCTCGAGTAGATGACATTTCCATAGAACTATTGATATCCTTGAGAGAGCCAATCACAATGAAACTATTCCACCTGGTGTGCAACGTGTGTGAGACAGGTGAAATATTCTCAGACTTCAAAAGGAATATAGTTATTCCAGTTCCAAAGAAAACAGTTGTTGGTGAGTGTCAATAGTATCAAATCATTGGTTTTATAAGTCAAGATTGCTCACTACTGACACAAATTATTTACAAATTAATGGAAAAAAAAATAGAACCTCAGGGAAGATCAGTTTGGTCTCCACAGAAATGTAGGTATATGAGAGGCAATACTGACCCTACAGAAAAGCAAACCTATGTTTATAACATTTGTGGATTTAGAGAAAACTTATGATAATGTTGTCTGGACTATCTTCATTCAAATTTTGAAGGTCATAGGAATAAACTACAAGACCAAAAGGTTATTCACAACATAAATGAGACAGCAGTTATAAGAGTTGATGGGCATGAAAGGGAACCAATGACTGAGATGGTGTAACAAAGCACACTGAAACTTAAACCACTTCCTATTAGTTTAATCTTGGCAAATGACTGATTTTTTTTCCATTTGTATTTCAAATGGATCTGATTACACATCTGTGGGTACACTAGATTTACTCAAAATTACATAAATCCTATACATACAATATTCTCATTCAGGTTTATTATTGAAGATTTTGCCTGTAATGTGTTGGTTCCATTAGTGTAATGAGTTTTGTGATAGATAATATTAATTAAGTTATTAACAATAGAAAACTTTACTACTAAACAAGAGAGAAAATTTAGACAGAGCTAATCAGCAGAATCTGAAGCAGTGATGCCACACACTGGAAAGCACTATTCAACTCCTGGAATATGTTTTTATCTGCTGGAATCTAATTCACATAAAAGATGTATTTAATTAAAGTTTGGGGAAAGCCACACTTACTACTGTCTTCTGTGCCATAATACCGGTTCAACACACAAGTTTATCCACATACTTTTGCATACTTATTTTTTATGGACTGGATGACATTATAGATTAAGCAGTTAAGCCACTAATTAAAATCTTCACAAAATTGATATAAAGTATTATAAATTTAATTAAATATGGCTTCTGTATTTATAGTTATGGAATAGTCAATGTGGATGACTTATCTGGTATGATCTTTTGTATTTTTATAAACCTTTCTTCCTGAATTTAGGATGAATTTAATTTTAGACTTAACAAGATAGTGATCTGTATTTATTTTGGTTCCTTTCTGTACCTTAATATTCTGAATTGTCTTAAATTCTCTTCTAGAAATGGCTATGTGGTCAATTTGGAACTCTCCAAGGAGTTGATATGGTACTTTCCAAGACTTCATCTTCTTGGGATGTTTCTTGAAGTGTGTAGTCATAATTTTGAGGCTGAAGATTTCACAGAGTTCCACAAGTCTTATTCCATTGTTGTTTGTCCTCTTATGCACTGGGTATTCTCCAATGATGTTTTTGTATTTCTTCTCCTTGCCGAGCTGTGCATTAAAGCCGCTGAGCAGAATGATGACATTTTCCTTTGGAATCTTCTGAATCGTGTCTTCTAGTTCTTCCCAGAAAGTCTGTACTTCGTTCGGATTATTGGAGCATGAGCATTCACTAGTGCATACATTTTGTTTTTACATTTGATTGTGAATTTAGAGAGCCTGTTGGACATAGAGCTGAAGTTTGTTACAGACTCTGTTATATTTCTTCTAACAATAAAGGCTGTACCCAGTAGAGGGCATTTTCCAAAGATAAACCCTGCTGGTTTTCCTTTATAAAGTCTGTAATTGCCCATTTCAAAAGAATTTTCATCAGTATAGTGAGTTTCTTGTAGTGCTGAAATTTGGATATTATGGTTTCCTGTTTTGATCAGTGAGTTAATGTTCAGTGTTCCTTCTTGAATTTGAGTTTTTTAGGTTCTTTCAATAAAACAAGAGCAGAAAGTGCAGGCTCCCCAGAATCCGAAATGCCTGCTTGTGACCTGAGATCAAGAGATTTTACTCCCTGGGGTAATCTGTTTTCTTATCCACTCATAATCCATAAAATTTGTAACGTTGGAGTGGTGGAGCTTTCCGAAGATTGCTTGAGATACAGCTGGAGTGCTAGTACAGAGGGTTTGTGTTTGGTCCACGAGAGCTGTTTTGTTTTGCTCAAGTCCGCTGGCAAGCCAGTGAGGATCCCCCCCCCTCCCCCCATCCGCCACATGGGGACGCGCCATGTCAGAGTAGCACCTCTCTGCCTGTTACGACAGCATAACATTTTCCCATATAATATGTGAGTTGACAAAAATTCACTGTCATTAACTATTATGATTGTAGACCTGTCATTTATTGGTGGTAAAGATGACACTTGTTACTGTAACCCTAACACTTCCTAACTGAATGATAAGCTCAATTATCATAATTACTTTCTACAAGTTTAGTTTATTGATGTAATTAGTATACCATCATGTAGCTCTTACATGACATTATACATTTTTTTGTTTGATATTTTTGCAAATTAATGTTTGTTTCATCTTTGATTTTCCTTATTCTACACTCACAGCATGTTGTTTGTTCACAGCACCACACTGAAATTTATCTTGTCAACTAGTGTTCCCTCTGATTTCACCAATGATTGTATGTTTTTCCTCTGTGGTTTTAGACTCTTACGACAACTGTGGGCACATTGGCCTGTGGTGTTGGTCACTTGTTAACAATCAGGAGTGCATGTGTAATTTATCTAAGCTTTTGAAAATAATCACATTTTGACAATATAATGTATGTATAGATAAAAAAAAATGTACTCACCAAGAAGTGGCAGGAGAAAACACACACTCACACTCACACACACACACACACACACACACACGCACACACGCACGCACGCACACAAAGGTTTAACTTATTCAAGCTGTCAGAGCCAGTGGCTCGTGTGTGTGTGTGTGTGTGTGTGTGTGTGTGTGTGTGTGTGTGTGTTCTCCTACCGCCTCTTGTTGAGTGATTTTTTTTTACATTATAAGCTTTTGAAGAGTTTGTCAAAATCTGGGTATGTCACATTTTACATTTTGCCATTGCTACATTTGGTTTATGAAAGTGTATTCTGTGAAAAATACGCATTTTTAAACCAACAGATGTCAGAGTTGTACCTCTTAAAACCAACAACATACACAGTACTTACAAAATTCTATTTTTTTGTTATGGCCTATGTATATTGCACATGGTTTCATCTGTTCATTTAATTCTTCCATTTGATTATGATTGAAATAACTGAAACTGGTCATATAAATAAAATTTGCACAGCTGACTGGCAAATAAAAATGCTTTCCTAAAAAATTCCTCAAGTGTGGACTTGTACGCCAGGTGAAACATGGACAACAAGCAGTTCAGACAAGAAGAGAACAGAAGATTTCGAACTGTGCTGGGACAAATGAATTCTGAAGATAATATGAGCAGATTATGTAACTAATGAGGAGGTACTGAAAAATAGTTTGTGGCACAACAGGACTAAATGAAAGAATCAGTTAAGAGAACACATTCTGAGACATCAAAGAATCAACAATTTATTTTTGGGACAAGTGTGTAAGGTAAAAATTGTAGTGAGAGACAAAGGAATGAATACAGTAAGTAAGTCCAAATGAATGTAGGTTGCCATAATTACTCAGAGATGAAGAGGCTTTAACAGGATAGAGTAGCAAGCAGAATTGCATCAATCTAGTTTTTGGACTGAAGATGACAACAATGACAACATTCAGCATCAGGTCACGAGTGATGAGGCTGAAATAGACACTTTTTTTCCCCAAAATACTCACTGTGTTTCCCTTAGGCAGTATGCCCAGGGTAATTTGTGTAGGATTCTCATTTTATGCCTATGGTTGCTCCAGGCTGCTCTTGCCTATTTCTTGTAATTAGATGTGCACAGTACATACTTCTTGGCTTTTTGATTAGATGGAGAAAAAAGTTGCAATGTTGCTCATAGCACACTTTCAAGTCTTGATTTAGAGGTAGTCCTCTGCATTAAATAAAGCTCTCTCTTCAAAGTACAATATTATGAGAATGAGAGTTTCTGTCACCAAATAGCAGACATGCTGAGTTGCAGATAGGCACAACAAAAAGACTCTCACAATTAAAGCTTTCGGGCATTAAAGCCTTCGTCAACAATAGACATACATACGTACAGACTCATGCAAACACGACACACACACGACTGCGGTCTCAGGCAACTGAAACCACACTAAATTGTGAGAGTCTTTTTGTTATGCCTATCTGTGACTCGGCATCTCTGCTACATGGTGAGTAGAAACGTTCCTCCTCGTAATACTGTTACATTAAATCCTGGATTTTCCATTGTTTGATTTCTTCCAAGTACAAGATACTTTGATCCCAGGTATTAACCATTCTTTCTGTAAGATTCAAGTCTTCTTGCCCCTGACCCACTGTAAAGGGAAAGGGTATTCATTTTGTTGTAAAAATATTTTTATTAAAAATTAAATTTCTCATCTACCATGTGTTGTCAATAATTTTTTCCCATTTTTTTAAATTTTATTTACACGTCAAGTTCCACAGGACCAAATTGAGGAGCAAATCTCCATCATGGAACGTGTCAGCACATGAAATTACAACATAAAAGTAGTAACAGATAAAAATAAAATGTTTATGAACCCAAAAAAGTCAATCCATAAGTTTAAGTAAACGCAATCAACAATACAACATGATATAGTTTAATTTTTCAAGGAACTCCTCAACAGAACAGAAGGAGCCGCCAGCCATGACGAAACTCTTCAGTTTCAATATGAAAGTGGGAAGTCCGATCCAAATGCAGGTTTGATTTCTGCCAAGTATTACCTGAATGAAAGCTCAGTTATTCTTGGGAATAAGCAAATACCGTTAACAAGAAATGACAGTATATATATATATGCCAATGTCAAAATACCAAGACTACTGAACAGGGGTTAGCAAGAGTTTAATGAACTTATACCATTTGTTGCCCGAACTGCCCGTTGTGAGCCAAAAATATCTTTTTAGAATAGAAAGAGCTCAAAAAAATGGCTCTGAGCGCTATGAGATTTAACTTCTGAGGTCATCAGTCCCCTAGAATTTAGAAATACTTAAACCTAACTAACCTAAGGATATCACACACATCTATGCCCAAGGCAGGATTTGAACCTGCGACTGTAGCGGTCGTGCGGTTCCAGACTGTAGTGCCTAGAACCGCTCGGCCGCCCTGGCTGGCAATAGAAAGAGTTACCACAAAATATAATACCATATGACATAAGCGAATGAAAATAAGCAGAGTAGACTAATTTTTGTGTCAGACAAATACTCACTTCAGATACTGTCAAAGAGTAAAAATGGCAGCATTAAGTCTTTGAACAAGATCATGAATGTGGGCTTTCTACGACAGTTTACTATCTATCTCAACACCTAGAAATTTGACCTGTTCAGTTTCACTAATCATATGCTCATTTTGTGAAATTAAAACATCAGGTTTTGTTGAATTGTGTGTTAGAAACTGTAAAAACTGAGTCTTACTGTGATTTAGCATTAGTTTATTTTCTACAAGCCATGAACTTGGGCCATGAACTGCACTATTTCAAACTGAGCCAATGCTGCACAAAACATCCTTTACTACCAAGCTAGTGTCATCCGCAAACAGAAATATTTTAGAGTTACCCGTAATACTAGAGGACATATCATTTATATAAATAAGGAACAGGAGAGGCCCCAACACTGATCCGTGGGGCACCCCCCACTTGGCCGTACCCCACTCAGAACCCACATCGTACCCCACTCAGAACCCACATCACAGCCAGTACTGAGTACTTCATTCGTTCAGGAAACTGACCCTTCCTAAAGGAAAAATTACAAATATGGCTAAATACAGGGCTAACATGTGCAGCACAGTACTTAAAATATTCTGCTAGGCACTCCAATATATCCATGAGAATCCTTAGTTTTCGGTGATTTAATTATTGACTCAATTGCCCCTTTGTCTAGATCACAGAGGAGTATTTCAGACACCAATCTAGGAAAGGCATTTGCCAAGAGAGTTATATGATTCCCCGTAGAAACTAAAGTTTCATTCAATTCACCAGCTATGCTCAGAAAATGATTGTTAAATATTGTACATATATCTGATTTATCAGTAGCAGAAATATTTTTACTACGAACTGACTTTATATTGTCGACCTTGTGCTGCTGACCAGACACTTCATTCACAACTGACCATATGGTTTTAATTTTATCCTATGAATTAGTTATTCTATTTGCATACCACATACTCTTTGCCTTCCTAATAACATTTTTAAGCACCTTACAGTACTGTTTGTAATGGGCTACTGTAGCTTGATTGTGACTACTTCTATCATTTCGATATAATTTCCGCTTTGTTCTACATGATATCCTTATCCCATTAGTCAGCCACCCAGGCTGCCCATCACTGCTAGACCCCATTTAGAATGTTCTAATGGAAAGCAACTCTCAAAGAGCATGAGAAATGTGTTAAGGAAAACATAATATTTATCATCTATGTTAGCGGCACTATAAACATCATGCCACTCTTTTTCCTTGACAAGGTTTAAAAAACTCTCTATTGCTGTTGGATTAACTTTCCTACATAGTATGTTATTATATGTGACATTTCTTTGAGTACAAAAGCCTTTTAGTGTTAAAACTTGTGTATCGTGGTCTGAAAGGCCATTCACCCTTTTACTAACAGAATGCCCATCTAGTAATGAAGAATGAATAAAAATATTGTCTATGGCTGTGCTACTGTTCCCCCACGCTTTAGCTGGAAAATACACAGTCTGCATCAGATCATACGAATTTAGGAGATCTACCAACATCCTTTTTCTTGCACCATCATATAAAAAATTTATATGGAAGGCACCACTTATAACTAATTTCTGTATTTCCTACAAAGTGAATCAAGAACCCCCTCTAGCTTCAGCAGAAATGCTCTGAAGTCACAGTTAGGGGACCTATAAACAACAACAATTAGAAGTTTAGTTTCACTAAATTTAACTGCCCCTGCACAACATTCAAATGTCTGTTCAGTGCAGTGCCATAAAATGTCTATGGGCTCAAATGGAATACTGTTTTTTATGTACATAGCCACTCCCCCTCCCTCCAAGGAACTCCTTGAAAAAACAGCCAGCTAATCTGTATCTTGGTAAAGGAAGCATCTGAATTGTCAAATTATTTAAGTGGTGCTCCAATATAACACTAATTTCTGAGCCAATATCAATAAGCAGTTCTCTAAATTTACCTCTAATACCTGTTCTATTTTGATAAAATTGGCTAATTCCTTCTCTACTTGGAAACATGACTTCATCTGAAGGAGAGCCCTTAGTTAGAGGGATTTCCTTTAAGCAGGTATTCCTATCAGCTAACTTCAATCTAAAAAAGGTGCAACTATAACTGCAACTACTACAGGAATTTTTCCATGAATGATCCCACCACCACCCACTACACTGTCACCTATAAGCTTTGTCAGCCTCCCTTTCCCACACCTATTGAGGTGCAGGCTATGCCTAGTGAAACCCGATCTGCTGATAGACCCAACTGGCACCACCGAAATGTGACCCATGGCTGCTGCCATCAGTGCCCTCTCCAGCCCCATGTTAATGCACCTAGCAGCTGCATTAAGATGAGGACCATCATGATGCTGAAACAGTTTCATGAAATGCACATTAGTGCCACCAGTTTGAGTAGCTATCTTTACCAGGTCACCACTTACACCATATTTCCTGTCCCTATCAAGACTGTTCCCTGCTCCACCCACTATCACTATCTGATCCTCTTTTGTAATATTCCTACATAACTCCCCTATGCTGTCAGTCACCTGAGCCAATGCTGCATTAGGCTTCACAATGCTGGTGACCTGGTACTCACCCCCAATACTTCCTGCAACTGCTGGCCCACACCTATATCGTGCAAACTACCTAGCAGCAGAACCTTCTTCTTTCTGTTATACTTTGCAACTGACCTAGGTCTCCTGAGGACTGCTGCATGTTCCCTACATCTACAGCTACAAGAGGCTCCTCTCAACTCATCTCTGACAGTTTCTATTGCATATACGCAAAGTATAACTGTCTGAATACCTCATCCTCCTAGCTGCCTTCTTGCCAACTGCCAGTTCCCATTCCCCACCACCCTTCACCCTCCTCAACCTATCTAGTTCCTCCTTTGCATGACACATGGTCACTGTTGTCTCGGGGCACTTGAGGGATGACAGTGGGGATGGCAGTGTCCACATGTGTATGAGTTTGAGTGTGTGTGAGTGTGTTTCAAATTATTCTGTATATGCCCCCCCTCCTCCCCCCAGACAATGATGTAACTGAGTCAGCATTTACAGTTCTGTGAACCACTGATTTACTGATTGATATGACGTGCTTTACTGCTGGCATCATGGTCAGATAAACAATTTATCTGCTTCTGTTGGATTTAAAAATAAATTAACAATTACTTGTGTACTGTGTACAGCAGATGTTGGGAAAGGTTGCTGGGATGATTAAAAAAAAAATAAAATAAAATAAAATAAAAAAATAAAAAATTTAACACACTGCACATAGCATGTAAAGCAAACAGTGGAAAATTTGGGATGCTACAACAATAACAATATGCATTAGAATGGATATTCACCACATAAAACAGGCACTGCGTGAGTGTAGACGGGCACATTTAAAAGTAGATTGTTGGATATTATTCAGCTATTGGACCAAATCCTTTGACAAATGAAGAAGCAAACAAACAATATTATAAAAAGGATACATTGGTAATCACCATAAAGATTTCAGGTTGAGCTGCAGAAAGGTACAACTAAAAGACTGTTACACACTGAACTTTTGGCCATAGACTTTTTCAGAAAAGAAAGTGCAAACACATTCACACAAACAAATACACTTTATGCACACATATTATTCAGCTATTGGACAAAATCCTTTGTCATATGAAGAAATGTACAAACACATTCCTATGCACACAATTCACACACACATGGTCACTCTTGTCTCCGGGCACTTACGGGATGACAGTGGAGATGACAGTGTCCATGTGTGTATGAGTTTATAAGTTTTGTGTGTGTGTGTGTGTGTGTTTTTCACAATCAAATAATGGATAATACAACTTGGAATATCAACAATACTATGAACTGGATAGACTGCTCCTCACCTTAAAGGAAATGTGCTGAGATGCAGACAGGTAGAAAAAAAATATTGTCACACATTGAGCTTTCAGCCAAAATCTTCTTCAGAAAAGAAAACACACACACACACACACACACACACACACACACACACACACACACACACACACACACACACACACACACACACATACAAGCAAGTACATCTCAAACACATGACCACCAACTCCTGCCGCTGCAGCCAGAATGCTGCGGTGACCGGAGAGAGGGGTCACATATGCTTGAGGGGTGTGTGTGTGTGTGTGTGTGTGTGTGTGTTAAGATTATTATTATTTGAAAGCTTTGGCCAAAAGCTCAATGTGTAACATTCTTTTTGTTTTCATGAAGTAGCAGTCTATCTTTTTCATAATATTGATTTTATGTTTCCTCACCTGGTCCAATAGCTAATAACACCTAATGATCTACTTTTAAATGTGCCTATCTGCATATCAACACCTGCTCTGTGTGGAGAACAGCAATTTATCCTATTTCCTGTAACTAATATGTAAGATACTTTTGTTTCATTATTTTGCCAACACCTGCAGTGAACATCAATGAATTGGTTTAGCTAACATAGATATGGCTAAATGCTATAAAATGGTTAAAACACCAGTCATCAACAAAGACAAAAGTAAAGGACTTCTGCAGCACAGAAAATAAAGCTTTTTTTGTGTGTGCAAAAGATTTAAGGGATGATGAATGACACTGAGATGGACAAGATAGATAATGAGACATAGCCGAGTACTGAACTGAGGAGAGGTGTTAGACTGGTCTTGTGTTCAGTGGACTACAGATATAAAATATTGACATTGACTAAAAACTGAAGAGATACTTAAATTGAGGACATAAACACAGTCTGAAGAATTAGAAAAAAAAATGAAAGGTTTGCATTTAATTGATCAATTACAACCACTCTCTCCACCATCTGAAATCTGACTTACCCTGTCATCAATTTTTACTCTTCAGCAATGGACTTTTAAGATATTAGACACTTGCGCTTCATTCATCATCAAAGTATATGTTTCTGTTCCTCTGGTTTAGTTAATATTTCTCCTCTTTTTTAGCGATCAATGACTCAGTCTATCATTTGTCAAATTTGTCTGCATTTGTACCTTTTCGAGACTCAGTACATGGCAGATTCAGTTAGTAAACTCAGCTTTCAGTAGGATAGAGTGCGTTCATTGGCTGCATATATTCATCCTCTTTATGCTTCATATTGGTGTCAGATGTAACACTATGAGACGGTATGTACAGCTTCCGTAGTTACGATATGACTTGTGCCTCGGAATAGTTAGCACCAGAATTTTGGGAATAAATGTGTTGCTTATAATTTTCATACAACTGTTAAATGTGAAATTTGCTGCAGATGTTAAAAACAGCATGTTAGTGCACCTCTAGCAGTTGTCAGTAGCAGCAGAAGTTTCAGCTACTTTACAATATTAGTAGGATGAGGTAAAAGGAAAGATAACAAAAGGAGAATACTTGTCACAGTAAAGAATAGAGAAAGTCACACAAGAAGCCTTACCTTTATCCACATCTAAGGGAGGCAACACGGAATTGTCCCTGCAGACCTTGAAGTAAATTTCTTGGTTTGCCCCGCAAGGGAGGGCCCCGGGCGGTATCACAATAGCGACACCTGTCTCGGGGCTGTGCAGGGTGCCCCCCTCGTGAGAGAACACCCCCCTCGCTGTGGCCACCACCTCGCCACCCCCCCTCACCCCTACGTACACAAATAGCAGTGTTAGTATTGGATGCACACGTACACACATTAATTGCTGGGAGTAAAGATTAGTTGCCTTTTAGAACCGAGAATGCAAAGTCAAATACTCTCGATTCGAAAAGATCGTGTGACTGTAAGCACATTCACTCATTACAGGCATCACAAAGTTGCATAAAATGAAAAAGCAGGAATAGTAATGGAAAATTGGCTCTTATGTCAGACAGACTGGTTGAACAGTATTGGAATAAGGACAGTGCAATATATCCAGACCAAACACCATTGCATGATATTTAAATTACCTAGTAGGTATTCTACAGATTAATGTTAATACAGAAAACAACAAAATAACAGTACTTAGATGTAGATTCCAATATGTCCCAATTAATTAGGCTGAGATTCTTACTTCTTATTTAGTACCGTCCACAAATGAAGTCAGTGTAGAAACTGTGTAATACTACAGCATTTTCTAGCGTGTAAAAATGCAAAATTATGAACAATTTGGGGTATTTTAAACATTAAATGCTTCTTTTGCATTACATTCCTAATATTATACTGCTGAAATAACAGAGATAATAAAAACACTGTTTTGGAATCACAATACGTAAGGTCACCATTTTGTTTTAGACGATATGGTAATGTCCGACTTATGGAACATGTACTGGAATTAGCTTACATGCAGTCTAAACAGAAACTGCAAATGAATATATGAAGTAATGTAATCCCAGTAAAATGGCAACAAAAGATGTAAACCATGTTTATATATCACATTCAGTTATTTCAAACAATGGAAAATCCAGGATGGAATGTACAATATTACGAGAAGGAAAGTTGCTATTCACCATATGGCAGACAGACTGAGTCGCAGATAGGCACAACAAAAAGGCTTTTACACACACGACCTTCGCAACTACACACACACACACACACACACACACACACACACACACACACAATTCTCACACACGACTGCTGTCTCAGGCAACTGAAACCACACTACAAGCAGCAGCACCAGTGCACAATGGGAGTGGCGACGGGGTGGGGGTAAGGAGAAGCCTGGGGCAGGGAGGGGGAGGGATAGTGTGGTGAGGGTGGCAGACAGTGAACTGCTGCAGGTTAGGCAGGGGGGGCAGGGGAAAGATGGGGAAGGGGGGGGGGGGGTTACAGGAAAAGGAGAGAAATAAATAAATAAAAAAGACTGGGTGCGGTGGTGAAACGATGGCTGTGCAGTGCTGGAATGGGAGCAGGGAAGGGGCTGCATGGATGAGAACAGTGACTATTATCCTCCCATCCTACACAAAAACAAATTTCCTGTGCCTTATCTTTCCAGTCTCCCACCACCTCCCAAAGTCCCACCATATGGCCACACAGGAACATTCCCCTCATAACTCAGTCCCACCCAGGACTGGAGCAATTGAATTACATTCTGAGCCAGGGTTTCAATTACCTCTTGTTGTGCTCTGAAATGAGAAATGTCCTGCCCCTTATCCTTCCCACCCCTCCCACAGTGGTATTCCATTGTCCACCAAACCTACACGATATACTCGTCCATCCTTACAGAACCTTTGCTCCCCATCCCTTACCTCACAGCTCATACCCCTGTAATAGACCTAGATGCAAGGCCTGTCCCATACATCCTCCCAACACCACCTACTCCAGTCTGCACACTAACATCACCTATCCCATCAAAGACAGGGCTACCTGGAAACCAGTCATATGGTCTACAAGCTAAGCTGCAACCACTATGCTGCATTCTATATAGGCATAACAAACAACAAGCTGCATGTCCGCATTAATGGCCACAAACAAACTGTGGCCAGGAAACAAGTGGACCACCCAGTTGCTGAACACACTGCCAAACACAATATCCTTCATTTCACTGATTGCTTCACAGCCTGTGCCATATGGATCCTTTCCAGTGGAAGTGAAAATCTTTTTGTTGTGCCTATCTGCGACTCACCATCCCCACTATATGGTGAGTAGCAACATTCAGTTATCTGAAACAGTTGCTTCACTTCTATGTGTAAATATTAAATGATACTGAACTGATAAAATTATCACACTCATGTGCACAATCCTTGACAGGCAACATGCAAAACATAGCACTGGATTTCTATTGTAGCCTTTAAAACTGGGTCTATCCACTTGGAGTTGCAAAAAAAAGTGACAAATCATTTGTTGGAACAATGCAGAATGACATATAAGCTACTCCAGATCAAAGAGCTGAAGTGTCTCCTATTTTTTTATAAGTACATAGACCTGTTTATTTCTACAATGGTCTACATCAGTTTACAGCTTGAACATTTAGCTATTTTTTGACATAATCACCATTTCTGTCGATACATTTTTGTAGATGCTGTGGCAGTTTTTCCATGCACATGTCAAACCAGCTTGCTGCCATGCTGTTCAGAAAGTTATGAACCTCTTCTTTCACCTAGTCGTTGATCTGAATCGCTTTCCGGCCAAATGTTCTTTTAACCTAGGGAACAGGTGATTATGTTCCACTGAAACTGTTGCAGGAGAGCAATGGTTTGCCGAGCGATGTGTGGGCGAGCATTGTCACGGAGAATGTGTATGCCCTTGCTCAACATTTCTCTTCTCCGGTTCTGAATTGCTCGTTTGAGTTTTTTCAGAGTCCCACATTACCTGTCAGCATTAGTTGTGGTCCCAGTGATTCAGCTCCAACGATGAGGTGAAAGAAGAGGTTCATAACTTTCTGAACAGCATGGCAGCGAGCTGGTATGACATGGGCATACAAAAATTGCCACAGCGTCTACAAAAATGCATCGACGTAGATGGTGATTATGTCACAAAATAGCTAAATGTTCAAGCTGTAAACTGATGTAAACCATTGTAGAAATAAACAAGTCTATGTACTTGTAAAAAAATAGGAGACCTTACTTTTGGGAATACCCCCCTAAATAAAAGCATGTGGAACAGATTAAATGGGATGCACTAACGTAGAAACAGGCAAATACTTAATAATTTAATATGGAGGTGTCAGCGGCTGGTTGCTTAAAGTAACTGGGCAAATTACAAATTACAGTAGAACAAAAGAACAGGCAGAGGAATGACAAAACTAAAATGCTGCTCAAAATGTATGCAAGTGAATACATACAATGCTAAAAAAATATGATGAAGGTGAGAAAAACGAGAATTATATGATACTGAAAAGCAAAAGAATGAAGTTGACAAATGAAGCTGTCACAGGTCTGAAGACAAAAGTAGATGGCTTTGATTTTCAGTTATATACAGGGCTGGCATTAAAGGGGAAAAATAGCCAGGGCTTGGCCTCTGGTGCCTAACTAAATAGGAGTCAAACACAAGATTTAAAATCTGCACTTAGGGTTCTGATCAAAAGGCCTGAGCACTGGAGGCCCTCACTGAACCTGCAGGATTGTTGTAAAAACATATATACAGTACATAACTAGTGATTTTGTTAATACAAAATAATACGATTTGGCATGTAATGCACAACGAACTACATCAGGCACTGTAGAGCAAAAAAGTATTATTTTTACTTACATGCAAATGTTATAATATTTATAAACATTATTTTAATTTCCATCATTTGATAATGGATTTTAATGGAGATATAACTATTTTAATCAAAGTCAGGAAAATTTAACAAGAATTTTGTTCATAGCCATATTAAAAATGTATGTTACATAATATGTATGAGTATGCACGTACAAATTTTAAACTTCACGTTGCTTATCAAATACTGCTTTTGCATACAGACTGAGCTGGAGTACGGCAAGTTTAAAACTTTCCTTGACAATTTTCATATGATAATAATATAAGCATTTAAAGCACATTCATTAGTAAAATAATTAAGTGTCTTAAAACAAATTATGTGTTAAATACATAAAAGTTTAATTAATTGACATCTACAATTTTTATATTTGATACTTTCTTCTTTTCATCATTTCAAAATGGTCTTCACCTTTTAGAGCATTAAGACAATAATTTAGACAAAATGTTTACGTCTGAATCATTTTAAAATGGGTTATGTTTTCACTTTTGTGTACGCTAGAAGGCCGCTGGCCAGCCGAGGTACTATCAGTCAGCGCCTACTGTGAGCTACCATAGAGCCTAGCAATAGAAAGCAGCGAGCTTTGACAAGCCGAGGTTATAGAACTGTATTCACTGAACTCGTGAGAGTGTGGACATGTGGAGTTTTGTTGCATTTTGTTTTTATTGTGGCTTGTCACTACATATGAATGTCAGTGGAGCTGAACAGCCTGCTGCATGCTCTCCAATATTTTGTGGTCATGTAGGATCATTGCATCAAACAATTTTTGAGGGTTTTGTTACAATGGAAACAAATGTTGTGGGTGGAAGAAAGTGTTACAGTGCTTTATCAGTTTATGAAAAATGAAAGTTTAAGGTGGTAAAAAATAAAGCTGCAAAAAAGGGACAGACACTGTTACTCTATGTGCTCACTAAACCGCCAATGTCGGCGAAGTCGGGATTTTCAGAGACAATGTACATCGTCTGTTAGACAGATGGACTTATAACTGATTATGGTTATTGTGGTGTGGACACTTAGGAATGAGCCTGCATTCAGGAGAAGTGCACAGAAAAGTGAAAGTAATAGTACTAGAGCAAGCGAATGACAGTGGCGAAACCACTCCAGAAACAGAATATGTTTTAACAGCTGGATCGACAAGGAAAGAGAAGCTTTCAGATTTTGATATTGGTCTTTGACATGAAAAAAAGGGCTTCTGCAGTTTATAGGCCGAAGAAGCTGTTATGCAAGGACCTGAGTGAACACTGAAAACACTGCTACTGGGCCAAAAAAGTAATCAGTCTTTCCTTTCTCATGTGTATGACTGCATCTAGAAGTATGGGGAAATATCAAAAAGCAGCTGACTTGTTTGAAACAGTGGAAAAAAAGCATTGTACTACTTTGCTTGCCAGCAGTTTTCACAATGCAGGGTTGTCTCTAAGTCCAGTTTGGCTGGGGATTAGCAGGAGGTTGGAAAAAGTTAAAACAAAAAGTGAGTTAATATAAAGGCAGCGATGATCACAAAATGTTGCACTTAGAATGGCGCAAATTAGAAAATGCGCTAAATAGTCATTCAGCTGTAGAAATTCTTTTAGATCAAAGCACTATAAGAGAAGAAAAGTACTGGACTGAATTATTGCATTGTGTAATTGAAGTTATCGTTTTTCTCCCAGAAAGAGGTTTAGCTTTGAGAGGTGATAGTGACCCAGTTGGAGAATACTGAAGTGGCAATTCTTTGGATGTCTTAGAGTTTTTAGAGGTATGATACAGTGATGAAAGAGTATTTAAGATAAATTGAAGTTTTGCAGCAAGGAGGAAAATGCACAGTTCATTATCTATCACATGATGTTCCGAACGAATTACTGAAATAGCTCGAACTTTGCTCCCGATAAACGTGGATGTGGGGGTCTTCTGTTCCTGATGTTTCATCCAGGACTGTGCTGGACATACTCAGAGACACTCTTCCATTGAGTCTTGCCGACTGATCCGGTCGGACATCTGAGAGTGACATAAATACTGTAGGAAAGGGGGCATGGTCAAAGTAACATGTGATGAGCAGAGATAATCCTTGTCAGAGATGAAACTTGATCGATTGTCCTCTTGTCAAAGATAAAACTGTCTAGCAATTCTGCACAGCTACTGTCCATATGTCAAAAAGTTTCATTACGTCGTCTTTCCCATTAAAATTATCCTGATGCTTATATATTTCAATGGCTTCTCTACATAGTTGTGGGTAATAATTTGACACTGTAGATAAAGTTTGTGTTTCAGTAAACTTGTCTTTGTGGTTTCCTGCCTGAACAGCATGCTCTGCTACAGCTGATTTCTCTATTTTTCCTAGTCGGCAAAGACTTTTGTGCTCTTTTAGCCATTTATTTACTCTCCTCTTGGTAGTCCCAATATGAACTTTACACACATACACGGAATTTTGTATACACCACATGTCAAAACAGGAGGGTGTTTATCCTTCACAGATCGGAGTACTCGACTTATTTTGTTTGTTGATCTAAACACCAGTCTGATGTCATTTTTCTGTAAAATCTTACTGATCTGATTTATTACTTTTTTGATAAAATGGAGAGAAACTGTATTTTTCCCAATGTTGTGGTTCATCCTTGTCCTTCGGTTTCTGTTCCTTGGTCACAAAATTCTCTTTACCCTTTTCCCTGAGCAGCCATTTTTCTCAAAAGCCTGCTTCAGCTAGTTTATTTCAGTGTGTAGCTGTTCCAAAGTGCATATCTGTTCGGCTCTATTGACAAAACTTTTAATGATGCCCCTCTTTCGTTGCGGATGGTGATTGGAGTTTTTATGCAAATATCTGACTGTATGTGTTAATTTCCGAAAAACTTCATGTTCCAAACTTCCATCAGACTGTCTCATAACTAAAACATCCAAGAAAGTTATTCTGTTATCATTTTGCATTTACATAGTGAACTGGATTTTTGGATTATTTTTTTTAGATGATCAAAGAATTCATCCAAAGCCTTTCTACCATAGGATCAAACCACAAATGTGTCATCTACAAACTGGTACCAGTGAGATGGTTCCTCATTTGCTTTGTCCAGAGCCGATTGTTCAAATTTCTCCATACAGAAAGTAGCGATAGCAGGATGTAATGGGTTATCCATTGCTACACCATCAAGTTGCTCATAAAATTCATCATCCCACTGGAACTGACTCAAAGTAAGGCAATGTTTACAAAGAGCAGTCAAATCTCCTGGAAAAATATCCATTATAAAAATCATAACTTTGTTAACTGGAATCATAGCGAATAAGGACACTATGTCGAAACTTAGAAGAATAGAATGATACTGACAAGAGGGAGATTGAGTTAATAATTAAATCACTAAAGACCAAGAACTCTCATGGATATGACGGGGTATCTAGCAGAATACTGAAGTATTGTTCCACGTATATTAGCTCAGTACTTAGCCATATCTGTAACTTTTCCTTTAGCAGTGGTCGGTTTCCTGACCGATTAAAGTACTCGGTAGTGAAGCCACTTTATAAAAAGGGAGACAGGGATAATGTTGACAATTATAGACCTATTTCTATGCCATCGGTGTTTGCTAAAGTTATCGAGAGGCTTGTATATACAAGGTTACTGCAGCATTTAAATTCACATAATTTGCTGTCAAATGTACAGTTTGGTTTTAGAAATGGCTTAACAACTGAAAATGCTATATTCTCTTTTCTCTGTGAGGTTTTGGACGGATTAAATAAAAGGTTGAGAACGTTAGGTGTTTTCTTTGATTTAACGAAGGCTTTTGACTGTGTTGACCACAAAATATTACTGCAGAAGTTGGAACATTATGGAGTAAGGGGAGTAGCTTACAATTGGTTCGCCTCCTACTTTAAGAACAGAAAGCAGAAGGTAATCCTCCGCAATATTGAGAGTGGTAATGATGTTCAGTCCCAATGGGGCACTGTTAAATGGGGCGTTCCCCAAGGGTCGGTGCTGGGGCCACTGCTGTTCCTTATTTATGTAAATGATATGCCTTCTAGTATTACAGGTGATTCAAAAATATTTCTGTTTGCTGATGACACCACCTTGGTAGTGAAGGATCTTGTGTGTAATATTGAAACATTATCAAATAATGTAGTTCATGAAGTAAGTTCGTGGCTTGTGGAAAATAATTTGATGCTAAATCACAGTAAGACTCAGTTTTTACAGTTTCTAACCCACAATTCAACAAGAACTGACATTTTAATCAGACAGAATGGGCATGTTATAAGCGAGACGGAACAGTTCAAGTTCCTAGGCGTACAGATAGATAGTAAGCTGTTGTGGAAAGCCCATGTTCAGGATCTTGTTCAGAAACTAAATGCCGCTTTATTTACCATTAGAACAGTATCTGAAATAAGTGACATTTCAACACGAAAAGTAGTATACTTCGCATATTTTCATACGCTTATGTCATATGGTATTATTTTTTGGGGTAATTCTTCTGATTCAAAAAGGGTATTTTTGGCTCAAAAACGGGCTGTTCGAGCTATGTGTGGTGTAAGTTCGAAAACCTCTTGTCGACCCCTATTCAATAGTCTGGGAATTTTGACATTGCCCTCACAGTATGTATTTTCTTTAATGTCGTTTGTTGTTAGCAATATTAGCTTATTCCCAAGAGTTAGCAGCTTTCACTCAGTTAATACTAGGCAGAAATCAAATCTGCATGTGGAATGCACTTCCTTGACTCTTGTGCAGAAAGGAGTGCAGTATTCTGCTGCATCCATTTTCAATAAGCTACCACAAGAACTCAAAAATCTTAGCAGTAGCCCAAACACTTTTAAGTCTAAACTGAAGAGTTTCCTCATGGCTCACTCCTTCTATTCTGTCGAGGAGCTCCTGGAAGAGATAAAAAATTAAGCAAATTCCAGTGTTACATTCTTGATTTTCTTTATTTAAACTAACGACTTGTTTCATTTTATCTGTTTCTACAATCGTGTTATAATTTCATGTATTGACTCGTTCCATGACCATGGAGACTTCTCCTAAATGTGGTCCCACGGAACAATAAATAAATAAATAAATAAATAAATAAATATCTCCAGGAGCCAGAATGACCCCTGCTAGTTTCTCAATAAAATGATACGAGTCTTTTATATATGAGTCATTTTTCCCAATATATGGTTGTAAACGAGTTGCCAGTTATCTTGCTATTTCAGTGCATCGGAGAATTGATGGCACTAACTATGGGTCTTAAAGGAAAATCTATTTTATGAATTTTGGTTACACCATACAGTCTAGAACATAGAGCTTCACTCTTCAACAAAGCTCTTTTATCTTCTTTTTGAATAGAGGTAGGGGACTTAATTAGATTATTTGTTTTCCACAGTATGCTGGCTGTAGTTTCTTGTACTGTCCGGACGTTAAAAGGTTCAAAATTTTGCTTTGATAATCCTCTGTATTCATAACAACAGTAGCATTCCCGTTATCAGCAGGAAGAACCACTATCTCTTCATCTGCATTTAAATCTCTGAGAGCCTTCCTCTCACCTTTTGTTAAATTACTTTCCAAAGGTTTACTGTGGCATAAGACCCTGGTGTTTTCAATTCAAAGTGCATTTGCAGTTTCCTTGGGGACATTTCATATACCTACTTCTACATTCGCAATAATATCCTCAACTGGTATCTCATAGGTGTTATACTGTAGTTTCCCTCTTTTGAAAGGACGGAAATCTCATCCTGGTACAAAACTCTCTATGACTTGTTAATAACAGTATCAGACATCACCATATTGCTTGTAGTTTTTACATTAGTTTGTAACTTTCTGAACTTTTTCTTATGTTCACTAGTAGTCATTTCCGTCATAGCTTCCATAGATGTAAATGTAAGGTAATCTATTTCATTCCACAGATCTATCTGAACCTTACTAGCAAGGAATAAATGCAGTTTCAGTAACTTACGGTCAACAGAATCCATTTCTCATCCTGTATAATGTATCCTTTCTCAGAGTACTGCTCTTTCTGTGCAATCATAAATCCAATGCACCCAAGCTGCCTGGAGTTAGTGACATATGGAATTGCGACAGTTTTATCTTTGACAAGACGACAATCGATAGTCAAGTTTTATCGCTGACAAGGATTATCTCTGCTCATCATGTGTTACTTTGATGATGCCAGCTTTCCTACATTATTTATGTCGCTCTTGCTGGACGTCCGACCAGCCAGTCAGCAAGACTCAGTGAAGGAGCGCAGTCCTGGATGAAACGTCACGGTCAGAAGAGTTTCTTGGACCACGACCTCACATCCCGAAAAGTTTAGCAGCAGCTATGTCATCCGGTTGTGAAAGCCTTCATTCTATGAGCTCGAACTTTGTTTGTGAAACTACTTTAACAAAGACAAAAATGTAATGAATACTTTAGTTTTATTGTGGATGCAACTTACAATGAAGCTCAAACAGAGCAAAATGTCTTTCTAATGGACTATATTGCCCTCAATGAAGAAAATCAATACAGAATTGTTAACTGTGCCAAAAATACTGGTTAGGCAGATGCTAAAATGATTTGCTAACAGCTAAAATGTTATAGCTTACAGGTTTCATACTGCAGTGGGTAGGGTAACGATAATGGAAGCTATATGTGTGGTATCTTAGGGAGCTCAAGCACATATGTTTAAAAAAAATCCTTGCAGTGCTCATTCACTCCATCTTTGTGGCATCCATTCTATGAATAATTGCACAGATGTAGTCACTTTTTCAGAATTGTTCTGAAGATTCAAAATGGAAAGGTTATATATACTGAATTGTCCCTTCATGGCCTATTGAAAACAAGATGGTCTGTGCAGACAGATGGCATGTGTCCATTTGCTAAGTATCTGGCACGATTACAATTTTAATTTTGACTGAACTACAGAGCACTCACAAATCTTTTAAATCATTTCACTGTGTCTTGACATCTTCAATGTTTTACAAAGTATTAGCTGCAATAAACATAAAGCAACAAGCAAGAGAAGCAACTACAGGTGCTGAAAGTGCAGAAGTTAAGAATCTAGTGGAAGAACTACATAAACTGAGAACGAGTTGGGATACTATTTATGTAGAAAGTTGTGAAGTAGCAGAAAATACTGAAATACTACCTCACTTGAACATAATGATTCATGGCACACAGAAACGGAAAGGCAAAAGAAAATGCTTTGCAGAAGATTTAAACCTGAACTCAGAGAACAGTTTAAACTAAACTTTTTCGATGTGATTGTACATAAAGTTGTAGGGGACTTAACTATAAGGTGTGCTGCCACAAACAATGTGAACACATTTGGTTTTCCACAGAACTACATAAGCACAGACTATTCTACAATATCAGAGTGCATAGAAAACATGGCACCTTTGTACAGTGGAGATCTGAAAGAAGATATTTTGCAGTTAAAAAACGACCCTTGAAGCTAATTTTGAGTCTGAGCCAGTTCCTCCTTTGTACCTTCTCAATGCTCTTCATAATTGCAATTTTAATAACATATTTCTAAATATAATAGTAGCCTTATAGATTTTCCTGCACTTTGTTACTGCTGCGCAAGCACAGTGGTCATTCAGCATTCTTGCAAGAATTAAGAACTGTTTGAGAACTGTAATGGGCCAAGAGTGGCTTGTTGGATTATCTATGATCACAATAGCATCTGGCAGGATTACAAAGGTCAGATTTCTTAAAAAATGGCACTGTTTGATTTGGCATTAAAATTTTCTGAATTTACTGAAAATACCAAAGTTTAGAATTAAAAAAAATGGGGGAGGGTCCTAAGAATGCTTACCCTAGTGTACCCTGGTTATATAACAACCATCACAAAGCTAATTTTCGAAATACGCACTGTGAAATGTGTCATAATAACAACAGTGAGTGGCATACTACACTGAATAGCCAAAGAAACTGGTACACCTGCCTAATATCGTGTAGGGCCCTCACGAGCATGCAGAAGTGTCGCAATACAACATGGCATAGACTCGACTAATGTCTGAAGTAGTGCTGGAGAGAATTAACACTATGAATTCTGCAGGGCTGTCCATAAATCCATAAGAATATGACAGGGTGGAGACCTCTTCTGAGCAGCATGTTACAATGCATCCGAGATATGCTCAATAACGTTCATGTCTGGGGAGTTTGGTAGCGAGCGGAACTATTTAAATTCAGAAGAGTGTTCCTGGAACCACACTCTAGCAATTCTGGATGTGTAGGGTGCCGCACTGTCCTGCTGGAATTGCCCAGTCTGTCAGAATGCACAATGGACATGAATGGATGCAGGTGATCAGACAGGATGCTTACATACGTGTCACCTGTCAGAGTCATATCTAGAGTCCAATTTAACATGCCCCATACCATTACAGAGCCTCCATCAGCTTGAACAGTTCCCTGCTGACATGCAGAGTCCATGGATTCATAAGGCTGTCTCCATACCTGTGCACGTCCATCCACTCGATACAATTTGAAATGAGACTCGTCCAACCAGACAGCATGTTTCCAGTCATCAACAATCGAATGTTGGTGTTGACGGGTCCAGATGAGCCATAAAGCTTTATGTCATGCAGTCATCAAGGGTACACAAGTGGGCCTTCATCTCTGAAAGCTCATATCAATGACATTTCATTGAATGATATCAATATAATAGAGGGAAACATTCCACGCGTGAAAAATATATTTAAAAACAAATATGATGTGACTTACCATACGAAAGCGCTGGCAGGTCGATAGAAACACAAACAGACACATACATACACACAAAATTCAAGCTTTCGCAACAAACTGTTGCCTCATCAGGAAAGAGGGAAGGAGAGGGAAAGACGAAAGGAAGTGGGTTTTAAGGGAGAGGGTAAGGAATCATTCCAATCCCGGGAGCGGAAAGACTTACCTTAGGGGGAAAAAAGGACGGGTATACACTCGCACACACACACATATCCATCCACACATATACAGATGTACACATATACATATATACATATACACATGATATGAATATAATAGAGGGAGACATTCCACGTGGGAAAAATATATCTAAAAAGAAAGATGATGAAACTTACCAAACAAAAGCGCTGGCAGGTCGATAGACACACAAACAAACACAAACATACACACAAAATTCTAGCTTTCGCAACCAATGGTTGCCTCGTCAGGAAAGAGGGAAGGAGAAGGAAAGACAAAAGGATATGGGTTTTAAGGGAGAGGGTAAGGAGTCATTCCAATCCCGGGAGCGGAAAGACTTACCTTAGGGGGAAAAAAGGACAGGTATACACTCGCACACACACACATATCCATCCACACATACACAGACACAAGCAGACTGTCTGCTTGTGTCTGTGTATGTGTGGATGGATATGTGTGTGTGTGCGAGTGTATACCTGTCCTTTTTTCCCCCTAAGGTAAGTCTTTCCGCTCCCGGGATTGGAATGACTCCTTACCCTCTCCCTTAAAACCCATATCCTTTTGTCTTTCCTTCTCCTTCCCTCTTTCCTGACGAGGCAACCATTGGTTGCGAAAGCTAGAATTTTGTGTGTATGTTTGTGTTTGTTTGTGTGTCTATCGACCTGCCAGCGCTTTTGTTTGGTAAGTTTCATCATCTTTCTTTTTAGATATACATATACACATATACATATATACAGATGTACACATATACATATATACATATACACATATACATATGTGTGGATGGATATGTGTGTGTGCGAGTGTATACCCGTCCTTTTTTCCCCCTAAGGTAAGTCTTTCCGCTCCTGGGATTGGAATGATTCCTTACCCTCTCTCTTAAAACCCACTTCATTTCGTCTTTCCCTCTCCTTCCCTCTTTCCTGATGAGGCAACAGTTTGTTGCGAAAGCTTGAATTTTGTGTGTATGTATGTGTCTGTTTGTGTTTCTATCGACCTGCCAGCGCTTTCGTATGGTAAGTCACATCATCTTTGTTTTTAAATATACATTTCATTGAATGGTTCACAAGCTGACATTTGCTGATGGCTCAGCATTGAAATCTGCAGCAATTTGCGGAAGGGTTGGAATTCTGTCACATTGAATGATTCTCTTCAGTTGCTGTTGGCCCCGTTCTTGCAGGATCTTTCACCAGCTGCAGAATTGTCAGAGATTTGATGTTTTACTGGATTCCTGATATTCACGATACATTTGAGAAATGGTCGTACAGGAAGATCCCAACTTCATCGTTACCTGGAGATGCTGTGTCCCATCACTCATGTGCTGACTATAACACCACATTCAAACTCACTTAAATCTTGATAACCAGCCATTGTAGCAGCAGTAACCGATCCAACAAATGTGCCAGACAATTGTTGTCTTATACAGGCACTGTCGACTGCAGCGGCGTATTCTGCCTGTTTACATATCTCTTTACTTGAATACCAGTTTCTTTTGTGCTTCAGTGTATATGCAACTAGGAACAATCATAGAATATTGTTACTAAAGTCATGAAACAACTTTACCAAGTCTATATGAGGAGCCATTTAGTGGAGACTGATCGTTAGCCAGTGAAAGGCAAGGCTCCCCCACATACAAATAGCTTATACACTACATGGAAACATCATCTTACGACCAAAGGGATAGGAAAATGTTGAATGGAATCTGCTATTTTTGTAATGTCATTCATAACTGCTTACAAAAGTAAAAGAAACAACGGAGCCACTAAAAAACTGTCATATGTCGTGTGCTTGAAATAAACTGGCAAGGTAATGTGCAAGGATGAATGCCCATACTGCCTTTCCACTAAAGTAAAGATTATGGTAACCAGAATGCAAATGGTCACTGTAGTGCATTATAGTTGGAATCACGAATGATGGTGGTTGAGTTGAGGCTTGTTCTGTGCACCTACGACATGCATTCTCCAACAGCCAGTGGCTGTTCAGTAGCGTTCTTAGCACTCTGCTTTGAATGCTGCAGCTAAAGTGAATGTTACACAGTATTGTAACAAGTTCTTTAGTGAATTTTTGTTCCATTTGTTGCGAGCTGTCATCGCTTATGTTGGTGGTAAGTATACATTCTGCATAAGGAAGTGAGAGACTTAATTTGCAGGGTATATGCTTTCTTCAAGCAGAAGGCGCGCATGTACTGCAACTGTCGCTTGGAATTGTCAGCAACGCAATCCTCATCTGTGCCTCGACGTTCACCAACCACCATCGTTCATGGATCGCAATATAGTCAGCTTGTACTATTCACGCAGTCCAAGATGCAGTGACCTTAATGGTTGCTACCATCATCCGACCTTAATGGTTGCTTCCATCATCCAACGTGTAGAGTGTGATCTTGGATTGTGTGAACAGTACTGTAGTCACAGACATATCTCTGGTGGGCCGGCACAGCTACGTCTTCTGCCAAGGAATTTCTGTTCAATAATGTCCTGCCACTGTAATCTCTAAACCTATCATGACTCTTTGCTTCCAATGCCAGCAAACTGCATTACAACTGAATATAAAGCATTTGAATCATATACAATATGCAGTATGTTAAGCAACTACTCCGTGAGCAGTACTGCATTTTATAACATAATGAGGGGTGTGTGTGTGTGTGTGTGTGTGTGTGTGTGTGTGTGTGTGTGTGTGAAGGTCACTATGGCACAGAGGCGCTGTGAGGTGTTTATGGGGATTATTAGAATTATCTGATATTAATTCTCTCCTGCATGTTGCTGTATTAGTGGGCAATATGCTTACGCTTCAGGATCTGCTCTGTACTTGAGTGGATATGGCTGAAATTGCAGAGCAGATCTTTTAGCAAATGGCAAGTTCAGCATCTTAGAACATTCAATCCATTTGGGAGAAGAAATTAAAACATCCAATTAGTTTTACACTGTATTGCAAATTAGTATTATGTCATCCATTCAGAACTTTTAAATGCCTTTCCTGGAAAAAGTATGGGCTTACTATAGGAAAGCTTTTTTTACAAACTTAAAGAGTTGGTTTCACTTTATGGATCAGTCTATCATTAACTAATACCTTGACTTCTATTCCTTTTAATGACTGAAACCATTAGGTACAGCATAACTAAAGCAATGTCGGAGCTGCTACTTCTGGTAACTTTCTTTGAAGACATTAATGAGTGAGTGACAATCTACATAGTATCAGTGTAATTTACAGTGCCACTTTCATTGTCTGTACTTTATTTAGTGGTAAAAAGGAGGAGGACAGTTTTGTTTCATTGAGAAATTTAAAATCATAATTGCTTTAAAACCTGAAAGAAAACATTTTGGTTGAGTCTTTGCTGCAGGAATTTGCTGATGGACTAGTCGTGTTTTCTGCGACTCTATTTCGGTAAAACATTTATGAACTGAAATATTTTTAATATATGTTAGCTGTAAGGGGTTTCAACTTCTTCTGAGTGGCAGAGTTGACGTTCAGGCATTACGGTTTCTTGAAAGATAAACCACAGTGTTTAAGTGATTTTAAGGAGTAATTCCTGTGATATTAAAGTGAGTCCCAAGTAGGAAAGCAAATACTGGAATATTTCATTAGGGATATTGACACTTATGGACTCCCAATTTTAATAAAGGTAGCTCTGGACGAATACTGGGTTTTATTATAGGGAAGGCTTCAGCATATGTGAAAATTTTGTTGCCAGTTGGTTCAATGGTTGTGATTCAATGACTGTTATGGGCAATACAAAGATTCCCTACATCACTTGAGACCTGTCTCATCATAAATCGGGAGATTTTTTTCATGCAGTGGTACAGCCATAGAAAGCCTGGCAGAAGAATTCCGCCGGCTGACGTAGTTTTAACTTGTTGTAGCTGTGAACATTATGTATGAACCATCTCCTATAAATATAATAGAGGGAAACATTCCACGTCTGCTTGTGTCTGTGTATGTGTGGATGGATATGTGTGTGTGTGCGAGTGTATACCTGTCCTTTTTTCCCCCTAAGGTAAGTCTTTCCGCTCCCGGGATTGGAATGACTCCTTACCCTCTCCCTTAAAACCCATATCCTTTTGTCTTTCCTTCTCCTTCCCTCTTTCCTGACGAGGCAACCATTGGTTGCGAAAGCTAGAATTTTGTGTGTATGTTTGTGTTTGTTTGTGTGTCTATCGACCTGCCAGCGCTTTTGTTTGGTAAGTTTCATCATCTCCTATAAAGACACACATAAATTTTTGCAGTTGTTATACGAAACAGATATTAGGATCACAAATGTCCTGAAATTCATAGTGTATACAGCTCAGCCACTGGATGTACAGGGTGACAATTATTGAACCATATGAAATAAAATCATCATAACTTTTGAACAGTTTGCATTATGTCCAGACTGCATGGCTGGCTGTGGGGCATGATTAGTATGTGGATTCTTGTTTAGTTTATTGACGAAGCAGAATTTTATTTGTATGGGTTTGTCTATAAGCAAAATTGGCACATTTGGGGGACTGAGAATCTGCATTTTGCAACCGAGAAATCTCTTCACCCTCAACGGGTGACTGTGTGGTGTGCAGTGTTCAGTCACGGAATAATTGGTGCGATATTCCTTGATGGCACAGTAACTACTGAATGGTACATGAACGTTTTGGAAGATGATTTCATCTCCTTATCCAAAGTGACCATGAGACCATGATTTCAACACAATGTGGTTCATGCAAGATGGAGCTCGACCCCACAGAAGGAAGAGAGTGTTTGATGTCCTGGAGGAGCACTTTGGGGACTGCATTCTGGCTCTGAGATACCCAGAGGCCACTGGCATAGGCCTCGATTGTCCACCATATTCTCCAGATCTGAACACATGTGACTCCTTTTTGTGGGGCTATATTAAAGACAAGGTGTACAGCAATAACCTCAAAACCATTGCTGAGCTGAAAACAGCCATTCACGAAGTCAATGACAGCACTGATGTTCCGACACTTCAGCAGGTCATGCCCAATTTTGATATTTGTCTGTGCCACATCATCGCCAATGATGGCAGGCATATTGAACATATCATAACACAAATCTGAATATCTGTAGTGATGTTTACATGTTGAATAAAGTGTGTGCATGCCGTAGTTTGCAGCTAATTTGTGTTTTTTTCAAACATTTTAATAACTGTCACCCTGTATTTAATTAATTCTTCAATATGTTTGACTGTTGGCTCAAAATGTGTTTAAGAGCAGTGAACATAGGTATTCTTTTGAACAAAAACCAGGCATGTGAGGAGAGGAATATAGTTGATCCATCGTAACAATCAGATGCCAGAGTTTGATGTTAAACAAACATCTAAAACAAACAGTTAAAGCTATATAAAGAATTTCACAAACAATATCGGAACATTATAAATTCCTTTACCATTACAGGACATGTTACTCAGAGATTACAAGCTCAGTAACAGGCAATAAAAACAGATCATTACATCTCCTATGTATTGTTTTTCTCAGTTTCTAAATTTGACACTATAAATACTTGACTTCTGAAATTTACTCAGATAGTTACTTACAGTGTGCTTCAATTTTAGCAGTAGCAGGTTCCCAGTAATGAATCTTATATTAATGTTCTTATTTTGAAACAGCCTGACTACCTCATTGTTTAGGTGTACTTGGTACTGACGCTGTACAACAACTTTATAAGAAGAACAAAATGTATCTGAAGGGCAAGCAGGTTCAGCCAAGTAATTGGAAAGATTTTCCCTATCCTCTGCACCTGCAGGCATATTTCCTTTGCAGAATATGAAAGTACGAAATTTGGGTGAATAAGTGCATGGCAGTGTCCTGCTTGTGTCAGAAGTGATGAGAGTGGAGGGAGAGAGCAAAAACCCAGTGCCAATACGTGGCCTACTTCTCTCGAAGAGCACCAAAGGGGTCGCAGAGCATAATGTCCTCGGCCTCGTCACATGGACAGATCACCACTGACAGTGTGACGTGCCATCACTTTGTGAGACACTGCGGAGAGGTTTGGAATTTAATACAGCACACTGGCGCAAATACACTACATCGTGCCAGCTGAATGCACAGTGCTCAGAATGCAGTTCTGCAGGCTGACTGGTATGAGAAGGTGCATCAGGTGGAGTTGGCGAGGGGAGAGCCGAGGCAGAAAGTCAGAAGGAGGGGTGAGAAGAATTACTGACAGCTCAGAGGGAGGCACAGGCAGTACTGATAGGAACACCAGAGGAACAGGCAGCACCTGCTTAGGATAGGAATGCAACACACAGAAACTGTCGCCAGTGAGTTCGCGCACTGCACAACGATGATGATGTGGGGTTAGGGGTGACAGAACAGATGACAGGGAGACTGTGGGGAATAGCACGTGTGTGCAGGATGATAGTAGTTAGGGTCCTGGGAAAGGCCAGAGGAGGGTTGTGGCACGGGGATAGTGGAAATTGAGGCCACTAGGACTACATAAACAAAGGATATGTTGCAAGGACACCCACCTATGTCAGTCAGGAAAACTGGTGCTGAGGGGAATGATCTAGATGGCACCAGTTGCGAAGCCACCACTGAAATCGGGTATGTTGTACTAGCAATGTGTTCCGTCACTGGGTGGTCAACTCTGCTCTCAGCCAAAGTCTGACAGTGGCCATTATTCATGTGGGCAGCACTTTGGTGATCAAGTATACATAAAATCCTGTGCAGGAAATTCAGCAGTGCCGGTATACGGCATGACTGTTTTCGTATGTGGCCCTGTCTCTAGTGGGATAGGATAAGCCCCTGACGGCACTGGAGTAGGATAGTAGGATATACTGAGTATAAGAATTACCCAGGTCTTCCACCTGGTTCTTCCACAGGGATATGAGGCATGCAGAAAGGGGCTGGCACACGGACAGACCAGGATATTGCATAGATTGGGTGGGTAGCAGAATACCACTTTAGGAGGAGTGGGAAGGATTGAGAGTAGGATGTTCCCAATTCCCAGGCACAATAGTTGAAGCCTGGCAAAGGATATGGTAAAGGTGATCCACTCTGGGATGATATATGGTGATAAGGGATGTGTCCTTTTCAGCTGGTTCTTGTGGGTGACGGGAGGCTTAGGGATGTTCTAGGACACAGCACAGGAATTTTGTTTGTGGACTTGGTTTACAGGATACTGCCTCTCTGTGAAGGCCTCCGTGAGACATTCAGCACACTGAGCAAAGGACTTCTCTTCAACGCAGATGTGCTGTCCACGAGTGGCCAGACTATACGGGACTGATTTCTTGATGTGAAAGGGAGGACGTATGGTCGGGCATCCACATTCTCTTCGCCACAGTCTTCCTTTCCTATGTTCCATCACCCCCTCCTGATCCACTCCTCACCACTCCCATCATGGACTGCACAAACCCATGGGTTCCAGTGCCCATGAGTCACATTCCTATTCTGTAAACCTCGTGCCTCCCTCCGAGCTGCCAGCCACCATTCGTCGACCCTCCGTCCCACGCCCCATCTCCTTTCTCCTGTTACCCTGCCCCACCAGTCACCTTCACAACTGAAGTCTCGGTATTATGTATATAGCTTGCACAATGTACTTGTACATCTAAATTTCTGTGACTCAATGCCCCTACTATTTGGTGGGTTTTTACCTTAACTCCTAAATTATTTACATCCTGCCACAACTTTCCACACCATATTTATGTAGAATGTTGTGTGTTTTTCTAAAACTGTTTCGAGGACCGTATGTTGGGGGATCAGAATTAACAAAATAATAGCCATAATGGGAGCCTAGCAGATGTTATTTTGAACAATTGCACAAATTTCATGAAAAATCAAATTTTGATAGAAATAATCATCACCTGTGGTCATTTTAACAAAAAAATTTGTGAGAAGTGTTCTCTGTCAGAGAATGTACTGTGAAATCTGTGAACTGGTTTATTCTATAAGAAGTACTAGAAATGTGCCACTACTCTACATTTAATATAGTGTTACTTGGCCAGAGGGAGCTTTTTATTTATATTCCAGTACAGTATCTTCTGGTGCTGGAAATTTTAAATGTTCTACAAGGAACAGGGCTTCCAAAAACTGAGATGAAAACATTTTTCTGCTAAATTACCTGTAAGCATTCACAGTGCTCACTCACTTTCTTCAGATCTCTAAAGCTATCCAACAACACACGGGTAACAACAGGCAGGCACCAAGTGTCGAACACCATTACCACCGTTCCTCGTCTCGGTCAGAAACACACTGCAGGAGGCTTCTATTAGAATATACCTCAGAATGTTCTGTACACTGGTATTTTGACTGCTGTTTCCACATGACACAAATGGCAGTGATAAGTTCAGACACGGTGTAATTGTCTCGGTTGTATTGAACTACAGCTAAATATCACAAAAACTGCTTGAACCCTTCAAATCAAGAGAGAAAGTGGACATGTTCTGATACAGCATGAAGTGAGGAAGTCAGAATGAAAGCACCCTGGTTGCAACAGCAGGGCACAGTATGATGCTCAGGTCAGACACTGACAAGAAGGCCATTATGCAACAGCAACCACACCCCTAACTTCTTTGCATTCCCCTGGATCAAAAGAAGCCTGATAGTGCAATGCTCCCGGTGTAGCAGGATGGGATGAGAATGACAGCTAGTGGTTGGTGGAAGCCAGCTTCTTGAGTGTCAATATGGGCTCAACCCCCACCTGGGCACTGTGGGTTCGTATATGGTTTGTCAAACTGCAGAATCTTTCTTACATCCCAGGTCACAGACACGAAGTAGTCTGACAATACAGAAGTGGGCACATAACAAGGGTGCTTTTGTCAGTATGATGTCGACTGTGGCACTTGGTCTTCTGTGTCCTAATTATGTCTTTGGGTCATAGCTGAATTCTGGGCAGTTACACTGGATAACTGAGAAGACTTTTATGTGGTGCTTGAGTGGCTTTGCCATTGCAAACTTTTCAGGCATTTATGAATAAAAAGTGCAGGCAGAAATTTATTGACTGAGAAGTCATTTTTAGAAGAACATTAATTGATTCTACAAATATTTTCAATAAATTTCTTTTTTATGTCTTTAATACTAACTAGATAAACGTTGTGTATTGTGACAAAGTTGGGAGCTGAAGATGGTACTAGCAGACAACAAGAAGACAGCAGCAGAAGAAACATACTGCCAAACTTGCACATATGACACACACACACACACACACACACACACACACACACACACACACACACACACACACACACACAGACATATCATAATATCATAGTTCCACTGGAGGTCACGACTGGCATTCTTGAAAGCTATAGGCAGGCATCTAGTAAACAGTCAGAACCTCAAAATGGCTGAGATGTTATGGACAAGTGTGAAGTACAACTGAAGAGCCACAATTACTGAAAGTCTTCACCCTGGGTGTTTACCCACTGAAATAGTTTGATTCTTCAGGTGCCCAAGATCAATCTAATATGGGTGCCGTCTCCTGAATTTCCTACCTGTCTGCACTTTCTTCATTTTTAATCTGCAGCTTATAATCAATGAATTATGGCCAGTGTCTACATTAGCCTCTGAAAATGTTTTGCAGTTTAAAACAGGATTTTGAAAGCTCTATCTAACAATGAGGAACTCACAGTGAGTAATAAGTATCTAAAAGATGAGAAAAACGGCAAGGTAGAAGCGCGATTGCAGGTCACACTCGATACGAGTCTCGATCTAACTAGACTCGACCTAAATAAATCATTTTATCTACAATACAGGCCAAAGCAATGAATTAAAATTTGTACCGAGGCCAGAGCTTGATCCCCGGTCTCCTGCTCACTAGGCAGATGCACCTTAATGAAATGCCTGTGCCTCAGGTATAGGGGACAAATTAATCAGATAAATTATATGTTCCAGAGATACGATAAGCCACAGCTTTATCTGTGATAATGAATTCAGGCTGAAGCAATGAATTAAAATTTGTACCAAGACTGGGATTGAAAACTGGCTCTCCTGCTCACTAGGCAGATGCACTAATCATTACACCACCCTGACAATGCAGCTAACACAGCTGCACAGATTACCCTAGTTTGGGGATAGCGCATCTGCCTAGTGAACACGAGAGCCAAGTTTCAATCCTGGGCTTGGTAAAACTTTAAATTCATTGCTTTGGCCTATGTTCACTATCACAGATAAAACTGAGGCTTAGTGTATCTCTGGAGCATATAATTTATCTGATTAAATAAATCAGTTTATACTGGATCTCTCTCTTGCGCTGTTTCACCACTTCACTCCCCTACTTTCATTCCCTAAATTTTTTTTTCCCCAGTGCATTCCGATTATTTTTCTCTCTTTACCGTAAGTCAAACTATTGGTTGACCAGAATTTAATTATTCTATTTTCTTCTGTACTGCATAAATTCCTCTGCACTATGAATCCTGTGTCATCTACTGAGTCACATTTGAAACCGTACCTCTACTTTTCTGCTTTACCATGAGTTTCCTCTCCTTTTTTTTCTCAATCAATGATAGAAGAAACCTTATTTTACATCACCGTTAGTTTGGGACATCCTCTACACGTTATCAACCGTAATGTGTTATGGAAATGCTACCGAGTCACTAGTATAACTTTAAATGCTACTTTTATGGCAGTGCCTTTCATCGTGTTCAGCGATCTAATAGTGAGACTGCCCTAAAGTATTAATAATGGACATTAATACTAAGAATAGTGAATTTATAGGTAAAAATGTTCATAATGATGTCCTCTAATACCTAAACAGAAGAGCACAGGAAATTATGCTAACAGGTCCAAAACATGCAAATGCACGGTACTACTGATTCTGTAATAATTAAAGATGCACACATGTAAAATGTTAGTATTTATAATTCAATAGCACTGACCTTAAATTATTATCGAGGTAATGCTGCACGGTGTTCCCACGTGGGTCTGTCGGTTTCTTGTACAGCTCGAAGGCCGAACCTCTCTGTTCTCTATTGGCGAGATCTAGCCCACTCGGTTCTCGATTGTGGTGACTGTGGTGATTGTGATTACGGACATTGTCGGGAGGGGCATTCCTCGAAGGAGGGACGTTGTAGTAATATTGACCTCCTCCGGCTCCTGCTGCAGTTCTGGGCACTGACGGATTGTAATTCCGGTCCAGACTACTTCCGTGACCAGAATCGAATCCGCCGTTTGTTTCTTCAGCTGAAATTTGAAAAGTACGACATTGGTTTCCTGTAAATGAATGCAATAAAACTACTGTGGTAATCGAAAGACAGACTGAATGAAAAATAGAGAGAAAAGTTCCAGATGCTGGAAAACTGAAAGACTATTGTCAAACAAGAAGCCAGTGTTTGTAATTTTTAGAATTACTAAGTTTTCTAAGTACGAGTAGAGAGAAGAACAATATTAGAGAACGAAAGTTGTTACTCACCATACAGCGCAGATGCTGAGTCGCAGATAGGCATGACAAAAAGATTCTTACAATCATAGGTTTCGGCCAAATGTGATATCTTTCATTTCAATGACTGCTTCACAGTCTCTGCCATATGGATCCTTCCCACCACCACCACCACCACCAGCTTTTCTAAACTGCACAGGTGGGAACTTTCCCTGCAATACATCCTACGTTTCCGTAACCCTCCTGGCCTCAACCTTCGTTAGTCACTGTCCTCACCCTTCCGGCCCCCTCTCTCTTCCCATTCCAGCACTACACAGCCGTCATTTGGCCACCACACCCAGCCTTTTCATTTCTATTCTTTTCCGCTAATTCCCCCCCCCCCCTCCCTCCCCCCCCCCACCTCTCCCCTGCCCACCATCGAAACTGCAGCACTTTACTGTCTGCCATCCTCACCACACTATCCCTCCCCCTCCCCACATCAGCCTCCTCCTTACCTCCACCCAGTCGCCACTCGCATCATGCAATGGTGCCGTTGCTCGCAGTGTGGTTTCAGTTGTCTGAGACTGCAGTCATATGTGTGTGTGTGTGTGTGTGTGTGTGTGTGTGTGTGTGTGTGTGTGCGCGCGTGTGTCTAATGCTGACAAAGGTCTTACTGGCCGAAAGCTATAATTGTGAGAATCTTTTTGTTGTGCCTATCACAACTCGGCATATGGTAAGTAGCAACTTTCCTTCTCTAATATCCTTACATTCCATCCTGGATTTTCCTGTAGCTGTGGAAATGTGTGGTCAACTGACTGAGTGACAGTGCACATATGTAAGAGATAGTGTAGAGATCACGTGCTTCTTCTTAGTACGAGCTGCCAAGCATTGTTGCTGCCGATCTCCCTTCCCAGATGTCAAATTTTTGCTTACAGAATGTCTACTTTTTCTCTGTTGGTCGATAATGGTGCAACTGCTGTTCCTGTGTACAATGGCAAAAATGGTTTTTATTGTTTGGATGTGATTGTCATTCACCTGAAAACGTATAACGGTGTTGATGTAACTGGTCTACAGAGATGGTACGAATGTATGATTGTCAAAATAAATGCTATGTCTCAAGTGGAAAATCCAGAAGCAATATATAATTTTTATCTATTTACATAACACTTTAAACAATATGAAATTGATAGATTGTTACTCACTATGTAAAGTAGGCACTTAGTGGTAGAAAGTCGCAGTGACCAAAAAATTAGGCTACATACACTATGTTATCAAAAGTATCCGGGCACCTGGCTGGAAATGTCTTACAAGTTCGTGGCGCCCTCCATTGGTACTGCTGGAATTCAGTACAGTGTTGGCCCTCCCTTAGCCTTTATGACAGCTTCCACTCTCACAGGCATACATTCAGTCAGGTGCTGTAAGGTTTCTTGGGGAATGGCAGCCCATTCTTCATGTAGTGCTGCATTGAGTAGAGGTATTTATGTCGGTTGGTGAGGCCTGGCCCAAAGTCGGCGTTCCAAAATATGCCACAGGTGTTCTATAGGATTCAGGTCAGGCCCTGTGCAGGCCAGTCCATTACAGGGATGTAACCACTCCGCCACAGGCCGTGCATTATGAACAGGTGCTCAATCATGTTGAAAGATGCAAGCACCATCCCCAAATTGCTCTTCAACAGTGGGAAGCAAGAAGGACCTTGAAACATTAATGTAGGCCTGTGCTGTGATAGTGCCACGCAAAACAACAAGGAGTGCAAGCCGCCTCCACGAAAAACATGACCACACCATAATACCACCACCTCTGTATTTTGCTGTTAGCACTACACATGCTGGCAGATGATGTTCACCGGGCATACACTGCACCCACACCCTGCCATTGGATAACCACATTGTGTACCGTGATTCATCACTCCACACAACATTTTTCCACTGTTCAATCATCCAATGTTGATGCTCCTTACACCAAGTGAGGCATCGTTTGGCATTTACCAGTGTGATGTGTGGCTTATGACCATGAAATCCCATTTTTCTCACCACCTGTCTAACTGTCTTAATATTTGCAGTGGATCCTGATGCAGTTTAGATTTCCTGTGTGATGGTCTGTCTGCCTATTAAACATTATGACCCTCTTCAACTGCCGGCAGTCTCTGTCAGTCAACAGATGAGGTTGGCCTGTACACTTTTGTTCTGTATGTGTCCCTTCATGTTTCCACTTCACTATCTCATCAGAAATAGTGGACCTAGGAATGTTTTGGAGTGTGGAAATCTCTCGTATAGACGTATGACACAACTGACACCCAATCACCTGACCATGTCCAAAGTCCGTGAGTTCTGCGGAGTGCCCCATTCCAGTCTCTGCCGATATCTAATGACTACTGAGGTCACTGATTTGGCGTACCTGGCAGTAGGTGGCAGCACAATGCACCCAATACAAAAAACGATATGTTTTTGGGGGTGTCTGGCTACTTTTGATCACATTGTGTATTGTCAGCTATCACACTAAATCTTTCTCAGACATAGACAAAACACCCACACATTCACATGTGCACTATCCCTTCAGGCACTGTGGACCATCTGCGACTGGGATAAGGAAGGGGGATGGGGTAGGAAGGGGGACTGGTATTGGGTTAGAGGTAGAGATGCTGTGCTGCCAATCAGAGTGTGAAATGGCATGGTGGGGACAGGATGGTAGGCTGCTAGGTGCAGCACTGAGGGGAGGGGTGGGGGAAACAGAGAAGGGGAAAGGACTATGGATGTGCACTGAGAGGATAGCAGTCATGTGTGAAGCTCGAGAGGGAGCGGGGAAGGGAATAGGTGCATGTGGGAGCACAGATTAGTGAAGGTCGAAGCCAGAGGGTTACAGGAATAGAAGGTATTCTCATCCCATGCAGGCTTTCATGGCCGGCGTCTTCATCAGTAAAGCGTCTTCATCAGTAAACACTTCCGGGCTCCTCAGCACGCTCCCACTCGTGCAGGTTGGGAAAATTGGTGTTGGTGGAAAGAATCCAGATGGCACAGGCTGTGCAGCAGATGTTGAAGTGAAGCACATCATGTTGGGCAGCATACTTGGTAAGTGAGTGGTCCAACTGTCTCTCGGTCACAGTCCAGTGCTGGCGTTTGTGTGGGCAGATGGCCTGCTAGTAATCCACATAGGATGCAACACAACCGTTGCAGCTAAGTTGGTACACAGTATGGCTCTTATCACAGGTGGGCCTATCTTTGAGGGAGTAGGAGATCCCTGTGTCATGACTGAAGCAGGTGGCAATGGAAGGATGTATAGGACAGATCTTCAATCTAGGTCTGTTACTGGGATATAAGCGATTAAGCGATGAGAGGAAAGGTTTGGGGTCAGGGGTGGGACAGGGATGAATGAGGATACTGTGTTCATGGACACAACCACTTACAGGCTGTCCATCTGCAAAAATGACCAAGAGGGAACCGCCCCAGTGTGATGGTACAGTTAAATTCAAATTGCACTGTCTAAAAGTTTTTTATTTATTAAACAATATCGGGTGAAAATCTACTGAGTAAAATGATTGATCTTATACAAAAGGTTAGTGTTGAGGAAACGTCTATAACTGTGTCAAAATCTAAAAGTGTAGTGTCTGTCATAAATGTTTTTTGGAAGGAGAGAGTATGTTGTGAAAAATTAATAATTTCGTGAAAAATAAAATATAGAAATGAATGTAAGTTATAAATGTACTGACTCAACATTCGAAAGGTATTAGAACATGTAGTTCATTTAAACAAAATGAAATCATAAAGGTAGGGAATCCACTATCGGTTTTCAACCAACAGTCTTTTGGATGATGCAGGTGCAAGCACTCCGAGAGAGGAAAAGAATGGGAAACCAGAGGCAGTTGCAGTCAAGCCATGGCAGTACACGTGTCATGGCATGCCTGGGGATGTGAGCCTTCAGCAATGACAATTTTATGTGAAAGTGCTCAATATTTGGTGTTGCAGTGGTTCATAGCTCCTGAAGTTGTCTCCAGTTTATTTTCTGTTGGAAAGCAAGAATATCTGACTGGTTTTATATGATGGTATATGGAGATGATGCCACAGCAAGTTAACATGACTGCTGTAAGCGTGTGGTAGTTATAAATTAATTCCATCATCGCAGACGTGAAGAGTCTATTCAAATTTTTAAACAGCAAGCACCAACTTCAACACTGATACAACTGCAATGAAGGCAAGACATTTTTGCATTAACAGTCTTTAGCAGTGTATCAGAATTTTACAGTCAAGCTGATTGTTTGCCAAAGTTCTAATATAGTCATGTTAAAAGTATTTGTCAGAATCATTGTCTCAATGTCCTATACCAATCCAAAGTTCCCTGCCAATTTGTTAAATGTAAATTTTGTGTCATCCTGTATGGTCAAAAGATCTTAGTCAATTAATTTTGATGTTATGGCAATCATGCAGTGTCATATAAAAGGAACTTCCAAGAATAATTGTTTACTTTCAATCTGAAGAAACAATAAGTGTGGTTGCTATGATATGTCATTGTAAAATTTAAGTTAATGAGATTTCTTACTTTAAATTTGCTTTATCAGAATATTAGCTTAACATAATTATTCAAAGTAAAGGCGGCAGCCATTAAGCCGTGTAGGAATAACTCAGCCCTCCTCCATCTTGTTTCCAAATAAAATTGTTGCCAGAAAAGTCATTAAAGTGTATTTACTTTTGGCACACTAAAAGAAATATAAACTGAAATAAAGTATTGAAATTGCTTCTTCTGAGCTGGAGACCAAAACAATCTTTGTAGCGATAGTTTACTTTCAGTGGATCTGTCGTAAGGTAAGGTTAAATAGCTGCACGCTGTTTACTACAGGGGTGATATAAAACCAAATCTAGGTAGGCCATATAAAGTATTATGTGTGTAACAACTTGCACAGCATACCAATCCTGCCGCACGGGATTAGCCGAGTGGTCTAAGGCACTGCAGTCACGACCTGTGCGGATGGTCCTGGCGGAGGTTCGAGTCCTCCCTCGGGCACGTGTGTGTGTGTGTGTGTGTGTGTGTGTGTGTTTGTCCTTAGAATAATTTAGGTTAAGTAGTGTGTAAGCTTAGCGACTGATGACCTTAGCAGTTAAGTCCCATAAGATTTCACGCACATCTGATACCAATCCTGAAAATCGAATCCCACTATACACACCTCGATTTGAAAAGAAGTTTAAAACATAAGTAGGTGCCTTGCTAATAATAGTATTCTGTTATCTATTAGGCAAGATGTGTAAAAATTTGTGTCAGAGATTGTTATTAATGTTAGGAAAAACACTGAAATGTTGAGCAGTTGTAATGAAAACGCCCTACTGGGCTAACAAAGGCTGTATTTCTCTGAGAAGCAATACACAGTCAATGGGGGACAGATGCAGGTTCTTCTTTTTTGTAAGGCAGTCCTGGCAGGGAGCAGTGCATGTGGAGGGTGCCATAAACCTGACTGCTAAATGGAATCACTTTGCGTAGTGCGACCAACATTACAAAATGATACAGAAATTATTCTGCACATTATTACTTCCATATTAAGCAATATTAGTGAGTCATACAGCTAATTATTGTCATGTTTGTGGTTAAAAAACATTCCTTTCCCTGCCACATAACATTAAAATCAGTTCAATTACATGTGATTCGGACATTTAAAATACAAAGGCGAATTGATGAAACGTGGAATCATCACCACCCAGCTCAACTTCCACAGCTGCTTCAGAAACTGTGCCATCTGGATTCATTACAGCAACATCAGCTTTTCTGAATATCATAGGTGGGAACTCTCCCTGCAATGCAACCTCCGTTGCCACAACCCCCGGCATCAGTCTTCATTATCCTCTTTACTCCAACCCACTGCCTTTATCCCCTTCGTTGCTGGCCTAGTCCCACTCCAGTCTCATGTGTGTCTTCTATTTTGCCGATGCATCACATCCTTGCATCATACTCCTACAGGCAGTACTACCATCCTGACCCACCACTAACCCATTATCACTCCCCTTCCCTGCCTCTCACCTCGTCTCTAACCCTAACTACCCATCCTAGTTGAAATCGTTGCTAGTTGCAGTCAGGCCTTAACACTCAAAGACAGCAGTGGTCCTGTGTGTGTGTGTGTGTGTGTGTGTGTGTGTGTGTGTGTGTGTGTTTTGTCTACGACTGTTGAAGGACTTGGTGTGACAGCTGATAATATCCTGCAGTCTTTTCTCACTGTGTCTGTCTGCCACTCATTGCCTCCTCTATGTGGTGAGTAGTGATTAATCCATTTCATTATTGCTGTAAGGGGATGTCCTGCAGTTTTTATGAATTGCTGGCTGGTGTTAGTTCATAAAATACAGCTAGTTATTAAAGTCCAAAACCCACTCAGCCTGGAGAACTAGATTATACAAATATCTGCAGACTCATGGAAGAAAATGATTTGCTAGGTCATCGGTACTTTGCTCTTTGCTAGGTCACATTTTTTTTTTTTAAGTTTCAGGGTAATGTTAATTTTGTGATACAAAGACAAAATTGAAAAGTTACTCCTATAACTATGAAGTCTCTTGCAACAAATTTATTGAATTATATGTTCTCAGTGCACATGTAGAAAGGAAAAAAAACTGGTTGGGACATTCATTGAGAAGGGAGTGCTTGTTAGCAGATGATTTGGAAGGATTGGTTTGTGGGAGAAGACTGAGAGGAAGAAGGAGATACAAGATGATAGACGACGTAAAGGGAAGACGAAATTATGCATACCTGAAGAGGATGGCAGAAGACTGGACAGCCTGGAGACTACCATGTGAAAACTTGCCTTTCGGCAGAATACTAATGATGATGATGAGTGCACATGTGCCACTAATTCACTACAAAACTATAAGCTTTTAACAATAACCACCATTTTCTTATCAAAAACACAGCTAACAGTCAGACAATAACCAAATGAAACAGATGTGACAGATGAGTGTCCACTATGGTTAGTGATTACATTGTCACTAATGACGTAGTATCATTTGCCCAGTCTTTGTTTCTATCATATGTATAATATTAGATATAATTCATTAGGCAGCTGACTGGATTGGTAAAGGCAGCTATCATGCACACAGAGTGCAAGCACAACTTATCACTTGCAGCATATTACCCCGTGTTGACTGCAGTACTCTGATTTGGATTTGAGAGGGAAGTCTAAACCACGGGCTCACACAGTCCTGACAAAATCTCAGATTCAAGGTTTTTTTTTTTTTTTTTTTTTTTTTTTTTTTTTTTTTTTTTTTTTTTTTTTTTTTAGTTTAGAGGAAGCTCTCCTTAGGGCCAATGATGAAATGTCTATCAAAGTCAAAGGTAGATCACCTAGATTGCTCTCAGTGGAGAACATTTGGCCTTGCAGGTCAGAAATGGAAATGTTAAGGTGTTATTAGTAAACTACACGAGCTCCCATGTTAAAGCCCTAGATTTAGTCTCCTCTATTAAAGGTAATTATGTAATATAGTATTAAGAGAAGGAACTTTAACTTACCTGCTGTAGAATGAGACAGTCATGCAGTTTACAGAGGTGCTAGAAAAAGAATTTGTGTGAGACTGTTCTGAAAGTCTTGTCTGAAAATTACCTCACACAGATAGTTAATGAACTGACAACAATATCTCAGGCCCCCTCATAATGAACCATGTCTAATTTCTGGCTACCAATACTTAGACACACACCACCCCCAACTCTGCAGCAGGAAAATGCACTTGTACAGCAGTACAAAAACTACAGAAAAATCCTAACCTCCTTGATCACACAGACATTCTGAGCAAAGGTAGGCTTTGCTTTCATCGGCCAGTCTTAGAAATGCAAGAATGTTAGTTGGAAACAGCTTCAACATAACATTGATGACCGCTGGAGATCAACATGGCAGATTAATGTGACACTGGAACGACTTAATGTGTTACGCTTACAGACCGGTCCACCTAGCTATGAATTGCCACACAAGATCTGGTTAGTTCTTAACTGAACAAGAACCAACAATGGAATGTGTGTTGACTCTTTACACACACGGATGAAAATAATCTCACCAAGTTGTGAGTGTGGCACTGAAAAGCAGACTGTTCACTCTGTACTTTGAGAATTTCCTTCGAGTGTTTTCCCCGTGACCTAACACAGTTCATAGTCATGAGGAAGGAGTCGATAGTCTGTATTTGTGACCTGGATATTAATTTGTAGTCTGAGCTAATTGTAATATTATTTTTTGTGATGTAGCCACATGCTAAATGAATAAAATTTCTTTGTAAATTCCCGAATAAAGTGCATCAGTGTTTAAGGAAAGTGTTTTTCTTAGGTATGGCACGCTTTTTTTTTTGTCAATTAGATGTTACAGATGCAATTGACACTTCAGTTCAGTTCATAATTTTAAGAAATAGAACAAATGTTTTATTTTAATTGTCCTATAATATTTCAATAATACCCTAAACATACACTATTTACGAGAATGTTGTGCAACATTGAGAAACAATCAGCACTACGTGCAGCTGCTGTGTCATCAGTACATTTACACTGGAAGACTTAGTGTAACCTCTAAGGATATATGGTGCTCATCTCTGGATCTTCTATAATAATCCCATCCATGTTTGTCTATCGAGCTCTTTACTAGGTGTCTCTCCTACGAATCCTCAGGCTCATTTTCCCTGGTGTTTCAGCAGTGCTGCTGTTGCTGACGTACTGGTTATTCATCGTGTTTTACTGTTGTCCCTGTTAATACAGATCGACAAACCAAATATCACACTAATGGCATTGCAAATATCTGCTGAAATACCATAGAAAATTAGTCTGACAGCTCTTGGGAGAGACATCCCATATACCTCAGCTATATGGTGAGTTATTACTTTTACTCCTCTAATTACAAAATAAACAGTGCTTGACAGAAAAACAGTGATAAAAAAGCTATAATATGCAAAGAAATTTAGCACAAGGACATAAATATAGACTACCTACTGGAAGAAACTAGCATACAATACCAGTACACCAAATGAACCAATCGTGTACAAAAACAACAACTGGAGTGGGGCTGAGAAGCAGGGAGCTGATGAGTCTCAACCAATCAGGTAATTTTAAATAATTTATACATCTAAAAACAAAGATGATGTGACTTGCCAAATGAAAGCGCTGGCACATCGATAGACACACAAACAAACACAAACATACACACAAAATTCTAGCTTTCGCAACCAATGGTTGCTTCATCAGGAAAGAGGGAAGGAGAGGGAAAGACGAAAGGATGTGGGTTTTAAGGGAGAGGGTAAGGAGTCATTCCAATCCTGGGAGTGGAAAGACTTACCTTAGGGGGAAAAAAGGATGGGTATACACTCGCACACACACACATATACAGACACAAGCAGATGTCTACTTGTGTCTGTATATGTGTGGATACAGACACAAGCAGATGTCTACTTGTGTCTGTATATGTGTGGATGGATATGTGTGTGTGTGCGAGTGTATACCCATCCTTTTTTCCCCCTAAGGTAAGTCTTTCTGCTCCCAGGATTGGAATGACTCCTTACCCTCTCCCTTAAAACCCACATCCTTTCATCTTTCCCTCTCCTTCCCTCTTTCCTGACAAAGCAACCGTTGGTTGCGAAAGCTAGAATTTTGTGTGTATGTTTGTGTTTGTTTGTGTGTCTATCAATGTGCCAGCGCTTTCATTTGGTAAGTCACATCATCTTTGTTTTTAGATATATTTTTCCCACGTGGAATGTTTCCCTCTATTATATTCATATCATAAATAATTTATATGGCAGATATGAGAAATTAGTTGCATGAGGAAAGATTTGCAAGTGATGGAGAGCAGGAAATGTCTTGCCAGAGACTGGACTGTGACATATAAGTGCATGAACTGCATCAAGTTTTCTTACCATGTGGCAACATTTTTTTTTTCTGATTGGGGGGGGGACTCTATTTTTCCACTTTTAAGATAGCCCCAACTTGTAATTCAATGATCGTATCCCATATAATGCGAATTATAAGTGACATTTAAATCTTGTTTTCTTTTTATCTTTACTATTAAGCTACTCTTACAAGGAAAAATATAAATTATTTCCTTAATCTCGAGTTACTCTCCACCCACTGTCTGGATTTTGCCTTTCCTTCACCACATATCAATGTTACATTTTTCTATTTGACCTTTCCCAGTATTAGGAAAAGTTAATTTTCAGAGGCTTGGGGAGATTCAAGAATGGTTTTAAATTTATGCCCCAGACTTGCTACAGCTATTTCTATTGCATCATTTGATAAGAAAATATTAAAATTTTGGTGATAATAAGTTTTATTCTCACTCTGAAAAGAGTAAATAGCTTAAACACTATTAATATGTTGTACAAAAATTACCTCCATTCTGGTGTGGAGTGAAGGTAGCACCATCTAAGCTTCCAGCGGTTGAATATGACTTGGAATGCTGATATGTACTGCTGCTGGCAGTGCCAGATTTCACCACTGGTGGAATGTTTGCATTATCGTCATTCCTCAGGATGCCCACAGGTGATGAGGACAGACCGGCCTCACCGCTCTTGTGAGCCGAGTGCTGGTCATAGTTGCCATCTCCTGCTGTGCGTGTCCAGTGGTTCTGATTGTCAGTAGGAGGAGGGCGGTAGTTTTTAGGTTTGGGAGGTGGCACGGGCTTGTAATTGGCTGATTTTGGAGGGGGCATTGGTTTATTATAATCACTGGGTCTGAAATGGTTAAACAATTTATTGCTACCATACTTGTGGCCAATAGAATTGCAGATAAATCTATATATAGCATAATCTATTTAAATACTGCAGAGAAAGTATCTAAACTTTGGATACTATGCATAAAAACATCAACTGAAAGCACTGTACTACTAAATGATAATTATAGTGGCAGAATACAGTGAATACTACATAAATCATAGATAGAGAAACTGTGTGTGCGTGTGAGTGAGTGAGTGAGTGAGTGAGAGAGAGAGAGAGAGAGAGAGAGAGAGAGAGAGAGAGAAAGAGCATAACTACCTGGTTTCATGAGAATTAGATACTCATTTCGAGGCATAAACATTTTTTTGCAACAAGATACATTTTTCTAGTGCTACTTTCACACTAATTATTAGGAACAGGAAAATTTTGTGAAAAGCAACACAAAATCTGTGATTTTTAGAGGTTCAATGCAAAATTAATGGTTTTTACAGAATTTCATTTTTCCCTGTTTCCCTGTAAAAATGTTGTAAATTTGAAGGATGCAGTTTACTAATATTGCTAGCTGACAGTTATTAAACACTGAAATTGGCTTTTGATTTTTTCTCTTAAAGGCTGAGTATTGTGCATAACCTTAAAATGACAGCACAGAAAGAACTATGGCTCTAGATGTGACATCAAACAGAATACCCTACCTCCAACAATCTCTATATCAGTAACAATTTGTCACCGACATAACATTTCCAGACACTTTTGCACAACCCAATGAAAATAAAAGTGCGTTTTTGAGATATCTTTAATGTGGTGCATCAATTAAACTACATAATTTCTAGTATGGAAGCATATATATGAAAAATACAGCACTTTCATAATGCTAACACAACATGGCATCTGATCACTTTTCAACCTAACCTAGGCTGGGTCTATGCAACAGATCTTGCTGCAACCTCAAACATCATTTAAAATATAAAAAAGATAATACTGAATAAATACTGGAATAAACATTCTCAGTTTTACCACCAGAAACATGTCTGTATGACATCACGTGCCCTGTTCTCTGATTGGATGACAGAGGGCACTGTCCCAATTTTGATGTTTTTGTATATATACTTATGCGCTACAAAAATATGCATTTTAATTGGTGCACCACATTAATGAGCTCGCCAAACCCCATCAATTTCGTAAATATGTTGTGCAAAAACATTTACAAATCTGACATCACTGGATAAAATCGTTACCTGTATTTCAACAGAAAAATGAAGATTGCTCCATTATTGTGGTAAAATTAAGTTTTGTTTGTTAAAGCGGTAACATGTTGAGAAATATAATGTGACAAATACTTCAGACTGAGATGAAATATTATGGCCACAAACCCGTGTATTAAGTCTGTTCATAGCTCCAGGTTCTTACTTTGACTGTGGAGTGGTGAACTCTATTAAAACTGACATGGGAAGGAGTCAGTTATGTGTAACTAGAATGACAAATTTCAGATGTGTATGATATTCTGAATCTCTTTATAACTTAGTGGAAAAGCAACTTTCCAAATCAGCAGGACATGCGAATATTGTCAAATGTCTGGTATTGTGCTGCAGGCAGTTCATCTTCCACATCAAATTGCAGCCTCTGGGAGCTTGTTCTTACACTACGGAGAAGTGAAGTGTTGATGGATTGGTGGCATAATATCTCAGAAAAGAACTTTGATGATATAACAATGCTTTCTGTTGAAATTTATTTTTTCTTTAACAGATTAGATTCAATGGGTTTAATACAAATTACTCTTTTAATAACATAAATAAATGTGATCTGTGTTGTCAAAAAATTATAATTAAATTGTTGGGTATATTTTTCATTTTCATATAACACAGGAAAACAAAGAAAAGGACAAAAATAAGTAATATATGGTTCGTAATTAAAAAATATGCTGTCAGAAACTAAAACAAAAATCAGCAAAAAATTACTACAAAATTGGAAGAAAACACACAGGGGGTAGAGAGGTGCGCACATGGGGGAGAGGATGGGGGATGGGGAGGGTGAAAATGGTCATAAAAACAATTTTTTTCTGACCCCTACTTACTATCAGTCTTCAACATTGTGCTAAATGAATAACTTTCAACTTCAAAAATGGTTCAAATGGCTCTGAGCACTATGGAATGTAACAGCTGAGGTCATCAGTCCCCTAGAACGTAGAACTACTTAAACCTAACTAACCTAATGACATCACACACATCCATGCCCGAGGCTGGATTCGAACCCGTGACCGTAGCGGTCGCTCTGTTCCAGAATGAAGCGCCTAGAACCGCTCGGCCACCACGGCCAGCTTTCAACTTCAAATCACACAGGAATATAATGAGCCTCTACTATTTACAACTTCCACAGACATGGCACGATAAATTATTTCACAGTCAACACTGATTCCAGTGAGGCTTTTCTGGAAAATATTGTAGAAGAATCCCCAAGATGTGCCGAGCTCTGCATATGCGGTGCTTGGCATTTACCATTAAACACAAAAGTCATTAAATAGTGTTCATAATGGCTCACATGCTGTGATGATTCATAATTTCTTCTGTTAATACTAATAGCAGTGACTGTGACAAAATTACGTACTTTACTTATATGTAATCACTGGTCTACGATTTTATAGCCGCAAATGGCACACTAACAGGGGAAAACGAAACATGTATTGGCAAATTTGTGATGTTCTTTTTCCTCCTGTAAGAACACTGTCCCTAAAGACACACAATAATAGAACACAGTGAACCATACATCAAATTGAACTCAAATATTGATTACAAGGGGCTCACACTCACTTCAGTATGAACTGTTCTAGCTGAATGTGCCCCACGGCAGCTTTCTGCACCACTATCTATTTGTCTTCACGACAAGATGGAGCTCTAACGGTGATGTTCAGTTATAAAATTGCCACTACAGCTATACTGAAATGTTACTGTTGAATTTTTATATTAAACTTATCACCACGTTAGCTTGGATTATTGACTTCCTGGTACAAAATCAAAACACAGTACTGGAGCTGACTGTAGTTTCTACAATTTATGTCATTAAATGAAGCTGACAGAAAAACTATAGGGATAGGGAGCTAAATACAAGTGATAAAAATATATTTGTACTCAATAATGGCAGTTAGCAGCAAGATGTTATGTGCACACACTTAAAATATATACCACAGTTCATTTGTGCAATCTAATGGCTAATCCCAGTTATTACAATGTGCTGCTGACACAGAATTAGACAAATGGTAAATAGATGAAGAAATTTAATAGACTAATGACAGCTCAGCATAAACGACAAATGAAAAAGTTATTTCAGGAACACTAACACAATATTTTGCTGCGGAGACTAAGCTCAGACTAAAGTGTTTTGGCTAGATATAAATATACGAGAGGCTTTGTGGAGTGGAAGAGTTGCATGATTTGTTCTGTATGAAAAATGTTCCAAGAATTCTGATGAATAACTGGAAATAAAAGACAGTAAAAACATCAAATGAAATGATTATAAAAAAAAAAATTCCAAATAATGTTTCAAAGAAAAATTACAAAAATTGTATAGCAAAGTTTTAAATACTTACCTGTATTTACTGTAGTCAGGTGGTTTATTTGGCTTTGGTTCTGTGTTGCTAACTTTAATCGGTTGAGCTGTCGACCTCGTGAATCTATATGGATCATGATTCCTCGGCGACAGAGGGCCACCATTTGTACTACATTTCAGGTCATCGTGTGCATTAGGACCCAGACGATTACTGTAGGAGTCGTACGAGGACACACTGTCGTAGCTGCTCTGTATGAATAAAATAGTAAAAATTGTTTATAATTTTAAAAATTTAAAATTCTGACAAAACAATTTTGAAACAACTACTTTGAAGCCAAATATAAGATTGAAATACATTTCTTGAAATAATCAAATTATGGCTGTGCATGGTGATATTGGAGCTGCTAGCAAATGTGTACTGAAAGTTTTCTTAACATGTCAAAATTTTATTATTACTGACCATTATATAGGAGGAAGAAAACCAATGAAGCAAACAACTGGAGATACAACGTCTGACAGTTGCAATGCCACAGTTAGTTCCTTTAGTTTACGGTACATGTGCTCATTTTTTTAAATTTAAGAAAGTGTTCATCTTTTGTAGACTGCAGTGTTTCCATTGGATAAAAATGTGTATTTACCAGGGCTGCAGGTAATGTAATTTCTATGAAACTGGAGCTGTGACCACCATTTGTCTGTTTCACAAACTGTGGCAGTAGCATCTTGCGATTAATAACTGCATCCCTGTAACTACTATAATTACGTTTGTGGCGAGTAATGATATTACGTGAAATAATAACATCTGACAACACTTTACTGTAATGATATACTTTATTCACTTTATGATCAGAAAATGTAACAATACAGAACAAAAGTAGACATCAAGTTAGTTCAAAGATCATCATAAAGAGAGAGCACACGGATCGACGTATTGAACTGATACATGTTGTTAGCGACATACACTCTCTTTATTGTACTTTATCCACAGCTAAAAAGTGTATCAGATTTTTTACAAACTGATTCAGAAACTAAGTGCTCTGTACAACTTAATTTTTAATAAAATTAGCATTAGCAAATGTTTATTCCTGTCTAGTGTCAGAAAAGGTAATTTTTATGTATTGTTACTATAGATTTGATTTTATCAACTCTTGTTGTGTGCAATTTTTTATGTATTATAAATTTAGAATGTAAGCTCATTTAGTTCAATTAGAATGTGGACTCGGAATGACAGTCATTTTCAGGTGTGAAATGTGATGGATTCAATATGTGTACAGTAGAAAGGTACCTTGCTTATCTGTTAAGACACTGCAAACTACAAAGAGAAGATTTTTGGGGAAACTACCCTTAAAGCAGGACCTCAAGTACTAGTCCCTCTGACAGGTACTGCTGCGTCTCCATACAAAGGTAGGTGGGTCATTAGCAATAGTGCTCTGATCTGTAAATACAGTGTCTGGAGGGTGTTCCAAGTAGGGAACCCAGGCCCTTTACCGATAGACCAATGTAAAACAACTCTGCCTGTAAATGTTCAACATCCTGTACCAAGTTAAAGAAAATATAGAACTGGGGGACTATGGAAGTAGTCAGCAGTCAGGACACAAAGTGAGTAACTGTGTCTCCCATAGATGTGGCAGCATGGGACAGGATGGGATGCACAGATCAGTATGCCTTCGACATGCTAAAGTGAGCTCAAGTTTGCAGCCTGTACCCTGTTCCCTCATGGTGACTGGCATGTGAGGCAGGAAACACTGGGCGTGCTCCTCCTGTTCCCATGAAGCAGCAGTCCTCCTAGAATTGACTGTGAACATACAGTTCTGAGATGAGTGGGGATTTGGATAAGAGTTTCTGACTACTTTAGAACAACCGAGGCCGTGACTTTCTAGATGTGCCACAGATCTGAAAGATGCAAGCCCCCAGAAAGTACTGAGGGCCAACAGAAATATTCAGACAAAACTGACTCCAAGAGTATCTAGATTCCTCCATTGTAACTTAACAGTCGGAGTAGATTTCAGCCGTCCTACAACAGATTGGACAAACTATAATTTTGTGAGTGATGGTAGAGACAAAACTTCATATTAAACCATTCTACATACTACATTCTACATACATAAGGCAAATTCACTTATAACACACAGTTTTAAGCCCAAAAATGATGGAAACATACTTTATTCTTTGAGACTAGAATCAATTACCACAATAAAATTATTGTCACAGTTATTACTGAGGTATAATGAGCTACAGAAATACGGAAAAGAGGTGGCCATACATTACGCAAATTGAGAAGATGCGGACTTCCTTGAGTTGTGACATGTCAAAATATGTGGTGGAACGATACTGCCTTAACTTATTTAGACATCAATTGTACATTGAGTGTTACTTAAAACTTAGTTGTTGTGTACTTGTGGTTATGTTTTATAAATGGCTGTGCAAACATGTTGTAGATAAAAGGTGAATAAAGAGATCCTGTGAGCTGTTGGGGGTCTCGAACCGTGCAGCCACTTGAGTGGCAAAGATAATATGTCGTGTCACACCTTGCGCCCGAGAAGATATATGGCAGAAAGCGCTTACAATAAAGTAATTTTTAAAAATACTGGTAGCACCATTCATTTGTTTATTTTAATGTCTCTCAAAAATTTTCACACAGTTCTAATGAGCAATATTGTTTTGATTAGAGTATAGGAAAGTTATCTGATGAGGCGAATCTTTCAGTCTGGGCACAGTGAGGTTGATGTTATGAGGTCAGGTAAGTCAATGTGAAAGCTTTGCTACCTTTGAATGTTGTAGTTCAAAACAGAATTTGGTTCTGCTAATTTCTGGAGAGATTAGTAGAGGTTCCTATGGATATTCAAGATATTATTCAACTACAATTTGAAGTTGAAAGATCTTGGGCAGTACGAGAGTAACTGAGGGACGGAAATAAATGGTTGAATCCTTGAGGGATTAGTAGCCGATGACTGTATGTTAACGAATCACTTTTTGTTAAATGATGTTTGAGGATTATTAATTGGAACTGGCATAAGTTCCAATTTGGTTCCCACCTATGGTACTAGTGGGACTGCACAGAACCACCAGAATGGATTCTGTGCGTGTGTGGAATCAGTTGTCAAGTTGCAATGAGTGAAATGGGATAACCAACCAGTATGCACATGATGTCCAAAGCATCACATATTAGGTATTTTGAGACTTTTAAAAAGCTTTTCATTCAGTCTAATACTGATATCTACTAAACGAAATACGTGTGTACGAGACGTCTACACATGCTTATGACTGTACAAAAGACTTTTTATTACAATGAACTCAGAATGTTATTACACATAAATAGCCATCCACAGACACAGAAATAATTTTGACTGTGCACTAGTAAAGGATGACAGTGCCATTACTGTTCATGACACACTGCCGGGGGGAGGGAGGGGGGAGGGGGGGGGGGGGGGAGGGAGTGAAGGATAAGAAAAAAGATGTGAAGCACCCAGAAGGTGAGGAAGAAACAAAGTGATACTTCAGGTTGAGACAGTATATGAAGTTATTTTATCGATTACAGAATCGAGTGAAAATTTAAAAAGAACTTGACAGCATGAGTGCTCTAATCTGTACGATGTTGCACTCCCTCTAGCCTGCAGGCATGCACTGTATCCTCTCATAAGGTAAGGTGGCCCACAAATTGTGTAACTTAGCCTTGACATCCTAGATACTGGCACTGTTAGAAGATGGCTACCAATGGCAGTTATAAAGCGAATGCTGAGGAACTTGAATGGTCTGACAAATGGGCAAAATTGAAATGGCACATCTCTATGATGCTTCGTTCATATAAAATCAAATACATTATTAACACAATGCCACCGGAGCTGACGAGTGAATGAAAGGCAGCATACGAACAATGGCAAAAGCACGATATGAAAGCAGCAAGTGTCATAGCAAGTGTGCTACGCAAACCAGCTGCTGAACTTGTGTTGATGTACAAAAAAGAAATATCAAACAAATGACATGCACCATTTGAAAATACTGCCACATATATTAATTACAAACTTCTTTTAGGTCAAACATTATGAAGCAGATGGTAGTAGCACTTAAGGTATGTGGCTAAGCTGAAAGAGTTACATGTACATGTAAGTGATGAATTAACAAAAATATAAATAGAATACATTATCTGAAAGAATATTAAATGATCGAATCTTATCTATGCTGGGAAAGCGATACATAATTTTTAAGATCTCTGGGTCACAATACCACTGGAAAATCAGAGTTTGAATTTAATCATTGAAAAACTTTGTGCAACTAAATTGTATCAACAAAATATAATGGAATCACCTACATCTGCCATCTCAAATGCATAACAAGGGGAACAAAATAAAAATCAAAAGATGTCAAAAGAATGAGGAAAATAAAAATTTTGATGTAATAAACACTAACTACTAGGACAATCGGTGGCGGAGTATCCGTGGAACACACGAGAAGACATTAATGCTTTGTGAGAGAGAAGGCAAGTGGAAATGCAGTGTTTACATCACATTTCATAGGTGAGTCTACTGGAAACTACAGTGGTGTAAATATATGGTGACGTGGCAGTGGTGCTGCAAAGCAAATTACTCCAAAAAAAATAGCACTTTCATTCTACACAGTGAATTTGATGTTGCTGGAGTGATTTCATTAGGTACTTGTGCATTTGGTCAAGAAACAGTTAAGATCGAAATTATAGGATGTGATGAATGGTTGAATTCCAGAATTCCAGAATGGAACTGATGCAACTGCTCAGCCAAAGCAGCTGCATGTAACAGCTACAATAAAACGTTTTGACTACAAATGTGCTGTGATTACTGAAAAACCAGTGGTCACATTGTCATGAATGGTTATGTGGAAACTGGGCTGTTAATATTGAACATGGGAGCTGTCAGTCAAGAAAAGAGAAATCAGTTGAACTTAGTGACGCCCTCCGAAATATTGCCAAGTGTACCACAAAAGATTTGGCCATCAAAATAAAAAACATGTGAAGAACATCTTGAAGAAGATTGCAAAGATGAATTTTTTGCTGGATGTGCATTAGAAAAGATGCATAGAATATCATTCACACAACAAGCAAACTACTCTGATATAGAACCCAGCGATTCTGCAATACTTCGGCATTCATTCATAGAATGTTCAGCTAACATCCATGTATTGTGTCCCTTTAGTGATTCCATTTCTTCATTAATAGCGTGAATCCATTTTTCTTTCTCATTTGACTGCAATACTTCATAAAAACAGTTTGGATCTTTATGTCAAACAGTACCAACTTTTCTTAGCATCAAGAAAATGGTGAATTCTTGATGCTAAGAAAAGTTGGTACTGATTGACATAAAGATCCAAACTGTTTTTATGAAATATTGCAGTCAAATGAGAAAGGAAAATGGATGCAAGTTATTAATGAAGAAATGGAATCACTTAAGAGACACAGTACATGGATGTTAGCTGAACATCCTATGAATGCCGAAGTATTGCAGAATCGCTGGGTTGTATATCAGAAAGTTGAAACTGATGGAAGTAATGAAGATCATGGGTTTTCAAAACAGTGCTGCAAATTGTTGTCTGGTCTACCTAAAACAATAAAAATAGACTTTATGTAGTAATTTATCTTTATGATGGCTTAATTGTTGGCACTCACTCGGAAGAAACTACTGCTCTTCTAAACACTTTACAATGTAAATACGATATAAAAACAGGAACCCTCAATACTTTTCTCAGCAAAAAATATAGTAAATGAAGAGGGAGCAATTATGATAAGAAGAGGACAATTTAAGAATTTACAGTGATGGTGATTTTGCTGGTGAGAAGCAGTCAAGGCACTCAACAACTGGCATTATGATGATGTCCTATGTTGGAACAAATTGATGGAAAGAAACAGTTGGCTGATCTTGTGACAAAGTCATTTGAATGAGTTTGGATTGATTTACTATGTGTAAAAAGTGAAACAGTAACTATTTGTTTGTTTATTTGCTTGATTTTGTTTTCCCTTTTGGAGGAAATGTTGTAATAAAAAGAAAAATGTAAACTGTTAGTCAATAGTATTTTTTGAAATGCCATTTCGCTTTGTAGGAACTCTTTGGAATAAGTTTTGTTACTGAATAGTTCATGACCTGTGAATAATAGTTCCTTAATGAAACTGTATTGGTCGAACTCAATAATTTCTGCAACAGTTTTTTATACTTTGGTCTATCTACTATCTACTTCTGGCACCCACCTCCTTTTCCTTTACATCATTAATACCATAGCTTAATTTTTTTGAGACTGCACCACCTTCAAGCATCTAAAAATGCCTCTCTTCTGTGATCTTCTACATCTACTTCTACATCTACATCCATACTCCACAAGCCACCTGGCAGTGTGTGTTGGAGGGTACCTTGAGTACCTCTATCGGTTCTCCCTTCTATTCCAGTCTCATATTGTTTGTGGAAAGAAAGATTGTCAGTATGCCTCTGTGTGGGCTCTAATCTCTCTGATTTTATCCTCATGGTCTCTTCGCGAGATATACGTAGGAGGAAGCAATATACTGTTTGACTCCTCAGTGAAGGTATGTTCCTGAAACTTCAACAAAAGCCTGTACCGAGCTACTGAGCGTCTCTCCTGCAGAGGCTTCCACTGGAGTTCATCTATCATCTACGTAACGCTTTCGCGATTACTAAATGATCCTGTAACGAAGTGCGCTGCTCTCCGTTGGATCTTCTCTATCTCTTCTATGAACACAATCTGGTATGGATCCCACACTGGTGTGTGTGTGTGTGTGCGTGTGTGTGTGTGTGTGTGTGTGTGTGTGGTTTGAGGTTTTCGGGCGCTAAACTGGTGAGCAGTATTCAAGCAGTGGGCGAACAAATGTACTGTAACCTACTTCCTTTGTTTTCGGATTGCATTTCCTTAGGATTCTTCCAATGAATCTCAGTATGGCATCTGCTGTACCGACGATCAACTTTATATGATCATTCCATTTTAAATCACTACTAATGCCTACTCCCAGATAATTTATGGAATTAACTGCTTCCAGTTGCTGACCTGCTATATTGTAGCTAAATGATAAGGGATCTTTATTTATATGTATTCGCAGCACATTACACTTGTCTACATGGAGATTCAATTGCCATTCCCTGCACCATGCGTCAATTCGCTGCAGATCCTCTTGCATTTCAGTACAATTTTCCATTGTTACAACCTCTCGATATACCACAGCATCATCTGCAAAAAGCCTCCGTGAACTTACGCTGTTATCCACAAGGTCATTTATGTATATTGTGAATAGCAACAGTCCTATGACACTCCCCTCCGGCACATCTGAAATCACTCTTACTTCGGAAGACTTCTCTCCATTGAGAATGACATGCTGCGTTCTGTTATCTAGGAACTCTTCAATCCAATCACACAATTGGTCTGATAGCCCATATGCTCTTACTTTGTTCATTAAACAACTGTAGGGAACTGTATCGACCACCTTGCGGAAGTCAAGAAACAAGGCATCTACCTGGGAACCCGTGTTTATGGCCCTCTGAGTCTTGTGGACGAAAAGCGCGAGCTGGGTTTCACACGATCGTCTTTTTCGAAATCCATGCTGATCCCTACAGAGTGGATTTCTAGTCTCCAGAAAAGTCATTATACTGGAAAATAATACGTGTTCCAAAATTCTACAACTGATCGACGTTAGAGATATAGGTCTATAGTTCTGCACATCTGTTCGACGTCCCTTCTTGAAAACGGGGATGACCTGTGCCCTTTTCCAATCCTTTGGAATGCTACGCTCTTCTAGAGACCTACGGTACACCGCTGCAAGAAGGGGGGCAAGTTCCTTAGTGTACTCTGTCTTCTCAAGGCTTTCCTTAACATAAATAATTATAAATAATTATGTGCTCCACTCAGTCTCTTCCCTTAAGAATTTCTTTGTTTTCTTGTCTCTTGAATAAAACCTCAGTTTTGACTGGTTTTTATCTTCGAAGTTAATGTGTCACAGCCAAGTCAAAACCAGTAATGCTCACAGTAGTGAACTTACTTTTTAAGATACACTGGACACATAGCTTGAAACCATTATTTAGTTTTAAATATGGTTCTCGGACAAGATGCTGGATGTCACTGTGCCTAAGAAATATTGTGGAGTTTTCAATATGACATCTGACGTTTCATCCAATAACCATATTTACATCTAACCTGTCAGAAAGCCTCACACAACACTATTTAGTTTATTAATAGCACTGTTAGGCATCTTTTCTCTTCCGTTTACTTCTTTTTCTGTCCATCCAGTTGCTTTTAACATATATATATATATATATATATATATATATATATATAAACAAAGATGATATCAATATAATGGAAGGAAACATTCCACGTGGGAAAAATTATATATAAAAACAAAGATGAGGTGACTTACCGAACAAAAGCGCTGGCAGGTCGATAGACACACAAACAAACACAAACATACACACAAAATTCAAGCTTTCGCAACAAACTGTTGCCTCATCAGGACAGAGGGAAGGAGAGGGAAAGACGAAAGGATGTGGGTTTTAAGGGAGAGGGTAAGGAGTCATTCCAATCCCGGGAGCGGAAAGCCTTACCTTAGGGGGAAAAAAGCACAGGTATACACTTGCACACACACACATATCCATCCACACATACACAGACACAAGCAGGATGTGTGTGTGTGTGTGTGTGTGTGTGTGCGCACGCGCGAGCGAGTGTATACCCGTCCTCCACCTGTCCAATGGCCAACTTCACACGTCCGTCCACATCAAACCCACCAACAAGCAACAGTACCTCCATTATGACAGCTGCCACCCATTCCACATCAAACGGTCCCTTCCCTACAGCCTAGGTCTTCGTGGCAAACGAATCTGCTCCAGTCCGGAATCCCTGAATCATTACACCAACAACCTGAAAACAGCTTTCACATCCCGCAACTACCCTCCCGACCTGGTACAAAAGCAAATAACCAGAGCCACTTCCTCATCCCCTCAAACCCAGAATCCCCCACAGAAGAACCACAAAAGTGCCCCACTTGTGACAGGATACTTTCCAGGACTGGACCAGACTCTGAATGTGGCTCTCCAGCAGGGATACGACTTCCTCAAATCCTGCCCTGAAATGAGATCCATCCTTCATGAAATCCTCCCCACTCCGCCAAGAGTGTCTTTCCGCCGTCCACCTAACCTTCGTAACCTGTTAGTTCATCCCTACGAAATCCCCAAACCACCTTCCCTACCCTCTGGCTCCTATCCTTGTAACCGCCCCCGATGCAAAACCTGTCCCATGCACCCTCCCACCACCACCTACTCCAGTCCTGTAACCCGGAAGGTGTACACGATCAGAGGCAGAGCCACGTGTGAAAGCACCCACGTGATTTACCAACTGACCTGCCTACACTGTGATGCATTCTATGTGGGAATGACCAGCAACAAACTGTCCATTCGCATGAATGGACACAGGCAGACAGTGTTTGTTGGTAATGAGGATCACCCTGTGGCTAAACATGCCTTGGTGCACAGCCAGCACATCTTGGCACAGTGTTACACCGTCCGGGTTATCTGGATACTTCCCACCAACACCAACCTATCCGAACTCCGGAGATGGGAACTTGCCCTTCAGTATATCCTCTCTTCTCGTCATCCGCCAGGCCTCAATCTCCGCTAATTTCAAGTTGCCGCCACTCATACCTCACCTGTCTTTCAACAACTTCTTTGCCTCAACACTTCTATCTCGACTGACATCTCTGCCCAAACTCTTTGTCTTTAAATATGTCTGCTTGTGTCTGTATGTGTGGATGGATATGTGCGTGTGTGCGAGTGTATACCTGTCCTTTTTTCCCCCTAAGGTGGGTCTTTCCGCTCCCGGGATTGGAGTGACTCCTTGCCCTCTCCCTGGAAACCCACTTCCTTTCGTCTTCCCCTCTCCTTCCCTCTTTCCTGATGAGGCAACGGTTTGTTGCGAAAGCTTGAATTTTGTGTGTATGTTTGTGTTTGTTTGTGTGTCTATCGACCTGCCAGCGCTTTTGTTCGGTGGGTCACCTCATCTTTGTTTTTATATATAATTTTTCCCACGTGGAATGTTTCCTTCCATTATATTAAAAACACAGATGATGTGACTTACCGAACGAAGGTGCTGGCAGGTCGATAGACACACAAACAAACATACACACGAAATTCAAGCTTTCGCAACAAACTGTTGCCTCATAGGGAAGGAGGGAAGGAGAGGGAAAGACGAAAGGATGTGGGTTTTGAGGGAGAGGGTGAGGAGTCGTTCCAATCCTGGGAGCGGGGGGACTTGCCTTAGGGGGAGGAAAGGACGGGTATACACTCGCTCGCGCGTGCGCGCGCACACACACACACACACACACACACACACACACACACACACACACACACACACACACACACACACACACACACACACATCCTGCTTGTGCCTGTGTATGTGTGGATGGATATGTGTGTGTGTGCAAGTGTATACCTGTGCTTTTTTCCCCCTAAGGTAAGTCTTTCCGCTCCCGGGATTGGAATGACTCCTTACCCTCTCCCTTAAAACCCACATCCTTTCGTCTTTCCCTCTCCTTCCCTCTGTCCTGATGAGGCAACAGTTTGTTGCGAAAGCTTGAATTTTGTGTGTATGTTTGTGTTTGTTTGTGTGTCTATCGACCTGCCAGCGCTTTTGTTCGGTAAGTCACCTCATCTTTGTTTTTATATATAATATAAACAAAGATGATGTGACTTACCAAATGAAAGCACTGGCAGGTTGATAGACACACAAATAAACACAAACATACACACAAAATTCAAGCTTTCACAACAAACTGTTGCCTCATCAGGAAAGAGGGAAGGAGAGGGAAAGACGAAAGGATGTGGGTTTTAAGGGAGAGGGTAAGGAGTCATTCCAATCCCGGGAGTGGAAAGACTCACCTTAGGGGGAAAAAAGGACGGGTATACACTCGCACACACATATCCATCCACACATATACAGACACAAGCAGACATATTCAAAGGCAAAGAGTTTGGGCAGAGATGTCAGTCGAGGCAGAAGTGCAGAGGGAAAGATGTTGTTGAATGACTTGAAATTAGCAGAGATTGAAGCCTGGTGGATAACGGGAAGAGAGGATATATTGAAGGGCAAGTTCCCATCTCCGGAGTTCGGATAGGTTGGTGTTAGTGGGAAGTATCCAGATAACCTGGACGGTGTAACACTGTGCCAAGATGTGCTGGCCGTGCACCAAGGCATGTTTAGCCACAGGGTGATCCTCATTACCAACAAACACTGTCTGCCTGTGTCCATTCATGCGAATGGACAGTTTGTTGCTGGTCATCCCACATAGAATGCGTCACAGTGTAGGCAGGTCAGTTGGTAAATCACATGGGTGCTTTCACACATGGCTCTGCCTTTGATCGTGTACACCTTCCAGGTTACAGGACCGGAGTAGGTGGTGGTGGGAGGGTGCATGGGACAGGTTTTACACCGGGGGCAGTTACAAGGATAGGAGCCAGAGGGTAGGGAAGGTGGTTTGGGGATTTCATAGGGATTTGCATTTATTTACATTTGGCCAAACAGTACTCATCTGTTTTCAAATAGATTGCAGCACAAAAACATATGTTAAATTGACACTAATGTTCTTAATGTGCTTTCCATTCAAGACAAACTGGCAGCAGTTTTCAGCCAAGTTCATTTGGAAAATATTAGTTTTGTTTCAGTCAATCAGTTGAAAATATTACTCAGTGAAAGATAATGATTACAGCACTTCTGTTAGCTGACTATTTCAGCTAAGTAATTAGGAAAATGAGAATTCCTGGATGACAGTTGGTTTCACATGTTTACTGAAATAAATGAATGCTTTTCACCAATGTAATCTAAAAATAGTTTGTAAGTGCAGCAGAATCAATCATAATAATTTTTTTGACAAATTATACACAATTATTAATTATCTGAATACTCTCATAAGACAATATGAATTATTACATCAACTCATATGTACTTATATGATACCAAATTATCAACACTTTTCTGTTGCATGTTTTTAACTGATTAAAAATCATATCTGTCAGAAATGTACTAGTACCTCACAGTTTCAAATCACTGAAAGTAATATTCAGACAATTAATGTTGACAATTGTAGCAGCTTTTTAGCTGTGCTACTGGAGAGTAATTTGCTACTGGCAATACACTGTTTTATACAGAAAGCAGAAAGCAAAAGAAGTGAGAGGAGATGAAAGGCTCCATCAGACTACTATATAGGGTGGGTAAGTAATATCATCAAGCCTCACAAAAAAAGGCAGATCTCGCAACCTAGTAAACTGAAGATGTAACCTTAACTACTTGAAAAAACATTTTCTATAGGCTCAAACTGCACTCTCTTGACCATTATCACATGTAAGCTGAGGACATTATTGCAAACACGATACAGTACAAGTGTAAATATCTTGCAGCTTAGATGATGTGTTTCCAGGTAATCATTATAACATGACAAATACTTTCTTCTTCACAGTATTTCAAAAACTGACTACAGTGTCTCAACACTAAGTTCAGTTTCTAGACTTATGAATATGTCTGATACCGCAGCTTGCAGCTCCTGGTGGAGATGAGGAGGTGAGACATCAATATGCTGTGCAGAGAACTGGAATTCTCTACCCAGATGGGCAATCTGCTTCTAGCAATCACACTTGCCAAACCTCAGAAATAAAACCTCTCAATTTCTTCAGTCGGTAGTGAACATATTACGACTGACACCTCCCCGATTCTACCTTCTTCTTTAATTTTAGTGAGCTATGGTTCCAATCCCCCCCTCATGAACCATGGAGCTTGATGTTGGTGTGGAGGCTCGCATGCCTCATCAATACAGATAGCCGTACCGTAGGTGCAACCACAATGGAGGGGGAACTGTTGAAAGGCCAGACAAATGTGTGGTTCCTGAAGAGGGGCAGCAGCCTTTTCAGTAGTTTCAGGGGCAACTGATTGACTGATCTGGCCTTGTAACATTAACCAAAACGGCCTTGCTGTGCTGGTACTGCGAACGGCTGAAAGCAAGGGGAAACTACAGCTGTAATTTTTCCCGAGGGAATGCAGCTTTACTGTATGGCTAAATGATGATGGCATCCTCTTGGGTAAAATATTTCAGGCGGGGACTACTCAGGAGGACGTTGTTATCAGGAGAAAGAAAACTGGTGTTCAGCAGGCCAGAGTGTGGAATGTCAGATCCCTTAATTGGGCAGGTAGGTTAGAAAATTTAAAAAGGGAAATGGATAGGTTAAAGTTAGATCTAGTGGAAATTAGTGAGGTTTGGTGACAGGAGGAACAAGACTTTTGGTCAGGTGATTACAGGGTTATAAATACAAAATCAAATAGGGGTAATGCAGGAGTAGGTTTAAAAATGAATAAATAATAGGAGCGCGGGTAAGCTACTACAAACAGCTTAGTGAACGCATTATTATGGCCAGGATAGACACGAAGCCCACACCTACCACAGTAGTACAAGTTTATATGCCAACTAGCTCCACAGATGATGAAGAGATTGATGAAATGTATGATGAGATAAAATAAATTTTTCAGTTACTGAAGGGAGATAAAAATTTAATAGTCATGGGTGACTGAAACTCAATAGTAGGAAAAGGAAGAGAAGGAAACGTAGTGGGTGAATATGGAATGGGGTTAAGGAACGAAAGAGGAAGCCACCTGGTAGAATTTTGCACAGAGCATAACTTAATAATAGCTAACACTTGGTTCAAGAATCATAAAAGAAGGTTGTATACATGGAAGAGGCCTGGAGATACTGGAAGGTCTCAGATAGATTATATAATGGTAAGACAGAGGTTCAGGCTCTCAGCACTATGGGACTTAACTGCTGTGGTCATAAGTCCCCTAGAACTTAGAACTACTTAAACCCAACTAACCTAAGGACATGACACACATCCATGCCCGAGGCAGGATTCGAACCTGCGACCGTAGCGGTCGCACGGTTCCAGACTGTAGCGCCTAGAACCGCTCGGCCAAGAAGTTCAGGAACCAGGTTTTAAATTGTAAGACATTTCCAGGGGCACATGTGGACTGAGACCACAATCTATTGGTTATGAACTGTAGATTAAAACTGAAGAAACTGCAAAAACGTGGGAATTTGAGGAGATGGGACCTGGATAAACTGAAAGAACCAGAGGTTGTAGAGAGCTTCAGGGGGACCATTAGGGAACGATTGACAAGAATGGGGGAAAGAAATACAGTAGAAGAGGAATGGCTAGCTTTGAGAGACGAAATAGTGAAGGTATCAGAGGATCAAGTACGTAAAAAGATGAGGGCTAATAGAAATCCTTGGGTAACAGAAGAGATATTAAAATTAATTGATGAAAGGAGAAAATATAAAAATGCAGTAAATGAAGCAGGCAAAAAGCAATACAAACGTTTCAAAAATGAGATCAAGAGGAAGTGCAAAATGGCTAAGCAGGGATGGCTAGAAGACAAATGTAGGGATGTAGAGGCGCATATCACTAGGGGTAAGATAGATACTGCCTACAGGATAATTAAAGAGACCTTTGGAGAAAAAAGAACCACTTGCATATATGTCAAGGGCTCAGATGGAAACCCAGTTCTAAGCAAAGAAGGGAAAGCAGAAAGGTGGATGGAGTATATAGAGGGTCTATACAAGGGCAATGATCTTGAGGACAATATTATACAAATGGAAGAGAATGGAGATGAAGATGAAATAGGAGATATCATACTGCGTGAAGAGTTTGGCAGAGCACTGAAAGACCCAGGTCGAAACAAGGCCCTGGGACATTCCATTAGAACTACTGACAGCCTTGGGAGAGCCAGGCATAACAAAACTCCACCATCTAGTGAGCAAGATGTATGAGACAGGAGAAATACCCTCAGACTTCAAGAAGAATATAATAATTCCAATCCCAAAGAAAGCAGGTGTTGACAGATGTGAAAATTACAGAACAATCAGTTTAATAAGCCACGGCTGCAAAATACTAACACGAATTCTTTACAGACGAATGGAAAAACTGGTAGAAGCCGACTTTGGGGAAGATCAGTTTGGATTCCATAGAAATGTTGGAACAAGTGAGGCAATATTGACCCTACAACTTATCTTAGAAGAAAAATTAAGGAAAGGCAAACCTACACTTCTAGCATTTGTAGACTTAGAGGAGGCTTTTGACAATATTGACTGGAACACTCTCTTTCAAATTCTGAAGGTGGCAGGGGTAAAATACAGGGAGTGAAAGGCTATTTAAAATTTGTACAGAAACCTGATGGCAGTATAAGAGTCGAGGGGCATGAAAGGGAAGCAGTGATTGGGAAGGGAGTAAGACAGGGTTGTAGCCTATCCCCTATGTTATTCAGTCTGTAAAGGAAACAAAACCAAAATTTGGAGTAGGAATTAAAATCCATGGAGAAGAAATAAAAACTTCGAGGTTCGCTGGTGACATTGTAATTCTGCCAGAGACAGCAAAGGACCCGGAAGAGCAGCTGAATGGAATGGACCGTGTCTTGAGAGGAGGATATAAGATGAACATCGACAAAAGCAAAACGAGGCTAATGGAATGTAGTCAAATTAAATTGGGTGATGCTCCGGGAATTAGATTAGTAAATGAGACACTTAAAGTAGTAAATGAGTTTTGCTATTTGGGGAGCAAAATAACTGATGATGGTTGAAGTAGAGAGGATATAAAAAGTAGACTGCCAATGGCAAAGAAAGCGTTTCTGAAGAAGAGAAATTTCTTAACATTGAGTACACATTTAAGTGTCAGGAAGTCGTTTCTGAAAGTATTTGTACGGAGTGTAGCCATGTATGGAAGTGAAACGTGGACGATAAATAGTTTAGACAAGAAGAGAATAGAAGCTTTGAAATGTGGTGCTACATAAGAATGCTGAAGATTAAATGGATAGATCACATAACTATTGAGGAGGTAGTGAATAGAATTGGAGAGAAGAGAAATTTGTGGCACAACTTGACTAGAAGACGGGATCGGTTGGTAGGGCATATTCTGAGGCATCAAGGGCTCACCTATTTAGTATTGGAGAGCTGCATGGAGGGTAAAAATCGTAGAGGGAGACCAACAGATGAATACACTAAACAGACTCAGAAGGATTTAGGTTGCAGTAGGTACTGGGAGATGAAGAACCTTGCACAGGATAGAGTAGCATGGAGAACTGCTTCAAGCCAGTCTCTGGACTGAAGATCACAACATGGTTCCAATGTGGACTTAATAAGACTGAAGTGTGATGTCAACATAAGAGTGAAGATTATCAGGTCCTTAAAAATTTAGATCTCACAGTTCCACTAACAGTGCCATTAAGTTGATGTTTTAGAACTAAAGCAGTACTGGCAGTTTACAGTTGCTGAAGAAAGCAGACAGTAATAACAGTGTTAGTTACCAACCACCACTAGAAATATATATACAAGAGTACCATGGTATCACCAGAAAGAGGGGGCTGTTCCTCATTAGACAGTCTACAGTCAGAAATGAATTATGCATTATTTTAAATGAGGTTTAAATTTTGCACTATGTGGATTTATTTTCAAGCAGCTGGAGATTACCTAGTTTTGACACTAAATTGACTATGTTAGTGGACATATACTTTATATGCTCGATATTTGGCATTTGTGAATAGTACACTGAGCTGAAAAGCACTTTACACCGCATATTAGGTACACGATCTCCGACGGAGAGGTTCTCTTACAGTGGGAAACTCCTACACGTTGCTATTGGAACTTTAACTGTCACTGTGCAATATTGACAAGGAACTAGTTACACTCCTTGATAATATCTCTCCACACTGTCCCTAAGGGAGTCAGTTCAGGACAGCGTAAACAAACTGCATACGGAGCACATGTGGGGCTGCAGATCAGGTAGGAGGAACGGCAGTATCTGTCAGTCTTCGAAGTGTCAAAGTGTGGACAGGCACAGCTCAAGTGAAATGTAGTGTATACAAAGGTGAAAATTAGGAGCTGCATTTTCCTGGTGTGCTGGTAGCCAATTAGGTAGTTGTCAGTACAAAGGGGTAGTCGCTGACAGCTCATTTTTGGGCTTACACAATTCCACTCTGGCCTACAAAAGAGGCAACACACTTGTTACAACATCAAATTCACATTCCAGAGGACAATGGTTCGAATCCATTAGCAGCTCCCCAGATTTAAGTTTTCCCTAAACTGCTTAAGGCAAATATCATGATGTTTCTATCAAATGCACTTGATCAATTTCCTATGTGTAGTACTGACAGCCCAAGCTAGTGTTCCACCTCTAATGACTTCAGACAAGAGATGTCAAACTGTCCTTTCTTTCTTCCCAGAATATATGGCTTCTGTCTGGGAATGCATACAGTTCTGCAGGTGTCTGTATTAACCTGAGAGTGTGTGTGTGAAGCTAAGCAACCTGTTAAAGATATTGACAACCACATGATACTCTGTCATCCAGTGCCCAGTTGTCATCCTACAACCTACAACCTCCTTCTGTGCATTGCCCCCCCCCCCTCCCGCCCGCCCACTCCCCCCCCCCCCCCCCCCACATACACACAGACACACACACACACATACACACACACCACTCTCATAGCAGTATTCACTGTATGAACACAAATGTCATGGTACAATAACCCATTTCCCAAAGACTAATCATTCTGACCTGTTCTAACTCATTCACACCCTGACACTGTGGTATCACGTATCCACACCAGCCCACAGGTGTCAGAGTTGGCAACAGAACTGGAAGTTTCCACCAGACGTCATCGTGCTCCTGCGGGATCTTGCGGAGGTGACGGAGCACGCCCACTGGGCCACGCCTCCAGCAGTGCGCCCTGCCGTCGCAATACAGGATGGCTGTTGGCAGCCACACAGCCCACTTGCACTTGGAACCTCTCCACTACTTCACGCTATGCAGTCGCTGACTAATTGTGGCGCCGATATCGTCATTCACGATATAGTTTGGAGAGCCTCGAGCTTGTTGGCACTGAGAGCTGGACTCTATCTCTTGCTGCATTATTTGCAATGAGTTTTTGTAGAGTCGGAGAAATACTAGTTATGTAAATCTTCCACTGACTACGTTAACGTGTTCGCCGATCGCTTTTGCTCCCGTCCAGTTTTCCTCTGATGACACTTACTGCACCGCTCTGTACCCCACCTCTCCTCACTACTGTATACTGAGTCATACGCAACAGCTGTACCCCTCCCATAATGATGAGATGTACTAGTACTTACTTTCATATTTTCATTTTGTTTAAGACGTCTTCACCGATTCTACCCTGTGTAATACTGGATTTTCCAGTCACACAATTAGAGCATTAATGAGCTTATGTAGGTCAATGATTTCTGATGATTTGTTCCTAGTACCTCCCACATTCCAATATTCATTTGGCCATTCATTCCAGGTCTATTATGTTGGGGACAGTTATTCAATGGTGTTGGTTCAGTCAGAGAAATAACTTGTTACGGGAATATGATAACACAAACTTTAGAGACATTCAGAGCAGTTGTAGAAAAAAAAAGGATGAAATGCACGCATTTTACTTTCATGTTGCCTAGAAGTGTCACAAGTCAGCCAGTTCGTGTGTTTATTACACAAATGTGAAAGATAATTTATTTTTAGCTGCAAAATAGATCTCTAACAACACTGTATGCAATTATTGCCATCAGCTCAGATAATGCTACACGAATTGAAATGATCCATTCTAAAAATATAAATATCATTAATACTTCTATTTAGCAAGAACTATAGTCGATAATATGTCTGATATGTAAATAATATATTGGAAAAAAATGTTTGGACTTACTGACTTCATATTATGCCTTTCGAGAGATGAGCTGCCTGCAATTCTGTGATGTGGGGTGGCATTTATGTAATTTGGAGGCTCACTACGAGACGCGAAATCGGGTTCTCCGTCACTAGCTTTCCCGAAGAGTCTTTCGGCAGCAGACCTGCCTAAAGTAGTGTGAGGGGGCTTGTTGCTGCGATCGATACGGGGTGGGAGTTCGGGCGGCCCACCGGTCGGGAGGGGTGGGGAGTGGGCCAGTGGGGATCGAGGCAGGGCACCTCCACCACTCCCGTCGCTCGTCCGGAGCTGAGGGTAGCCGGCAGGACTCGACGCCTGATGGTGGTGGTGGTGGTGGTGGTGATGGTGGTGGTGGGCATAGTTGAGGTCGACAGTGGAGGAAGTGACGGGAGGCTCACTGGCTGCTGTCGTCAGGTGTGTAGGGGAGAAACCGTACTTGCTGTCACCCCCTTGAGATCTCCGTTTGCCGATACCAGCTGACGTGAGATTGTGCCCGTGATGATGATGGTGGTGATGCTCAGGTGGGACAGGGACCCCATTGTGGTTATCATAACCCTGCAGTAAAAGTATACGACAAAAATAGTAAAACTGTACATAACTGAACACAAAAAACTAGACATATGTTTTTACATTAATAAACAAAATAAAACAATGTATATATTTTGTGCTAAACAGCTGTGTACACAAAAAAACTACCTCGGGAGTTCTGAATAAGAGCAATGATATTGAATCAAAAACAAGATATTGATAATTACTTCTTAATTTTATTTTTTTCACTGCCACATTTCTCTTGTGGCAGATTTCAGAAATATATTAAAATTTTTAATACTTGAATGCAAACACTGCTCTAAACAAGGTCAGGCTGTCCATGTCAGTTACTGTAACTTCTAATATTAATCATGGACATCATACAAACTGGACATAACAATATCAGAAAGACAGTTAAAAGATACCATGAAATAATAAATAAATATATTCTGACAATATATACAATCCGTGAAAGATTTTCACATAACTCAATGCATGATAAAAGTCTGTGAGGGATAAAGTTACATATTCTGTATCCCAGTCTGCTGATTAACAGAAATGTCGGACTCAATTTTCATTAAAGAGCTACATAAAATATAAAATTCTCACTTTTACATGCCACTGTGCTTGTCTTTAGATCTTATCCCACAAAACAATTATTATTATGGACAGATATGCATAACAGACACAGTGAGGAACTTACACATATTTATAAGTTCACCTACTATTTCCCATTACACATTCTCCATCCTGAAGGTAAAATGAATGTGGTCCTTCTCAATATTTATTACAGTGTTTTTATATAATTTGAATGACAGAAATGTGTGTCTGAATCAAGAGAGGAGTGTCCTACTAATAGAGCTTAAATTTGAACAAATTAGGAAACATGGTTGAATCCTCAGTATTTGTATTGTTTAAATACTTATCTGACCAGAAGCAAGGAAAAGATAGGCTACATGAGCACATAAAAGCCTGACAAGTAAGAAACTACTTCTCTCTTTTCTCTTGCTCATTGTATTGAAATGTAGCACAGCAGAATACTTCCCTTTGCTGTAATCCCACAACTAACATAAACATTGTAGTTTCTCTTTTTATTACTTTTCTTTCTTTCCATATACTAGCCATATATGAAACCCTAAAATTTTTATCAATGGCATATTTTTCTAAACCTCATTATTCACTGTATAGTTCACAGCCTGTTGAAAACAACAATGTAAATAATTCATGCGCAAACATTTTGTTTGAGGAAATATTCAAAATTTACAATTAATGAAAAACACAAGGTCTTTAGAATTCAACCTTGCTATTAATTCTGTGTTTAGAGATCGACATACCTTGTCTGAAAGCCCTAATTTTCATTTTTCTAAAGAACACTTTGACTCTTCTGAAAACTGTGTAATTCAAAATTATCTTAAAACTATTGCCATCATTAGAATTCCAGAATTTTCAGACCTTATAATTTAATCTTTTCAAAAATCCACTGCTGTAAGGCTGTAGACCCACTTTTCTGATTCCAAATATGAATGATTTTCCTAGAATAATATGCTAGTATATGAAATATTCCAATTATAAAATTTGATTCTCCAGAAAATTCTTGGCAGGCTTTTGTAAATTCGACTACACACCCTCTCATTCAAAATGTAAAACAGGTCCTATCATTTATATCTTTTGATGATATTTAACTAACTGTTAATTATGACAGTTTCACGGCCTAATGTGGGTATGCATTCTATACTTTTTCTTGTCTTTGCAAATATGAAAACTGAGGTAATTTAGTATTTTGTGATAAGTGTCCTATGTGTGTCTTTACACAAGTAATATAGACAGAGCCAGAGTCAGTCCAAGGCTAGCATTCAAAGACTGCAGGAAGTCTGTACCCAGTAGTCATTTCTAACTTTGTGAATCAATTGCCATTATTTCATGTGAGTCCACACTACACAATCATCATGCAATGGCGATGCAGTCAGTGGGAGTTTAGCATTTGGTCACATAAAATTTCATGCCAGCAGAGGATGCTGACAGAGACTGAATTACATAAACACAGCTACTGTGTGGAATGTACTAATATTATGATCACCATCATAATAGAAAGAGTGTGATAACGTGATATCTAGTAAAGTTCAGTAATGTCAAATAACCAAAAAATATACATGTCTTTCACTATCTAGCGGCCAGAAACAGTCGTCATGTGTGTACAAGAGGTGCTTATGTGAAAGTGTGTGTGTTATCTACTTCAGTAGAAGGCATTTTGGCTGAAAGCTAAAACGTATAGCAGACTTTTCATTGTGCTGGTCTGTGACTCAGTGTCTCCTCTGTATAGTGTGCAGCAATCTATCCTTTTTCATAATATCAAACTACAGAAAAGTAACAATATTATGAAAAGAAAAGTGGCTACTCACCATATAGAGGAGATGCGATGCTGAGTCACAGATAGGCACAACAAACAGACTCACAATATGAGCTTTCTGCCATCAAATATCTTTGTCAAAATTAGACAATAGACACACACACAAACACACACGAACAACAGCAGGAGTGGCAAATGGGTGGTGGTAAGGAGGAGGCTGGGGTGGGGAGGGGGAAAGATAGCAGGGTAGAGGTGGGGGACAGTGAAGTGCTGCTGCGGAGTGCAAGAACAGCCAGGTGCAGTTGGGAGGTTCGGCGGAGGCAGGGGAGAGGTTGGGTGAGGGAAGTGGGATTGTGGAAACAGTAACCACTGTAAAATATCTACAAGTAAGTAAGTAAGTAAGTATTCAGAGTGACTTTAACTGGAATACCACATATAAGAAATAGCAGGAATAGCAGATGACAGACTAAGATTCATAGGAAGAATCTGTAGTAAATGTAACTTATCCACAAAGGAATTGGTTTACAAGGTGCTTGTTCAACCCACTCTTGAGTACTGCTCTTGAATCTGGGGCTCCTAGCAGGTAGGACTGGTAGAAGACGCAGAGAAGATCCAATGAAGAGTGGCGCATTTTATCATGGGATCATTTAGTTGGTATGAGGGCGTTACAGTGATGATCAACAAACTGCAGCTGGGTTGGGTTGGGTTGTTTGGGGAAGGAGACCAGACAGCAAGGTCATTAGTCTCATTGGATTAGGGAAGGACAGGGAAGGAAGTCGGCCATACCCTTTCAAAGGAACCATCCCGGCATTTACCTGGATCGATTTAGGGAAATCACGGAAAACCTAAATCAGGATGGCTGGACGTGGGAACAAACTGCAGTGGCAGATGCTACAAGAGAGGCACTGTGCATCATAAAGAGGTTAATGTGGTATCAACGTTCGATACCACACTTGTTAGGGGTTGCAGTTATCGACTGTGGTCTGTACTAGTATCGTTGGACCCGTGAGTCTAGACTAGCGCTGCTCCGCAGCTTGCAACGAATCTCTAGCGTACACTCGGCCACTCATGCTCGGGACGTCAAGTAGGAAAGTTGTATAGCCTTCAGCTGAGAGGATGCAACCTCTAACAAGGTGCTTAGTTAAAGTATGGCCTCTATAGCTCTCTGTTTGTAATTATATTCCTCCTGACTATGAAGACTCCTGTACCATCAGTTAAGTACAATATATAACTTTTTACCAACAACTTCTAATTATTTTAGTCGTTGCAGACCTAGACCGTACAGCCAGTTCCTTATCAACTTCACTGACAAACCTGCTGTATATGCAAAGAAGAGATTTGTATGTCTCCATTTAGCATTGGCCACCAGTCATTCACAATGGCAACGATTCGCTCGTCGTCATCGTAACAGTTTACTATTGAAATTTCGAGACACTACTTTCAGAGGAGAGTCAAACAACTTCCTCAGCTCACAAAATGACCATAATGACAAAATTCACGAAATTAGAGCTAATACAGTGGCTTACCAGCAATCATTCCTTGAAAACACTGTTCATGAATGGAACAGGAAGGGGGAGATCAGTTACTGGCACCAGACAGACCTTTCACCATGAACTGTCAAGTGGCTTGCGGAATACAGATGTAGATGTAGATCCAAAATAAAATGCAGCATTCTCCCTACCAAGAAATTCCAAATCCAGTACCAAATTTTGTGTGGTAACTTATATGATACTACATTCATTAACAAGCTTCAGTGTGAAACTAAGTCAGATGTTCTTTGGAAGTCAAGAAACACTGCACACAATTTGTAAATACGATAGTCTTGACACTGCACAAACATGGTGTAAAGATTATTTATGAACTGATAAAGAAGATGAAAGAGTGTCTCACACTGGCAAAGAACAAAGGAGACCCTACTCATTAAATCAAGAATATACCACATGCTGTGTATATTTGGAAAAGCCTGTATTGGAATGGGCAATCCTCCAAAATCAGGATTGCAGAATTAAAATGATAGTGTAGGTTGGGACAGGCAGACATATCATGTGAGACTGACCACATTATAAAATTCACCTCCTCATAAAGTTTCATTAGGGTGAAGAGCTACCACACACACTTGTTCAGTGAAGCCATACAAATTCACAAACATGACAACAGTTTCAACAAGGCAGAAGAAAGCCTCAGTGTAAACATATCCTGGATTCCTGTGCTGTAGTGAATGACTGTTCCAGGTAACAAGGGGAGAATCAGAGCAGTAATGATCATGAAAAGGCCCTCAAACATTGGGTGCAATAGGTCATCTCCAATTGTGGATTTGGCACCTGTCCACAGGAAGGAATGGAGGGTGACAATGCTAAGGCACGCATGCTGGTGAAATGTCATGAAAATCATTAAACAAACAATGGTTGAAAATGGCATGGTGGAAGTCAGCAGGCAACACATCAGCAAGTGGCCACAAAAGCACCAACAATTTTATATCTCATTATGTTTAAACTCATGACTATATTTTAAGATTCTACGACAGCTGGCTGTGAAAGATATTGGTCAGTGTTTTGTGGATCACTTCTGCTAACATTCCTGTAGAGGGCTACAACCTGTGCATTCTTCATACTTCTTTTTTGAGGTGCCAACTATAACTGAGCCAATAATTCTGTACTGAGTCTTAAAATGATTCCATCAGACCCTGAAGGCTAGTTCAATTTTAGTGATTTCAGCTTTGTCTCAACATTGCTGGGACTAATTTCTATACTGTTCCTCTTTTCAATGGTGTGAATATTAACTGAGGCAGTTTTCCTAGATTTTCCTTCATAAAAGAACAATTGAAAGCAAGAGTTCAGCATTTCTACTTTTGATCTGCTACCCTCAATGTTAATTTCTTTGTCATCCACGAGTGTCTAGACACTTAACACTGATGTCACTGACAGCCTTTACATACAATAGGAATTTCTTTGGGTTTTGTGATCAGTCGTCAATAAGATTCTGCTATGGTATTTGCTGAAAGCTTCATACATTGGCCATTTGTCAATCAAGAACAATTCATTTGGCACCTCCAATTTGTTTTACATTTATTGTGTGGTTGTCACTGTTTCTTTGGAAGTTTCTTTTGGAGACTTTATACCATGGAGGGCGTCTCCCATCAAGAACTGTTCTACTAGACAGATAACCATCTAATGGTTAGTCAAATAATTCTTTATTCTTTATTCTAATGCTCGGATCAGGAGCCCAAAGGATGAGATGTATTTCTTCCTCATCATGCTCATTATCGATTCTATTTTCTTGTCTACTGTTTCAGCTGAAGCTTTCTCCAATACACATTTATTTGATAATGTTTATTTATAGATGTCCTAATTATTCTTCTTTCTATCTTGAATATTTTGTGAATTTCTGCTGTATTAGTTGTTTTGGAGATGGTTTCAGCTGCATATGTTATTTCTGTTTCATAGTGTTTTAATTTTGGAGCTATCGACAGACTTCTTTTTGTTGCATGTGTTTAATGTTCAATTTTTAATTCTATTTTGCCATGTTGGTTTCTCATTTGTTTTATGTTCTGACTTCACTTAAATATTTAAATGTATCAACAGTTTTGATTTCCTTTTTTTCAATTGTAATTTTGTTTGCTAATTGTTTTTTCCCTCAAATGGCAGTCTAAGGCTAATTTCTGCACTAATTCTTGTAGTGATTTAACTTGTCAGCTGGTCTTAAACACTGATGATCAGGAGAGGAAGATAATCAGCAAATTCCAAGCAGTTTTATACTTATGTAATTTTCTTTCTGAGTTCCCAATTCCTATGTTCTTTAGGTTATCCTTTTCCTTCTCTGTCATTATATATTCCAGTGACCCACTGAACAGTTATTGCGGTAGGCAGTCACCTTGTCTGAAGCCTATTTTTATAACAAATGTTTCAGGAGTTTCTCCTCTAAACTTGATTTTTGATTTGGTGTTGGTTAGAGTAAGTTCTATTTGTTTAATTAGTTTTTGATGAAGTCCTAGGTTCCTTAGAATTTTTAATACAGGATATCTATGGAGACAATCATATGCCTTCTTTAAGTTTACGAAGGTTATGGTCAAAGATTTGTTCCATCACCTGTAATATTCCATAATTATTTTTAAACTAATGATCTGCTCTCCATGACTTCTCTGATGTCTAAAACCTTCCTGATGTTCTCCTAATTTCTACTCTAGTTGTTCTTTGATTTTCTCATATAAGATCTTGGATAAGATCTTGTTCAGGCAGTCTAGTAGAGAGATTTTCTGCAGCTGCCTGGATTACTCCTAAAGCATTTGTTATATTAAATGTGTCTGGTGCATTTACCATATTAACCCTCTGTAAAAATCTGATCGTTTGATGACACTGCCAGTCTTTTACAGGTGTAAATGAAGTACATCTCTGACAAAGACGATTGTGGATATCGTCAAAAGCTCTGATTTTTACAGAGAATTAATACAACATTTACCTCAATAATGTTTAATAAAAACCTCCAAATGTTTTAACAGCACTTTACGTGACCTCAACATGGGCACTGGTAAAGTTTCCTTCTGCTGATAAAACAAAGGAAGGGGCAGAGGGGAGGGCAAAGTTTACATTCTGTAGTTTTCACTTCTTCTGTACTGTGTCTAGTTGATGGTGGTTAAGAGAGCAGTAGACTGGATGAGATTCCAAGTGCTTTGAATTCTCTCTTCTGTTCTGCTTCAAAAGAACTATACAAACAACTGAAAACAGGTGCTCAACAGATATAATGGTAAAAAAAAGGGCAGAATCATCTTCCTACAATGGCAGGAAATGACATGGTATTCTGTGGGCTGTCAAGCTATATGCTAATGCACCCTTGTCAAACAACACCTGTAAGTATGTAAATGTCTGTAATATAAATTACATTATAAATAAATAAATCTTCTGCTACCAGTCACGATTTTCTTTATTTTACTATTTGCACGACGCGTTTCGAGAACTACAGTCGCAGGCTTTCAAAAACCATTTATAATGGATCAAATCAGATAAATTACATTATTTTTGTTGTTCTTAAATTGTTGTTGTTGTTGCGGTCTTTAATTCTGAGACTGGTTTGATTCAGCTCTCCATGCTCCTCTATCCTGTGCAAGCTTCTTCATCTCCCAGTACCTACTGCAGCCTACATCCTTCTGAATCTGCTTAGTGTATTCATCTCTTAGTCTCCCTCTACAATTTTTACCCTCCACCCTGCCCTCCAGTACTAAATTGGTGATCCCTTGATGCCTCAGAACATGTCCTACCAACCGATCCCTTCTTCTAGTCAAGCTGTACCACAAACTCCTCTTCCCCCCAATTCTATTCAATACCTCCTCATTAGTTATGTATTCTACCCATCTAATCTTCAGCATTATTCTGTAGCACCACATTTTGAAAGCTTCTATTCTCTTCTTGTCTAAACTGTTTATCGTCCACATTTCACTTCCATACATGGCTACACTCCGTACAAATACTTTCAGAAATGACTTCCTGACACTTAAATCTATACTCGATGTTAACAAATTTCTCTTCTTCAGAAACACTTTCCTAGCCATTGCCAGTCTACATTTCATTTCCTAATCTAATTCCCTCAACATCACCCGACATAATTCGACTGCATTCCATTATCCTCATTTTGCTTTTGTTGATGTTAATCTTATACCCTCCTTTCAGGACATTGTCCATTCCGTTCAACTGCTCTTCAAAGTCCTTTGCTGTCTCTGACAGAATCGGCGAACCTCAAAGTTTTTATTTCTTCTCCATGGATTTTAATACCTACTCCGAACTTTTCTTTTGTTTCCTTTACTGCTTGCTCAATATACAGATTGAACAGCATCGGGGAGAGGCTACAACCCTGTCTCACTCCCTTCCCAATCACTGCTTCCCTTTCATGTCCCTTGACTCTTTATAACTGCCACATGTTTTCTGTACAAATTGTAAATAGCCTTTTGCTCCCTCTATTTTACCCCTGCCACCTTCAGAATTTGAAAGAGAGTATTCCAGTCAACATTGTCAAAAGCTTTCTCTATGTCTACAAATACTAGAAATGTAGGTTTGCCATTCCCCAAACTTTCTTCTAAGATAAGTCGTAGGGTTAGTATTTCCTCACGTGTTCCAACATTTCTGTGGAATCCAAACTGATCTTCCCCGAGGTCAGTTTCTACCAGTTTTTCCATTCGTCTGTAAAGAGTTCGCATTGGTATTTTGCAGCTGTGACTTATTAAACTGATAGTTCGGTAATTTTCACATCTGTCAACAGCTGCTTTCTTTGGGATTGGAATTATTATATTCTTCTGAAGTCTGAGGGAATTTCGCCTGTCTCATACATCTTGTTCACCAGATGGTAGAGTTTTATCAGGGCTGGCTCTCCCAAGGCTATCAGTAGTTCTCCCATGTCATCTTCATCTACATCGTCTTCCATTTCCATAATATTGTCCTCAAGAACATCGCCCCTGTATAGCCCCTCTATATACTCCTTCCACCTTTCTGCTTTCCCTTCATTGCTCATAACTGGGATTCCATCTGAGCTCTTGATATTCATGGTTCTCTTTTCTCCAAAGGTCTCTTTAATTTTCCTGTAGGCAGTATCTATCTTACCCCTCATGAGATAACCCTCTACATCCTTACATTTGTCCTCTAGCCATCCCTGCTTAGCCATTTTGCACTTCCTGTTGATCTCATTTTTGAGACGTTTGTATTCCTTTTTGCCTGATCATTTACTGCATTTTTGTATTTTCTCCTTTCATCAATTAAAATCAGTATCTGCTGTTACCCAAGGATTTCTACTAGCCTTCGTCTTTTTACCTACTTGATCCTCTGCTGCCTTCACTATTTAATCCCTCAAAGCTACCCATTCTTCTTCTACTGTATTTCTTTCCCCCATTCCTGTCAATTGTTCCCTTATGCTCTCCCTGAAACTCTGTACAACCTCTGGTTTAGTCAGTTTATCCAGGTTCCATCTCCTTAAATTCCCATGTTTTTGCAGTTTCTTCAGTTTTAATCTACAGTTCATAACCAATAGATTGTGGTCAGAGTCCACATCTGCCCCTGGAAATGTCTTACAATTTAAAACCTGGTTTCTAAATCTCTGTCTTATCATTATATAATCTATCTGAAACCTTCTAGTATCTCCAGGCTTCTTCCATGTATACAACCTTCTTTTATGATTCTTGAACCAAGTGTTAGCTATGATTAAGTTATCCTCTGTGCAAAATTCTACCAGGCGGCTTCCTCTTTCATTCCTTACCCCCATTCCATATTCACCTACTACGTTTCCTTCTCTTCCATTTCCTGCTATTGAGTTCCAGTCACCCATGACTATTAAATTTTCATATCCCTTCAGTATCTGAATAATTTCTTTTATCTCATCATACATTTCATCAATCTCTTCGTCATCTGTGGAGCTAGTTGGCATATAAACTTAGTAGGTGTGGGCTTTGTGTCTATCTTGGCCACAATAATGTGTTCACTATGCTGTTTGAAGTAGCTTACCTATACTCCTATTTTCCTATTTATTATTAAAGCTACTCCTGCATTACCCCTATTTGATTTTGTATTTATAACCCTGTATTCACCTGACCAAAAGTCTTGTTCCTCCTGCCACTGAACTTCACTAATCCCCACTATATCTAACTTTAACCTATCCATTTCCCTTTCTAAATTTTCTAACCTACCTGCCCGATTAAGGGATCTGACATTCCACGCTCCGATCTGTAGAATGCCAGTTTTCTTTCTCTTGATAATGACGTCCTCGAGTAGTCCCCACCCGGAGATCCAATTGGGGCACTATTTTACCTCCGGAATATTTTACCCAAGAGGACACCATCATCATTTAACCAGACAGTAAATCTGCATGCCCTTGGGAAAAATGACGGCTGTAGTTTCCCCTCGCTTTCAGCCGTTCGCAGTACCACAACAGCAAGGCCGTTTTGGTTAGTGTTACAAGGCCAGATCAGCCAATCATCCAGACTGTTGCCCCTGCAACTACTGAAAAGGCTGCTGCCCCTCTTCAAGAACCACACATTTGTCTGGCCTCTCAACAGATACCCCTCCGTTGTGGTTGCACCTATGGTACGGCTATCTGTATCGTTGAGGCACGCAAGCCTCCCCACCAAGCGCAAGGTCCATATTATAATACCATATTTCCAATTTTCTTGTAAAAGTGATCTATGGATGAATAAAATGATTACTACTGATGCTACTACTACTACTGCTATTACATGAGGATGGGAGGAAACGCTGGGGCAGCAAGCAGCTCGATAGGAAATCACAGCTGTTGCCTATAACATCCATCCTACAGGCAGTCATGTGGTGAATAACAAAGAGAATAATGAGAATAATTTGGCAATTTCTCTGGCAATCAATTTGCAACCAGTCACTTTTTTACAATTTAGTCAACCATGAACAGGTTTTCAAGCAACTGCAGCCTCATCATCAGTTGATGGGCACTGTACACTTAATAGCAAATTGTGAGATATAAAATGATCAATTATGCTTAGATACACAGCCTTTTCAATAACTTTAGCAAACACTGATGGTGTAGAAGTAGGTCTCAAATTTTCTATATTATCCCTTTCTTCCTTTTTATAGAATAGCTTTACTACTGAATACTTTAATTGTTCAGGAAACTGACCATTCCTAAAGGAAAAATTACAAATGTGGCTAAATACAGGACTAACATGCACAGCACAGGATTCCGCTAGCCATTCCATCATGTCCATGAGAGTCTTTAGTCTTCAATGATTTAATTATTGACTCAATCTCCCCCTTTTCTGTATCAGACGTCAATCTCGAAAGGGATTTGCCAAGAAAGTTACATGATTCCCTGTAGAAACTAAATTTTTATTTAATTCACCAGCAATGCTCAGAAAATGATTGTTAAACACTATACTTACATCTGATTTATCAGTAACAGAAACATTTTTACTATGAACTGACTTTATATCGTCGACCTTGTGCTACTGACCCGACACTTCTTTCACAACTGACCAGATGGTTTTAACTTTATCCTGTGAATTAGCTATTCTATTTGAGTACCACATACTCTTTGCCTTTCAAATAACATTTTTAAGCACCTTACAGTACTGTTCGTAATTGGCTACTGTAGCTTGATTGTGAATGCTTCTAACATTTTGATGTAACTGCCACTTTGTTCTACATGATATCGTTTTCCCACTAGTCAGCCACCTGGGATGCCTACTTCTGCTAGTACCCCATTTAGAACATTCTCATGGAAAGCAACTCTCAAAGAGCATAAGAAACGTATTAAGGAAAGCATTACATTCATTATCAGCATTATCAGCACTATAAACATCATGCCGCTCTTGTTCCTTGAAAGGTTCAAAAAAATCTCTATTGCTGTTGGATTAACATTCCTACATAGTTTGTAATTATATGTAAAATTTCTTTGAGTACAAAAGCCTTTTAGAGATAAAATTTGTGCATCATGGTCTGAAAGGCCTTTCACCCTTTTACTAACAAAATGCCGATCTAGTAATGAAGAATAAATAAAAATATTGTCTATGGCTGTGCTACTGTTCCCCCACACTCTAGTTGGAAAAAACACAGTCTCATATGAATTTAGGAGATCTACCAACATCCTTTTTCTTGCTCCATCATAAACAAAAATTTATATTGAAGGCATCACATATAACTAATTTCTGGTACTTCCTACAAAGTGAATCAAGAACCCTCTCTAGCTACAGAAGAAATGCTCTGAAGTCAGAGTTAGGAGACCTATAAACAACAACAATTAGAAGTTTAATATAATAGAAGGAAACATTCCACGTGGGAAAAATTATATATAAAAACAAAGATGAGGTGACTTACCGAACGAAAGCGCTGGCAGGTCGATAGACACACAAACAAACACAAACATACACACAAAATTCAAGCTTTCGCAACAAACTGTTGCCTCATCAGGAAAGAGGGAAGGAGAGGGGAAGACGAAAGGAAGTGGGTTTTAAGGGAGAGGGTAAGGAGTCATTCCAATCCCGGGAGCGGAAAGACTTACCTTAGGGGGAAAAAAGGACAGGTATACACTCGCACACACGCACATATCCATCCACACATACAGACACAAGCAGACATATTTAGTCTGCTTGTGTCTGTATGTGTGGATGGATATGTGCGTGTGTGCGAGTGTATACCTGTCCTTTTTTCCCCCTAAGGTAAGTCTTTCCGCTCCCGGGATTGGAATGACTCCTTACCCTCTCCCTTAAAACCCACTTCCTTTCGTCTTCCCCTCTCCTTCCCTCTTTCCTGATGAGGCAACAGTTTGTTGCGAAAGCTTGAATTTTGTGTGTATGTTTGTGTTTGTTTGTGTGTCTATCGACCTGCCAGCGCTTTCGTTCGGTAAGTCACCTCATCTTTGTTTTTATATACAATTAGAAGTTTAGTTTCACTAAATTCAACTGCCCCTGCAAAACATTCAAATATCTGTTCAATGCAGTGCCGTAAAACATCTATGGACTCAAATGGAGTACTGCTTTTTACGTACATAACTACTCTCCCACCCTACAACGAACTCCTTGAAAAACAGCCAGTTAATCTGTTTCCTGGTAAAAGAAGCCTCTGAATTGTCAAATTACTTAAGTGGTGCTCTGACATGACAATAATTTCAGGGTCATCTATAAGCAGTTCACTAACTTTATGTCTAATACCTCTTATATTTTGATGAAATATGCTAATTCCTTCCTAATTGGAAACATGACATCCTCTGAAGGTGAGCTGTTAATTAGAGGGATTTCATTTAAGCAGGTGTACCTATCAGCTGACTTCAATCTAAACAAAGTGCAGCTCTAACACCACCTACTACAGGAATTTTTCCATGGGTGACACCACCACCACCACCCACTACACTGTCACTTATAAGCTTTGCCAGCTCCCCTTCCCACACCTATTGAGGTGCAGGCCATGCCTAGCGAAACCTGACCTAGCGATAGACCCAACTGGTACCACTGAAATGTGACATATGACCTCTGCCGTCAACACCCCCTTCAGCCCCATGTTAACGGACCCAACAGCTGCATTGAGATGAGGCCCATTATGATGCTGAAACAGTTGCATGAAATGCACGTTAGTGCCACCAGTTTGAGTAGCTATCTTTACCAGGTCACGACCTACACCATATTCCCCGTCCCTGTCAAGACTGTTCCCTGTTCCACCCACTATCACTATCTGATCCTCTTTTGTAATATTCCTACATAACTCCCCTATGCTGTCAGTCACCTGAGACAACCCTGCACTAGGCTTCACAATGCTGGTGACCTGGTACTCACTCCCCAACACTTCCTGCAACTGCTGGCCCACATGTCTACTGTGCAAACTACCTTGCAGCAGAACCTTCTTCTTTCTGTAAGACTTTGCAACTGACCTAGCCCAACTGCTGAGGACTGCTGCATGTTCCCTACATCTACAGCTACAAGAGGCTCCCCTCCACTCAACTCTGGCAGTTGGTCAAATCTATTGCATGTATGCAAAGTATAACTGTGTGAATTCATTGTCAATGACAAATATTACATATCTCTACATCAATGAAATGTGTGTTAATTATAAATTCTTTGTGATTTCAAATCAATGTTCATTTCAGAGTCCATAGATTGCCACGGATATCACAGGTGTCATATCGTTAATGGTGACATTTTTTGATCACATAAGACAACTGCCATATGCCGAAAACATTTAAACAACTGACAGCAGTAATGTACATGACAATATTTATACTTTGAGATGAACATCAATCTGTTCATTACACAGAATTTATAATCAACACGCATGTGACTGATATATGTATACATAATGTACGCTACTGGCAATGAGTTCTGCAACTGAGTATTGTTATTAAAAATTTTAAATGCAGCTCTTAGTGTTTACAAGATGTTCTTTAATGAATATTTACAAGTTGCAGAGCACCAGGCAGACAAGATTTTTAAATGACCTTACTGGTGAAAGTCAAATGCTAAATACACTCATTTAGTTCAGTAGTCCATAAATCAATGGGTGACTTTCTATAAAAATGCTGTAGCACAAGTATGCATGATTAATAATCCCAAATATCAAGCAAGATATTATATGCCAGATCATTTGAGGTGCTTACAGTTTTTGCTATTCTTTATTATGCTTGCTAATTTTTTGTTGTGCTCTTATTCCAGGAGGTGAGCCGCAGAACTAATCAAATTTCTCTTTTCAGAGTCTTTGCTTGGTGTTTGCTATAATATATTTTTGTAAACCATGGCTACCCCTCCCCCTCCACCCCTGCCGCTGCACCTTGGCCGCAGACGGCCATAGTGATGGAGCTAACACAAGCTTTTCAGTTTCAGAACCAACAAATTGCTACTTTGCTGATGATGGTACAACAGCTTCTGGCTGCACAAGCTGCACCAGCCACTCAACAACAACCGACTGACCAAGTAGCCCAACAAGTGCCGTGAACCAGCACACCAATGTTCCAGCAGTTTAACAATGCCAAAGAGGAATGGCTCGAATACCTGACACAGTTCCGAGCTCATTGTGCAGTTCATCAAGTTCAAGGTACTGTGAGGCTACAATACTTTGTTTCGGTTGCAGGGTCCCCAGTGTCCAGGTTAATACAAAAACTATTCCCAAGTGCATTTTCCGACAAACTCAGTTATGATGAAGTAATGGCTGCATTAATGAAGTACTATGACAAGCAAGTTCAAGTAGCTGCAGCCAGATACAGTTCTTTTGCTTGCAGAAAAAGCCAGAACAGATACACCAAAAATGGTAGACAAAACTAACAGGCCTGACTAGGAAATGTAAATTTAAGTGTAGTTGTGGAAACTTTCACAGTGATTTAATGGTTGGAGATGCTATAATATTCAATGTCCCTGATAGTAGAAATCAGGAACAGATCCTAAAGTCATCACTTCCTCAAGTCCTGTGAACATTGTCTTGCCCTAGATGTTTTGCTCACCATAACAGACAGCACTGCCCATCACATAACGTGACGTGTTACACATGTGGAAAACAAGGCCATCTCCAAGCAGTTTGTTTGCAATGGCACAGAAATGCCAATTTTGCCCACTCTCAGAAAAAAAACCGTCTCCTGCACATGCAGTGAACATTATGTTTTCCAAACCTACAACACATCCTGATAAAAGTTAGATTAAGGTTGTGCCTCCTTCTCGCCCTAGTGCTGTGCAACAATGTTCTAACAAACTATTTTTCTCATTACAAATTGCTGGCTGTCATGTGAGCTTTTAGTTGGACACAGCTGCCTCAGTAACTTTGCTTAATCGTGCCAGTATGAACAGTTAGGCTCACCATGGCTTTCTAAATCTAGCAAGCACCTCACAAAGAGGAAATTACAGTGCTTGGACAGTATACTTCACCTGCCACTTACAACTCTCACACTAGGATAGTGAATTTTATTGTGTTGAAATCAAGAGAGGGTGAGAACATTTTTGGTTTAAATGCCTTTAAATGCCTTTGATTTGTTTCGACTCAGCATCCACGACAACGTACTTTCCATATTGGATTTTGCACTGAAAGACAGTGTCACTAGCTTGCTTAAAGAATTTCCTGAGCTATTTTCAGAAAGAGTGGGAAAAGCTAATAACTTTGTAGTGCATGTTACACTGAAAGACAATGCACAGTCTAAGCATTTCCAGGCCCACCCTGTTCCAATTGCTTTAAGAGACAAAACAGCAAGTGAATTGAAAGAATTGCAAGATAATGGTTTAATTGCTCCAATTTAAGCCGGTCAATGGGCAAGTCCACTAGTTTGTACACTTGGCGAATGTGTAAAAAGATTCTTCTACCTTGCCCAATTTCGGTTTCCTTGTGGATGTGATAATCACTCCCAAAAAAGTGACAAAAACATAAGAGTTTGTCACATAAACTGCAACAAATGAATGCAACAGTTTCACAGTTGCACAGTTTTCCCTGTGCTCTGTCAAAACATATGTTTTTAACGTTTTCAAATTTTTCCGTGTGTAGACCGTCAAATCCTGCATATGTCCAAGTAAATCTGAACATGTCCTGGAATTTTGGAGAGTGAAGTTGATTATGTATGAGTGCCTGAACTTTGATAATTGTCTGAAAACAAAAAATTAAACTTTTCACTCGATGGAAGACTTGAACCAAGGACCCCTCGTTCCGCAGCTGCTCACACTAACCACGGGACCACAGCGCTCCTGAGGTCATGCTACCCTGATGTTGCCTATCTTGCAGATGGACTACTCAGTTTGTATATTTTGCTTATTTTTTTCATATTTCCACACAACTTCTTCCTGTTTTCTCGATTGATCTGTGTTCAGTTTTTCAAGGCCTATCCACTGTGCCAACGTATAACTAAATCTGAGGGGGGTGCGATGGGGAGGTTCCCTTGTTAGTGGCAGATCACAAGACTTGGCAATCCTTGTTTCATCTGTCAAAGCCGGTTCCTACATGCACTCCTCAAAAATTGCAACAATGGACTTTGTTGCTTTCACAATATTCGTATTACATTCACACATCTTGGACTTGTTCATTGAACAGTATGCAGAACTCAGTTGGGCACCAATATTTTGGAAGTCAGCATAACCTTTCAGTTCAACAGGATGTGATTATAGTTCAAAATGACAATGAATAATCGCATATGCTTATTCCCAAAGTGTTGCAACAGGATGTGTTGTGATTGCTCCACCAAGAGCATAGGGGAATAGTTCGCACTAAACAGTTAGCACGACAGCACTGTACTTGGCAGGGCACAGACACCCACATTGGACAGATGACATCACAGTGTTGCTCATGCGCGGAGAATAAATCCACTCCATGACAGACATTGTCAGCTTGCCCTAAGACACAATCGCCAAGGCAATGAATGTATATTGACTTTGCTTGATGATTTTTGAACCCTCGTTGGCTCATAGTGGTAGACTCTTTCAGCAAGTTTCCATTTACGGTGTCAATGGCTTCTATCACATCACATAGCATCATTCAAGCAGTGTCCTCCATATTTTGCATAGAAGGTTTGCCAGAACTACTTGTAACAGACAATGGACCACAGTTCACTTCACGTGATGATGAACAGTTTTATGAACAAAATGGCATTTGTCATCTAACAAATGCTGTGTTTCACCCACAGTCCAACAGAGAAGCAAAACATACCATACGCACATTCAAGCAACAGATGGACAAGCTTTGCATCACCCACACACGGGAACAGGTGCTGCAATTCTTTCTCACCTCCTACAGCTCCCACCCACGAAACGGACCATCACTGGCGGACCTTCTGCACGGCCGCCGGCATCAGACGCTGCTACACACGTTACACACACCGCAGCATCTGGCGCCACCAATGGTCCGCAAATATCACTTTGCTCTGTGTAATCTTGTTCTTTTCAGGGTTTACAGCAACAGTGTGCACTGGGAAAGAGGTGTAATCAAGGAAGGCATTGGCTCTTCTATGTACCTGATTGCAGGCCCCAATGGTTTGCAGCGCTGCCACCAGGATCAAATTCGCACATGTCATTTTCCCCATGATTCTGCTGGTTTTCCCCACAGATTCACAACCTCACGGGACCGCGTGTGGCCTTTGCAGCTGCCCGCTGGTGCCACCAGTGCCCCCTCCCCCCACCCCCCCCACCCCCTCCCGAAGGAGGATCAGATGGACAATGCACCCTTGTCCCCGCTGATCCCACTTGCTGACCCCATAGATCTGGACCCGCCATCACCATCGCTGTCATTGCCACAGCAGATGCCCTCAGGCCTGGATGTGTGCCCTGGCAGTAGTTTTCCATGGGATGTTCCTGTTGCCTCACCATACAGATGGCGGGATACAGTTGGGAGTATGCTGTCCTCCACAGTCATGGCTCCCAGCTTTCTACATGCCGCTTCCTACCTCACTCCCCATCGTCATTCGCAGCCTCATTGCACTACAATTGTGCAGCATGTTGGGGGGAGTGTGGGAGGAATGTGCTGGCATAATCTGTTGCCAGCACTCTGATTAGCAAAGAGGTTGTGAGAGGATCAATAGAGGCCAAAGATAGACTCACAAAAAATACGCCGCCAATGCTCTTTCGGCTGCCAGTATTTAGATCGCTGCCGTGGATCAGAGGGCTAATCAGTTCCGGTCAGTCATCCAGTGAGTCGAAGAGTTGAGTCATCAGATGCAGCAAAGCAGCCCTGTGGGAGTCACAGTTGCAGATAGCTCAGTCAGTCAGTACCTAGCGACCAGAGTAGTGTACATAGCAGGACTTGCACTTCACGAGCAGTGAGGTCAAGGCAGACTATTACAGACGAGCTTCTATCACAACACCTGGATTATCTTAAGATAAGTAGCTTCTTGTTCTGGTTAATAAAGAACCCTGTTAATATATGTGAGCAGTTGTGTTATAGAAAGAGGATACTGGCCACCAACAACATCTTCTCCTTGCCTCCCATGACACAAGCATTATACAATAGAAAGTACTGTAAAAACTTTCAAAAAAAGTTGAAAATTTAGAAAAAGGAATGTGGAGATCCAGAGATACTATGGACAAAAGAACACTTATATTGGAATCAAAGAGAACTACCTTAGAAACATCAAAAATTTGAATGAAGGTTTAATTTCACAAACTTGTAGTTTGTTGAAGAGAAAGAAACCAGTTACAAAGCAACAGTAAAGAACAGAAAATTGAAAGCCTAAATGTAAGTTCAGCTATACACAGTGCAAAAGTGATGCTTCTCTTTTTTGCAGTTTTGTAGATGTATTCCTCAGAAGGGAGATTCTTGTGTGTACATATTTCTGAGTACTAAGCCATGTAACTGTGATTCATATTAAACTAGTGCTTCTCCAGTGCATAGGGCTGAGCCTACATTACAGCTTTCCCGGTGAGTATGGCAGAGACCCCACATCTAAGCATGGTTAAATACAAATCAAACAGTGTAGTATCATATTCAAAACCGATGGAAGAAGGAAAACTAGAAAAAAGTAGAGAAATGTAGTAAGAAAGTTCTGGGAGAAGTAAATAATTTAGAAGTAAAGGAGACCATTCAGTAAATATCAGAGACATGAAGTCTCCGGCAGGCACATTCAAAAAAGAAGAAAAACTTGCTAGCTACACACACACACACACACACACACACACACACACACACACACCTGCGCTCTTACATAATGGGGACTGGGGTCAGGCACTATGTGGGGGCATGGCTAGAGTGTGTGTGTGTGTGTGTGTGTGTGTATGTGTGCGCAAGTGCGTGTAATTGTACTCTAGCTTGAGAAAGGATTTATTCCGAAAACTAACAAGTTTTCCTTCTTTTTTGTGTGTGCCTGCTGACATTTCAGTACCTATGCTATTACGAGAGTGGTTTCCTTTACTCCTAAGGAAAGTAGAGAGAGGCATACTAAAGATTTATTTGCAGGAAAGTAAACATAAGAAGGAACATTGATATATGAGATTCATTAGAAACACTATTCTCCTGCAAACACTCAAAAATTGTTTGCTGTAAGAGTAGCTCCAATTCTCTGAGCTTTCATCTCTACTGCACACAATTCCTAATTCTTTGATCTCTGGTTGTAATTGTTTTTCACAATCTTTCAGCTTCATTCCCTCCCTATCTACAAAGTAATTTACAATCATCCCTCTCTAATCAGATATGTCCTTTCACAAGTGCTATTTCTTGGATTTATAATGTAAGAAGAACTGTATTATTGTTGGCTGCATGAAACTTTCCCTTCTTGTTGTAACTTCTCACTGACAATTATTCCAATGCACATAAAATTAACAGTTAAGAGTTACGGTTTGTGTGAGCATTCATACATGAGCTGGCTGTGCTGCTGCCAGAGTCTCTGTATCGGACCTGTGCTGACACAAGTCATGAGCATTCCCTGCCAAGGTTTAGCACTCTTCACAAGTTTCACCAAATTTGTCTGATGGATGCACAGTACATAGGGTTGTCAGAGGCTCCATTTTTGGGATGTCAGTATTCTTGCCTGGTAGAGAGAATCTGAAGAGTTCTGCATGGAGCGATCTCGGGTGAAGGGTTCAAGCACTGGGTCCACCCAATTAATTCTGCAAGTGCACCTCAGCGCACAAAAGCTCGATTAAGTAAATAACAACATGGATCATAGAAACCATACTACAGTATTTCTAATTAGGAACAATAAACTGCAGACCTTCAGAACATAAAGATAGTTCAGCGGAGCTAGAAGAGTAGGTAGATAAGATCAAATGCAATATTGTACAGTTATCAAGTGCTATGGAAAAGTAGGATCAAATAAAATTAAAATCTGGACATACATTTTACTACAAGGGAACAGAGTATGGAAGACATTCAGACCTTCTTGTAAGCAAGGAGATGAAGAACAAAATAATAGATATTGAGGAATCTTGACAAATTAGCAAGACTTGTCTTAAAATGAACAAAGGATGTTCCATGGAAATCTTTTGGGATTATGAGCAAAGAATTTGATTAGAAGCTAAAAGACCTATACAAGGAATCAAAGAAACCCAAAAATACAACAAAAAACCCAATACAATGTACTAATGGAAGATTTTAAGGTCAAACTAGAAAAGGACTATTTTTCTGTGTGGGTATTTAGATATAACAGAGGAAATTACACAGATATCACTGGCAGAAATGGTTGCAAAGTAATGAAAATGCTACATTGATTATGTTTTTGAGTGCTGTACTTCAGTGATGGGACTTGGAAACATACAAAATAGCAATTTAGACAGCCCATAGGCTTCCAAATGGAAATGTTTAAACATGTTAAGCAATTGACAGGGGTCCTAATAAGACTTATTAGAAATAACTATGAAGCGATTGTGTGTGGAGAACTAAAATACAGATTTTATATCAGATATTCAGATAGAATTAATGATGTCCAGCTCTGGTTTGACCCCAACAGTACATTTCCAAGAAGAATGAGGTGACACAGTGCAACAGCAACAAATAGTTTATTTGTAAATCCTTCTGTCTTTAATAAAACAGATGTGAGCCCAATAATAAATAAATTATCTGATCATAATGGAGAGTCAGTAGCAATATGGCATCCTCATCAATTGGGTTTAAGTGAGAAATGGAAAGTACAATTTCACATAATTGTAAATACTGACTTACTTACATTATTCAGAGAGAATTTAATCAATTCAGAGATTTAAAAAAATAATGATGCCGGAATTCAGAGGTGTAAATTTCAAGTATTTATCTAAAAATAAATAAGGCTACTAGATTATATTCAACAACAAGCTGAACACTGTAATAAGAGGGGTAGTCAAAGTTTTAATTGTAATAATATTAGGGAAGGAAAGTGGCTACTCACCATGTAGCAGAAATGCCGAGTCACGATAGGCACAACAAAAAGATTCACACAATTATAGCTTTCAGCCATGAAGGCCTTTGTCAGCAAGAGATACACATACACACACGCAAATGCAACTTGGACACACGTCTGCAGTCTCAGATAACTGGTGTGTGTGTGTGTGTGTGTGTGTGTGTTTGTTTGTGTGTCTATTGCTGACAAAGGCCTTAATGGCTGAAAGCTATAATTGTGTGAATCTTTTTGTTGTGCCTATCGCGACTCAGCTCTCCGCTGTACGGTGAGTAGCAACTTTCCTTCTCTAATATTGTTACATTCCACTCCTGGATTTTCCAAAGTTTTAATTGTGTTATATAGTAACCTTATCAAACAATGGAAAATCCAGGATGGAATAATGACAATATCCTGAAAACGGTAGAGACAACATACTCTCTCACACACACACACACTCTCGCGCAAATCTAACTCACACACACATGACAACAGCCTGTGGCTGCCAAGTGTAAAAAGCAACTCTAGTTAGGAAGAAAAGGAAGGGAGGCAGAGATCATGAGATTTCAATAGAAATGATTAAAGCAGTAAGTGAGTAATATAAAAAAGTGATAAATATAAAATGAGCTTACAAAATTGTTTACAGAATGTCTGCAGAGGAAGAAAATTCCCCAAAACTGGAACAATGTCATAATTATACTATTCTACAAGAAAGGACACAAAAAAAAGGTACACCAAGAAACCAACGTCAATTTTGATCCCATGATGGCATATGCCACCTTCAGGATAGTGGATGTACTGCTAATGGTTTCAAAATCATCCACCAACAGATAGCATAGTGGCACTGCTACCAAGCTGCCATGTGTCTGTACCTTTTAATAATGAATGCCCAGAGTCAGAAGGTTCAGTATGGTGCAAACTTGTGAAGCAAGCAGTCAACTATGCAACAGAGATGCACCTGTGTTTCCTACAACCAACTAAGCAAGTCTGAAAGGGGTCAAATTGTGGCCTTCGGAGTGTCGGGATGGTCCTTTTGGAGAATTGTCAAGCAAATTGGATGTGCTGCATTAGTTGTGGAATGATACCGGTATCAGTAGTTATGTGAAAATTCCCACACCTACAGACAAGGTTCTGACTGTCCACACAGTACAGATGCCCACAAGGATCATCGTGTCGTAAGGGCAGCAGTGGCAGGTTGTACAGTTACCACAGCACAGATAAGAGGGCTTCTGAGCACAGACGTGTCGACACGAACTGTTGCAAAATGTTTATTAACAGTGGGACAATGGGCACACACAACTCTAGCCCATCTTCTACTCACACCACAGCTCCGATGTGCACGACTCGACTGGTGCCATAAGGTGACAATTGGAAGACGGACTGGCACACCACGGTCTTCAGCGATGACAGCATATTTTGCCTGCATATAGGTGACGGTTGTCTGCATGTATTACATAGACCTGGTGAGCACTACACTGCAGATTGCATTCATTCAAGACTCACTAGGCTCACTCCAGGCCTTACAGTGCTTGCAGAACGTTGTTAGACCCATTCTTTTGCTGTTCTGGCAACAAGAAGGTGACGTGTTGCTCCGCAAACTGCCCTAAAACTCAACATGCTCTGCAAGACATGCAGCAACTTCCCTGGCCAGCATCATATCCAGACTTGTCTCCAGTCGAGCACATGTGGGATATGATGGGACGAGGAGTGACTCGTGTGACTCATCAGCCAACTATTCTTACAGACAGGTCGAGCTGGCACGGCATAACATACCTCAGGACATTATTCGACACATGTAAGATGGACTGGATGCCAGAGCTAGCGCACATGGAGGCTACACCACATCCTAATATGGGTGTTTCAGCATGGGTCAATACCTGCCTATGCTACTGATCTGTGAATGAAATAATTTCATGTACACCATATGCACTTTTGCAAAAATAAATCTTGAGTGAATTGGAAAAAAAAATGTACTAATTGTTTTTTTTTTTTTTTTTTTTGGCAGTTTATTCACTAAAATTATCACAACTGTATTGGAGAAACATTAGATTTTATTCAGGCATATGGGCATTCTTGCTTTAAAAGTGAAAGTGGCACAACAATCCATTGATGAGTCATCATCTATGACCTCATCTGAGATTCATTTTGACAAAATCTACACTGACATAATGAGAATGATGGATCTGGCAAAGCGTATGAGAAGGAGATACTTAGGACTGTATCACTTCAAAAGTCATAACAGTTTCTCTGAAAACTGTAGAGATCTCGACTCACTCTAATACTCGCGGTTCAGCGAACCCTTTCAGCCACCTCTCATTAAAAATGATTTCTGGTGATCATTCTGCGGGAGTTGACTTTTTCCCTATGTTTGTGACTTAAATAGATTATATCTTGCACAAAGGAGAGTTCAAAGACCCAAATTTGGATTTAGTTGTTGCATGTGTGTTCCAGTTCCAGTTAATTTCCACACAATGGCTCTGAGCACTATGGGACTTAACATCTGTGGTCATCAGTCCCCTAGAACTTAGAACTACTTAAACCTAACGACATCACACACATCCATGTCCGAGGCAGGATTCGAACCTGCGACCGTAGCAGTCGCGCGGTTCCGGACTGAGCGCCTAGAACCACTAGACCACCGTGGCCGGCTTTCCACACAATGCCAAGGGGTACATGCACCGCTTTGAAAACTTACGCAGATACATTTTATTCAGTCTGCAAGCACTTTATTATTCCGTCTCCTTTAAGATCTAACTTAATCAGCATCTATACTTGATGAACAGCAAAGCTGAGCTAAAGAAAAAATCACAGAAAAGAAAAACATTTTTATGACATAACAACCAAGTCTGGTGCACTATGTGTCAATAAAGTCAAAACAACAGCAGAGATGCCATGCTGAATCTAAAAATAAAATCTGCAATTAAAATACGTGTCACAGAGACAAGACGGTTCCCAACAGCCAATGAAATAATGCTGGATGGGAGGAGCTTCACTGCAAACACCTAAGATTTAACAGAAACAGCAATAACAATTCTGAGATATTACCTCACAGCTATTTGTAATTCCTGAATACTGACAGTGCTACAATGCATCCCTCAGAGACATAAGTAAAATTTACCGGTCTCAATTTGAAGGTTCTGTGGTGAAATTCTCTTTCCATTCAGGATAAATGTCCTGAAACTGCATCATCCTAATGCCACAAGAAATTCAACCGCAAAGGCAGAGTAAGACGTACAAGAAAAAAATAGTAGAAGTCTCAAGAAAGACTGCTCATTATGCCTGAGAAGGATAATTTCCTTGATGAATAACATAACAAGCTAAGAAAGTCAACAGAATGACAACAGTCAATCATTTATGTGTTTACATACATCATTACTTAAAACAGAATGGTCGCAGTAATCCAATAGTTATGAAAATAGATTAATTCCATCTATATCTATTCTGCAAACCATCCTTACATTATTCTGCAATACATGGCAGAGAGTGCTTAGCAGGGTACCAATGTTATGGTTTCTTCCCAGTCATGCCACACATGCCTCTACAAGTGCTGTAGTTACTCTCATTCTATCTTCACAGTCCCCGTGGGTGTGCTATATAGGAGGCTGTAGAATATTTCCAGATTCTTCACTTAATACAGATTTCTGAAATTTTGAAAGCAAGATTTTACAGAATAGTTTGCATTTGTCTTCAGGAATCTGCAATTTAGGTATTACAACATTTATGTGTCACAAGGCAAACAAACCACTGACCATTTGTGGCGTCCCTCTTTGTACACTTTCATTATCCATTATTAGTCCTATCAGGTATGGCATACACACAATTGAGCAACATTCTACGATGAGACGCACAAGTGATTTGTAAGCAGTCTCCTCTGTAGCCTGACTGCGTTTTCCCAGAATCCTGCCAATGAACTGAAGTCTGTCATATGCCTTACCTATGCCTGAGTCTCTGTAACCACCCCATATCATATACCAATGAACTGTTGTTGTTGTGGTCTTCAGTCCGAAGACTGGTTTGATGCTGCTCTCACTGCTACTCTATCCTGTGCAAGCTTCTTCATCTCTGAGTAACTACTGCAACCTACATCCTTCTGAATCTGCTTAGTATATTCATCTCTTGCTCTACCTCTATGATTTTTATCCTCCACAACTCCATCCAATACTAAGTTGGTGATCCCTTGATGCCTAAGAATATGTCAAACAACCAATGCCTTCTTCTAGTCAAGTTGTGCCACAAATTCCTCTTCTCCACAATTCTATTCAGTACCTCCTCGTTAGTCATGTGATCCACTCATTTAATCTTACACATCTTTCTGTAGCACCACATTCTGAAAGCTTCTATTCTCTTCTTGTCCAAACTACACTACTGGCCATTAAAACTGCTACACCATGAAGATGACGTGCTACAGACGGGAAATTTAACCAATAGGAAAAAGATGGTGTGATCTGCAAATGATTAGCTTTGCAGAGCTTTCACACAAGGTTGACGCCGGTTGCCACACCTACAACGTGCTGACATGAGGAAAGTTTCCAACCGATTTCTCATACACAAACATCAGTTGACCGGCATTGCCTGGTGAAACATTGTTGCGATGCCTCTTGTAAGGAGGAGAAATGCGTTCCATCACATTTCCGACTTTGATAAAGGTCAGATTGTAGCCTATCACGATTGCGGTTTATCATTTTGTGACATTACTGCTCACGTTGGTCGAGATCCAATGACTGTTAGCAGCATATGGAATCGGTGGGTTCATGAGGGTAATACGGAATGCCGTGCTGGATCCCAACGGCCTAGTATCACTAGCACTCGAGATGACAGGCATGTTATCCGCATGGCTGTAATGGATTGTGCAGCCACGTCTCGATCCCTGAGTCAACAGATGGGGACGTTTGCCAGACAACAACCATCTGCACGAACAGTTCGATGACGTTTGCAGCAGCATGGACTATCAGTTCAGAGACTGTGACTGCGGTTACCCTTGACGCTGCATTACAGACAGGAGTGCCTGTCATGGTGTACTCAACGACGAATCTGGGTGCATGAATGCCAAAACGTCATGTTTTCGGATGAATCCAGGTTCTGTTTACAGCATCATGATGGTCACATCCGTGTTTGGCGACATTGCCGTGAACACACATTGGAAGTGTGTATTCGTCATCGCCATACTGCCGTATCACTTGGCGTGATGGTATGGGGTGCCATTGGTTACACGTCTCGGTCACCTCTTGTTCGCACTGACGTCACTTTGAACAGTGGACATTACATTTCAGATGTATTACGACCCATGGCTCTACCCTTCATTCGATCCCTGTGAATCCCTTATTTCTTATTTCTGCAGGATAATGCACGAGTGTATGTTGCAGGTCCTGTACGGGCCTTTCTGGATACAGAAAATGTTCGACTGCTACCCTGGCCAGCACATTCTCCAGATCTCTCACCAATTGAAGACATTTGGTCAATGGTGGCCGGGCAATTGGCTCGTCACATACACCAGTCACTACTCTTGATGAACTGTGGTATCGTGTTGAAGCTGAATGGGCAGCTGTACCTGTACACGCCATCCAAGCTCTGTTTGACTCAATGCCTAGGGGTATCAAGGCCGTTATTACAGCCAGAGGTGGTTGTTCTGGTTATTGGTTTCTCAGGGTCTATGCACCCAAATTACGTGAAGATGTAATAACATGTCAGTTCTAATATAATATATTTGTCCAATGAATACCCATTTATCATCTGCATTTCTTCTTGGTGTAGCAATTTTAATGGCCTGTAGTGTACTTATTGTCCATGTTTCACTTCCATACATGGCTACACTCCATACAAATACTTTCTGAAAAAGATTTCCTGACACTTAAATCTATACTCGATGTTAACAAATTTCTCTTCTTCAAAAACACTTCCCATGCCGTAACCAGTCTACATTTTATATCCTCACTACTTCAAACATCATCAGTTATTTCACTGCCCAAATAGCAAAACTCAGCTACTACTTTAAGTGTCTTATTTCCTAATCTAATTCCCTCAGCTTCACCTGATTTAATTCAGCTACAATCCGTTATCCTCATTTTGCTTTTGTTGATGTTCATCTTATATCCTGCTTCTGCGACTCTGTCCATTCCATTCAACTGCTCTTCCAGGTCCTTTACTGTCTCCGACAGAATTGCAATGTCGTCGGCAAACCTGAAAGTTTTTATTTCTTCTCCATGGATTTTAATTCTTACTCCAAATTTTTCTTTTGTTTCCTTTACTGCTTGCTCAATATACAGATTGAATCGGGGATAGGCTACAACCGTGTCTCACTTCCTTCTCAACCACTCCTTTTTCATGCTCCTCGACTTGGTTTTCCTTAATCTATCTTCTAAGATAAGTCATAGGGTCAGTATTGCCTCGTGTGCTCCAACACTTCTACAGAATCCAAACTGATCTTCCTCAAGATTGGATTCTACCAGTTTTTACATTCGTCTGTAAAGAATTCATGTTAGTATTTTGTAGCCGTGATTTATTAAACTGATAGTTCAGTAATTTTCACACCTGCCTACACCTGCTTTCTTTGGGATTAGAATTATTATATTCTTCTTGAAGTCTGGGGGTATTTCGCCTGTCTGAGACATCTTGCTCACCAGATGATAGAGTTTTGTCATGGCTGGCTCTCCCAAGGCTCTCAGTAGTTCTAATGGAATGTTGTCTATTACTGGGGCGTTGTTTCAACTTAGGTCTTTCAGTGCTCTGTCAAATTCTTCACATTTCATAATTCACTTATCATATCTCCCATCTGCTCTTCATCTACGTCCTCTTCCATTTCCATAATATTGCCCTCAAGTACAACACCCTTGTATAGACCCTCTATACACTCCTTCCACCATTCTGCTTTCCCTTCTTTGCTTAGAACTGGTTTTCCATCTGAGCTCTTGATATTTATATGGGAGGTTCTCTTCTCTTCAAAGGTCTCTTTAATTTTCCAGTAAGCAGTATCTATCTTACCCCTAAAGATACACGCTTCTGCATCCTTACATTTGTCTTCTATCCATTCCTGCTGAGCCATTTTGCACTTTCTGTTGATATAATTTTTTAGATGTTTATATTCCCTTTTGCCTGCTTCATTTACTGCATTTTTATATTTTCTCCTTTCATCAATTAAATTCAATATTTCTTCTGTTACCCCAGGATTTCTATTAGCCCTCGTCTTTTTACCTACTTGATCCTCTATTGCCTTCTCTATTTCATCTCTCAAAGCTACCCATTCTTCTTCTACTGTATTTCTTTCCCCTGTTCTTGTCAATCGTTCCCTAATGCTCTCACTGAAACTTTCTACAACCTCTCGTTCTTTCAGTTTATCTACACCACATCTACTTAAATTCCAACCTTTTTCACATTTCTTCAGTCTTATTCTGCAGTTCATAACCAATTAATTGTAGTCAGAGTCCTCTCAACAGACAGCCCTCCACTGTGACTGCATCTAGGGTATGGCTATCTGTATTGCTGAGGCATGCGAGCCTCCCCACCAACGGCAAGGTCCATGATTATTGGGGTGAGAGGGATGAACTGTTACATGTAAGTATATGTATGGGTTGTTGTGAATCACTGATATCACAAGATACTATATTTTTTCTTGTTTTGTGAAATCTTTTATTTAATATTTCTGTATATTTAATCTTATATATAAAAACAAAGATGAGGTGACTTACCGAACAAAAGCGCTGGCAGGTCGATAGACACACAAACAAACACAAACATACACACAAAATTCAAGCTTTCGCAACAAACTGTTGCCTCATCAGGAAAGAGGGAAGGAGAGGGGAAGACGAAAGGAAGTGGGTTTTAAGGGAGAGGGCAAGGAGTCACTCCAATCCCGGGAGCGGAAAGACCTACCCTAGGGGGAAAAAAGGACAGGTATACACTCGCACACACGCACACATCCATCCACACATACAGACACAAGCAGACATATTTAAAGACAAAGAGTTTGGGCAGAGATGTCAGTCGAGATAGAAGTGTAGAGGCAAAGAAGTTGTTGAAAGACAGGTGAGGTATGAGTGGCGGCAACTTGAAATTAGCGGAGATTGAGGCCTGGCGGATGACGAGAAGAGAGGATATACTGAAGGGCAAGTTCCCATCTCCGGAGTTCGGATAGGTTGGTGTTGGTGGGAAGTATCCAGATAACCCGGACGGTGTAACACTGTGCCAAGATGTGCTGGCTGTGCACCAAGGCATGTTTAGCCACAGGGTGATCCTCATTACCAACAAACACTGTCTGCCTGTGTCCATTCATGCGAATGGACAGTTTGTTGCTGGTCATTCCCACATAGAATGCATCACAGTGTAGGCAGGTCAGTTGGTAAATCACGTGGGTGCTTTCACACGTGGCTCTGCCTCTGAGCGTGTACACCTTCCGGGTTACAGGACTGGAGTAGGTGGTGGTGGGAGGGTGCATGGGACAGGTTTTGCATCGGGGGCGGTTACAAGGATAGGAGCCAGAGGGTAGGGAAGGTGGTTTGGGGATTTCGTAGGGATGAACTAACAGGTTACGAAGGTTAGGTGGACGGCGGAAAGACACTCTTGGCGGAGTGGGGAGGATTTCATGAAGGATGGATCTCATTTCAGGGCAGGATTTGAGGAAGTCGTATCCCTGCTGGAGAGCCACATTCAGAGTCTGGTCCAGTCCTGGAAAATATCCTGTCACAAGTGGGGCACTTTTGTGGTTCTTCTGTGGGGGATTCTGGGTTTGAGGGGACGAGGAAGTGGCTCTGGTTATTTGCTTTTGTACCAGGTCGGGAGGGTAGTTGCGGGATGTGAAAGCTGTTTTCAGGTTGTTGGTGTAATGATTCAGGGATTCCGGACTGGAGCAGATTCGTTTGCCACGAAGACCTAGGCTGTAGGGAAGGGACCGTTTGATGTGGAATGGGTGGCAGCTGTCATAATGGAGGTACTGTTGCTTGTTGGTGGGTTTGATGTGGACGGACGTGTGAAGTTGGCCATTGGACAGGTGGAGGTCAACGTCAAGGAAAGTAGCATGGGATTTGGAGTAGGACCAGGTGAAACTGATGGAACCAAAGGAGTTAAGGTTTGAGAGGAAATTCTGGAGTTCTTCTTCACTGTGAGTCCAGATCATGAAGATGTCATCAATAAATCTGTACCAAACTTTGGGTTGGCAGACTTGGGTAACCAAGAAGGCTTCCTCTAAGCGACCCATGAATAGGTTGGCGTACGAGGGGGCCATCCTGGTGCCCATGGCTGTTCCCTTTAATTGTTGGTATGTCTGGCCCTCAAAAGTGAAGAAGTTGTGGGTCAGGATGAAGCTGGCTAAGGTGATGAGGAAAGAGGTTTTAGGTAGGGTGGCAGGTGATCGGCGTGAAAGGAAATGCTCCATCGCAGCGAGGCCCTGGACGTGCGGAATATTTGTGTATAAGGACGTGGCATCAATGGTTACAAGGATGGTTTCCGGGGGTAACAGATTGGGTAAGGATTCCAGGCGTTCAAGGAAGTGGTTGGTGTCCTTGATGAAGGATGGGAGACTGCATGTAATGGGTTGAAGGTGTTGATCTACGTAGGCAGAGATACGCTCTGTGGGGGCTTGGTAACCAGCTACAATGGGGCGGCCGGGATGATTGGGTTTGTGGATTTTAGGAAGAAGGTAGAAGGTAGGGGTGCGGGGTGTCGGTGGGGTCAGGAGGTTGATGGAGTCAGGTGAAAGGTTTTGCAGGGGGCCTAAGTTTCTGAGGATTCCTTGAAGCTCCGCCTGGACATCGGGAATGGGGTTACCTTGGCAAACTTTGTATGTGGTGTTGTCTGAAAGCTGACGCAGTCCCTCAGCCACATACTCCCGACGATCAAGTACCACGGTCGTGGAACCCTTGTCCGCCGGAAGAATGACGATGGATCGGTCAGCCTTCAGATCACGGATAGCCTGGGCTTCAGCAGTGGTGATGTTGGGTGTAGGATTAAGGTTTTTTAAGAAGGATTGAGATGCAAGGCTGGAAGTCAGAAATTCCTGGAAGGTTTGGAGAGGGTGATTTTGAGGAAGAGGAGGTGGGTCCCGCTGTGACGGAGGACGGAACTGTTCCAGGCAGGGTTCAATTTGGATGGTGTCTTGAGGAGTCGGATCATTAGGAGTAGGATCATTTTTCTTCGTGGCAAAGTGATACTTCCAGCAGAGAGTACGAGTGTAGGACAGTAAATCTTTGACGAGGGCCGTTTGGTTGAATCTGGGAGTGGGGCTGAAGGTGAGGCCTTTGGATAGGACAGAGGTTTCGGATTGAGAGAGAGGTTTGGAGGAAAGGTTAACTACTGAATTGGGGTGTTGTGGTTCCAGATTGTGTTGATCGGAATTTTGAGGTTTTGGAGGGAGTGGAGCTGGAAGTGGGAGATTGAGTAGATGGGAGAGACTGGGTTTGTGTGCAATGAGAGGAGGTTGAGGTTTGCTGGAAAGGTTGTGAAGGGTGAGTGAGTTGCCTTTCCGGAGGTGGGAAACCAGGAGATTGGATAGTTTTTTGAGGTGGAGGGTGGCATGCTGTTCTAATTTACGGTTGGCCTGTAGGAGGATGCTCTGAACAGCCGGTGTGGATGTGGGAGAGGAAAGATTAAGGACTTTTATTAAGGATAGGAGTTGACGGGTGTGTTCATTGGCTGAGTTGATGTGTAGGTGAAGGATTAGGTGGGTGAGGGCAATGGATTGTTCAGATTGGAACTGGTATAGGGACTGATGGAAGGAAGGGTTGCAGCCAGAGATGGGAACTTTGAGTGTGAGGCCTTTGGGGGTAATGCCAAATGTCAGACAAGCCTGAGAAAATAAAATATGCGAGCGTAATCTGGCTAGGGCGAAGGCATGTTTGCGGAGGGAATGTAAATAAAACTTAATGGGGTCATTGTGGGGGTGTTGTGAGCTTTCAGACAACACCACATACAAAGTTTGCCAAGGTAACCCCATTCCCGATGTCCAGGCGGAGCTTCAAGGAATCCTCAGAAACTTAGGCCCCCTGCAAAACCTTTCACCTGACTCCATCAACCTCCTGACCCCACCGACACCCCGCACCCCTACCTTCTACCTTCTTCCTAAAATCCACAAACCCAATCATCCCGGCCGCCCCATTGTAGCTGGTTACCAAGCCCCCACAGAGCGTATCTCTGCCTACGTAGATCAACACCTTCAACCCATTACATGCAGTCTCCCATCCTTCATCAAGGACACCAACCACTTCCTTGAACGCCTGGAATCCTTACCCAATCTGTTACCCCCGGAAACCATCCTTGTAACCATTGATGCCACGTCCTTATACACAAATATTCCGCACGTCCAGGGCCTCGCTGCGATGGAGCATTTCCTTTCACGCCGATCACCTGCCACCCTACCTAAAACCTCTTTCCTCATCACCTTAGCCAGCTTCATCCTGACCCACAACTTCTTCACTTTTGAGGGCCAGACATACCAACAATTAAAGGGAACAGCCATGGGCACCAGGATGGCCCCCTCGTACGCCAACCTATTCATGGGTCGCTTAGAGGAAGCCTTCTTGGTTACCCAAGTCTGCCAACCCAAAGTTTGGTACAGATTTATTGATGACATCTTCATGATCTGGACTCACAGTGAAGAAGAACTCCAGAATTTCCTCTCAAACCTTAACTCCTTTGGTTCCATCAGTTTCACCTGGTCCTACTCCAAATCCCATGCTACTTTCCTTGACGTTGACCTCCACCTGTCCAATGGCCAACTTCACACGTCCGTCCACATCAAACCCACCAACAAGCAACAGTACCTCCATTATGACAGCTGCCACCCATTCCACATCAAACGGTCCCTTCCCTACAGCCTAGGTCTTCGTGGCAAACGAATCTGCTCCAGTCCGGAATCCCTGAATCATTACACCAACAACCTGAAAACAGCTTTCACATCCCGCAACTACCCTCCCGACCTGGTACAAAAGCAAATAACCAGAGCCACTTCCTCGTCCCCTCAAACCCAGAATCCCCCACAGAAGAACCACAAAAGTGCCCCACTTGTGACAGGATATTTTCCAGGACTGGACCAGACTCTGAATGTGGCTCTCCAGCAGGGATACGACTTCCTCAAATCCTGCCCTGAAATGAGATCCATCCTTCATGAAATCCTCCCCACTCCGCCAAGAGTGTCTTTCCGCCGTCCACCTAACCTTCGTAACCTGTTAGTTCATCCCTACGAAATCCCCAAACCACCTTCCCTACCCTCTGGCTCCTATCCTTGTAACCGCCCCCGATGCAAAACCTGTCCCATGCACCCTCCCACCACCACCTACTCCAGTCCTGTAACCCGGAAGGTGTACACGCTCAGAGGCAGAGCCACGTGTGAAAGCACCCACGTGATTTACCAACTGACCTGCCTACACTGTGATGCATTCTATGTGGGAATGACCAGCAACAAACTGTCCATTCGCATGAATGGACACAGGCAGACAGTGTTTGTTGGTAATGAGGATCACCCTGTGGCTAAACATGCCTTGGTGCACAGCCAGCACATCTTGGCACAGTGTTACACCGTCCGGGTTATCTGGATACTTCCCACCAACACCAACCTATCCGAACTCCGGAGATGGGAACTTGCCCTTCAGTATATCCTCTCTTCTCGTCATCCGCCAGGCCTCAATCTCCGCTAATTTCAAGTTGCCGCCACTCATACCTCACCTGTCTTTCAACAACTTCTTTGCCTCTACACTTCTATCTCGACTGACATCTCTGCCCAAACTCTTTGTCTTTAAATATGTCTGCTTGTGTCTGTATGTGTGGATGGATGTGTGCGTGTGTGCGAGTGTATACCTGTCCTTTTTTCCCCCTAGGGTAGGTCTTTCCGCTCCCGGGATTGGAGTGACTCCTTGCCCTCTCCCTTAAAACCCACTTCCTTTCGTCTTCCCCTCTCCTTCCCTCTTTCCTGATGAGGCAACAGTTTGTTGCGAAAGCTTGAATTTTGTGTGTATGTTTGTGTTTGTTTGTGTGTCTATCGACCTGCCAGCGCTTTTGTTCGGTAAGTCACCTCATCTTTGTTTTTATATATAATTTTTCCCATGTGGAATGTTTCCTTCCATTATATGTATATTTAATCTAGTTGCCAATCTTTGTAAAACTTTAAAATCATATCCAGATCTGACTGAATTTTTCTGTAGGTTGTTTTAGTACTTCATTACAGACAACTGTGTCATCTGCAAAAAGTCTATGGTGACTGTTAGCATGATGTCTAACAATTTACAACCTGGTTCCTACATCCCTGTCTTAGCATTATATAATCTACCTGAAACCTTCCAGTATCTCCAGGCCTCTTTCTTTCATGATTATTAAAACAAGTGTTAGCTATGATTAAGTTATGCTCTGTGCAAAATTCTACCACGTGACTTCCTCTTTCATTCCTTACCCCCAGTGCATATTCACCTACTACTTTTCCCTCTCTTCCTTTCCCTACTATCAAATCCCAGTCACCCATGACTATGAAATACTTCTCCCTTAACTATCTGGATAATTTCTTTTATCGCATCATACATTTCTTCAATCTCTTCATCATCTGCAGAGCTAGTTGGCATATAAAGTTGTCCTACTGTGGTAGGTGTGGGCTTCATATCGATCTTGGCTACAATAATGCATTCACTATGCTGTTCGTAGTAGTTTATTTGCACTCCTATTTTTTTGTTCATTATTAAACCTACTCCTGTAGTACTCTTATTTGAATTTGTATTTGTAACCCTGTATTCACCTGATCAGAAGTCTTGTTCCTCCTGCTACCAAACTTGAATAATTCCCACTATATCTAACTTTAACTTACAACAATATTGTGAAAAGGCAAATTCCTACTCACCATATAACAGAGATGCTGAGTCGCAGATAGGCACAACAAAATAAGTAAAGCTTTCGGCCATTAAGGCCTTCATCAACAATAGACGTAGACACACACACACACACACACACACACACACACACACACACACACACACATGCACACTCACACAAACACAACGCACACACACAACTGCAGTCTCAGGTAACTGAAACCACAACGCGAGTAGCAGCACCAGTGCATGATGGGAGTGGTGGCTGAGTGAGTGTATGGAGGAGGCTGGGGCAAGGAGGGGGAGGGATAGTATGGTGAGGCTGGCAGGCAATGAAGTGCTACTGGTTAGGTGGAGGGCAGAGGAGAGGTTGAGGTTTGGGGGAGGAGGTGGGGGGGGGGGGGGGGGGGGGAAGTAGAGGAAAAGTAGAGAAATAGAGAAATAAATAAAAAGACTGGGTGTGATGGTGGAATGATGGTTGAGTAGTGCTGGGATGGGAACAGGGAAGGGGCTGGATGGCTGAGGACAGTGACTAACGAAGGTTGAGGCCAGGAAGAATACGGGAATCTGGGAAGTATTGCAGGGAGAGTTCACACCTGGGAGCTCCCAATGCCTTACCTTATGGCTCATTCCCCAGTAATAGACCTGGAAGCAAGGCCTGTCCCATACATCCTCCCACCACCACCTACTCCATTTCATTCACGAACATCACCTATCACATCAAAGGCAGAGCAACCTGTGAAACGTCATGTGATCTACAAACTAAGCTGCAACCACCGTACTGTATTCTATGTGGACATGAGAACCAACAAGCTATCTGTCCACATGAATGGCCACCGAGAAACTGTGGAGAAGAAACAAGTGGAGAACCCTGTTGCTGAACATGCTGCCAAACATGACATCCTTCATTCCGATGACTGCTTCACAGCCTGTGCCATATGGATCCTTCCTATCAACACCAGCTTCTCTGAATTGTGCAGGTGGGAACTCTCCCTGAAATACATCCAACATTCCCGTAACCCTCCTGGCATCAATCTCTGTTAGTCATTGTCCTTAGCCACCCAGCCCCTTCCCTGTTACCATTCCAGCACTACACAGCCATCACTCCACCATCACACTCAAGTCTTTTTACTTCTCTCCTTTTCCACTACTGCCCCCCCCCCCCCCCCCCCCAGCCAGCAACCCTGCCCTTGTCCTCCATTTAACCTGCAGCACTTCACTGTCTGCCACCCCCACCATACTATCCTTATCCCTCCTTATCCCCACCCAGATGCCACTCCCATCATGCACTGGTGCTGCTGCTCGCAATGTGGTTTGTGTTGCCTGAGACTGCACAGGCATGGGTGTGAGTTGTGTTTGCATATGAATGTGTGTGTGTGTGTGTGTGTGTGTGTGTGTGTGTGTGTGTGTGTGTGCGCGCGCGCCTGCATCTCTTGTTGATGGAGGCCTCAATGGCCAAATGCTTTATTTATTTGTGACAGTCTTTTTGTTGTGCCTATCTGCAACTCAGCATCAACATGGTGAGTAGCAACTTTCCTTTTCATAATATTGTTCCATTCCATCCTAGATTTTCCATTGCTTAACTTTATCCTACCCCTTTCACTTTCCAAATTTTCTAACTTACCTGACCGATTAAGTGATCTGACATTCCATGCCCTGATCTGTAGAACACTGGATTTCTTGCTCCTGATAACAAAGTCCTCCTGCGTAGTCCCCGCCTGGAGATCTGAATGGGGGAATATTTTACCTCCAGAATATTTTACCCAAGAGGATGCCATTATCACTTAACCATACAATAAAGCTGCATGCTCTCGGGAAAAATTATGGCTGTAGTTTCCCCTTGTTTTCAGCTGTTCACAGAACCAGCACAGCAAGGCCACTTTGGTTAATGTTACAAGGCCACATCAGTCAATCATCCACACTGTTGCCCCTGCAACTGCTGAAAAGACTGCTGCCCCTCTTCAGGAACCACACGTTTGTCTGGCCTCTCAACAGATAACCCTCCTATGTGACTGCATCTAGGGTAAGGCTATCTGTATTGCTGAGGCATGAAAGCCTCCCCACCAACGGCAAGGTCCATGATTAATGGAGGGAGAGGGATGAACTGTTACATGTAAGTATATGTATGGGTTGTTGTGAATCACTGATATCACAAGATACTATATTTTTTCTTGTTTTGTGAAATCTTTTATTTAATATTTCTGTATATTTAATCTAGTTGCCAATCTTTGTAAAACTTTAAAATCATATCCAGATCTGACTGAATTTTTCTGTAGGTTGTTTTAGTACTTCACTACAGACAACTGTGTCATCTGCAAAAAGACTATGGTGACTGTTAGCATTGTCTGCCAGTTCATTAGTATACAACACAAACAATAGGACCCCAACACTCTTTCCTAGAGAACACCTGACGTTACTTCTAGTTCTGTCAATGATTCTCCATCAAGATTACATGCACAATCCTGCCTATTAAGAAATCCTCAATCCAAATAGCAGTTTTGCTCACAACACATATGATCATGATTTTGAAAATAAGCATGAATGTGGTACTGAGTGAAATGCTTTTTGAAAGTCAAGAGTACTGTATCTACCTGACCTCCTTGATCTGTGGGTTTCAGGATGTCATGTGGGAAAAGTGAGATTTGAGTTTCAGACGACTGATGTTTCTGAAATTCTTTTTGGCTGTTGTTGTCAGGTCATTTTTTTTTAAGTTGTCTCATTATGTCTGAACTCAGAATATGTTCTAGGAAGCTACAACAAATAGTCGTCAATGAAACTGGAGGTTAGCTTTGCAGATCACTTGTGCTACCGTTCTTACAAACAGCAGTATTATGAAAGGGACAAATTGCTACTTACCATATAGAGGATACATGGAGTTACAGACAGGCACAATGAAAAGATTGCTATACATTTAAACTTTCAGGCAAAATGCCATCTTCCGAGGTAGAAAACACATACACATTGACACAAGCACAACTCACACACACATACGGCCAGTGTCTCTGGCCCCTGTGGCCAGACTGCATACTGCAACTGCAGCTGATCTGAGCCGAAATTTGGGATAGGTGGTAGGGGTAAGTAGGAGGGATGGGGTGGGGTGTGTGAAGGATAGCAGGGTAGGGATGGGGGAAAGTGCAGTACTGTTTGTGGGAGCATGCAGAGTCGTGGTGGGGACATGGTAGGGCCGATAGGTGCACTTGGGAGGTTCTGAGGCAGGTGGGAGCAAAAAAGGAGAGATGTAGAGGAGGCGAAAAAGATTAATAAGTGCACTGGCAGAATAGAAGGCTATACAGTGCTGGAGTTGAAGCAGGGAAGGGGATAGTTAGGTGATGGCCAGGGACTAGCGAAGACTGAGGCCAAGAGAGGGGGTGGGGGGTGGGGGGGTGTTACAAGAATGTAGGATGCATTGCAGGGAGAGGGTCTCAACCTTAACAGGGACTAGCAGGCAGAGAGGGTTGTGTGTATGCATGAAACACAGGATTATGCTGGCTCTAGCACACCTACTGTCAGGGTTTCCCATGCCAGACAGGCATCAGGAGATCAACCAAATGAAGAGTGTCCCACCAAGCCTCATCTCTCCCACATCCACTCCCATAGCCCTTCCTCAGTTCCCCAGGTTCTAAACCCCAGGTGCATTCAACATTGGAAGATGTGTGATGAATGGAGCCTCAGGGATATTGGGTGGCCCTGCACAGCATGGGACTCAATGGTGTTGGCATAAAAATCTCAAATTTTGAGGGGACAAATATGGAGAGCACGAAACAAAACAAGAACTGTGGGACTTCATGACACCCCAAGCATCCAAGTGCTGGGAATGGGACTGATGGAAGCTGTTTTGGCAACTGGATTGGATGATAGGTCAATAGCAGAAGTGGAAACAGTTGCTGAGATGCTGGACTTGGTCAAGGTGTAATACTTATCTGGGGCTCAGAGGAGAAAGCTCCCCAAAGAACAAAAAAAAGGGGAGGCAAGGAATGGCTTCCTAGACATATATGGAAGGAATTAAAAGGTCTCAAACTTGAGACCTCCAAAACAAGACTGTCTCAGAGTGAAGGGAGTAAAATCAGACCCCATCAACCTCCAAGACGGGGAACAAAAAAACAATAGAGGATTTCAATACTCCCATTTCTAAGGATAATCAGTCAAAGAAAGAAGTAGAGAAACAGATCTATTACACTGCAGTCTTGGTTTTCACAATCGTGGTAGAGGGCTCTCTTTGAAAAGCTTGAGGGGACACAAGTCCAGGCCACAAATTCAGGAGAGTCTATCATGAAAAGGTGCTGTAATGTTTGTCTGTAAGAGGATCTAAACAGTGGATTAGCTTAATGATATGGTGCCCAAGATACCTCTGTGGGAAGAAGCAAAGCTGCTGACCAATACAGCAGGTGAGCCCTTCGAGACTGCACAGACATCAACTTGTGAACTGAAACTTTTTAAAGATACTCCTCCAAAGACTTTGTTAGAGAAAGTATAAACACAACACCAGAAGGTATCAACAGAGGATTGAGGAGTAATCAAGTATAGCATTGTATCGTACAGACAAATCCTTGTGATGGAAGTAGGTGAAGAATCCCTGAGGGCTATATGAGCAAAAGACCTTAAACTGCACTTAGGTTCTCACATGTCTGTCAGGATAATCCAAGACATTGGAAGTGGCCATAGTGGCAAACTGATGGATACAAGTGTTTCAGATAAACCTGCAACACAGTAAAGGGGCAACTGCCACCCTGAATCATCTTCTGAGAAGACAGGAGATGGGTCTAACCCTGTTCCGGGAATCCTACTTCCATGAAGTGAGCATTTCAGGCCCTAGAGGAATTGGAGGTAACTTGATTTATGCTATAAACTAAAGAACTCTACAACATGTATTTACATCAAAAATGGAATTGCGTTCATGCCAATGGCAGATTTTTGTTCCAGGGATTTAGTGGCCATCAGGATGAAGCAATGAAAGGAAGTCAGCATAAAGGAAATTGTACTGACCTCAGCTCAACTTCCTTACAAGGGCCATGTGCTTCTCTTTCTCAAGAAGTGAGGAGAATGGTAGGCAGCTGTTGACAGCTGAATGGACAACTGTTGGTTGATTGTGATGTCAATAACCACAACATATTGTGAGGAAGCAGTGAAACCAACAACAGAAAATATTTACTTGAGAGTAACCTCTAGAACCCAAATAGGGCAATGGAGCTGACCTTCAGGAATAAAAGAAGGGAAGAAGTACATGACACAACTTTTGGGCCCCTCTTAATGGATAGTTACATCAAACAATGCCATGTGGTGTTTGAGCCAACCTTATCTGAACACAGCATATCAAGTCTGAGATTGAAATAGGTGCTAAACAGATCATGACCTATAGGAATCGTCGGGAAACTGATGGGATTCATACAGGAAAGACCTGAACCCGCATCTGTTTGAAGTCGGAACTTCAATAAGGAATCCAGAAGATCATCGGGAAAAGGCAGACAAAGGGACATCTGGCATTGTACTACCCAAGATTCACTTCCCTCAGTGCACTCTGGCAGATTACACAAACCAAGACTTAGTCCCTGAGATGCACTGGTTTACAGGAAACCAAAGGGAGAACTGGGAATCTTGATTTTTAAAAACTCCAGAGCACAGGGGAATGTTTCAATCATTCATGTCAGTAGGCCCCGATGGAATCTTTCTGGCTCTACTGCAACAAACAAGGGGATAATCAGATTCCTATGCAGACTCTTTAGAGTCAACCTACTAGCAGGAGCCATTCCTAATGCTTGGAGAACAGTGAAGATTGTTTTCATTCTGAAGCCAGGGAGAACATATCATACCAATGCTAAGGATATGAGACTGACCAGTCTGTCCTCTTTCCTCCTAAAGACATTAAAAAAACTGGTTAATCTGCGCATCTGGGAAGCGAGGTTACCTGAGGTTCCTCTACATGCAAACTGACATGCATATCAACCAGGAAAAAGAATGTGAAACAGCACTTCACCAACTTGTTGGGAAGGTGGGATAAGCACTATACTTTCAAGAAATTGCTCTCTACATTTTCCTGGACACTGAAGGACGTTTCAGCACTACAATCTTTGAACTGATGGTTAGTGATGCAGAGGAGCATGGCATTAACACCAACATATGGAAGTGGATTGAGGCCTTGCTGAGTAAACAAAAGGTAGAAGCCATTTCACTGAATTAAAAAATTATGATCAACATAGGGTGTCTGCAAGGAGAGGATCTGTTGCCACTATTGTGGAACCTATATCTGAACAAACTCATTGATGCCAAGAATACACAGACAGTTTAGTCATAGTCACATTGCACATTCAGCATTGTGCAAAACTAGTGCAGGAAACAGGATCTAAGAGACAGTCCCAAGAAAACTGTTTTAGTACCATTAACATGGAGTATCCAGGACGCATACTGGAATATCAAGCTCTTCAAAAAAAAAAAAAAAAAAAAAAAAAAAAAAAAAAAAACTCTACCAGCAAAGGGTATAGTGAAACAACTAGGGATATTTGATGATACAAAACTATCTTGGACCTGAGACACAAAGAGTATATGTTTCACGGTGAAAGGTGCTCTTATGTGCATTAGAAGAGCCTGTGGTAAAAACTGGGGTCTAAGCACCAGGATATACTGGATATATACCACTATAACAGGAAGAATGATAAGTTATGGGGTTAAAGTCTAGTGGAATAAAGTACAACAGAAGGTGGCTGGTAAGGAGCCTGGTAAGTTGCAGATATTTGTATGCTTAGCCATAACAGGCGGAATTAGCAGCACTCCCACTGCTGAGATAGAGACTATGCTGGGTGCATCCCCATTACACCTTATGGATTATAATGGAGGCAACAGCAGGAATAGATAGGTTAAAAACAGGAAATAACTGGTTTCCTTTAGGATATTCCAGAATCTTAGACCAATACAGGGAGTGAGGTAAAAATAGGAATGGTCGTGTAAATGATGACTGACCATAAGCAACTTCCAGCTGCTTCAGTAAACCTTTTCAGGTAACAACTGGAAGGAGGGAACAGTGGAAAAATGAACCTCCATATTGCTCAGAACACAGAGCCTAGTTTACTGATGACTCAAAAACACGCAAAGGTGCTGGAGCCAGAGTATACATGGTATAGCCTAGACTAGAGGGAGGCTGGCCATGTTTTCCCAGGTGGGTAAATCTGCTGCCACAATGTGCACGAAAGAGAATCTGCGAAGGTGTTACAAGGATGTGGGATTCACATTCAATTATAGCTCTTAAATGTCTATCAGTCCCAGCAACAAGACAAAAGATTGTTGCAGAACATCATGAAGCCCTTGTGAGACTAGGGTAAACCATCACTAACACAATGATACAAACAAAACTACATTCCTGGATTTGGAGGCAGCATACATACAATATTGGCCCAGAAACACAGCAACCTAATTATGCCAAAGAGATGTTTGAAAAGAAGTTCTACAATCCTGGGCTTGATCAGGGGACAGATTAAACTCTTGGGAACTTTAAAAACATCTTCGCATGCTGGGTATAAAAAAAGAAATCCCTAAGTGCAGACTATGTGGTGAAGGGGAAGTAAACACACCACATTTAATCTTCCAATGTGCTGCTTTGGATGTCAAAAGATGTAAGATATTCAAGTCATTGATTCCTCAAGAAATTGCACCTAATAAAGAACTAGTAAAGTTCTCTAACAACTCTTCAAAGGTTCTGGCTGGCTTTACTAGAGTTACAGGGAGAGAAACCACACAATAAACTTCATTTTCCCATCTCCGGCCATCCTGATTTAGGTTTTCCGTGATTTCCCTAAATTGCTTCAGGCAAATGCCGGGATGGTTCCTTTGAAAGGGCATGGCCGATTTCCTTCCCCATCCTTCCCTCACCTGAGCTTGCGCTCCGTCTCTAATGACCTCGTTGTCGACGGGACATTAAACACTAATATCCTCCTCCTCCTAAACTTCGTTTCAATGTGGGTAACAATGCACTAAGACCAATGTTGCTTTGTCTCATAACATAAATCAATCAATCAGCTGTGAGTCAGGGAAGTGTTGTGTATGAAATACTATTTGGAATATACCCCAGTATTAACTAGTAACATGGGACAGCACTTGAAAGATTTTTTGTAAAACATAGTGAATAGTAGAATATCAAATTAGATATAGTTACTATCAATCTGAAGATAAAGATAGAACGAATCAGAGCACAGACAGATGAAACCAATGTTAACTTAACTGCTCGAGGTGTTAGGTTTGAGAAAGCTTTTGCCGAGACAAACATTTCCGCAATACAGTTAAATACTGAGCTAAATCCTAAATTAAATGCAACAAATGTTAAAACAGACAAACAAGCAAATAAAGGAAAAAGAGTCAAATAAGTGAAAAGATGTCAGGTTTGAAAGCAACCATACTAAATTTAAAGGGCAAATTCCATTCTAACATAATTAAGCAGTGCGATCTAGTGAGAAATGAAGTAAATAAACAGTCTGGTGAACCAAATACTGATCTAAAACAAATTTCACACACAAGTGTGTAACATAATATTTTAGACAAAAATAAAGATTCAGAGTCATTCATGTTCCATTTTCACAATGCTGGAGTGACACATTAATGATTTAACTGTACAAAAGGTTCAAGAAAAGACAGAATTATCTGCCAGTACACTTCGTTCATCTGTTAGCGATAAGGAAGTTGAAGTACAAATGCTAAATTCAGTTGCAGACAATAATTTTAATTCTGTTATATACACAAAACCTGTGTATGAGTCTATTGAAATTTAGTACAAAATTACAACTCTACTGCACAATATATTCTACAAATAATTTTTGTAAACAATTTAAAAAGGAATTTTGTTGTCACTTACAATTTGATGTTTATTTATCAGGAATTGTTTAATTTTGGTTTCAAATTATGTAATCATGTCTTAACATTGGCATTAATTAAGAGAACTACTGATGAAAGGAGAAGAATAGGGTCATGTTGAACATTTAAATTTAGATTGTAAGTTACAAAAAGAAAGGCAAATAATTTTGAAGAATTAGGCTCCTTACACACTGGCAGTGTGGTCATGCGACATGCCCACACAGCTGTGTTGCATTCCTCATTTAACATTCAGTTCTCATATGGCCTTACACAATGGCCACTTGATCAAGTGAGCCTCTGTCCATCCACACGTCCCTGCAACTGGTCACAGCAATTCAGCCGCATTTGACCCTTCCATATCTGGTGATTTAGTAGATACAGTTGCAGTCTTGCTTCACGACATTGTGCTGTGTTTGCCATTTGTTATCATTCTTTGACTGTCAGATCTGTCATTGTAAGGATTTTGTGCTCTTTTCTGCAAAAATGGCTTTTGGTAAGCAGCTTTTCGTAGCTGAAGTAGAATGGTGTCCTGCATTTTTGATTACAGCACTAAGATAAAAAAAACCATAATGCTTGGGGAGAGATGTATAAAAAATTGGTTTTGATTCTGAAAATAACATTGTATTGGAGGAAAACAAATGTTGTATCTGTTAAACAACTGAAACTCATAACTCACAGCATAAGTGGCTTCTCACTGGTGTGATGCCCCATATATCTTCTAAATGAGTTATTTCTAAACATCCAACTCGAATCCAAGTCTTTTGTGAACACAGCTCTGCACAATGCAACATGCTCGAATTACTCCTGCACAGACATTTAAAGGATGATGAAATGTTTGTTACTTGTTGAATAGGATATTCAAAGTGCACTCTGTGTAGCAGTTGGTAACCAGTAACTATAAACTTTTCTTTCTTCTGTCAAATTTTTTTCCACTATCTTGATGTTGCTCGTTGTCTTCAAGAGCAAATACTTCACCTCTCATCAAGCAGTGTCAAAAGTAGAGGCTTTGGCAAATTTAAATTACTATATTTCAATCGTTTATAAAGGTCACTCCTTTTATAAATTGTGAGTCTTCACTTTTCTGTACAAATTCTGTTCTATGAGTGTAAATTAATAGTCACTGGGAGAACCTGCTAGTAACACAATGGAGAAAAGGGTCTGTAGAAAGACCCAATGTATTCAGGTTGACAAGTATAATATATTTCCCATTGACTGCACCACGACAGTTGGAAAATCAGCATATATTTTTAAATTTCTGCTATATTAATCCAGCCTTCTTCCAATGCACACGGCACGCATATGTTTTGTAGTTATACCTAATTTCCTGAGAAGTGTCTTGCACAATTCTGGATATACCAGAGATAACAAGGAATAATGCATCTCTGTAAATGTACAGTGTATGTTAAGGTGCCTCACATAAAACACGATTGTGTTATTTCAGCCACGCAGTTGTAGATGGAGCGCAAAAACATCTGGAAGTCTTATATGAGAGAATTCAACAAGAGGAACACCTAAAAAGTAGTTCTCCTACAGAATCACACAAAAATGTGTATATATTGATATATTAATTTCCTATCACCTGTAATTGCTACTAAATCAGAAGCTGTTGCTCATACTGATATAAATGATTTTCATGTTCAGAATGGGGTTGCCTCCAGTTCTTGTAAGAGTGACAGAATGACAGAGGAGAACAAATTGCTTCAGGTACTTGCAGCAAACATCAGGAAAAAAATCATCCTGTCAAGCATTTTCTACTGTCATTATTAAACAAAGTGAAATCTGTGCCACAACGTTTGAAGATGGATGCTAAATTTGAAATAATGTCAGTTTTGAGGAAGTCTTGCAGTTCAGTACTGTTTTGTATCAAGCAAGGAGTAGACAACAATTACCACACAGCCACAACCACTTGCCCAGAACCTCACAGTTCTCTGCAGCAGCCTCCAGATGGCACTTGCAAACACGGACCTCTTTCTGCTTCTGTGCCAAGTCCTTCTGCACATCATATAGATCTGTAAATAGTGCGGACAACCATCAAAGACAGTGCTGTCAACTGTAAAATCACTGCTTCTGCCTCATGCTGGCAAACATGGAAGTCCTTCCACTGTCAGGCAACAGATCAGTTCAGTGCCTGCTGCCAGCTCAGTAAAGTCCCTGCAAGACTACTTTCCTACTTAGCAGTTTCTATTTACAGATAAAAGGACAACCAAGAGCATCTGCAGTACTAGTTTCAGTCATGAAGACAATATCACAGACTGCCAAAGAGACAGAAAAAATTAATTAGGACATCCAATGCCACATGTCAAATTGTACCGAAGTTCAGTACCATTTAACAACACATTCTTAATAAATGATAGTGGTTATTTCTTGTTGTGTTGCCACATTTCTATTCTTGCACTGCCCCAGTCAAGCAAGTGTTAAATTAGCATGCAATCAGACACTTTTAAAGAACTATACCAGTAAGACACTTTTCTGCAACCGTGGATGTTTGGGCTGAATTAATAGTAGCATTCTGTTACAAGGTTTGCAAGAACTAGAAAACTGAAATTTTCAATTCACTTCATATATGGCAGTACCTGTATATTCAAATCCACCCGTAACTGTTCTTGCATCAAGCCAAAGCCCAAACACATCAAATCATGATGCTGTGTTTTCACCCACATCATCGGATTCAACTGTGGTTACTGATTTATTCTCTGTATAACTTAAATATTTAACAGTTGATTTCTTGTACTTTAATAGACATCTGAACAAATTCCTGTTGAGAAACCTATCTTAAAAGTAAATGTACTTATTAAACAAGCACCTTTCTAATCTTAAAGTAATCAGCAATCTTTCATCTGCTGATATACCATTCCTCATTTGCTTACTTTCCTTTGTTAGAATGCCCTTGGCAGAGCATATCATTCACTAAAAATGTCACAGACATTCTGAAGTAGTTAAAAATTTTTGCAGAGTTTCTCTCAGTAACTTATGAACTGTAAAAATAGTCCATGTTTCTCTGAAGTTGTAAATACTGGATGAATCCAATACTTTCATTGTCACTGGGGTGTCTTTTTTTTTCTACAATAACATAACAAAAAACAACTCTTTCTCATCATGTAACTGGCTCATACATGCACAAATACAGCTCTTGCCACAGAGCTTCAGCTTCACAGTTCAGTCACATGCTTGGTGATTCGATTTCACTAATCATTCGCTCAATAGTCACACACTGCCTCACTTCAACTGTACAGCTGAACTGCTAACTGCTGCAGTGGAGCCACTAGTATGAAAGCAGCCTAAAGAGGAAGAAAAGAAAATGAAGATTTGGAGTTAAACTAGAAGACCACAAGTCTATATTAAGTAAAAGGTGGGTCGATGGGTGTATCCTGAGATGGGTCTCGACACACACTTTTCAATGCAACTGGCAACTGACACAATGTGGTTAGAATCGCATGCTGAAAAGATTAGTTCACCTAGAGACTGTGACCAATCTCTGAAATATTTCTAAGATGACCAATAAAAAGCTTTATTGTGACATGATAGATAGGGAAATGTAGAATCAACAGTGAGAAAATAACTAATATAATGAATTTCTTCTTCTTCTTAGGACCACGCATAATCGACATTTGTTGGCCTTCCTTTAACCCAGTATTCCTTCATACATAACGAATGGGCTAGTTTTCATTGCGCAGACCACGTATGTCAGTTTTAACTAATTTTGTTTGGATATAATTATTTGCACAGATTTATTAATTGGTTTAATTTACAATTGTCTTGTAAAAGGTCGTTTATCATATTTACTTGACTATGAGACACAGCTTTTTTCCCAAGTTCCTCATTAGGAAAAATACTTTCTGCCATCATTATTGCATAATTTGTAATCTATGAAAGAACTAAAATAAATATGAAAAACTAACCCTGAAGCTTGGTCTTTTTCAGCATGTGTTACCCTTTAAGATATATCAAACACAAATGTACCAGTAATATTTTAAATGATGACATAAATGGCTGGTCTTCTGGGTCAAAAATTTTTCTAAGTGTTTGGCACTCAAAGTGTTAAGTTTTGAACGAGATTCAGACACTCCATGATTTACGAAATTCATCACACTTCCTCACTCATAACATAATTCATCTTCTGCAAAAAGAAATTTACTTTGAAAGAAATACTTCTCAAAACACCATTCGAAATATTTTCCTGTGACAGATTAGAAATATAGACAGTTGTGAAGCCACATTCATCAAAAACAGGTTGTTATTCTCAAATATTGCTGTCTTCATCATCCTAGAGACTGAAAAATTTTGCTGTCAGCAGACACTTGTGCATGAACTTTTTTTTGTTGTTTTCTTTACAACTAACATTTTATTTTGGTGTTATTCTCTTGTTTGTGTTTTATTACTGCAGTATTCTCTTGTTTGTGTTTTATTACTGCAGTATTATTCTGCAGCAGTGGGCTAAAGTAAAATTTTTTGTTAGACTATCAGTCCTTATCTCACCAGTCAAAATCACAAAAATTTAACTGAAAACTAAAACAATGAAAAGTTCCCAGGTTTTTCTGGATTCTTCCCAGCTGAAAAAATTCACAGGTTTTCCCCAGATCTCCTGGTTTTTCCAGGGTGTATACCCTTGACCTTACATTCGCAAATAAAACTAATGTTTCTGAAGACAACATATTTACAATGTGTAATGTAAAACTTGGGGTTGTCTCGTACATATAGATGAAGTTTGGCACTTGAGAGCCCATACTGATTTAATACGAAGAATTTGGAATAATTGGTGATACCAGTTTGGCTACTGGATGTGTAAAGGGAGTGGAGTGGTGAGTGGGTAGCCAATTTCATCATGCTGCCAAATGTGGGAACGTGTAAGATATGCCTTGGCTTTTTACAAACATCTACCACAACTAAAATGCAGTTTTCTGAATCAATTAATAAACAGAATTGAATTCACTTTAAAACTGGAGAAGTACTCAACGAAAGAACACATTTCTACAGGAGATATGTTATAACATATTCACACAGAACGCTAGAAACACAGTACAGCAAAGAAATATGAGCTTCAACAACAGAGCTAAGCCTGCTCTGTAGATTTTCATGGTTCACTGCAGAGTTAATCTGAGATGGTACAATTTTTGCCAATTCAGCTGAAGGGAACTGAGACAACAGCATTGTTGTTATTCTGTTTGCTTATATTGTCCGCATGGTAAGAACTGTAACCTGCAGCAATCGGTAATGGATGCAAATTACAGCAATGACACTATTGAGATATATGTGTTTGTTTACATAGACACTATAACACTAATTTTGAGTTAATGGTGATCTATGAAACAGAGGCCACAAAGAAATGTACAGCAGGAAGAAAATTTAACGTCACAAATGAGAATATACATAGTTGGAAAAATATATCAAAAAGATGATGTGACTTACCACACGAAAGCGCTGGCAGGTTGAAAGACACACAAACAAACACAAACATACACACAAAATTCAAGCTTTCGCAACAAACTGTTGCCTCATCAGTAAAGAGGGAAGGAGAGGGAAAGACGAAAGGATGTGGGTTTTAAGGGAGAGGGTAAGGAGTCATTCCAATCCCGGGAGCGGAAAGACTTACCTTAGGGTGAAAAAAGGACGGGTGTACACTCGCACACACACACACACACACACACACACATATCCATCCACACACACACAGACACAAGCAGACATATTTAAAGACAAAGAGTTTGGGCGCCCAAACTCTTTGTCTTTAAATATGTCTGCTTGTGTCTGTGTGTGTGTGGATGGATATGTGTGTGTGTGTGTGTGTGTGTGCGAGTGTACACCCGTCCTTTTTTCACCCTAAGGTAAGTCTTTCCGCTCCCGGGATTGGAATGACTCCTTACCCTCTCCCTTAAAACCCACATCCTTTCGTCTTTCCCTCTCCTTCCCTCTTTACTGATGAGGCAACAGTTTGTTGCGAAAGCTTGAATTTTGTGTGTATGTTTGTGTTTGTTTGTGTGTCTTTCGACCTGCCAGCGCTTTCGTGTGGTAAGTCAAATCATCTTTTTGATATATTTTTCCCACATGGAATGTTTCCCTCTATTATATTAAAATAATATACGTAGTTGGCATCGCATAAAGAACACGAGTTTCACAAATCCAACTTTTGGGTGACAAATGCAAAGAAAGTTTCATGAACTGGAGCAGCATGTTATTTAGTGCATGCAAGAGAAATACAATGAAAGCTTTACAATAACTCAAGAAATTATCCAAAGGAAGACGCCAGAAATTGAGAGGAATTTTCCAATGCCATGTGTCATAGAATTCAGAGAACTTACTGGTGGGTGCTTGAGAATGATGAAAAGGGCTGAGCTTACAATAAGATGTAGAACAACGCTAGCCCAGTGACATCCTGTGGTGTCTGAAGAAAAATTACTTCTGTATTGGCACCATATAATCAGTCTATGGAAAAGGCACACAACTATATCCTAGTCCATATGAGTGACACAAGTTAGACACTTGTTTGCTTTGACATGCCATGATACTGGTAATTATAATGATGATAAGGATTATAAATATGATATCACAGATTACTGACTTATACGCAAAGCAAAAATAGGAAGACAAGATAGAAATTGATGTAAACCATTTCTTTCTTTATTTATTTCTTGTTGTACTATCAAAATGTAGACAATCAATAAATGGCATAAGTTTACAATACAGTCAAAACATGGAAAATCCGGGATGGAATGTAACAATATTATGAAGAGAAATTTGCTACTCACCATATAGCATAGATGCTGAGTGGCAGATAGGCACAGCAAAAAGACTGTCACAAATGAAGCTTTCAGCCATTAAGACCTTCGACAACAATAGATGACACACACATACATACACATGCAAACGCAACGCACACATACGACTGCAGTCTCAGGCAACTGAAACCATACTGCGAGCAGCAGCACTAGTGCATGATGGGAGTGGTGACTGGGTGGGGGTAAGGAGGAGGCTGCAGGGCGGGGAGGGGGAGGGATAGTATAGTGGAGCTTCGGACAGTGAAGTGCTGCGTGTTTGACATAGGGCAGTAGGGCAGGGGAGAGGTGCAGAGGAGGGGGGAAGGGGGGGGGGGGGTGAGGAAGTACCAGAAAAGGAGATATATAAAAAGAATGGTCATGATGGTGGAATGATGGCTGTGTAGTGCTGGAATGGGAAGAGGGAAGGGACTAGATGGGTGAGGACAGTGACTAACAAAGGTTGATGCCAGGAGGGTTAGGGGAATGTAGGATGTATTGCAGGGAAAGTTGACACCTGTGCAATTCAGAAAAAGCTGGTGTTGGTGGGAAGGAATCATATGGCACACGCTGTGAAGCAGTCTTTGAAATGAAGGAGATCATGTTTGGCAGCATGTTCAGCAACAAGGTGGTCCACTAGTTTCTTGGCCACAGTTTGTTGGTGGCCATTCTTGCAGACAAACAGCTTGTTGGTTGTCATACCAAGATAAAATGCAGCACAGTGGTTGCAGCTTAGATTGTAGATCGCGTTACTCGTTATACAGGTAGCTCTGCCTTTGATGGGATAGGTAATGATCATGACCCGACTAGAGTAGGTGGTGGTGGGAGGATGCATGGGACAGGTCTTGCATCTAGATCTATTACAGGGGTATGAGCCATAAGGTAAGGGATTTGGAGCATGGGTTGTGTAAGGATGGACGGGTATATTGTGTAGGTTTGGTGGATGGCGAAATACCACTGCAGGAGGGGTTGGAAGGATAGTGGGCAGGACATTTCTCATTTCAGGGCAAGACGAGAGGTACTCGAAACTCTGGTGGAGAATGTAAGTCAGTTGCTCCAGTCCTGTGTCGTACTGAGTTATGAGGGGAATGCTCCTCTGTGGCTGGATGGTGGGACTTTGGGAGGTGGTGGGAGACTGGAAAGATGAGGCACTGGAGATTTGTTTTTGTACAAGGTTGGGAGGATAGTTATTGTCAGTGAAGGCTACAGTGAGACCCTCAGTATATTTCAAGAGGAACTGCTCGTCACTGCAGAAGGGACGACCATGGCTGACTAGGCTATACGGAGTTGGACGTCTTCGTATTGAATGGATGGCAGCTGTCGAGTGGAGGTATTGATGGTGATCAGTATGTTTGATATGGACGGAGGAACTGATGTAGCCATCTTTGACCCACCACCATGGATCCTTGCTCCTTCCATCTGTGTCAATACAGAAAGTTTCCTTATCCCTAGCCAGATCCCAGTCCCACACACTGTTCCTACATTGTTGCTTGGCTCATGGAATCTCCCCTAATGGCCTTACCATTAAAATAACCAATCTCTGGCTGCCACCCCTACTTCCACAGTGACCTCCACTTGTTCAAATTCTTCCTGCCAGAGTGTCCGAGCAGTTCTAGGCGCTTCAGTCTGGAACCACGCGACTGCTACGGTCACAGGTTCGAATGCTGCCTCGGGCATGGATGTGTGTGATGTCCTTAGGTTTGTTGTGTTTAAGTAGTTCTAAGTTCTAGGGGACTGACGACCTCAGATGTTAAGTCCCATAGTGCTCAGAGCCATTTGAATTTTTTTGTTCAAATTCCACCAATCCTTAGCCCTCACCAACACAGTCCTGCAAAAGCATAAGAAGCCCAAACTTTGTTGCAGTACCTTCTCTCTGTCCACAATATTCTTCTGCTATGTAATCCCAATTTCCTGGAACACACACTGAAACTCTTGCCCTCCATTAATTAAAGTAACATGCACAACACCACCTCAAAAAGCTCTCCGTCCTGCTCACTTCCTACTCCTGCCTTGGAGTATAATTGTCCACCACCACAACAACCTCCAAACCTCCTCCACATCCACTCAAGCTGAAACACCCTGTCTCACAGACCTACTCTACTTGCCCCACCTTGCAAAACTGCCTCCAAACATGACACAGAACCCAGAACCTAAACACAGCCATAACGGTCCTTTCCTCCAGAAGCCTTAGCCCCACAGAAATATCAGTTCTTTCCAAAGGCCTCACCTTTTGCCCCATTCCCAAAATATATCATGCAGGACCTGTTAATGACCTTCTCTCCTTCTCATAGTCCCTACAGTGAAAACACATTTTCCCCCCAACCCTACCAATCAGACTCAACCAAAGACCAATATTAAACCTTGCCTAACTCATTTCATCCAACCATGATCCACTCCCCCTGTCCCCAAATCACCTCCCGTTAATTTTCCAGAATTTCTTAACCTCGAACTTTGCCTCACCATCATTCCCCAAATCCTTCAACATGCAAACTAACCTTACATTCACAGAAAGAACCACAGTCCACCATCGAAAAACTGATTCCAACCTTACAATCCTACCTGCGGACAAAGGCTCCACCACTGTAATTTTCAACCACTAGGATAACCTGGCGGAATGACTCTGCCAGCTGCCAGATACTTCCCCCTACAAACCTTGCTACAGTGACCCCATTCCAGAAATCCAGAAGGATCTCTAGTCACTATTCAAATCTTTAGGCCCATCCCAGAACTTCTCCCTGGAGTCCACCTCTCTACTCACTCCTACCACTCCCCGCACTCCCACCTTCTACATGCTTCCTAAAGTACATAAACCTAACCACCCACGATGTCCCATTGTGGCCAGTTACTGTGCCCCCACAGAGAGAATCTCTGCTCTCATAGACCAACACCTTGAACCTACTACTCGGAACCAACCCCCCTAAACAAAAGATACCAACCATTTCCTCCACCGACTCTCCACACTTCCTGTTCCTTTACCACACGGTGCCCTGCTCGTCACTACTGATGTCACCTCCCTTTACACTAACATTCATAATGCCCAACGGATTCCAAACCAACAACCTCCTTCCTAGTCACCATGACCAACTATGTCCTCGCCCACAATTACTTCTCCTTCGAAGGCATTACCTACAAACAAATCCGAGGTAACGGCTATGGGCACCCACATGGCGCCATCCTATGCCAAACTATTCATGGGCCATCTAGAGGAATCCTTCCTAAAAACCCGGAATCCTAAACCCCCCACCTGGTTCAGATTCACTGATGACATGTTTGCTACCTGGATTGAAGGCGAGGACACCCTATCCACATTCCTCCACAACCTCAACAACTTCTCCCCAGTTTGCTTCACCTGGTCCCACTCAACCCAATGAGCCACCTTCCTAGATGTTGACCTCCACCTCAAAGATGGCTACATTAGTACCTCCATCCATATCAAACCTACTAACCAACAGCAATACCTACACTTCGACAGCTGTCGTCCATTCCATATCAAGAAGTCCGTTCCACACAGCCTAGTCACCGGTGGTCATCGCATCTGCAGTGATGAGCAGTTCCTCTTGAAATATACTGAGGGTCTCACTGAAGCCTTCACTGACCGTAACTATGCCCCCAACCTTGACCACAAACAAATTTACCGTGCCTTATCTTTCCAGTCTCCCACCACCTCCCTAAGTTCTACTGTCCGGCTACAGAGAAGCGTTCCCTTCATAGCTCAGTACCACACAGGACTGGAGCAACTGACTTACATTCTCTGCCAGGGTTTCGATTACCTCTCATCTTGACCTGAAATGAGAAATGTCCTGCCCACTATCCTTCCAACCCCTACCACAGTGGTCTTCCACCGTCCACCAAACCTACACAATATACTTATCCATCCTTACAAAACCCCTGCTCCCAGTCCGTTACCTCATGGTTCATACCTCTGTAATAGACTTAGATGCAAGACCTGTCCATTACATCCTCCTACCACCACCTAATCCAGTCCAGTCACTAATATCACCTATCCTACCAAAGGCAGGGCTACCTGTGAAACCAGTCATATGATCTACAAGCTAAGCTGCAACCACTGTGCTGCATTCTATTCCCGTAACCCTCCTAGCATCAACCTTATTTAGTCACTGTCCTCACCCATCCAGCCCCTTCCCTGTTCCCATTCTAGCACTACACAGCCATCATTCCATCATCACACCCATTCTTTTTATTTCTCTCCTTTCCTGCTACTACCCCCCCCCCCTTTCCTCTCCTCCATCTCTCCCCAGCCCTTCATCTAACATTCAGCACTTCACTGTCCCTCCCCCTCCCCGCCCCAGCCTCCTCCTTACCCCCATCCAGTCACTACTCCCATCATGCACTAGTGGTGCTGCTCACAGTGTGAATTCAGCTGCCTGAGACTGCAGTCGTGTGTGTGAGTTGCATTTACTAGACTATGTGTGTCTGTGTATGTGTGTCTGTCGTGTATTGTTGACGAAGGCCTTAATGGCCAGTAGCTTTATTTGTGACAGTCTTTTTGTTGTGCCTATCTGCGACTCAGGTTCCCTGCTGTATGATGAGTAGCTAATTTCCTTTTCATAATATAAGTTTACAATAGGTATAAAGTTAATTTTTTAGACAGATATTTACTTCTTATTAATAAACCAGTTTGTCATTCTGATCAGTCAGAACATGTTAAGACAAAAAAATTTCAAGGTGCCTCTTAAGAAAGGGAGCTTAGTACTTCCTAAATATTTTGGTATAATGTGATTTAGTTGGTAATGTCAAATTAATCTGTTTTGGTGGGTATTATTTTAAAACTTTTTCAGGTGTCAGCAGTGTTATTTTCACACAGGAAAGAACAGGAAAGATAGTTGACCATATACGTAGGTTAATGAGTGCTATCATCAGGATCAGAATAACAACTATACTGTGCTAAAAAAGACAATAAAATAACAATTTTAAGATGTTCACATGATTGGTAATATACTGTTTATGACACACTAATACGTAGTTTTATCAATAGTAACGTAATAGCAACGATTGCTGGTGAGAATGTTATAGATGGGAACTCAGAATACCATCTAAAATGAGTAAGATAAAATAAAAACATGCAAACAGGTGGTTTCATTTTCTTTTGCAAAGTAGGAGTAGTACTGTCTCATCTTAAAAAGTATATGTGCTTATGAGAAGGATGGTTTACCCACATATATATAGTGTGGCAGGAAATAGGGTGGATGTACCAAGAAATGAAGAACAATTTGAAAAAGAAATATGACTGAGGAATGAGGTCTGAAATTTATTTCAATAGAAGTGAAATATTTAGTATTTTGAGACCTACTACAATGCACAATAAAACTAACCTGATTTGCACAAGGCTCAGAAAAATAAGTAAGTAGCAAACTATTAAAGTTATGAGGAGTGTCTGACATTGTGCAATAAAAATAATAGAAGTCAAAAATATAAATGTCATAGCAGGGTTTAAGATTTCTAAGTTCTCAGAATATAATTTCACCAAGATAAAACTGAAAACTACCATGGAACAAAAAGATAACCAGGATCTATTGTTTTCTGAAGAAGATGAATTTTTTAAGATTCTTTCTTGTAAAAGTAGTATAAAAGCACATTATTCTAATTGTACTGCAGTTACCATTAATATTCAAATTCTGTAATAAAAATCAGTATTTAGTGCAAATACACATGCATATTATTACAATTATATTGTAGTTGCAATAAAGATTTAAATATCTGTCATAATAATAAAATAAGATGTACAAACATAAATGCACATTCCTTCTGTTATAACAGAGTTACCATTATATTTGTGATGGTCAAGATAAAACAAGCACATTCATTTTCCCAATTGTGGTTAGTTTTATAACATGCCAGCACTTAAAGTGATGTATCAAAAGAATTTATTATTAACATAAAAAGACTACAGAATGACACAAACAGTACATATGAAGCGGGGAAAGTAACTAACCTATAGTGACATCATTCATCTAAGAGGTGGGGATGTGTGGTGAAGCATATCATGTGTATTCCTATGTCTTCTTAATGATGAAAGATTCTCATGAATTAAAAGTATAGAATAATGAAAGAGAGGTAAGAGCACAGATATTTCACAGGATTGTTTTTTATTTACATACGGCTAGTCATGGCGAGAGATGGCACATGTCTTCAAGATGGGACAGTGATGAAAGCAAATTTGTGAGAAGAAATACCTGCTAGAAGGTAAATATGTGAGTTCCAGAAGACGTGCAAATGTCTAAAGAATATTTACAAATAATTCTGACAATAGTTACTATGTGGTGTAAATAGATAAATGAAATTTTCTTTTAATATTCAATTTACGATAGGATTATGTATTGGAGCATTATCATTATTGACAGAAGCTACTGATGTTATAAGTTCAATGATGTACATGTTTAATGTCAATATATGATTTATTAATATGAATGCACTTACAATGATCTTTAAAAAATTGTGGTATTGAGTTTCTTGACAACAATAACAACACAGTTGTAGAATAAGTCCAGCAGAATCTTTCAAGAGGTCATGGTCCATAAAATAAAAAGGTCACACAGGAACTGCATTAAATAATACAATGTCCAAAGGAACAGCTGGAGAATTAGCAAACTATTGTAGTTACTGAGCATTAAATTATGTATGGAGAGACACTGTCTGTGGTAACCACTGGACATTTCAGCAGAAAGTAAATGTGAGTTTTCAGCAAGAGGAAACAGGAAATTCACTAGGACGTCAAGTGTAAGTGACAATCTGAAGTGTAAGAATGCTTCAAGAGGATCCCACAAAAATCAGTTGATAGTCAGGAGATATGACCACCACATACACAGCTCTGCATTTTTCATCTGCAGGTTTACACTGTTTGGTGATAATGGAATTAGTCTACATAACACCTGAATTCCAATATATGCCTACACCACTATGTTTTATTTAACAACTGCAAAATCATGTCTGTTGTATTTCCCCTCTGGCTGACAATATTTTTACATTTCTGGTGTTATAAAATCTCCATTTTTCTGGAAATGTGTTAGTAGCATGTTTTTAGGTTAGTGCCAGGACATTATTTTAATATTTAAAAAAGATTATTCCATTAACAGCTTCAATTCTGAACTTTAAAAAAGGATAGCTATTTCACAGTGGCTATGGGGAAACATTCAGAACATACACAAACAGAAGCAGGACCAAAATTTCTGAAGTGTCAGTTGTCCAGTGTCTCTGTGTGACATTCTGGAATGACAGAATAAACAGTGGTGGTTGCTGTGTGGGAGCACAAGAGCACGTGAACACCCAAACCTTTGACACCTTGTGGATTTGTTGGCCATTTTTCTTTGAATGCTGTTAAATGTAACATAGATGCAGTAATCTGAAATACACGGTACTAAATCTACTGTGCTTTGTATTGCTACTCCTCTAGACAATGTGAAACTTGACATCATGGTTGCGACCACATCTTCAGTTGTGCACATTTTAAGGACCTTTTGCACAAGTACAACCAGGGTGACGTCATTGCCTTATGGGTCACGTGCATACAGATTTGATAAACAATGTGCATGGTTCACGGTGTGCATGCAGCTAAAAGTTTACAATAGTGCCACCAGCTGGTAGCACACTGCAGCAGACTTTTATCCCCATTTGCACGGCATAAGTCACGCTGGATGGTAGCATCCTCTTCAGATATCCCAATTCATTCACTATACAGTAAAATTAGATTAGTGGCAGTAAATGTTATAGTTATAGTGATAGAAAAATCTAGTTTGTGGATTTGCAAATGAGCTGCAGTACATTAAGTTTTGAATTTTATCTTACAGTAATCCATTTCAGGCAATCAGAACCATAAGGGCCTAAAGCACATCAGCATAGATTGTGAGATTGTAGCATTGATCATTGATTCAAGCTTCTGACATTTGTGCTGTAGGCCCACAGTGTATATATGAACATTCATGAAAAGCTGCCACACTGTTTACTCTTATATTCACTTAAATGTATGATTGACAAAGGTGTGCTTTTGGCTTTTAAGGTTCTCAGAGCCTCATTTGTGTTCTTGTCAAGTGACCCAGTTGGTAAACATTGCTACTTGAATGTAATCATTTCCACAAACAGCAGCTTGTGTTCAAAGTTGGTTGTTTACTGTGCAGGAATTCACTTTGATGTGCAGTATCAACATCGACTCTGTTGAGTAGGTTTTTAAGCGCTAACATAAAAGAAAATTATCAGGAAAAGTTAGCTCCAAAGTGTAGTGTTGGCAGAAGGGCCAACACCGTGTTGCTAGAGGAGGCCGAAATGCACGCTTTTAAGCTCACGCAGATTGGCGTGAGGTCTGGAAACGTTAAAGGATTTGAGTCTAGCAAATAAAGTACGTAGCTGTTGGAATACTTAACTTTAATCCACAATTGGTGAACATCTCTCGTTACTGTACAAGCCTCACAATATTAATTATCAAATGCTATGGCGCCTTGCTAGGTCGTAGCAAATGACGTAGCTGAAGGCTATGCTAACTATCGTCTCGGCAAATGAGAGCGTATTTGTCAGTGAACCCTTCCTAGCAAAGTCGGCTGTACAACTGGGGCGAGTGTTAGGATGTCTCTCTAGACCTGCCATGTGGCGGCGCTCGGTCTGCAATCACTGACAGTGGCGACACGCGGGTCCGACGTATACTAGCGGACCGCGGCCGATTTAAAGGCTACCACCTAGCAAGTGTGGTGTCTGGCGGTGACATCACAGAAAGGAATTAGGGTCTCCCAGACAATATCCGTTGATTGAGAAAGTGATGAAATGAAATAAGTGTATGTACAGGCAAATATTTAACAAAGAAGTGTACAACAGCATATGTTGTTGTGTTGGCTCAACGTAAGAATGTCTGATTTTCAGCCCGAAAGTTAATTTCTGGACTAATACATGTGTTAGGGAACTTGTACATTTGTCCAAAAAAATAAAAAAAGCACGAAAACTACCACTTACACAAAAATTCAAAATGGAGAGTAGTAAAAGCTTACATATTAGTTCATTTCTGTCCTAAAATGCACTTAATTATGTCCAAAACAACAAAATTCCACAAAAAACATTTTTTTCTTTTCTTATCCTTGTTATGACTATCATTAGTATTATTATTATTGGCACTGGCTGTAGTTGCATAAACTTGTTGATAAGTATAACTGTTATACAGCAGATGATATTAACCTGAAGTCTCAAATTTATCTGAATCTAAAAATTTGTGAACACCCAGAACATATACTCATGAGCCACCTCTGAGAATAAGGACCTCCAGCTTATAGGTGCCCTATGGATATCAGATAGTGCAAAGGATCAATTCAGAGGGATTTAATTGATAATTTACAAGAAAACTTAGTATAATGGGTACTAACAAAACAGGCATATAGAGGAGAAGGAAACAAGCAAATAATCCTAACAAACACAGGTCTGGAAACCAACAATTTCCTCAATACAACATATTACACTTAGTACATACAAGCCATATAAGAGATTTCCTGAGGATACAAATTGCACTTGAGGACAAACACTTTACAATGAGTGTTCCAGATGGTCGCCATTCGTGTGAAGCTCAGCTACAGTAAGCATATTCAGATGGATGTAGGTTGTAGTGGTTCTGCATGGATGAAGAGGCTGACACAAGATAGACTAGCATCGAGAGCTGCATAAACCAGTCTTTGGATTAAAGACTGCAACAACAGAGAGAAATTCTACAGACTACCAAATTGCATTCAGAACTCCACAACACCGACTGTAAGAGAAGAAGGCCACTTCCCGAGTTGCGGCCAACAGCTGCACCCATCTCCAGGCAGCCTGCAGCTTGCAACCAGCATCTCAGGAACTCGGTGACCTGCCCCTGCCCCACCAGTCAGACCCCCTCTCCTCCCTGATAAAGGACGGCGGTTTCTCTCTTTCTGTGGCCTTCTATCAGCTGCATTGCAAGTTGCTATTTCTGAAGACAAACTGTGAATTCAACAATTTGCTGTATCCAATGTTCCATTTTATGCAATAGCCAATTGCCACACATGGAAAATAGCAGTTCGTTGTGAATACTGTGAGTAAGTGTTGCTGGTCTGCAAAGGAACTGCTTATAAAATTTGCATTTGATTGGATCTGATTTGTCCAGTGTTCAGAATAAAAATTAGATGACGATTCACTCATTACAACACATGTACACAGCCGACACGACAGTGTTATCAGAGTCGACTAACAAATACTTGTGGAACACACTGTGTAAGAATTAATGCACATCCGGAGGAAGGCTAGTTACAATTTTCCAAAAACTTATTTTTTATAACAGATATATATTATTTACTTTTGTCAGTCATAATTTATCAATAAAACCGTGGCTGCCAGCAACAGATGCTTTGCTGATAATAGTGAAACCATTGTCTTACTCGTAAATGCATACACAAGCATTTCATGATAGGTGGAATAAAAATAAAAGAATATGTTACATCTGTCTACACACATATTCCCAAGGAACTATCATGATATATAAATTACAGTACATACAGATTTTTGGCAATAGTTATTTTTTTTATATCACCTGTGGGTTAAAATAGTATCTCCACCATATTCCATAAAACCTCCTACAGAGCATAAATGTGAATGTGAACAGAGAGTAAAATGTATGATTTCTGAGGCTTACTGCAGCATATAGGTGAGAAACAGTTTTGCCAAACAATATCTGCAACATTCCTTAACAAAAACAAAAAGATGAAGAATGAAGAAAAGTTTGAGATACAGAGAACAAAAGGTTGCACCCCTATACACCAACATCCAGATTTACATGTACAGTTTATAACAGCTTCTATGGTCCAGCATTATGTTAGTTTTTAAGGCAGGCCCAACAAATTATATGTAGAATATTAATCACTAAGTGAGATAGATGTTGGTATGGCAAGCAGTGACAGTAATCACAGGCATCAATTGTATACATCAGAGTACTCCTCATCTCACTCCTCATCTCACTTGAGTTTACTTTTGTTGCAAATAGATATCACCTTACCCTACTACCATCTAATAATTTCTTGTCTGTCATGATAATCCCATGTAGTTTGTTCCTTCTGTCAACTAGGTTATGTTAACAATTGTGTCCAGTTTGGTACAGTTAAAAAAGAGTTTTTCACCTCCTCCACTGCAGACTGAAAGGTCAGGTCAGGGGACAGTATGTTGTCCGTAAGTAAATTGTAAAAATATGTAATATAAACCATACAAAAAAAGTTTGACGGATTCTATAATGAACGACAAAACTCATCTCCCATAAAAGAAAGTTGAGAAGCAGAAATTGTGCCACAAATGTTGGACGTTGTGCTCCAGTGTATGAGTATAGTATGATGTGAAATATTAATATTACTCATTCAGAATTACACATTACTATATCTCTCATAAAACAGGAGCAAATCTTTCTACAGTACAGTCCAAACAACTACATTTTCTATCCTTGCACAGAAATCTAGAGAGTGTACTGACCTGTTTGTACGGGTTGTTGGCCGAGTAAGGAGGAGGAGCACTATAGCCAGGACCGGTGTCCTCCTGTGTCGCAATGCTGGGGTCCGACGAGCTCTTGATGAGGCGAGGAGGAGGAGATGCAGTCACCACTCCACTCCCGTGAGGCTCTGGGGAAAGGTCGAGGTCGGATTCGGGGGAGGAAGCGTAGGATAGGCGAGACGTCATAGGGAACAAGAAGTCATCTGACAGGGCTTCGTCGGGCTAGAGAGAAAGGGGAATGTGTGTTAAACCAAATAAGCCAATCTCGAGTGAGTCAAAAGGGGGCTCTTACACGAGGGAGTTAGATTATGTGAGGAGGTTACGTATGCAATGGGAAAGCAAAAGCTGAGGCCACATGTAGTTCTTCATACACATATGAAAGTGAAGAAAAAGAATTACAATTAAGAGAGTCTTACGTCACAGCCTCACATTCATATACACTATAAGACACACACACACACACACACACACACACACACACACACACAAGTACATCGTTATATACACTGATTTGTGAATATAAGGAAAAAAAGACACACACACAAATATTATATGTGCTAAAAAAGTAATGAGGCTGACCATATTATAAAGACTGAGGTTACACTACATACCAATCTACTCTATATTTTGTTTCGTTGCTGATACCGACAGTGAGTTGAAATGAATCACCATTGATCTAACTCTCACCAGTGCCAATTTTCTGCCACTCTCTCTTCCTGTCTCTCCCACCACCTCTCCCCCGTTCCGAGATATACAGTTGCCACCTAATGTAATCAAACGGTCGTGGCCAGCAGTACAATAAAACACTTACTTACCATCAATGATAAACACAGATGAGTTTATTTATGAATTACGTACAGGCTGTGAAATGTTATACATGCGAAATCTCCTGTCTTGCACAAAATCCTGTGAAAGTTAACTATGAGGGAGGTGGGAACATTGATAACAAGGTCACTAGAGACAGAGATTGAGAAGGGAGGGGGGAAGGAACTGGCCATGTAATTTTTAAAGGATTCGTCTGAGAATTTGTTTTAACCAGCTTGGATGAACTGTGGAAAACCCAAATCTCAACAGCCTGTATGGCATCTCAACAGTCACCCTCCACAATAACAAGTCCAATGCCTTACCACTGTGCCACTTTGCTCAGCAAGAGCTAACTACAGCAATCAAAAACAATAAAATGGATGAATCCAAACTGACTACTGCCAAGGATCTCGAGTTCTCATATGGCATGTAGAATTACCATAGGGGACAAGAAATCGGGAACAAACTCTGAATGTATCTAAAGGGTCAAAATGTAGGAAGAATCAGAAATCTGCTGAGGTTAATCCACTAACTTTCCATAAAGGTGTAGAGTTAAATTTACATTTACACAAAATGACATCTGGCCACCCATTCCTGTGTCCTGTATCCAGCTGATGCTGCATAGGCACCAATATGCTACTTCTCCAACTTCGCTGAGAACTGTACCTGTATATAGGCATTTATTACAGAGGGTCACCACTTGCAAATGCATTTTAAAGCTACTAGGAGCTGCTCCCCAAGAATGGGAAACTTGTACCCCTTCTGTCTGCATCTAGTGTATATGGCATGATTAATATGACATCAGTTTTCAAAGTGTTTGTGCATTATGTAACGAAGGTGGAGGGGAACTGGCTCGCTATTTACCTCTGTGGACATGGAAAACCACCTACAACCAAATCTGGGCTGCCTGTCATTAATCCAAGTAGCAGATTTGATCAAAGGTTGGTGTGCCCCTCCTGTCCTGGAAGCGGGTACTTAATGCACTCAGCTATGTGAGTGGGTCACAAGAGAGGATACGTGAACAAAAATGTGGAAAAGTATGCTAAAATCCTCACAGATGGGCTGGCAAACATTTTTTTACAAAATAATGTTACCAAAGATAAATCTTGGGCTGTTGAGTACAGTACTCAATTCAAATTCCAAATAAAGATCCATCCATCATTTGTACCACCATTACATGAAAAGTAAATGTTCCCTCTACTTTTTTCCTCAGTGCAGCTAGATTACTCCCCAATATGGATTTGTAAACCAGGAACAGCATGTCGACTGATATTGTAATTGAGATGCTATCGAAAGAATTACAAAATGGAATCGTAATGTTGTGCTCCTCTATCTGGGTTCTGTGACCCAGCCCACTGTTACTTAGTCTTCTTTTACTGAATTTTCCACACAAAAAGAAATCCAGTATAACCTACAATATTTTAGAAAAGTGCTTCATTACTTTTCTACCACATTGTGTGTACACAGAAAGAGTAAGATCAGAAGTAAAATGCATAAGAATAAAATATAACATACAGAAATAAGTAATAAGAAAACATAAAAGTAAAATATCACTGTAATAAAAAATTGGAATTAATTATTTTCAAAGTGAATAAAACTTTGTGTATTTTTCAAGATGGGAACAAACATTTCATGCAAGGTAGGAAAAAATGAAAATGAAGCAAAGAGAACTGTGCACGATAAATTGTGTTCGGGGAATAGTGGTGATAAAATCTAACAGAGATAAAGCACACATACCATTGTTGCCGTGCACACACGTAACGACACAAATCAAGCAGTCTGTATTCCCTCTATCCCTTTTCCATCAGATTGTACAGTCATTTGTCCGAAAGTGCCACTGGCAAATTATTGTACGATATAGATCACTGCCTTGGGCACTACAACTCCTGCAGCTGTCATATTTTATGCAAAACAACTGCAACACAGTTGGAATATGGTCCCCCATAATGAGTAAGAAGCACATACTAGGTACCACGATAACAATTCTGTAATTTTATTGTATTTATTTCCTTAATTATGGTGCACACATCAGTTCTGAAGGCTTGTGGAGGTACGAGTAACAGCAACTGTAGCATTTCATGTCAAAATGTTAATTCAAAATTATTCAGTTTCACCTGCTCTTTTAATATGAAGTAGTAGTATATGATAAGTACAAAACAGAATTTCTGGCCAGTAGTCATGTTTACAAGTTGAAATGTTTAGTACTGCCTATAGGCACATCTAAAAGTAAAAGTGAATTCCCAGCTTTCGGAACAACAGATCTCCCTTCATCCCTGTTACAGGCGGGTCTCTCATCCTGGGGTCTCAGTGAGCTGTCCTTCCTTTTTAACCCTTCCCACTAAATCATTCTCTCCTTTCCGAGGAAGGAACTGAAAGCTAGGCTAATGTTGTCACACTTACTTTTATAATTTATATTGGCATTGCAACACATTTTGCCTCCTGAATGTAATTACAGAGCACGAATTCTAACTCAGATATATTCGCTAAATTGAATTTTTCTTTGAAACAATAATATCTACAAGGTCAGTATGGTGTATGTGTTAAACGAGTAGATACAGAAAACAGTGATTTTATAAATAAAACAAAATTCTCACTCTCAGATACCCCTTTTCAGCAAACATTTGTGTTTATTTGAGACAAAAGAAAAACGATGAGAAGTCAAAACTCTACTTCTATGCTTTTCATAATACACCTCTCATTAGTGCACATGTTTTCAAGAGAGTTATCTTGAAATTTAAGGCCCCCATACAGTAATGTCATCTCTACAAACTGTGGCTCATCTACTGCGTACAACCAACAAGTCTACTGATGGAGCTGGATTACGTAAAACTCATATTCGGTGGCAGATGGATTTCTAACATCAATGTACAATGTCTTGTCCCCGCGAGATTGCTAGCGCCAGCCAACACCCATTGTTCCCACTGACTTAAAACCCCTAGGATTAATGTCTGGTATTGTCTTGAAATAACTATCATTTTCCTTCCAACCTTACTTAAAGACAATAGAATAATTATGCCTAAAATGTTTAACATATTTAGCCATCGGCTTCACTGAGGTTGGAATTACTGTCATCAGATGACACACAGCGCGTCACTTGCGGCATGCAGCTACGGCTCGATGAAGGCACGGGCACCAACGCCTCATAACCTTCCTCTTCATCACTTTCCAACGAAAGCAAAACACACGCCTCTGTGCGCAGGAACGCCATGTAATGGCCGCCCGGGCTGGTGGGGCCTCTAGTTTTACTATGCCCCGCCCGGGCTAAAAGTCGGCAATCGGAAGTGATAAGTGGCATGACGTCAGCGATAAGCAGCCTGACGGGGTCCGCCTGCGCTGCAGCACGGAGCGTCATTCACTCTGCGAACATCGAGGAGTGCGGAAGCTTAGCTCTGGGAGATCACTGGGTGTCGGCTTGCTACGTTCACTGTGTGTTAACGTGCCTCAGCAATGTCAGTTCCTCTCAGACATGGATAGCTTTTGTGATTAAATAGCCACCTACTTTTTTCTGTTCATCATATACTTGTAATAAAGGTGATTTTTACCAACGGTTAAGTGCAGAGCATCACATTCTGATGACACTGTTAAACTACAGGTGCCCTCAAAAATGATTAAACGAACAATTTCTCGCTTTAGAGCAAAATAGGTGAGGGCACACTAACCCCAAAACATGTATGTGTGCTCTGGATTGTAACACTCAGTTCGGCCTTCAGGTTGATAATTGCTTTACTTATGTATGATTCACGCAAACATTTACCAAATAAAATATGAAAAAAACATTAAGGAAACATAAATGAAATGAACCCTTCAGTTTTCATTGAAATTGTTTATATTCAATGAAATTATTATCCTAAATACATTTAATGCAAAATATTTCAATTGAAAAACTGACTGGGATCCAGTACAGAGCACAATGCTGCCTGTGCTACCACCCAAACAACATTCTGACCAAAGATAGTATAGCCAAAACCCGCTAACTGGAAATTAATAACAAAAGTGACTTGGACAGTGTCAAGATAAGTGTTTCATGATCTGTGACTGAATTTTCAGAGATGTTATGTCTATTAATAGGAAAAAAATCTACTCACCTTGAGACAAAACATGGAAACACCCAAAAGGGATGTAAATTTCCTTTTCTGGCAAAAGTGTGGAATGAGTTTGAGGGAAAAAAATTGTAACACTGAAGGATGAGGGAGTTGTGACCCAGGACCAAGAATCAAGGGACACTTGAGTCCCACGTTTCCATCTGTTGCTGCATGGCAAGCAAATGATCATATTAGGTATGTTGCAAATAGTCGTGTTTGTTGTAAAGTCAAAAGATGAGTACTGGTGTACTGTAAACTGTCCTTAATCATTACAAATACAAGTAACTATTTTCTTTGGAAAATACCTATGTACTGAAGTACATATCATGCTGCCAATACAATATTAACTGCTGCTATCCAATGTAACTGCCTTTTCCAATGGGGGGTCTCTTTTTAATTTACTAGCTTACAATTAGCTGTAATCACTAATAGTGCTAAGAATCACAATAATAGTTTAATGTATAATAACAGTTTATTATTATTATATCATATAAATTAAGTTTGAAGAGCTGCTTCTCTGTTGTTAATGTGTACCATAACTCATGGCACATCCCTGAAGGTTCTGTCCCTAGACTGGCTTTATGAAACAATGTTAATGTCCTTTTGCCACATCATCTAAATCAGCAAATTGTACTGCTCTAGCAAAATTAGTATATGAAATGGATTTAGATATTGTGAATACATATTAGCATCACCTACTTGTGACAAATAAAAATTTGTATCAGACCAGGAGTTGAACCCAGATTTCACACTTGTCATGAAAAGTCACCTTAACAACTTGTGTGTCTGAGGGATACTGTACTGCAATAAATGCAGTTACTGTGTCAACACAGACACAATGGCCTTCAGACAGCAACTGCATTTATCACAATAAGCCTCCTTTAGACAGTACACGCATGTCTGAAAGACATTGTTTGTAATAACTGAAGTCACTGAAATCCCACAGGTACTAACAATAAAATGATACAACTGAAATAGTATGTGCCATAGTTCCATGAATAATACCATTTCAATTCAAGTTCTACTTGTTACCCTGCCTTTATAGTAAAAACATGAACACACAACTGTACATGTTTTCAATGAACACTGGCAAAGTTTCATTTTTGCCAACATAATATTTCCAGAGATATAGTCATTTGTTGACCCCATAATGCAAGTATCAAAAGTGCACCCCTGTGTTTTCAGTAACACTGAGACAAGGTATCTCTGGCAATATTTTTCTCAAAGGAAACAAAACTAGGCCATCTTGTGCAACATGTTGCGCTTTACTAAGCACAATAATAATAGAAAAAATTCTTGAGCAATTTTCCAATACATAATTTGAAGCAAATCAAATGAAAAAATAAATGCTTAAAAAATAAGGTTTAGCTTTTTATATCTCTGGAAGTAACTATGGATAATCCTGGAACTTTGATGCAGTAACTCAACAACACAAGGCTTTCAGAGTATAAATTTTAATCTTGTGTTGCTTTCCAATAGTTTACAGATTAAGGGCAAAGTTAATGATTTTCTAAAAATGCCAGAAATGGCTATTTTTAGCCCACTTTTATAAAAGATACACATAATGCTTCTGCAAACTCTTTTAAACCCTTTTCATTAGAAGTACAATGTTCTAAACCACATAAAAACTATATTCCGCTTTGCAATGTGAGTATATAAGGTCCTAAAAAAGAAGTTGGAGCTGCATTTAAAATACACTCTTCAAAAAATGAATGTAATATCTATTACTATGTTCTACAATTGTTTAGCGCTCACTTAGGCAGGTAATAACGAAAATCTTGATGATAAGAAGTGAGAGCAAGCAAGAACAACTTAGAAAACTTTTCTCATGACTCTTCATGACATATTTCGGCCTGTTTTTCTGCTATGATAACTAGAGAATCAAACTGGTTATAAACTTCAGAATTTAACTGTGCACTGCCAAGGCACTGGATATCACATTTGCATCCCAAGCAGATGTGTCAAATACCCGCACCTACTTGGGAAACAAGTGTGTCAACTGCGTGCCAGGGAATGTTCTGGGGATGGTACTGTGTAATGAAACCAGTTGGGAAAACAAAAGATTTGCAACGATAGACTAAAACATATAGTATTCCTGAGAATAGTATGTCAGACAAAAACACCAATAACAGGGATTAGTTCTAGTGGATGGTCAAAAGCTATAAGAATCTCAAATTGGAACCCAAACCCAGGGAATAGAAGGTGACTATCAGGGAAATAAGAGTATATTGTGTGGTGGACTAATACATCAGTACCATGTCAAAGCAGAAAAACAAGTATCTAAAGAGGTCAAATATGAATTCTTTTTAAATGAAGTACATATTTGCAATAGCTTATAGTTAAGCGTGATACCCTTTGAACTGTGTACGGCCTACTGTATTATACTTTTTTAAGTATACAAGGTTAATATAGAAAGTGGTATCTGCATATCATCAAAAGTTGTCAGGGCCTAAATATTTGAGTAAGACAGACCATTTAAAAAACATTTCCTCTTTATTAACTGCCACATTAGACCTAAATTCTGAAACAGTTATTTCATCAACACAAATAAAAAATAGGAACAAAGAAGGAAACAAGGAAATAAAATTAGGGTTCAACATCACATGAAAGATGTGGTCATTAGAGGCAGAGTTTGAGCTTGGATTGTCCAAAAAAAACTGACTGTACACTTTTCAAAGTAACCATCCCAGAATTTGCCTTCAGCAATTTAGCAAAACCACAGAACTCCTAAAGGTGGATGGTGAGACTGGGCTTTGAGGCCCGACCCTTCCCATCGAGTGCCTGAGCACTGCCTTATTCACTTTACCCCCAGCAGCAAAGAGGAAGCCAGGTGTGGAAGTATGACAGAACAGTGCAGGTAGATCACTCTCATCTGTACGTACTTCACTATGAGGAAGCGGCAGTGAGTGGAAAGTGAAGACAAGCTAGCAATATTTAAATTCTGGATTTTCAAATCTTTTGTCCTCCCCCCCCCCCCCCTCAATACAAGTGAACTGAAATATGCATTCACTTTACAATTCTTAAAACTCCTACTTCTCTGATCTGTAGACTAAACAAATAAAATTTTCAGTGGATTTTTGTTTTATGCAAAAGTAGTTTCACACATTGTGAAGGCAAACTGAGTGCACCCACCTCCAGTAATCTCATAGTCGGTAATGTGTAACTTGTGTATCAACAATGTATGTAGTTTTATAAATAACTTGAGGAGAAAAGGCAACAAATCACCAAGGTCAGGGTGCCAAAGCATTGGTAAGCAGGAAAATGAGACTAAGAGCTCTGCTAGTTTTCAGACAAGTCCCCCTCTTTGAATTATTTAGACAGGATCAAATTGCAATGTATCCTCCGATCCCTTAATCTGCTCAGCCTCAATCTCCGCTACCCCACTTTTCTCCTGCCCCCGACCCATAGCCCTAACTCCACTCTTCCTCCACCCACTCTCTCCTCCTCACAATCTCCCTCCCCCACTCCACTCTTCCATGCCACAATGTTCCAGCCAAGACTCTCCTTGGGTGCTGCCGGAGCGAGTTCGCTGGCGTCTTATTCCTGCCCTGTGCACCTGGTGCCCCTCCGTACCGGCCATCTGCCACCCTTCCCCAACCATTCCTCAAACTCTGTGCCTCCTCTTTGTCTCCACTCACTACTCTATCCCCAAGGCACCTCGACCCCAGCTGAGCTGTGGTGCCGGCACAGAGTAGCTATGCACATGCGTTAGTGTTACTCTAGCTCTGTAAAAGAACTTGCCAGAAAACTAGCAAAGTTTTGAGACCCGTTTACATGTCTACCAAGACTTGATGCCTCAACTGCTCGGAATTCATTAACTTTACACCACTAGGGACATAATATTATCATATTTATACGTACAGTTCTGATAAATTTGACTGTTTATGTGTCAGTTTCTTCTTCTCCCTCCTTCATGACAGTTGTAGCTATTATTCTCTTGTTATTAATCGTACATAGTTCTAGATATTACAAAGTCTGAAGTGTGTTCTCCAAGATTAGAAAAGGACAGTATCAGAACAATAATGTATAAGTGAAGCCAAGAGTTTCAGTGATACACACAGGTCTGTAATTATGTAGACTTATGTAGACCTTTGCTACAAGTGAACTGAAATATGCATTCACTTTACACTTCTTAAAACTCCTACTTCTCTGATCTGTAGACAAAACAAATAAAATTTTCAGTGGATTTTTGTTTTATGCAAAAGTAGTTTCACACATTGTCTGCATAACAGCAACAATGTTCTATGACCGTTTAAAAACAGCTTATTACTATGCTAATGTGCTCAGCAATTTATGTTTCATTACGAATACACATTATTTGTAGTTTTTTCCATTAAAAGGTGCAAATAAGTTGTAGAAAACAAAAATTGCAAGGCAAAAACTTCTCCTTTCAGGAGAAGTTTGCGAGAACAGCATTACGGCAAAGGTGAGGACCTCCCACAAGATTGTTACTCATGGTCAGGAGTGAAAGCACAGAATTAATTAATTTGTAAAATATTTTAATGTCCAAAATGTAAAGTGAATGTAATACGTATATGGTCCAGAGACTCCTAATAAACATAAGAGCAATCTACATTAATTGCTAAGTCAATCGACACATTAAAACGTGAGCTCATTTTTCATGGTCATTTGCATTTAGCATGAGAACACAAGCAATTAATGTGAAGCAGACATTTTACACAAAAGATCAGTAGCTTTCATGCAGCATACATGCAATGACATATTGTGTAACTTGCAGTGGTGCTGGAACAGAGCAAGGTTTGCACACTGTTTCCTACTATGCAAATGAAATGTTTGTGATACTCAACACTGACACTACTTAACTGTAATCATGATCTTCATAGATACCTACATAACACTAACAGAATGTATGGTAGCCAAACATCTGTCATATATACCCAAAGAAATGTTCTGTAATCACAGGTAGATAAGTATTATTATTCTCTATGTGCCTGGGCTCTACCACAATTTCATATGGATAATACTGATTATTCTGAAAAATATATGCAGGTTGAGGGTGTAGGACTGGAAAGGAATTATTCAAGGGAAGTAAATACATATCAGACAGGAATTCAAATGGCTGTAATGGAAAGAAATGAGCACATTTTTAGTATTTAGTTATTCTCTATCATTTATATATGAGTTCTAAAACTATAAATAAGTTGTAATAAATGAAAGAGGCAACTCATAAACATATTGTTTGCAGATAAAACAATCTCTCCTTTCAGTACATAGAAAATGGCTACATAAAAAATAACAGAAATTAGTAATAATATAAGACATACTTTGGAGTATCACTGATACAAGAGGATGTTAGAAAATTTCTGTTAAGCGAAGTGTTTTTTGTTTGTTTCGATAAACTAGAGGACAAAAAGAAGGGACAGAGAACTCATGAATATAGCAGTCTTTGTAAGGAATGAAGGAAGGCAACAGTCAAAGAAAAATGAATCTCCCTTTGTCCTACTCATCCATTTGGTATTCCTCTCTCCTTTTCTCATGGAGAGGAATTACTTAATTTGTCTACTCAAGTATAATTCTCTACTTTCAAAACCCTCACTACTTGTGATCACTTAAACTATAACTAAAATATGTATACGAAACACATCATATAATGTGGGAGCTCAGTTTTGAAGGGCATCCCATTCTGAACCGTGATATTTTTATTGCCTTGTAGCATCAACACAAAATATTTTCCATAACATTTGATAAGAAAGATACAATACTACATCTACATTAATGTAATTCTGAAAGTGACAATTTGAATAAAACCATTCTATAAGAATAATAAATAAAGTGATCACAATAAAAATTAATATTGCTACCTGAAATAAAGTGTTACTGATCTGCAATTGACAACCAAGTGCTTAAACCTCACATACATCATCAAACTCACTGTTATCAAAATGGGCTTCATGCAAGCACAGAATTACTGTGTTAACAGAAACATTAAAAAAAAGATAATTACTTTTTTTATGAAAATCAAACCAATTAAACCAACAACAAGTACATCTCTGATAGCCAAGAAATCTAAAGAAAGAAGTAAAATGAAGAAACTGAAGCAAAGCAGAGAGACTAAATCATACAGAAAAGAAGTTACTATGTGAGAGTGCTCTGATGGAAAACTGAGGACATAAGAGAGTTGAAAGGGATGCTAAATGTCTAGCCAAATAAGTGTTGTAGAATGTAATTACAACAAGAATGAAAACAAATTAGTGTATGAGACAGAGAGAGAGATGCAATGAAAGGAAAATAAAAGATAGCAACTAAAAATAATCAAGAAGTATTAAGAAAGGATTACATGTTGTTATGGTCTTCAGTCCTGAGACTGGTTTGATGAAGCTATCCATGCTACTCTATTCTGTGCAAGCTGCTTCATCTCCCAGTATGTACTGCAGCCTACATCCTTCTGAATCTGCTTAGTGTATTCATCTCTTGGTCTCCCTCTATGATTTTTACCCTCCACGCTGCTCGCCAGTACTAAATTGGTGATCCCTTGATGCCTCAGAACATGTCCTACCAACCGATCCCTTCTTCTAGTCAAGTTGTGCTACAAATTTCTCTTCTCCCCAATTCTATTCGATACCTCCTCATTAGTTATGTGATCTATCTAATCTTCAGCATTCTTCTATAGCACAACATTTCGAAAGCTTCTATTCTCTTCTTGTCTGAACCATTTATCATCCATGTTTGACTTCCATACATGGCTACACTCCATACAAATACTTTCAGAAACGACTTCCAGACACTTAAATCTATACTCGATGTTAACAAATTTCTCTTCTTCAGAAATGCTTTCCTTGCCATTGCCAGTCTACATTTTATATCCTCTCTACTTGTAAACAGCCTTTCACTCCCTGTATTTTAACCCTGCCACCTTCAGAATTTGAAAGAGAATATTCCAGTCAACATTGTCAAAAGTGTTCTCTAAGTCTACAAATGCTAGAAATGTAGGTTTGCCTTTCCTTAATCTAGCTTCTAAGATAAGTCGTAGGGTCGGTATTCCCTCACATGTTCCAATATTTCTACGGAATTCAAACTGATCTTCCCCAAGGTCGGCTTCTACCAGTTTTTCCATTTGTCTGTAAAGAATTTGTGTTAGTATTTTGCAGCCATGACTTATTAAACTGATAGTTCGGTAATTTTCACATCTGTTAACGCCTGCTTTCTTTGGGATGGGAATTATTATATTCTTCTTGAAGTCTGAGGGTAATTAGCCTGTCTTATACATTTTTCTCACCAGATGGTAGAGTTTTGTCAGGACTGGCTCTCCCAAGACTGTCAGTAGTCTAATGGAATGTTGTCTATTCCCGGGCCCTTTTTTCGACTTAGGTCTTTCAGTGCTCTGTCAAACTCTTCACGCAGTATCATATCTCACATTTCATCTTCATCTACATAATATTGCCCTGAAGGACATCACTCTTGTACAGACCCTCTATGTACGCCTTCCACCTTTCTGCTTTCCCTACTTTGTTTAGAACTTGGTTTCCATCTGAGCTCTTGATTTTCATACAAGTGGTTCTCTTTTCCCCAAAGGTCTCTTTAATTTTCCCGTAGGCATTAGCTATCTTACCCCTAGTGATAAGTGACTCTACATCCTTACATTTGTCCTCTAGCCATCCCTGCTTAGCCATTTTGCACTTCCTGTTGATCTCATTTTTGAGACTTGTGTATTCCTTTCTGCCTGCTTCATTTACTGCGTATTTGTATTTTCTACTTTCATCAATTAAATTCAATATATCTTCTGTTACCCAAGGATTTCTACTAGCCCTCGTCTTTTTAACTACTTGATCCTCTGCTGCCTTCACTACTTCATCCCTCAAAGCTACCCATTCTTCTTCTACTGTACTTCTTTCCCCCATTCATGTCAATTGTTCCCTTATGCTCTCCCTGAAACTCTGTACAACCTCTGGTTTAGTCAGTTTATCCAGGTTCCATCTCCTTAAATTCCCACCTTTTTGCAGTTTCTTCAGTTTTAATATACACTTCATAACCAATAGATTGTGGTCAGAGTCCACATCTGCCCCTGGAAATTTCTTACAATTTTAAACCTGGTTCCTAAATCTCTGTCTTACCATTATATAATCTATCTGAAACCTGTCAGTATCTCCAGGCTTCTTCCATGTACACAACCTTCTTTTATGATTCTTGAACCAAGTGTTAGCTATGATTAAGTTATGCTCTGTGCAAAATTCTACCAGGCAGCGTCCTCTTTCATTTCTTACCCCCAATCCATATTCACCTACTACATTTCCTTCTCTTCCTTTTCCTGCTATCGAATTCCAGGCACCCATGACTATTAAATTTTCATCTCCCTTCACTATCTGGATAATTTCTTTTATTTCGTCATACATTTCTTCAATCTCTTCATCATCTGCAGAGCTAGTTGGCATATAAACTTGTACTACTGTAGTAGGTGTGGGCTTTGTGTCTATCTTGGCCACAATAAGGCGTTCGCTATGCTGTTTATAGTAGCTTGCCCGCACTCCTATTTTTTTTATTCATTATTAAACCTACTCCTGCATTACCCCTATTTCATTTTGTATTTATAACCCTGTATTCACCTAACCAAAAGTCTTGTTCCTCCTGCCACCGAACTTCACTAATTCCCACTATATCTAACTTTAGCCTATCCATTTCCCTTTTTAAATTTTCTAACCTACCTGCCTGATTAAGGGATCTGACATTCTACGCTCCAATCCGTAGAACACCAGTTCTTTTTCTCCTGATAACGACGTCCTCTTGAGTAGTCCCCGCCTGGAGATCTGAATGGGGGACTATTTTACCTCCGGAATATTTTACCCAAGAGGACGCCATCATCATTTAACCATACAGTAAAGCTGCATGCCCTCGGGAAAAATTACGGCTGTAGTTTCCCCTTGCTTTCAGCCGTTCGCAGTACCACAACAGCAACGCCGTTTTGGTTAGTGTTACAAGGCCAGATCAGTCAATCATTCAAACAGTTGCCCCTGCAACTACTGAAGAGGCTGCTGCCCCTCTTCAGGAACCACACATTTTTCTGGCCTCTCAACAAATACCCCTTCGTTGTGGTTGCACCTATGGTATGGCTATCTGTATCGCTGAGGCACGCAAGCCTCCCCACCAACGGCAGGTCTATGGTTCATGGGGCGGGAGATTACATGAAGGAACAGAAAACTGGGTGTGTACACTGCAGAAATACTGAAAAATTTGAGGTTAGAAAACTTGGCAGTTTTCATATGAGAAGAATGTACAAGAGTCTCACCACCTGTTGCTCAACAGATGCTACCCTCTTTTGTGTCTCAGAAGTGCTTGGGAAAACGCAGTAGTGAACGTAAGAGCTATCGCCACGACTGACAATTCACTGTGGGACTGTCTTGTCGTGAGAATGGTGCATGCTGTCTGTCGTAACTCTACTACAAATATGAACTGCTGCTGATAGAGCAATTAATTTTGGACAGTATAGACCCAGAATTGAATCATTCTACTTTTCTGCATATGGGAATGTTTCAGACTCTTCCATACAAAAGCTTTTTATGTGTAAAACTGCAGAACTTACCTTAGAGTTTTCTTTTTTTTTTTGGAAGGATAAGTATAATTCCTGTCATCATAATCAAGACATTTGTAATCTATCACAGAGGTGAAGTAATGATTGTTTGTTATGTGACAGAGCAAACAAGTATAAAAGGGTATACAAGGATGGGAACAGAATTATGGTGTGCTGTAATTGGTGTAAGGTAGACAACAGAGTGGTATTCCCATTCTGTATGCTAAACACACTTTTTAAGAAGAACTGGTTACACGCTACCAGACCTTTTGTCCAATGAGCGTAGGATTTCTAAATGTGTATCTTTAGGGTAGTAAATTAAATTGGGATTCAGAAGTTATAAACATGTGAACACGATACAGTAGCGTATCTGCCTCCGTGGCTGAGGCCATCAAAGCACGCTCGTGTGGTGGCCCTTTTTTTTTCTTGGTCATCACTCTACTGACTGGTTTGATGCAGCCCGCCACGAATTCCTTTCCTGTGCTAACCTCTTCATCTTACATCCTCAAATTCCAATCTCTGTCTTCCTCTACAGTTTTTGCCCTCTACAGCTCCCTCTAGTACCATGGAAGTCATTCCCTCATGTCTTAGCAGATGTCCTATCATGCTGTCCCTTCTCATTATCAGTGTTTTCCACATATTCCTTTCCTCTCCGATTCTGCATAGAACCTCCTCGTTCCTTACCTTATCAGTCCACCTAATTTTCAACATTTGTCTATAGCACCACATCTCAAATGCTTCGATTCTCTTCTCTTCCGGTTTTCCCACAGTCCATGTTTCACTAACATACAATGCTGTACTCCAGACGTACATCCTCAGAAATTTCTTCCTCACATTAAGGCCAGTATTTGATATTAGTAGACTTCTCTTGGCCAGAAATGCCTTTTTTGACATAGCGAGTCTGCTTTTGATGTCCTCCTTGCTCCGTCCGTCATTGGTTATTTTACTGCCTAGGTAGCAGAATTCCTTAACTTCATTGACTTCGTGACCATCAATCCTGATGTTAAGTTTCTCGCTGTTCTCATTTCTACTACTTCTCATTACCTTCGTCTTTCTCCGATTTACTCTCAAACCATACTGTGTACTCATTACACTGTTCATTCTGTTCAGCAGATCATTTAATTCTTCTTCACTTTCACTCAGGATAGCAATGTCATCAGCGAATCGTATCATTGATATCCTTTCACCTTGTATTTTAATTCCACTTCTGAACCTTTATTTTATTTCAATCATTGCTTCCTCGATGTACAGATTGAAGAGTAGGGGCAAAAGAGTACAGCCTTGTCTTACACCCTTCTTAATATGAGCACTTCGTTCTTGATCGTCCACTCTTATTATTCCCTCTTGGTTGTTGTACATATTGTATATAACCCATCTCTCCCTATAGCTTACCCCTACTTTTTTCAGAATCTCGAACAGCTTGCACCATTTTATATTGTTGAGCGCTTTTTCCAGGTCGACAAATCCTATGAAAGTGTCTTGATTTTTCTTTAGCCTTGCTTCCATTATCAGCCGTAACGTCAGAATTGCCTCTCTCTTCCCTTTACTTTTTCTAAAGCCAAACTGATCGTCACCTAGTGCATTCTCAATTTTCTTTTCCATTCTTCTGTATATTATTCTTGTAAGCAGCTTCGATGCATGAGCTGTTAAGCTGATTGTGCAATAATTCTCGCACTTGTCAGCTCTTGCCGTCTTTGGAATTGTGTGGATGATGCTTTTCCGAAAGTCAGATGGTATGTCGCCAGACTCATATATTCTACACACCAACGTGAATAGTCGTTTTGTTGCCACTTCCCTCAATGATTTTAGAAATTCTGATGGAATGTTATCTATCCCTTCTGCCGTATTTGACCGTAAGTCCTCCAAAGCTCTTTTAAATTCCGATTCTAATACTGGATCCCCTATCTCTTCTAAATCGACTCCTGTTTCTTCTTCTATCACATCAGACAAACCTTCACCCTTATAGAGGCTTTCAATGTATTCTTTGCACCTATCTGCTCTCTCCTCTGCGTTTAACAGTGGAATTCCCGTTGCACTCTTAATGTTACCACCGTTGCTTTTAATGTCACCAAAGGTTGTTTTGACTTTCCTGTATGCTGAGTCTGTCCTTCCGACAATCATATCTTTTTTGATGTCCTCACATTTTTCCTGCAGCCATTTCGTCTTAGCTTCCCTGCACTTCCTATTTATTTCATTCCTCAGCGACTTGTATTTCTGTATTCCTGATTTTCCCGGAACATGTTTGTACTTCCTCCTTTCATCAATCAAGTGAAGTATTTCTTCTGTTACCCATGGTTTCTTCTCAGCTACCTCCTTTGTACCTATGTTTTCCTTCCCAACTTCTGTGATGGCCCTTTTTAAAGATGTCCATTCCTCTTCAACTGTACTGCCTACTGCGCTATTCCTTATTGCTGTATCTATAGCGATAGAGAACTTCAAACGTATCTCGTCATTCCTTAGTACTTCCGTATCCCACTTCTTTGCATATTGATTCTTCCTGACTAATGACTTGAACTTTAGCCTACTCTTCATCACTACTATATTGTGATCTGAGTCTATATCTGCTCCTGGGTGCGCCTTACAGTCCAGTATCTGATTTTGGAATCTCTGTCTGATCATGATGTAATCTAGTTGAAATCTTCCCGTATCTCCCGGCCTTTTCCAAGTATACCTCCTCCTCTTGTGATTCTTGAACAGGGTATTCGCTATTACTAGCGGAAACTTGTTACAGAACTCAATTAGTCTTTCTCCTCTTTCATTCCTTGTCCCAAGCCCATATTCTCCTGTAACCTTTTCTTCTGCTCCTTCCCCTACAACTGCATTCCGGTCGCCCATGACTATTAGATTTTCGTCCCCCTTTACATACTGCATTACCCTTTCAATATCCTCATACACTTTCTCTATCTGTTCATCTTCAGCTTGCGACGTCGGCATGTATACCTGAACTATCGTTGTCGGTGTTGGTCTGCTGTCGATTCTGATTAGAACAACCCGGTCACTGAACTGTTCACAGTAACACACCCTCTGCCCTACCTCCCTATTCATAAAGAATCCTACACCTGTTATACCATTTTCTGCTGCTGTTGATATTACCCGATACTCGTCTGACCAAAAATCCTTGTCTTCCTTCCACTTCACTTCACTGACCCCTACTATATCTAGATTGAGCCTTTGCATTTCCCTTTTCAGATTTTCTAGTTTCCCTACCATGTTCAAGCTTCTGACATTCCACGCCCCGACTCGTAGAACGTTATCCTTTCGTTGATTATTCAATCTTTTTCTCATGGTAACCTCCCCCTTGGCAGTCCCCTCCCGGAGATCCGAATGGGGGACTATTCCAGAATCTTTTGCCAATGGAGAGATCATCATGACACTTCTTCAATTACAGGCCACATGTCCTGTGGATACACATTACGTGTCTTTAATGCAGTGGTTTCCATTGCCTTCTGCATCCTCATGTCGTTGATCATTGCTGATTCTTCCACCTTTAGGGTCAATTTCGCACCCCTAGGACAAGAGAGTGCCCTGAACCTCTATCCGCTCCTCCGCCCTCTTTGACAAGGCTGTTGGCAGAATGAGGCTGACTTCTTATGCCGGAAGTCTTCGGCCGCCAATGCTGATTATTTATCAAAATTTAGGCAGTGGTGGGGATCGAACCCGGAACCGAAGACGTTTTGATTATGAATCAAAGACGCTACCCCTAGACCACGGGTATGCTAGTGGTGGAAAAAATGTTCACTGCCAGTGTCTGGCCAGCAAGGGGAAGAGAGGTGGTGGCATAAATTTCCTGATTACCAGATTTAGTGCCAGTGTCCTGGTTTAAATACCAAACTCCTCCGCAGTGTCTCACAAAATGAGGATGTGTGACACTGTTGACGGTGATCCATCGATCGGATGGCGACTTTAAGCTTGGCGGCCTCCTTGGTGGTATTTGCAAGGAATGGGCTGTATGGCAGTACTGGGTTTCACCCTCTCCCTTCTCTCATCATCATCATCATCATCATCATCATCACACAACACAAACATCATACTATGCACACATGCACACACGCGCGCGCACGCACACACACACGCACACACACACACACACACACACACACACACGCACACGCACACGTGCACACACACACGCACACGTGCACACACACACACACACACACACACACACACACACGCACACACACGCACACACACACTACACACATGCAGTACTACAAATATTGTAATAGAAGATGTTGCAAATAAATGAACAAAAAATTACAGTAGTGTAGACCTTTTAGAGTCTGTAGGGGTAAGTAATCAAAAGGCTTCCGTAAATAATCTGCAACAAGTATTTAGGCATAATGAACTTGTGCCACATTATTGCATGCAACATAGATATATTTTGAGTGTTGGCTGTAAAAAAGTATGATATCTGTCTTCAGTGCAATCTTTTTACTGCTATGGAAGAATACTCTTTTCTTTATGACCAGAAAATTTTGTTTCCTTGCAACTTTCTGACTACGTATGGGACAAACGCTGAGCTGCAGTACAGTTCAGAGCCCAACTTGCACTGACTAGGTATGTCAGTTCTAGGGTCAGAGGAAGGCAATGGCATAACATCTCCGATAGGACTATGCCTAGGAAAACAATGTAATATTCGAACTGATCTTCAGGTTTGATTACAGTTTTAGCAATTCTTTTTCTTTTTTTTAATAATATAATTAAGAGTATAAGTGCACTAATGATTCATTCAACATTTGGGAGCAACACATCTTCTTTACATCACTGCTCTACTTACTTTCTATGCCACTTATTTTTCTATGATAACCTAAAACAGGTTTCTGCTACTTAACAACAGATAGCTGAAGCTTAGTAGAAGTATTAAGTCACTTATGAAAAACCTGGTTTTTACTTGTAATTTACTTGAAAAATAACATGGAAAATGCTTAAAAGGTTGTCAACAGGTGCTGTGTGAGCGTAGTCTACTGCAGCAACACGGTACCTCAAAGAGAAGAAATATTACCATTATAGCCACAATAGCAGCGGCCGGTGACTAAATGCAGCTATTTGCGAGCTATAAGTGATTTAATGTGTGGTCACAGTGTTAAAAAAAAACTTACTTTAACGGAAAGAAAGCTGACTTATGTGACCATAAAATATACAACTCTTAAGGCTCAGACAAAGTAAATTAGGAACAATGTGTATGTTGTTGAAGATGTAAACTTCCATAAGAATTTGTATTACAGGTCATGGACCATTTTATAAAAATAATTCGATCACAGGAAGGTCGACATTGACAGGAAAGGAAATAGAACCATAAGCAAAAAGTCAAATGATTCAGAAGAAACATATTTCAAAGTGTGCCTACAAAAGACAGGCAGTCAGAAAATGGGATAATCTGATCTAATACAATGAAAGAGGATGTCTGTTTATCTTTGCACAAAGTGGCTTTTATGGCTTTTCCTCAAGGTTCAAGATATGAATCTTCCCACTCAATGACAACACATTAAATGAAACAATGGAAAATCCATAATAGATTAATTGAATTAATAAAATAAAATATATGTCAATAAAATAAACTACAAAGTCTCCGTCATAAATAAATGTGAAAAGGAGATGATAGGAAACAAGTTGCAGCATTAAGAAAAACAAAGAGAAAACCTATGCATCAACAAATACCTGAAATTAAAAACAATTAAGGGAGACAGCACTGAATATAGAACAAAAGATGAGAAATGGACAGTATATAACAAAAGAAAGACAGAATGCAGGCACATGAGGAAGAATATTTAAAACAACAGTCTGTTCAAAATTATTTTAGGATTAACAGCTACAAAGGAAGTGGCAGGATGAAGCTCACGAGGAAGGCATGGCACACACTCAGCCAATCCCAAGAGCCCTGTTGTATAGCCGCAGTAACCATCTCCAGTTGCCAGACCTTCACCCCAACACTGCAACACTTCCTGCTTGCATTACATGGCTTATTGACGTGAGGGATTGTTGGTTACCCAGGGAGATTTTGTTTATTTTCTTTTCTTAATATTTTGCCTGTGATCACTGTGCGTCATGTGGTGACACTGAACAATGTCAGAAGGAAGTTTGCCAAATGTTATTCCACTGAAAAACTCAACATTGCTGTCTCAGCCAGGGCCAAAATATCGTACAAAGTGATAAATTTAAGGAGGTGGAGCTTATGGATCTCATCTCTCTTCAGAAACCATAGTTCCCCACAAGGCAAAAACTTAAGGGCATACAGTAAATAGGCTATCACCTCGTTACTGCCATTTTGACCCAAAAGAATTTGTAGGTCCCAAATTAATGGCTACATTGCCAGCAACAATTTTTAAAAAGTACAGTCTTTGGTTGAGACACTCATCAATGAGGCTGTCAGATGACACTAAAAAAGAGGGGGCATGGGGGGAGGGGGGACAAGCATCATTTAATAAAGATAGTTACAGTGTCAGTCAAATATGTGTAACAGCGATGAGAGAAATGTCAGAAAAGTTTTTCCATTCTCACACAAAAAAGATGCACAGGCAGATTTCTCTCTTGCAGCAATCGAAAGTCAGGATGGAATAATGATAATATTATGAAAAGAATAGATGCTGCTCAGCAGCAATCTATCCTTTTCATAATATTATCATTAGTCTTTCTTCCAAATTGATAAGTGTCCTCACTTTGACTAACAGGCACAATTCTTTGTTATGTTACAAATAAGCAGAAAGTCTGACTAGAAGACATTGTAATAAGATAATTATACACCCAGCAATGTGTTTCTCTCATTAAAACCAAATGTGCAACAGCTGCACTTTTAAAATGTGAGCACAGCAGAATGTGTCACATTTAACTCAAATTATTCTGTGGATATCTCCAACAAAGTTGCAAGTTGGAGCACGTGAAAATATGATGCATTCATAAGATTTTGTTCATAAATGTGTTCAGCTAAATTTGATTACAAAAAAGCTTCCTGCATGTCAAAAGTTCAGTAATGTCCTCAGAAAATGCATTTTTGTGAACTTTCAGTATTTCACCTTAACATATTGGAGCCCTCGCAGAAGACATCAATCCCATTTCCATCTATGTGCACCGAATGCTTTATGGCTCCGGGTGAGTTGAAGGAGATGTAAGACTCTGTGTGTTTTCTGTGAGGGATGTGGCAACTCAGCTCCACAGTATCACATGTTCCTGCCAATGTTTCAGTCCAAAATTGTTTTTGAGCGCACTATAGTACAACAGTAATGCAGGATGAGGGAAAATTGGGACAGTAAAAATTGCAAATGAAGTTTTTGGGAAAGAAATTGAAAAGAGGACACAGTTGAAGCAGATTAACATAATATTAAGAAGATTAACATTTGAATATTTAGAGATACTCATATGTTATTGTGGTACTAGATGTCATTTATAGCATTCTACAACAGTAATAATAGGGAATACTTGTTACTACTTCATTCACTATGTCCTGATACAAATCATCCTGTGTGTTTCTGTTTCTATGAGTAGTTTATTCTCTAGTAAAGTTCTGGCACAATGTAATAAAATTTCGGAGTAAAGGGAACCATTCACCGAATAGCAGAACCATGGAATCATCAAAAGGCACACACAAAAGAGAATGAAAACTTGCTAGTTTTCTGAACAAATCCTCTGATGAGCCAGAGCACTACCTGGCACAATGTGTGTGTGTGTGTGTGTGTGTGTGTGTGTGTGTGTGTGTGTGTGTGTGTGTACTCTATTGCATCATAGGATTTATACTGAAAGCTTTCGTGTGTGGCTGTCAATGACTCCCCATTAATGCTATTTGATGAGTGGTCTCCTTTACTCCAAAATTACCTATCACTTAGGATAGTAATGAATATTCAAATGATTTTATGGACTTCTCAAATTCAGCTGGTTACACAGAATATAACAGAAAAATGTTCTTTGTTATACGCCTCAGGCACAACTTTGACTCTGTTGGCTTGAATCTCTTAAAGTACCTTCCTGTAACATATTGAGTAGGTCAACACTTTTCGGAGATTATAGAAAGTGCACACTGCTATATCTTCTTGCCAGCACTCAGTCCATTCCTATATTTAAGGCAGTGATCTTCTTACACACAGATAAACTGGATCAGCTGTGATGTACAGCTCGAAAAGAGTTTCGGTGTTTTTTTTAGCTTTCTCTTTGCTGTATCTACCACAGTCAGCTGGAATGAATGATTCCATTCTTTTTGCAAATTGTGCAGGTTAGACAGGTGACAGATAGTCTTTCACCACACCTAGTGTCAAGTTACTTAGAGCTTCCCAGGTCGAGATGCGGCTGTTGTCTTCTACCTACTACCACTGCTTTCTGCCCTACCACTGTATGAATCTCCATTCATGTGCAGCACTGTATATTTTCTTTTTGGTGGATTTGCTTTGTATGTGCAGCAAGATATCACACACGAGTGCGCCCTGAAGCAACTACTTGAAATACTTTACCATAGTCAGAAGTGTTCTTTCAGAGCAGTTTCTACGACAACCAGGAGGACTGAATAACTGATAATCAAACAGTCTACTGGTTTTTCATATCTAGACTTTGTGTTTCCAGATGTCTGCCTTCTTCTGTTTTTGCTTATGAATGTCACCAGTTTCCTCTTATACAGTACATACTAACAAACATACTACATCGGTTCTCTCAACACAGTTGTTTGTAAAGGGGTGATGTGCAATGCCTCATCTCCAGTACACAAAGCGAGGTACCACTAATGTGACTATCTTATTTCCAACAATTATTCACAACAGCTTATAATGCATGTTCTACTTGAACATATACATACACATACTACAAACCACTGTGAAGTGTACAGCAGAGTGTACCTAAACATCGTACAACACAGTAGGGTTTCTTCCCATTCCAACTGTGCGTGGAGTGCAAGAAGAATGACTGCTTAAATGTTCTTGTGCATGTTGTAATCAGTCTCCCATTCCAACTGTGCGTGGAGTGCAGCAAGAATGACTGCTTAAACTTTCTTGTGCATGCTGTAATCAGTCTCTTTTGTCTTCACAGGCCCTATGGGAGTCATTTGTAGGAGGTGGATATAGGAGGTAGTGCCCTGCAAGCTCATGTGTAGTCTGCAGAGAGCAGATGTACACTTTGAAAATGTCGACAGAAGTTGCCAAAGATGATCAAAGTCACCTCACATAATAACACGAGTGAGTAACCACTTCTCAATGAATGTGCAGCTCTCACAATCACGTGGATATCAATCACACGCTCGAATGCAGACTATGAGTTTTCAGTGTGGACATGTGCAATGTGGTTTCCTTACCACCGTAATTACACACAATTTATTTGAATGATGAACAATGAGTATAGTTAAAAATTATCATTCATTATTCGTGAACAACAAATAAAAATATTTCCTGAAATAATATACATTTACATGAATAAAAAAATTTATTTGTCATCTGTGAATAAAAAGTGTTGCGAATAATAGATTAATTTGAAATTCTATAACCCTAACTGCTCCATTTCGTTGTCATTTATTAAAGAAATATACATATTGTTGCTTTTAAATTAGTTTTCAGAACAATGCTTTTTTCAAAGATCTCATCATAAAGTTTTGAAAAGTAATATTATTAGATAAATAAAAAAATCTATTCACCAAACAATAGTGGGAGAAAACAAGTATAAAAGTCAAGGAAATGTGCAAACTTCCAGGGAAAGTGACTCCTCCTCCTGGCAGAAAGATTGAAAGGGAAGGAAGGAGGACGATGGAACTGACTGACGAGGTTTAGGAAATGGCCTTAATTTACCTTTTTCTTTTTCTTTGTTCTCAGCATTTCTTCTCAGCAAATATTCCTTTCAGTCTTTTATATCTTTTTTTCTATGCTGTCTATTTATGACTGCCCCCCCCCCCCCCCCCACCTCTACCATACAATTTGCACTCAGCTTTCTGCTCTTAGTAATGCTTGCACAATGTTTTATCAGTAATCTCTATTTTGTCTATTACCTTATCTTCCATCTTTAAGCTCTCAGATGCTCCCCATCCACAAAGAAAGTATGGTGACACTCTACGTTATTTTTTATCCATAAAGAAATTTGTTTGAATGCTCTACTTATTTGAATAATTATGTAGACAGAAATTTACTCGAATAATGCCTATTTCTGCTTGCCAATAAATATAGGATGGAATAATGACAATATTACGAAAGGTTCTGGTTTGGAATTACGAATTATTAAAGAATAAAGGAGATGACTCACTGAAAGGTAGAAGCGCTGCATCAACGATAGGTATGCGAACAAAAGATACAGAGCTTTGCTAGCTTTCAGAATGAACTTCCTTTTTCAAGCTCGTAGGAAAAACATGCACACAAACATACAAATACACACTCTGACTCATATGCACACACCTGTCTCACTACATTGTGCTCAGTTGACTACCAGCTCTTAACAGGCCCATAGTGAGTGTACTAGGGTGAGGTGAGGGACGGACTGAGGGGGAAGCAGGGAGGAGGTTGGGGGAAAGCATTAGATGTTCATGAGAGAGTGGGGAGCCATCTGTGGGCTAGCTGGGGATGCAGGTAGTGGGGGCAGGTGGCAGACAGCTGGGCACACGATTTCACAGACTAAGGCACAAGATAGCAGCACATAGCTCCCATCTGGGCAGCTCAAAAAAGCTGGTAGTGATGGGGAGGATCCAAATTGCACAGGTTGTGAAGTAGTCACTGAAATCTCACATATTGTACTTTGCTGCAAGTTGTGTCACTGGGTGGTCCCACCTTGTTTTTGGCAACACACATCTGCCCTCGCATCCATCCCAAAACCAACCACAAAGAAGCACTCCCCTTGTCACCCAATACAACCTGGCTTTGCTCATCTATCATCATGCCCTAAAATGAGCCACATCCTACCCCAGATACTTTCATCCCTCCCAAAGTGGTGCTCCACCGTCCACCCAACCTCCCCAACATCCTAGACCATTCCTATGCCACTCCCACCCACAATCCCCTACCACAGGGATCATACCCTTGTGGAAGGCCCAGATGCAAGACCTGTCTGATCCACCCACCCAACACCAGCTACTCCAGTCCCTTCACAGGCTTATTCTACCCATTCAGAGGCCAGGCCACCTGTCAAAGCAGTCATTTTATATACCAACTCTGCTGCAACAACTACACTGTGTTTTACATTGGTATGTCAATCGACCATCTGTCAACTATAATGAATGGCCACCACAAAACTGTTGCCAAAAACAAGGTGAACTACCCAGTGGCAGAACCTGCAGCAGAGCACAACATGTGAGTTTTCAATGGGTGCTACACAACCCTTGCCATCTGTATCCTCCACAACACAACCACCAGCTATTCCGAGCTATGCAGATGGGAATGTCCCCCCCCCCCCCACGCCTCACCAAATGGTGTGTGTGTGTGTGTGTGTGTGTGTGTGTGTGTGTGTGTGTGTGTGTGTACCATCCCCTGTCCCAGTACCTCTGCCAAATTCGTGTCGGGTACTTTTGTGCTTCTATCTCATGCCCTAGACTGTGAAATCACGTGCCCAGCTGTCTGTCATCTGCCCTCTCTACCTACATCCATAACTAGTCCACAGATGGCTCCCACTCCCCCATGAGCTGCTAGATGCTTTCCCCCAATTTCCTCCCTGCCTCCATCTCTCTTCACCCTTCAACCCAACCCACCTCACCCTAGTACACTCGCTCACCTTATGCCGCCTTAGGCCGTGAAAGAGCTGGCAGTCAACTGAGCACAATGTAGGAAGGCAGGTGTGTGCATATGAGTGTGTTTGTGTGTATGTTTATCCTACAAGCTTGAAAGAGAAACTTCGTTCTGAAAGCCAGCAAAGCTCTGTACTTTTTGAAACTTCCTGGCAGATTAAAACTGTGTGACGAACTGAGACTCGAACTTGGGACCTTTGCCTTTCACAGGCAAGTGCTCTACCATGTAACAATGTAACACACGGTAAAATTTTTACCAATGCATCAGCAAGTCTATCTATGTAGGCCAATCATGAATATATGACATTAATTTTGAGATTAGGTAACCAATTACATCTCACAGAAATGGTAATATATCCAATATGAAAACTGGAAAAGTTAATTTTGTTTACCTTGCTCTCACTCATCCATACAGGTGAGTTTTGCTGCTTTTCAATCAGTTCTCGAACTTTCCGGTACCATGAGTCGGGACTTGTCAGAGTTACACTGCACGTGAATGTATGTCCCCAAACCTTCTCCAGTTTTTGACATTGTTCAAACAACTTTTTACTGCTTTTATGTGCTGCCCTGTGTAAAGAATGTAAGTACCCATTAATAACATTATACATGGCAGTATGCACTATGACATTATTTGTGTAATTATTACAAAGATGCTAATTACTTATACTTTCATATCACACATCAACTAAATGAGAACATAAATGCTGATATCCTTTGTGAAAGTGGCCAGGTTCAGTAAGTGAAGTATGTTTTGGAGTATTCTGTTTCTTTATTTCAATATTTCCTTGAAGGTCTAGGAGACACAAGAAGTATGCCATTGAAGTAACTTAGTACTGACAAGGGAACCTCCCCATCGCACCCCGCTCAGATTTAGTTATAACTTGGCACAGTGGATAGGCCTTGATAAACTGAACACAGATCAATTTAGAAAACAGGAAGAAGTTGTGTGGAACTGTGAAAAAATAAGCAAAATATACAAACTGAGTAGTCCATGGGCTACATAGGCAACATCAAGGAAAAGGTGAGGTCAGAAGTGCCGTGGTCCCGTGGTAGCGTTAGCAGCTGCAGAAGGAGAGGTCCTTGGTTCAAGTCTTCCTACGACTGAAAATTTTACTTTCTTTATTTTTGCATAGTTATTATCTGTCCGCTCGTTCATTGACGTCTCTGTTCACTGTAATAAGTTTAGTGTCTCTGTTTTGCGACCGCATCGCAAAACCGTGCGATTAGTAGACGAAAGGACGTGCCTCTTCAATCGGAACCGAAAACATTTTATTGCAAGGTCATAGGTCAACCAATTCCTCCACGGAAAACACATCTGATATATTCTATACGACACTGGTGACGGCATGTGCGTCACATGACAGGAATATGTTGTCAACCCACCTAACTTGTACACTTGGCGAATGGGTAAAAAGATTCTTCTACCTTGCCCAATTTAGGTTTTCTTGTGGATGTGATAATCACTCCCAAAAAAGTGATGAAAACATAAGAGTTTGTCACATAAACTGAAAATAAAAAATTAAAGTTTTAACTCGATGGAAGATTTGAACCAAGGACCTTTTGTTCCGCAGCTGCTCACGTTACCACGAGACCACGGAGCTCCCGCAGTCCCTGTGTCCGTGATGTTGCCTATCTACCCATGAACTGCTCAGTTTGTATATTTTGCTTATTTTTTTCGTAGTTCCACTCAACTTCTTTCTGTTTTCTCAATTGATCTGTTTTCAGTTTTTCAAGGCCTATCCACTGTGCCAACTTATAACTAAATCTGAGGGGGGTGCGATGGGGAGGTTCCCTTGTGAGCTGAAAAACTGCAAAAACTTGACAGTTTTCTGGATCCATAAAAGAGAGGGTACACTTACATATAATTTGGGATTTTTTTAGAAGTGAATCAAGAGCACAAAAGACCAGCAGGAAAATATAGTGAATGTACTGTTATGCATAAGCCAGAGGAATCTTCTCAGATTACAGTGTTGCGAACAGTGAGATGTACTTGTAAATCCTACATTCCCGTAACCCTCCTGGCCTCAACCTTCATTAGTCACTGTCCTCACCCATCCAGCCCCCTCCCTGTTCCCATTCCAGCACTACACAGCCATCATTTCACCGCCACACCCAGTCTTTTAATTTCTGTTCTTTTTATTTCTCCCCTTCCACTACTTACACCCCCCCCCCCCCCCCCCACCCCGTACCTTCTCTTCTGCCCTCTGTTTAAACTGCAGCACTTCACTGACCGCCACTCCCACGATACTATCCCTCCCCCTCAGGAGTTAGCTACTCTTTTTACTATTAAGCTACTTTCAGCCCTCACAAGGCAAGTCACCTTGAAAACTTTGAGAGGGAAGCTGAATCACTTTTGGATTGTATGTTTCATGATATGATATTATTACAAGCTCGCCATGCAAAAAGATAATCATATTATACATGAATGCACAAATCTGGATCCATATATTACTAATCAGAGAAAAGCCAGATCTTAGGAAGATTCTACCTGGTTTCAGTAAAAGGAACATTATAAGCGAATCGTATAATTTATTTCAACTATCAAATATAACATCCGCTGCACTACTGAAATATGGTGTCTAGGAACTATAATGAAAGCAGTCAGGCTGCATTATATTAATTGGGGCTTATTCATTTTGTAGGAAGGGCAACCTTTATGTGGGACATAATTACCTCCCCCCTCTGCCCCCCAACAAGTGTGGTACTTTAATATACAGCAGAAGTTTTCACTATACAGACAGCATACAGCAGTGAGTAGTTGAATTTACTCAACTCGTTGTTTGTAATTAAATTCGTCAAATATTTTTATAGCATAGTTTTTGATTAGATAGAAAGTGATCCATGTGGCATGCATAACTACACCAATAACAAATGGGGATTCAACATAAAGTGTAATTACAGCCTTTCAGTTACTCTCTCGCTATTGTTCTGCTACATCAATACTTGCTCATTAGCTGTTTCTGCAATTGATGCATTAAATATCTTTGTAAACTGTCAAACCCTTTCAGGCCACTTCCCATGAAACAGAAAGGAATCAGAAAGTGCACTTTATAACAACTCCTGAACTTCATTAGCTTTCAATAAATATAAATTTGACCACAATGATAAGCTAACCAGTTAATTTTGGAGTCCTGTACAGAGGAGTAGTGAGGTGAGGTGAGGTGACCTCGGGCCTCTGGAAAAACTGCCAAAGCTGGACCCCCACTCCCACTCCTGTGAAACTACCTTCCTGCAATTTTTACTTCAGACATCTAGCAAATTTTATTATATAGTTAGTAAGTTTAATAAAAAATAAGCACTATTGAAAAATGTTACTTAAATGTAATTATTGCACACAACAAATTAAATGTGTCATTTTAGTAAATAAATTATAAATTGTATAAACTTGTAAAAAAACTGAAAGTATAACAAAAGCTATACATTTTTGTTTGTGGCAGGTGCTGTACATTGGTTTTAGTATGATGTATAACAAAAAATAGTTTTTATGTGTTCCTCATAAATTATTAATAGTCCATAAATGATTAACTGAAAATAAAATACAAAGGACTATTATTATTGAGGAAATATTCCTTTGCAGGAACTGTGTTTTTACTGTTGTTTTACTTCGCTTTTCCTCACTACGAGTCAAGCAAACTCAGCAATTATGTCGTGTTTAATAGCTCAAGCAGGGCAGCCAATGACAACACGCAGAGCACATGTTTATCTGGAGGACCAAGTAAACCTTCCAGCTTTTCAAGTTTGCTTCCTTCACAGTCACATCTCATTTCCTTCTTCAATTGGCAAAAATAGGAATATGTCAGATACCTTCGGTTAAGTAATATACCCGTTCCAGCAACTGTTCTTCAACCTTTGAGACATCACAATATTGTAACGAAATAGCAGCGAGAACTCAACTGCCGAACACGTGCGAGCTGCATAAGTAAGCGGCTGTGTGAACTGAGGACACTGTTGCCACATGAACTATGTTAGCAATAGTTTGGTAGAAGTCATTTCTCTAAGACAATACTAGAATGACATGACGTTGGACAAATGACACTGTGACAACAGTGTGTGGTTACAGCGACAGGCTGAGGGAAAGGCTGCATCTCATCAGCAGAAGACAGCAACAGGAGGAGCACGAGAGCTCACATACCATTCCTGGTTAATGCTTGAACCTGACTTCTTCTTCTTCTTCTTCTTTATGATCAATTTTTTGCACCCCCTCTATGCCTGTGCCCCTGACAGGGACCTAGCTCCAACTTTTAGGTACAGCCATGGTCCTATTAACAGCATTACACGTTAAAATATTCCATTTTAAACACATTGATGATGTCAAATTTTTGTTGTAATGTAATTATACTTGTTCCATGTTATCGGGGGGAAATGTTACAATAATGTGTATGAACTTTTGCAACAAATGTGTAGTTTGTTTCTCATTCAAATTTGGAACAAGAGGTTTGCTCACAAGCAAAATTCAATGCAGCTCATTTGCTTTCTCATTGAACTTGGCACCTCCAGGCTCAAATACCTAAATTTACTGGCTGATCACTATGGTACTTACTTTATGTCCACAGTACCCATCCAGTTGCATGAATAACAACAGCTACAATTTTATTTACGTAAGTAACTTTCTTCACATGTCAACAAAAATGAACTGTTGCATGGGGAGCAAGCAAGAGACCTCCACGTGAGCAGTCACTTCTTTTGCCTTCGAATGCATCTTCAAGTTCCTTGATCACTGCTGGTGCTCCCTAGGCAACTAATTGGTCCCTTCCAATTAGGCCAACTCTCGCAGAAGGTGATTTAAAGATAATTCCAACGGCGATTACGAAATTAACAACAATATGAAACCCTATACAAATTGCACTGTTCAGAGCCAACCTGGAAACGTGCTCAGAATATGTCAACTGAATGTTGAGGGACTGTCCAGAAATAAGGGCGAAATACTATCTAAAATATTGAGAGAGAATAGGGCGGATGTCTTAGCACTGCAAGAGACTCATACTGAAGATGACAACGCTCTGTGGAAGCAAGGGCGCATCCCAGGCTATAAATTAGTGTCCCAAATTAACCACCCTCAATATGGAGTTGCCAGCTTTGTCCGCAACAATTTAAAGGGTGTCTCAGTTATTCTTGAGGAGAAATCAGACAAAGAAAATGTGATGGTAGTGGTGATTCAGATTGGAAATCTAAAAATAGCAAATATCTACAAACCACCGAATAGCACTTGGCGCAAACAACTCCCAGTGCTAGAACATCCTGCAATATATGTAGGTGATTTTAACAGCCATAGTTATAAGTGGGGCTATGCCGAAGAGGATGAAAATGGTAGAAGTCGGGCAGAATGGATGGAAGCAAACAACTTAAAGTTCCATTATGATGCAAAGGGAAAAGGCACATTCAGGTCTGGAAGATGCGGTACAGAGAGCACACTTGACCTCTGCCTGTCAACTATGGATCCTTCGGAGAGCAGTAGCGGAACTATCATCAGAAAGGTCCTACATGACTTTCCCAGAAGCCAACATCGTCCCATTCTCATCTCCTACGGGCTACACATTCCCCCAGTGCGGTCTGCTCCTGTATCCCACTGGAATTTTCAAAAAGAAGATTGGGATAAATTTTCTAAATTGCTGGACGAGTCAATAACACAGGTCCCTGCACTTCCAAAATCATACTCAATGTTTTTAGAGATTGTGATAGCTACTGCCAAAAAGAGCATACCCAGAGGATGCCAGAAAGAATACATTCCTGGCTGGAATAAAGAGATCAACCAGCTGTTTAACCAATTCAAGGAAAGTGGAGACCAAGAAACAGCTACGAACCTTATGAATTCCTTAAATGAACAAAGGAGAGAAAAATGGCATAAAGAAACAAGGGACCTCGATTTCACGCACTCCAGTAGAAAAGCATGGACGCTGATTCACAAACTTGGAGAAGACCCTTCCCACAGCAAAGAAAACTCAACATTCTCATGTGACTCAATCGCGTCACTTAGTGAGAGTTTCCAAGGTCCCAACAGATAAAGCAAATCTTCGGCAAGTAAAGAGAGAGCATACGGAAGTCAAGAAATCTCTGCAACATAACCCAGAATTCTCTTCTCCATTTACAATCACTGAACTGGAGACAGCCCTGAGCATATGAAATGTAGAAAAGCTGCAGGTGCAGATGGGCTTTATGCTGAATATTTGGTGCACAGGGGATGGTAACGTGAAATTGGCTAGTTTGCCTTTTTAACGAAATTCTTCGTACAGCAACATTACCCAAAAAATTTAAAAGAGCAAAAATTATCACTGTCAAAAAGCCAAGGAAAGAGGGAACAGCTGCAGAACACTTCCGCCCAATATCTCTACTTATCTGTGCTTACAAGCTATTGGAAAGAATGATTCTAAACCGAATCCAAGATCAAATTAATGCTATGATACCACCTGATCAAGCTGGATTCAGACCTTATAGAAGCTGCTGTGAACAAGTACTCTCCTTGACTACTCACATAGAATCTGGATACCAAAAGAAACTTAAAACTGGAGTAGTGTTCATTGACCTGTCAGCAGCTTATGACACGGTGTGGCGCGAGGGCCTATTATTGAAATTTTTGAGAGCAATACCTTGAAAAATTCTAGGCAATTTCTTAAGTAACATGTTAAGCAATAGGCGGTTTAAAGTACATCAAGGAGAAGAGAAAAACAGATGGAATGTACTCAATAACGGATTACCTCAGGGCAGTGTTCTTGCTCCAATGTTATTCAACTTCTACACAGCTGACCTGCCGAATTTGGCCCGCCAAAAATTTCAATACGCAGATGTCCTGGCAATTTCATATCAGAGTGAAGACCTTTCTGAATGTGAAGAACACCTAATGAACAGCCTTACTAAACTTTATGAGTATTTTGAGACATGGCGACTGAGACCAAATGTTTCTAAAACCGAGGTAAGCCTGTTCCACCTTTCTAATCGCCTTTCATCAGCAAAGATCAGTCCACAGTTCGGCCCTCTTGGCACAGTCAGATACAATGAAAGCCCAAAATATCTGGGAGTTACTCTGGACAGAACTTTAGCATACAAAAAACACCTTTCCAACTTGGCCAAGAAGATACAAACATGAGAGAACCTTGTGAGAAAGCTGGCAGGCAGTACATGGGGAGCAACCACATCAGTTATCCGACAAGCATCCCTTGCACTGGTATACTCTGCAGCAGAATACTGTGCACCAATTTGGCTCTGAAGCACCCAAATAGCAAAAGTCCATGTCCAACTGAACTCGATTATGAGAGTAATTAGTGGTACAGTCTGGTCTACACTTACTTGCTGGCTACCAGTGCTTTCAAACATCTGTCCACCAGACCTCCGTCGAAAGGCTGCTCTTTACAACCTCTGTCAGCAAGTTTCTGAAAACAACTCGATCCCTCTTCATGACGATTAGCTATCACTGCCCAGGAAACGCCTCAAATCTAGAAGACCAGCATATGAAATGGGAGTCCAAATGCTATCCACAGGATTCAACCAGGATGCAGAGTGGAAACGTGATTGGCAAGCTACAAGAACCCGAAACCACGAACTTGTAGACAATCCAACAGTTCCAGTTCCAGGCTTCCACCAACCAAGGGAGGTGTGGGTGCAGTTAAACAGATATCGGACCGAAGAGGGTAGGTGCAAATACAACATGCACAAGTGGGGCTTTTCAAGTGACAGTGGGTGTGACTGTGGTGACACCCAAACAATGAGCCACATTGTGAATGAATGTCCAATCAGACACTTCCCTGGTGACATTGAGAAGCTCCATCGAACATCCCACGAGGCACTCTGCTGAATCGAGTCCATCAACATCCGAGTGTAGTCTGAGCAGTTTTAAAACTTGTGTACTGTATATAATTTCACATGTTCATTTTTATATATATTTCTTTGTTTTACTAAATGTCTATTACTGTAATTGATGCATAAAATAATAAAAAAATATAACTGTTGCATCAGTGGACCTTTTCAGACAGAACTATCCCTTGGGCAGTTATAACAACAGCTAAAATAACAAGAACTTCCAGAATTATTTGTAAAGTTAGCATATAATTGTTTAAGTAGCACAATCCAATGAGAGGAATGGCAGTTCTATCATTATGTCTAACTGGAAATGCACTTACCCTCACAAATGGACTGTTGGTATGTAATAAACAATGGCACAAACTGGAGACACTACAGCATATTTACACATCTTATTAAAAAAATTAAAGGCTTTGCATTTTAAAAGGAAAGAAAACTATGTATAATTAGAGTGAAATCATGCAAAGCACTAACATGAAAACTTTTCTAACAATTAAGACATCTGAAATGGAGACACATCAGTCTGAATCATACACATTGCTCTGAAACAACGTAGAGATCAGTCTAATTGTAATGTCTCAACACTCCAACAGTACAGAGTCACATTATTGTTTTGGTGGATGCTGAGAGGGCACAGAATAATCCTAGCTGGAAAACCAACACCCCAGCACATACACAATTTAATTAAAAAGTACAAGTGACATCCATAAAGGAATGAACACAATTAATAATGGAATTTAACCTGAGTGGAAAACACGGTTATAGTTGCTGACACCGATTACCAAGTTATACGAGACAGAAGTTCAAATGCTCGACTTGTATTCCAGAGGCTGTGGAGTTACTCTCTGTTCAACCGTTCCCTATTTTTTGAGGCTGCCCTAAATCAAACCAGCTGTATGGTCAGGTGGTTTTTTGAAGACACTACTGCTGGTTCCTTCCTCCCTCCTACTCCACATGACCTGAAAATTTGTTTCCAGTAACTGTAACTTTTCACTCTCCCTTTGATGATTCACTTCTTAACCTGGGAAATACTCTGTACCCAGGGCATGCTAAATACATGTGACTCAATTTATCCAGGAGTTACTACACAAACTGTGGATATCAGGTGAATATACACTGATATTAATATAACACATTTAAATTATGCAAGGTACATGCTAGGATTAATATTTTTGTAGTGAATGAAAATTATGCGTCAGGCAGGAACTCGAGCCCAGAACCTGTGCCTTGGGCAGAATATGCACAGCTTTTTCTGCTCATCTCACAGACCGATCCAACATTTCAAGTCACAGCTTGTTTCTGCCCGACTGGTCAAAGTTCCACATAAGATAGGTCTCCTACTCTGCTAGTAACTAGCATTTCTCAGAGAAGGGCAAGGGGTCATTGAGAATTCTACATTATTCACCAAATCCCTAGTTTCTTAATACCATCAACTAGCTCTCTACATATCTCAAGGGAAATTTGTCATTTGGTGATTTCATTAATATTTTCCAGTCTTGAGTGTCAAGGTCTCTCATGGAGCCAAAGGTCTCTCTAATGGGAGTCCATTCCAGCCACACCAAATACTGCTCCTCTGTTTTCCTGGCAGCTAATGTTTAATGTCCCTACAGGATTATTGCCTGTGTACAAGATCAATCACTTCTAAGTTTGGGCTTTTCCAAGTGATTTGTGTTCATCACGTGTATAAGACTAAAATACAATTTATTAGCTTCCGATATTTTTCCATAATACTCAAAAAAGATATGGACAACTGCAAAATCTTGATTTTCTACTCGTTTGCTGACCTTGTACACTGAATCAGTCAGGAATGGCTCCACGTTACAGGTGATGCCTTTGTTGTCATCTTTAATTTGACAATCGGTTTAATGCAACTCTCAATGGTAGTCCATCCTGTGCAAACCTCTTCATCTGTACATAACTACCACAACCTATGTCCTTTTGAACATGCTTACTGTATTCATCTCTGGCCTTCCACTACAATTTTCTTACTTTTTACTTTACTTTACTTTACACATAGCAAGGGCCTTATCGACCGTAAGCCTGCTCTACAAGCCTCTTCCACTTCTGCCTGTCCGATGCGCTGTTTGTCCAGTTGCTGTTGCTGTTCATCCTAGGTGTCCTCCCGAATGTTATCCTGCCATCCGATTCTGGGTCTCCCTCTTCCTCTCGTTCCATCTATTGTTCTGCTGAATGTCATTCTAGGTAGTCTGTTCCCTGTCATTCTTGCTGTATGGCCTGCCCAATTCAACCTTCTCCTCTTGAGCACTTCGATGATGTTACGGTGTTTGTACAGCCCTCTTAATTCTTCATTTCTTCTTATTCTCCATTCCATGTTATTTTCATCCTATACAGGTCCAAAAATTTTCCCTAGAACTTTTTTTTCAAATATTAACAGTTTTTCTTCATCTTGCTTTCTAAATATTAGTGTTTCACATCCATATAACATCACAGGTATAACGGTCGATTGATATAAGTGGATTTTGAAGTTACTGCTACTGATCTTTTTCTTAGAATTTTGATGAAACTATAAAGTGTCTTGTTTGCTGTTGATAAACGATCATCTATTTCTATATCTGTTCTGTTGTTTTCTACAACACCAAACTGATATCTCAGAATATGTGCTATCGACCGATTCCATCTTGTGATAAATTTATGCCACAAACTTCTTTTCTCTCCAATTTTGTTGAGTACTTCCTCCAATAGTTATGTGATCTATTTGTCTAATCTTCAGCATTCATCTGTAGGAACATATTTCCAACGTTTCTATTCTTTTCTCATGTGAACCGCTTATTGTCCATGTTTCAGTTCGATACAAGGCTACACTACAGACAAACACCTTCTAAGAAGAATTCCTAATACTTAATTTTTTAAGGATTTAATCTTGCTTTCAACTGTTACAATTTTATTTTACAACTGTAATTTCAGCATTACGCTATTTTAAAGCATAAGATTTTGACATAAAGGCAAAATAAAACTCTAACAGCTGAAAGAAAGATGAAATCCTTTCAATACATTTAGAGAATCAGTCTAGAAGAAAATAACCAACTTAGTTTAACATTTGATGTTAGCCAATTCGTCCTTTCTGAAATGTTTTTCCTGCTATCGCCACTCGGCATCAAATATCACCTCTATTTAGAGCATAATTAGTTATTTTTCTGTCCAGAAAGCAAAAATGATCTATTGTCTCATTTCTTAATCTAATTCTGTCAGTATCAGCTGATTTAATTTGACTACATTCCATTACCATCATTTTATTTTTGTTAATGTTCATTTTATAATCTCTTTTCAAGGCACTATCCACACTGTTCAACTTCTCCTTCAAGTCTTTTGTCGACTCTGACAGAATTAGAATGCCATTGGCAAGCTTCAAAGTTTTTGTCTTTCTCCCTGAACTTCAATTCTCTTTCCAAACTTCTCATTGGTTTCTTTCACAGGCTGCTCAATGTACAGACTGAATACCATAGGGGACAGAATACAACGGTGTCTTAACTCCCTTCTCAATTATGGCTTAAGTTTTTCAACCCCCTTCGATGCTTACAGCTGCTATCTTCTTTTTGTACAAGCTATAAATAATCTTTCACTCCCTGTCTTTTATCCCTGCTGCCTTCAAAATTTGAAACAGAGGGATCCAGCCAACAGTATCAAAAGCATTCTATAAACCTATAAATACTATAAACTTTAGTTTATGGAATTAGAATTATTACATTCTTCCGAGGGTCTGAAGATATTTCACCTGTCTCATAATGACACCAGGTGGAATACGACACCAGGTGGAATAATTCTGTCATGGTTGGCTGTCCCAATGATCTTAACAATGTCGAGGGAATGTTGTTTACTCCAGGGCTCTTGTTTCCGTTGTTTCAATTTGAGCTTTTCAACTCTCTGCCAAAGACTTCTTACAGGATCATATATTTCACCTTATCTTCATTTACTTCCTCTTCCCTTTCTACAATGTTGGCTTCAATTCCCATGTATAGAACTTCTATATATTCCTTCTACCTTTTAGCTTCTCCTCTTTGTTTAGCACTGGCTTCCTATCTGAGTTCTTGATATTCATGCAGCAGCTGCACTGATCTCTAAAGGTTTTTTAATTTTCCTACAGGCAGCACTTATCCTTCCCTTACTTATACTTACTACCACAGCCTTGCATTTGTCCTCTAGCAATTCCTGCTTCGCCATTTTGCACTTTCTGTGAATCTCATTTTTCAGGTGTCAACATTTCCTTTTGCATGCTCCATTTGCCCCATTTTATATTTTCTCCTTCCATCAATTAAACTTAATGTCTTACAGTGGAAAATCCGGGATGGAATGTAACAATATTATGAAATGGATAGTAACTACTCACCATACAGCAGAGATGCTGAGTCACAGATTGGCACAACAAAAATACTGCTGGAAAGTGAGCTTTCAGCCAACAAGGTCTTTGTCAAAAATGGAAAACACACACACACTCAAGCAAACACAGCTTACACACACACGACCACAGTCTCTCTGGCAGCTGAAGCCAGACTCTGGTCTGTCCTCCTAACAGTCTTTTTGTGGTGCCTATCTGAGATTCAACATCTCCGCAATATGCTGAGTAGCAATAATCCTTTTCATGAAATTGTTAAACTCAATATCTTCTGTGTTATACGGGAACTTCTCCTAGGACTTGCATTTTTACCTATGTGATCCCCTGCTGTCATCCTTATTTTATCTCTCAAAGCTCCCCATTCGGCTTCTAATGTATTACTTTGCTCTATTTCAGTCCAATGCTGGTTAATGCTCTTCCTGAAACTCTCAACAACCTCTGTTTTTTTTTTTTTTTTTTTTCATTTTTTTCCAGGTCAAATCTCCTTAATTTCATACCTATATGCAATTTCTTCAGTTTTAATCTGTGGTTCACAACCAATAACTTATGGTCAGAGTCCACATAACGACCCTGGTAATGTCTTTCAGTTTACAATATGATTTCAAAATCTTTACCTTACCACTACATAATTAATCTGAAATCTTCCAGTGTTCCCTGATCTCTTGCGTATATACAATCTTCTTTCATGATTTTTGAACCAAGTGTTAGCAATGATTAAATTATGCTCTGTGCAAAATTCTAACAGGCGACTTCCCTTTTCCTTCCTTTCCCACATCATGCTCACCTACTGTTTGTCCTCCTCTCCCTGTTCCTACTACTGAATTCCAATCATCCATTACGATTTAATTTTGCTCCTCCTTAAATATCTGAGTAATTTCCTTTATCTCATTATACATTCTTTCAGTCTCTTCTTCATCATCATCTGAGGTGCTAGAAGTCATATTAGCATGTACCATTGTGGTACATGTCCATCTTAGCTAGGACAATGCATTCACTATGTGCTCACAGTAGCCTACCTGTATTCCTATTTTTGTGGTCACTGTTTGACCTACTCCTCCATTACTGTTATTTGATCTTGTCTTTATAACATATACTCACCTGGCCCTAAGTCCTGTTTTTCCTGCCACTGCAATTCTCGAATGCCCAGCCTGCCCAACTTCAATCTATCTATTTCCTTTTTTAAAAAATTCTCTGATCTACATGTCCAATTAAGGGATTTAAATTCCACACTCCACCTCACAGAATGCTAATTTCGTTTTTCCTGATGATGTCATCACCCTAAGTAGTCCCCATCATGGGATCCAAATTGGGATTCCCCCCCCCCCCCCCCCCCCCAGAAAATATTCCCCAAGATGATACCATCATCATTAAGCCATGTAACTTGCAGATATTTGAACACAGATCACAGATGCAAATTATCCAAAGAAAGCCTACCTACAAAGTTTCAAGAACCAGGTTTAAATTACTCTAGAAATATACTACAACACCATACATATCGCTCCCACAAGGATCGTGAGGCCAAGATTACTTTTACAGCATGCACAGTGGCAATTAAACAGCCATTTTTGCCATGTTCCATAAGTGAGTGGAATGGGAAGAAGCCTTAATATTTGGTTCAATGAGAGGTACCCTCAAAATATAATGGCCATAGTTTCCCCTCTCATTCAACCATTCGCGGAACGAACATAGCAAGCCTACGTTGGCTGATAATACAACATGGCCAGATCAGTCAATTGCCCAGACTGATGCGCCTGCAACTACTGAAAATGTTGTTGTCCCTCTTCCAGAACCACAGGTTAGACTGCCTCTCCACATATACCCCTCTGTTGTGCTACAAGAAGATCTGTGGTTCATTGGGGATGGGATCACAAAGTTATTACATACAAATTAGAACAGACAGGACAAAAACAGGGGAAAGAATTGGTCATATGGTCCCAACAGGAGTGATCTACACAGAGTTATTCTTCAAACAAACAATGTGATAATGAATGAACTAAATAGGTGGGAGGTTCAGGCTACTCCTATAAAAGATAGCCTTGAGAAAATTAAACTTCTTGTCCAGCAACCACAACTTCTGATAATTCTACTGCGTAATTATGAAAAAATGTAATGATCTTACACAAATAACATACTTACATCATAAATCCTGACCAACAGTCCTTTCCTTGTGTACACAAATGACAACAGTATTACACAAACACAGGCAAACAAAACAAAAATGATGAGTACTCACCAGCTAAAAATATCCACCATTGGGCTTACAAAAAGAAACAAAGTGCAAATTAAAAACTTAAAGTACATCACTCTACAAACAATACCAGTTATGAGTAGCTGTCAAGTGGGTTACTGACACTGTTATTCCAAGGAGCTACTTCTGGAAACTTACTTGGAAAGACCTGCACGAAGTTCTTTGACGACATGTTTCGATTCTGCTCTAAGAAAGACAACAATGGGATAGAACTGAGCATAATTCAGCCTGTCAACTGCATTAGGTGTGATGTCCAACAGTGCATGTTTTCCTCTGTCCATTATTTCCCTTATGGCACTCAAGCGAATTATTCCTGATGACTTCTGACTCTTTGGGATTTCTTCCAGATTACTGTCCAGCTCTGTGCAAAAGATAATTAATCCAGTGTGATAAGACTGTTTCAAAATAACTACAAGTCATATGCAAGACAATTGACATTTAATAACAGTTAACTATTTTGGTATTTCCGCATTATGCATGCTGGGTCCTTGAACGGAATTCTCCAGGTACAACCTAATGGAATAATTGCCCACTTTTTTAAATGACACAAACTAAAATAAATTAATACATATCTACTTGCAGCTCAACTGTACATTCTTCATTAAACACTATCATGAACAATGGCACACAAAGATTGTGAGTAGGAACCATCTCTCCTTTGTAGAAAAGGAAGTGAGGAAGAATAGGGCTTATTGTTCCATGGACAATAGATCATTGGAGATGCAGCAAAATCTCAGATTAGGGATGGACATGAAAGAAAAGTGGTCAGATCTTTTTCAAAGGAACCACCCTGCAATTTGCCTGGAGCAATTTGAGAGAATCACAGGAAGTGTTAATCTGCAAATACAGACAGTGTTCTGCAGCACTGCCCTCTTTAATGAAAGTCCAGTGTGTGTCTTACCACTGTGCCACCTCACCGAATGTCTGCCTTCTAGATCGCAAGTCGTAAGAGTTCATATCCAAGCAGGATTCAATACTGAAGACAATTCTACTCCAGTCAATGAGATTCCAGGCCAGAGACGCTTCTGGAGATGCCTCAGCAACAATGGGATGCCAACCAGAAGAGGTAGTCTGGGGTGACACTTCCGTTCATAGCAGGACACCCTTGGTTATCATTCAGAAAATATTACACTGTTAACTAATTTAGTTCAGAAAACTATACACACACCTATGTTAAGAAAGTGATACACAGCTTTTTACACCAGCTTCTACGGGTAAAATGTTTTTAGCACATGAGGCGCCAAATTAAAACCATCACACGAATGTCAAAGGAGTGTCAAAAATATTCGTCACTGGAGTCTATGGGGTGCCATCAGAATGTGTTTTATGGAGTTCATTATGCATGACAGTAGAGGGCCCCAGAAGCTGAACAGCTGAGGAACTGATTAGTAAGGACCAACTGCTGCCAATTTCCCGTAGTCTCGGCAGATTGCACTCTCTGTGTCGAATGTGGCAATTAAGTGACTCTAGTAAGCCTTTAAATACAGATTGCCAATAATGAAAGCAGTCTTCACAGATCTTCGTGCCACCAAATTTTCTCCTACATTTGTGAGAATATGATCTGCAGTGGACGACTTCTTGAGTTGTCTAGATTTTACATAGTGGGCATGGTAACAGTATGAATGGTCAGGCTAGAAAATATACTCCATGTTTGCATGCTTGACTATAAATGCCAGGTTCACTGAGATCCATATCATCTTAGGCTGGTCAGAACAGAGCTACAATTTTTGGTAGTCAGTGAAAGGCAGTTTCAGTGTCTCAATTCCTTAACACACATCATTTTTTCCTTGTAGACCTCTCATCTCAATTTTTCTCATGCATATCTGTCTAGAGGTGTTGAGTTTAGTGACTGTGCAGGCCATTTTATTTTTTCTGAATGACTGATTAAGTGATCTCCAAGTGTTCAGTTAAGAAGTCATGTAATTATATGTGCGGAATGTGTGGGGCATCTGTCGTGTCGATAATGTGTGAATTGCTTTATCCTCAGTGGGGTGTTTTGCAGTATCTATGGCACTATATTTGTTGCTCTCTATAGATACTTGTGGTGTACATTAGCATTCCTGTAGATTATTTATCCATATTGCAGTTCGGTACAGTTTGACTAAATGAAGTTACAGTTACACAGGAACCAATGATGTGATTCTTAAAAAGCCTGCACCGTACATCGAAAGACTGATGTCACTGTTTGTCCACTTCCCTCGACCAGTGTACATTTCCAGATGACCAATAGTATGTATTGCAAAGAATGATTTGCTCAATTTTTTAAAATGATTGTTAATCTGTAAACAAAATAATTTATCACTGCTTCACTTTGCAGTTTTGTGGACACTATATTTGAAAAGTGTAACCAATTTTGAAAGTTGGTGCCATGAAGCAAAATGTAGAAAGAATAAAATGTGTTGGAATCTAGTATTCACACAACATTCCTTCAGACAAACACACGCACACATTTGAGCTGCTTCTTACTGTTATGTGGCCTGTGTGCTACTAAAATGTGTGTTGCTAAAATGTTTCTCTAATCAGTTATACATTTACATTGGTGTACTTTATACTTCACAGAACAAGTGAGCTTTGCATAATCAGAATATTTTTCAGTATATAACTAATCTGCTGCTATAACAGTTTGATGAAATCCACCATAAGGAAAATCTGCGACCACTCTTTTGATTGTCATATGTACTGTGAAACTCTGAATAGCTTCACAAACAAGTCATGTGACAGGAGAGCACAGACTAATGAGATTCAAATGCACAGACACGAATTGTAACTGACTTATGTGTTTGCTTATATTCGTTACCGTAGGGCTGTCAGTTGTGTGACTTTATGCCACAGAAAACAAAACAAAAAAGTTTGTGGTTCCATTATGTTGGAATGAAGTCAGTGTCACAACTCAGCAGCTGTAAAAGCTAAAAATTATTTGGGTACATCAGCAAATTCACTGCATTGATCACCGGTACAGCTTAACGACATCTCTGTTCGTTACTCAGTTTTGGGTGGCCTCTCTTAGCTGCCCTGCCCTGGGCGTTTTGAAACAAGGAATGAACCGTAGACACTGTCGGGTGATAAAATACATCATTTGTGATTTTAGCAGATGAATAATTTACAGTAGTCACTGTAGCTTCATTTAGTCAAACTGTACCAATCTGCAATACGGATAATTAATCCACAGGAATGCTAATGTGCACTACCAAAGACAGTACTCTTGATTCTATGGAACTGGTAATCTTTCATTGAGAGTGAATAGAAAACAAAATCGAGAAGTATGGGAAGTGTGAAAAGGAAGAAGCTGATTTTTTATTTAGAAATGAGGTGGTATGCATGATAATGTTTTGGTAAATTTGATTCAGATTTTAATAGACCAAGAAACATTTTACTGGGTGTTTATAACTAAGGCGCAGCTACTCATAGAGGGCTCTAATTATTGCACGGTATTAAGACTGGATGGATATACTAATGAGTTAGTGCGGAACTGATTTACGCTAGGGAGTGGCGATATATTTCCAATTTACGCCATCAGATGCAAACCTGGTGCTGTGAATGTTAGAAAGCCATAGAAATGTTTTGACATGTAATGTTGATTTAATTATTAACCTTCAGTGTAAGCACTGGAGACAGCTACAAGATGTTGCATCTGTAAATTAAAGTGACCAACAGTTGCTTGCGGCAGTTCTGGTTGCCTATGAGCAATGTGTTCCTGTATACTAGGCCTCCAGATCAAGTAGACACCAAACATGTCCCTGGTAAACACGTTCTTTTAGTTATCCCCAGAGCCAAAAGTTGCATGGATTCAGATCAGATGATCATGCAGGCCGTGAGTGTGGAAAATCTCTGGAGAGAAAAGGTTTGTGGAAGGTTGCATTCAGCAGATTTACACTGCACAAGTGACACGACCTGTTGCCCCCTCTTGCACAAAAACAGGAGTTTGTGCTGTTCCAAAGCAGGAATCTCACGCTGTACGAGGTGGTCTTGATTGTGTGCACGTCACAGTACACCTGACAGGTCATTTCAGTGTATTCTCTTCAAAGAAGATGCTCATGAATACATACCGCACTGTCACAGACTAATACATACCACACCATCGCAGACGTCGAGTTGAGCGGTTCTTCATGCACAATGTGCCTCGTCACTCAATAGAATATTGCCTAATCGCATGTCATCAATTTCAGTCTGTGCCAGAAAGCAAAGGGCAAACTGAGAATGTTGAAGTCTCATGTTGTGCACTGTCTGCTTCTTGTATAGGTACCGCTGTAAAATAGACCACAAAACTTTCCATACTGTTGACAGTGGGATGGACAGTTCTCATGGAGTATTAGCACTATCCAGGCCACTCACAACAGAGACCTCATCAATGACACCTCCACTGGGATAGGATGCATTTCTCTTACAGGCGCCATACCATGCTCACCCACGTTTTTGAATTTCATTATCACCTTCTTTAAACCATTGAACCATTTAATGGCATCAGGTCTCCCCTCAGACCTTTCAGATGATGACACTACCCTAATGCAACACTGTAATTGCTGCCCTTCACCTAAACCAGTTTTGCTAACAGCACACGATATCTCTTCTCGATACCTGTAGTGTTCAATCTCATTAGGGCTTGTCAAAGGACAGCGTGGATGGTGAATGTCATACCATCATTCAAATGCTGTACAGTACCAGATTTGCACCTGGTGGTCAATATGGGAATTAATTTTTTTCTGCATAAATGGGTTCCACATTAACGCATTTGCATATCTATCAAGTTTTGCTGCCGTATGATAATGACAGCCCATATTGGGCCTCTGTGAGGAGCTATGCTTTAATTACAACCACCTAAAGTGCGTGTCATTTATGACAGCGGCCGAGTTTAGGTTCGTTCTGCGCATCTGACGTCACAAAACACAGTCAGCCAATGAACAGAGAATTACGTTGCCAGAGCTCGACTGTAGTGCAGAGTACGGACGAGTGTCTTCAGTTTTAGAAACGTTCAGTCATAAATAAAGTAATTGAACAAAAGCAATGTCTTGATAGCAGACTTTCTTTTATAGAAAGTTTGGAAAAAGCATTCTTTATACCAATTGCTTCATATTCTATTAATTAATTAAACCAAACAAACAATAAGCCTCCTAATTCAGGCGATAGCAAGGAAAGGTGTTTGTATCATTCTCACTAACCGCTTTTTCGCAATAAAGAACAGCGGTAATTGTTTATTTCCTATTGTACTTCAATGAAACATGAGTAATTCATAGTCATACCAACAGTGTTTGTCGGTGTTTTGCGTGAGCTTTTACAGTCTCCCGGGAGATATATTGAATGTCGAGCTGCGTTAGCATAATGGTTAAAGTGTATGGCAGCTAAGTGAAAGGTTCTGAGTTCCAACCTGGTTCGGTGCTTAATATTTTCTTTACTGAAAAACAATATCGAAGTGTCTTACTTCATGAATTTTATGCGTTTGAACGTAATTTTTTGAAATTTCTAGTGGCAACTAAAATTGACCATACGGAAAGTATACGCTATGAACGTTTACGTCTGCAAACTCTTCAAAATTTCGTGCAACGGTTTACTACATCTAATGCTACACAATAACTGTGTTGAACATCGAAACAAAATTTACTCATTTATGGGGGGAAGGTATCAGTCATGAAGATGTGTAAAAATAAAATTTTTGGGCCAAATAGTTTTTGTGAAATCGAATGATAAAGTGTGTCAAAGCAGTCGAAACACCATGTGTCTGCACAGGCGAGCAGTGCGATGATGACAAAATAGCATACATCGCGGAGTGCGGGGAGCACGTCTCTGTAGCAGCGAAAGGGTTAATGCGGCCCTGATGGCTTTACTTCATAAACTGCGCGCTCCCCCCTAAACGTAAGTTTGCGAACTATACTATACTACGGCGCTGCTTCTCTTGGCGCATACAACTGGCAACGCAGCAATCTCCCGCATCTGGGCATGCATGTGCGAACCGCCAAGATAAAAGAATTGAACTATAGTACATTAATATTAAACAGGAGGGTACTGTTCAGAATGACAATGAAAGTAAGGAAGAATGATAATGAAACAAGGAAGAAATTTATTAAGCAAAAGCATATCTAATTACTCATGCCTGAAATTCACAGTAGATATTTTACTTTTATCTGATAGCATACTTCTTTATTGTATACCATCTCTTTTCAGTTTTTATTGTTTATTTACTTTCTTATTAAAATGAAGTGTTGCAACATTCATCTCATCTTTCTACAGTGATGTCAATTTCTTGCATTGCTGTTACATTCATAAACTTCAACTGAAACTCTCAGTCAGTAATTAATTTGTTCTCTCTTTGAATTATATTCATTGTTTACCTCTTATACTAATTTTTGGTATCAATTGTAAAACTTAATGGGAAAAATTATATATAAAAACAAAGATGAGGTGACTTACCGAACGAAAGCGCTGGCAGGTCGATAGACACACAAACAAACACAAACATACACACAAAATTCAAGCTTTCGCAACAAACTGTTGCCTCATCAGGAAAGAGGGAAGGAGAGGGGAAGACGAAAGGAAGTGGGTTTTAAGGGAGAGGGTAAGGAGTCATTCCAATCCCGGGAGCAGAAAGACTTACCTTAGGGGGAAAAAAGGACAGGTATACACTCGCACACACGCACTTATCCATCCACACATACAGACACAAGCAAACATATTGCTTTTTTGATTTAATGTGCCTATTTTGTGTTCCATCTACTTCTTTTGTAAATCATTCATTGTTTATCTCTTATAATCTCTATTTGAAGGCTTGGATTTGTACTTTTTTGGTAGTCATCACTTTCTTGAGCCTCTGAGGTGAAATGTACTCGAACAGCAAAGCCATAACCACTTTTAACCAGTAACTAGTCAATATCATGTTGTTTAAATAGCTGTTCCTTCAATAATGCACTTGAATAACTATTTTTCAGTGCAAAAGGATACTTGAATGTACTAATGAGCAATGTCTAATTCACAGCAAACACACAAACTCACAGTAATTGCAGATACTTATTAAAGATACAGCTATTCCAATAACCTGACAGAGACTAGTGATTAGTCGAAAATGGAGTTCTGTTTAGTCACAGTATTTTACTACAGTGACTGAACTTGATCATTTCTTGCAAATGTGGTGTTCACCAAGTTTGAAATATTAATAAAATTCTTTCACAAAGAATGTCTGCTGTAATTTTCTAAATTTATTCCCTAATGCAATTTCTGACTAATAACATAGATCCATTCAAAAGAAAATGAAGCATTTACTCAATGAGTGTTGGTCAGAGAAGTGGTTACCTGCTTCACAGTGCTTCTGTAACCACTGTACAGTGTCGTATGCATTACACTGCAGGTGTCATTTTCAGTAAGCTTCCAACAGAAATGAAAAATGCAAATTATAAATCTCAGATTTTCGTATCTAAGTTGAAGGACTTCTTATTAGTGATTGGTGCACGTCTCTTAAGGTCAGTTCACACTGGATGTCAACAGATTGTCACAGAACAGAAGGAAATGTCTCCATCAATGGTTATACATTGATATTAGACAGAGTGTTACATCACTTAGTGCAGTATCGAATGGTGGAAGAGGAGTTGTGGAGGATCATATATCTTACAAAAGGTCAAAATATAGTATCAGTATTAAGAAAATAACAATGATAGTAGAATTTATTAATGATGAAAGCAAAATTCTTAACAGATGTTCTCGACAAATGTCATACGGTAAATTTACGACACTGCTGAGAACTAAAATAAGTTATTCATTCAGTCATATTGTGGGTCAGTTCTTGATTTTAATTAATTTTGAAAAACCAGCGTAGCACTGATGACTGGTGTTGTAATGATTCCAGATGAAATACAGCACACAGTATGTCTGTCCAGAATTGCTTCCTAGCATGCACCAACTCTCGAGGACAACATTCTGAGCACTCGATACGACAAAGTCATAAAAAGAAAAAAACTGTACCCAACTTATATGACTGCTTGCATTTGTTTTTGTTGTAAATGTCAAAAATTACTTGCAGAGACCAGTCTGCTGTCACCCTTCAGATAGATTTAGCCAGGCTGGTTATATTCTGCATGGCCTGCCTCAGCTGTCTTACCTACCCACTGATACACATTGTTCAATAAAATATCCAGGTTTCTATAATTTATATGTTTTATACTTACAATTTACATGTTTTCTTCTTAAAATATATTAGGGTACCTTATATTAACTTTGAGCAAAATTTAATTCCACAAACAATTCATTTTTTGAGTGAAATTTGATTACAACCTGCACACCTTTCATACCCCCTCAGTTGGGACATATATTTGATGGCAACATTCTGTTATAAATCAAAGATGTTCAGTTTGCACACACAAAACAATTTGATAATTCGCTCAATAAAATTAAATAGCTACCAGCTGACAAAGAAAATTTTAAATATAATCTGAAATCTTTACTTTTAGACATCTCTTACAAGGGAGCAGTCCAATCCAAAATGTCAAAATGTGCCCTGAAAATACACCAAAAGAAACATAATGTCAAAATTTTAGCTGCTAAGACACACTGCAACTATTCAAAAATATGTTGAACATTGTCAAATTCATAGTTCACCAGGTGACTGGAGAAATGTAGCAGACAGCGCATGTGCAACATGGCAGTCACATAACCTTGATTAATGGCACATTGGTAAACAGTATAAATGTTCTGAACCTTACAAAGATAAAATAAAAAGAATGTGGTATGTAATTGAAGTCATCTACTTTTCCTGAAGACCTACATATGGGTTATTTATTAGTTAATTTCTTGGAGTTTCATTCAAATGGTGCCGACATTTCATTAGAAATTGTGAACAAATTAGAAGAAAGAGGAAGTAACTCTGAAAGTTCCATGAATTGTCGTTCAAATGGTGATTGTTGTGCTACTTAACGCCCAGAGCAAAAATATAGTATCTTGCTAGCCCAAAGAAAACATGGAGAGTAATATCTTTCAATGACAAAGAAAAGCTGTAAAAGTTTTGGTTCAATAAAAGAGGGAGAAAATGCTTAAAGTTAAGCTGCCTTCAAACCCCATATCATGTTGTAAGACCAGAACATGAACTGTATAAATGGAAGAGAGATTTATTTGCAGAAATATGTGCCAAAATCAAACTTGCAAAAGTGCGAAAGAAAAACTATTTGAAAGATTTAGAACTGCTCACGAGAGGCAGTGTACCATCACCGAGGGAAATCTACGAGTCTAGGCCCCCAGAAGTGAAGTGCGATGAACATTACTCATTTCCAGGCTTCTTTGACCTGGTTAAATAGATTTGCAAAATTATATAGAAAAGGAAATAACAAAATTCAAAGTTTACTTCAAGTAAATGTGTAGAGGACTATGGACAAACTCTCACCTTCTTGTTGTCCCCTAAAATGTTGTGCATAAAGCAAAACAGAGTTCCCTGTGCAGTCAATAAACATTATGACACACAGCAACTCTTAGTGTCTTGGCCAGCTGCACAAGGTTTCTCAGTTGAGGAGCAATGGTGCAAACAGCCCTATCACAGTGGACCCATAGAGTCTCGGTAGGGTTAAACTCTGGACAGTTTTGTAGCCATGGCAGTACTGTAAATTCATCCTAATGTCTTTGAACCTCAGATGTAAACTGCAAGCTGTGTGAGGCACTGCATTTTCCTGCTAGTAGATGCTGCCATGCCAAGGGACAGGGTTCCTAAGGATGGATGCATACTTGTGTGATCCACTGTGCCTTCCAGAATGACTAAATCATCCAGGGAATGCCACAAAAACACCTCCCAGACCATAATGCTACTTCCTCCAGTCGGTACCCTCATGACAGTTGTTGCAATGTGTTCGCTGTCAGACATTTCGTGTTGTTACACCAGTGGCCATTTGCCACCTGGAAAGACCACTGTTGCTACTCAGTGCATAGCTAGTTGTGGTACTGGCATGCAAATTTCAACTTTCAGCACCAATGAACAGCACTTACTGTGGGCTACCCTGTACACATAACAGATTCCAGAATGAGATTTTCACTCTGCAGCGGAGTGTACACTGATATGAAACTTCCTGGCAGATTGAAACTGTGTGTCGGACCGAGACTCGAACTCGGGACCTTTGCCTTTCGCGGGCAAGTGCTCTACCGTCTGGGCTACCTGAGCATGACTCGGCCCCGTCCTCACAGGTTTACTTCTGCCAGTACCTCGTCTCCTACTTTCCAAATTTCACAGAAGCTCTCCTGCGAACCTTGCAGAACTGGAAAGTAGGAGACGAGGTACTGGCGGAAGTAAAGCTGTGAGGATGGGGCGTGAGTCGTGCTTGGGTAGCTCAGTAACTAGAGCACTTGCCCACGAATGGCAAAGCCCTGAGTTCGAGTCTCGGCCCAGCACACAGTTTTAATCTGCCAGGAAGTTTCATATCGGCACACACTCCACTGCAGAGTGAAAATTTCACTCTAGAAACATCCCCCAGGCTGTGGCTAAGTCATGTCTCTGCAATATCCTTTCTTCTGGGAGTGCTAGTTCTGCAAGTTTCACAGGAGAGCTCCTGTGAAGTTTGGAAAGTAGGAGACGAGGTACTGGCGGAAGCTGTGAGGATGGGGTGTGAGTCGTGCTTGGGTACCTCAGATGGTAGAGCACTTGTCCGCAAAAGGCAAAGGTTCCGAGTTCGAGTCTCGGTCCGGCACACAGCTTTAATCTGCCAGGAAGTTTACACAGAACAGTCTCGGCGGAGACACTGTTGGTAGTCCTTTGGTTCATCCGGGAGGTCACTGAACAACAGTTGCTCATTTATTTGGCTGTCCATATCTCCACAGCTGTTGTTCACCGCTGTCATCTAGGGCCCATGGTGAACTACAGTTGCCTTGGTGCCATTTTGCCATGCACGGTATGTTTTAACCACAGCAGCACACGAACAGTTTACAAACATAGCCATTTTGAAAGTCTTACACCCTTGGCCCGAGAGCCAATGATGATGACATTTCCGACGTCAGATCGATCATTCCATTTCCACAGAACAACAATGACTGCATTGCTTTTCACATCCCCCCTAATACGCTTTATATACCCTCCACTCTAATACTGCCACCCGCTGTCTGTGAGTGGTTATTGCTCCTTGACCTTGAACATAGGTGGTGGTCACATTAATGCACTGGACCAGGCCTTCAGGAACTTCACAGCAAATTAAGGCAAGGAAAAAAAAAAAGACTGCTTAGCTGCAAAAATGTTGTAATTGATGCAGCAGAATCTGGAGAAATGGGAGAGAATAATTTTCAGTACTAGGTACGAAATGTGTTCTTATTAGTTGCAGAATATAATTCACTGTTGGACTCTTCATCAGGACATAATGATACCTCTGTCTTTAGGAGGACAACAAAGAGACTGTTATAATGTAATGTGGATTCCACCCGAAACTAACAGTGTGATTTAGCCCCTCAATAAAGGCATTTTTCAACAGTGTAAAGCATTTTTCAGAAAACTGTCAAACAATATAATTTGTGATAGCTCTTTGTCATTTCAAGTTTATCAATGTAACACTATTACTAGACTACAGCCATTTGCTATCGTCAGTTTGCATCATCATGTTTTACAAATTTGATCAAGTATGTCTGATATGCAGCACAATATGTGGAACAATGGCTATGACCATTTCTTACTCCATTCTAGCTCTGTCTAAATAGAGCTAGTAATTGCTGTGAAGTGCTCAAATGCATTTATCTTTCTTTTATCAGGTGTGCCTTGGGTAAGGAAAATGCTTGCTTTTTGTCATCCAATATGTGGTGTCACCGCCAGACACCACACTTGCTAGGTGGTAGCCTTTAAATCGGCCGCGGTCCCTTAGTATACGTCGGACCCGCGTGTCGCCACTGTCAGTGATTGCAGACCGAGCGCTGCCACACGGCAGGTCAAGAGAGACGTCCTAGCACTCGCCCCAGTTGTACAGCCGACTTTGGTAGCGATGCTATACTGACAAACTACTCTCTCATTTGCCGAGACGATAGTTAGCATAGCCTTCAGCTACGTCATTTGCTACGACCTAGCAAGGCGCCATTACCAGTTATATTGAGATTGTAATTATGTATCATCAAGAGCGATGTTCTCCAATTATGGATTAAAGTTAAGTCTTCCAGAAGCTATGTACTATTTTTGGCTACTATAATTACTTTACCTTGCTCCAGACCTCACACCAGCCTGCGTGAGCTTAAACGCGTGCATTTCGGCCTCCTCTAGCAACACGGTGTTGGCTCTTCTGCCAACACATCACAATACACACTTCACATTTCTGTGATGATTATAAGCAATAAACAAGGAACAGTCTCATTGATAGTAAAATGTACATAACTGAAAAATTCTCATAAGATCTGTGTGACAGTAATTTTTATAAAATACTGATTTTGTTTCCTGTCCCAGTTACTTGCATAAAAATTACATCTGCGACAGTTCAGCTGTCAATATGAAATACAAATTATTAAAAAAAATTAATAATTTCAGTCATTTTACAAATAAGAGCTTAAAATTCATTTGTGTGCACTTTGAACTTCGCACATGTGGTGCTATGTTCTCTTGTCACAGCTGTGTCTGCTTACTCAGCAGATCTTGCAGTATGGAGGAAGGTCTGCACAAACTTCTGTTATAACTGGTTCTTCATGCAGAAAAACTAAGTAACTCCCTCCCTCCCCATGTACATTAGCAGTTAAAACCTTTGTTGTTAAATTTGTCTTTCACTTTCAGTAAAAGTAGTGACAAAGACAAATATCTTCACTTTTATTACATTTAAACCACTGTGCTACTTAGTAATGCACACAGACACAAACAAATCATATATATAAGGGTGCTAAACTGACTTTTTCCATGTCTTTTCAATATAACTTGGACAAATGTTGCACAGAACAAGGAACTAACTATCACACCGCAATAGCAACTGCAGTGTCATTAGCAAAGTGCTTTCTGTAGTTCACTGTAATGTGTTTCAGACAGTAAACAAGTATGTGGCCCATCATAGAGACTGTCTGTGCTTCCTACTTGGAGATGCAGTTTCACTTTCAGTTTTGTGGAATATTTATTGCTCCTCAATATCAGTAAGTACTCTGTATGAAGCTGACATAGCGATCCCATTTCCCTTGTTTGTAGTGCTAGACATGGGAGATCGGCGTTTATCCTCCGACCCTCACATTACTCACATGAACAGAGCTTACTTCTTCCAATCTTCAAGGATACTTTTCATAATAGTAGACAACATGTTGAAAGAACTCATCCATCTCTGTACATTCAGAATTTTAGTCAAATTGCTCGAGTAAAAATGATATCTACATGCATTCGTCTAGCGCTAACACTTTCAAATAACAACATATCACTGATGTGGTTGCAAGAGGATACACTTTCAAGATATTACGGGGAACATTTTGTGATCTATCCAAAGCAGTGGATGTGTAAGTTGTTATATTATTTTGGAAAGTTAAATTCTATGGAAACAATAACATAAAAAGTATATGGTATCTCCAACATCTAATTTAATGTGTAACCAATTATAAAGTTGGTTGATCTGGGGGAGGGGATCTAACAGAGAGGTCATCGGTACCATCGAATTAGGAGAGGATGGGGAAGGCATTTGGCTGTGCCCTTTCAAAGAAACCATCCCGACATTTGCCTGAAGCGATTTAGGAAAATAATGGAAAACCTAAATCAGGATGGCCAGATGCAGGTTTGAGCCGTCAACCTCCCAAATGGAAGTCCAGTGTGCTAACCATTGCGTCATCTGGCTCAGTTAAATAAAAAAAAAATTATTTTCTGGGTTACTTTCAAACTTGAAAAGTTCAGAATTATAATGATGGACAGAGTGAAGTTCACAGTTTGTTATTAGAAAACTAAAAATAGATATCTCAAAATTTTAAGACAAAAATAATGAGTCATTATTGGAGACCTACATAGTGTATCGTCCAGAGGGTAGTTCAAACACCTCAGAAAAGTGGACAAAAGTATCATACAAAAAAAGTAGGCAAAATGTGAAAAAATGGAAATATAGTGAATGATAATTATCGTCAAGTACTTTCTAGTATGGATTGTGGGAAAGCAGTGAACAGATGGTAAGAGTGCAAAAGGTACAAACACGACAAGACAATCCGATGTGTATTCTTCTTTCTCTTTTGCCTTTGTCCTGCTTCTACACGGGGTTGGTATTGTTATCTATTGTAACTGGAATGGTTAACTTGAAGGGGGGGGGGGGGGGGCAGACTGTGCTTCTTGTTCCTACCCCATTACCCCTCAGGAGAGAATACGTGTACTCCAACTGCCTATGTGTATTGTTATCCATGTGAAAGTGTGCAAACATTTTCAACATGTCTGGGCAACTGCCTAAAAACCACATGCAGGCTGGTTGGAACATAAGCCCTCGTCATCATGCCAACAGGCAGATTTGATCTGGGATCAGGAACCTGTCCAAAAAATAATTACCACTATGTGAATGTGAAAATTAATGATTTACCAAATCACAATATCCCAATGCTTGATGTGATTATGTGGAAACACTGGACTCTGCATTATAACTGCTTTACAACCAATTAACTTGTTTGTAATCCTAACAAAACCCAATAACTTCTGTTAGGTGTTTCTTAGAATATGTAAAATAAATGTATCAAACAATGGAAACTCCAGGATGGAATGTAACAATACCAGAGAAGGAAAGTTGCTACTCACCATATAGCAGAGATGCTGAGTCATGATAGGCACAACAAAAAGATTCACACAATTATAGCTTCGGCCATTAAGTCCTTTGTCAGCAGTAGACACACATACACACACGTGCACATACACACTCACGCAAACGCAACTTGCATACACATCTGCAGTCTCAGAGAACAGGAACTACACTGCGAGCAGCAGCACCAGTGCATGATGGGAGTGGCGATTGGGTGGGGGTAAGGAGGAGGCTGGGGCGGGGAGGGGGAGGGGTAGCATGGTGGGACTGGTGGACAGTGAAGTGTTGCAGTTTATACAGAGGGCAGGAGAGAAGGTGCAGAAGGGGGAGAGGGTAAGTAGAGCAGGAAGCAGAGAAATAAAAAGAAATTAAAAGACTGGGTGTTGCAGTGAAATGATGGCAGTGTAGTGCTGGAATGGGAACAGGGAGGGGTCTGGATGGGTGAGGACAGTGACTAACAAACGTTGAGGCCAGAAGTGTTACGGGAACGTAGGATGTATTGCAGGGAAAGTTCCCACCTGTGCAATTCAGAAAAGTTGGTGTTGGTGGGAAGGATCCATATGGCGCAGGCTGTGAAGCAGTCATTGAGATGAGGGATATCATGTTTGGCAGCGTGTTCAGCAACCGGGTGGCCCATTTCTTTTTTGGCCACAGTTTGTTGGCGGCCGTTCATGCAGACAGACAGCTTGTTGGTTGTCATGCCTACATAGAATGCAGCACAGCGGTTGCATCTTAGCTTGTAAATCGTGACTGGTTTCACAGGTAGCCCTGCCTTTGATAGGAGAGGTGATATTAGTGACCATACTGGAGTAGGTGCTGGTAGGAGGATGTATGGGACAGGTCTTCATCTAGGTCTATTACAGGAGAATGAGCCGCGAGGTATGGGATTGGGAGCAGGGGTTGCATAAGGATGGACGAGTATATTGTGTAGGTTCAGTGGACGGCAGAATACCACGGTAGGAAGGGTGGGAAGGATAGTGGGTAGGACATTTCTCATTTCAGGGCACGACGAGAGGTAATCGAAACCCTCGCGGATAATGTAATTCAGTTGCTCCAGTCCCGGATGGTACTGAGTTACGAGGGGAATGCTCCTCTGTGGCTGGACTGTAGGACTTTCGGAGGTGGTGGGGGACTGGAAAGATAAGGCACGGGAGATTTGTTTTTGTACAAGGATGTACAAAGTGAGTTTTAGCCTTCCACTATCGTCGTCTTCCTCAGACTTCACCACTCCCCCCCCCCCCCCCCCTCCCCCCTCCCCCACTTGTGCAACCATTTAGTCCTTTTCGTACTTTTAGCACGTATTTGGGTGTATTTTTGCATAATTCTTCAGATGTAATTCTACTTTCTTACGTAATTTTTCACATTGTTTGCACCACCATGGATCCTTGTTCCTTCCATCTGTGTCAATACAGAAAAGTTTCCTGATCCCTAGCCAGATCCCAGTCCCACATACTGTTCCTGCGTTGATGCTTGGCTCATGAAATCCCCCCAAATGGCCTTACCATCAAATTACCAATCTCTGGTTGCCAGCCCTCCTTCCAAAATGACCTCCACCCGTTCAGATTCTGCCAATCCTTAACCCTCACCAACATAGTCCTGCAAAACCATATCAACCAAGTCGAATCCTCCTTGCAGCACCTTCTCTCCATCCGCAAAATTCTCCTGCTATGTAATCGCAAATTCCTGGAACCCATAACACACATTGAAACTTTTGCCCTGCAGGAACTTGAGCAATGTGCAGAATGCCACCTCAAAAAGCTCTCCATCCTACTCACTTCCTATTCCTGCCTCGGAGTACCACTGTCCACCACTTCTACAACAACCTCCAAACCTCCCCCACACCCGCTCACAGCTGACAAACGCTGTCTCGCAGACCTACTACACGAACTCCACCCTCTAAAACTTCCTCCCACCACCACACAGAACCCAAAACCTAAACAGACCCACTACAGAGTTATGAACCTTTCCTCCAGAAGTCTTAGTCCCACAGAAATATCAGTCCTTTCCAAAGGCCTCACTTTTCGTCCCACTCCCAAATTCAACCATATAGGACTAGTCAAAGACCTCTCCTTCTCCTGGTCTCTACAGTGGAAACACTTTTTCACCACCAACCCGACCAATCAGACTCAACCAAATACCAATATTGAACCTTGCCTAACTCAGTTCACTCCTCCATCCAACCATGATCCACCCCCACTGCCTCTAAACCAACCCCTGTTAACTTTCCAGAATTTCTTAACCTCGAACCTTGCCTCACCATCATTCCCCAAATCCCTCAACACGCAAACTAACCTTACATCCACAGAAATAACTGCATTCCACCATCTAAAAACTGATCCCGACCTTATAATCCTACCTGCAGACGAAAGCTCCACCACCATTGTCTTCAACTCCAAGGATTACGTGGCAGAAGGACTCCATCAGCTCACAGATACTTCACCTACAAACCATGCCACAGTGACCACATTCCAGTAATCCAGCAGGATCTCCAGTCACTACTCAAATTCTTAGGCCCATCCCAGAACCTCTCTCCAGAGTCCATCTCTCTACTTACCCCTACCACTCCCCGCACTCCCACCTTCTACATGCTTCCTAAGTTCATAAACCCAACCACCCAGAACGCCCCATTGTGGCCAGTTACTGTGTCCCCACTGAGAGAATCTCTGCTCTTATAGACCAACACCTTCAACCTATTACCTGGAACCTACTCTCCTATGTAAAAGATACCAACCATTTCCTCGACCGACTCTCCACACTTCCTTTCCCTTTACCACACGGTGACCTGCCCATCACTATTGATGCGACCTCCCTGTACAATAACATTCCTAATGCCCATGGCGTTACTGCTATTGAACACTATCTTTCCAGATGCCCTATGGATTCCAGTCCAACAATCTCCTTCCTAGTCTCCATGACCAACTATATCCTCACCCACAATTACTTCTCCTTTGAAGGCATTACCTACAAACAAATCTGCGGTACGGCTATGGTCACCCGCATGGCACCATCCTATGCTAACCTATTCATGGGCCATCTAGAGGAATCCTTCCTAAAAACGCAGAAATCTAAACCCCTCACCTGGTTCAGATTCACTGAGGACATCTTTGCTATCTGGATTGAAGGTGAGGACACCTTATTCACATTCCTCGAGAACCTCAACAACTTCTCCCCCATTTGCTTCACCTGGTCCTACTCAACTCAACAAGCCACCTTCCTAGATGTTGACCTCTACCTCAGAGATGGCTACATCAGTACCTCTGTCCATATCAAACCTACTAACTACCAGCAATACCTCCACTTCGACAGCTGCCACCCATTGCATACCAAGAAGTCCCTACTGTACAGCCTAGCCACCCATCATTGTAGCATCTGCAGTGATGAGCAGTCCCTCTCAAAATATACCGAGGGTCTCAATGAAGCCTTCACTAACTGTAATTATCCTCCCATCCTTGTACAAAAACAAATCTCCCGTGCCTTATCTTTCCAATCTCTCACCACCTCCCAAAGTCCCACAGTCTGGCCACAGAGGACCATTCCCCTCGTAACTCAGTACCATCTGGGACTGGAGCAACTGAATTACATTCTCCACCAGGGTTTCGATTACCTCTTGTCGTGCCCTGAAATGAGAAATGTCCTACCCACTATCCATCCCACCCCTCCTACTGTGGTATTCCGCCGTCCACCGAACTGACACAATATACGCATCCATCCTTACACAATCCCTGCTCCCAATCCCTTACCTCATGGCTCATACCCCTGTAATAGACCTAGATGCAAGACCAGTCCCGTACATCCTCCTACCACCATCTGCTCCAGTCCGGTCACTAACATCACCTATCCCATTAAAGGCAGGGCTATCTGTGAAACCTGTCAAGTGATTTACAAGCTAAGCTAGATAAGATAAGATAAGATACTTTATTGTCACATAACATGTTCTTATACAATCATTCGATTGAGAACATTGGTGACTCGTCAGTCTTTAACCTAAGTTGTTACAGTATTTTATATACTAGAGGAAATACGTAATACATACATTGCTTATTATAATAAAAATACAACATTATATTTTAAATATTTTCGTTACTCATCGAATCATTATCATAACCTTCACACACCTATATGAAGCATGGATGTACTGAATGGAATACAAACCACCATTCAAACTATAATTCTATTTATAAACATGAATATACAGTGAACGTGTATACTTTGTATCTATATGGCTTCGGGGAAAAAAAAAAAAAAAAAAAAAAAAAAAAAACAGTATGACAGTTAGTGCAGAAATCTCTAAAATAGCACAAGGCTTCCAGGAAACATCATGTGCTTACAAGAACCTTATAATAGAGGTGGGCAACTAACGTGTGTACCAAAACATGCTACCACAATAACAGGCAGCAATGACTGTAAGGCTGCAATAGTAACTTAAAAATAGAACTTATAAGATAATTAAGGTAACAGGGTTATGCAATCAACATTTAGTTACGACAGAGATAACTAATGGGAACCTTACATGGACATCCATGTACACCCAATACAACAATCAAGTACAACCATATGCAGACCACATCAGAAAGCTAGCAATGTATGCCAGAGGCAAAAAATTAGTGATAAGTGCTGACATGAATTCCAGAATGACCCTCTGGAACTCAGACATAACAGATGAAAGACGACGCATAATCACTGACGTAATACAAGAAACACAATTGCAGGTAATGAACACAGAGGGACCTATACCAACATATGCAGGGTTCAATGGTATGAGCAGTAATATTGACATTACACTAGCAAATAATGCAGCAATGGCACACTAACAAACTGGACCATACACAACAATATAATGAATAGGGACAACAATGTCATAACATACACAAGAACTCACACTCAGAACACAACGATCAAATCAAGCACCAGACACTTATTGCCTCACAATGCAGAATGGAACAAATTAATGGAAATTATCCAACAATACAATCCAGAAAACATTAGTGGAGGGATCAATTACAGAGTGCACAAGCAGCTAACATTGGTAATACAAGATTCTCACAACACATGAATATCAATGGCACAGAAGACAAAAAGCTCACCAATAACTTGAACAACGAACTCCCTAGACACAAACAAGATGACACATACAAACGAAAATTATATTAAAGGGAAATAATAGATACTGACAGAGAAGATAAGAAAACCCCACTAGTTTTGGAAAAGCTAAGGCAGAAATCATGGTACGATGACAATACACCAGAGTTTCTGCTGTATAAACTACTCACTGATGATGTCATCTATACAGACACACCATATCATACAACACTATGAGAAAACCTACACACACTATACAACACCACAACTGCCATCTGTCCTTTTGCACAATAAGAGGTTGCGCTACCAATCTCAGAGCTCAAAAACAAGAAAGCACCTGGACCAGATGGTATCCATTAGCACCACAGATCACGCCGTTCCTAACAACTTACTGAACGATGCATTATGGCTGGACAGGGAACCTACAGTATGGAAAACCTCCAAAGCAGTCATTATTAAGATCCTTCAGATCCAAAGACTTACAGGCCAATATGCCTTATAAACATCTGAGCAAAGTTTCAGGAGAAACCACTGTGTAACTGCTTGCAAACACACAGAGCTCTCAGTGGTATGAGCCAACAACAGTTCAGCTTCAGAACAGGCAAATCAATAGATGATGCCATCAACCAGGCCCTTCACATAATTCATATTACAACACAGAAATACACCATTGCAATAAACATTGACATTGCCGGAACATTCGATAACCTCTGGTGGCCCGCAATGTTTTAAAGGTTAAGACATCTGAAGGTACTACAATCACAGTACAACAGTTTCCTAGACTACTGTAAAGACTGAGTGGTCAAATGGCAGATGGACAGCTGGAAAGCAATTAAAAGAATTACCACAGGCTGTCCTCAAGGGTCAATCTGCAGTCCCATCTTCTGGGACATAACAATCAAACACTTCCTGCAACTTCTAGATGGGGATGACAGGCTAGATGGAATTGTCTCCTATGCAGACGACCTATTAGTTGTAGTCACTGCAAACAACAGAGCACAGCTAGAAGAGAAAGCCATCTACAAAAAATTACACAATGGTGTCACAATAACAAAATCAGGATCTCCAAAAACAAAACAACACACACATTACTGAAAGGATCACACCAAAGTAATTCTTCAGCTAAAATTATGGAAACAAGCATCAAATGAGCACATGTTACACACAATCATGGGGTACACATGGATGAGACATTGAATTTCCACGAACACGTAAGGATAACAACAGACAAAGCAGAAAAAATACTACATAAACTGGAGAAGCTAAATTCAAAACAGTACAGGCTACCTCTACCAGTCATAAGGACATACCACTATGCACTCTTTGAATCAGTAATTAGCTTCACAGCTAGCACGTGTGCACACACGGTCATCAACAAAGCATCAGTCACATGAAGGTAAAGAAGTGTCCTACTAAGGCTATCTGGAGCCTTCGGCACTACCTCCATGGATGTACTGTGAGTGGTGCTTGGAATATGCCCCATAGATATCACAATCAAATGCAGAGCTGCAAGGTAATAGTTAAAGATGGAGAGACTAGATAATGTACATGCAATAACTGGTGTACCGATACAGATGACATGTCACCTTAAAAGTTGGCATTTGGATACATAGCAAGGTGAGTGGGATGTAAGTGATATGAGACATAGACTTCCTCCCTGACATAAGGGAACAGTTGAGAACGAAACATATTGATCCCAACCGCAGTGTGGTACATTTCTTAACCGGACATGGACCTCATCCCAGGCAGTTAAATCGCGTGAGCCTGAGGCAGACACCTACATGCGCATGCAGCAATGCAGGTTCCCCATAACACACTGTCTTCTTCTGCGGGCAATATGTGAACAACAGACATACACTACACTTTGAATACACAGAAACAAACACACATATATTCACAGCAAAAAGGGATGAAGAACAGTGGGCACAATTAATTGCATTGACAAACATTCAACACATGACAACAAACAACATATGACGAGAACCTGCAGACATAGCATAAAAGAAATGCCTACGTGCAACATTAGAGCAATTTCCAGAAGGTGGACAGCAATACCCACAATGATAGCAGAAACAGTGACAGTGAAGAGGAACAGAGGAGGAAGATGAGATGTGACAGTAAATAAACATAAGGTGCTGGCAATCTAGCCAAGAAATCAGCAAATTCTGTACATAGATTAGCACTTAATACATAAGGTTAGTAATACATAGGATTAGCAATTTCTCTACTACTAACCAACTCACATATATTTTTATTTTATTTATTTATTTATTTTTTGGGGTGGGGTGCCTGGAGGTCAACAGCTCGAAGAAACCATTCTGAGGTATTCACCATCACTCACAATCGGTGATGGCACTAACAAATCTATCCTATTATCTTTTTATATTCCTCACAAAAAACAACAAAGTTTTATTTATATTTCAACCTTAAATTATTGTTATTTTGAAAAGTATTGTTCTTTGTAAATGTTATAAGTAAAAACAAAAGAATATAAAACTGCAAAAAAATGAAAAAAGAAAACTATAAGATGTATGATCTTCTTTTAAAACATCAGGTAACACGTCTACAACTGCGTAATAAATAGATAAATAATACACTACAGGTGGCAGAACCCGACTTTGTGTTGATTTTCACTTTCATTCCAGTGTTGCCAGAACCTGGCGAAGTGCCAAATAAACTCTTGATTGAGTTTAATACCAGCAGTACTACAACCAGATTCCAGGTTGTCACATGAGCAGTAGTTTTTTCGACTAACCAGAAAACCTATCAGCATTTGGGTTCCACAGGTCTGCAGCTGCCACAGCAGCAGGTTATTTCACACATCAAGGAAAAGATTCCCTTGAAAGGGCAAACTACTGTATGGGCAAAATACAGGGTGACAATTATTGAAGTATATGAAATAAAATCGTCATAACTTTTGAACGGTTTGCCTGTGCGTCTAGTATTTGTGAAGGCCTGCTATGTGAGCAATAATAGCTCAACAGTGCAGCTCAAAGGAAGTTTGCAACTGAGTTCAAGCTGAAGATAGCAAGTCCAAGTGTGCTAACAATCAAGAATTTGATCTGCAAGTCTGAGAGAATGGGAAGTGTTTACGATGACAGTGTTGGAAATGTCAGTCATTCAAAAAGGGTTAAAAAACCTGAAAACATCAAGAAGACAAGCACTGTGTTTCAAACCAGCCCCAGGAAATCAATGAGATGAGCTGCACAACATCTGGGAATCAGCTGGGAGACACTGTGACAAATTGTTATTGAAGACCTGCATCTCTTCCCATACAAAATTCAAACCCATCAGCCATTAAGCCCTAGGTCCATGGAACAGCAGTTGTGTTTCGCCAACACTATTGTTCACAGAGTTGAGAATGGGAATTTGATGTGAATATAGTTTGGTTTACCGACAAAGCCCACTTTCATTTGGATGGGTTTGTCAACAAGCAAAGTTGGCATATTTAGGGGACTGAGAATCCATGTTTTGTGATCAAGAAGTCTCTTCATTCTCAATGGGTGACTGTGTGGTGTGTAATGTCCAGTCACGGAATAATTGGTGCAATATTCCTTGATGGCACGATGACTACTGAACAGTACATGAGGGTTTTGGAAGATGACTTTATCTCCATTATCCAAAGTGACCCTGATTCATGCACGACAGAGCTCGACCCCATGAAAGCAGGAGAGTATTTGATGTCCTGGAGGAGCACTTTGGGGCCACTTTCTGGCTCTGGGGTACCCAGAGGACACTGGCATGGGAATCGACTGGCTGCCATATTCTCTGGATATGAACACATGCAACTACATTTTGTGGGGCTATATTAAAGAGAAGGTGTACACCAATAACACCAACCCATTGCTGAGCTGAAAACTAGCCATTCAGGAGGTCATTGACAGCATCGATATTCCTACACTTCAGTGAGGCACGCTGAATTTTGCTATTCATCTGTGCCACACCATTGGCAACGATGGCAGGCATATCAAACATGTCATAACCTAAATCCGAATAACTGTAGTGATGTTTACATGTTGAATAAATTGTTTGCATGCCGTTGATTCTAACTTTATGTCTTTTTCATATATTTCAAAAACTATCACCCTGTATGACAACATGGAACGCCAAGTCACTCTGCTGGCTGTAACTTTGCTGTTGCTTGTAAACATTTTTGTTTACACATTTTCACTACATTTGGACGATGTGAACCTGATGTCAACCTTGGTACCATTCAAGGATTTAGAATCATTATTAGAGAATTATCAATATTAATTACAATGAATGTTTGGCAGGGCCAAAGACTTTTAAGCTCACATTTCACTTAAGTAGTTTGGAGCACTTAAATTTTATCATGCAATATGAGATGCAGTAAAGGGGGAATCAGTGTGATTACAAGAAACAGAGGGTAATTGCACCAATTTCAGTTAGTCAGTGGATAACTCCCACGGTCACCGCAAAGAAAACAAACCCGTCCATCAGAACTAGCGGTGATTTTAATTCCATGATTAACCTCCATGATTAACCCACAAAGTGAGATTCACATTTAACCAATCCCTCAGCCTGAGGAATGTTTAAGCAAAACATTTTCCAAAGATTGACTTGAAGGATGCACACTTGCAGCTGCGTCTAGATGCACACACACGTAAAATCTTAGTAATAAACATGCTTTTTGGAATGCATCAATACAAAATATTATAATTTGGGGTCATCTCAACACGAGAAATTTTCCAAAGATATCCAGAGCAATTAACTTAGGTTACTCCAAAGTGTGTTAACTATTTGGATGGTGAGAGCTACCACAGCAGAACAAATGAAAAACTTGCAAACAATGTTTCAATGATTGCTAGACCAATTGGCTCCACTGTGACCTGGAGAAACACAAGTTATTTGCATCATTAGTATTTGGTGGATATACATGTTAAACAGCAAAGGAACCACGCTGATAGCAGAGCAGAGCACGTTGATGCTATCAAAACCCTACTAGTTCCAAAATACTTAAAGCAACTGCACTCTTTTCTGGGGAGTGAACTACTATGCATAATTCATTCCCCAACGAGCTCATCTCATACATTCATTGAACCACTTGAGGAAAAGAGCATTCCATTCACTTGGTCTCATGAGTGGCACACAGCATACTTCCAATTGAAAAAAGGAAGACGAAAAGCACAGAAGTCAGACCTGCAATTAGTGAAGGTCACACGGGAGAAGGTTCTGATCCCTGCAACCAACACATCAGTGTACGAGACTGGAGCCATCCCATGACATAAAAATGCTGATGGTACAGAGCACCCAATAGATTCTGCATCTATGACACTCTCACAGGCACAGCAGAATTATTCACAAATAGAGAAGGAGGTGTTGGCAATTGCATATGGTTTTAAAAAAGTTCACATTTTTCATATGGGAATAAGTTCTAGTTACTCACAGATCACAAACCCCTCAAATCACCTTCCACACAGAATGGTGCAGCCATTGCAATGTTGGGCTTTACCCTTGAGCAATTATCATTATGACATTCATTTTAATCCCACTGCAAAAATGCCAATGCATAACTCATTATCATGCCTCCCCATTTCCCCAACATTGAGTTTGACTGCAAGGAAGCAGTATGTATTGCCCAACACCAGATTGTGCTCCACCCTGCAAGATTTCCAAATCACAGCTTCCAAAATAGTGGCTACTACGCAGCACCCCCTCATGTGTACAGCCGTGATGGTGGTAGTGTAGAACTGTTGGTCAGTGTGTCTCTGGAAAGGTTCACACTTAACAATATTAAGTCGCCAGTCGCCACTCCCATCATGCACTGCTTGCAGCATGGTTTCAGTTGCCTAAGACTGCAGTCGTGTGTCTGAGTTGTGTCTGCGTGCACCTGTGTGTGTGTGTGTGTGTGTGTGTGTGTGTGTACGTCCATTGTTGACGAAGGCCTCAGTGGCCGAAGCTTTATTCGTGACAGTCTTCTTGTTGTACCGATCTGACTGCGACTCAGCATCTCCACTATGTGATGACAATATTGTTACATTCCATCCAGGATTTTCCATTGTTTGTGATTAAGATTCAGACTTAGTAACACAAAATCATATTGCTGTGAAACAGAGGCTTAACAATTCTTTAGGAGTAGCATTTTTTCCTACAGAGGATGCTGAAATTCCATGTCCATATCCTTCAGTTGCCACATACATCCCACTCGAGGGTGTCGAAGACGAAAGCCTTAACTTGCTCCCACATTTAATGGCCAGGGTAGGCAGCACAATTGAGCACACATTGTATGACACACGTACACATGCAATCGAGCATCCGCAGCAAAAAGCTTCCTCCCCCTCTCCTGGCCCCAGCCTGAGCACCCTTCGGAGAGGGTGCACACTGATTCTGGTGGCCCTTTAGAGGGTGGATGCATTCCCTAATTTTCGTTTGTGGCGCAAGTCACTTCTACAACTGCACGCTCTACAATCAGAGCACTAGTTATCTTTTTTTTGCCATGGATGGAATACCTCACACTTTATTATTTCACAACAGACTCCAGTTCATTTCAACAGACTCTGAGGTATTCTGCCGATGCAATGAAATATGGTGCCTGACCACATCCTCTTTATACATGGCATCAAACTTGGCAGCAGAGTGTATGGTCAAAACCTTCCAGATGCAAATGTGGAAAGCACTGTCAGTGCAAAGTTTTTTGCCACACCCCTGTACACCAATCAACAGACAAAGCCTGGCTGAGGTACTGTAAAGGCACTGGCCGCACACACTCTCAGATCTGTCACAACCTGCAGCGTGACTCTCTGAGCCCAAGTTACACATCCGGCTACAAGCAGAGTGTCAATGTGTGGGGTTACACATTCAGCCAGAAGTTGTATCAGGCACTGGCCATTATTCTCAGCCATAGTAAAGGGTGCCAGATGATCCTCTGTCTCTGGAATCAGCCACCACTGCGACCACACAGGAGATATCCTCACTCCTCAAGCCACAACAGGGACTTCCGGCCCCCATAACTTTCAATGACCAAGCTTTTAAGAATTCCCCACAGACTGCAAGTGCTCCTAGGTTCACACCTTACTACAGTCACTGAGCTATTACAACATTACAATCAGGGCCCATTGTCGTCACTAGTGGCAAAAGGAGCGGCATAGGATTGACAACTCATCAAGGTCGGGTCACTTTCTCTGACACTGCAATCACTGGCAGTCTCAGTGCCTTGGCAGCAATCACAACAACAAATAGACCATCAGCGCATGGCCACAATGTTCATGGGAATAGAAATCCCAGATTTTGAGATGCAACTGGAGCCACAGACAGGGCTACCAGTACAGCGCTCCCCCTCTCCCTGACAGGCAGAACATTTTGGGCTCTCCACGTCTGTTAAAGGGTGGTAGGTATTTAGTACTGTTGCCAGACTCTCATTTCCTTATCGAAATGAACGCACCAACATCAATGTGAGTTGCTCAATTTCACGGTCACACTGCAGACAGCAGAGACTTTGCATCAGCTGGCAAGACCCTCTGGTGGCTTTAGGAAGGAGAAAAGTACACACATTTCCCTGATCTGTGTTGTGTCAATATATCTGAAGCTTACCAATCACTGACAGTAATTTTTGCATATAGTTACTACTCGCTTGCTCTCAGTTATTTCCTTGAATTCATATTGTGGTTTTGTTCATACACTACTAACAATTCTTGGTTTCCATGTTTTGTACTACTCTCAGTTTCTTCTTTTAGATTTTCGTACCATTCTTGCTGTCATCCATTTGGTGCTCTCTGCCACTCACAGCTTCCTCAGAAACCAATTTGTAGCCTTCCACATCTGCATTACTAAATTTACTAGAAAACTGACATCACCACTGAAGAGGCAATGAACAATTTTCCTTCAATGTCTGAAGAGTTAACAAAATAACACAGAAGAATTAGATACTGGACAATAAATGTGGTAAGATACAGAACTTTGCTGCCTGTATCAGGAGGAATTTTAAATAAGTAAGAAACATGTAGCATAAAGTGAAATTAATAGACTGATACCTCTCATGTCTAAACAATTCTCTTCTCTGATTTTAAATTTTAAAATACATAAATAAATCCTTTCCAAATTCATACAATGTTAACAGGGGTTTATTCACCTTTGGAACATTTGCATTGCTCCTGTTTCATGACACTTTGGAAGTTGCACCATCAGCTTTGAAAGACAAATATTCATTCACATAAGATGTTTCACCTCAATATCTTCTGTATGCTAGAAAATTACATTATATTATCTGCGACACGTATTGCATAATTTTTGTTTTCTGCTGATCTGGATATCATACATAGCACCATTCCAGAATTAGCTCTTGGACAGAAGGCCAAACTAAGCACAGATTCATATCAAATGGTGACTGATGTTTAGTGCTACATCAAACTACAGAGGACACATTCAGTCTCACGGCAGGTGGCTATCGAAAACTAACCCCTGCTTGAAAAGTTCACAACAATACGTGTTCACAATTACTACATTACCATTCTACCATGTCATTTTCAGTTTTGCTACAGAAGTTCTCCCTACTGTGTTTTTTTTTTTTTTTTCCTTCTTTTCTGTGCTAAAGCTGAAATGTATGCAAGTGTAAAGAAAATCAAATATTTTTTTAATGCTGTAGCCATGTGGAACAAAATAAAACAGTTTACAGATGAGTAAAATCAAAAGGGTGCTTTTTGGATTACATGATCATGTTACAAAAGTATGGAATTAATACATATTTGAAAACAAAGCATTATGTAACTTGGGGAAGACAGCTTATGTAAACACTACAATGGATGTAAGATATAGGCAGCAGGCTTGTGTTATTATTATTTACACAAGCAGCAGCAAAACAGCTGCCACTACTAATACTGCCAAAAGCAACAGGAAATCCGGTATTACTAGCACTGTCAGGACAATTTCTGGTGTCCCCACTAGTTAAAAATAGGAAATAACAATCTCAGTATTTTTAACTGGAAAACAAATTACACTCTCAAAGAGAACTGACCTTTTCTAGGACATTTCAATAAACTGATCCCATAGCCAGTATAGGTACGTGGTATGATGTCTATGAGTCCGCAGCAAAAACAGAAATGATAGTAGTTTAATGAATTTGCTTTCTTCAGTGTACAGTAGTTGACAAAGTTATGAATTTAAAGAACAATGACATACATAAAAACACAGTTACAGGAATTATAAGTACAGACATAGAAAGGAGAAAAAGGTACAGAATTGTGGTCTAAGAAACACAATGTACACAACCCACAACATGAAAGCATGTACAAAAGAAAACAAAATCAAAAGTAATGGATAAATTGCCTTGAAACAAAATTCGTATATCATACATATAAATTTACAATATGGTGGAGAAAAAGAACTTATTTTTTTCTTCGGAGGGAAAGGGGATATGGAGGGAGAGGGGGAGGGGTCAAGTAACATGAGGAGCAGCTCATATACAACACAGAGTACAGTTGCAATATTATGAAAAGGATAGTTGTTACTCACCCTATAGTGGAGATGCTGAGTTGCAGATAGGCACAACAAAAAAACTGTTGGAGAGTGAGATTTTGGCCAACAAGGTCTTTGTCGAAAATAGATAACACACACACACACACACACACACACACACACACATATGTATGTGTAAATGCAACTTTCACATATATGACCACAGGCTCTGGCAGCTGAAGCCAGACTCTCTTTGACTAATCTTTACCTCTAGCATGCAAATTCAAATATATCTGGATGAACCTGACAGTCATTTTAACCTGTCACAGTTACAGTGAAAGATGCGCAAGAAAATCAGCCATGCCCTTCTCAAAAGAGCCATTGCCTAAACAAGGGCAACCGCAGGAAACCTAAATCCTCATGGCCAACTGGAATATATGGGTTGCCTGTCTCTCAAATGAAAGCCCACTGTCCGAAGCACAATGCTGCTTCATTTGGTATCACATACTGTAACGTAAATTTGGGTAACATAGTTAGTGGAATATCAAATGATCCAATGTACATGCATAGAATGTACAAATTTTCCACATCAGTCTTACTCCTCACGTTTCTGAACGATGTGGACTCACCAGTGTGTCATCTATTCTCTCCAAATCCCACTATGGTGTGCAGTAGGATTGGTCCAGGTTGGTTGAACATGCAGTACGAGCTTCTTGACACTGACCAGTGGTCATGAGAGACAGTCCACACTGCACACAATAGTGCTGACATTTTTAACCTCACAAGCCATATAAAATACACACTAGCTGCAGAGGACCTGGTATATGAGATTTTCACAACTAACTTTCATTCTGTGCTTGTTTATAATAATCCGGATCACTCCTTGCAGCTACCTATCCCAAGGATTGCTCTCTATTTGCAGCAATATTGAGGACTACACTCACACAACACAGAACTTGATCTTATGACTTTTTTAAAAATTTGTTTGGACACATATGTGAACAGTTCACCAAATTTTGCTGTTAACACTTCCAAAATTCGTCTGCAACTCCCCCTAAATGTTACAATTGTTATACCGACATTGTTCATCACTTCAGCCTCAAATGTATTCTGATTGCTAGCTCACCTGATGTACAATAACACCTAAAACATGTCCCTATTGTCATTCAATTCTATAAATAAACTTAGAAGTGTAAACTTACGAGGTGATGTAAACTTGTCCGGAAAATCTTTAAGTAGTTTCTCTCGGGCAATATCAGCCACTGGACCAAAGAGAACAACAGGGCGCACAAAGCCCGGATGCCTGAGCACGACTCTTTCATAAGCTGGAAATTTGCTTATGCTATCGGCAAACACAACATCATCCCAGTGGTCCTGAAAGAAATAATCATAACATCTGTTACACAAATGAATTACTAAGAACAGAGTTAAAAATATATGTGAATTAACTGTTCATAACAAAACAAGAATCCTGCTCATTAACTCAGGTCACAGACAGAGGGCTCTCCAGGACAGCAACCAGCTACTAGCCTCATTATTCCATGTGGGGCACATTAAAATCTGACAAGTAGTTACTCTGATGAGTATTAAAAAGTTTCCGGCTCAAGATGCTGGAGTTAGCAGTCACGTGTGCGTGAGGCGTGTTTGGTTGTGTGTACTAATGGTGTGTGTGTCTCTTTTACTGACAAGACAAGATCAGGACAAGTGAGACTCAAAAGGAAAGTAAATAGAAATAGAGAAGAAATTACAAGATATAACATAGGAAACCTAGTGAAAGTAGATATAAAAGAAAATTTTACAAAAGAAATTAAAAGCAATCTAACAAAACCGAGACTGACCAATGCAGAACCACAGGATGTCGAAAGCAGATGGAGACACCTGAAGGGCCGTATTCAAGAAGCAGCTTCCAAAATCATAGGTGAAAGAAAACGACCTAATAAAATTTGGTTTAACACAAAGTGTCAAGAAAAAGTGCTGGAAAGAAGAAATGCGAAGAATGTATGGATTAAAGAAAGGGACAATATGACATTGAAGACTATAAACTCCGCCAAGAAACGCAAAGAACCTTAAGACAAGAGAAAAGGGAATACTATAACAATGTGATCAGAGAAGCAGAGGATGATTTCCAAGATCACAGGACAAGGCAGATGTATCAAAATATAAAAAAATTCTTCGGTAAATTCAATAAAAGGGAACAGTTTATAAAGGATCAGTATGGGAAAATATTGATCAACAAAAGTGACATACAAAACTGATGGAAGACATACTTTTCACAACTTCTCAACTGCAATGACCCACACTATTACTTTAAATTGGAAGAACCTGATACAACTGATACAGCTGATAGAGTAACAACCCCATCAGTAAATGAAATACAGCAAGCAATAAAGAAACAAAAGAATAACAAGGCTTGTGGCGAGGACAAGATATACGCTGAGTTATTACAGAAGGGAGGCCCACAACTGGAATTAGAAATACAGGCGTTAATAGAAACAATTTGGGAGACAGAAACCATTCCTGCAGATTGGAAAACTGCAATTGTGTGCCCCATATTTAAGAAGAATGACCCACTAGTTTGTGATAACTACAAAGGAATTGCCTTACTGGATGTCACCTACAAAATCTTATCGAGCTGCCTATTAAACAGGCTGATACCAATAACAGAAGAACTGACTGGGACTACAAATGCGGTTTCCGCTGAAACAGATCCACATTAGATCACTTATTTACCCTAAGACAAGTAACTGACAAGGCGTGGGAATTCAATGTAGATGTCCACATATTATTCATAGATTTTAAAAAGGCCTACACCGACACACACTCCTAAATATAATGAAGGAATTTAAAATACCATCAAAATTAATCAGATTAGTTAAAATGTGTATAGATGAAACTTTATGTCACTTAAAGAGACCGGTAGGAGAAACTGAAGATTTTAAGGTGTACACTGGACTGAGACAAGGGGATGCCATTTCACCTATTTTATTTAACCTTGTCCTAAGAGAAGATTGATAGAGAATTTTCTAAAACCAGTCCACAAGGGATCCAGCTGTAGGATGTGAACAGTACAAGACTTGCCTATGCAGATGATGTAGCACTAATAAGTAGTTCCAAAAGAGAATTAATCAGAATGATGCAAAATTACTACAAAATTGCTGAGAAAACAGGATTACATGTTAATGAAGAAAAGACAGAATACCTGCCCATAAGTAAGAAAACCAGAAAAGATGCACCTCTGACTGTAGATGGATTCAATTTGAAGACTTTTGACCACTTCAAGCACCTAGGAAGTCTTTTTAGTAATAACAGCAGAACAGATATAGAAATAGATGCCTGTTTATCAACAGCACAAGACACTTTTTAGTTTCATCAAAATTCTAAGAAAAAGATCACTCAGCAGTAACTTCAAAATCCACTTATATCAATCGACCATTATATCTGTGATTTTATATGGATGTGAAACATTAATATTTAGAAAGAAAGAGGAAGAAAAACTGTTAATATTCGAAATAAAAGTACAAGGGAAAATTTTTGGACCTGTATACAAAGAAAATAACATGGAATGGAGTATAGAAGAAATGAAGAATTAAGAGGGCTGTACAAACACCGTAACATCATTGAAGTGCTCAAGACGAGAAGGTTGAATTGGGCAGGCCATATAGCAAGAATGACAGAGAACAGACAACCTAGAATGGCATTCAGCAGAACAATAGATGGAACGAGAGGAAGAGGGAGACCCAGAATCAGATGGCAGGATAACAATTGGGAGGCCACAACTAGGATGAACAGCAACAGAAACTGGACAAACAGCGCATTGGACAGGCAGAAATGGAAGAGGCTCGTAGAGCAGGCGTATGGTCGATAAGGCCCTTGCCACATGTAAAGGAAGGATAAACAAATATAATTTTATACACTATGTCTTTTGAAACAAAATCAATTGTTTCTAATAATAAATTTAATTGCTAACAGTCAAAAATCACAAAATGCATTACTGGTTTTAGTTTATTTAATCACCTTCAGAGAGTGTTCAGCTGCTAACAACATTTGTCACATGAGATAAATAACAGCCGACATCAAAATCTACAGACCACATCAAAATCTACATCTATACTCTGCAAATCCCTGGCACTATGACACAAGGCACTTCCTATTCTATCAGTTATTGGAATTTGTTCCTGTTCTATTCAATAATGCAGAAAGAATGACTGTTTAAACACCTTTGTTTGCACTACAATTAATCCAATCTTGTTATAATGTACGAAGTTGTAGTATATTATTTTTTTTTTTTTTTTTTTTTTTTTTTTTGGTCATCAGTCTACTGACTGGTTTGATGCGGCCCGCCACGAATTCCTTTCCTGTGCTAACCTCTTCATCTCAACCTACGCCCTCAATTATTTGCTTGACGTATTCCAATCTCTGTCTTCCTCTACAGTTTTTGCCCTCTACAGCTCCCTCTAGTACCATGGAAGTCATTCCCTCATGTCTTAGCAGATGTCCTATCATCCTGTCCCTTCTCCTTATCAGTGTTTTCCACATATTCCTTTCCTCTCCGATTCTGCGTAGAACCTCCTCATTCCTTACCTTATCAGTCCACCTAATTTTCAACATTCGTCTATAGCACCACATCTCAAATGCTTCGATTCTCTTCTCTTCCGGTTTTCCCACAGTCCATGTTTCACTAGCATACAACGCTGTACTCCAGACATACATCCTCAGAAATTTCTTCCTCAAATTAAGGCCGGTATTTGATATTAGTAGAACTTTCTTGGCCAGACATGCCTTTTTCGCCATAGTGAGTCTGCTTTTGATGTCCTCCTTGATCCGTCCATCATTGGTTATTTTACTGCCTAGGTAGCAGAATTCCTTAACTTCATTGACTTCGTGACCATCAATCCTGATGTTAAGTTTCTCACTGCTCTCATTTCTACTAGTTCTCATTACCTTCGTCTTTCTCTGATTTACTCTCAAACCATACTGTGTACTCATTAGACTGTTCATTCCATTCAGCAGATCATTTAATTCTTCTTCACTTTCACTCAGGATAGCAATGTCATCAGCGAATCGTATCATTGATATCCTTTCACCTTGTATTTTAATTCCACTCCTGAACCTTTATTTTATTTCCATCATTGCTTCCTCGATGTACAGATTGAAGAGTAGGGGTGAAAGGCTACAGCCTTGTCTTACACCCTTCTTAATACGAGCACTTCGTTCTTGATCGTCCACTCTTATTATTCCCTCTTGGTTGTTGTACATATTGTATATGACCCGTTTCTCCTTATAGGTTACCCCTACGTTTTTCAGAATCTCGAACAGCTTGCACCATTTTATATTCTCGAACGCTTTTTCCAGGTCGACAAATCCTATGAAAGTGTCTTGATTTTTCTTTAGCCTTGCTTCCACTATTAGCTGTAACGTCAGAATTGCCTCTCTCGTCCCTTTACTTTTCCTAAAGCCAAACTGATCGTCACTTAGCACATTCTCAATTTTCTTTTCCATTCTTCTGTATATTATTCTTGTAAGCAGCTTCGATGCATGAGCTGTTCAGCTGATTGTGCGATAATTCTCGCACTTGTCAGTTCTTGGCGTCTTCAGAATTGTGTGGATGACGCTTTTCCGAAAGTCAGATGGTATGTCGCCAGACTCATATATTCTACACACCAACGTGAATAGTCATTTTGTTGCCACTTCCCCCAATGATATTATAGAGTTATCATTAAAACTGATTCTTGAAATCTGTATGTAGGTTTTCTTGGAATAGTTTATGACTATCTCCAAGTGTTTGCCAGTTTCTTTGGCATCTCCATGACAACCTCACAAGGGCCAAACAAACCTGTGACCATTCATTCTGCCCTTCTATGTTTCCGTTCATTATCCCCTGTTAGTTCTATCTGGTGTGGCTCCCATACACTTGAGTAGTAGTCTAGCATGGGTCACAAGAGTGTTTTGGAACACTTATTACATTTACCTACTATTCTACCAATGAACTGAATTCTGGCACCTCTTTTATCTATGGCGAATGTGGTGTGACCGCCAGACACCACACTTGCTAGGTGGTAGCCTTTAAATCGGCCGCGGTCCGTTAGTATACGTCGGACCCGCGTGTCGTCACTATCAGTGATTGCAGACCGAGCGCCACCACACGGCAGGTCTAGAGAGACTTCCTAGCACTCGCCCCAGTTGTACAACCAACTTTGCTAGCAATGGTTCACTGACAAAATACTCTCTCATTTGCTGAGGCGATAGTTTAGCATAGCCTTCAGCTACGTCATTTGCTACGACCTAGCAAGGCGCCATTATCAGTTACTATTGATATTGATTCATGTACCGTCAAGACCGACGTTTTTCATTAACGGATTAAAGTTAAGTATTCCACCAGCTACGTCCGTTTTTCTAAATTTTAATTTCCTTGTCCTATTCGACCTCACGCCAGCCTGCGTGAGCTAAAAACGCGTGCCTTTCGGCCTCCTCTGGTAACACGGTGTTGGCTCTCCTGCCAACCAAAACAGCAAAACCTATACAATCTTTGCACAGCCAGATATTTGTGTAAATTGACCAATTCCAACTGTGACTCACTGAAACTGTAGTCTTAGGATACCACAGTTATTTTGTTTTGTGAAGTGCACGACTGTACATTTCAGAACATTTAAAGCGAGTTGTCAATTTCTAAAACACTTTGAAATCTTATCAAGGCCTGACTGAATATCTGAGCTGCTTTTTCAGACAATACTTGATCAAAAATGCATCTTCTGCAAAAGGTCTGAGGTTACAGTTCACATTGTAAGATCATTAACATATGACATGAACGGTATGGGTCCCAACACATTTCCCTGGAGAAAACCTGAGTTACTTCTACATCTGTCAATGACTCTCAAAAGACAGTAACATGCTGCATTCTCTTTACTAAGAAATCCTCACTCCTTTAACAATAATTTGATACCTCACATAATCATACTTTCGATAATCCAGAAATACCGTGTCCACCTGACTTCCGTGTTCCATGGTTATCACGATAACATGTGAGAAGACTGCAAGTTTTCTGTGTTCGATTTTTTTGGAATTCATGCTGGTTGGCATGAAGGAGGTCACTCTGTTTGGGACATGTCATTATTTTTGAGCTTAGAATATGTTCTAAGATGTTACAGCACACAGATCTCAAGGGTAGCGGACAACAGTTTAATTCCCACTTCTACATGTACATCTGTACTCTGCAAACGACTATGAGATGCATAGCAGAGGGTACGTTCCATTGTAAAAGTTACTACAGTTTCTTCCTGTCCCATTCACATACGGAGCATGGTAAAAATGACTGTTTGAATGCCTCTGTGTGTGCAGTAATTATTCTGATCTTATTCTCATGATCCATATGTTAGTCATGTGTAAGGGGTTATAGTACATTCCTAGAGTAATCATTTAAAGCTGGTTCTTGAAACTTTGTTAACAAATTTTCTCGGCACAGTTTATGTCTATCTTCAAGAGTCTTCCAGTTCATTTCCTTCAGTATCTCTGTAACACTCACCCACAAATTAAACAAACCCGTGACCATTTTTTCTACCCTTCTCTGCATACGTTCAATATTCCCTATTAGTGCTACCTGGTATGGGTCCCATACACTCGATCAATATTCTAGAACTGGTCGCACAAGTGATTTGTAATCTCCTTCGTAGACTGATTGCACTTCCCCAGTATTCTACCAATAAACTGAAGTCTACCACCTGCTTTACTCACAAATGAACCTGTGTGATCATTCCATTTCATATCCCTACAAAGAGTTACACCTATGTATTTGTATGAGTTGGCCAATTGCAACAGTGACTCATTGATGTTACAGTCATAGGATACTGCAATTTTTCGTTTCGTGAAGTGCAAAATTTACATTTCTGAACATTTAGAGCAAGTAGCCAATCTCTACACCAAGATCCGACTCAATATTTATGCAGCTTCTTCCAGACAGTATTTCATTATAGATAACTGCATCAGCAGCAAAAAGCCTGATTTTGCTATTAATATTATTGGCTAGGTCATTAATTAACAAAGTGAACAGCAACCACCCCAACACACTTCTGTAGGGCACACCCAAAGTTACTCTCCATCCAAGATAACATGCTGTACTAAAAAGTCCTCAATTCAGTCACAAATTTCACTTGATACCCCATATCATCATACTTTTGGCAATAAGCATAGGTGTGGTACTGAGTCAAATGCTTTTCGGAAATCCAGAAATACTGCATCTACCTGGTTTACTTGATCCAAAGCTTTCAGTATGTCATGTGAGAAAAGTAGGAGTTGGGTTTCACATGATCGATGTTTGCGAAATCCATGCTGGTTGGCACTGAGGAGTTCATTCAGTTCAAGATATCTCATTATATTTGAACTCAGAATATGTTCTAAGATTCTACAACAAATCAATGTCAAGTATATTGGACGATAGACAGGTGCGACCGGTACGTCTTTCCAAGAATTAGGCACGACTTTTTTGTTCGAGGAATCTATGATAGATTATATACTGAAGAGCCAAAGAAACTGGTATAGGAATGTGCATTCAAATCAGAGATATGTAAACAGGCAGAATATGGTGCTGTGGTCAGCAATGCCTACAACAAGTGTCTGGTGTAGTTGTTAAGACCAGTTACTGCTGCTACAATCACAGGTTATCAAGACTTAAAGAGTGTTTGAATGTGGTGTTATAGTCACTGCATGAGCGATGGGATAAAGCATCTCCAAGGTAGAAATGAAGTGGGGATTTTCCCGTATGACCATTTCACAAGTGTACCAAGAATATCAGGAATCTGGTAAAATATCAAATCTCTCTGACATCGCTGCGGCCGGAAAAAGATTCTTCAAGAATGAGACTAATAAAGACAGAAGTGCAAACCTTCCACAAATTGCTGCAGATTTCAATGCTGGGCCATCAACAATTGTCAGAGTGCGAACCAATCAATAAAACATCATTGATATGGGCTTTCAGAGCCGAAGGCCCACTGTGATGATTGCACAATATGAAGCTTTACACCTCACCTGGGCCTGTCAACACCGACACTGGACTGTTGATGACTGGAAACATGTTGCCTCGTCACACGAGTCTCGTTACAAATTGTATCAAGTGGATGGAGATGTACGGGTATTGAGACAACCTCATGAATCCATAGACCCTGCATGTCAGCAGGGGACTGTTCAAGCTGGTGAAGGCTCTGTAATGGTGTGGGGCGTGCGCAGTTGGAGTGACATGGGATCTCTGTTATGTCTAGATATGGCTCTGACAGGTGACACATACATAAGCATCCTGTCAGACCACCTGCATCCATTCATGTCCATTGTGCATTTCAATGTACTTCAGCAATTGTAGCAGGAGAATATGACACCCCACACATCCAGCATTGCTACAGAGTGGCTCCAAGAACACTCTTCTGAGTTTAAACACTTCCGCTGCCCACCAAACTCCCCAGACATGAACATATCTGGGATGCCTTGCAATGTGCTGTTCAGAAGAGATCTCCACTCCCTTGTACTCTTTTGGCTTTATGGACAATCCCTGCAGGATTCATCGTGTCAATTACCTCGTGCTCTACCTCAGACATTAGTCAAGTCCATGCACAGGTCGTGTTGCGGCACATCTGCATGCTCGTGAGTGCGCTACACAATATTAGGCAGGTGTAGCAGTTTCTTTGGCTCTTCAGTGTAGTTAGAATAGTTAGAAGAGGGGCGAACTCAGCCGCAAAGTCAGTATAGAATCTAACAGTGATTCCATAAGTGCCTGGATCTTTGTTCAGTTTTAATGATTTCAGCTGGTTCTCAACATCACTGACCCAAATACTTATTTCATTCAGCTTTTCATTGGCACAAGGATTGTTGTTGTTGTTGTTGTTGTTGTTGTTGTTGTTGTGGTCTTCAGTCCAGAGACTGGTTTGATGCAGTTCTCCATGCTACTCTATCCTGTGCAAACTGCTTCATCTCCCAGTACCTACTGCAAGCTACATCCTTCTGAATCTGTTTAGTGTATTCACCTCTTGGTGTCCCTCTATGATTTTTACCCTCCTCACTGCCCTCCAATACTAAATTGGTGATCCCTTGATGCCTCAGAATATGTCCTACCAAGCGATCCCTTCTTCTAGTCAAGTTGTGCCACTAATTTCTCTTCTCCCCAATCTATTCAATACCTCCTCATTAGTTATGTGATCTATCCAACTAATCTTCAGCATTCTTCTGTAGCACCACATTCTGAAAGCTTCTATTCTCTTCTTGTCTAAACTGTTTATCGACCAAGTTTCACTTCCATACATGGCTACACTCCATACAAATACTTTCAGAAACAATACACAATGTTAACAAATGTCTCTTCTTCAGAAACGCTTTCCTTGCCATTGCCAGACTACATTTTATATCCCCTCTACTTCAACCATCATCAGTATTTTACTCCCCAAATAGCAAAACTAATTTACTACTTTAAGCGTCTCATTTCCTAATCTAATGTCCTCAGCATCACCCGATTTAATTCGACTACATTCCATTATCTTCGTTTTGCTTTTGTTGATGGTCATCTTATATCCTCCTTTCAAGACACTGTCCATTCCGTTAAACTGCTCTTCCAGGTCCTTTGCTGTCTCTGACAGAATTACAATGTCATCAGCGAACCTCAAAGTTTTTATTTCTTCTCCATGGATTTTAATTCCTACTGCGAATTTTTCTTTTGTTTAATTTAGTGCTTGTCCAATATACAGATTGAATAACATCGGGGATAGGCTACAACCCTGTCACACTCCCTACCCAACCACTGCTTCCCCTTTCATGCCCCTCAGCTCTTATATCTGCCATCTGGTTACTGTACAAATTGTTAATAGCCTTTCGCTCCATGTATTTTACCCCTGACACCTTCAGAATTTGAAAGAGAGTATTCCAGTCAACACTGTCAAAAGCTTACTCTAAGTCTACAAATGCTAGAAATGTAGCTTTGCCTTTCCTCAATCTATTTTCTAAGATAAGTCATAGGGTCAGTATTGCCTCACATGTTACAACATTACTACAGAATCCAAACTGATCTTCCTCGAGGTTGGCTTCTACCAGTTTTTCCATTCATCTGTAAAGAATTCATGTTAATATTTTTCAGCCATGGCTTATTAAACCGATAGTTCGGTAATTTTCACCCTTGTCGGCACTTGCTTTTTTTTTTTTTTTTTTTTTTTTTAATTGAAATTGTCATATTCTTCTTGAAGTTTGAGGGTATTTCGCCTGTCTCATACATCTTGCTCACCAGATGGAAGAGTTTGGTCATGGCTGGCTCTCCAAAGGCAATCAGTAGTTCTAACGAATGTTGTCTAGTCCTAGCACCTTTCAGTGCTCTGTTAAATTCTTCACGCAATGTCATATCACCCATCTCGTCTTCATCTACATTCTCTTTCATTTCCATGATATTGTCCTCAAGTACATCAACCTTGTATACACCTTCTATATACTCCTTTCCTTTTTGGCTCCCCCTTCTTTGCTCAGGACTGGTTTACTATCTCAAGTCTTGAGATTCATAGGGTGGTCTCTTTTCTCCAAAGATATCTTTAATTTTTCTGTAAGTGGTATCTGGTTCACCCTTGTGATATTTGCTTCAACATCCTTACATTTGTCCCCCGGCCATTCCCGCTTAGCTGTTTTGCACTTCCTGTCAATGTCATTTTTGAGACATTTGTATTGCTTTTCGCCTGCTTCATTTACTGCACTTTTATATTTTCTCCTTTCATTAGCACGTTTGCTGCCATCGGCGCACCAGCGTGCCCGGCCGATACTGGTGCACATGCCGTGGACGCGCCTGCGCGGTGACAGACTCAGCTGTTGAGAGGCACACGGTTTAGTCGGCACAGCCATTTGGTGCGGTTTATTGGGCAGGCGCTCTGAGAATGTATTGTTTTCAATTTTTACGGGTGCAGTTCACATTTTTCCCTACAGTTTTTCTTTGTTGTGGGACTGAAAATGGAAAACAGTTGTGACACGGCGGGCCCCTCAGAACCTAAGAAACGTAAAATACAGAACACAATAAACGTACAAAAACTAACAGATGCGGAATTATTACGAATATTAGAAGAAAGCGATTCAGAAACTGAACTGGCCAGTGGGGAGGACGGGTGGGAATCCAGTGAAGAGTCTGACGGAGCCGAGTTTGATTTAGATAAGACTGTAGAAATGGCTTGAATCCAAGCGACAGGGAAAGGGCAGAAGGAGTGGTAACAAGTGGTAACACAGCTGATAAAAGTGTTGTATGGGAATGCAAACCAGTTGGAATGGTAAATTGCCCGTTTATAAAAAATGAGGGACTGCTAATTCAACCAACAGGAAACACTCCCTTAGATTGTTTTTGTCTTTTGCTGACGGACGAACTTCTATTGAAAGTTGTAGAAGGAACAAATCGAAACGCAATTGAATTATTCCTTCCTGTGGGAACCAAAGAACTATCACAAATAAATTTTTGGAAAGATGTGACAGTTGGCGAATTGTTAGTGTTCTTGGGAGTTTTCTTGAAAAATAAAAAAAGAGGCTCCAAGCACTATGGGACTTGACATCTGAGCTCATCAGTCCCCTAGAACTTAGAACTACTTAAACCTAACTAACCTAAGGACATCACACACATCCATGCCCGAGGCAGGATTCGGACCTGCGACCATAGCGGTCGCACGGTTCCAGACTGAAGCGCCTAGAACCGCTCAGCCAGTTTTCTTGCACATGGGAAATGTAAGGATGAGGAAGTTGCAGGACTATTGGAAAAAGGACCCATTATTTCACATGAAAGGAATTGCCGATAATATTTCACGAAATCGTTTTCTTCTAATACTTATTTGTTTCAGTGTAATCGGTAAAGTTCTTGATTGTATCTTCTCTGCTATTTGACGTACATTGTATTTCAGAAGTTTCTTCGAAATCTTGTGTTTGTTTTTGAACGCTGTTTCTACTATATTTTTGCTCAATAAATATGTCATTTGTCATTAGGATTTTTCCTTTTATTTTTGCATACCAAATAAAAATGTAGTACTCTGTCATAATTTCCAGGAAAAATAAACGAGACGCACTAGCGCGTCCATGGCCACTCACTACAGAATATGGCCTGATATGCCACTGATGCCTGAGTGTGCCTAAAAAAAAATTTGATTCACGAGAGTAAATTTTATCTTTTACTTATATAATAAATACATTTTATATTACTTATAGCAATACAGTTTGAGATTCTATTAAAAAAATAATTGGTTACATGGCAATGCAAGGCCAATTACAGTGGCAGCAAACGTGTTAACTAAATTCAATATTTCTTGTGTTACCCAAGGATTTCTACTACCCCCTGTCTTTTTACCTACTTCATCCTCTGCTGCCTTCACTATTTCATCTCTCACAGCTACCCGTTCTTCTTCTGCTGTATTACTTTCCCCTGTTCTTGCCAACAGTTCCCTAATACTCCCTCTGAAACACTCTACAACCTCTAGTTCTTTCAGTTTATACCCATCCCATCTCCTTAAATTCGTACCTTTCTGTAGTTTCTTCAGTTTTAATCTACCCTGAGTATGTGGACACTAATGTCAGTTCCACTAACAGCCTTTGCATACGACCATAATTTCGCTGGGTTTTTTGAGAGATCTTTCATTAAGAGCCTACTATGATAATCATTGAAAGCTTCATGCATTGTCCTCTTGATAGCCGAACACTTTTCAGTTGGGATCGCTCTATGTACAGCCCTATGCTTTGTTTTCCACCTATTATGTAGCAACATACGTTTCTTTAGAAATTTCTTTACACAGAGGGTCCTTCCCATCTTGAACTGTTCTACTAGGTACATCTATATCAAGTGCGTGGTCAATTATTCTTTGAAACTTGAGTCACTTTCCTTCAACATCCTCTTATGCATTGTCCCGTTGGAAAATGGCATCACAATACTGTTGCATTGGAGGTTACAAACGAGGACACAGGATGCCCGTGATGTATTGCTGTGCTACCAGAGTTTCCTCTGTGCCTCTACAACACACTGAAAGAATAGACCTCTCCCCAGACATCATCATATCCACGAACAGTGCCCATCTGAGATAGTGCAGAACTGTGATTCATCAATGAACACAATGCAATTGCATTCCTTATCAGCCCACAATTCTTGGTCATGGCACCATTACAAATGCAGCTAGCTGTGTTGTGGAGTTAACAACAGCCTATGCATGGGATGGTAAGTCACTTCTCTGGTTGCTTCTAGTCACTGACCAACAGTGCAGAATGAGACAGAATGTTGCAGGAAGTCTAATACTTCTTCTCGGATGGGTCACAATGTGCTTGATGCTCAATACAATGATGCTCCCTTGTAGTGGTCAGACATGTTCAGCCGGAACCTTGATAACTAAGATATCAGTCCTTTAGACCGCTCTTACATCTGAATACCCCACAAATCTCGATACTGCACAATTTGACCAGTCAGACAAATGGAGACACACAATGAGTCCCCTTTCAAACTCTAACAGATGCTGATAAATGTTGTTCCTCAACATCTGATGCCGTTCACATCCCTTATACACTCTACTGGGTCTGGTAACAACACGAACCATGAATAACACCCATGCACTCAGGTGATCATTCTACCTGTCTCAGAAAATTGCACATCTTAATCATTTACAAACCCACCAATGGTATGTGTGTGTACAAAGGTACATTGACATCCAACGATGTCTTGTAGGAACTTCACTTTTTTTGCAGGCAGTACATAATGAGTGAGCTTCTGAACTATCTGTTGTAGACAGTTTTCGGAGAACACATACAGTGACATTTCGCAAGATGTCATGTCACACCCACCACTTACAAAACTATAATTTTCTCAGTTGACTGTTGGATGATTCAAGCCTCCTGTGATGATCGCACTATCATTGGCAAAATTACATACTAGTGAAACGTTTTCAGTTAAATCTGGAGGTGAACCTGGTGGTCAGTAGAAAGACCTGGTTATTAGATTTGGGTTACTTGTCTACTGTGACAAATAAGCCACATGTATTTCTTCCTTTCGATATATATTTAAATTTACCCAAAAAAATCTGACTGCCATTAATTTCAAATTTTAACCAAGTTCCTGTATCTAGTATTATGTGAGCTCCACTGCTTTGTAGGTGTACTTCAAATTTTGGTACTTTGTTGTGAATTCTTAGGCAGTTAATCATTAGGATTTTAATATTCTTGTCTGTAAGGGGCATTTCTAAGTAGAAGCATTTCTACATCTACATCTTCATTTATACTCCACAAGCCACCCAACGGTGTGTGGCAGAGGGCACTTTACGTGCCACTGTCATTACCTCCCTTTCCTGTTCCAGTTGCGTATGGTTCACAGGAAGAACGACTGCCGGAAAGCCTCCGTACGTGCTCAAATCTCTCTAATTTTACATTCGTGATCTCCTCAGGAGGTATAAGTAGGGGGAAGCAATATATTCGATACCTCATCCGGAAACGCACCCTCTCGAAACCTGGACAGCAAGCTACACCGCAACGCAGAGTGCCTCTCTTGCAGAGTCTGCCACTTGAGTTTGCTAAACATCTCCATAATGCTACCAAGCTTACCAAATAACTCTGTGATGAAACGCACCGCTCTTCTTTGGATCTTTTCTATCTCCTCCATCAACCTGATCTGGTACGGATCTCACACTGATGAGCAATACTCAAGTATAGGTCAAATGAGTATTTTGTAAGTCACCTCCTTTGTCGATGGGCTACATTTTCTAAGGACTCTCACAATGAATCTCAACCTGGTACCCGCCTTACCAACAACTAATTTTATATGATCGTTCCGCTTCAAATCTTTCCGCACGCATACTCCCAGATATTTTACAGAAGTAGCTGCTACCAGTGTTCCGCTATCATATAATCATACAATAAAGGATCCCTCTTTCTGTGTATTCGCAATACATTACATTTGTCTATGTTACGGGTCAGTTGCCACTACCTGCACCAAGTGCCTATCCACTGCAGATCTTCCTACATTTCACTACACATTTGATGTGTAGTGCACAGCTGGACTACTCAGAGCGATCCTGCAGTTCTCAAATGCTATGGTGCAAGTCTAGGAACTTGCAGCCTCCCTTGCCAAAGAACCTTTAAAGTCTCTGGTTCGAGCCTCATATTTGGCTCAGGACAAGGGGGAGCAATGGGTCCTAATGTGCTGCATGCGTGTCAGGGTGTACTGACTGTGGTGTTTGCATTGGATTAGGCTGTTATTCTAAATCACTACTGGTTACCTTTATTACAATTAAAATTGCAATTTACCTAATGCATATTCAAATTTAATCAAAAATTTTTTGAATTTTTCAAATTAAAAAATAGTAATTGCTGTTGTTTTGTTTCACATGACTATTGCCATATTTTAAGACAGCTGAACAATGAAAATGGCTATATACACTTAAATAAGTAACATATATCAAATTTCCTGGATTTTTACTGCTTTCAAGAATCACAGAAATTTGAAGTTAAGATGAAAACAAATATGTTTGTTATGGCTGCAACTGTCTCGTATAATGCTGCAAGTATAACTGTATCCCCAATCTCCAGTAAAATTCTGGTCAACAAATTTAAAAGTGAGGAAATAATAATCAAACCCTACTTGTGACTGGCATTCTTGTGTAGAACTGAGTTGTAAGATTCGTTGATTGCAGCACAGACTGGACTCATATTTTTTGTGAAACTATACCAAAGATGTTCACCAAAGGTAGTCCAGTCCCCTGTATTTAGCAATAAACTTATCATTAAACTTATCATTGAGATATTTTTGTACCATATGATGAAAATTCTTTCTAAAGATCTTTGACCAACTCCTCAATATTTTGTACAATTGTAACACTTATAGCTTTGATTTTCTCTTCAGTATTTCTCTGGTTACATGTGTTATTTGTATGTTTGCCTTTAAAAGTCGTGTGTGGTATATTGGAATTCATGACATGCCCCACATATGATATATGGCCATTATTTAAGTAATGACAGATGTGATGTTGTGGCTTAAACTGTGTTAACCCCGTAAGTATTCATGGATATTTTGCCCCTCCTTGGAAAAGAATTTTTAACAGTTTCTGTACACCACCACATATATTATTTTGTGTCTTCGGATAGAATCCGTAAAGATGGTCTGTGACTGAAACCGGTTGATATTTCTGTTTTAAATAAAAAAGAAACTGATGGTCAAATATCCATTTTATACATATCCTCATCCTTGAATGTCTCATGGCGAGCAAACACATGACCTGGAAAGCATTTCAGTCCTGAACTTTCAAAAATAAAAATTTGACATAACATTTTACATAGCTGGTTGCTCAGACATCACGAGAAGCAAAAAACTGTTGATATATGTGAATTCCATCATAAATAATCAGTGTGATTCAACTCCTTGGAGAAGAAATGTTTTGGCTGTGGAAAACACTTTTTTGAAAAGTAGGACAATTTACTTTCTGGTAGCCATTTGACATTTCAAGTGCTTCAATAGAACAATATTCTCAACCTTGACATATTATGAGATGGGAAGTTGCTACTCATCACATAGCGGAGATGCTGAGTCGCACATAGGCACAACAAAAAGACACTCACAATCATAGCTTTCGGACATTAAGGCCTTTGTCAACAATAGACACACATATGCACACACACACACACATGCACACATAATTGTGAGAGTCTTTTTGTTGTGCCCATTTGCCACTCAGCATCTCAGCTATAAGGTGAGTAGCAACTTTCTTTCTCATAATATTGTTACAATCCATCCTGGATTTTCCATTGTTTGATTCTCAATCTTGAGGTATTTATAAAATATCACTTTGCATCACTGAGCTTAATGAACTTGATAGTGAATGGCATGTAGAAAAATAGCAGGGGCCACTTCTTACTGCACTCTAATTTTATATAAAAATACAATTAATATAATGGAAGGAAACATTCCACGTGGGAAAAATTATATATAAAAACAAAGATGAGGTGACTTACCGAACAAAAGCGCTGGCAGGTCGATAGATACACAAACAAACACAAACATACACACAAAATTCAAGCTTTTGCAACAAACTGTTGCCTCATCAGGAAAGAGGGAAGGAGAGGGGAAGACGAAAGGAAGTGGGTTTTAAGGGAGAGGGTAAGGAGTCATTCCAATCCCGGGAGCGGAAAGACTTACCTTAGGGGGTCTGCTTGTGTCTGTATGTGTGGATGGATATGTGCGTGTGTGCTAGTGTATACCTGTCCTTTTTTCCCCCTAAGGTAAGTCTTTCCGCTCCCGGGATTGGAATGACTCCTTACCCTCTCCCTTAAAACCCACTTCCTTTCGTCTTCCCCTCTCCTTCCCTCTTTCCTGATGAGGCAACAGTTTGTTGCGAAAGCTTGAATTTTGTGTGTATGTTTGTGTTTGTTTGTGTATCTATCGACCTGCCAGCGCTTTTGTTCGGTAAGTCACCTCATCTTTGTTTTTATATATAAAAATACAATTAGTTACTGCAAAAGTGCTTGAATGCATCAGTTTTTAAATTGTGGCCTTTCGTTCAAAAAGAAGGAGGAGGGCTCTTAAGGGGAACAATTTGTTCTGTAAATTTAATGATGCAGTGGTCTCAGTGCATCATCATAGGAAGATAATCAACAGATGTGTGTACAGGTAATGAAGTACTAGCAACTGCTTCAGGTGGAACGCTCAATGTTTATGTACTGCATGAAGTTTAGTTTTTTAGGCAAGTATTCTGTAGTTTTTAACTAATTCCTCTACTTATTTGGCTCTGAGAGAGCTAAGTTCACATCGATAGGGCTAGCCATTGTGCCTATTGTGGTGTCATGATGAAGGAGTCAGATGGTTTTGTATCATCACAGCAAACTGTGCTGGATGATGTAGAGGTAGGATAATCTAGTCTCCTATTGTGTGCATGAGGTGGATCTGGTGAGCTACTCCTGCTGCTGACAGATGAGGCCAATCTGACACTGAGTGGACAGCCAATGGCAGCTGATAGGTCTTGTCCAGATCTGAAGCTGTTTCGCAAGGTTTAATGCTGAGCCTCATACTTCTAACGAAGACACTGTATCACATTAACAAATGGGCAGAACTTGCAGATCTCACCTCTTCTGCTCTGCTGACATCTGGGTTCTCACAGAGGCAAAAGAAGATGCTGCTACGTAGCTTGAATATTAGATGCATCAGGGCCCCTTTTAAGGAAATAGAGCTACATGGAGGAGATGCACTAGCTGTGAATACCTGGAAGAATTGTCTGCTGGGTAGGACAGGCCACCTGAAGTGCAATCACAGTCACTTACTCGAACTAGCACCAACACTTCTTTCTGGTGAGTGGTGACAACAGCTGGCCTCACTTGTGAGGTCCTAGAAAAGTTGGTGATTTGCAGCACCATTCTAAGATCTGATTGGAGCCCAGAACTCAGTGGAGGGTCTAAACCAGAAAGTCTGTTATTTTCATGATGAACTCGACTGTCGATTTCTTGATCTACACTACACAGCAGAGACTCATAAAGTTGCACACAATAAGGAGGACTGCAGTAGCTGATATTATTAATATATCCTTTATAACTGGTAAATTCCCTTCTGCAATTAAAAAATGAATAAAAAAGCCACTTTATAAAAGAGATTGTACATAAACTATAAGAGATAGATGAGTTTCCTGAACAAATGTAAAATTCTTGCCAATGCATGGAATGGTTTGAGAAAAAATATGTCTACCAATACAGCTGTGTATCATTCCCTAGAACTGGTTTTAATTACAGTAGACAATGATGAACAAAACTGCAGAATATTTTTAGATCTATCTCAGATATTTTGTCTCATTAACCATGACATATTGCTAGGAAAGCTGTATCAGTATGGTGTCCATGTAAAAGCGTATAACTGCTTTAAATCATATCTGTTTGACAGTTATAAAAGTGTTGAAATAACTCATAATAGCAGAAAATATTACTCAAGATACAAGAAAGTTAACTGTGGTGTACCTCAAGGTTTTGCGTTATGCTCCCTGTTTTTCTTGGTTTATATTGACTCACAAAACAACCTATCAAGCTCTGAATCAGTCCTTTTTGCAGCTGGTATAACCCTTTTTATCAAAGGACAGAGTGAAGCCAATTTACAAGAAAAAATAACTGCAACAACAAATGAGGCAGCAAAATGGTTCACACACAACTGTTTACTTACTTACTTACACACACACACACACACACACACACACACACACACACACACACACACAAGATGAATTTTAGGGACATAAGGAACAAAATAAAAAAGGACATGTAAGTAGAGACAGGGAACTGTGTAATAGAACAAACATCTTTCACAAAAATTTTAGGTGTATGACTGGCCGACGATTTAAGATGGGAAAACCAAGTTGAATTATTGAATAAAAGAGTTACTAAATACTGTTATAGATAAAGAAAACTTAAAGAATACTGCAATTTTAAAACAGTATTATGTGCCTACTACTTTTACATACATAGCCTTATAAGGTATGATATTATATTCTGGGGGAAATCCATTCAAATACTCATGGGTGTTGGCCACAGAGAGTCGTGTAGAGAACTCTTAATGAATTAAAAATTTTGACCCACCTTGGTTTATTCATTTACGAATTTATATGTTTTCTTAAGTCACATCAAGAATTCTCTACTCAACAAAATGAAATACATAACTGTGAAACAGAGTCATTCATTCAAAAGCTCTGTACCAAAATAGTGTGATGTATCTTCCAAAATTAATGTGCAATGCCTTGCCTAAATAAATCAAATACTGAAAAACTTACACAAACTGAAAAAAAGGATTAGAGAAACTATTGTTATGTAAAAGTGACTGAAGTGTTGATGAATTCCTTTGTCATCGAAACAGATAGGTTTTATCATTTGATTTATGCCTACAAACTATTGTTATTTAACCTATATGTATAAGGACGCTAACAAATTTGTGCAAATATGTGAAGTATAATTAAAAAATAATGTTATTGCTTTTAATTGTTAGAAATATAAATTGCTCTCTCTCTCTCTCTCTCTCTCTCTCTCTCTCTCTCTCTCTCTTTCTTTCTATATACAATTCCTGTATCATAATATAATAAAATGGATGATAATAAATTAAATTAAACTATACACCAGAGACACCCATTGGGCAGTCAGAGCATGTGTAACATGAACAGATTCTTTTAAGAGCAAATCTCCAACACCTCAGTAGGAATGCAAGTGTCAGATAAAGCAATTACTACAGCAAACCTGACAATATATGTGGGGATGAGAATCACACACTATTTGTTGTTAACTACCACATCATTTGTAGAAAAGTTCAAATGGCTCTGAGCACTATGGGACTTAACTTCTGAGGTCATCAGTCCCCTAGAACTTAGAACTACTTAAACCTAACCAACCTAAGGACATCACACACATCCATGCCCGAGGCAGGATTAGAACCTGCAACTGTAGCGGTCGCGCGGTTCCAGACTTTAGCGCCTAGAACCGCTCAGCCACCCCGGCCCGCACAGAAAAGTTCCAGAAACAAAAATGATGGTATTCTGGGAACTTATAGATAGCTGCAATACGGAGAGAGTAGGAAAAGTGTGACACTTGGAACATTTCGGAAAGATGAATTATCTTTCAAGCAGAAGCAGGTGGACAAGTAGACTCTATCATCCACTTCATACTGTACTACACTGTTGTCTAATAACCAAGAGAGCACCATACAGAGTATCTTCACAGATATGTGTGATTGGACTGATGAAATTATGCGTTATACTGGCTGGCAAATTTTGAACAGAAATGATAGTAATATCAGGCATGTCCTAAGGATCTCTGCTGTTGTCAATATATACAAATGATTTATCAGAGAGGGTCAAGAGCGTTATCAGATTGTTCACTGATGATTTTCACTTTTTTGGTGTAATGGCAATAATTCAATAAACTGCTCATAACAAAGAAAAAGAACCCAGTAGTATCCAGCCAAAAGGTTAGTGGTTAACACCGGAGGCCTGCCAGTTCAGCAATTTAAGGCATTACTAAAAAGCAGTAAGAAATATGACAAACAGAGAGAGTCTGTAATAAGCAAAATTAATGGGAAACTAAGGCTTGCTGGAAGAGACCCAGAAAAGTGTAGTGACCTTGTAAAGGAAATCACATATAAACACTAGTACAAAGATATAAAGTATTTCCCCAATCTTTAGAATCCTCGTTAACTATGAACAACAGCAGACATTAAACGAGTTCAGAAACCTGCTTCTAGGATGAGAACAGGTCAGTATAGCTCATATCAAAGCGTATCAGAAAAGCTAAGGGAACATAAATGGGAATTTTTGGAAGAAAGGCAATGATGTTGTGGCAAAATGTTGTTGGGTAAATTTAGAGAACTATTATTGAGAAAGGCTATGACGCTCTGGTATATTTTACACTGAGATGATGAGAATATGATATGAGAGATAATGTCTATAGAGGCATATAGACAGACATTACTCCATTGCCCAGCATGTGGTTGGGATGTAATACAAAATCATTAATACTGGTATAAGATATCTTATGCCACGCACTGTTAGTGGCTTGTGAATTATCTATCAATAGCTTAGTTTAAAGTATATTTTTGCTCCAGTCTTTGAGTGATTTCTTGGTTCAGTATATGAAACCTGCATATCACTGCAGCATGAATGCTTACCACAGATGTGTGAAACTTACACCAAGTAAAGGATTTAGAGGGAGGCTGTCTTCTCAATTACCATCAACACTGACTCTCTCTGCCCTACTCCTGGGATCACACCACAGCATTCCCTCTCACCAGTGGGAATATCACTGTGAGGAACTAAACACGTTCCATGACCTTGGAGATTTGCTCCTCAATTTGGTCCTATGGAACTAGATGCACAAAAATAAAATAAAAAGATAGTTCAATTTGACGATCAATAAAATAAATTAATGTGGTAATGGAAAGATGTGGTGAATTTTCCACTATAACAAATTTATATCGCCAAGTGACTCCATTTTCTTACACCTCATGCTGTCTGTCCCTCAAAAGTTAGCAAAGTTTTCAGTCTTGTTTATGTGCTTTTCAACAACTCACCATCTCTACTTACTATTCAGTGAATAAAATAACTTAGCAAAAGAGATAAATATATGAGAATTATAATATCTTATCAAAAGTATCCTGACAATTATTAGTGGATATTAACACAGTATGTGCACACACTTTTCCTTTACGATGGCTCATCCTCTGCTGCGGATAGTGTCAATGAGGTACATGAATGTCTACGGAGGAATGGCAGCCCACTGTTTCTCAAGAACCCAAACCGCAGAAGGTTGTCATGTCGGTGCTGTGGTCCGCATCTGAGCTGATGTCCAACTGAGCTGACGGCCTAATTCGTCCCAAAGGTGTTCCCTCGGTTCAGGTCAGGACTTTGGGCAGTCCATTTCAGGAATGGTGTTGTCCACAGATCATTGCTGCTTTATAATGGATGCACTGTCATGCTGATTCAACGACTGTCTGTGAACTTTTCTTCTTCTGTACACAGTACATAGCAGTGTAAAACATGTCCATATCCTTTCGCATTTAGCGTTTTCTGAAGCACAATAAGGAGATCACATCCCATCAGTGATAAACAACCTCATACCGTACTACCTCCATACTTCACTGTTACACTACATATGATCTCCAGGCACTCACCAAACCCAAACCCAAATCCAAACCCTTCCATTCGATTATCAAAGTGTAGAACATGATTCATTAAGCCAAATCACGCTTTACACTCACCTCAAACATCACTTAGTATAGACAACAGAAATGTATGGCTTACGAGGACCTGCTTAATAATTGTATCCCATTCTTTTTCACTTTCTACTCACTGTTATTGTGCTAACTGGGGTTTTGGTAGCACTTAGAATCTCATGATTGATTTCTTCTGCTGATTTCGTGCAATTTTTTACAACCACCTTCCACACTGCTTGTCAGTACACAAGGTCTGCCTGTCCTTGTTATAGCTGTGGTTGTTCCTTTATCACAAACAGTCAACTTGGGCAGCTTCAGAGGGGTCCAAAGTGTCTCCGGTGAAGCTGGTATTCAGGTGACATCCGACGACTAGACCACGTTCGAAGTCACCGAGCTCGCCCAACTGAACCGTTATCCTGTTACTGCTGCTCTACTGACAGAACAGTACCCCTCACTTCCTTTCATAGTGGCAGTTCTGCCTCTCATGACATCTAGTTTCCTCTCATTAAACCATTAAATGAACAATACTAGTGAGAAGACCATAAAATTGTACCACAGACATATGCATCTGGTGACTGGCGGCAAAAATTAGATGAGGCACAGGAGGGGGAGGGGGCAGGGGGGGAGGGGATTTTCACGTGAGACACAATTAGAAAAACTTTTGTTTTTCATCCAAAACAATGGTAACTTACATATTCAGACTACAGATATAATGATGACATATGTACATGTCTGATATTTTAAAATTTTATCACAAGTGGAAGCACAAAAATTTTGCATTGTTTGCCTTGAAAATGAATAAATGGCCAAAGGTGCAATAATGCATTTTATCAATAAATAATTTTAGTAATCAAAGCTGACACCAAAAAGTTTCACAAGACTGTAAACTGCGGCCAAGAAAAATTTTAAGCACTTGTCTTATCTTCAATTATATTGCTCAACAGCTTTTGGAAAGTTATACTCAAGAGAATTGTTGAAACAGCAACTGGAACGGTCGCGGGGTAGTAGTGATGGAAATGCAGCGGGACCCGCGGAGTGGCCCGCGAACGACAACACAACTGGAGAGGACGGACACGACCATTGGAGGACCTTACGACACAACAAGAACAGACAACAGAGTAATGAACCAAACAAGACAACCGCATCCACTGGAACAGTAACACGAAATTCAATACGCTGTCTGAGGCGATATGTCCTGAGACGCACGCGATGTTAGACTGCTGGCTGAGCGCGAGGCAGACGTTTAAGTATGCTATTGGGGGCGCCACTATTGGCCGCTGGGACCACGTGTTTCACTGTGGCACCCTCACAGTAAAAGCGGGCCAGGAGGTGCGATGGTGCAGAGACCTATATGGGTCTTTGACGTCCATGACGTCTGGCACGGATTCAAATTCTGCGGCGCGCGGTACCAGAAGAATATGATTTCTTTTGTTTTTCATAGAACACAACAATAAATATTAAATGTGCTGATTACCTCTCATTTCTGAGATAATGACATTTATATTATTTATCTTTCAAGAAATCAAACAATGGAAAATCTAGGATGGAATGTAACAATACCAGAGAGGGAAAGCTGCTACTCACCATATAACAGAGATGCTGAGTCATGATAGTCACAACAAAAAGATTCACACAATTAAAGCTTTCGGCCATCAAGGCCTTTGTCAGCAGTAGACACACATACACACACACACTCACACAAACGCAACTTGCACACACGTCTGCAGTCTCAGAGAGCTGAAACCACACTGCGAGCAGCAGCACCAGTGCACGATGGGAGAGGTGACTGGGTGGGGGTAAGGAGGAGGCAGAGACCCCCTCCCCCCTCTGCACTTTCTCTCCTACCCTCCATCTAAATTGCAACACTCCACTATCCGCCACTCCCACCATACTACCCCTCTCCCTCCCCGCCCCAGCCTCCAGCTCTCTGAGACTGCCGACGTGTGTGCAAGTTGCATTTGCGTGTGTGTGTGTGTGTGTGTGTGTGTGTGTGTGTGTGTGTGTGTGTGTGTCTACTGCTGACGAAGGCCTTAATGGCCAAAAGCTTTAATTGTGTGAATCTTTTTGTTGTGCCTATCGCACTCAGCATCTCCGTTATATGGTGAGTAGCAACTTTCCTTCTCTGGTATTGTATCTTTCAAGAAAATATGAAAACAAATGCTAATACTCCAAGAGCAACTGTTTTCTTCCTGTCTCTGGTACTAGGCTGCTAGGACATAAAAACGTCCAGCATCAATCACTCAACAGCATGCTGTTTCTCTTTATAACTTTATTCCATTGGTGAAATATGCTTCTGAAAGTGGTCACCATAATTTGGTGGGAAGAAATCCAGTGTGATAGCTCAAATCGTATTTTTAGCGGTATGTCACACTGTACCTGCTCATACAAGTGTACCAAATCATTCACGAGTCCTCTGAAATTTTCTGCTTTAAAATTTTGCTGAAAAGCATTGAAAAGACTGTTTAGAGATTGCCATTATATGTTTTTCCCTTACGTTTTAGGACTAATTGAATCTGGTAGTCTTTAAAAAGTTTTCTGATCTTACTATACATCTATCACCTTATACCTAAGGTACCTGACGAACTACATCCTCACCCATTAACTGCCATTTGTTGTATTGGACAATATACAAACAAACCTGGGCCACAGATATGGGTATCTGCATGGAACATTCCTAAGCTGACCTGTTTATAGTCCATTTGGAAGAACCCTTCCTAGACACCCAAGATCCCAAAACCCTCATCCTGTTCAGATTTATCGATGATATCCTCACGGATTGGACGTGAACCGAGACACCCTATCCTTATCCTACCACAGCCACAGCACCCTCTCCCTTATCTGCTTCATCTGTTCATACTCAGTGGAGTGTGCAATATTTCTGGAAACCGAAAACCACATTTCCAATGCTTCTGTAAATATTTCTACCTATACTGGGACCCCTAACCACAGAGAATACCTCGATTTCGATAGCTGCCATTGCTTCCCCTAGCAGGCTGGGTACACACAGATGATACATCTGTTGTGATGAACACTCCCTTCACCTACATGGTAAAGACCTTCTTGAAGCGTACACAGATCCCCACGAAATGGCTGGAAAAGACCACTTCCTCTGCCTCTTCCCCCCTCCCCCACCCCCAATTACCCAGTATCATCCTAGACTGAAACAAGCTAGCCACATTGTTTTCCAGAGCTGGAACAATCCTTGCCACTCTGCTATCAACTGAATTTGTGAAACACCCCAGTCTTAATCTGCACCCGCTTGCCACACGGGCCATACCCCTGTGGAAGGTCTGGGTGTGAGACCTGTCCTATTAACCCACTCAGTACACCCTATTCCAGTCCTGTCACATTCGTACTCTATCCCATCAGGAGCAAGACCACCCTCAAAAGTGGTCACACTGTGTAACAGCTCTGCCGTTAAATCTCACACAGATTTTCACACAGGCACAACGCCCAACCACCTGTGTGCACAAACTGGGCCCAAGAGCACACCTGACCACTGATGGCCAAAAACTCTTTCAAACACTTGGTCAACAGGAGTGGCTGCTTCAAAACTTTCCTCCCTCACCCAATACCAGCTTTTCCAAGCTATACAGATGGGAATCATCCTTAGTACACATCTTACAATCCTGCATTCCAACAGCCCTCAATCTAAACTAACCCGTGCTCCTGCCCCTCATCCACCCCCACCCCTACTCCTGTGTCCCATGCTCAGTTGACATGCACCTCTCTGCGACCTCCCTCCTCCCCTGCTCCATCGTGCAGTCCATGCTTCCACATCACTGTGCACCAACTCCCAGTGCCACACTACTATGACCTCTCCCTCCCACCACAGCCACCCTTCCATCCCCTCCCTGCCTCTTATCACTCGTCACAAACTTCATACAACACAACCCATCACCCCAGTTGAGCTGCAATGTGTGTGTGTGTGTGTGTGTGTGTGTGTGTGTGTGTGTGTGTGAAATAGCACATCATCTGAAAGCTTTGCAGTGTTTTCAATCTTATTTATATGCCTATGTGGGCATCCCATATTGATATTCCAAAACGATTGCCAAATTTGTTATACTCCATCTCGTTTTTGTCACATGTGCTTGAAACTTTCACCTATCCTTCAGTAGCTGCCTCATTCCAGTCAAGATTTCACCTTCTTTTGTTTTCTTCACTCCTAATACCATTTACTGAGAACTTAAGCACTGTTGTTGAATAAATATCCCTTTTTCTGTGTATGTATAATCTGCATTTTCTAATATGCTGGAAATGTTTTATTTTTGTACACATCTGTATCGTTAAAAAATATCTAAACCTCTAATCACCTCTCCGGTGAGTCTGTTTCTTCCAACCATTCTATTAATTTCACACTGTATATCACAAGTCTACTATAGTTTCCATTTAATGGTCTTTTAGAATCTGCACAAATGCTTTTTTTGTGATAAAACAATGATAAGATTTAGTAACTCATAGAACTGGCACTGGCAGATACTGTGTGAGGTGCTAAGCATATGCTTAAGTGAATTAAAGGAACACTCTCCGCTGGAATATTCTGCATCAGTGAAAGATTGTCATTAACCAGTTGTAAGGACTAGTATCTATGATAATTATGCACAAATTTCTACTGGATAAAATTCTACAGGGCTTCAGTATCATTTTATATCAGTACAGAATACTTACTCTTCCGAGAGATTTAGACCTACGATGACTGCCTCGACGCCTCCGGAAGAAACTACCTCTGCTCTCTGATGCGGTCAGTTCTTTCTTTGTAGCGTTAAACTGTGCTGTGGCAAGCTCTTCAGCCCGTGCCTTATTAGGTATTATACCTTTTTGTACTTCCTGATTGTTACGACCTAAAACAAGAAGTTGATGAAAAGACAGGTTCCACACAATCTCATGAAATGTTTAACAGATACGTAACAGAATAAATTAGAGGTGGTTAGTAGATCTATTAACTTGCCAGTAAGCCAGAGTTTCAGACTAGTGTACTCCCCCCGTTCATCTACAGTATTACTGTAGGAGCGACAAGCAGCTCAGAGACTTACCACAGCAGACTCCCATTTGAATAAAGCAGAGTTGGCTGACAGATGCAGAATTAGTGGCTAGCGTGCCCTCAACAGGTACGTCTGTGATTGTTACAGGATGTTACGATAAAACTGAGGAGGCACTCATCTGATACAGTAGTGGAACTGGACACACACAGTAAGTATTCAGATACATGTCAAGAGCCAAAAAGAGCAGCGTTTTTATGAGAACTTTGTTGTGTTTGTAATCGTGCAATATGTTGTGCTTAGTTAGATGCAAGCAGTCTGACTATATGACTCAGTGGGTATACGCTACACTTAAAATTCAAAAGCCTGGCATACAATCCCCAATCACGTAAGAATTTTTTCCCCCTGTTTCTTACACATCTTTCACCTCTGCAATTATTTATTAATGTGGATAATGCCAAGCTCCACAGCAGTACAGGTCCACACTGAACTGAAGGTGCCACTATCTGGAAGGGTCAGTCAGCCTGAAGATGGGAGGAAGGCAAAGGGATTCTGCTTCAGACCAGACTGTTCCTATAAAAGCACTGCGATGTTAAACCGACTTTCAAAATGAGGGCAACTATCTTATTTATCTCACATGAGAGATAAGATGTGTAGCAATTAACAATGTGTAATAATTATGAACAATTTCTCACCTACTTCCAAAGGCACAATTGTGGAGAGCTAAAATAAGCCACTTCCACATCTGGAGGTGTACATTAGTTTTAGAGTTATGCACAGCACGAAATGAACAAGCATAAAATGGAATACGAGATGTTCAAATTTAGAATTAATTGAGACAGTGAGTGCATCTTCGACTTTCATCCCTAAGATATCAGCAATCCTGATGCCAAGTAATGCTATGCATTTTGTTGACATAATGATTGTGAATCAAAGTGTAGAAGTAAGTTTAGTATCACCATGATTCCATAGAAATAAAATTTCATTGAGAAATCTTAATTCTATCAGTGGATAAATGATAGTGTTTTCTTCAGTACCTACAAACAAAAATAAATAAATAAAGAATGACTGAAAGAAAGGAAGGAAGGAAGAAGGGTGTGGGGGGGGGGGGGGGGATATTCCACAACCTGGCCAGAAGAAGGTCTTCACTTGAGAAGCTCTACTTGGTCAATCTAATAATTCTAAATTTCAATGGTATATTAGTGCTATGTCAAGAAGAAGATACGGAAATCACAGCATTCATAAAAACTTAATTGGCATATTGAGTCAACAAATATCATCTGATAACTTCAACTTCTCCAAAATGCAGTGACAAGCAGATACTGTAACCTACTTGTAGAGTTAAAATACATCAATACACTTTGGCAGATTCCACAGAAGACAATAAACAGTATTCTTCAACAAGCAGGTAGGGGTCTATCTTACTTTTACATCGTATCTATGCATATCTATCACATTTTCCAGTATAAGATTTTAAATTCAGCAGATGCCTACCTATCACATTTTTCCATATAAGATTTTAAATTCAGCAGACATATTGATGTGTATTTTAAAATTACCCTGGTGAACTGGATATTCAAAAAAGGTTTTGGGCTTGCTGTCGGTCATATTACAATGCATCGTATTTCAACTGGCAGCTGCCGGTCATATTCAGGTGAGTTCATCTGTTTCTTGTTGGTGCCACTATAACTATTTGTTAATAATTAAATTACTGAAGACTTTCATATTTGAACACTCAGTACCAACCTGAACATTAGAGTAGAACTTGTTACTCAATTTGATTTTTATTTGATCATGTAGTACTACATTGTGATCAGCAAAAGTATGTGGAGCAGAGGACATGTCAAGAACACAATATATTCAGTGTCACAAATTCAGTAATAGCTGCAATGTTGATTTTACTTGCTAAAACTATCATTAGTAACAGAATTTGAGCTTTATGACTGGTCCTTATTCCAAGTGTTATGAATGTGGATGCTTGAATTTCTTTCCACTATAACTTGTCTCTTGTGAGTGATATTACTGTATTTTAATGTACACAAAGGTGAAGGTTAAGATGCAAAGCATTTTGAAGATATTTCTGCAAAATTCAGGTAGTCTTTCTTCTTTATACAATTTCAACTACACTTCTTTTTGCAATTGGAAGGAGACACAGCATTGATCGTATTTTTTTGTTTTATTATCCGCAAAATCGATTTTCGGTCACTTAGTGACCATCCTCAGTGCTGTAATATACAATTAAAACTGGTAGGCACTGGTTTATGTGATCACTCTAAGCTTGTTGATACCAGTGCCTACCAATTTTAATTGTATATTACAGCACTCAGGATGGTCACTAAGTGACCGAAAATCGATTTTGCGGATAATAAAACAAAAAAAATACGACCAATGCTGGGTCTCCTTCCAATTGTATCCATTATCTGGTCGTGGTGCACAGAACACTCCATGGAGTCACCAATCAACACTTCTTTTTCCCAAAATGAACACTTTCACTGATGATCACACTGTTACTTTGTTTTCAAGTGCGGTTTAAAGATATTATGCTATACTTACAATGTTATGAGAAGGAATCAAGTGTGGTTTAAAGATATTATGGTACACTTACAAAATTATGAGAAGGAAAGTTGCCACTCACCATACAGCCAAGATGCTGAATCGCAGCAAGGCACAACAAAAAGAATATCACAGTTATAGCTTTCGGCCATTAAGGCCTTCGTCAACAATAGACACACACACACACACACACACACACACACACACACACACACACACACACACACACACACACGCTAATACAACTCACACAAATGAATGCAGTCTCAGGCAACTGAAACCACACACACATATTGATGTGAAAATGTACAAAAACAAATCATCCGTTGCCTTATCTTTCCAATCTTCCACCACCTCCCAAAGTCCCACCGTCCAGCCACAGAGGAGCATTTCCCTCGTAACTCAGTACCACCCAGGACTGGAGCAACTGAACTACATTCTCCACCACGATTTCAATTACCTCTTGTTGTACCCTGAAATGAAAAATGTCCTGCCCATTATCCTTTCCACCCCTCCCACAGTGGTATTCCCTGTCCATCAAACCTACACAATATACTTGTCCACCCTTACACAACCCCTGCTCCCAGTCCCTTACCTCATTGCTCATACCCCTGTAACAGACCTAGATGTAATAACTGTCCCATACATCCTCCCATCACCACCACTGACTGCAGTCAGGTCACTAACATAACCTATCCCATCACAGGCAGGGCTCCCTGTGAAACCTGTCATGTGGTCTACAAGCCAAGCTGCAACCACTGTGCTGCAGTCTATGTAGGCATGACAACCAACAACCTGTCTGTCCGCATGAATGGCCACTGACAAACTGTGGCCAGAAACAAGTGGACCACCCTGTCGCTGAATATGCTGCCAAACATGACATCCCTCATCTCAATGACTGCTTCACAGCCTGTGCCATATGGATCCTTCCCATCAACACCAGCTTTTCTGAATTGCGCAGGTGGCAGCTTTCCCTGCAACACAACCTACATTCCCGTAACCCTCCTGGCTTCAACCTTCATTAGTCACTGTCCTCATCCACGCAGCCCCTTCCCTGTTCCCATCCCAGCACTACACAGCTGTCATTACACGACCACACCCAAGGCATTAATGGCCAAAAAGTATAATTGTGAGAGTCTTTTTGTTGTGCCTATCTGAGGACTCAGCATCTCCGCTGTATGGTGAGTAGCAATTTTCCTTCTCATAATATTGTTGCATTCCAGCCTGGATTTTCCATAGTTTTATTATGGTATACTTACACAGAAACTGCTTGTCAATGTACTGCGGTAGTTTTTTCACACTGAATATGTGTGAGCTTAGTGTTAACATACTGTTGCCATTTCATCTCATTCTCCACAGTAATATATACAAATCTAAAGGATTCTGTTTCTTCCAGTTTTGTTTCATTCACAATTGTGTCCACACACTTGCACTTTTATTTGTTTCTACACACTAGCAAATCACATGCTGCTTCATGCATTGCAGGGGAAACAGCATCAAATGTTTTGGAAAGAATCACAGACACTGCAGCAGATACAACCTGCTTTTAATCTAATGACTGTACAGTATAATTTATTCTGTCACAAAGAAAACTGACTTGAGGAAACTACAGCACTACAAAGTGTTACAAGCCCTGGGCACTGCTTATTTCCAGAACACTGCTGACAGAAACATTTAAGAGTGAACAACTATTCCCACCTTTTTTAACTATTGCCTCCTCCCTTGAGGAGGAAACAGTGATAGGTTGAGAAAGGTTAGAAATGAGAGGCAGAGCTCAGAATGAGAGAGACCCACCTGCAGCAAGGACGAGGCAAGAACTGTACCAGACCAAGAGAAATGAGAACTGAAATGAACAGTACAACTACAAACTCAAAGCAAGATGGTGGAAAGGCAAAGAGATGGGGGAGAAGAGAAAAACTAGATGAAAAAGAATAAAGAAAAGAAATATGAAAAAATATAACAATAAAAAAACAATAATAGCAAAAGATACATTGCTACTCACCACACAGAGGAAGCAATGTATCGCAGACAGGTGCAATGAAAAAGAATGCTAGGAATATTTCTGATTTCGTGCATATTCATTCTTTAGAAGTTGATAACTGGGTCTGAGGGCCGACTGTGTGTGTGTCTAATGTGAACACTATCTGGGCAGGGGAACTGGGGGTGAGGAAGAGGTGGAGGTGGAGGGTGAGAGATATCAGGGTAGGGGTAGGGGAGGATTCTAGCACTGGAGTGTGCAGGAAAAGGGTAGGGCTACTAGATGCAGCATTGGGATGTTACGTTGGGCATGAGGGGGGTGGGACAAAGCAGTGAAGAGGATATAACTCATAGGTGCATTGGCAGGATAGGAGCTGTGTGTTTGCATCGTAATGGGAGCAGGGAAGGTGATACGCAGGTGCAGGACGGACTTGCGAAGGATGTATTATA